>NC_089650.1:64565700-65848200 GCF_037042795.1 Molothrus aeneus | reverse complement strand
AAAGCTTTCCAAAATCTCATAGATGTAGGCACTCATTCCTTGATCTTCAACAGTACTGAGATAGCAGGACTTTAGATAACTCATTACCTCTCTGCACTCACTTCTGCAAACTCCATCGGGGGCCTGTGTAGAGCTGAAGGCACACAAGTACCTTGTGAATGTGATCCTCAGTGTCCCTGGCCACATCTCCTCAGTGCATTTTGTGTAAAGCCTCAAGTTTACACCTTACTCAGCCAAATTGTGCTCTATGTCCAAGCCTGTGTTAACCCTGTTCACACCCACTCTGGTTTTAGGTGTGAACCCTACCATGAGTGACCTGTACAATGCCTGATATGACCATGCAGGCATCTTGTATGGCCTAGGGATGGCATCTGTCATCTTGAGCTTCTTTTGAACAGTTTTGGGTCTGCCGCCCATAAAAGTAGATAAGAGTTTCTGATACTGGATTGCTTGGCAGTCTCTGTGCAGTGTGAATGTCCATGGCTGGACTATGGGCTTCTTACTGGCAGAAGACCCTTAGAAAGACATGATTTCTTCAAATATTTCAGCAATTTCAGTTTGTAGCTGGCCTGTATCATAGCTATGTAGGCAAAACACTGTCTCTGTTCCCAGGGCTGTGGCCAAACAGCTGTTTAGACCAGTGCTTGTTCTGGGCTGCTTCTGCATCTGCAAAAACACAGATGCCCACAAAGGCATCAGAATTTTGCTTTCCTCCCTGCCCTGGAATCCCTGCACAGTATCGTGTCACTGCTGTTTACGGGGAACTCAAGCCACACAGATAGAACGTGACTGTGGAAGAGAGAGTTGAGGGTTGATGGGCAGGAGGAATCTTGCAGAAATGGTTGAGAGCTGTGAGGAAAGAGAGATGGTCTCAGTGTAATTAGCTAATTAGCATGAGGTTGAATTCTTCCTTCAGATGCTCACAGACACATCAGTACACCCCTTAAAAAAGATCATTTGTCTAGCAACATCAGAGACAGTAAAGAGATAGGAGTCCTTCCCTAAATCTACACGTGGAAGAGAAAACATTTCTTGCAGCAGTCTTCTCCACCAGGACACCTGCTGAGTTTTTAATGGTGTATCCCATGAAGGAGACCAAATTAGAAATAATAAGGACTGCCAAGGTGGAGATAAGTAGCTTAGGTGTGATGTGACAAAAGCAGAGAAAGGACGCACAGAGTAGAGTTATATGGCAAAACAGCAAACAAAGGAACAGGTCTTTGCAGCTGGGTTTGGGGATGAGAGATGGGGTAGAAATGCATGCTTGGGAGAGCCTTTTCAAATCTTTGCATGGCAGATCTCAGCTCCTGAGAGTTAGAATCAAAGCAGCGAAGGTCTACTTCACTACACAAAAATTGTCCTTAACAGCAAAGTCTTGTAGTCTTTGGAGAGAGTGAAAAGTCTTTAATTGTGGGTGATAGAGTAAATAATCCCAACTTACCACTGCCTGCAAGTGCACACAAACATCTACTCCTTCAGCAAACATCTATAGCTTAAACTAGAGGTAACTTGACTTCTACCATGAGAAGTAAGCTAGAGGTACCTCAGGGTTATCTCAGGCAACCTGTCACCTTAAAATAAGCTGAGCTTTAAAAGGTATAAATAATAATAATAATAATAATAATAATAATAATAATAATAATTGCAACTCCCTGGATGCAGCTGGACTTACATGTCAGGAGTCATCCTTAATAATGGTGTGCATTCATTAAATTATTATCTAATAACAGTGATTTTCCATACACCTATTTAAGTAGGTAATCACAAACCCCAGAAATCCGAGATTTTCAAGCCCACCTGACAAAAAGGAACTCCTCACTCTTTATCTTTGTAATCACAGCTCCACACTCAGCTCTCTGGGGCTGGATTTTCAAAGAGGAATACTGGCCTCTGGAAAACTAGAAGGACTTCTGTTGGATTGATAGTCAGGCTGATGTTATTCCAACCAGGGAATACTCACAGGGTAGAAATCCACCTGTGAGTGCCATGAAAGTGTATTGAGAGCAAAATTTGAAAAGTAACTTGTATTTTATGTCCTGCTGTTATGAGAAGGAGATAAGCTAATGTAGCTTTCAATGACCTGTACATGTCTGTGAGCTTCTGGGATTTGGTGGGCAGGCTGGCACAGTGTTTCACAGGTTACTCAGTGAGAAGGGTTGATAAATGCTTCAGAAACAAATGCTGAGTGCCACAACCCTCAGATTAATTTGATTAACTGCTGCTGGCTTTTCTGTAAACATGGGGCTGGCTACTACCTTTATATTTTATATTTTTTCTACAATAACTCAGAAAATGTGGCATGGAGGTGACAATCTGGAACAAAGACAGGAACGAATTTTGGGGAAAGTGCTGTTGCAGGTGAAATCTCTACACTTCCCTGCTGTTTAGCTTTCCCTCCCTCCTCTTTATGCTTTCCTCTTCACCATGGGGAGATGCTCTTCTTCTGAGCTCTGGGTTTGTATTTCAGCCACCATTCATCTCCCTGAAGAGAATAAACTGCAGTGGGGCTGATTGCAGCAGCAAAACCCATAAAGAGATTCCCCTTCTCCTCCTCTTGTGAGGGCTTTCCTCGCTCAGCCAGTCCCAGGGGGTTTGAACGCCTTCTGCAGCCTCACTCTTGAGACATTAAGACCTTGAAATTTGAAAGAGGAGTGGTGTAGTCTGGAGAAAAATGGACCTGTGTTCTAACCCATGCAGCTTGTGATACGCACATTGTCGGGCGATAACAAAGGATTTACATAGGATTTACATTTTTCTTAGGGGACGTTGAGTGGAAAGGGAGCAATCAGTAGCAATGACAGATGAATCCATTTGGCGGCAAAGGCTGCCTCTTGCACACAAATAACAGGCTTTTTCTTAATCTACAATTTGTCACTGTTTATTCGGCAATGCAAGCCTTTAAATTGCCCCGCGGCATCCTGGGTTTGTGCTTCCTGGGACATACGGGAGGAGTTTGGGGGAGTTAGAGGGCATTTGTGCCTTTGGTATAAACCTAGAAACCTGAAGGAGGCTCTCCAGAGTTCAGACATTTTTTTCTGGGTGAGAACATAGGTGGAATGTGATCTGATCTGTCATCATTCAGTCACGGACACGGTGGGGGAGGAAACAGTCTGGCTCCCCCCAGCAGTGGGCAGGCTGGCATGGGTGCTGCTGAGCATTTGCTTTGCTGGGACTGATGCTGAAGGGGATTCACAGCTTTTTGTCTTCTCAGCTCCTGTTCAGGTCTCAACATGAGAACTCTGAAAATCTGTCAAGTCACCTGCTGCTCCAGGGAGGCAGGGAGGACAAGAGAGGAACTCCAAGCCTACAGCTCCCCATTAAATTTTACCCACCATATTTACTCCCAGTTTGTCCCCTGGTGATTAGGCTGCTTTCATCCTGGCTTCTGTTTCCTCCTTCAAATATTATTTCTGCTCCAGGCATTTGTAGTCTCTATTGCTAGAGAGTGCTGACCAACTTATATCTGTAAAGGAGTGTTTGGGAATAGTGATTCCTTCCTGGGAAATCTCCACAATTTTTCCAGAGCAGTGTGTTCCTACTGAACACAGTGGATCTAATGCTATATAGCTCAGGATGTCTATATTGTTTGCCCCAGAGTCAAATGCAAAAAAATCTCTACTCAGGTAATGAAATCAGTATAAGAATATAATAATTCTATTTTAATGACCACTGCTTGATTTTTGCCTCTACCTTCTCCCCTGCCAGCTTGATTATACAATTCTGTTTTTGGGTGTCTCTGGAAGTTGACAAATATTATTCAGGAGATAGTGCCTAACAAATAAACATAGTTGTGCATCCCTATGGAAGCTGATATTTATTCTGAGCAAGCAACAAGCTTCAATGTAGTTCAGGCTGGGTGGCCAAGCATTCAGAAAGCAAGAAATGCAATATTAAGGTTGGGAAGTCATACACTTCAGAGAATCATGGAGTGGTTTGGCTTGGAAGGAACCTTAGAGATCATCTGACCTTCTGCCATGGACAGGAACACCTTCCACTACACCAGGATGCTCAAAGCCCCATCCGTATAGATGCATCTGTACAGGATTAGATAAACTTTCTTCTACTTCTTTCCAAATTAGAAAAATTTCAGTGAATGTAGTATATATTTCATAGTAATGAGAAATGAAAATTCCCTTCAGAGCAAAACTTAATTCTGGAATAAAAATAACCTTTTAATGTATAAGTAAGGAGGTAACTCAGTTGCAAACTTAGTAGTAACCCCAGTAGTTGTAGATGTCTGCAGTGGGCTTCAGATCCTCCTCCTACCCAGTGCCTTGGTCAGAACATACATCAGTCACTGAAGAGGATATAGTTATATCATGACAGTGGTTAACTAATCTATATAAAAATAAAAATGTCATTAGCTTCATCAAAAGTTGCACCTGGAAAAGATGGACCTGGAAATGATGGTCCATTTTTTCTATCATTACTTTTTGGTCATAGGTGAAGTTTCCTGATATTCCTTGGACATTTTAGGTTAAATGTCCTGGTAATTTCATTCCACAGAGTCTTTTTTTTTGAGTAACCAAAAGTTGAAGGAGAAATAAGAGTAGGATACATCTGCTCCATGAGAGATTGCTCAGCTACTGGCATTTTTGTGCAGGAAATGGGAAACTCAGCTTCAGTATTTCTTTTTTCTTAGAGTGTCTATACCATTGGGTGAGAAGAAGAGTGAATATATTTTATCCTTCTTGTCTAAAAAGTCTTATTTCATGTGAATATGCAGTCACAGAAAACCCACAAAGTGCTAACCAGCACCCTCAGGAATTAGTCCACTTGCTTTATGCATTGAAAAAATATGAAATTATTTTGAGATTGGAAGAGATCCAAGGCCAAGAATGAAAGGCAGCAGGCTCCCATAGCACTCCCCAGGGAGGTGAGTAGGATATTTGGTGAGGAGGCAGCTGAATCAGGAAGAAAGTTGATTTGAGCAGATGTTTCCCAACCAGCTGCTGAGTGGTCTAGCCTCTGGGCTGAAGGGTATCTGAGGGCAGCGGGATCTGGCAGGCTCTGGAGCCCTTCCACCTGGCAGGCAATAATTCAGAGCTCACACAAAGGGCCAGGGTGAGTCACTAGTCTGCTGATTAGGCTGCTCTCCTGGGAGGGAGGCACCTGGATCCCAGACCCAGGTAAGGGCTGCAAAGTGGAACAGTATCAGCTGGGAGGGATTGGAAATTCTTAATGCTGCCTGGTGAGGAGGCTCTTTGTGAGTGGGAGGCATGAGTTTGAATCTACTTGGAGAGGGCAGAGAGTTCATTGCAGGTCTCCTAAAACCTAAAGGAAAGGTCCTACCTTAAAGTTATGGGAATGGGATGGCTCTTCTTCAGCTATTGGGTATTGAGGTGGACATTTGACTTTGTTTTCTTAAAAGTGATGGGGTTTGATTCTGCAGAATTCTTCACTACTTTCTGGGGGACTTTTTTTTTTTTCTTCAACAGCTATAAGGCTCTTTTCCCTGCAGAACATTCCCCTGTCTGGCAATATCCTACCATGCCCTGGAAAGTGCAAGAACATGTTTGTATGTGCAGAAGGTGACATGGTCTCTGAAAATGGTCTGATGGACTGTGAGCCAGGCATGGCCACAAAAATGTTTAATGCATCTGGCAGAACTTGTAGATATGAGGAGTGAACGAGTAATTTTTATATCTTGGGAAAGCCTCCAAAATTTTATCTTGAATGGATATGTTAGTTGTAAGCAGTAGAGATTTAGGGTCCTAGGGGTAGATTAATCTTCATTTACACCAGGTTAAAGCTGAAGATGGTTCAATTCAAACCCAGAGTGTTATTCTGAATTGACTCTTCCACAAAAGAGACAAGAAAAATGGTCAAAATTATTTATATTATAAAATGTGTAAAGGGGAGTCTCCCTGCCTTTACCAGAAGTGATCTGAAAGATCCTATCTGGTCTACCTCTGTCAGCTTGGCATCTTTGCAGTAGTCAGTGGTTGCACAAAACTGGCCAATTTTTCCATATATAGGGTTGCTAAATTACCCTTTCTGGTTTGGTTTTATTACCCCCTTGGAGCAATGATCTCACCCATCTGTGTTGTGTTGCTCTTCGGGAGTGGCAGGGGTGGAGTGGGGTGGGATGAGCAAAGCCCTGAGCTTTTTCCAGAGTTCCCTGCATATGCAGAACATTTCATTGTCTTCTCTAACACGCCCTCACCTTTCACACAGACTGGAATTTAACACACCGGGTTAGAGAAAGAAAGCAAGGGGGAAAAAAAGAAAAAAAAAAAAAAAAGCACAACACAAGAAAAAACCCAACAAACAAGATCTTATCGTGCGAAATATCCATCCACCCTCTTGATAAAAAAAAAAAGCCTCAGGTTAGGAAAATAAAAAAATGACTCTAATGAACACTCAAAATTAACATGCAAATACATCCATGGTTCCTGGCAGAGACGGAAAGACGGAGCATAGCCCTCCTCCAAAGAGGCAGTTTTGAGATTTCTTGCAAAAGGGAAGTTTTATCCCAATTGTAGTTGTTGTTGCATTGTCTTGAGAAGGTTTTCTTCTCTGTTGAGGAAAGCTCTCCTTCTTCCCTCACCCCACCCCATACCCCACATTCATTTCACCAGGTGGCATGACGAAACCCTCCAGATCAAGGCAGGTTTCATCAACAAGGCTTCATGCCATGCCACCCATCATTCATCCCAGCCTGCTGTGGCTTTCTCCCAACAAGCAGCACCTCTTGCAAAACCAGCCCCTGTCTCACACTCCTTCCTAACTCGTGTTCCTGAGCAGCAACAATAGAAGAGCATGAATCACTAACAGAGCGTACAGACCTTCGCTCCACTCCGGCCAGTTTGTGTCATTGCCTTAATGTTAATTACACACCATAATGTGTGCATTTAATTTCCGTGGTGTTTCAATTAAATTAATCAGGCAATTAAAATTAATTAAAATTACAGAAATCACCTGCAGAAGTGCTTGAAACGTGGGGGAGGGGAAGGGAGGGGTTGGGAGGGAGCTGGGAACGTGGATGGCTGTGTTTTCACAGACCTTCCTTCCCTTGATTAATTTTGGGGATAGACTCTTTCAGAGCAGGTTATTTAAGGATTTAAAAACTGTTCCAAGGCCCATTGAAGCCAATGGAAATCTTTCTATTGGCAGTGATAGGCTTGGGACCAGGCCACTAGCCTCAAGTGCTCAGGATGGAGATTCAAGGGGTAGGTGATGAAAGTCCTGATGCTGAGCAGATATTCCTCAACACCTTCAGGGAACAAGGCCAAAGGCCTTGAAGTACCAAATCAGGGTCAGATTTTGAAAGGCAGGTTAAAGATGAGGATGATGTCCGTGGGAGTTAAATGCATCAGTCCTTCCAAGGATCTGGGCTGAAGAGGTATTCTAAGAAATTTAAACAGGTTTGAAGTGCCAAAGGATTTTTAAAACATGACTAAATGTATTCTACCCTGAGGTCTCACTGAGTTCCGCAGTCAGTGAGAGGGGGTCTTAAATTCACAAAGGTGCTTTATGACTCCCAAATTCTTGAGCGAGTTACGAAGCTTGTCCAGCAGTTCCCTTCCATTAGACATGGATTAGTGCATTCAATTGCTTCCCAGAGGGGTTGTTTCCAGTTCTGTGGAAGAGTTTGAAGACACCATGTCAACCTGGACAGTTCTCTTACTGTTTATGCCTTTTTTACCAAGCAGGCACAGCCCCATGCTCATCTTTTGGCCAACCTGTAATTTTTTTTTACCCGGCATGGAAAGTTCAGCACTTTTAGCTTTGAACAACTACTTCCTCCACAACATCCTACCAATCAACCCCTGCCCAACTAGTTCCTGGGTCTGGGAGACAGGTTGGTTCCTTCCTTGCTTTCCTGGAAAGACTTTGCCTGGCACACTCCTGCCTTAGCCTGTGAGTCACCCATGCTTCGCTCCCATTCTTTGCCCCACAGTTGGGGATGTTTATACCATGAAGCTCATGCAGGTATCCCCAAGCTGCCTTTAAATTAATCCTCTGGAGTGCCATGGTTAGGATTGCTGTAGTTTCAGGGAACACAGTGTGTGGGCTGAAAAACCAGGGGATGAAGCAAAGTAAATGCTCATAATTAGGATGAGTTGCTCTGCGCTGCACTGGTCACTGGAACCTGAGCTGGCTGTTTAAAGACATAACTGCTTTTTTCCACATTATAATTTCACTCACACTGCTAGATAATCCCTCAGAGTTCCATAGGCAATTACCCATGCTTCTTGTGTCCAAGAGGGAGTAAAACCTTATCACCTCTGCCCCAATGGAACCTGCTTTTGCTCTACGCTCGTGAGCCACTTTTTTCTCTCCAGTTGTTTAGATGATTAACATAATTAAGTTATGCACACAGCAAATATTTAAGGCTTCAAGTTAGACTGAAGTGTACTGCCAGCTCCAGATCTGAAGGATTTAAGCATGCCAAAATTTGGGGTTTTTTTCCAACTCTATCAGTTGATATTTTCTCTTTCTATAAATAAGGCGTCTTTTACACTCTCAGGTGGTTGGGTCACAATATTCCCATTATTATTAACCCCTTCAGCATAGTTTTCTGCTACCCTTGCTCCTTCCTAATTCACAGTAAATTATACTGTCCACTTACATGGAATATTTTCCCATTTTTTTGAGTTTGGGATCTATATCATTAGTTTGTGTGTTATATCGGTCTTCACTCCCTTTTCAAACAAACAAACAAGAGTTAGAAAATAGTAAAAAGAAGAAACAGTAAAGAGAATACAGAAAGAGAAGGAAAAATCTCACTCAAGAACCAAAAAACTTGATTTTCAAAATTAAAATTTTGAGTGGATGATAGTATTTAACTGCCAAAGAGCCCAGAATTTTAATTAAAAATCTGAAGAACGCTTGTTCTTCTCTCCAAAATTTTTTAAGTGATGAAACACCCTTCTCTCACTTTGCTAATCCTCCTCCATCTGAATCCTTTGACACGACTTCTTGTGTGGCCTTTGGCACGTCACTTCACCTCAGTTTCCTCATCTATAAAATGGCTGTTAATCCCTATATAGTATCACCCACGCAAATTTCCAAGGCTTATGCTCCAACAGGGCTTTGAAGATAAGTGAGCAAAGTTTCAAAAGGACCTAAGAGATTTAGGAGTGAAAGTTTCATTAGCTTTCCATCAGATTTGTATTCTTATATCTCCAAGAGCCTTTTGAAAGCCTGCAGAATTGCAAGACTTTACTCATCAGAGTCATATTCCTTGTTCTCCTCAAGGAAAGCGATTGCTCCAGGCTAGTTTTGGCAGAAGAGCTTGTTCCTCAAAAGAAGCAAGGTGAGTTTTGGGGCTCTCCAGTTTCTTCCCCAGTTTCAGATATGAAACCTTGGATGCATGCTCCAACCATTTTGGGCAAAGTGGTATCTCTCACTCCTTGTATCGGTAGATCTTGGCTTGTTTTGGCTGAAAGAAGGGAGGGAAGGTGCATATCTCCAGCTTTGAGGTGGATTTGAGATAGTAACCTTCAGCTGGGAGGCAGTGGTGAGCTCCTTTGGGTGGTGTGGAGGTGTTCAGCTCCTCAGTGAGCACCACTGATCCTTGAAGAGGGAATAACTCTGCAAGTGCATCGGGATGGAGAGGCCTGCAAGGTGCCCTGTCAATATTGGACATTGACTAAAGAAGAGTTATGAGATTTCTCTAATTGCAAAAGGATGATCATACTGTTCCATAAATACAGAGAATGGAAATCCCCTGCTTTTTTTGCTTTTTGCCCCCCCCTTTTTTTTTCTTTTTCTTTTTTTTTCTTTTTTTTTTTACCCCTCAAAGAACAACAACTTTAAGGAAAAAAAACCTCACAGGTCAAGATTACCAGAGAGACTCACTGAAAAAAAATCAAATATTGCCATTTTTTTTTCCTTTTTTACTTTAAAATTTGCTGTCCCAAGTTCCACTTTCTCATCTTTCTCAAATACTATAAAAAGAAAAAGAAAAAGAAACTGTTCAACCAAAAAAGCCCCGTAGATACCAGTGGCTAGGTGGCTTTGGTTTGTTCAGCTTCAGTGGCTAAACCACTGCTCTGAAAACACTGGGAAATAATGTTATTATTCTTGGTGGGACTTTCCTTATCAAAATACAAAGAAAAAGAATCTTATGAAGAGCAAAATATTTTCTTTGGCTATAAATGAAATATTCAGTTTTGATTTTTATTTTATTGACATACTTAATTCAATAGAATTTAAAAATGAAACATGGTTTGAAAATGGGAATCTCGAGGGTTTTTTTTCCTAAATTTTAGAGTAAATTGACTTTTTTACCCCTAAACTGTTATACTGGCATATTTGCTGCTGATTTTGCTCAACTAGACATGACATTTTGCTTAAAATAAATCTTTCTGCAAACAACTAAACAAACTGCACTGAGTTTGGGAAAGGGATCCTTAGGAAAAACCAGTAAATAATATAAATAAGAGTTAATATAATAATAAATAAATAAATAAATACAATAAAGAACCACGAGTTAGTTGCTCATATTCAGCAAAAAGCTCTGAAGTTGACCAGCAATTAACAACAGCTCCTTCCAATCTGAATCACTCCTCGTCTGTGATCAAAATATCTGTTCTTTTTACCTCATCCCTAAAATTCAACATCTTCCAGTTTAATACATTAAAGTCTTTAACATCATGTTTTTCTTGAATTTCCCATGGATGGAACAATTTCAGAAGCTGGACACAGTAAAATTTTCTGGCTGAGTAGGCAACCAAGTCTGCAAGACTCAAAACATCATCACACTGTAGGTTTCCCATTTTCTCTTTAGTTGTACAAAATATAATAAATGTCAAGTGCTCAAGAAATATCTATGGACAAAACTGGATATCTGATGGATCTCTTGGGAGATTTTGAGTTTTCATTTCAAAATTTCTTCAGGTACAGTGGAATGCTCTGGCCTAGAAGGCATGTTTCTGCAGGGCCATTGATAGTGTCCATACCTGCTGTCAACAGCAAGTGGGGAAAAAAGGGAACCCAAAAAAAACCCAGGAGAATTATCTTGTGATAGAATGTTCTTGGTATGCAGCAGAGTTTCTTTTCACCTCTGGAATTGCATGCTACATACTAATTAAGGCTGTTAATTAAATACTTTTTGTTAAAACATGTTGCATCAAAGATGAAGCATTTTGTAGAGAGCTTTGTTTACACTTCTCTTGGAGAGATTTTTGAGGTTCAGGACTAGTCAAAGACACTATTCCAGGAGAAGCAGAGTCTCAGGTTTCTGTTACATGGATAGTATGAAAATGTCATTAAAATTCCAGTGTAATTAAATTTGACAGAATATTTGAAAAGCTTTTTGTTTTCCTCTCTTTTTCTTTCCTCCAATGTGGAAGGGAAACAAATTTCAAACCTCAAAAAGTGTGGTGAAATGGAATTGCTGTCCTGAGGACTATTCCTGTGACAAAGCCAACAAACTTGTTATGCAATGTCCAGTTCCTCCCTGTGGAAGCACAGCAATTCATTTATGCAGCTTTACCAAGTGTCCAAAGTGCTTCATGCACTGCTAATAATTATGGGCACATCTTGGTGGTCACATTGAATTCAATGGCAACTTTCCCACAGATTTTATCAGGAATAGAATTCCTCCCTATATGCTTTAATTGGATAACTCAGTTTCTGTTATTGCTTAAGACTCCCCAGTCCGTGCCAGCATGTGAAATTCTGATGAATTTTTATGTTAGCGGCTGCTGCTAACTGTTCTTAATTATTTGATAGTCATCTGAGGCCTGAATTTCATAGATGTGCAGCTCCTCTTATTCATATTCTAATCAGTGGTAATTTGGATACTTTGACCATCTGTAAATCAGGCCTTTGAAGGGCAATCCCAATCCCACTGTCTCTAATGGATGCTGGTCATACTTCCAAGGCTCAACCTTTTTTCACTTAACAAACAACATACAGCTGGTTAAAAACCATAAAAATTGTGATTTTGGGGGAAATTACAAGGGTGGGTTGTTTCTTTTTTGGGGGGGGAGTGGGGGGAAGAATCTCAAACGTAGTGGAAAAATCTGAGAATTTTTCATAAAGCTAATATTCTGATACTGCAGCATTAAGCATAACCTCGAAGACAGTGCATGATGGAGAACTGAGTGGACAGCAGAAACCCCTGATGTTCCCCACTGCCAGGAGACACACACATGGGATATCTACCCTTGAAATTTTCACAGTTGCTCAGCACTGTGCTGATAAAAATGCTGGCTGCATCTTGAACTTTATTACTTTTCTCTTAGGGAGCCCAGAGGGAATGCTTAAGTTAGGATACAACATTAGGCACCTGAAAATATTATTTTTAAGGGCATTTCTGTGCTTAATCTCTATTTCTCTAGTAGCAGATTTCCAGGTCCTCAGTTTATCCTTCCCTTTTGAGGAAAGATATGTATCTCTAGCAGTGGGGTCACAAGAGGTGGGTCCTCCCAGGGTTGTACAATTGTGGCCAAGGGCAAGGCTGGATGAGACTTTGGCACCATTGGTTTTACCAAACCTTTTTCAGCAAGTTCAAATAACAGGATATTCCCTCAATGGAGCAGAGATTAACCTTGGTTCAAGCTGCCCTGCTGAAGAGGTGCAGTGGTTGATCCAACAAATTGGAAGAGAATATTTTAGTCTCTTCCCACTCAAAAATCACTCATGTAATCGGACCTCACATCTAAACTAACACCCAGCCTCGCCTCAGCTTAATTGAAAAAGAAAAAGCAGTCTCTGTATGCTAGAGGCATGATAGTTTCAAAAGTCTAAAGTGGAATACAGACATTTTTGGCCTTTGGGCACCCAAATGGGGGCACCTAAAATATCTGGTATCCAGTCAGTCAATACTGAGAAGTTTCTGAAAACCAGCCCTTAGAAATACCAGAGGAAAGCTTCCAGATTTAGGAATCCTTCTGTCAAAAATCAAACCTCTTGCTGGGTAGTTTTGGAAAAACTCACATATTGTCCCTACCCCCAGATGCTTCCTGAAGGTTTGTATGACCATGAATACACTTTGTATTTGGGGTCAGTGACAAAACCACTCAAGGTTGACACCTTACTTACCACATTCCCACCCTTTTGGGAATACTGGCTTTGAAATGGAAAGGTTTATGTCAGAAATGTGGATACAACGCTAAACTGGAGTAATGTTGGTGTCAGGGAGGAGTGTGAGGTAGGAGTTATTTGAATCAGTTCTTCTTCTAATCCTTGGGAAGGGGCTGTAGAACAGATTCGTTTTCTATATCAATTTTCATTCATGGAAAGGATTTGAGAGATGAAACTCATAAACCATGGAAGCACAGATACAATGCGGGCGAAAGGGTTAAAGGACAGAAGAAGACTTAGTAATTCTCACAAATAAGGACCAGATGTTTTTATGACTTTTAAAAAACACTCAGTCTCTTCCATATTTATTTACCTCTCTGATACTGTGAATTATTCAGTTGAGATCAATGAGACATTACTGAGCAGGCAGTTTCTTTTCCATGGTTTCTCCTGTTCCTACCAAGAAATACAAAGGGAAGGGGGAATAACAAGAATATGTTAATAACAGCAAGAGCACTTCTCACCTGGAGTAAATTGGCACAGCTCCATAGAAGAGCTCTGATTTACAGCTGATGGGATTTGTCCATCAGTGTGGCTGCCTATACCCAGTGACATTGCAAAAGCCTTTACAGACTATGTCATGTTGCTCAATGTTCTGTCTATTCGAGGCTGTGCCATGTCAAATGCTGTGCTGAAAGCTGTGCCAGTGCATAATCAGGCCTGCTGCAAACATGGGAGTTCTGAAATTACAGGGGGAAAGAGTTGCACCCCTAAGAATGGGAAAAGACATGGAAATAGCTTTGGTTAGTGCAACATAAATGGGTAGACATCTTCAGCTATTAGGAAAAAAAACGAGGGATTATGTGGAACTGAATGACTGCTAGATAGAAGGAAAATCCGTCTAATTTGTTGTTTCATCTCACATTAAAAGCAGCCAAAAAAAGAAGGATGGAGGGGAAACAGGAGCTGGGTTGCAGTTTGCCTACAACAGATAGGTCACATCAGACCTGTTCAGTCCAGTCTGATCCCTTTTCCTATCATGACTCACTTGTGCATACTCATGAAGGGGTGCTGAATTTGGCAGGCAAAACACAGTCACATCGCATTTGGTAAATCCAGTTGGCTCGGTTTAATCTGCATCCAAAAATATTGTCTGTGTGATGAAAGGGATGGGCTGGGAAGTGGAGGGGCATTTCAGTGCCCAAAATGATTGCACTCATCACCATTATCTTGAGCATCTCAATTCATCCTTTTTGTCCACTACCCACTGTGGACTGATGGCCTCTTTTCTTAGGGGCAGGAAATTCTAGCAGCAGCAAAGGCACAGATTAAGTGAGGCTCTGCCTCTTGTGTTCAGACACTGAGCACTTTGGGAGCACTGTGGCTGCTGGATGCTTCCCATTACAGTCACTTGGAGCAGCATGGTAGTGAGGGTGTGGAGAAACTGGCCAAGAAAATGCTGGGTTGCATTGACTGAAGATGCCCCTCTGGTTAAAGGCTAAGAAATTTGTTTTAAACAATGTGAGTTATTCCCAAAAGAATGACAAGGAGGTGGCAGAGAGCAGAAGGAAACAGCATGATAGCAGATCCAGAGTATTATTCTGGTCTAGAATGGAGTTTACCTCTAGGTGCTCAGTCCTGTGACACAGCTTTTCCTATGGGACAGCTTTTTCAGGCAATGTCCATTTGTCCATCTTCTTTCTTCAAGGGCAGGAGTAAGGTGACTTCAGAAGGAAGGGCCCTTAACCAGAGCTGGTAGATTCTGAAAATAATTGTATCTTTATAACTTACCTAAATACTTATTATTTTATACTTATGATTTAATTATTGCATTTTTATAATTTAATATCTTCCTGGGTGACTTGATATCTGGGTGTCTTTTATCTTCCTTTCCTTTTTCCCTGTTAACCCAAGTATTTTTATTTTCTTTAGAAAGATACATCACAGATGATGCCTTGCCACTGAATACATCTTTAACTGATGTATATTTAATATTCTTTTTCTAAACTCTCTTGATTTACTGACTCTTTTTATCCCCTGTGATAATAACAAGTCAATGTATTACCTAGAGATTTTTCTTCAAAAATTTTCTCGTTCCCTTTACATGAACCTAAATATAGGTTGGCCAATGGCCAAGTAATTTTCCATATCAGCAACCTCTCTGCTTGCATCCAGTCAGGAGAGATGTGCCTCTTGTAAAGTCTGCTTTTCTCTAAAATCCAGAGTTCTTGTACTCTGAAAAATCCCCAAACTTTCTATTTAAAATTAGCTGGTCAGCCACGTGTTGGCTTCCTGCTTTTGACTTCATTATTTTCATGCACCTTTGTTCAGATTTCCCCGCCACTACTTAATGCCACTTAATACCAAAGTAATACTTATTTTCTAAAATTGCTCTCAGTGAACACAATGATAAATTCATGATGTCAGGTATCATGAAGATGAAGGGTTCCAATCGATATGAAGTTTTCCACCACCTTTGACACTACTCTTGGAAGCTGTTGAATATGGATTGGTGAGCTAAAGTTAATGGTTGATTTTGTTGTAGTCATCTGTGACCATGAAAAAAACACCCTGAAATGAGCAGTTATTACTTGCACCACCTTATTTAATTCTTTACAAATTAAATTAATCCCTCCCCCTCCCCCACCAAAAAAAAAAAAAGTTGTAAGCAAAGTTTGCTGGTGGAGGGAAGAGGATATTCAAAGGATTAAAGCAAATCTCTCAGGATGACATGGTTGAAGTGGTTCTGTGTGCTCGTTTTTAGGTAATTCTTCAGCCTGCACAGCAATAAAAGGAGGCAAGAAAGCAGCAGTGGAAATCTAGTTGAAAACATGTGCAGTAGGAAGGGACTTTTGGCACATAACAGCATGAAAAGGTCATGCCAGTGTGTGTGGGTGGTGGAAGACACCACAGAGACCAGCACCCTTACATGTGATATTTAGGGGTGATAGGGGTGATATTTATCACCAAACTCTGTAAATACCAAACCAAAGGCACAAAAGGAGACAAAGGGGATCGACTCTTTCAGAAGATAAGATCAAGTGCAGAACAGGGGAAGGAAAAAGGACCAGGCTTTGAGGTGGGAGTTAGAAGGTGCAAATAAACTTCTTCAGTGAAGGGACATTAAGGACCTCTGGTGGCATGGTCATGATGACAGATGAAGGATATATGGAAGGTCTTTGTCAAGGAAAAAATCTGTATCCTCAGGAATATAAGATTGTGCTTCTCTGGATTTTAAATACACCATGTTAAAACATCTGTAATATATGGGGTGAAATAGTCCTTAGCCTCTTCTTACAGAAGACCCTTCAGTTGTGAATAATCTGCTATGGAGTGACAAATACATTTTTATCACTGCTGAGTGAGTGGTGGAGTCAATAGCACCCTAAAATGCAAGACTCAGTATAGATAAAAGTCAGGCCCAGCAAATCTGAGGGTTTTATTTGCATCTTTTCATTCTAAACAGTGACTGTCTTCCTCAAGGCATCATAAAAAGACATTTCCAGCAAAGACCAAGTTTCCTAAATAACATGAACTGGGAAAGTTCCAATGTCTTCTATGGAGTTTCCAACCATATAGCCCAGCAGAGACTGGAGCTTTCTGAGTCCAAAGTGTTAATGGAAAGCAAGACCTGTGGCTATTGCAGAGGAAATGATATTAATAAAAATATTTCAGAAAATTCTGGATTCTTTCCAGTCAGACAGATATTTTTATTATGTTTAAATACTCACGTCAGGGTCTCATTTACTGCAGACTTTTAGGAGAGCAAGGGACATTCCTGAATGTCATGTTCCATATTTTTCCATTCTGTCTCAGACACATTTGATTTCATTTCATCAAGGGAGACACTATTCTCCATAAAAGTTAATCTACTGTCACATTTTACAGTGCTTTTTTTTTTTTTTCTTTCTAAATAGCAATAAAAGTATCTACCTCTTCTTTAGGGAATCTCATGAGTCAGTGTGGAGGAATACCTGGAGGAACAGCATGGCAACTCCATTTGGCAGATAGGGCACTGAGGCAGAGGGAAGTGATTTATTCAGCATCACCCAACAGTCAATCCCTGAAGCAGAGTTGGGTGCAGGATTCAAACCTCCAAAATCTCAGAGCAATGAGCAAGCACCTATGTCTCACCTGAGCTCAAAGACAAGGGAAGGCTTGATTTGAATAGATTTTCACTCAAAGTGTGTGTTTTGGACAGAAGCTGCTTTTGGTTACTGGTTCCCTCTGAGAGCAGAAGGAACTGTTGGACTTTAGAGTTCCAATGCCAAACCAATATAGAGCATCTAATACATATTTAGATGTGCTTTTTTAAAGCTGGGTGGGTCACTAGGGATTCCTAAACTTGGATTGAGCAGCTGTTTGCTTCTCTCCTCATGTGGTGAATGTCATCTTCATGATAGGGTATCTGAGGGAAGAGGATGCCCTGTGATGTGACCTGATGAATGTATGGGTCCCTTTTTTGGTTTGAACCCCTTCCACCTCACAAAACATAATGCAGAAACTCTGCTCATAAAATAATATGAAGTCTACAGACAAAAAGATTTCCATACAAATATTTAAATTGTGTGGATTCCAGTACCCCAAGGTATCATGCATTCCAACTTCAAGAACCTTTTCAAATGTAGCAGAACCAAACAGAAGAAATTACTCCCATTGTGTGGGAAATTCCAGCATTTCAAATTTTGTTTTGGTAATTAGAAGTTGTGATATTTCATGGAATGGAAAGACAAGCTGTTTTAAAGGAAACATAGAAACACACTTATCAAAAGGGAGGTCATTAGTCGGAACCATTTGGCACAGGTGGGGACTCAGCTGGCCTGAGGTATGCAGTCCTGACCACCACACTTACAAAAAAAAAAAGAAAAAGTAATAAACCATTTGGAAAGCATCCAGAGGCGAGTAACATGAAGGAAAAGAGGTTTAAGAAAACATGACCTATAATGAAAAGTTGAAGGAATTGAGTTTGTTTAGTCTAGGAAAGCAATGAAAGAAGGGAGGCATGTTATGAGTCTTCAAACATATAATAGGGTTTTTAAAAGAGGACAGTGATCAATTGTTCTCTGTGTCCACTGCTGGTAGGACAAGAGGGAATGGGCTTAATTTGCAATGGGAAGAGTTTTGGGTTAGTTATAAAAAAATTCTTCTAACTCCAAGGAGAGGAACAACACAACATTGATGGGATAAAGAATCATTACCACTGGAGGTTTTCCAAAGCAAGTTAGACACATATCTGTCAAGGATGATCTAGAAATATTTGTTATTATGTCAGAGCAAAGGTCAGGGTGGAAGCCCTCATGAAATCCTTGCCTCTTTACTCTCCCATCCCACTGTGAAGTGCTTTGGCTTGGTAATGCCCACACAGAGTCATAGAAATCACAGAGAGCATAAAACTTTTTGTACTGTTGTGCACCATCATTCTAATTGATGAAGACTAGTTGCAAAATTATATTATTAAAAGTCAAAACAAGGAAACAAAGTAAAATAAAGGAAAAAATTCTAAACAAATAAAATAAAGAAGTTCAAACTTCTTTAATCTTAGGGTCCTCTTAAAACATTGCCAATGAGAATATTAGCACTAGTCAATTAGTTCCCAAGAAACATCTTGATTTTGAGAAATTGATCTCATAGAAAAATTTATAATCCAAATAATATTAACAAATACTGCTGCATCAGGAGGGCTGCTGGCCCTTTAAAACCCTAGTGGATTTTACTCCAGCTGTATACAGAGAATATTTTTAGCAAAATCTTCACTTCCAGCATGGTGGATTTGGAATGGGAAATTGTATTTATAATACAGTGCTTTTTTCAGACCTTTCAAAGGGCAGATCTTGCAGAGGAGTGGACAGATGAGGTGAATTTTACCTCACTCCTGTTGGAGTTTCAAAGCTGAAGCTAATGAAAGCGTGGCAGCAGCTGAAGGAAGATGAGCAGCTGTGGGGAGCCAGGAAAGTTACCATCTCTCTAAGTGGGACTTAATGTGTTAGGGGTGATGAAGCCTCTGATAATTTCTGTATGCTTGGAAGTGAAGAAGAAAAAAAAAGACTAAAAGCTGCAGAGAATAAAGACCTAATTATCTCTGTCTTCTAAGCCTCGCTGCAAGTTGCATGGAAATTCCTTTTGGGTCAGAGAAGTGCAATTACTCAGTAATCTGTGGAGAGATGTCATCCTATAATCACCTGATGTTTGTTTACCAGCAATTCTTATTAAATGCCATTTAATTAAGAAGCAGTTACATTGTATCTGGGGCCCTGTGATTGTCATTGACACTGTGTGAGAGTCATAGCTTCTTTAGGCTGTAGAAGTGGATGTGCTCCTATTAAAATCATAATTGTTGGCCTGGGGATGTTGGAAGGGAAAGATGGATCTTATGGACCAACGGTTCCCATATGGCTTGGGAGTCTCAGGTTTTTGTTAACATGAAGTTTTGTTTTACTGATGTTACAGCAATTTCCTGGAAATGACCTTGACCCAGCGCAATTTGAGATTCTCTGCTGTGTGACAGCATATTTTGAGGTTGTGTTTATAAGGGGGTCTGAGTTTTAAGGGGATCTGATGGCACCACATTCATCCTTGGAAATGGGCAGTGGGGGGCTGCTACAGCCCAACAGCTTTCTGTGCTGACCCTTCTGTGTGTAGATGTATTTTGCATAAATCTGTGGGGAAGCCCTGAGTGGTGCATGAGATGTTTGAGTGACTCATTGAGGATGGAGCACCAGAGCTGTGCTGTACCAGTGACATCATTGCAGGTGGCTGGGCAGGGTGACACCCCATGGGCATTGCACACAGATAATGCAGAGTTCAGTTGCAAGACAAGTTGGTGAGAAAGAGCTGGACAGGAGAATATGTAGTGAAAAACTAATTTTTTTTGATCAAAACCTTTAAGCAGACATTAACTACAACTTGGGTGTCCTCTCATGCTCTGCCCGAGAACTGCAGCAACAGCACTGAGATGGCCACACACAAGTTATGCAAAGATCCTTCTGGGAAAACTATTTTTCTTCTTTCGACTCCAGTAAAAAAACCCCCGAGTGTGGCTGAATGTTGGATGTATAACCCCCAAAGCAAATAATTCATAATGAATGCCCTATCCCATTTTAATTCATTCAGTGTTGTCTCTATATGGCAGGATGTCTAGAGGCCAAACACTGTTCCCATAATGTTGGTGCAATCCCATTGATACATTGATTTCAGGAGGTCACACTAGATTATGATAATGGCTCCTTCGGGCCACAAAAATCTATGAATACGAAAGCATGGGAGAACAAGTTCAGGAGAATGTAGAAAACTGAACTTTGTATTTTTGTGTGGAGGAGAGAGGGGAGTATGAGGGACTTTTGAACATGAATGTGAACACTTTTCAGGTTGGTGCATGTTGAAAGCTGCTACTATTTGATGGCTGCAGGGTAGTTTATGTGAAACCAGCTGGAGGTCTCTGTACAGTTCCTTGGAGCTAAAAGTCTAGTGAAGTCAAAAGAGAGGCTTCATTGACTTCAAAAGGTCTCAAATCTGGCCCTCAGTGGATAAATATCCCCAACAACATCAAACTGTCCATTCTCTGATGCCTCCTACATTCATTTTAACCCTCGCCTTTTCTCCCTGCCAACACAACCCAGCTTTATCTGAATATCAGCTTTGAAACACAGGGAGAAACAATGACACCCTTTTAAAAACTGCCTTTCGAGTGGGCACCAGAGTAATAAAAGATTGACAGCCTCTGAAATCAAATGTTTCAGGGAGAACTGATTGAATTTCCTCCATAAAACTCTCTTAAATACCCACATCCCTTCCCCAGGGACAAGTTTTCCATAAACAGGCAACATTCTTTTGTTGTTGTTGTTGTATTTTTAACAGTCTTGTACAGTATCTTGTCAAGATGTCATCAATACAATTGCTTTGACATTTTTAGTGCAGCATTTGGAAGGCAGGTTGGGTTTTTCAGTCTGGCAAGCCAATATAAGTCAGTCTCTGATACTTAATTTCTCTATGAGATCCTTCACTTCTATTATAAACAGATCCCGCAGTTGAGAGATAAATTTCTTGGTAACAGTTTGGACTTTTTTATGAACCACCTGCAAGTTTTCTGCAAACAACATGTTTTATGGGAGCTCAAGGCAATGTTCACCCATCAAGACCTGACAGTAAGAAGTGGATGAATGAGGCCTTATCTCAGCCACACATGTAACCTTCTGTGTCCCCTGGCTTGACCTCCCTCTGCACTCATTTATGAAAATGATTCATCTTTAAAGAGCTTCCTCGCTCTGCCTGGAGGCTGTAGATCTTTCTGCACTGGACTTGTGCAGGCTGAGGTTATAAACTTCGGCATGGAAGGCACACAGAGGGGCTTAATTTTGAACATTAGGGGGGAAAAAAAATGTGTACACTGTGTACACACTTAAGGAGGCAGGTTAAAATAGAGACAGTTAAAAAAAATCAAAATTTGGGAATACTGAGAATTTTTAAAAGAGGGGGGGCTGTAAAAGTGGGTCTCTTATTGAGATCATGATAGATTTTATTTATGATCAAACTATTTTTAAAGCTGTTTGTTGTCATTATTTTTGCTTCTTACTTTATATGTCGATTTTTGGTGCTTTTTTTTTCCCCTTATGGACAATAAGGAATATATAGTAATGCATTTCTAATCATTATTGCTTTCTGGCTCTCAGGCATTCACACTAGAATGTACCCCAGATTCAACAACTGGGCAAAAACCAGATCAGCACAGTCTTTCATGACAAAATAATCTCTTGTAGCGCTGTAAATAATAATTTTAAAAGTCAGCAAAAAAAGCATTCTGTTGAATTTTTAGCAGTATTTAAATATCTGAAATACTAAACATATTTTAATGAAAAACTTCCCCAGGTCTCAAGCTTATTTCTGCCCTTTTTCTGTTACGGGAAGTAAACTCTTGCTCTTCTCAGCAAACCTGAATATCTAAGATTTAGCAGTAAAAATAACCTTTAAAAAATAAAAACTGGTGTCAGCTTCTGAGTTAAGTTACGTGTTCAAGTTTCTTGGGTAGAATACTTTTCATATTAGTTTAGGATTTGTCTCCTGTATATAAACAAGCTACCCAAACTGTAATCCAAAATGCTTGACCATCCATGCAGGCAAAAAAACCCTCAGCTATTCTGGGATGTCATTTAAGCCTGAGCTCATTTATTCAACTGGGCAGAAGTAGGGTTAGAGCCTGATTTCACTTTGCTGGGAGATGAAACCGGAGGACAGGCTTGAGCAAAAAGTTCCTCCAGCACAGATAGTCCCTGCGCAGAGTCCTTGTCACAGTTTTTTTCCTGAGATCCAGGCAAACATTTCCACCACTAACAAAGCAAAGAGACACAGAGTCCAAGAGAATGAATTTAAGCTGAGAGCCCTTGAGCTGTGTCCTCAGAAAGATGTAGGTGAGGGCAGATGGAAGCTGGTCATGCTCACATGTCTTCAAGTTCTCTGTGGGAATACAGATCTTCAGGTTGGGTCAATCCAGCAGCCAAAAACTAGGATTTGATGAGTAAGACAAATCCCTGGAGATCTTAGTTGTGTTTCCTGTGAGATACTGGACGTGGGCCTGAGAGAGGAACACTCTTATGGAAAGTGTCTGCCTTCACTGACTTGGTATTTACAGTATTATTATACTCCCCACAAGTATTTACTCCATGAAACAAGAAAATTCTGGTCAGCCTCACAGCCTAGCATGGTGGAACTTATCAAGGAGAAATAAAAACATTACAGGATATCACTGTTATCTCCTAGTTGGGCACTATAAATCCAGGAAATCCACAACTTATGGTAAAACCCCAGAATTTCTGACACCCCTGTCATCCCTCAGTATGGAAAAGAAGTTCCCCCCCAGAACCTCTGCTCTGAAGTGATGCAGTGAAGTACACATGTCATTCTGGAGAGTGTTTACTGTTCCAGAGTAAATAGGACACGCACTACATCTCTGTGTTGCAGCACTTTCTAGGCAGTCATAACACCAATACCTTTCACCAGCTCATAATTTCAAAACTCCTGCTGCTTTTTTGTTCTCCCTACATGACTGAAGTTTTATAGACTTTTTTTAGTTGTAATCTTGGACATTAATACCATTGGTTCTGGTAAGAGCATTGGCCATTAGCTCAGAGAGCTTTTGTTACTCTCCCTTGTTTATGTCTCAAAGTATTTATACAGGGCACTTCTAACCCCTATAATCCTTTGTTGCTGAGCATTTTAAAGTCAACAAGCTCTGTTCAGGCATGTTGTATTGGTGTAGCACTAAAGACACCAGTGAATAACTGATATGCCTGTGTGGGATAATGTGTTGGTCTGCAGTGAGGTCTGGGGCCCTACAAATCACTGTCAGTTCTATTCTGGTTCTCAGTAGAGCTGGGGCAGCTGGTTGTGGGCACTCTGTGCTTTGACCCCTAGACCACCCTTTTCTCTCCTCTTTTGAAGCAGATTCTCTGTCTCTCTGATCATTCAAGCAGCTCTTATCCATATGTCACTTAATATACAGTCATAATATATAGAAGTTTTCTGTGTGTATGCACATCCAGAATATCCAAGTGAAACTGCCATTAAACATTCAATGCAAGTTGTTTCTCCCAGCTCCATAAATCACCAAGGAGCTTTAACAGTTTTTTTGTCAAAATCTGGTGAATCTGAAGATACTTTAGGTGGGGTTTTTTGTTCAGTTTGTGGTTTTTGCAAAATCATTACTGAATATAAATCTTGGGATCTTATTGATGAGTCTGCAAATGCCACCACTTGGCTGGGGAAGCCTGGTTTATTTACTGACTATCTGTCATTAGTACCTGGCTTTGAGGGTTAGTAGCTGAACTCAGAAGTCTTGTGATTGTGTTTATGGTATTTAATTGGGCATATTTAATATGCTTAAGAGGAGGGAACATTGAATGTATTTGATTCTATTATTTACTGGAGAGGGCTGATTTTCAGCTGGCGGGAGGGAGAGACAGAGATAGACAGCAAAGCTCCCTTGTATAAAAGGTGATAAACATCCTGACTGAGGAACAAGAAGGTTGGCAGCTTTAGCAGATCAAATGCATCTTAGTTGTGCTAAGTAAACTAAATTGATTCAGAGACGCTGCAGATTTTAAAGATCCTGGATACCCATGAATAAGGATTAAAGCTCCTATTCTTTTTCTGCTCTAAACTATTCCAGCCCTTCTGCCATTGGCATGATATCAAAGATCTACATCTACCAAAGGACTTGCCTATCACAACTTGGAATTCAGTAGCTTCTAGTTCTTAGGATCTTTGTTGATATGGAGTATCCCAATTTAGTCAAGTAAGCTTCTTATGCAATGCATTGGGCATCAAGCACTTCTGAAAGGGTTTAACATGTGACAGCACAAGGCAAAACCCAGTCTGGGGGCAGCAAGGCCAAGGGTAGGTGTGAGGCTTTGTGCTCTTTTCTTCTCAGAAGCCAGGTGCCCAACTCCAGATTTGGAGGCAGATCTTGTCTTTCATTCAGGTTTCACAGGTTTCTTGTCAGTCCATGAACTACATCTCCTACAGTCAGCTGAAACACTCACTTGATATCTTGGAAACTCTCTTTAAGATCTTCCCATTCTTGTTGGAAGACATTTGTGTCACCCACTTCAATGGATTAAAAGTTAAAATACAGGGTCATTCTGTCTACTTTGGACATTTCATCCAAAAGTGGAACACAGAACACACTGATGACCAGAGTAATTCCTGCATTTCTAGCTTTGCTAGGTAAAAAGTAAGAGGTGAAAATTCAGCTCCTTGACTGCCTATTAGGAATATTGGGATTTTGAACTGGGGTCAAAGCCAGCTGTGCATTTGTACTTTTAAAACATATTTACACATACTGATGTATTTTTGTATATTTATGCGTTTTAAAAAGCCAGCTATGCATTTGATCAGCCAGCTATGGATGTTACCTGCCCATGCAACATTAATATATGATTTCTCTATCTTCCTACCTCTTGTTGATTTCCTCACAGCCACTGAGATCAGGTTTGTGCCTGTGCAGGGAAGAAATCTGGAGCACTACAACATCAGTGAATTTGTCACTGATTTGCAAGACCTTAAGGATCTGTTTCTCTTCCAGAACTGGGATAGTGCTACTCGGTGGCTAATTTTGGTGCTTGCCAGCACAAAGAGCTTGTGAATCACTTCTCATTTCATGTTTCCCACTACTGATCCTCTGAGAGGTGCATGTCAGAAGCAATGGCATGACAGAAAGGACAGCAGCCACAGGGCCTTTTTTTGGGCATGGGGATATTTTCTGCCTATTTCATGTTTCATAGAATACCAAACCTGAACCATGGGAAGAAGCTGGATGGCCGCTGAATGAGCTTCCTGTGCCTGATTGCCACGCAGGCTGGGAGTTTTCACCCTAGTTTGTTTAGATAGCTGCCTCTGATCATCTCAACTTTCTCATTTATTGGCACGCTGACAGCATGCCAGTGGCAAGACAACTCCCTCCAGGAGTTCCCATCATTTGGATCACAGCTTCCTCCCTCTCCACCTACTGCAGCTATTAGGCACATCCAATATACACCTCAGCATGCATGCACTAAACTGCCTGGGTGAACCCAAGGAGCAGCCAACTCCAAATACAAAACAGGCTTCCAAATAATAATAATACCCGTGGAGCCTGAAGAGTTGCCTTCCTTGCCCAAAAGGCTTTTTAGGGGTTCTGGGAAGGGAAAGGAATGGCTTTTGAAACCCAGGTTAAATCCTTCAGTGGAGATTTTAGTTTTTGAGCTCCTCCATGCTTTTGGGGTGCTCAGTTTGGGGCACCTGCAATGGCCCTGAAGCTAAGCTTCCTCTTCATCTGTTAGATACCACAGGATGGGGGTGCTCATCACACAGCCAGAGCTCATTTTGCAGTGGCTCTCTGGCTCCTCACCACCAAAGTGTTAATTTAGCCCACAAAAATGGCTAAGCCTGCAGGACCCAGGGGCTGGCTAACGAGGGTTTTTGGCCTGTGCAGATACAGGAATATTCCAGAGCAGGACAGGACTTGTTCCCTGTGCTAACTCTCCTCAAACCCAGCTGCTAATAAATGGTAGTGAGGAGGGGATATTTTTCCTTCCTTTCAAATGGACAGGCTATCAGGTAGAGCATCAGGCAGTGCTTTCAGGATAGAGGCACTTTTCCTCAACTTTTCTCCACTTTTCCTCATTACCAGGCAATGATCTAGTCAAGGAGGCACTGGTAGGCTTGCCAAGTGCCAGAAGTAACAGAAATAAAAAACTTGGGGAATTTCCCAGCCAATTTTCACAGAGTCAAGCATCCCAAATGTGTGTTTCTGCTTCTGAATCACTAACTATTTAGTACTGGGGTGGTTATTTAGACGGCCCAGAGAGGTGAAGAGCTGAGAGACACACCTCAATTTTTTAGCCTGCCCATGTCACCAACTAGAGAGTGAGGAGGCGAGGTGTCTCTAGAGCCCACTGTGCCCTCCTCTCTTGAGCCAACAAGAAAGCTGCAATTTTCTGTACCTTCCAGGCAGAAAATTGGGAAGCTAAAGTTCCTAAAAATAAAAGTATTTAGCAATACCCTCATTTTCAGACTACTTACTAGTCTAAGTGGAGAAACAGCATTTAAAGTGAATAGTATGGCGTGGGCATCACTTGATCTGCTCCCTGAATAAGACAGCTGTGTGAAACAAGGACATAAAAAGAGCTGTTTCAGCTATACAGGGATCCATCTAACACATGTACCTCTTTCTGACAGGGGCCAAGAATTAATACATGCTTGGGGAAAAGTAAAATAGCAAAGTGAGACTTCCTCAGAGCACTCTCACAACATCTTGAGATTTGCATTGCAACGTCTTCCGGAGCCAGAGGTAATGTCTTTGTATTTAATAGCTCTTGAAGAATTTTTCTTTCATGAACTTGTCCAGTCCTTTTTGAACCCATGTAAATTTACAGCATCCACAACATCCTGTGGCAAGGAGTTCCACAACTTAATTATACATTGTACGAAGAATCATTTCCCTTTGTTTGTTTTGAACCCGTCTCCTCCATGTTCCATTTGATGTCCCCTTGCTCTTGTTTTGGAAAAGACAGAGAACAATTGCTCATCATTTCCATGCCTCTTTGATTTCAAAGATCTCTGTCATCTACCCTTCATTCACAACCTGGTCCTTAATGAGCAATCTAATGTTATCACACTGACTCTTGATTGCTTAAAATTGTTCTTCCCACCTAATGGGAATCCACATTGGGCAGAGAGAAGTGAAAGGGTGTTTAGAATCAGGAAGAATAAAATGTCTGGGTGGATTTGTAATATCAGCAACCATCACCATTTACAGGGAACAATCTTTGATCTGTGGGTACTTGGGAAATTCCTCTCAACCATCTGTCTGAGGGATTATGAAGGAGTTCCCTGTCTTGCAAGTACACTGCAAAAGCAATCAGAGGATAACACCACATCTAAATCTGCTTATCAAAACCACTATCAGGAAGAGATGACAAAAATATACTGTATGTTTACCGAAAGATCAGTTCTCTTTGTTAATTTTTGGTTCAAATTATATAGCCAGTAGACACTTAACATGTTATCTCCTTGAGATATCAGTGATATTGTATTACAACATTACAGAGAGCTTTATAGACTAGTGACAAGAAGCTGAGAGTTTCTCAACTGACACATAATTATCTAATGTGCTTGATGTGCCAAAAATTGCTACTCTACATGGGCGAACAGAAAGCACAGAAAGAGAAACAGAAAATACCTAAAGGATTTGGGAGGAAGGTGGAAAAAACAGCCTTTATAGCAGGGGTTGCTTCTCAGAAAAAATATCCCTGGAAAATAATAAAGCACTGTTGCTTTTATAATAAGTATCTTTTAATCTTTAAAAAGTGCTCATCAATTTATATTAAGCATTAATTAATTGCTAAAATGTGACCTTGTTCACTTTCAGAAAACCAACTTATTCGTTCGTTCTGAGGCTCGGCTCACGATCTAGAAAGAATTTCAGACAGCAAAAGCTGAGCCTCTGTCCAGACAATTTCAAGCTTTGGGGTCTTTGGAGAAGCTCTGTGTAGAGGAGGGAACACCTGAAATACTCAGTGTTGGGACGAGTGGTCGGGGCAATTTAACTCACACTGGTCTGTTTGCGCAGTTGCGTTTGCGACATCAAATGATTGCTCGTTCCTGCCTGGCTCCTGTGATTTGCTCCCAGGTTACCTCAATCTCACTAATAACTGTCCTGAAGATTTAGCAAGATTCCAAGAAACAGTTGGAGACTTTTTCAGGTGGCTGGAGAAAGGAAGGGGAAGATACATTTTCTACTTAAAGATCTAAACTTGGTGCAATTAAGAATAGGTATTCAATAAAAGTAGATATGGGTAGGTAGTTCTTGTAAATGACTATTGTCTTTTCAGATGCATTTGAACCCAGTCACTGGCAGAGAAAATTTCATATTCCATATAAACCTGCAGGTGTATCCATGAGGTCAATGTTTATAACCTTGCAGCAGTCTGACCATTATCTTAACACTCATCAGAATGGAGTGAACATGAGACCCAGATTCTCAAAGGTATTCAGACATCTCTTCCTGTTTGATCTGTACACTTCAATATATTCTGAAACCTGTGCACAAATATTTTAAAGGAAAAACAATATTAGATTTTTTTTTTTTTTAACTGAGTTCAAATGATCCGAAATCCAAATTGATAATCCAAACTTTTTACTCAATGGCGAGTTGTTGTGGAGTTAAATGCTATTTTCTATGCCTGGAAACATATTTATCTTTCTGCAATTCTGTCCCTATCCAATGAACCTCCCTTCCAATTTTGATACAACAGACTGCCCCTGCTCCTTATTTAACAAAATTTATTCATGGAATAGAGACACATACAAGAACCTGACATGTCTCTCATGAGAAAATTTTCCTTTATTCAGTATTGCCCTGTTCTTTCCTTGTTTTTATCCTGAAGGAAGCACTGCTTTTCATCGCCTGCCTTCTGCTTTGATTGCAGCCTTTCTGGAGCAGATCCTTTCTTTTTCTTCCATGTTTCTTTGCTCTTTTGAGCAGCACACAGTGATCTGAGACCATTTTTGTTTTTTGACATCCTTAAGCTTTGTGTGACTTCTGGACTGCTAAGTGTACAACTCCTAAACATTGCACACGTACAGATAGTAAATTATAGTAACAATTAGAACACCTGGGTTTTTAGAAATATCTCATCCTTACTTGCTGTTGGAAAAAAGAAATGTAACTACCCAACATCTAAAGGTATAAACTTGCTTGTCCATGGCTGACTCCTCACTTTTTGTTTTTCATTTATTTTCCTTTCTTTATATTTTTCTTTCCCAGGCATGCAAGATTCTGGTAAATTGAATTCAGTGGTTTTTTTCTCAGGTTTCTCCAGCTGTTTATCTGTCTTCTACTCATTTCAGTTAAATCAGGTGTGGGTAAAATGATACATTTCTCCCTTGTAGATAAAAATGAATCAACTTCTTGCTCTGCTTATTAGGCAAGAAAAAAAAAAGAGGGAAAACCAGATTGGATTCTAAACTGCAACTTTTCTCTTAATTACAACTTGAGAACGAAATAAATTCAGCTGCTAGGCAAACAATTATCTTTCTGTGAAATTTTTTATCTTCATTAGTGTTAATGTGCTTTCTGTGTGTCAGACCACCTGCTTTTCAGAAGTCCCATAAAAGTATTTCTTAAGGGCCCAGCTCTACCCAGTAGACCTTCTACTTGCATGATGCAATTTCCAAGCAGATCTGCAGTTCTTATCCTTCAGGGCCAGCATACCTCATGGGAATCACAGAAAAAGTAAGTAGGAGCCTTGGTGCACAGTAGGCTGCAAAAGGAGGAACCTAAGACAGCTCTGATTCCTGTTTTGGCAGAGGGTCATCTAGAATTTGGGGTGCTCTGTGACTTACACTTATCTTTATTTCCCAAACCCTCACACAAGTGATTTGCAATGCCTCCTGTGGTTTAATATGACTGCTGAAAATCAGTTCTATAGTTCAGCATGGGATTTTGAGTAAAAGATGCAGGAAAAACTTGAGCTTTTTGTTGCCTCATGAGTGTCTGGACATTTACCCAGATTTTCTGTGACAAAAGGGCCAACACAGATGTAGGGAAAATGCTTTGCACCAGAACATCTTTCAGACCTCTGAAACTTTAATTTTCAGGGTGAGGTGGGAAAAAGGGAATTGTGGCTGCAGCAGGCCAGTCTGGTGGAGCCCCCCAGTCCCTCACAGCAGCTCTGCAAACCAGCTCCTTCTTGTTTACTCAGTAATTGCTCCTGCCCTTATTTTCCAGAGGGGAGGAAGGGAAAAGGAAAGGTAATGTGACCTTTGGTATTTTGAAATAACATGATAACTATGCACATCTTCAAAGGACATGACTGTTGAAGAACAGCTGGGGATGGTGGTGGGAACAGCCTCCCCCTGACATTCAGGCCTGGTGGAGGAACCAGAAGAACCTGCAGAGCTCGTGAGAAGCAGTGGGGAAAACTAGGAGTGGCCAGAACAGCCTCATTGTCCCCTTTCATTATATCTGAGATTGACCTTTATTAGTTGCCTCTGGGCATGGAATGGGCTGAGCTGAAGCTCTTCAGAGGAGGTAGAACCCAAGCACCCATGCAAAGCATGGAAAAGGAGGAGGCAGGGTGAACAGGAAAGCCAAAGGGAGATTGCACTGAGTGCTGATATTCTCCCTGGAGGGCCCTGACTAACCACTGTAGGAGCTAAGCACACTTTTAAGCACTCAGCTTTCCAACATCTGGGTAGAACAGGAAGAGATTAGTACTCCTGTTCATGTGAAGCAGGAATGGTGAAGCAGAAGGCATCTGAATGCCCTTGAGGATGCTGGTCAGAGAAATTAAATTCTAATTATCCGCCAGAATCGCTGCTTAATGGAAATTGAGGGGTTTTCAAACACCAGCTTTTCTGGAGGTGAGGGGAAGGGGAAAATGAGACAATCTGAAGGAACAATTCTTATTCTTGGAAAAAGGAAGTAATGTTATTTCTCATTGCACACAAAATAAATTTTAAACAGACTACTCATAAAAGATAAATCTATAGCAGAGATAGAATAAGCAAAAAGCTGAAAACATTTGATTAAAGCCAACCATGAAGGAAAAGAAAGAATAAGTTTGTGTCCTCTGAGAAGATTTCGTAAAACATTGCAAGATGTTGCCTGGCAGGGAAGATGGACAAGATGATCCCCAAGGACCCCCCTAACCCTATGAATTATGTGATTCTGTGATCACCACCAGCACTGAAAAGTTCCCTCAGCATTGTGAACGTGCAAAATTTTTGAATATCAAAAATAAGCAGATTTTTATGAGAAGCTGACATATGTGTGGGGGTTTTGGTCAAAGAAAGGATTTCCAAATAAATATCTTCTGCTGTGGGTTAAGAAAAGTCTTTGTGAAGGACTGAGAGTTTTTAACTGTAGTCTAGGGAAGTTGGGAAGTTCTTCATACGATCCTTTTATTAATATTGATCTCATAGACAGTGCTCTATGAACAGAACGTGAGGTTAAGGGCAAGATTACATCTCATAATTGATTCTGACTTTGTGACTGAGAGCTTCAGATTCAGCAGGACTCTGGGTTTCACCTCTCTGTAGCCCTGAGAAAGGCTGGAGGTTTATTTAGTGAGTCCACCACTTCTTCCTGAAGCACAGAAGAGAAGATGAAGGGAGCCTTGACTCCTTCCAACATGCTCTCCTGCTTCTTCTGCCCTCCCCTCCACACATTGCTGAGTGCAGCTTGAACAGGGCAAGGCAAGTGGCTGCCAATGTTTGCTGCCTAAAATCACCAGCAACAGAAGGGTACTGCTTTCCAGCACCTGTGGAGCTATGGTATGGCTGTATAGCCAGGAGGAGGGAGCAGTGGTTGGAAACAAAAATCCTCTCCCCATTTCTTTTGAGGAAAATAAAAGCATGGCTGGTGTACCATGATAGGGGTATCAAGGATAACCTGGAAATTCAGCCTAAAGATGTACATTTAAAAAAAATATTCCCACAAAAGCAAGTGATGTTAATGCTTTAAAAAATGCATTTGATTTAAAAAGAGAAGAAAAGGGCATTTCAATAAGATTTTACTTCACTGTAAGTGATTATTGGTTGCAAATGGGACATATTTTCAGTGGAAGAAGGAATTGGTAACTCAAAGTCCCTTCAGCACTGGGCTTGCAGACATAAAGCTCCTGCATCACCCTTCAGAGCAGCTGCCATGGCCTGCAGGCACATTCAGGTCCTGGGAGATTAGATATGGACACTTTGAAGGTGGAGAAGCCTCACCTTGCTGTTCCTGCTAACGCCTCCAGTGCTGCTGTCCTTCCCTCAGGGGGGGCAGTGACCTCTGAGGTACAACCTGGGCATCTTGCATGGCTGCAATTGCAAATAGTGATCATAAAGAAAGAGCATGCATCACTCTATTCTTGCACTTTCATGATGGCATGTTTCACAAACATGAAGGAATGAAGTTTCACACGAGCCTTGGGAGGCAGGGCACAGACCCTTACAGAGGAGCAAGGCTCCTGCTGGGAGAGGTGTCAGGACAGAAGTTTGTTTCTGGGGAAAAGTAATCAAGGAGGAAGACAGAACTTTGAGGGGAAGAATGAGTGACATGGCATGGATACTAAAACAAACCAAAAAAAATTTCACCAAAGTGAAAGCTATCAAAAGGCATGGGATGCCATGAAGTGCAGGGATATGGACCAAAGCATGCCAAAATTGATCCCCATTGAAATTGCAAGATAAATAAAGAGCATGCACAACTCTATTCTTGCACTTTCATGCTGGCATGTTTCACAAACATGAAGGAATGAAGTTTCACACAAGCCCTGGGAGGCAGGGCACAGACCCTTACAAAGGAGCAAGACTCCAGCTGGGAGAGGTGTCAGGACAGAGGTTTGTTTCTGGGGAAGGGTAATCATTGTTTTGGGAAACCTGACAACTGTGCCGGGAGGAAAGAGGCTGATGGTGCAGAGGCGTGTGGAGGCAAGCTCCCTCTGACAGGGAGAGCTCCCAGTACCTGAATCCAGCCATCAATCATGCTGGGGCCACATGAGCACCGCCAGCACTCGGCGACCAGACAGAGGCGGCACATGATGCAACGGGCACAGGTGTGCAGCCGGCACCAGGGAAAGGCAGCAGGGCTTTGCATACATAACCAGCCTTCCCTCTGAAGTTCTCAAGGCGATTTGCAAGCATTAATTAATTCTCACAACGCCCAGGGATGGTAGGCAAGGCAGTGTCACTGGCAAATTAATTTCATAGGTAGTGTCTTTGATATCACACGCTCATGTGCTCGCTGCGCAGGATTTCATGTATTATATTATTTCCCCAACACACCTGCTGCCCTTCAGCTCTTCTACGCAGCATCCTGGATGAAATTATTATTATTTCTATTATTATTATTGCTGTTGTTACTATTATTATTATTAGCTTTATTACAGCAGGACTGGTGCTATGAAGTGGATACCTGCATCCGAAGAGAAAGTCATTGCCCCAGAGAGCTCATAACCTAAACAGGCAAGATCCGTATTTGTGCAAGTCTGTGCTCGCTCTCCAAGAATGTTGGCTGTAAAATACCTCAGCAAAGTTTGTGCTGGGATTGACAAAGCATGGCCTGTCTGCTGGGTTTTTTTCTGCAGCTCTGCATTTAATCTGTCTTATGGGCTGACTGGGCATGAAGGTGTCCTCACCTAAAGATTTCCAGAGCTAGGAGAGGGTGGTGCAGCCACCTGAGAGCCCTACTGACAGGGGTTGACATCAAGCAGATATGATGTCAATGTGGAGAATTGAATATATAGAGAGGCTTTTGCCAATAGATGACAGTCTCATAAAAAATTATCAAAATTTTGTTTTGGTTTTTTCTTCTTTTTCACCTTCAGAGTGAGCTTAAATGGAAAAGGAGAGGGAAATGATGAAGATAAATTTTTCATAGTAATTGAAACTAGCTAGAAATTTATCAGCCAGATCTATCTAAAATTTACTGGGCTTGGGAACAGGCATATTACTGACTGAATTTTAGCAATCCAGGGAATTCTTGACATTTAATAGCATGCCTCAAATCTTTTTACTTGTTTCCTCCTCTCTTTTCTTCCTGTTGGTAGTTGCTTTTTTGCCTTTTTTTCCCCTTTCTTTTTTTTTTTTTCCCCATCCATTTCCCAGTCAGGTGATCCCAGCTAGGAGATACAGATTGCTTCCCTCAGCTGGCCTAGGGCATGCATAAAAAAATCACTTTCATTCAACAGGATATCTAACTTCTTCATGTGTACTGATATATCAGTGCTTTTTTATGTGTGACATAAATATTTATCTACTGGATAACAGGATGCAAGTGCCATGGTTTTCAGCATTGCAGAGCTGACCTTCAGTCTGGAATTCACGTGTTTCTTCAGTAATTTATATTACAGGTTAATGTTACACTTTGTCTTTTCTATCTGTGCCCTGGGGAAAGGTAAGCAGTCCAATGTCAGTTCCAAGCAATCAAGCAATCTGGATTTTGAGTCACATCTCTTTGGAAATTTTGTTGTTTCTTGGGCCTGAACTTTAAAGAAGAAAGAGGCCTGATAGCATCATATCCATAGTGTAATTTCATTAATTTGTCATATGATATTCTAAGATCTGGTTGAGTGCTGATGGTGTCATGGCCTTTGTTTGGGACAGGTCCTTGACTTGGGGCTTGTATTCTGGCAACTTTAATTTTTTCTGTCATTACAGATTGGTAGATGTTGTGTGTAGATCACAAATAACACAGGTGTGAGTATGCTCCCTTGTGGTAAGCCATTTTGTTGTCACACCATTTACTCCATTTCTTTCAAAGTTCATGGTGAAATAATTTGTTTTCTAATAAAGATTGTATCAGTCACACTCTGTGATGATCTTTCAGTACGATAAGCATTTTGGCAGGGAATCCCATTAGCTCAGGCAAGAAAAGGAAGCAGAGATGCTACTTTTTTTTCTCACCAATAACATTGTGCTGAGAATACCCACCAAGCTCTGGAAGACCCAGGTTTAATCCCTCTTCTGCTTAAGGGGATTTGAACTTGTCTCTCCACTTCCCTGACTGCCCTAACCACTAGGGTAAAGAATATTCTAGGGCAGGGCATTCTCAGTTCCTCATATTGAAACCATTTCACTTTGCATAGGTTAATTAAATATTCATGGGAACAGGAAGATGGCAAACCTATGCAAATGACTATGTATCTTCGTGGTATAGTCTTTCATTTGGGAGCAGAGGGCCTGGCTTCCATTATCCACATCAATGAATACTTAAATGAGAAATACAAGAAACATTCATAGAAGCAGGCACAGGAACTGAGGACTTCCCCTTCCAGGTGAATACTAACCACTGAACTAGAAATCATTCTCCCTGTGACACAGGAAATAGTGAAATATATTATACAAATAAAACTGCTCCAACAAGAGAACCTTAGACAGGTCTGTCTTGAAACCTTGCACTGTGAATATTCACCCATAACTTGAGACTTGGGTTCAAGTTCCTTGAGAAGAAACTATGAGCTTTAATTACCAAGGTGTGTACAGTCCATCCCCGGTTTAAAAAAAGGGCATTGCCACTATTTCTTGCTCTTGCTTGCCTGCTTAATTTTTTATGCCTTTTTTAGGTGATCAAAGGGTGGTTGTGTTGATGAAGGGTGTATTTATTTTGCACAATGTTTGTTATGCACCATATTTGGATGTTGCCTTTTTTGGGTGAGTCAGGAGGATGGCTGCCTTCTGCACATGCCTCACCATAGTGGCTTCCCCACCACTGACAGATTGTACTGCTGAAGGGAAACTTTTGTTGTTTCTAATTTCATTGTATGGGGACTCACCACTTGTCTCTTTGGTCAATGACATTCCTACCAATTTCCAACTAAACCTCCTTTTCAGCAGTCCTAGTGAGACTGAGGTGAGCTTGGGAAACTCCACAAAGTAGATCGTGCAGATGAAGAGGGAAGAGGAATGTTTAGAATGGGTTTTTTGGACTTCCAGGTCAAGGTTTTGATGTAAGAGGTTCCATGAGGGCATCAGAAGCTGCATTCATGTTGGACAGAGCCATTTTGCCCTGGCTCCAGGACAGACCTGCCACTGGACCACTGGACACAGGTGACATTGTTAGCAATAACATGTTTAAGAAAGGGCAAAAAAAATGCTACCCAGGAGATGGGAGGAAAAAAAAAAAGGAAAAAAAAATGAGACACAAGCCTGCAGACACCAAATTCAGTGAAGAAGGAGAGGGAGGATGGGCTCCAGTCTCCTGCAGTCCATGGAGAAGACCATGGTGAGGCAGCTGTCCCCTTGCAGCCCATGGAGGTCCTCAGCGGAGCAGAGATCCAGGGGCAGCTTGAGGAGGACCCAGTGTGGGTGGATGGGCCTTGGAGGAAGCTACAGCCTGTGGAGAAGCCAGGCTGGAGCAGACTCCTGGCAGGAACTGCAGGCCATAGAGAGGAGCCCATGCAGAGCAGGTTTCCTGGCAGGACATGTGAAACCTTAGGGAACCATTGGGTTGTGGAGAATTGCAGTTCATAAGAAGGACTCACACTGGAGAAGTTCAAAAAGGACAGAAGCTCATAGGAGAGACTCCACACTCTAGCAGGGCAAGAGTTTGAGCAGCAAGGATGAAGAGCTGTGAACTGATCCAACCCCTAGCTGACATCCACCTGGGCCACTTTGAGGGAGAAAGGGGGGAAGGTGTTTTTTCATTTTGTTTGTATTTCTCATTTTCCCTCTCTGATTATTTGACAATAAGTTATAGTAATTTCCCTAAGTCGAGCCTGTTTTGACCATGACTGTAAGTGATGTCCTTGCCCTTATCTTGACCCATGAGCTTTTAATCATATTTTCTCTTCCAGTCCTGTTGAGAAGGGAGGGTGATAGAGCAGCTTGGTGGGCACCTGGCAGGCAGCCAAGGTCAGCCCACCACAGGGGTTTTGTCACACCTCATTTTAATTATTTACAACAGACTTGGCCACATCTGAGCTAATCTGGGCTTTACTGTCAGTCAGTGGAGAGAAACAAGATTTCCAAGAGGCAGTTTCATCTCATCCTAATGGAGACATAAATACAAAGCAGTTGAAATTTACCTTTCAAGGCCTTGTTGCTCTGTGGACAGTCAAAGAAGCCTAGAGTGTCTAACCCAGATGTAGGTATCTACATCACAGCTGCCAAGAGTTCAGAAGGTGGCTCCTTCTCCTGCATTTTACTGTTTCATCAAGATTTATTTGTGGTCTGTGGTTCTGATTGCCCTGAAGACTTGAGATGGTGTTGCATACACCCAGTGGCAGAAGAGCTCTGTAAAGGGGAAATACCAGCTTTGTTCATAGGATGCAATTCCAAGCAGTGCTGAGCCCTAGTCTGGCAGCAAAGAGCACTGGTGGTGCTGCCCCAGGTGCAGAGGCAGCACTGATGCTTCAGTCAGGTGCTGGAGTAGGTTTAGAAGCCCTCAGAAAAACTCAACTGATAAAACCATACTCGAGAGTGAGCCTGTTCACACCCAGCCAAGGTCTCTCTTCCTCTCCTCTTTTATTACTGCAAAGGTACTAGAAGCTTTAAGACACCTGGACCTTACTGACCGCTGAATCTCAAAGCCACACATGACATGAATCTGTTTCAGAAAGCAACAATTATTTTCCCTCATCTCTGTATGGCCTTTGGGATAAGTGGTTGCAGAAAAATATCAGTGTTCAAGAAGATGCAAACTAAAAGGAAACAAGTGTCATGTCCATTCTTTGCATCTTTATATAATTATTATTTGTTTTAATTAATATCAGATTCATTTAATGAAACTAAAATACATTCCCATCTGGCTTTAATCCCTGTATTTTCCTCAGTCACCAGACCATTCTTCTGCATTTTCATAAAAACCTGAAGGATCAGGATGAACCCAAGCACACAGAGAATGCTGTTTCATCTGGCTTCCCAAAGGCACGATGCATCATTTCAGATGTTGCAAAGCTGAGTCACTGACACTGATGTGACTAATCTTAACGATGTGCTTTGATTCCACAATATGTCGCTGTGAAGTTTGACATGTTTGATACATTCATCTCAGCATTCCAGGGGAACTTTCTGTTCCCACAGTGAATCTACTCACTGGGAAGACAAATTATCTGTGGAAAAAAAAATCACAGCCCAGCCCTTGAAACACACTTGCTAATTTTCCTTTAAATTTGTCTATGGACCAAATTTTGCCCTCATCAGTCGGATGCAACTTTCATTGAATATACTATTCGTGTATCCAAAGGCAAAATTTGTTCCTATCTATCAATCTACCTACTATTTTATCTACTATCTGTCTGCTTAACTCTATTAATTAGTTAATGTTTGTAAAACACTCAAAAGATGTAAAGCCCTATAGAAATGCTAAGTATTATAATTATTGTTATCTGACTGCTGTATCTCTTTACCTATCTAGCTATCTACCTTCTCTATCTATTATAATAACAATAATACTTAACACTTATATAGTGTTCTTAATCTTCAAAGTACTTTACAAACATTAACTAATTAATCTAATCTAGTCATCTTGCAAACAACTCTTTTAACAAACCAGTGGTTGTTTCTGTAAAATAAAATTCTTTGCAAAAAGAAGAATTGTACTTTGGGGGGGTTATTTTGTTCAGGTTTGGCTATGATAAGGTAATAAATATGTATAAAAGCAAAGCAGGAAGAGGATGGATGAGAAAAGCTCCATCACTAGGTAAGATAGAGTTTATAACACATTGCAGTTACAGACCATGAGGATGTCTCCTGGTCAACTTATTCCTGAATTCTATGCTCTCTTAGTTTTAATATAGAGGCATCTTGCTATAAAAAATGTGACTTTTTTTCGCTGTTTTTTATAAAGAGTTGTGAAATATTTCTACAAATTTCCTTTTTCTAGATGATTCTCTAACCAGAAGCAAGACCAAGGCTGTCAAATGAAACAGCTCAAGCTGAGCTCTTTAGCCCCACATCTGCAAAGATACTTTGGCAACTTTTTTGTCCTTACAGAAACTGTGGTGATGGTGACAGAGAAATTTCAAATTATACATAAGGGCAATAGGCAAGGAGACTAAAACCATTGAGAAGAAGAGGCCAGCTTACTTTCAAAACAAATGCACCCTGAATAGCTCTGCAGATCTTCATCTAGACTCACACTGGCACTGAGAAAAGACAGTGTGTATTTTCAGAGACAGCACTCTGGAAGTGCAAGGTAGAGATCAAGAGGTATGTGAAGGGTTTTTTGGGTTACCTTTGTGCTTCTAAATAAATGAAGGTCACACACTCAGATCAAGGACTGCTTGACAGTGGTCACCCAGCTGCCTGACTTGGATTTAGACCGCAATTTTCAAGAAAAATCTTCTACAGAGAGAGGCAAGAGAGCTTTCCAGTGCCATTTGTATTGGGACTAAGAATCAGCCCTGGCTCTCTTAGACCTGAGATGGGAGGTGCAGACATATTGAAAGCTTATCCCGACTTTATGTGGCTTGCAACACCACCAGCACGAGAGAGAAGAAAATGAAACAAAATCAAATAGAAAAAAGATTCTGTTTTCCGCTTGATGAAAGGGTAGACTTTTTCTTATATTTTTTGTTTTCTTCTTCTTCTTTCCTTCTCCTTCTGTCTCCCTTTTATTTCTGGTATTTTTCTATCTGTCCTACTTATTTATTTACATAGACAAAATATGCAGGAACAGTTCTGGTAAAAGCTAACATGAAAATCAGTTAGGATTCTCCACTGAGCTCTCCCAAGGCAGCTGGACAAGCAGCAAAACTGTGACCACTATTGCATAGATAATTTTGTCTCTATTAGTTTTGAAAGAAAAAAAAAAAAGAGTAAATTTTCAACAATTTCACAACATCTCTTCCTCCATCAGCTAGGTTAACATAAATCAAACCTCCTCCAACTAAAAATATCAACAAACTTTCACATCGCATTCTCAGGCTCTTTTGCAGCTATGTATACATTTTTCCAGGTACTATCTCAAAGCACCACTTCACCACTGCAAAAGATTTCAGAAGTATAGCTGCCTTTCATGGAACAGCCTGGATAGAGCTGTCATCCTCCAATAGGTATGTTTTTAAATGAAAAATGAAACAAAACAAAACAAAAAAACCTGTCATTAAAGGAAGCGACACAGGGCTGAATTCAGGTTGCACATCATTCATACTGTCATCCAGAACAGAATGGCATATTGAGTTGGAGCAATTACAGGCAAATCAGGCTTCCAATACAATCAATGCAATAAGCAGCTGTGCTGTTTGTGTTACAAATTCACAGAAGATCTGAATGTGGTTCCTGTCAGTCAGCTAGACAGCCAGCTAGGCTGAAATCCAGGTGATACGGGCTCAGCCACACACTCTCTGAGTCACCTTGTGCACAAGACCTAATCTAACCCGACCTTCACATCTTATTTTTTCTCCAGCAGTGCACTTCATAAATACAGGGCTTTGATGGTCTTAAATGTTATACCCAGCAGGGCTTGCAAATGAAAGTGCTGACTTGAAGCTATGGATGAAAATGAGAAACATGCACTCAGTTAACATCTACTAATAAGGGGTGCATTGAGGTGCAAGGCATATAGGAAGCTTTAATTAAAGGTTTTTAATAAGAGGTTGGGAAAAAAAATTGATCAGGAATCTGGAAGACTTTGGCTACAAAGGGTGAAGATATCACCAAGTGTTTGCAAAATATTAGGCTCTTGGAGCACACTTGCAGAAGTGACATATCTCAAAGGTGGACAGGTGAAGCTGATGCAGAAGGGACTTGGATCCTCTTTAGAGCAGCAGTAAATGAATTATAAATGATCTGATTTTGGATAGGTGGGATAGGGGTCCCTGTTCTCACCTTGACCCCTGTATTCACTACAGAGTGTCTTTGTTAACAAAGTGTCTCAAATACAGCTACAGCTCCTCCTCCTCTTCACCCCCTAGAAAAGTTCCTGAAATGTTTCTTAGAGAAGGGAAAAAATCCCCCCTTCATCTGAGCACACAGAACCCCCTGTGCAGAAACCCAAACCTCCAGGTTAGAATTCAAGGTGCTTTGCAGAACAACTGTTACTTACACGCTCCCCTCGGTGACGCAGAGGAAGACAGGAACATGTTTTTAATTGCAAAGTCAAATGGTTATGCATGGGTCCTGTCATGCTTGTGAGAACTTGCTCTTCCCCAGCACCCCCCCTTTCTCCTCCCTGCTGAGACAGCCTTGCCAAAACCCGGCTTAAGAGTGGTCACAGGGAAAACATGAAGCCTTGCAGGGATTTGGGGAGTAGACGCCAATCTGTCAGAGGTGTCACCAGAACTGGATATATCTGCTGATCTGTTACCACTTGCTAATTATGGATTCGGCAGCTAATTGTCATAAATCTTGGTAAGAGATGTGGAATGAGGCAGAGCTTTTAAAGCAGCATGGCCTGGGTTGGTTTGCATGGGCAGGAATGAGCACCCCCGTGCCAGAGCTCTGCTGCTGTGTGATACCTCAGTGAATACCTGTATTGTTGTGAGTGCCAATTTGCTCCCAAAAGCATTTCTGACATTCCTCTGCAAGAATGGTGAGTGTCCAGGACTGTAATACACTGACTTGTTGAAGGATTTTGCTTAATAAACCCAGAGATACTGACAGTCACAGCCAAACAGATGTTTTACAGGCTGAAATCTTGCACCCTTCATCAGGCTGAACTTCTGGTCCACCTTTCAGAAAGAAAAGCACAACTGTGCCAATCAGGATTGAGGTCTCATGCCTTAACTGTGCAAACCCACAAATTGGGCACTTGCCTCAGTGAGGGCTAACACTCTTTGCATGGGATTCAGCCAGTCAGAGTTTGAACTTGGAAAGAAAGGGATCGAACAAGTTAGAGTCAGCTTTAGGTATCCTTTCCAACATTTCAGCCATGTCTAGCTACCTACCATCTTACTTCACCTGATTTCAATGCTTCTTTGAGCCTTGAAAGCTGCAGTTCAGGGTGGAAAGAGTAAAGCCAAGCCTTCAACATCTCAAAGGCGTTGAATTTACTTAAATGCTGAGCAACTTCTCAGGAAATCAAGTCCCTTCAGGGTATGTGCAGTTGAATATCTAAAAATAATTTTGAAACTTTTTGTGGGTCCAAGGATCACAGGCTCTGTATTCATGTGAACCAATATTCAGATAAAAGATGAGAACTAAATTTCTGTTATTGTTTGACTGGCTTTTCCTTCGGAGAGATTAGAGCCCAGGTTGCATACAGAAGAAATATCTTTCTTCACAAGTAACTCTTGGTTTTCAGAAATTTTTGTTCTGCTTTTTATTTCCTAGTCCTTTTCCTGTTTTCAGCCAGTTTTTGTAATGTTTTCATCAAGTCCAAGTTTTTATCTAGACCGAGATTACCAACTGCTTTTGGAAATAAAAACTAATATCTGTCACATATTCCACTGAAATCTGCCAAATTTTCCAGGTAGAAAGACACAACAATCTATTTTAAGACTGGTTTTCACCAAAGCTGGCTGAAAACTCCACAGTGGAATGTTTGTTGATTTTCCCAGATGAAAAAGCTGATTCATAGTAATTCAAACATTTTGCTGAGATGGTTCAGTTTTGATTCAGGTGTGACAAACTTCAAGCAGGGCACTTCTAATGAGTGGATTCCTGATGGGAATTAGACTTGCAAGGTGCTGTGGCCAGTTGGGAACCATCTCCTCTGGAGCCTGTCAGCACATCAGGATAGTGGCCACCAGGGAATGAGGAACCTGAAAATGTTTAAATGATTCATGTTTAAAAGTTGTGATGTTTTCTGCTTGATGGAAAAGGAGACAGATGGAGGCCAGAACAGCATTACTCAATTCTTCCCTGAGCTACCATGTCTGTCCATCTAGCTGACTGAAAAGCAGGATCAGTTGCTTTGTCAGGATAAAGTAAAAATAGAGGGTTTATTCTGGATGAGAAAGAAATTTAATATTAAAATATTGAAACCTGATCTACAGAGAATGATTTTGCTGTACAAATTCTAGGGCTCTTAACAGTCCGTGGCCATTAAGGTGCATTAATTGATTAATTAGGAAAAAGGGTTAATCCCTCCCTGGGAAATGTAAAATTACATCTTGGGTATGAGGGGGAAAAATTTGCTCTGTATATTCCTAAGCACACAGATGAATGTCTTTTTGACTGAGTTCTGCAGCCCACACTTTTTATTTCTGAAGGCAAAAGCTTTTGTGTACTGAAAACAACCATTTATCTTGCAGAAAGCAGAGATGCACATCAGCAGAGATCAAAAAAACAAGCAACAGAAATTAGCCTCCCACAAATCAAAACTTAAAAAAAAAAGGTAAATAAAAAAAAATTGGCTGCAAAACACCTGTTTTGAAATTTGTGCCACTGTGATTTTCCAAAAAAAACTTGAAAAGAACGTGAAATACGTTCTTTGGTTTAGAGTGAGATAATTTTTAGTTCTAATTTAATCTAAAACCTCATAGGAAATGTTTTTGGCTTGATGTAATGCAAGTCAAGTATCCTCAGCCATAATTCCCCTTGTTTTTTGGTAGTGCATGCAGTCTATGCCAATCCTGGAATATCAGGATTGATGCAAAATGTTGATGAACTGGACACCAGTAATTTTCCACAATGGAATGACTCTTGTGTAAAAAACTTATAAGTAATCTCAGAATCTGGACTAAAGTACCAGAAAATTTAGGTTTTTTGTGCATTAATCCTCCATTTAGTGCTGAACACCCTCCTGAGTGAGGAAAACACCAGGAAACATATTGTGGCCCAAAGAACTCAAATCTCTTGCTCTGTTCTCCTTGCTGCTCTGGGTAGGCCAAGTAAAGAGCACCAAACCATTCCCTGCTGCAGGTGGTTTCCTTCCAGCACGGTCACATCCCTTCTCCTGCGCCTGTGTGTGTCTGGTGTGACAGCACGTGCAGGTGGCTGCGTGCTCCTGTAATTCACATCACCCACTCGCTGACACCTTCCAGTCCCTCTGGAGCTGTCTGGGTCCCAGCTGCGCTCCAACAAACAGAAGTGTGTCCCAAAAACCTGAGATGGTTCTTGTAGCTTCCATGCCTGGCAATCCTTTTCCTTCTAGCCGGATCCACACCCAGCCTCCGTCAGTGATGACAAACGCAGCAGCCAGGGTGAGACCAGTGGTTCAGTTAATGATGATTTAACACTTTGCAGGCTGCTGTCCCAGGTGATTATACATTCTCTGGGCTTGTTTGGCTGGAAATATGGAAAATTAATTAGTAGCAGAAGGGTATAACTTTGCCAGCCATTAACTGAATTATAAGTGTTTTCTTTGTCTGGCAATATCTTACCTTGTCCTTGTGCCAAAAATATCTCATAACTTGGTATTATGTTCTCTGAAGACAACCTTTTCAATGACTTTATGAGTGAAATACTGTAATACCAGTAGGAGAGGATTTTTTTCCCCTTTTTTTTTTTGGTGTTGATGAAAGGGGACATAGCTATATTTCTGAAGGTCAAGTGTTTGGAACCAAAAGCTTCTTTCTTATTTAATTTTTCTTTTTAATTGTCAATGAAAAATTAAAAAAAATATCCCAGTTAATGATGAAAAAACCCCAAGAAAACAAGAAAGAGAGAATATTTTCTAAATCTAAATACTGTTGTTTACTTATTTTCTGATGGAAAGTAAAATGCTGTGGATATCCTGGAAGGAAGAGAGAACCAGACTTGAGATTTGTTATCTGCCTGCAATCTTCATTTTATAATAAGCAGTGTTGCAGCTGAGGTGTTTTCAATCTGCATAGAACAAAGATTGATGTAGCCTGATATGTGTTGCAGTATTAAAAAAAAAAAAAAAGTGAAAGTCAAAAGAAGAAAAACCTCATGTCTTGCTCTATACATGTTTTTGGAATGCTGTTATAAAGCATACAGCTCCTAATTTGCCTGATGTCCATTAATCAACAGAGCTGCAATCACATTATCTTTCCTCCACTTGAGCCCTAATGTTTGGTCAGAGCTTCTCCCTTCCGACACTTCTGTAGGTCTATAAACCCAGTCTGCTTTGGATGGCAGGTGGGAGCTGAGGAAATCTTTTGTTGACTCTCTCATTTCTCTGGAGCAGGTATTTTCTGGCTGCTGGATGTTTAAGCTGCTCATGCTTCTGGCCACAGGTATAAAATGCAACGCATGGGAACCAGAGGTGGATTTTCAGCGTGACAAACATGGGCCAGGCAGAGCCTGGATGCATTGCCATTGTCTCACAGAGCTAGGGAATAGTCTGAGAGGATGTCTGGGGTGTTTCTTGCTCCCCTTGCATGCAGAGGCACACACTGTGCATCAGGCTCTCTGCTGCAAATCGCCCACGAGTACCTGCCTGCTTTCAGAATTAATCAGTCTGGACTTTGGAAGCACTTTCATCTGCATAAACTTTCTTTCCCCCACCCCCTTTCCCTTCGTCGTGCTGAGACAAGGTGCCATGGGTGCTGCAAGTACAGTGGAGGTGCTGTCTAGACACCCAGAGCATCCCTGTGAGCACGAGACTCGCCGTGCACAAAAGGCGTTGGCACACGAGGCTGCTGGCAGGCTCGTCTCCCACTCCCTTGGCCAAGGCTCCAGCCACAAAAGCCATGTCTAGTCAGTTGAAAGTGCTTTGAAATGTCAACATTTGGACTGATTAGCAAGTACAAGAAAAGATCTTGACTGTGGCAAAACCCAGAAGTGTCTAAGGGAGAATGTGCAAGGGGTTTTAGCAAGTTGGTCTGTGCAGAGTTTGTTGAGTTTTCTTGCATTGAAACACAAAGTGATCCAAATTCCTCATTGCTAGTGGATCTTTGTGGTGTCCATTCAGGGATCATGGAGGAGCTGTTTGGAGGGGATTTATGGAGGTCAACAGTCCAACCTCTGTCCTGGAGATGACACATTTCCATCACCAAAGTAGGCCAACCATGGATTTATCCAGATGATTCTTGAAAACCTCCAAGGATGGAGATTTCACAGCCTTGCTGGGCTGTAACCTGCTGGTCACACTCCTCCTGATGCAACCCAGCAAAAAAGTTTGTTATATTCACTGTTGTCTCACATTCAGTTTGGTGTCCTCTTTGAATCTGGGCTGTTATTTAGCCTGTCACCTGCCTCTACTGGTTCACAGGGTTATTCCAACCCAGGTGTAGAAATTATACTATATTTTCTATACTTCACGAAGTCTCTGCTGCCCTGGTCTTCAAGTCTTTAGAAACCTGCCTGGCTTGAAGATCTACTCTTCAGGTTATCAGTTACTTGTAATATCCTCATTACCAGGTGTTAAATTGACATTGGGCTGCATTTGACAACCATTTGTACTCAGTGTCAGGCCAATTTTCTGCTTGTGTGGTAGTTTATTCCTTCTCCAGTGCCCTATTGATAATGCTGTGGTTGACAAAATCCTGTATATTAAAGATATGTAGTATCTGCTGCTCCTCCCTGGCTCCTACAGCCAGTTAATTAATTACAGAAGGCAATCAGGTTGGTTAACAATGATTTGCCCTAGACAAATCGTTGTAGACTGTTTATGATTTCTTCTTGTCTTTCAGTAGAGTGGGAGTGGACACCAAGAGATGAAGTGGACACCAAGATGTGCTCCCAGACCCTTCCAGGGCCTGAGGTGAGACTGACCAGTTTACAGTTCCCAAATAAAGGTCTTCCCTTTGTTTGCATTGTCATGGAATGGTTTTTGTGCCTTTAAGTGGTTTTAAGTCCAGCAGAATTTTGGCCTTCCTGACATTATCAAGACTGAAGCATTAACTTTATCCTGACACAAGGAAGAGCACAGGGAGACAGGATTTCTGGAGACCTTTGCCTGTGGATGGTGAGTGTGCTCTTGCAGCTCATCCTGAAGACACAGAAAGACCCACCAGGCCTTACAACTCGACACAGAAGCTTTTCAAGAGGTTTGTTTTATGGTTGACGTGTGAAGCCATACAGTTCCTTCCCCTCTGTGTGTTCTGTGTGTTGGAAAGCCACCTCCCCTCGGTATGGTGCTCACAGAAATTGTGTCTGGTTGAGGGGGAAGTGGGCTTGCAAACCCTCTTTTGTGCAAGGCACAAAGGAAAAGGGGTGCCTTGTAGTATGCAGCAAAACGAGAGGAGGCTCTCTGCTCTCTTCAAAGGGCTTCCTCTTCCCCTTCTCTCTCTATTGTGAATTCTTTAAAAAGACCACCCTTCCCTTCTGCAGAGTGAAAACATCAAAGGGAATGGTGTGGTGGGGTATTTCCTTGTGAACACTGACTTACCTTACAAAGGTGAGGAGTTCACAGGAGGTTCTCTCTTGTGAAGCGTGTTCTGGCTGCCTGGCTTTGAATGCTGAGCTCACTGGGAAATGTTCTTACATCTTCAGGCAAGCAGCTTTGCTGCAAAGACAAATCTCTTCCTCTCCCTCCCACTTTCTACTTACTCAGGAATATTTTATTTTATTTTATTTTATTTTATTTTATTTTATTTTATTTTATTTTATTTTATTTTATTTTATTTTATTTTATTTTATTTTATTTTTTATTATTTCCACTTAGTTTTTTACTTTATATTTTTACACTAATTTATTTCATCTTTAATTTAACTTCATATTTATTTTGTTTTGGACAACACTAAAACTTTCTAGGTCTTGAGGGTTTTGTGAGTTTTTATTTTTACATGGAGATAGTCATAAAAACTGAAGCGCAACAGAAAATTAGGATTTCCCACAAAAATTTGATTTCCAAAGATTTACCTCATTTATTAAGGTACATTTACATGTGAGGATGTCAATCTATCCTATCCCAGGATATGGGAAAGAGATAAGTTTGCTCATGCTTGTTTCAGTATAAGATTTTGATTGTTTTATTGACTAATAAGCTTAGCAAGAATTATCAGCAACCAACTAGCTGTATCAAATTCTTCAGTGAGCTGGAGTTTAAGTTTGATATCATTAGAATAGCTCCAAAAACCTCAATTTCCTCTGGTTTAGGGCAAACTTGGCAATTAAAATGGTAAAATGGGGGTTTTTTCCCCTTTTGCATTTTTATTCTTAGTGTAGAGCTATCATCCAAAATCAGAGGCTAAAACCTGTCTGTAGTCAAGGGCAAGGCAGGAAGATACACTTCAGCCCATCACTCCACATTTTTTAATGCTTGCTGTATGGTATAAAAATTTATTAATAATTTAAAAATATATTTTATATATATATATATAAAGTGTAAAGACAGACAATGAATAAAGATTAATTTTATCCATGACACTCTTGAGGATGAGTCTCCATGGAGCAAATATATTAATTCTTACCTCCCATGCGTTTTTGGATGTTCCCAGTCCTGCTGCAAGGATCATTCACCTCCTCATGATGCCACTGGCCCAGCACTGCATCATGTTGGAAGTCAAACTCAGGCTGATTTTCAGTGGCAAAGTTTTGAAGAAGGGAAAAAGAGGCTGGAAACAGCTGGGAATTGCTAATCAACTATGAGATTTACCAAAACCACCCAGGATTTCAGCTCAAGGTCAAGATATCCTGGAGCAGACAAGTGGGGATGTCAGCTTCAGTGCCCCGTCCCTGAGTCTCAGTGCCAAAGTGACATTTGGAATTTGGGTATCTAGGCCTAAAAAAAAAAAAAGAGCATTTCTCCTTTACAAACCCCCACCACTCCTATATATCACAATATCTAATCTTATTCACAATCCAGTGTTAGGTCAGTGTTTGGACTCAAAGACCTGAGAGGACTTTTCTAACCTTAATTATTCTGTGATTATATGATTCCAAACATGAGCTTCATCCAAGGTGCCTCAGAGTCCAGAGGTTTGCTTCATGCTAAATCCCAGATATGACTCACAGTCTCACAGCAGAATTCATATAAATGTGTGGATGACACTGGAAGAGAGTTGTCAATAGCAAGGGGGGAAAAGCTAAGGACAAATCCTCTCTGTTCAGGTGCCAGTCATGAACTTTACCAATCCATCAGGGTAAAGAGCAGAGGAAATCCTTAATCAGGAGCTAAATGCAAAGGATCTGATTTTAACCCACGTTGTGCATGTTGGCTAGAGCATGTGAGCATTTCTACAGTGAGAGGTGCTGAATGGAGAAACAGTTTCTGCTCTTGTCAGCACTTTGGTCTGTGTGTGGTTTACCCATTGCCATTAGCTCCAGGCATTTTGGAAATTGTATTCCTCCTGCAAGACAGAGTGGGAAGGGCTGTCAAGGTGGGTTAAAATATTGAATAATGAGGATAATTAATCAAGGGTCTTCTACAGAATTTCTATTTGGTGTTGGGGTTTTTTTGGTCTCATGGCAATGAGCAGCCTCCAGCAGGCCCCCGGCAGCAACGTGGGCGCTCACAGGTTTTCAGGTCAGAGTACTTGACCTCAGGACTGCTGTCTCTTCAGGTTGGATTGCTTCAATTTGAGAAGGTTGTTGATTGGGAGGCAAACTGAAGGTTGCCTTGTGCTAAGGTTGTTGCCAGTAAGGGCTGGGAGATGGTTCCTGGCTGAACAGATGTGTAGAGTAAGAGGATGAGTAGCAGGAGGTGAGAAGTAAAGGTTACACAGACTTTTAGTCCTAAACACCCCTGAGTCTCTACCTGGAGCAAACTCAAGGCTTCCTAGGAAAAAGGGCAAAAAATATTTTTGTGGCTGTCCAGCAACAAGCTGTCCTAAAGCCATGCAGCTCATCCTGAGCCAGTCTTCACCAGTGATTTCATCCTGTACCTGCTGCAGGATTCTGAGCCCTCCTTGTACATTTGAGGGGCAGCAAACAGTGACTAAGCACGCAGCAGCTGCTCACTTTTAATTTTAAAGGAGAATCACAGAATCACAGAATTGTTTGGTTTGCAAGGGACTGTAAAAATCATCCAGCTCCAACTTCCCTGCTGTGGCAGGGACATCTTCCTCTAGAAAAGAGAGAAATCATCAAAATGGCACGGACAAATAAAACGTTCTGAGGAGAGAATACAACCTTCCTCTTCCCCTGGTGTTGTTTAGTAACTTGAGTTCCATTTTGGGCTGCTGTTCAGGAAATTCAACTAACCCTGGTAGGAAAAACGGTGAAGCATAGCTGCAAGATAAATAAATTATTCAGGGACCAACCACTCCTTTAGGCATTTTACCCCTTGGGGCTGAAAACACTTGAACAAGTCTCATGTCACTTGCATATGATATTACTGCTTCTCCCAAAACTCTTTTCTTTTCTCAGAGAAAACAATTTTAATTAATTCTCCAAAAAACATTTCTGCCAGGTCTAACTGTTTGAGTGTGTACATCAAATTCCTGCAGCACTCAGCCTGTGTCCTATAAAACTTGTCATGACTGATTTTTACTTTTTTTGCACTGGTTGTAAATAGATGGATTCAAAGGCATTCCTTCTCATGCAGGTCCAGATTGAAGCACATGTTTAACAAAAAGACCATAGAGGTGTATTTTGCTGAATTGGGACCTTTTATAGGACAGATGAATCGAGCCCTTTTTTGTCATTCTGTTTTTGAGTAAACATTTCTGCAGTGTAACATTAATTATGGATTCTCCACCTTGATTCAGGATCGCGTTTAGGCTGCTATTCCCTGTTAAATCATCTTCCTTGACATGTGAAATTCAGGCTGCCTTTGTTAGATTAAAGTCTTTTTATCTGACCTGCCTTTAAGCTTCATCTACTTAGTCATATCACTGGGTAGGTAACCGAAAATTGCCAATATGTCACCCAGTGGGTAAATCAATTCATGAAAGGAGGCCTAGTGCTTTTAGATTGACTGCAGAATGGCTCTTTTCTTTTTTTCCAAGCATATCTTCCTCAGCACACCTGGGTATTCCTCCTGAGGGCTCAGGAAAAAAGTTTGAATTGCCTTGTTCTTTATTAGCTACATCCCGTCTCCTTTATATTACAGGTGAACGTGATTTGCTCCACAGCGCAGTGTATTCCTGAGAGAGGGACTGAAAGAAAAAGGGCAAATTATCCTCACAGTGATGTGGAAAGCAGTAAAAGAGCTGGCAGGAAAATTATCACTAGTAAAAATCTGGGATGTTCTCTGCATGTGTTTGAGAGGCAGCACCATCCTGAGTGGGGTGAGCTTGAGGCACAGGTGAACTCTCGTTGGAGAAATGAGACCAAAAGTCTCTTAAGTGACAAGATTTCTTGGGTGCTGATTGCAGAAGTTTTTAGGAAAAAAAAAAAAAAAGCTCTTATTTTCAGAAAGCCCCTAAAACCATCTATCCAGGGATATGAATTGGTTAGTGAAGTGCTGGAAAAAAGAGGAACATTTTTTATCTGTCCATTGCAAAGTGCACCCAAAACCTCTAAGGGCTCCATGGGAAGAGACTTCGGAGAGCTGGGTGGAATTGAATGATTTTATTGGACAGCAGGTTTTGCATGAGAATATTTGGGGAAACTGAGGCAAGAAAGTGCATCTAATGTCTTTCTCTTTTGTTTCAATTTAGGTACTTTTTTATACCTTACAAAATAGAAGGATTGTTTGAATAACAGACTTGTTTGGGTCAGAAGAGACCTTAAAGATCATCTGATTCCAGCCCTTCTGCCATGGCCAGGGACACCTTCCACTAGATCAGGTTGCTTAAAGACCCGTCCAACCTGGCCTTGAACACTCCCAAGGATGAAGCATCCACAGCTTCCTTGGGCACCCATGCCAGGACCTCACCACCCTCACACTGAAGAATTTCTTCCTAATATCTTACCTAAACATGACCTCTGCCAGTTTAAGGAAACAGAGACTGTGTGAGACTCCTTCCTGTGACTGGTGCTGATTGCTGATTTCACCTCCACTGAACGAAGAGCTGTCAAATGTTGGTGTTCTTGACTTCATCTTCTCAAGATGACACTAAATCATGGGACACCTGAACAGAAGAGTTTCAGGTCACACTACCAGGGCTGCAAACCGCAAACTTGTTGTACTGAGAGAAGGAGGCATAAATCTGAGGTTGTCCAAAGTGCAAGAGGCACAACAAATCCTCCTGGAGAGTTTCACAGTGGAGAACAAGCTTTACCAGAACCACACACGTGTATTTTAGTGTGATTTGATGGGTAGAAAGAAAAAGAAGAGATAAGAGTCGTGATCTCCCTGGTCCCTCCAATCTGCCACAGTACAGTCTGTGGAAAAAAACACTGGGAGGCTCAGTTTTCCCAGGCTACATCTGGACACTGGAAACAGAAATCCTGAGCCAGTGGAGATACTTCTGCCAAAAGATGCTTAGCAGTAGCCAATTGAATTTTCATTTTCAGAAGACTTTAATTTTTTTTGCACAATTTAAAAATAAGGCCTCTCTATGTAGTTGAATTTAATAATTTTTAAATTTTAAGGAAAAAGAGGTCTTCCCCTACCTTAGAACTTTAAAAATTTCCTAGAAAGCAGACAAAATATCTTTTTGGCTAACAACTCAAAATTTTTAAATAATTAGCTCTGATTCTGATCTAATGCTTCTTGCAAATGCTTTGAAAATGTCAAGCAGTGTGTTCCCTGTGCTGTGATCTATATGTCTGTCATGGACAACACATATAAAATTTTTAAAATTCTTCTTCACAAAGATTTTTGGCCACTGTGACCCTTCTTGTTCTCTCCCTTAAAGTGGAAATGATGAATAGCTCATTCAAATCTATGTATTTTTTAAGTGCAAGTGAAAGCAAAATCAAACTGCATGTATCTGACATACATTAACTTAAAGTCTGCTATTAAACCACAAGTCATGAAAGACTATGGGAAATCTGAACCCCTGATGATTTTTTGCTAATTCTATAAAGAGTCTATTTAATTTCCTCAGGAAAACAAGGCAAATCTTCCCTTGAGGGCACATACATTTTTGAATGGGCTACAAGTGAGTCCCTAAGGGCTCAGTTTTCACTGATCACAGTTTGGTCTGTTGGATATTGCTAAGGGAAATTTAGTGTGATTGTCTGTGATCACTGGCATGTGCTCATACCCATTAGGAGACCTATTCAGCCCACTGACATTTGGTTCCTAGGAGAATAGGGTAGCTGCTCTCAAAACATTTTGAGTTTGCTGTATTTTTTTTTTGTTCCTTTCCCTTCACACTCCTTCCCCCCCTCCCTCCCTGTGGGTTTTTTCAGGCAGAGGAGCAGATGTTCAAGATCAGAAAGGAGCTTGCACAGGGAGCTGCCACACTGGGCAGGCAGTGCTGTATTCTAAGAAAATGCAATATAACAAAACCACTCCTCTTCCACTTTGGTTAATTTTCTCTATTACTCTTTTTTAGGCAGTTGCAGGGGTGACATAGGAAAGCAATAATATCATCTCCATCTCCATATATTGTGCAGAGAAATGAGCTTTAGAGGCTTCCCTCTGAACCACAGCTGCTCTCAGGGGGTCACTGGTCTGGCCCCAAAACCACCAGTGGCTTCAGGACTGGTGTGGTGCAGTGCTGCTCTCATCACTAGAACTTGCCTTTCTAGGTCATTCCCCAAAATTTTTGTCTCTCTCCTGGAGATTTGCAGTCTCAATGACTGGTCTCACTGACATCATAGATTAGATCCAATGTAAGCATGCAATGGGAGCTGGTAGTGGCATTTGTGTAGCTGGTGACAGGAAATATAGAACAAGTGATAGATGTGTGAGAGGTGAAATTCAGATATTTCACTGTTAGAGCACTCAGTCCTTTGGATGCAAGCAGGAAGCGAGGGCTGGTGTTCTACAGTCTCCTGAATGACAGGCTACATAGTCACAGAGGTGTCTGCTGGGTATAAAATAGAACATTTGCTTCCTTATCTGCAGAATTTGGATCTAGGTCTCACTGCAACATCCTTTTCTCTGGGGTTTAATGAAGCTCAGCTCTCATAGTTGCTCTTTTATCGGAATGTGTTGAACTACAGGGTAGGACTGGGGCAAATATCCTCTAATAAACCCAGTGTAAAGATCCAAGGCTTATAAAGCAACAGAAAAAAAGGGAAAAAAAAGGAAAACCCAGCAATTTAACTCTTGGTAAAACCACTAAACCCATCAAACCATTTCTTCATTCTTTGTTTAACCTTACTGTTCTGACTTTGTGTTAGATTCACAGAGACCCATATTGTTTTTTCCACTCCTACATCACCAGTTTTAATGATTTAGGCTTTTTTTTTTTTTTTTTCAATAAAAGAGAGCACGATGTGGAAGCCAAAACCAATGTGGCTAATCCTTGCTTGTGTGTTTGCCTCTTGTAGATTTGCCAGGTCCCAGTGCTTTGCCTAAAGACTTTCTCCGTTAGGACAGACTGCAAAGCAGCTTGTTTTTTTCTTGCATGTGCGTCAGCGAGAAGTTTAGGGCTGGTCTCCAGAATGGGTGGGGAAACAATCCAGGTGTGAAAATGCATGCATGTAGATGCTTGCAATTAAACTGTAACCACAGTTGCAGACAGCTTTTTTTTTTTTGGTTGTTTTTTTTTTCTTCCTTCCAGCTGTAGCTTTCCCATTAGCTGATTTCAATCCTGCATTTGAGTGCTGCTGAATTTCCAGCATTTATTTAGGTGCTGTTTTGCTGGACCTTTGCTCCAGTAAGCAAAGAAACACAACTGTTTCTCACCCATATGCAGCTGGACCTTTGCTTTGGTCTCTGCTCCTTGCAGAGGCCATGGCAGCCTGACACTATTCATCCATCCATCCATCCATCCATCCATCCATCCATCCATCCATCCATCCATCCATCCATCATCCATCCATCCATCCATCCATCCATCCATCCATCCATCCATCCATCCATCCATCCATCCCCTGGAATCTGGCATGATTTGGCTTTGTTTCTGAAAATATTTAGACCACATTTGATGTTGAGGCTTTTCTTCTACATATATGCTTCCCCTTTTCCCTCCCCATATTTTTTCTTTAATCCTGTGCTTGAGAAAGGTGGGGTAATACAGCTGAAATGAAAGAATCAGCTGGAAAAAAGCCCAAAAACCAACTTTAACCATTAAATGGTTTGGTGGATTAAGGAGGAATCAGTTGTTACCTGAATGAAAGACCTGCTAAAGACTTGCAGCTGCAGTAAAGTCCAACTCCAGAATTTTAGGTCTTTAGCGATGGCCAAAACTACTGATGCAAGGGAATAAAATGCAAATGGAGAACTTCTTAATCTACTCTACCATTCTGGGAAGATGTTTCACAACCTTTGGGAATTACAGGAAGACATAGGGCTCAGCTCTTGCAAGTGATGTAGCTTGGCTTATCATGGTTTAACACAAACCCAAGACAGATGGGAAAAAGTGACTATGCCATTAAAGTCCAGTGACAAGGTGCTGTGGAGGAGGATGAGGAGAAACATCTAGGGAAGACCCAGGATATTTCTGCAGCAGCTTTTTCTTTATCCTCAGCATCCTGAGGAGCACCCATTTCATGTTCGAGACAAATATGTGATCACAATTTCCGCATAGTTCTTTGATATATCATGAAACATTCTGAAGTTTAATTTGTGAGAGCTGACTTCGTAGGTCATTGAGAGAAAGGTCATCTGCAAAAATTGTCTATTTGGAAGAGAGCACCACTGCAAGAACAGAGAGACATTCCTTAAACATACTGTGGTTTTCCAGTGGAATCACTTCTCATCTTCAGAGTATCACCTGTTGCATAAATGCATTGCTACAAAGGTAACAACTAGGAATATTTTTTTTTTTTTTTTAAATCCTTAAGTTCCCAAAGGCAAAATAGTTCTGTGGTGTGAAGATACGACTCTTACCTGACACAGTGCCATTAGTTCAGCTGGAGAGAATTGCCTGTGGGCAAACATCAAACCGTGATGGATTAGGTTATGGTTTTTTCCACACAGGTGTCTCTGAGTAACTTTTTGTAAATCTTTGGAGATGAAAAATCAGGGAATAACTTAATCATGTTGTGTTATTAAAAAGATTTACTGAGCAGCACCCAGTGGATGAATTGGGTGGTCCTTAAAGAGCCTAAATTTTGGGGAGTTGCTGTAGCTATAAAACCTCTCCTTGCATGGTGGTTTTACATGGAGGGTTTTTTTTTTTTCCTTCTCCCTCTATTCCACCAGTGTGGGGGGTGATAACACTGCAAAGAAGAATATATTGTTGGTGACTTATCATAATTTTAACTTGCTAGTAACTGTCACATACTACATACTACTACAAACAAGCTGATCTGTGCAGTGTGTTGGATAATGAAATGATGCTAATTAGGAGACAATGAGAATTCTGACAACCCCATATGACTGTCACAAGCAAACCCATGGAGCTGCCCAGGGAATGGTTATAAAAAGAGTATCACAATCTCAACAATGCCTGAAGGGGAAGTCTCATAAAGCGTCACTATAAAATTTATCTGTCAGATTTCCAGGCAGTAATTATACCTCTGATTTATATGTGCTTAATATCACTTATTCTATATTAATTTTTTTTTTCCTCAAAAGAGTTTGGGAAGCTTTTTGTTGTAGTGACATTCTTTCTTTCTTGAAAATGGAGGCAGGTAGCTGTGGTGTCACATCACTTTCTCAGCTTTCACAAAACCCCAAGGTTTTGGGTTTTCTGTGTATTTTTTTTATTTTTATTTTCAAAGCATGTTGCAAATCATCTTCAAGCTACAGCTCTCCAGTTTCCCTGTCCAGTGTGCACTAGAACAGGCTGATAAGGGAAGTGGTTGAGTCACCATCCCTGGAGGCATTTAAAAGGCATGAAGATGTGGCACTTGAGGACATGGTTTACTGGTGGGCTTGGCAGTGCTGGAACAGCTGGATTTGATGTTCTCAGAGATATTTACATACAAGATATTTAAACACTTCCTTGTTGCAGCGAGACCTATGAAGAGTCATCAATTTAACAGCACTCAGAAAGAAATCTGTGAAAAATCACCCAGTACAGTAGGCCAGATCTCTTGAGCTTTGAATTTCAGGTCATGCTGAGCACTGAGACTGCCAGGCCATGAAAGATGGGAGGGATGTGCAATTCAGCAGTCTGCCTTCCAACAGGGCTCAGTTTGGGATCCCAATCATCTTCCAAGTGTGGGTTAGCATTCTGGTGTTCTTGCAAGCCCCTGGGCAAGTGCAGCTGGGCTGGCCATTGACTGTCTCAGCACGCAGAGCTCTAGGGGAGGAGAGGAGATGCAATCTGGGGATGCAAATGAGTGACTGGCAAACCCTGGGAATGAGGTGGGAACACCTCAGTGATTCTCAAGTGGCACAGGCTTGCAAATGCCACTCACAGGGGTAAGATGAGGGCTGTGGAGGGAGGGAGGCACTGTGAGAGTGCATCTTCCTGTGGGGTGTGAAGCAGCAGCAGCACATAAATGCCGTTGACTAACTCACCTTGCAGGGACACAGAGTCCTGAATGCTGTGCTAGGATGTCTCCAGGACTTCTAAGAAACAGAACTGGCTGATTACCAGGACTCAAAGAGCTAGAATAGTCACCAGATTTGACATTCATGGGCATTAAAGAGTTTTGAAGGGGGTTTAGACACAAGAGGGGAACAGAGAGATCTCCAAACTGCAGCCAGCTCTGTTTGCTATCAGACATTTGGCTTCACATCTGGCTTCTGGATTCCTGGGCTCTTTGTTTTGGTGACAATCAGAGTTTCAGATAGTAATGTGAAGTTTTGGACTTCCAGGGAATGGTTCACAGGTTACTTCTCTCTTTCCAAGAGAGAAGTACAATTTTTTGGCAAAGTGAGAAAATTGTTATGTATGGACCTAAGAATGAACTTGAGTAAGGTTGCTATCGTTTGTGATTATTGTTAATATTGATGGAGGTAGCACTGATGACCAAATCCCTGAAATTATTTTAAGGTTTTTGAAGTAGCTTGCAAGGCAGAAGTGCTCCTTGGAGTGCTTTATTTTTCTCAGATAACGATGAGACTTTATTATCTTGCTACTATAATTTTAGCCTGCAACCCTCCAAATCAAAATAGGATGATTATTAGCCTGCAACCCTCCAAATCAAAATAGGAAAGTGCAATTATCTCCATCAACAAATGGTGACATGAAAAGAGACAGAAGAACTTTTCCAGGCCAAAGAATCTCATGTTAAATCAAATTTAATCATATCTCTGTCCATGCAATAGGAAATTTCCTGGTAAAGATGAATGGAATTTGTACATTAAAAATATCCTCAGAAACTCCATCTAATGCTAAATAAACTTCTGCTGCTTCCAGCTTTTGGAGATGTCAGTCTGGAAAATGGAAGGATGCTCAAACACCTCTGCCCTGTTTGGTATTCTCACTTGCTCTGAGGTCAGGCTCCATGGAAGTATCAGAGATATGGCTATCACCCACACATGGCAGCTGCCTGAAACTGTATAGCTGAGGTCAGTATTGTTTTCGTACCCCCCACCCTCCCCCATTTTATGGATTTATCAGCAAGATGTCTAAATAATTTGTGAAGCACCTCCTGAATTAGTACACCATTAGGCCCAATGGAGGCCATAATAAACATTTGTTAATCAGCCTGGTCTATTAAAGTACACTTAAATTGTACATTTCAATGTTGGCATGCATGCTTCAGTTGCTCATACTCTGCTTCAGACTCTCCTGCTGAGGAGCAGCAATCTTGGAAGAGGGACAGTGCGGAGAGAGGGGAATTTCAGAAATTCACCAGCTAATTTTAATCTACGCTGCAGGAGAGTCAGAGCTCATGTAACTTTGAGGCCAGGCTGTTGCAGCTGAGCTGAGCCTCTGTCTCAATGATTTTGCATTCATGTTGCCAGCAGACTTTATTTTGCACTGGCGAAACACCAGGACTTTCCCTAGTAAAACCACCCCGTGACATTGCTTCTGGAAGACAACCACAAAACCTAATCCCTTAATCCCACTTGAGAAAGCTGTTTTAAATGGGAAGCAGAGTTGTGTTCACTTCCATGCTCACATGACAGATTCTGATCTCAGTTCTGCCAGCACAAATTGAAACACACACTCTAACATGGCAAAATTTGCTCTCGATCTGGCCAGATACTGTAATTCCCATCTGTGCATAAGATGTCTCCATGCTGCCCTGATAGATGCATCAAAGGCATGAGAGACAATCTGTATCCCATTATTGGCAAAAGCACGAACTTCATTGGGAGTTATAATTTCAAAAAAACCTTTTTCTTTTTTTCTTTTTTTTTCCTTTTTTTTTCCCTTTTTTTTTTTTCTTTTTAAAATATTTTTTCTTTTTTTTTTCTTTTCCCCCAAAACCAGGGACAGGTGAGGCCATGTATCTGAGTTATTACAGACTCATGGACAGGATCATAGCTGAAGCTGAAAGAGAGTAGGTAGAGACTGGATATTAGAAAGAATTTTTTTGTGTGTGTGACAGTGGTGAGGCCCTGGCACAGGTTGCACAGAGGAGCTGTGGCTGCCCCATCCCTGGAAGTATCCAAGGCCAGTCTGGATGGGGTTATAGCAGGGGTAGGAGCTGGATGATCATTAGAGTCCCCTCCAGCCAAGTCATTCCATGATCCTTTGATCATGTCTTCTTGCTTTGGAACAAATTCTTAGATTTTTATCATATGGCTTAATTTGTAAACCATTCTCAGAGTGATATTTTTTAACTTTTTCTTTTCCTAATCAATATTCTATATTGTATAAACCTTATGATAAATTCCATTTTGCTCCAGAGCAGTGATGTAGAGATCAAAAACCAATGATTCTTTTACAAGTTGTGCAAAGTGGTGTCTCCAAACAGTTTACCCTGCATATTGAATGAGCAGTTATGCAATCAAGAACATCATTTGTTCATGAAAAAGACTTTGGAGGTCTGGATCACATGCCAGGGTTGTAAAGGAAAAAAGCTGATATAATATTTGAAAATGAAAGGCAAGAAAAGGATAATCAAAAATCCCACTCTCTTTGTGTAAGGAATAAATAAAATCCTAGTGCTCCATCTCACAACCTTGGAATATGTGTCGTTCATGGAGTGGATTTCTCTCCTATTCCCTGTGCTTTTTCCATCTTGTATAAGGGGCTTGTGTTGCTCGCTCTGTGTGTTGGGTATCATGGGAAGGCAGAGAAAATGAGAGAGTCTCCAGGGAGAGTCAGGAAATGTCTGCTGTGGTTCATAATGGCTTCACCAAATCAGCGATGACATTTAAATAGTGTTTATAAAGTGTATTTAAGTCCTCGGGTGAAGTGAAAAGACATTATCATTAATATATTAATATCCTGTGGCTTCTTGTGAGGCTATGTTTTTTTAATCTTGAATAGAAGTGGCTTATAATAGTTTTTCCAGAAATATTCTTTTTTCCTCTTTTTTCTCCTCCACCTGTGGGACTGACACTTTTTCTAAACAGCCTCCAGCTGTCGTTGTTGTGACTTGGTGCTGACACTGCCAGGGACATAGCAGAGCTCCAGGAAAGTGAATTCTTCATCTCAGGAAGGAAATAAGAGCTAACACCTTACTTCCAGCAATATATGCTTGGTTTATTATATTTATTGCTTCAATTTCATTGTGTTGGATTAATTGCACCTTATTCTGTCCTTCAAAATTGACGAAATACTCATCTCCTGTTAGCAACTAGAAATTGTTTTCACCTCGTTTGAAGCCATATCTTAGATGAGGAGGAATCCTTTCCTTTCAAAGTATCATTTTAAAGCAGATAGATTCAGACCTAACAGTTTTAAAAAGAGGTTATTATTTGGATTAGTGATGCAAAATGGTTTCATAACTGGTTTCCACAAGGCAAAACAGGCAATGTCATGGAAAATAGCACTTATTAACACTAAGGGCCAGATCTGATCAGACAGGAGGCAGGGGAATGCTGTGACCAAACTAGAAGAGATCCCAACACTTGGTGATGAAACCCAGCACAGAATCAGATTGATAGAAATGGGATCAAACTCACTGGTTCACTCTGCCTCCTTGAGACTGCAAGGGTTTTTCCTTGGGAAATTATGTTTTATCTTCATTATATGTGCTAAAATGCACCGAAATTCATGGCTGCTTTTGTCAGACTCTTTACAGACAAAGTGATTTCAATATGGAGAAAGGGTTACTAACACAGGTCTGCTCCAGGACACCAAATGTGGAACTTTTCCTCCTCAGTAATCCCTCATTTTGTCCAGAGGTTGTTGCAAGATGAAGCAATATTCCAGAGATTTATATCTGCACTATTTATTCCTAATAACATTATTATCAGCACAGAATCACATGCTGAGACTTGCAGATTCACTTATAAATCTTGCTGTCCACAGATGGTCATTTTAGTTACCTAAATTATCCCAAATCCACACTGGGATTGTTGGGTTCTGTTCCATCCTATCCTATCCTATCCTATCCTATCCTATCCTATCCTATCCTATCCTATCCTATCCTATCCTATCCTATCCTAATCCCAATCCCATGCAATAGGGAACTCCTGAAATTTTGCTACTGGTCTGTTCTTCATGTCTAGCAGATAACTGAAACTTATTAGTCTGATTTTGTCCAGAAATGACATGCTGGAAATTAGAAGTTATCAAAATCAACCCTTTGCAATAACTTTCCTTACTAATAATTTTCAAATAGTGTCAAATGGGATATTGGAAACCATGTGACTAGGCAAGGGCAGATTTGTGGGGGGAGAAAAAAAGTGGGCAAAAATTAGGGTTTTTTTTCCTTGATAAATGAATTTATAAAATCAGGAAAGATATTGTTAAAAAATGTTAGTACTCATACTTTTTATTTTCATATTTTTTGCATGATTTTATCAGGAGTCCTAAACAGCTTATGTTTTAATTATTATTTTGTACTTGTTTGACCTTTTATGACACAAAATCTTATTTTATGTTAGTAAATTATCAATTAATATTTTATAATCAGTTTTTATTACAGGTTCTATATCATATTGATTAAAATATCCAAATGAAATTTAAGAACTGAAGCTACAACTTCTCTTAATCCTGCAGATTGTTATGCATGCTATCTTCTCTAAAAATTTTACTTTACTTCACATTTTCTTCATTTTATTTTTGGAAATCATTTAACCTGGCCTGTAAAATATGGTGGAATGAAACAAATAATTTCCCAACCTTGCATAAAAAGTAGAAAAACATGTGCTTATGGTGTGTGCACAAACCTGCCATTTGTTGTCACATTAAATATTGAAAATCTGAACTTTTGTTAGAAGGGTAAATATAATATTACAGACATATGTCTGTACTCAGCTCAGTAATTTCCCAAGATTTCTAAGTGTGAGAACTGAAGATGTAGATTAATAAATGTGTATTTAAGTATTTAAACACAAGAGTTCTTTTCAAAAGTGCTGAGAATATTACATTTCCCAGGTATGATTGTACTCACTCCTAACTTTGGGAAACCAAGTCCCTCATTAAGACAATTAAAGTATGTAAGGCCAAGTTTTGGTCTCGTTTTTGTCCATAAATTGGCATTACAGCTCATGTCAACACTTTGAATGACCATCTCCTTCAAACAAAATTAAACTAATGGGCTCAGAACCTGACTATTGTCATGGGAAAACTATAAAAAAATCCAATTTTCCATGCTTTTATCACCACTGTCATTAACTACTGGCTTGTGTAAGAGCACATAAAGCACACTAGCCACTGACTTCTCTGTGTTCCATGATCACCTGAGGAAGAAAAGCCCAAAAACTGCTTCTACCTCCACATTGCCCTGAGTCTCTGGGCTGCTGGGTGTTGGTGCTCAGTCAGACCATGCATCAGCTTCCCTGCTGAGGAAAGATGCCATTTAAAGAAATCAGCCTTATTATGTCCCAATGACAAGCATAATTAAGAATGTCTGTCTGTGAAAGGCACAAGAATAGAGGCAAAGCTTTTGTTCACCTGAGCACACTACCATCCTTGACCCATCCAGGTAATTCAAGCCCTGGTTGAATTGGACAAGGACAGGTGTAATTGGGCCCCAGTCTAGGCTGCTTCCAGCCTTGCAATTACCCTAATGAAGTTGTCTGTGGAGGGGTCAGTCGCTAGCGGCCACTTTGGCTGGAGCCTTCTCAGGCTGTCAACAGAGGGAGAACAAGGAGTCCATTGGGTCAGAGCACGAGACGAAATGAATGCTGGTAATTGATCTAGTGACAGCAGCGTCTGTCCCGAGATGAGGGAAATGCCCAGCTGCAGTGAAAAGATGCCAAAAAGCCTATCCAAAGATAAAAAAACCAAAAGCTCCACAAAGGACTCGTATGTTTCTGAAGATGTGAATTTAGACAAATTTTAAAGGGCACCCAGCCATGCGGCCATTAAAATTGGATATTTCACTCAGCTAGATACAACCACGTTGCCATCTCTGTGAACTGAATGAAATGGGCCTTTCCATGAGCTTTTTTAAGTTTCCTCTCTCAACCCACTCCCTGCCAAAATTCGCAAATATCTGCCCAGCCCATAGGTATGGATCCATAAGTAATGTTGACAGATATGCTGTTATGTTCTCTTGGATCTTTCCAGGAAGGTCCTGAATGTGTCCTTGAAAATGCATTCACAATTAGTTGTGTGATTCAGCATGTATATTTTCAGCTTCACTATTTCAGGTGGGGTGAAATGTAATTTTAACCCATCCTTCCATCGTGCTGTTCTTGTGAGGGTTTTTAATTAAACAGTCTTTAATCAATTAAGTGGCAGCTGCGAGTAATGTGTTAGTGCTCTGAATGTTTCTTTAGAAATATCCAAACTTGCAGAAAATGCAAGTTCAAATAGCAGCAGGGAAGAGATTGACTTTCATCCTTCCTTTGAATTCCACAAAATTTCCTGTCTGGGACTACTCATCAATATCTTGCCCAGACATACGACAGAGCCTTTCAAAACCAATTCATCCCTCCTCCCTTTTCTATCTGCGTGGAAATTCAGGATAATAGAAATAATAGTAATAATAAATATTGAAGCTGGAGTTGGAAATGGCAGCTCCAATGCTTGAAAATCCATGTTTATTGCTGGCAGAACCTAAATGTTTGGAAAGGGCATTGTTGATAAATGCCCTTTCATTGCTTATCATCACTTTGACTTCAGGGCTAGCATAAAACATACATGTCCCTAAGCATAATTAAGCTTAAGATTACTTTTAATAATGATAACAATAATAGTAACTATTATTACTTGTTGTAGTTGAGGCTGGAGACTACTTTCTGTCACCTTTTAAAGTGTAGATGTAATAACTAATTATCTACACTGACCTTAGTTAAACATTTGAAATATGGCATCTCTATACAAGGTAACAAGCCCAGAATCTCCTTCCATTTATTTTTTTGTGAGTTGAACAGTCCTTGTACCTGTGAGAAATGAGAACAGAGACACCAGTAGGTTGTGACTGGAGTTGCCAAAAGAAGGTGGAGGTGCTTACCCCAGCTGTTCTCTTTAGTCACTAGAGAGAAGTAGGTGACAGCAGCAGGCAAGTGATTCAGCCTTCAGGGAGCTGGATAAGAATAAAATTAATTGAGTTTAATTCCTCCTGGAGGAAACTCCTATTCCCCATCCTACAAAGGGAATCTGGGGTGAGCAGCCCAGTTGTAGATGCTGAATGTTGAAGGAGTAGGATAAGTTGGCACAATCCTGTCTGTGACTTGTATGTGCTCAAACTTGGATTCTGTGGTGTGGTCAAAACCAAGATTGATTTCTTTAATACTCAGTTATGAAAGAACCTAAAGCTAAGTGTCTTTGCCAGAGCAGATGAGAGCTTGCTAGAAGGAACAGGGAATGAGATCCCAATCTATTTCCTATTTCATACCTTTTGCCATGATGCTCCCCATGGAGGTTCACAACTCCCAAGATGTTGAGGTCTGACACCCCTTCTCACACACGCATTTCCAGCAGGATGGCAAATTTCAATAACAGAGTGTGAGAACCCAATTAAAATCATGAGTTGAACAACCACATGGAGTCTCTGTGGGTTTAATGGCAGTGATGACAATGTCCTGTAACTGGTTACCTGCCTGGCAGGTAACAGGGTGACCACTGTGCTAGACATCAACTGGGGGAACTGGGCAGGCTTGCTCTGAGAGCATGTCATGGCTCCACAGACCCTGTAGCCACCACCCCTCTGCCAAAGGGAGTGCGTGATAATAACAATAATAAAAAATAAATGTAATCTTGCAGTATTTTTCTGTTTCTCATCCTTATGCCATGATGCCAAGGAAGCTATGGACAATGCTGGCTAGCAGAATGATGGATTTATGACTATTGCTGACGCCTTTTTTCCTATTGTGAATCAGAAGTCTTAAAAAGCAGGAGTGTGTCTCCTGTACAAATAGCCTGTGTTAACAGAGTACACCAGGATCTCATGTGCATGTTGAGGCCCATGCTGAGCTCAGTTCAGAAACCAAGCACTCGTCCACTAGAATAAAGCCTCACACACTAGTCAGACATCATAATCCCTTTTGTACATTAAGCACACTGAATACAGTCTCTTTTCCCTATCAAACACATATAGGAGTTGAAAAAGGAAATACTTTTGGGGACTCAGTGTCTTCCTATATTTTGTTTTCATTTTTTGCAGGTTCTACTTGAAGCAATTCCACTCTGATGCTCCTTTTTTTTCCTCCTAAAACATTATTTGCTTTTGGGGTACAGACTTTATTTGGAGTTCAATCATATTTTGAGGTTATGCATTTGACTTAATCTCTCTGGTACAACAAATTAATCAAATGTAGTTTTCTGAACATCAAAAATATATTTGCAGCACTGTACTGATTTGGCTGTGATAGAGTCAATTTTCTTCACAGTAGTTGATATTGGGCTGTGATTTGGATTTGTGCTGGAAATAGTGTTGATAACACAAGGGTATTTTCAATACTGCTGGGCAGAGCTTACACAGGGTCAAGGTCTTTTCTGCTCCTCACTCCACCCCACCTCACCAGCAGGAATTTTAGGGGTGCACAAGGAGTTGGGAAGGGTCACAGCTGGGACAGCTGACCCTGACTGACCCAAGAGATATTCCAGACTATATGAAGTCATGGTTGATATATAAATCTGGGGGAAAAAGAAGTAAGAGTGGAACATTTTGATGGTGTTTGTCATTCCAAACCTCTCTTACATTTGATGTGGCTTTGTTTTCCTGTGGGTTGCTGAACACCTGCCCACCCACAGGGAGTGGGGAATGAATTCCTTGTTTTGCTTTGCTTGTGCACATGGCTCTTGCTTTACCTGTCTTTATTTCAGCCCATGAATTTTCTCATTTTTTAGGCATGGATTTTCCCACTTTTTAGTCATAAGTTTCCAGCTAGGGTTAAACCCTGACACTGGTTTAATCAGGTAGATCTTAGACTGACATATACAAACTGGTCTGTGAAACTGAGCACTCACATAAACCTCACCCCAAGTTTTGTTCTTTTATTAATGTTATTTGGAACTGAAGTGAACTTACCCATAAGGTTTTCCATCCACATGTTTAGAGGGATTTCAAAAATGTAACACAATATCTTGAAGCCCACACTTTAGTGATGAAAAATGTTTGCAAAAATTCAAGAACAGTAAAAGCTTTCCTATACCAATGTCACCTTGTTAATTAAAACCCAAGTAGAGGGAAGAAAAAAACCCTGAAATAATAGCAGTGGATAAAAACACTTAGCCAAAAGTATCACAAAATTGGAGAACCAAAAAAGGCATTAACAGAAACTAAAGAATGCAGAAGAAACCTAATACAGATTTAGAAATAGGTATTGAAGCCAAAATACATGGACATTGAAATGGATTGGTTTTCACTCCTCAGGAATATGCAGACAATATCCCAAAAGAGTCATGGTAGTGAACACTCTTCCAGCAAACTGCAGCTCCTGGGCAGCCAAACGAGGGCAATGGCAGCTAGGAGCTAGCTCCAGTTTTAACTTTTTGTTTTCTCTGCATCTCACTTTCCCCACCGGATATCAGAGTTTTTTTTTCCACTTTTTGTGAACTTTTCTCATTAGTTTAGAAGTCTTCAGAGAAAGAAGTGTTCTGTTACGTGCTTCTTCTGTTCCCGAGGCAAAGGGATCCCCATACTTTGGTCAAAGGTTTTGCAGTTGCTGTAAGAACAGTGTAGTTGAATCCCACATGGAATTTAGTTCCTGCACAAATTAATCTTACTGTTGTGACACACTTGACTGCCAGTGTATATACAACAATAAGAAATGGCCATGATCACCCAGTTTTACGTTCAGATTTGTCCAAAACGAAAAAATTTGGTCTAATAAAACCACAAATGGACAAGAAGGAATGATTTTAATGGACTGACATCTAAACCGCTTTTCCTTAGTTTTTGTAGTGGAAGATGTCTGAAGGAGCTATTCAAGGGAGATTAAAAAATCAGATTGATTGTCCTCATAATAACACATCAATAGCAATCTCACTTTGTATCCACTACTCATTCAAGCTAAACTTGCATAATTTGCATGAGGGAACATTATTTATTCTTTGGGGAAAACTAAAAATAGAAACTTGAGCAGAGTGACTATAACAACCAAAACTGCTTGACTGAAGACTTCAGCTTGGCATTTACACTGTTCTCAGAAAAATTAGTGTATCTCAACAGGAGATAGGTTAAATATACTGTGCCTACCATAAAAACACATCCCTCTCTCAGCCTTTCACATGAGGTTAATTCTTTTATGACTGGTGAATCTTTTAAATACCTCAATAATTGCACTGCAGGTAGATGTAGTTCAGGCTTCGGGACTTAAAAATTCTGATATTACTTATGAGTCCACCTAAAAGTACAACTAAAGAACAATTTAAACCTGGCTCTGGATTTGTATAACCTACACCAGCATGCTCTTGACCACAGCTTAGTCATCCTCATAGCACTCTGTGTACCAGTTCTGGTTGCCCTGGAGTGGTACCAGTGGAAATTTGCTCACCCACATGTATTCACATTAAACTCCTCTCAGTTTCCACACCCTAGTTTGTACATGTACCCTACTCAAAACGTCTTGTTCTCGTTCAGATTACAGATTGGCTGGGTCTCACTCCCTGAACATCTACTCAGAATTGTGTTTAATCTTCTTTGTACAGTGGGTGATCCTCTCCACCATTATTTAATGTCCATTAATGACAGAATGATTAGTTTCCTCCAGGGCATTTCCATGGTTCTCCTTATTAAATGTTACTGGCAATACACTGGCAAAATAGTATATTTTTTTTCCTAAGACTCTTTTGACTTTTCAGCATTTAGAGAGTTTAGGTAGGATTCTTCTCATCTACTTTTGAGAGGGTAGGATTCAATTCACAGACTGAGACATCTATTTTTTGGTTTTGGCATGCAGGTGTCTCCAGGAAAGCTGAGTATCTGAACACTGGGAATCCACACTGCGCAACCAGGCTGATAGAACATGTAGGTACCTTCTCCTTGCTCTTTCTGGTCTAACTGGGGACATTGCAGGATAACAGGGAGCCCATGAGCTCCTCCTAAATCCACCAAACTCCCTGACATGCCAGTTCAGCTCAGGCTGAGCCACAGTAATGACTCCTGCTCATTTGAGTGTACTGGATTAAAATAAACAGTCTCCACCAACCTGAAGCATGTAACAGCTTAATAATGCCTTAGTAAGTCCTCCTGGCCTACAAAGCTGAAATTTGAAAATTGCAGATAATTACAAACAGCACAAAAGGAGCCTTATAACAGGAAGTGCTGGACAGTATTAATAACAGGTTTCATTAGCAGATCCACCTATACTGTATATGACAGCAGCAATAGGGAAAAAAATATCCCACAGAGGATTAGAGACTCAGCATAACAGGTATTAGGTAAATAAGTGAGCAAATTGTCCATAAAACCATATAAGAACCTTTCCGCTTTAGAAAACCCATATTTTAAGCTGTAAATGATGGACTTGGAGGAAAGTCACATGCATGCTAATAGTTACAAGAGGAGATTGTTACAAAAGTCTGTAAGTCAAAACAGAAAGCTGTAGAATCAGAGAATAGTTTGGGTTGGAAAAGACCTTTAAGGTCATCCTGTTCCACCCCCCCCTGCTGTGGCCAGGGACACCTTCCACTGCTCCAGGTTGCTGCAAGTCCCATCCAACCTGACCTTGAACACGTCCATGAATGAATATTTCCAAAGCTTCTTTGGGTAACTTGTGCCAGGGCCTCATCACCCTCACAATAAAGAATTTCTTCCTAATATCCAATTTAATCCTGCCCTCCTTCAGCTTAAATCCGTTTCCCTGTGTCCTATCCCTCCAGGTCCTTTTCAAAAGTCCCTCCCCAGCCCTCTTGTAGCTCCCTTTAGGCACTGGAAGAGGGTCTGAGATTTTCCTGGAGACTTTTCTCCTCCTGCTTCTCCTGAGCAGCTCTAACTGTCTCAGCCTGTCTTCATAGCAGAGGTGCTCCAGCCCTCCATGTTGAGAAATATGTCAGAGCTCTATGCAAGGCAGGTAAATTATTTTGCTGTACAATGTCTTGTAGACTCCAGGAAAGAATGGATACCTAAGCAAAGACAGTAGTGAGTAGAGTGTTTCCTTTAAAAAGAATAAGCTTTCTGATCACACCAAATCCATCAAAAACACAGTTTAGTCAATTTGGATGTACAAAATGCACAGAATTGGAGTTTTTCTGGTTCTTTCTTTGCTTAGATGTACTGGCTGTACCCACTTCTATTGGATAGAAAGTACATGAGGCCCATGTGTTTGTCAAAAGGCTTGGTGAAGCACCAAGTTGTGATCTTGTGCATTTTTTGCAAATACCTCCCCAAGACTCAGAATTCCACTGTCAGGCATACTTTAGTTCCTCAGCAACTTCTGCTTCCTCTGTAAAAAACTAGTAATGGGAAGAAAATGTTTTGGGACGTGGGTTATCTCACTTGATAAGTGTACAGCTGCCAGCAGACTGGAGCCTTCATTTTGCACACACCACTGCTTTTATTCTGGCATGCTCTCCTTTACTCCCCTGTGGTTTCACGGGTCAGGGACTAGGTGGAGGTGCCCTATGTTTTCAATTTGCTGAATGAAATAACAGTGGAGAAGAAAGACTCTGTCTGCCATATCTGGTGGATAGAGCATGAACAAAGAACACCCAGTGGGAGCACTGTGGGTGTGTTTGACTTTGCTGCACATGTAGTTTATAGCTCACTTGAGGCTCTGCAGCTCATTAGTTTTGGGTGGGTCTCTCCCACCAGTACAAGCAGCCTTCATTTTATGGATGTTTTTGTGTATCCAATTTAATTCTGAGTGGATGCAACAAGTCTGATGGCATGGGAAGGTCCATAGGCAAACCTGATAGGATTATTCAGGTAGTTCAAGAGGGCTGATAAGGTGCTCTCTTACTCTTCATTAGTTTCAGAGAAGAACTGTTGAAATTTGGATTTTTAAAAAGTTTTTGACTTCCAGATTCTAGAAAAAAAAACGCCACAGAGCCTTGGGCCAGAACTCAAAGATTTGGAAAATTTCTGCTTGAACTGCTCTATTTCAATACTGAAAAAAAAAAAACCAACCAAATGCAGGCATGATATTAAAGATGCAACAAAAAAAAAAAAAAAAAAAAAAAAGAAGAACCAACAGCACCAGAACATAAAGAAAAGTATGGAGTATTTGTAACTGGGAGCACTGAAATTATCACTCTCCCAGATGTCTTTCAGAGTTCTGAGGTTGTTACCCACAGATGGTACAGCCACAAGTGGCCAAGACTACCCACACCTTGTCCTGACCTGCAGGTACCACTTGGAGCACTTAACCACTGTGAAAAAGTATAAATTGATGCATATTTAATCTGCATCCATCTAAAGGCTGAAAGTTGCTCTGATGAGAATAAAGTTAACAACATCCACAACAAAATATGGAGCACCCATGGTAATAGGAGTGCTAAAGGGGATCACAGCTGGGGAGAGAGGAGCCATAACTCTTGGGTAGCTTTTGAGTGTCCAGGGTGCCTCATGGGCTGTGAGGTTTTTAAACTGTGGGTGTGTATCATTTATGGGTATGATTTTTCCCTTCAGGTATGAGCCCTTTGTTCACATCTTGGTCATGTTCACATCTTGGTCAGTCATCAGAATGATGAAATATTGAAGTGTGGACTTGCACTGGCACGAAAGACGCCCTGAACTCAATCTGTATTTTTATCAAAGAGAAGCAGTGATTTCAGCTTGTATACACCTACATGACAAAGATATTTTTCTTAGTCCAGAAGTCCAAGAACATCCAGTAAGCAAAAACAGGAGAGAGAAAAATTCAAATGGAAAAGAAGTGGGGTTTAACCATGAACCCAGCAAACAACTGAAATAGCAAACTGATGCTTTGAAAAAAAATTTCCCTATTTTTGGGCATTTAAAATTAAAGACTGAATATTTTTCCCCTAAGGGACAGGTTTACCTTCAGAGTGGGCTTTAGAATATGGCCTGGCCTATGTGCTAAGTCAGACATCCTTCTCTAGCTACTCAAAAAACCTCTAACAACTTTCTACTCTGAGGGAATGTTTCTTAATCTTGAGACCTGTGTGATAAAAGACAAATTTAACAGTTTTCACTTTTCTTTCCTTGTTTCTATAGCAAGACATACTGAATAGTACCAAAAATGTCTGAATCCTGTCCTTCACCTTCCCCAAATATGCCTTTTGCCAAGGGCTGTAATGAAGTCATGGGATCAGGGAGAATAGTTTGAGTAAACTTCAGGCAGTGTTCCTTCTCCCTCAGAAACAATTATTCCTGAAAACCCTAATCCTTGACCAGTATCTGGGTTGGTCTGAAAACCAGACTATGCAGATGGAGGTGACTGAACAGAATTGTCTGAGGTTACATTACAAAAGACAGACTTTTAAAATTTATATGTGTAGAAATGCATCTATATATATTAAATTTTAATTGCCCGTTGCTTGTCAGGTCCAGATTGGATCTCTTTGTTCCCATTTTTAGTCTCATTGCACATGTTAGACCAACCCCTTCACCTGGGTGTGCTGCCATGCAGGTGTTTGCTGGCACACCTGGGGGAGGGATATGCACAAGGCTGGAGGTGGCAGGAGCAGAAATGCCCTCAGCCTGGTGAGGGTCTATAGTGGATATTTTCGCCCCTGACAAAGGAGGAATGACGAGGAGAACTCCATCTTATCAGAAGGCTAATTAATTACTTTATTATACTATATTATTCTATACTATATTACACTATATGACATTACACCTAAACAGAATCTGCCAAGCACTCAACTCTGCACACACTGCACAGAATCTCGTGACTGTCAGCCCACAGTCCTGACACACACACACACCTGGCCCTGACAGGCCAAGGAAACAAAACACCATCACTGTGGGTAAACCATCTCCATATTACATTCTACTTAGGCACAAACACAGGCACAGCAAATGATAAAAATTATTTTTCCTTTCTCTGAGGTTCAGAGAATGTGAATCTGAGAAATATTCTTGGGAAGTCATGCCTTGCTTTTCTCTGTGGAGAGAAGTGTGGCTACAGGGATCAGGGTAAATACCCACTGAGCTACCCCCTTCAGCCTGCTTCAGTTACCTGAGGTCTCTGACATGAATCTGTTGAATGATCATAAAGGCAGAAATCTCTCTGTGTCTCACATCTCCAAGGGTTCCATGGGGAGTGCAATATTTCCTTTAATTTCCTTATGGATTATCTGTGGATGATGTGAGCACGTACAACCCCAGGACAGAAGGTAACGGTGACAGGGTTAATATTCTGACTTTATGAAAAGGAACATGTGGATGTCTCAGGAACAAGATGACTTGAAGGCTGCTTTCTCCTCAGAATGATGCAGCCTGGAATCCCTGCAAGGCTCTTCCCATTCACAGCAGAACAGTGTGAATGGCTTAGGAGAGCACACATTGAGTTACAGCCTCCTCCTCCTTGAGGAACTCTGAGTTCCCTTTAGAGGAAGCTGTTCCTTTTGCTGCTGAGCTAACATGATTAAACAAGACAGGTCTGGCAGGGCTCTTCCACATTGTCAAATCTTGAACAAAAGGCGTAATTTTCCCATTTCTTACAACTCCAAACAGCCTGCTTGTAGAGATGACAATTACTCACAGGCAGTGAAACTCAAGACTTTTCCAGTGTTTATATCTCCACATGATCCATACATTTACATGGCAACGGCATGGGACAAGACATGTCTTTTCATTTTCCCATCATAATTCATAGCAGGACCCTGCCAAGAAAACATTGGAGCTGATTACCAAGTGTGACTACAATTGGATAATTTAGCAATTTGAGTTTCCACACCTTTTGTGTGAGGCTGGGCTTTGTTTTACTTAAAGCAATAATTGCATTCTAATTTCATAATATAGGTCGTGGTTGCTTCATCTCTCTGTGCCTTCAAGGAAAAGAAAAGCTGCACAGAACACAACAAACATTTTTTAATTAATTTTTTTAAATGAGCTAATAAATGTTTACCTGCTTCACAGGTGTGCTTGCTGCAAAGTGACTTAATTATCATTCCCACAGTCCCTGTACGAAGGATCATAAAGGGATTAGACATTGGTGTTATCCCCAGTAATAATGAATTACTCTTTTATGAGGAACAGAGTTCAAAGGAACATTTTTAAGAGTAAAAGTTTCTCAAATAAAATGCATTAAAGGAGGAGTCTATTAGTTTTAAAATCTAATAGATTTTAAACCAGGAAGAATTTCAAAACAGAGAAATTGATGATTACAAACAGTCTTGAACTCCATCCTTCACAAAGCTGAAACTTATCTTCAAGGTTCCCCCCAATGGACAATGGACTCTTCTCACATCCATGTGGGATTGATCCAGAAAAAGAAAAAGAAAAGGTCTTCTTACTGAAGACCTTTTCCTTTCTTCTCCTCCAGAGCATGACACTCCATGTTTCAGCTGGAGTTGTAGGGTCACTCAGTTTATCAGGTCAATAACACATGGCAGGTCATGGCGTGTCCCAGCTGGCCTGGTTTTCATTGGATTACTCACCCTCATCCCCAGCACAGCAGAATGGGTTCCCACAGGTCTTCAGACCCAGGTGCTGCATGACAGATCCAGTCAATCCTCTCCTTCCTTCATCCCTAAGCACAGCCTGGAGGTGCTGAGAAGGGTGAAGGGGGCAGCAAGAGACTACTGTGTGTCTAATATTTAATATATGTTTAATGTTTGATCCGTCCATTTCCATGGGCTTCAGGCTGGGTTTGGTATTGAGTCCTTTCCTAGAGTGTACAGGAAATCAAAGTGCCTGAAAATAAAGTCCAGATATAACTCTCCTTCTTATTTAAAATAAGAAGGAGAGTTATATCAAAACTTGATCACGTGCCTGTTTAAAGGTGGTGACACTTTTCTCTCTTTTAGGAAACCATGGTTTGCATCTCAATTTTGCCATCTCTGAAGGCACCAAACAGCAGTGATTTCTCTATACTGGTCTCCATCACAACCCTCATCTGAGTCATCCTGTGAGTGTTTTCCCCAAACAGACATAGCCATACTTCTCTCTGGGTATACCCCTATTATCCAGAATGTCTGGAAATCAGGTAAAACCACCGGACCACTTCACCAACTGACCTTTCTTTTTTCTTTTTCTTTTTCTTTTTCTTTTTCTTTTTCTTTTTCTTTTTCTTTTTCTTTTTCTTTTTCTTTTTCTTTTTCTTTTTCTTTTTCTTTTTCTTTCTTTTTTTTTTACTTGCAATTTTGTGGAAAAGATTCAGATACAGAAGGCTCCTATTATTGTTTTGGAGTCACAACCATAGAAACACAGAATCACAGAATGGACTTTGGAGCTCATCTAATTCCAATCCTGCCATGGGTAGGGACACTTTCCAGTAGAGCCATCCTTGTCTGCACTCAGAGATGTAATTCAGGTGTCTGCCATCCTCAGCTGGGCAGATGTGCCTTGAGTTTCCCCTCACACAGCATGGTTTAGTCCCTGTAGGACATTATGGGCTGATGTTTCGGTACATTTTAGCTTCCTGCAGCCCTTTCTGTGTACACATATGAGTAGAGATCATGTGTGGGGGCTTGCTTCACTCAGGGCTGCACAGCTCAAATAATGCTCTCTATAAAGTGTATTAGTGTGACTTAGGACTTAGTAGCTCTTCTTACATGTTTCATGACCACTTCTTTTACACAATATGCTTTAGCATTTCTATGACTTTTTTTTTTTTTTTTTTGCATACTTCAAAGGGCTGTTAAGTTGCTATATCCATAATCCTTCCCAGAACCTGACAGGGAAGGTAGCTGTGCACAGTCATCTCCTCTTGCCAATTAGCAAGAGGTGCTTATGTGACTTTCCCAGAGCACAGAAGGGGCAGTGTCGAATTTAGGATTAGAATTTCAAAACATCTAGGACCTTCTTTTTTGTGCAGGTCTATAAACATCCATGAAGGATTTGATGTTCCAGACCAGAGAAGGGCTAGCCTGACCACAGCCACTTAGCTTACAGCCTGTTGGATGTAAAGAATGTGCTTGTACCCCTCTGAAGTCAAAGAGGAGTGAAAGGATTCCTCAGAGCGTTATTCAAACATGCCACAGACCCCTTTTTGAATCACCCCCTTGTCCTTCTCTTGTCTGCACAGGCAGTTTGCAGAGCTGAGCTTTCTAGTGTAGCAGTGCAAACACAGGTAGTATAAATACCCCTCACTAATGCTGTGTGACTGAATGCAGCCACTTGCCTTCACCCATTGCACAACGCTCACGCTCAGCTGCCTGTGTAGAATAGGTTTTAATTCCAAATAATTGCTGGGCTTTGGTTTTGACATGCTGACTAGGATTCATTTGCATAAGCACATACATTTTGGACATATATATGGGAGGTATTGCACTGTCACCAGCTGCTGCAGATGCAGGGTAGTACAGGTTTACCCCAAAGTCTTCATCATGTCATGGAGTTCCCTGGACTTCCCCAGGATGCTCTAAGAGTCCACACACCTATTTTTAGGCAACCAAGATCCATCTATTTGTAAACAGACTCTTTGGTATCATCCAAGGGCATCAACTGTTCTTCTTGGAAGATGGATATTTTTATTTCTTCATCACTTTTCCACATGCCAATAGATCAAACAATGAGAATGAGCTTGGCTTTTATTTGCCAAATCCTCCAAGCAACTTCATGTGGCTTCACGGTCTGTCAGTAATTACACTGTGAAAATTCACAAAATAATAGAAATTTGTCCCTGCTTTTAAATTCACCATGGAATTGAACCCAATTTTCTTTCCATTTAATAATTTGAATAATATTTTTGTCATTGATTTTTTTCTTCTTTTGGCCTTTGACCTTTTTGGGGCCTAAAAAATTAACTGAGAGACAAACTGTGTTTCTCTTGTACTCTGTTGAGTAAAATGTTTTATGATTTGAAGAGAGTTAGCAGAAAATTAGCACTGATCAGTGTGGAAGAAAGTCTTCTGTGGGTATCTCAATGGCATTTTTCTTTCTGAAAGAAAGCGAAACCAGCCCCAGAATTATCCCCTTTTAGGTAAATATACTTCCTATAGCAATTACTCCCCTGTTAAGCTGTAGTCAGCATTTTTGCAGTTGTTGTCAGCTATGACCTTGGAAACAGGGGAAAAGGGGCCTGAACAGAGCATGGCCACGTTGTGGACTGGCTACTTTGGGAATGCCCTTCAGCTCTCACTTTGCCTCCTGATAAATCTTTATCTGATGTGTCTTTACTTCCTGATGTATCACAAGACAAGCAAACAAATGAAAGATGAAGAAAGGGGAAAGGGCATATCATTACTTTATTTACTTTAATTGTCTAAATAGTCATTCAATGCCATCTATGCTAACTCAGGCTTGTTCTAGAGATCCCTGAGATAGAGGCACTTCCAGGGGCTTTTTGTCCTTTTGCCTCCGGCACTTACTCAGTGCCCCAAATGGCTGACAAGGCTACTTATGGATGGCTATAAAATAAGAAAGATGAATCCTGCCCTTCATGACCCGCCAAGCAGACAGCAAGCACTCCTTAACCAGAGCATCACAAAACCTGAATTCCACATCCATTTTATCACCACTGTCCTCCATGTGAAGTCAGAGTTGTTAGATGAGTGAATGGTGAACCCACCTAGTTGTTGGCCTGCAAGGAATAAGTGGTGGGGTGGCAAGAAATCTCACTTCTCCTTCTTGTTCTTTGCTTCTGTGCATTGGCTGGCACAACTTGTTTCTCCACAGCTCCACTTAGTTTTAACTTTTGGAAACACAAGAGGTAGTTTTCTCCTTGTGTGATTCTGGGCATTCAGTTTAGTTGTTGATATGTCATAGGGCATCTGAAACATCTACACAAGACTTCATACAAAATCCAAGGGAGAATCACAGTTTAATGGAGAAGCAACAAAAAGACGGGCAGACGATCTCGAGTCATTTTAGTTGGGAGCAGATGTTGGGCAATGGAAAGGGTAGGAAATGCTGCTAATTACAGGTTAAGACACCTTCATTTAGGTGATTTAGATGTCCCAGATCTCCCTATAAATAATATACATTTAGTGCTTAATTGAGATGTCTAAGAGTAACTTCAATTCTATCACTAATTTGATATTATGCACCTCAGTTTGAAAAACCTTTACATTATCACCCTGCAAGAGATTAAAACTGTATTGAGATATTTTCCAGATTTTCCACAGCATGGTGGACCAGGCAAACTGTTTTGATGTTGCTCTCCAGTTAAAGCAGGAATCTGTTCAGGAACCTCTGTGCCTGGGTGATTTGTAAGTGTCTCTAGGGAGTTGATCACAATGGCCCTTTTTTGCCCATATAGAGAACCACGGGATCATTTAGGCTGGGAGAGACCTATAAGATCACTGATCTCAACTGTTATCACTATTATCCCAGCCTTGTCAAGTCCACCACTAAACCATGACCCTAAGCACCACGTCTACACAAATTTTAAACCCCTCCAGGTTTGGTAAATCTACCACTTCCCTGGGCAGCCTGTGCCAACACTTGACAACCCTTTCTATGCAGAATTGTTTCCCAATATCCAATCTAAAATCCTCCCCTGCTGCAATAGCTAAATGTATCTGTTCCATCACTGGGCTAAAAATTTTACAACGCAGACAGACAGAGAGACAGAGACAGGAGGAAAAAAAAAAAAAAAGAAGAAAAATTTACATCTCAAGTGCATTGCATAACCAGCAATCATTGTAATAGAATTACTGACATTATGGGCTGCTAAAGGAACAGTTAGTAGCTTGTCTCACTTGTCTGTAATTTACTCTGTGTCTATTTAGCCTTGATGTACAGCCGAGGTCAATTGTTGTGCCGCTTTCCTATCTCCCTACTTGGGAGTTATAGAGAGTAATGTGTGCCTCCTGACTATCTCTCCTGGTCAAGCTTGTCTGTCCTGTCGTTCAGCAGTGCCACGTGTTAATAGATAGTGCAGAACAGTTAATATCACCAGCTAATTGGCAAAGCACGTGTGAAGCAGATGTATTTAAATATAGAGTGTGGAGGCTGAAGGAGTAGCTGAAATGTATAAGTGATAAGGATTTATTATTAGAGCAGATTAATGAGCCCACCTTTTTCTCCTCCCCCCCTTCATCTCTCATCCTCTTCCCTGACCAAGTGTATTTTTAATTCTTCCACTTAGTAAAGGTTTTATTCCACTGTTGAGAGAAATCTGATGGAGAATTTTGTGTTGGCTGTATGGCACCACCCAGAAGGTCAGACCCATTTTGCTGTGTACTGAGGATTTGTCAAGACTCAGATCTGTAGTAAAACAGAAAAAACTGATTTATAAAGTGTAGGTGAAGAAGGGGTATGTAAAAAAGGCACAGACTGAGGGAGATGTGTATTTTTCTAATGCAGATCTGTTGTCTCAAAGATCTAAAATATTGAACAGGAATATCCTTTTCCCTTTAAAAGACCTCTGGCTGAAGTCTTAGCCCTCTGCCAGGCATTGTCTACTCAAAGGCTGCTTTCCACTGCCCTTGATGTGAGGGGTCTCAGGGCTTCAAGCCACTCTCCTGCCTGAATCCAACCTGAAAAGGGAATGGAGATAGTTTTTGAAATATCCTCACTCCCACATTTAGCTCCAATGTAAACTTCCATCCCAGCTGTGACTGTACCCCCAGAACTGAAAACCAGCTTTTGGAGCTTTATCAAGATGCAGATCCCTAAGTTTGCCCTCAGATGGGGGTGGTTTGGGGTTTACCTCTTTTCTGTGGAGGTTGCTTTTCACTCTGAGACATCGGGATCACTTTGTAAGCATCCCTTGAAGCCACTGTGTGTGTATTTGTGTTCTTTGCTTTGCAGCTGGAGAAAGTGAGATCCAGAGATGATCCTGATGATGATTCTGATGATGAAAGTCTAAACTAGAAGTTAAATATTGATCATGAATGAAATTAAAATCAAACAGAAGAATTTATAAGGAAAGATAGATTTCACCCATTCTATTCTCCCCAGCCCAACATTGTTTTCCCCAATGTTTTGCCAAGTAGCAGTAGGCAAAACAGAGTGACCCATCACACAAAATCAGTCATGCACAAAATCAAGCATGCTCATGGTTTCATTTATTCCTGGCTTAATGATTTCTGTCAAGAGTTTGTGATTGAACAGCTATTGGGTTCACTGGCAAAACAAATTTTCTTAAATTCAGCTTACAGCCAGGTAAATGGAATTCACTTGTTATTGGACTGGACAGTTTAGAGTTAACTCACTTCTCATTATCAGGTTTTCAAATCCAAATAGGTGAAGTTATTATTTTATTTATTTATTAAATAAATATGATTGATTTCTACTACATTTTAAGTGGAAATATGGTTGACCCAAGGATGCTTTAGCTGTGATGTGATGCTGAACAGACACGAGTCCCAGTTAAACAGAACCCTTCACCCCCAAAGTTCCCAGGTGAAGGAAGACTGTGTATATGGATTAAATAGGAAGGTGTAGCACACTCCCATCTATCTTTTATCAGGACAGGAAGGGACTTGGACACCATGGTATCCATTGCCTGCTCTACACACAGCCTCAGCAGATTTCACCAGCTTTATGAAATAAAGGCCATATTAAAATAATTATTTTTAAAAAATCTTCAAAATTTTCTCAAAAAAAAAAAACTAGGTTATATTAATTTTTCAGATAAGCATCTCTGTCTGCATAGAATACAACAGAAGGATCCAAATCATCCTCAGTTTTACCCATGAGACTGCATGAAAATCAAATAAGGGCAGGATTTTCCCAGCAAACAGAAGTTTCTTTGGGTTTATCCCATACTTTACAACTTCCCATGGTTCAGTGACATGATTTGGATTGTTATCCATCACAGGGTTTGCTTAAGCGAGCTGGATTTTGGCACACCAAAGCTCCCCTAAGCTGCAGCTTTTGTTTTTATTGTTTGAGTTCTGTTGGGAAGATATTTACAGTTATTCTAACATTACCCTTCACAAACAGATTACCATTGCAAATTGCACGAGGGGGAAGTGGTGAAAAATTTTGGGCAGGATTAAGGTAATCCTAAAACAAGCTAATAAAAAACACATATAAGTGTTCTATTTTTAAAAGGAGACAAGATGAGACACATAATCTCTTTCAATAAGTTTTTTTGAGCAATAAACCTTTAAACCCAATATACAATATAAATGTGTGTTTGTGTGTATGTGCCTGTGTACATGGGTATTTTCTTAAACTTTCCTTTGCCAAGATACAAAGCCCAGCTTGTCAGAGTTACATCATGTTTATAAATCTCCTCTTCAGTGAAATTTGTCTGACATCAACCTTCAGCTCATGCAAGCGTAAGTCTTTTTTGGCAGATGAGTGTTTGGGTTTTTATGCTTTTTTTTTTCTCAGAATCTATTTCTTAAATTATTATAATTTTATTGGCTTTTTAATAAAGGTAATAGAAAGGGTATGCCAGAGAAAAGAATTTAATGTTTATATTAACTTTAAATCTTGCCCTCTTGCTGTCTGTAACCACATCATCAGTAAACAAAGGCCAGATTTTTTTGTAAATCAGATGCTATGGTCTTAATATTTTTTTTTCTCTTTTGAAACATGTGGTTTCTCCCATTATTTGATTAAGAGCTGCATGTTATCCTTGATGTTGTGAGTGGCAAAAGCCCTGCTGGCTCAAATCAAATGGAAAGAAATGTTTGATGCATATGATTGCAAGCACCACCTGTGTTTCTAAATCAAGGGGCAGATCTTTTACAGATTAAAAAAAATTCCATTGCTATATGGGGCAATTTATCCTGCCCCTAAGGCAGCGTTGTCATAACTCCATGGTGCAAATTGTTGCAGCTTGAATGCAGAATTGCTACAGCCCTATCTTGTAATGAAGGCAATTTATATTGGCTGAAAACCTACCCCAGTGATTTAGATCCTGATCTTGTTTACACCAGGGCTCATGGCAAAATTGCTGCTGGATTCAAATGAAAACTGAAGTCAAATGCCCCTGGAAGCCTCCAGGACTGCTACAATTGACTTGAAAGGCAACCAAGAGAGTGGGTGCTTGTGTGAATTCACTGTCATGGAAATGACTTGAAGGAGGCAGTTCTGCCTGTGATACCCCTCTATGACATCAGGTGGTCAGGTAATTTTGCCTGTAGGATCCAGCTGGATTTAAGACAAGATCAGATTCTCTGCTCTTTTCACCTCCCTGCTTCTTTCTATCTGGCAGAACAATTTGTGTCATGTGTGAGGAGTTTCACTACAAGCACTCTTAAATATTTTGGTCTTTTTAATTATGCCTTCCTATTTTTAACTGCCACCTTTTTAATCCTGAAGAGATAATAGACTGATCTCAAATCTTGCTTCAGGGTTGCAGCTAATTGCATATTTGGCCAAGTACTGGACTTCCTTTCTTATAATGTTTCTCTCAAGTGCTCAACAAAAGCAATTTGCGGTGCATTTTACTAGCCAAATGTATATAATATTACATATTATTAGAATGTTATTAAAGCAAAGACTTTTGTTGTTCTTCTGCCAAACACAAAGAACTCTTTTCCCTTGTATAAAGAAGTTTCAAAGCTAAAACTTCCTGCCTCTTCAGGCTTCCAGTGGTGTCCTGACCTCAGTCTACTGGGAAAGGCTATTTTTCTCATTCCAGGAAGAAGCTGTAGATATTTTCCATTCTTGTGACTTAGGGCAGGACAAGGTGTGACTGCACCATGTGTGGATACCTCTGAGCTAATTCCCACTGACTTGTTTGGTTCGTGCCCACAGGAGAGTGCAGAGAGAAGCCCAAATTGCAAAGCCTGATTGAGGAGCATGGTTGTAACTGCTCAACTCCCTGCTGCCAGCAATGCCTAAGGAAGCTACTTTAAAGCTAAACTTATTAGAGACACATCTTAACCTTGTCTGAGCTCTTCTCTTACCTTTTCACCTTCTTTCAGCTCGCTTTCTAGATGTGGTCTCTGATTCTTGCTTTTCCTGAGAACCTTGTGTCAATGCTGGAACAGCAGTAGCAGGCACTCATTCAAGACTCAAAATAATGTAGAAAGTTAGTTCCTTTTCCAGAACAAGAACTGAGGCACACAGATATTCTTACCCAAAAGCTGGTCTCAGGGGGCAGAGAACAGGAGCTGTGTAGAGGGACTGCAGGTTTGCAAATGACATTTCCATGTATGGGGATTTGGGAATGGGACTAAGCTCTGGCAAATGCACCATTATTTGCAGTGCAACCTGCTGTATGCCCTGTACTGGAGGATTCTTTGCTTTTCTGGCCTGGCCAAGGACCAGATCAGGACCATCAGGACCAGGTCTCATTGCCTGACTCTATTCCTCTTCCTAACCTATTCTTTCCCTCAAATAAGCACTGCAGCAACTGCTTCCAGCCATTCCTCTCTTCCAGTGGAGTTACAGTGATATCTGTTGGAAACAGGGAAGAAAGAGAGACTGGAAAGTATTCCCGTTTCAAATGAAATCCATACCCACACCAGTTTTTGCATCAGAAACTTCACATCCTGCTGAGGAGATACCAATGGCTTCAAGTTTGTGTCAGTGAAGAATTACGCGGAGCTCCCCTATAAATCCTATATTTAGTGAAGAAAGTGACACAGAATTCCCACAGTTCTGGGTCCTTCATGCAACAAGGACATCAGGGGGCTAGAGTGTGTCCAGAGAAGGGTGATGGAGCTGGGGAAGGGGCTGGAGCACAGGGCTGAAGAGGAGCAGCTGAGGAAGATGGGGCAATTCAGCCTGGAGAAAAGGAGGCTCAGGGGGGACCTCTTCACTCTCAACAACTCCATGATAGGAGGGTGCAGCCAGGTGGGGATCAGTCTTCTTTCTCTGGTAACAAGTGACAGGATGAGAACAAATGGCCTCAAATTCAAGTGCCAGGGGAGGTTTGGATTAGATATTATGAAATATTTCTTCCTTCTAAGTATGCCCAGGTATTGAAACAGGCTACCCAGGGTAGAGGTGGAATCCCCATCCCTGGAAGCATTCAAAAACCACATAGATGTGGTGTTTGGGAACATGTTTTAGTGGCGCATGTGGAAGTCATGGGTTAATAATTGGGCTCAATGATCTTAGAGGTTTTTTCAAAACTTTCTAATTCTATGATTCTATGGTGATTCCAGCAGGCTGGAGACACTGGAATTGTGTTGGAAAGGGGTAATCCAAATCTGGTATGATCTTAACCCATGCTGTTTATAGACAGCAGCCCTTGGAGTGAGCTCTGCTGAGGCTTTTCCCAGGGGAGCTGTGAGTTTGATGACACAGACATGTATTCCTGGTGTCTACATTTTGCCTTTCAACAGCACTAATGGGTCTGTGTCACTTCCAGCCCAGGGCTGGCTGCTCTCCAAGTTGGGAAATGCCTGGACAGCACGAGCCTGGGTTCAGAGAGAAACGCAGTCTCTGTTTGCTCACCTCCCACATCAGGGCTCCCTCACACACCACAGGATAGGTGTTGCTGAGTCCTGTTTTGTTTTGGATTTTGTCGTAGATAACTAACAGGAGAAAGGCTCACAAACCCATCTTTCTCTCCAATCTGTACAAGGCTTAAGTGGAAATATGATGTATTTCGCTCATCACTCAGGCTTTTAAACCAGTGTAAAATGATGATTTTGAAACATTATCTTTTTTTTTTCCTACCACTTTGCCTTGACCTGAATTTAGGGAATCGACAGATCCTTTCCACCCTTCCTGTTCCCTGCAAGAAAAGATGAAGGTTAGGATTTCAGCAATTCTGATGTTATTGTACTTAAAAGATCCAGTTGGAAATGCAGTGAATGACTTGTTGATGACATTCCAGTGACAACTGAAGTTAATAACGGTCGTAAAAAGTCATTTACTTCAATTGGCTTATTGCAAATGCACAAGGGCTGTTAGCTTCATTAATGTAAAAAAGCAGGAAAAAACCCACTCTGTTTCCTTTCTTCCTTTCTTTTTGAAGTTTCAAATATGTTACAAATAAACTGCTAAATAGATTTAATATTTGACATAAAGGACCTCTTTCCCAGATGTCTGACATAGTTTATAAATTACTATGCTTATAGAAAGTGTGTTATTTCTATACCTTATTTTGTTTTAATGAATGGATATTATTTCTTGAGCAACAAGGAAGAAAATAAGTCATCAATACCTAGGTAAAGTCCTGTAAGACACAGGTATAAGCATAGATTCTATTAATATTCAAATTCTATTCATATTTGAGCAGTGCACGGCTCAAAGAGGCTCAGTTATCTAAAGAAAAAATTAGCATGACCATTTTAAGAGTCTGTCTTCAAATATTTTTAAGCCTATTCCTTAATTTTGTTAATGTTTCAGAATTGTGTTTTTTGGGGAACAAGTCAAATCAGGTGCCTCCATGTTAGCTCTTCTCTGTAGAGAGCAAACTTTATTGTTGCACTAAGTCACTCACAAGGATGAGAAATGATGTCTTTAATGCCAAAGATTTCATCCATGACAATGAGGATTCCTTTTTCCAGTGACTGCATTTTAACCTTCAAATCCCAAAGGTCACAGAGAGGTAATGTTTTCATTAAAACATACCTGCTAAGGTGACCTAAGCCTTAACATAAACAAAGTCTTTTAAATGCAGACACCTGAAATACCTTGGTTTTCAATCCTGGCTCCAGTGTTTGAATCTCAAAGGTGAAGAAGGCATACCAAATTCCTTTGAAGCCTGGTTTTCTAACCCTAAACTACTTACTAGAGGTAGATTTCCACTTGAAAACAATTAATCATGCGTGTGGAAATCACATTTTTAGGAAATTTTAAATGTGTGGTATTGCACATGTATATGTGCCTTTCCAATTTGCAAAGGTATGTATTTTTAAAGTAAAAATATCCAAATTTTGGTTTTTTTATGAATATAGCTTATGTTTTTATAAGAATTGGTAATATAAATTTTCTATCAATTAAGGTAAAGGAGGGCAATCCCAAGAAGGAACTTTTTTTTTTTTTAATACAACAGATAATCTTTTACTGGCTACCAACTGATTGTGTCAGAGTTTGGGGGGCACAAACCATCATAAAACTATGTGTGCAATTTACATAAATTAAGACTCTTAACCCCAGGTCTCCCTAGTTTCTGTAAGGGTGAATCAGCAGCTTTTCCAGGACCTCTGCAATTTAATATCATCAAAACCTCTACATTCAGCAGAGGTATCATCTCTGCAGTCTGGACCGTGCTTCCTCCAAGCCCCTCTGGGAGACAGGTGCCAGATTTATGTTTCTTCTGTTTGTATAAGGAAGCAGGATAGGTCTACCCTTAACATCCAACATCTTCACTCACCTCCCTCCAGCAATTTCTATTTCTCCTTTAATTATTCTTTCTTGTGCTATAAAGTATAAATTCTCTGTATGCATGTTTCTGTCCTCTTTTCAGTGCAGGATTCAAAGTCCATGGTTGTTGATAAATGGTGAAAACAGACAGCAGGAGAGAGTAGGGTTTCAAAGTTCTTTCTGAGATTTTCACAGAATATGTTAAAAAATTCTAAATAATCATGGTTTACAAGGGAAATATTTACAGCTGCAGCACAATTTGCTCACACTTTGCTAATAAATGAATAATGTTTCACTTTTGTTTAGTCAAGGCTGAATCCTCCAGAGAAGCAAAACTTTTTAATAGCAATAACTAGATAATTATACATTAAATATTAAAACTAAAACTGGCTATATCACTGAACTGAAGTGCCATGTAAAATATAGAGGCTGGTAAAATATTTATTATACAGTTAAACCATTTAATGGTTTAAGGGAATAATAAGGCTAAAAGAAAAAAACTGAATTGTGCCCATGTCCTGAAAATTGTTCAGCTCTCCTGACCTGTATGTTTGTTCTGTAGAATAAAAAGTTACTGCCCACATATTTAATGTCTGCAAAGTTTCATGTTAGCAAAGTCATGCATAAGTTGGATCTACTCAAGGGAGGAAAATCAAGCAAAAAATTAATTCCAGTGTAAGAAACGCAACAATTCAAGCCTGTGTGTATTAAAACAGCAACTTGGGAAAAGACTGAATGAATGCACATGTGACAAAAATGCCAATAAGTGGTCACAGGAGTGTGAAACTGCCTTGGCTCTTGTTTCAAAGTTAGTGGCAACCTGTGGACTCCAGTGGGATTTTGCACCAGGTCCTCAAAGATCCCTCTGAGTAATCCCAACATTTAATATTTGATATAAAGGACCTCTGAAAAGGGTGCAAATTAATTAAATGGGCAGCACAGTTGTGGCTGGTTTTCCTATTGACAGATGACCACTATCTGTGATCATCCATGGGGCTGTGAGTGGTTGTCCATGGCTCAATCCCACCATCTGCAGATCCACCTGGGTCCGGGATATGAATTTCTAATGGATTTGTTTTGTTGAATGAGACTGGAAAGAATCAGTATCTGCTCTGGGATGCTCAGTCCTCACTCTTCATTTCTACTTCCTCAGAGTGGGAGAGAAGGAGAGGGCAGATAAGGTGAGCAATCTTAATCACTGCAGGTAGTCCCCCCACTATGTGATGCTTAGGTAGGTCAGTGGCACAGAAACATCGTTACACAGCAGCTGACTTTAATTTTGTGCAGCTCTAGAAGGAGGTGCTGAGCTGGGATTTCGTCAAGACGGGGCTTTGAGAAGTGCTGTGAAGGAGCTCAGGTTTGAAAACTGAGGGCCACTTATATTCCAGATAAATTATTGGCTTTAAAAAGGAACTTTGGTTCATAAAATGATTTTCCATATTTATTTTGATTTGATTTTTTATAGCTTTTCATGTTCTTAGAAGGGGGGACGGGACTCTTTGCTGGGGTCTTTTCTTATGTATTTCCTACATTTCATGCCTGCAGTCTCAAAAGCTCTGAAAACAGATGCCTTGCTTTCAAAGCAGCTTTCACTTTTTTGGCAATGCCAGATATTTAACAGTAGAAAATATAAAACAAAACCAAAGCCAGCAACTTTTGATATCTTCTGTTTCCTTATCACTCTTTCTTATGCCTGTTAATCACAGTGACTGGGAGTATTTTAAGCACTTATAATGTATAAATCTCTCCCCCTCCCCCAAACATCTGTTTATTTTACAACAACATGAACCTTGGGGAAGAAAACTGTAGCTACTATTGTATATTTTTTTTTCAAAGTGAAGAAATAAACATTCAGCTTTCACATTTGCTACATCAAACAGATGCTATTTATTTAGTCGCTTGAGGCAGGACGCCTGATGAGAATTTATTTTGTGGCCTAAGGTGGTAAACTATTTTTAAAAAGAACAATGCTTAAGGAAAAGAAAATTCATAGAAAACCTCTTCAATCAGTTGGAGAGGATGGGCGGGAAATCCCCTTTTGTGGTAAGGAAAGGTAAGAGCCCCATGAGACATCCAGCTTGGGCTGCCTTAACCTTCCTCTGTTGGATGAGGGAGATGTCACCGGGCATCTTCTCATCTGGAAGTAAAAGTGAAAATACATCAAAAATATCACACACCATGTGTGATAGTCACAAACTTGCCAAAAAGTTTCTCCCTTGTGTACAAGCAGAGGTGAGGACAACCAGGTGAGTGTTCTGGGGACATCACTCAGCAGGTGACATCCAACCACTCATCCTTTTCCACCAATTTCTGCTTTTTTTGCTTAATAGGGTATGCCCAAACATCCAGATACTCCAGAGAAAATAAGAAATGCTAAAAATGACAAATGGGAAATTATTAGCAAGTGAAATGGCCCAAAGCAGAGGTGTTGTCTGGGTAAAAATCATCCAGGAACCAGCTCAAGCCTTAAAACCAAGACTTACTCAGCTTATGAGTACAGACATAGCCCAAGACCTTCCATTTTTAAGTTATTTGCCAACATCTAAGCTAGAAACTAGAATCAGCTGAATGAAAACTGAAGTAAACAATTGCAAACCCCAAGACTATCGAACCCATTATCAAGAACCATAAGATTTACAATAAAAACAACAGTTTCTTTTTTTTTATTTCTGTATTTTATTTCTGTGTTTTCAAGCTTAAGCCTTGAGACAAGAATCCATTTGTCACTTAGTTTCTATTTTCAATGTGAGTAATTAATTATGAGTGCAAACCCAGGACAGACTGTGCACAGCCAAATTCAAACACACAATTTGTTACACCATGAAAATATTGTAAGAATATGATAGACAGAGAAAGTTAAAAAATTCTTTTAGACTGGTGGTACTCTATTTTGATAATAGAAAATATTCTGGAAACCATAAACTGAATTGTTAAATAATAAAAATATTGGAGTTTTACTCTTTTGACTTAAGATTCCAGTGTATTTAAAATGTTTTTTTTTTTTAATCACAATGAAAGCTTTGTCTTGCAACCACATTTACCATAAATTATTTTGGTTTTCTTCTGCACACAGACCTCTCCAAACAAACAGATACAGTCTGCTGTGCAACACATCCCTTTGGTGAGAAAATGCAGTCTTGTTGCCTTGACTAACAAATAATAACCAACATGTTAATGGGAAAAGATAAAACAAGACCCTGAAATGCTCATTTGTGTCAAAATTAGTTTATTTCCCAGGGCATAGGGAATCCCAGCTGAATTGGTTGCTGCAGTGATATAAGAAACATGCAAACTGTACCCTTGATTATAATCTGGGAGAGAGAGATAAAAGGTTTATCTGTGTGACAAGAGCTGTTTGATGGACTATTAGATGACACTTTTTTATGTTTGCTAAAATCTCACAGCTTTTGTTGATGCTTTGTCACTAAATTCATTCCCAGCCCCAAATTAACAATCTTACCTTCCAGAGGAGGCTTTCTGGCAAATAAAAGTGATGAGAGTAAATATGTAAATATCATGAATATTTTGCTTCTAAAGTACATGTGGACATGTGTGTGTGTGTAAATGTTTAGGCACCATTATGCACTGTAACACATCCATCTGTCCATGTGGGTTTGTTTACATGAGTTTGTGTTTCACTCACCCTTTAACAGACCAAGATTTTCAAATGCTTATGTGCTTGTGAGTTGGCCAATATTATATAAACCATATATAATTACAACATAATATATGTTGTGTATATATATATATATATATATATGTTATATAAATGCATTATTATAATACCTATCATTTTGAATACCAAAATACATATTCTCAATATATAATACCATATATGATATTATGGAAACATTGAATCACAGAATGGTTTGGGTTGGAAGGGACTTTAAAGGTCATCCTGGGATCTGTGATCATCTCATTCCAACTCCTTGCCATGGGCAGGGACACCTTCCACTAACCCACATTGCTCCAAACCCCATTCAGCCTGGCCTTGGACATTTCCAGTGATGAGGCAGCCACAGCTTCTCTGGGCAAAGATACCCAATATATAATATATAGCAATACATATTTTATATACTATACTATACACATCTATCAGTACACATATATTGTGTGCATATGCAAAAAATAGATGAAAACCTAAGCTTAGGTAGAGTTTGATGTACTTTAATTTCTATTTAATGTTTTTCCTTGGACAAGAGGCTCCAGTGAGACCCTGTGGTTTTGGTATGAACTGAGAGTGGTCGTAATCACGCAGGGGCAGACCCAATGAATCAGGTGAATGGTTGTGAGTGAGAGACAGCAAATAGAAGAGCAGACTTTGAGAAGTGTGATTGGGATCAGGAGAGCAGAGGTCCTTAATCAGATTTCCCAGATTACTGCATCATATTTATGGGTTTAGTGCAGCTAATTGCTGCTGCCTCTTTTGACATTTTTTAGCTACTTCCTACAGCACACGGCTATAACTCACTCCCACTCACTCCAAAGTTAGATGTGGAAAAGCCTGCAGGGAAAGACCTTTTCTTCAGAGGGCTTCATAAATTCTGTAAGAAGAAAACAACCCCTCCAAGACTAATTCATCCTTTGTTTCACATTAAAAACACAAAATCAGGGGAATTTCCCACACAAAGAAATGCTGTCAGAGCTGAAGTGGTGCATGGTCATACCCTGTGTACTGCACCCCTAAGTGCCTATCAAAGCAGAATGAGCACTGCCAGCAGCTCTGAGGCATGTGCCTTTTGCAAAATATCATAACCAAATGTACCTACAGGCTTCTTCCCTCCACCTGTTCTTCCCCGAGCTTGAGTTCACATCCTGCTTTTCCAGATCATGTACACGTACGTGACCCAGAACTGCACTCAGCCCTTTTCACTGCTGATTCTCTTGAGCTTTAGTGGTTGCATCACACTGGGCCAAGGACATGGCACCTGATCAGAGAGGTGGTCTGAGATGACATTCCACCTGCCATTCTTCAGCAGGCTAGGAATGACAGTGGATTCCCTACCTAGCTTGCAGCAACTCAAAAGCTGCTCTAGATCCCATCAAGAGCATTTTTATCTCCTAAATGGGGTTATGACTCACAATCCTTTTGGATTTTGATAAGACGGATGACATTGCTTCTGTCATCGTTCCCTCTCCTCTGCCTCACCTGTTGTCTTCCACAGAGGCAACCAATCTCCCTGTTTGTTCTGCTGTTTCATAGCCTGAAGTCAGAGGGATTTGAATTCCCAGATAGGGCTACCAGGCATCCAAAGATCTAATCCTCTCTTGCTCCTGTCTCAGAGAGTTAATCATCAGCTGTGGAGCCTGGAGGACAAATGGGCATGGGGTGGCTCCAGATAAATGGGAATCAGATGGGGGGGACTGAGAAGGTATCTGTGTTCTCCATACCCATCAGTAGCCAAAATCTGTGTCTGAGCTATATTTCCTTTGTGACTGGTGGAGGAAAGGAGCTACTTTTAGGAAAAAGTTCACCTTATCATAAAATAAACATACTAAAGGCTGTATGAATCACTTGTCTTGATTATAAAGGGATCTCAGGACAATTAGGTGGAATGTTGACATCTAAAAATAAGGAAAGTGAAATTACTGCCATAGTAAGTTGGAATATTAGGGTGGTCACTTGATCATAGCAGTAGAGCTGATGACCACAACATGATCATCAGCTGTGTTAATTTATATAATGTGTTTATTTACAATAATTCATCTGGGTTAGACTGCAAATTTGTCTTCCATTCTCCAAGCAATATTTTGCATTTGGTTTCTAGAAGCATCAAGGACAAATATCTGTGTGTATATATGTATTTTTATATATATATATAGATATATATTATATATATGTATATATGTACATGCTGAAGAGCCAAAAAATAATCTAAAATGAAAATATACAAGAAAAGAACTAAAAGAAGCTACTCTACATAGAGCAAATCTGTTCTCCATGTCTACCTTAGTCCATACACTTCAATTAAATCCACTTCTCTGCACTTAAGTCTATTCACTACATGAAAGCCAACCCACTAAAAGTACTTATTTCACAGTAATCCAGCTATTAATTGGCATTTTCCTCCATGCTCCCCTATCCCAGCCATTTTATTGTCTTCCTAGAATGATTCATCATGAATGGTGAAAATTCCCATGGCTTGTTCTAGTGCAGAGTAGCTGGAAGGTTGGGAATGGTGTTTGGAAGGACTCATTGCCTGATTTACATTATGCCAAAAATAAGCACTTCAACTCAGGCTTAGCCTTGTTAACAAATTTCTTCATCAGCAGGCAAAGCAGTCACTACTGCCAAATTATGCAGTAATGCAGACTCAGCATGATTAGTTCTTCTTCAGGCCATAACAACACTGATTTTATTATATTATATTTTATATTTTATTTATTTTATTTTATTTTATTTTATTTATTTTATTTTATTTTATTTTTTTTTACATAGTCTTGATTTATATCTCAGGGTGAACGAGGTCTTATGACCATCAGAAAGGTGGCTTTGGGTTTGTACTGCTGAGTGAGCATCAAGGTTCCTCTTCCAGGAAAAACCCACCTGAGCTATAGTAGATATTAAAATATACTGGATATTAAAATGACAAACATTGATTTCCTCTTTCATTCAACTGGAACATAAGCAGACATAAAAAGGGGTTTAAAAATATTGATTTTAATGTTAAAAGGTGGTCTCATAGGGAGAAAATAACTGCAATGATAAGAAAATGTATTATGGAGCCAAAAATTAAAAACACCTGTGGCTTAAAAAATTATTTTCCAAGCCACCTTATTAAATATTATTATTTTTCTCAAAATATTTGCAGTGTCATTGTTAAAAAGTAGAGAGACTACTTACTCACTAGGAGTGAATATTAGAGCACTTAGAGCATGTGGATATTGCAGAGTGTGGTGTCACATGGCAAAGAAAATGGAAAGAACCTTGGAATAAGAGGTTAGAAAATGCAGGGATTGCCATGGGAGTGGAAGCTGTGTAACAGGAGGAGAATGGTTCTGCAGTGAATCTCCATGTCATTTCTACAACTTCCACTGCAACTGCACTTGCAGAGGCCTTGAGTGGAAAACTGTGATCAAAGCAGTCCTGTGCTCACAGTTTCCGCTCTCAGAGGAATTCCAGCATTCGGAAATTAGTCCTTGCTCTGAATCACAACAAAGCAGTTTTCCTCTCAGATTTTTCCAGGAACTGAAATGAAATAATGATAAAAGACTCAGGTCAATCAAACAATTGAATTTCAGTTTAATATTTTTTCTTTTTTTCTTCAAGATACTTATTGAGTCAAATTCATTTCAGTTACTTTCAAACCAATTGAAAATATTACAGAACAATACACCTGATTGTTTTTTTCTGGTGGAAATCACTACAACTCCATATAATTGTATTCAAAGCTTCTATTTTGATTACAGCATTCTGTGATAGGGGAAGAAGATGGCAGAGTGGATGAGTTTTAAGCTCCCTTCAGCTTTGCCTGGGGAAAGCAGAGACTCATGGGTCTCTGCAGGAGAGTAGATCCTAAGACATGTGTTTAATCTGGATTTATTCCCTTTGAAACTTCATGAAAAGACACGATGGATTTACCTTTTTTAAATGTTCAGAAGAAGTCACAGCTTTTGAGTAGTTGCTTCATTGCTTTTGTCAATGATCTATTTTCTATCAACGTATTTATCTTTGTTTTGTAGCACTCTAATGGTTTCACAGCTTTTATTTATTAATTGGGAAAAACAAGAGTTGTTTGTACAGTTTCAGCTTTACAAGCCAAAGGGCAGAGCCAGTTCCTGCACAGAACTTTGCCACCAGCTCCAGCAAAGTAAATTCAGAGAAACTGTCCTGTTAGAGTTGAGTCATCCTGGTGTAAAAGGAAAACCAACATCCTCTGAAGGGTGGTATTGCAACATTGGCACGAATCTGCCTGTTCTCATGTGGATAAACAGCAAAGCAACACCAAACAACCCAAATACCTCTTGGTAAGACACAAACACTGCTAAATATTATAAATATTAGTTGGATCTCTTGGTTTGTTTTGCTTTGAAGAAATGAGGTACTTTTGGAAATCGTGTCCAGGATGTAGTTGGAGCTGGTTGTTTATCCGTCAATTGGGATTTTAATTAATGCTTTTCTGGGGCTGGATTTCACTGCAGTGAAGTCATAATATGTGCAGCTTTTATGGAGGAAAATTCAAAAAAATTCACAGTCAAAAGATCTCAGGTCTGAGCTGGAAAGAGAAAGCATTTAGCTTTCAATGGGGTTTATTTTGTGAAAGTCAGATATTCTGAAGGAAACAAAAAAACTATTATCTCGCCCAAAATTTATTTGGAATCATTCTTTCTAACCCATGTCATTGGTGACAAGAGTCAGGAGAAAGTCTGCTTATGATAAGAGGCATTCAAATCCAGGGGCTGGATTTTAATGATCTTAGTGGGTGCCTTCCAACTCCAGATATTCTAAAAGTGCCTAAGAAAGAATCTTTCCAGGCCCTGAAGCTCTCACGAGCTCAGCAGGTGGTTTGTAAAGGCAACATCTCTGTTCAGTGGAAGAAGATGAATTTACACAGAAAACTTGGTGAGGAGGCACAGGTGGAATTAAATCTTCTGGGTGACCTCTTAGTACAGATACGGGAAGGGCTCTTTGCCTTCTGTTTAAGCTTAGTAGAAGTTTTGCTGAATTGGGATCCAGGACTCCTCACCCAGAAATTCTGACTTGCCCCATACCTCAATTTCCCTATCTGCAGGATGAGTAATATCCTATTTACATCAGATTCTTATTTACATCAAGTTAGTCATTAAATGCTGCAGAATTTTACAGCACTCATTAAAATGCCGTAATGTAAAAGAACAAGATTATTCTACTACCCATTACTCAGTGTGTAGAATTACTCACAGGGAAGGTTTCTTCCTGATCAGGTGCCCACCACCCTTTTCACCAAAACAATATGACAGAAATCAATGCAATGTTGAGAGTGAATGAAAAATAATTTTATTCTGTATTTTTTTCTACATATGGTTATAGACATGACTGGATGAAAAACAGCCTTTCTGCAAACCTTCCAGTGAACTGAAGCCACTCCTTGCAAATAGGCACGAGCAGAGAATTAAAAACACTCCCCAGATTTTGATCTCAGTTCAGCAAGTTTTGCTTGGGCACAAGTCCATTGGCTTCTTCACCCAACCAAGTGAGACACAAATCAGGATGACATATTCATGCATGTCAGATAGAAGTGTGCAGGGTTATGTCCATATTAGTCATGAGATAACAGGACAGATGCATGTGAGGGTGGAACAGCGTTAGCAAATTATCTCACAAAAGGCTATTTGTCTTCCTTGGGACGTGTGCCACCACTTCAACAAGTCTGAATAAATCTGCATTCCTGACTTCCTGTCATGGAGACTTAATCCAGCTCGGTCAGTAGGAGATGCAGGTTGAAATAAATTGGTTGGAGAAGGAAAAGCTTTCAGAAGGTTTTGCATTTGCCCTTCTGTGTTGTCACATTTCTGCACTCCCACTCACCAAACTACCCAGCAGCACACTGGGGGAAAAGTGAAAGAAGGGACACATGGAGATGCCTGCAATCCAGCTAGGATGTGGCTGGCTGGATTCCCTTCACAACCACTGGCCAGATGTTGAAACAGCAGTGATGTGTTTTATCTTACACAGAAGTTAAGGCCCCACAGAGGCCTTAACTACTTCAGAGTTAACTTGGAAAGGAGCTGAGGTGGACCTGCTTGTGTAGAGTGTGCTGGTCTATTTAGATGCAGATAAATTTCACTTGAATTGTGAGTCAGAGCTCCCCACACTCAGCAACCTTCAGCAATGGCAAAGAGTAAAACTGCTTCATTTTACCTGTTTCTATACTAAACAGTAGTGACATGAGGGAAAGTCTGAGCTCCCTGTGCCTCAGGTCCTCTCTCTGTGACAGTAAGAGCAGCATCAGCAGAGGAACAGCTGGAATTTAAGCTCACAGATGGATTTGCTTAAACCATGACTATTTTGCCCTGAAGTGCACTTAGGAGTACTCACTCTGTCTTTCAGTAGCAGCCACAGAAGCCTGCACCAAAAACTTGTAGGAAGCAGTAACTCCTCAAACAACTTCAGCTAAATATGCAAAGCTGGCCTGCCTACATCTTAAATTAATTGGACTCTGACTCAAGGAGAGGAATGAGTATAGAAAGAGAGAGTATTAGGCCTGTTTTCCTCTCCCCAAAACTCAGTCCAGTCAGAGAGGTGACCTGTGTCACGTCTGCCTGGGCTCACCACCTCTGCCTGCTTTTGGCTCATGAGCTCTTTTGTAACCTGCCTCTGACACAGAGGTATTTACAAAACAAATTTCTGATCACAGGATCCTGCTGTCAGCAAACAAATTCTATTTGCTACATTGACTCCAGGACAGCCATAGGCTGAGGAAAAAAGCTCTGGTCAACTCCTAACCCTGTTTAGCAGAGCGGGACCTAAATTGTGAAGTTCACATATTGTTTAATGCCGTGACCTCTGTGCTCTTGCTAATCCCTCATCCACTGCTCTGCAGCTTCTTTCTTTTCCACAGCCTCCAGACTAATACCCAGAAAGAGTCTTGGATTTCCAAAACTGCAAACCATGCAGCTGTCACATTCATAGGGGATGTTATGTTGAGTCAGCACACTGCCCCAGCATGACCACAGCTATAGGATCTCTCCTTCCTATGGATAATCACATCTTTGCCTGCATCAGGCATCTTCCTGCTGCAGCAGGATTTTGATACCAGCAGCAAGATTGCTTCTGCTCTCGGGGCAAGCTGGAATTAGACCATAGAAAAGATTTTGGAGTCTGTTGTCCTTGTAAATAACGTTTCAAAAATCAATGTTCGAATCACTAGTTTTCCCCCATTGTGATAATTTATAAAATACTATCTGATTTTATTACTGGTCTACTGATATTTTAAATTTTTTATGAACTCACGAATATTCCATTTTATCCAGGAATACCCAGTGCTTCACTGGGGCAGAATCAGTGTCCAGGCTCACAGAGAAGAACAGACATAAATCCAGTGTGTATCATCCCTCTGACATGTCCACGTCTTTCTGCACACACAAAGAATCTCATCCCTCTTAAAATTAGTTCAGTTGCTCCACTTTTTTTTTTTTTTTTTTTTTTTGTTTGCATGGCAGGCAATGCTCAGGGTGCAGCTGATGTGTGGAAAGTTCACACCCCAGCACATCTTAGTCATACTTGTATAAATAATTGACATCACCTGACACTGGAACAAGCTGCCCAGAGAAGCTGTGGATGCCCCATCCCTGAAAGTGTTTGTGCCTGGTCTAGTGGAAGGTGTCTCTGCCCTTGACCAGGATGCTGGAACTAGATGAGCCTTAAGGTCTCTTCCCATCCAAACCATTCCATGATTCTATGATAAATGTACCCTAAAAATCACTGTGATGAAGATGATGGAGCTGCACTAGTGTATAGGCAATAGGGCACCAGAATAAGGTGACGCTTCCTTCCCTGTAAAGTTTTTGTTTCAGATGGGGAAACACTTGGAATGACACTTGAGCAAATCTGAAATGAAATTTCAGACTTCTCCATGCGAGTTGAAGAGGATACTCACTGAGAGAGAAATGAAACTGAGCAGATATACAGACCCTGTGTTAAGGTAGCCCTATATACAGCCCAGATGTACGTGCCCAAAAGAAATGTGACAGCCTTTCAGTACTGTCATGCAGTGTTTCACTGAGAAACACAGCATTAGGAGTCCAGTACTATGCTTAAGAATTAAAAAAAAAAATCTAATTTTTAAGAAATACTTAAAAAAATTTACTGTGTAGTCTCAATAGAAAAGAATTTGTTTGCTCAAAGATAATGTCTTTTGTCCTTCCATCTTAGAAAATATTTTCTGTGCTCTAGGAAACAGCATCTCTCCTCCAGGTAATTCTGCTTTTTAAACCTCATTTTCCCTCAAATGCAGAAAAAAACCCCAACACCCCAACAAAACCCCACAACCTAATTTGAACGCTCTGAAACAGCAGTTTAAAAAGAAATGTTTCATTTATAAGTATCTTATTTAAAATCAAACAATTCTTAACATAAATAACTTTTCAATAAAAAAGGGTCAGGCTCATACCTTTCCTGATAAGAAAAGATTAATTATATTTAGGTAGATAACTGGCCTTTAAAATGTATTTTTAAAATTTAATTTTAGTTTTAGTACAGGGTACAGGGTGAAATAGCTGTTCAGATCATGAATGCATGTGATAGAAAATAACTGAGGGCAAATAACACTGAAAAGGAAGGAGAGGTTTTGAAATTGGATTGTGTAAGATGTCACTAAGAAGTATTAAGCAAAGGCCTTCCCTGAAACACAACCATACTAATATTCAAATTAAATACCTATTAAATATAAGATGCACACTTCACAATATGGATTCTCCCAGGGCTTTGATTATGAGGTGGCAGGAAGAAGCCTGTAATTAATATTATATGGTGATTCTTTTCAAAGCAGATTGTTCCAAGAGCAGTAATCACTACTACTTAAATAAGTTGTCCTTCAATAGCTAAAAATAAATTAGGACCCAGAGCAAAGGTAAACATGCAATCCTGTTTAATTTTTGGCAATATTTTTTGGAAAAATTGAAATTATTATATTTCTGAACAATTTTAACAGTTGCAGTTAGACCTTGCCTTGAATCTAGATACTTTTTGTGTACCAGGTCAGTATTTGTTCTGTATAATGGAACAGAAACATTTTTAAAGAAATGATCCCTTCAAACATTTTTGCTCGGTACCTTTGGCCTGAGGCATCCTCCTTGGAGACCAAACCATTTGGAGAAAAGAAATAGCCTCTAAATGGAGCTGTGAAAATTGCAATAACATCTGGCATGATGAAACAGAAATTAGCAATTATCATCTCCCAGCAGAGCAATGGGAACCAGACATTCTCTGTTCATCAAGAGGAAAATAATTAATGCTTAAAAAGAGAACCATATTAAGTTTACCTAATCAAATGCTCTGATACAGGGAAATTTGTCTGGATCTCCATTTAACTAGTGGTTGTACAAATAGGTGTGTAGTACTTAACATGAATCTGAGATACTTGCTCCCCTTACATCCCATGGCAACACATTCCATAAGTTAATTATATGCTTTCTTAAAAAAAATAAAAAGGCATTTAATCCTTTTCACGGTGGCTGTGTTGCTCATCAAATGTCTAGAACAGTTAATGTCTTGGTAAGACTATCAGCTCAGCAATTTTTAAACCCAAAAGGGCTTATTTTGTCATCTTGTTTGACCTATCAGCTGCCAAAGGCACAGGGACTTCTCTGAAGTTATTCTTGCTTTAATCTTTATTAGATTCTGGCTTTGCAGCACCGATCAGTCTAGATTTGCAAGTGGCTGGTGGCAAAATTTGTTGTTCCAATATTTAATTACTCCCATTTGTTCCAGTCAATGTTTGTTTTAGTTTCCACTTCTACCTTTCAGACCATTTATACCCATTTTTGGTAGAATAATTATCCCCCTCCTTGTCCATCATCTGGTTTTGGGTGAAGTGGGCCATCCTGCTTGCTCAGGTCTCTGTCAGACGATTCATTTAATAATTTGCTCTTTTCCATTTTTCACTTCTCTTGTACTCTTTGTACCATCATTTTATTTTTATCAGCACTGACTTAAAGGTTTCTTGGAAGTGTGATGTCAAATAATCATCTCAGGCCCACAGTGCTTATAAATGATGCTTTTTAGTGATTGAACTGCTCCAGTCACCTCTGCACAGCAGACCAGGGGCTTCTGCACCGTGCCTCATTACACTTCTCCTCTCCAAAGCCAAGACATGGAATGTTCCAGATACCATATCTCTTCCCCAGCCAAATTAGTCCTGGACAAATAACACTGGTCTAGCCCAGATATCTTAAATTTACAATCCTTAACAGTGTTCTGTTTACCTTGCCCTCTTGTTTGGACTGTTGAATCTCCCCTGAAAGATAAATGCTGCTGCTGTCCAGAGACAGCGAGTCCATCAGTGCTGGCAGAGGTATTTCCTGAAGATCAGCTGTCTGCTCCTTCTGGGGGTATTGCATGACTGAATTCATCTTCATCAAGCTAGAAGAATACCTTTTGTCTGGAAACTTTGACCTCCTGTGTGAACTGGATCAGGAATGATTTCCTGTTCCATCTGGGGAATGTCCATTCCACCAGAAAAGGGATCTAAGGAGGTACTGCTTAATGCAAGAAATGGAAATAAAGGGGACATTTATCTGAACTGAAATGTTCTGAGGACATAATTTGGATTTCATGTGGTCAGAGCTCTTGCAACAAAAGCTATCTGTGTATTCCTCAGTATGTCAGGAGCAGTATGTCCATGGTGTTTCAAGGTCCAAGACATGGGACACCACTGTCAGAGAGATCCCAGGTTCCTCTCTGAAGAGTTTCCAGGGAGTAGATGGGACCATTTTTGGGTCAGCTGGGGTTACAAGACCAGGTCCTTGATGGCTCATTGTAGATAGGGACTGGAATGAACTGCAAAACCTGACATCCTCCCAGTGTACAAAAGTTCATATCTGACCAATCTGAGTTTTTTCAAGTGAAATGGAATGTAGAATATAGCACCAAAGACAAAGACCAGTTGTGCAAAAGAAAACTCTTTTCCCATTTGTGCCCGTGGTTTCCTTTTAAATTATTTTTTACTATCTTTTATTTGCCTCACCTATACTATAAGGAAATTCAAAAAAACCTGTAAGGTATATGTTTAAAATCCCCCAAAGCTATGAATTGATCCTTTAAAAGACTTTAAAAATTGATCCTTTAAAAGAAAAAGGACTTCCCCAATAGAAGCCTCTGTGTATCATTGATATGTAACTTAGATTATTTTAGACTATTCTATGGCAAAACCCCATGGTGGTTTCTCTGAGCTGGCAGCACAAATGGAAGATAACAGTTGTGACCAGGGTTTTATGAAAACACATATGAGCTGTTTTCAGTCCTTCATCATATGACAGAGAAGTGGTCAAGTAAACTCTTCAGCAGTTCAATTTAACTAAATCTTTTAAAAGTCACTGTGATCTGCAGCATAGCTGGAATAAAACCACTCTAAACCCCAGCACCTGCTGGTTAACTTGAAACAGCTGACCTGCCAACGATGCTCCTTATTTCTCCCTTCTTCACCATGCTTAAAGATACTAAAGACCCATCCAGCTTTTCCTACCTTTTTCTGTCCATTCCAGGGGTCCCACACTTGGTGCCAAAAGGACTTTGCTCTCTGGGTTTTGGGTGTAGAAGCTCACTTTGCTCTTCTACAAGAGGCACACAGAGGTTGTCCCCAACTCGGAGCAAAGGCACAATGAGGCTGGGTGCTCACAGAGCATTCATCCTGCTCCAAATGGGATAGGAGACATCCTGAACCTTCTTCTGCCTGTCTGTGCACTGGGGTGTATGCCAGATGAGAGTGAGTTCCACACTGTTCTCCTGCATCCTTGGCAGCAGGAAAATCCACTCAGCTCTGCCAGGCTCTGCTCTCTCTCTGTCTCCAGAGCAGTGGCTGCACTGGACAGAAGGGTTGATCCAAACAAGAATTTTTCCCACTGGAATTATACAAGAGGGTTGACTGGAATGTTTTGTGGATTTATGCTGATCAAAAAGATTTGTTTCAATTGAGAAGGGGAAAAAAAAAAAAGCAGTAGGAAAACGGGAAAGGGGTTTTGGAAAAAATGTAAATGTTTTTTATTTGGATGCTTTCAAAGTAATTTGAGGTGATGTTTCATGTAAAAATATACTTCAGTTTTATTTAGAGTAGAATAAACATCCTTTCCAAGGGTTCAGAGCTGTAATATTTCATTTCAGCCTGAAAAAAATAGACTTGAAATAAAACTGCCTTTGCTCCTGTTCAGTTTGCTGTCACCTATCATTTTTATGTCGCTAAAAAAAAAATTAATCAGAAATAGTTTAAAAAACATGAACTGTGAAATCCAGAAATGGTGGGACCCAGAAAGACCTTTCTGTGTTTGATATATCTTTCCACATCTTCTTTATTTAAGTAGAAAAACATTTAGCTTCTTAACATTTCTTGTTCATCTGACTGTACTCATGTCTGTGTAGAAGTGCATGAAGTTACAGGAACTATATTCTATTAAAATGACAGTAATACTACCACGTAATGGGTAGAACATTAAGAATTTTCTTCTTCTGGTGGTGATAGGTGGAATTCTGTAAACCAGCCCAGGCTCCTCTGTGAAGGGATGGATAATGTAATTTTTTTTTTTTGCAGATACCCATGAAACTCATTTCCAGTAGCTTTCCTCTTTTCTTTTCCCTGCTTGACTTCAGAACAGGAGGTCAGGTCAAACTTCTGGCTGGTATAATAGCTAATTACACCCCCTATTTGGCCTAGGATACGGGGTGAGGCATAAATTAGGACCTGATAGCTCAGCTGGTGCCATGGTAGGCTATTAGATGTGTGTCAGCGAGCAAAGTTGTGATCAAAGCTCACAGTGAGGCAGCCAGAGGTCGCGAAGCATGGCTGGGGACTAATTGCTGGGCTGTGTGCTGAAAGGAAGTTTGCAATGAAAGGCCATTAAGATTCAGGTTTTCCAATCCATGGAGCAAAGCTATGGAGAAATGTGGATTTTTGAGAAAAAGAAAAAAAAGTGGATTTTTTGAGCCAGCAAGCAGATGAGGGGGTCCAGTGTGAGTCCCATGCTGGGTGATGGTGGCGGCTTGCCTCATTTCCAAAGTGTTTTCCTAAGGAAGGGCAGGATCTGCTCCTAAACATCAGTCCAGACAAGAGCTAATTAACCCATATCTTCATTTAAATGGGTTGGTCAAAAGAAAAGAGACTTTTTAAAGAGCTTGCACTGACAGAGGAATTCATTTGTAAAAAGAGCTGGCAGAAACAAAACTCTGCTTGTAGAGCAGAGAGTGGAGAGGGCAGAGGATTTAGGCACTTGAAAAGCACACCAAGATCTATGAATGACAGCTCTTTCGAGAAAACATTAAGATGTACAAAATGATTATTGCTTTTTATTCCCAAAGGTTTTCTCCACACCCTGCACAGCACACCAGATATACATTTTCCCAATTTTGCAAATGGGGAAATTGAGGCAAAATGAAATGAATTTCACTTTTTAATTTATAACACCCGGTTTCTCACAGGTCAGATGTCCTGGAGTCCAAATGATATAATTAAGCTGATTCGAAGAAGAATGCACAACTGTTTTCCTATTTTTTTTTTTGCTACTGAAAAAAAAATTAATTAAAAAAATTAAAATTCTACTGAAATGAAAATTAATTTCTAGCAGTAGAAATTCTACTGCTACTGCTACAAGTAATTAATTTTGTGGATTTATGCTGATCAAAATTTAAAAAAATTAAAAATTAAAAATTAAAATAATTTCCAGCAGTAGAAATTAATTACTTGTGATCTATCAGTCACTTTTTCAGTCTTGTTTCCCTTTGGGTCTTTTTCAGAACTCTAAAAATTTCCCAGTTAAATCTTTCTCAAGGATGGTACCTGTCTCAATTTATCTATCCTCCTCCTCCTCCAAAATTTTGAATGAAATGAAATAAAATAAAATAGCGTAAAATATTAAAATATTTCATAGCTGTTTGTATATTCAGCATAGATGAGCACGAACACTTTCATTTTCTAAGTATTAATATAATTTTTATGTGTGTGAGCAGTTTAAATGAAGTATTTAAGTTATAACATGATGCAAAACTTAAATAACAGAGACCAAATGTTTTCATGCCTGTTTGGAAAGGTCATCTTGAATATAAACAATGTTAAATAGCTAAGGAAAGTCTGGCGACTCTGGCCAAATATAGATTGTCAGAACCAAAGCTGGAACTTCCACACAGTGAAATTCCCACTCTGTCAACATATATTGAGACAAAAATGTCTTATTTTGGGGAAAGAAAAAGAATCTCATGAGTGCTTTGGTAAAAATGTTGAAAGGTATTTGTGTCATTTTGGCTTGAAGTTACTCTCAGCTATCAAAATCAAAGAAGTTGTGGCTTTTTGTCCAACATTTCTTCAGGAGTTTTTGGCCACAAGCACATTTCTCATGAACCCACGTGTCCCAGCTCAAGGATCAGTTTTCTTGGTCCCTGAGCCAGCATCCAACCTGTTGGCCTGTGCCACCTGATTTGAAATGAGAACAGCAGGAGGGACAAATACTGTTGCAGCTTGAGTTTGGAAAAAAACCTTGCACAACCTCCTACCTGCTGGGAATCACATTCCACCTCTCTCTCTTTGCTCTTACACCTGGCTCACATATTCCTTTTTCTCTCCCCCACCTGTTCTTGAGAAAGGATGTGCAAGTGTCTCTGGCAATGGTAATTATTGACTGGTATCATGCAATTACCAGGGCATATTATCAGCCTGTCACTGAACTCACACCTTTTAAAGGCACAGTTATTATTTAAAGGAATAAAATGAACCTTAAATAAACTGTGGCTGTAGTTTTCATTTTTTTATCAAAGGAATTTTAGTTCCATGTAAATTAATTAATTCAGGGAAAAAAAACTGAAGTAAAGATTAAAATCTCTGTGTGGTATTTCACAGGTGAAATACAAGAACAACATTTAATAGCTTTCCTGGCTGCTTCCAACGTATTTTCTTTTATAGAAAATCACTCTGTGTGAAAGCAAAAAGGGAAAGAAAAAATGTGTTATTGTTGGATTTGCCTTTTTCTTTACCTTGGTATTGAAGAAAATGAGAAGCGAAATCTATTTCATGTCTCTTTATGTGCTTTTCATACAACTTAACTAGATTATTAGAAATTTTCGGTAATAATCTGTAGATGAAAGGGACGTTAACTCTTGAGACTTTATTATGATTAAGGCTTGAAGTCATTTGAAAATTGTATGTGGAACATGATCTATTACATCTTATGGCAAATAGGAGCTCATATATTTAGGCTACAGCTAAAGAGTAACATCTGCCTATGTCTTGAAGAACTAATTGCTAGCAAAAGAGAAATGAATATGTTTGTGACTTTTATGGTAAACTCAGCAGTAAAGGGAATAAGGTCCTGATGTGGAAAATTGGAAAGTCAGTTCTTCTGCAGAAACAAACCATTCTTCTGTGGGGAGTAATGGAAGAGATCTTTTTCTTTTTACATCCTGAGACAAAAGGCAAGCTCAGGACTATATGATTTTAAGTTGAACTTTCAAACCCTTAGCTGATTTAGTTGGTTTCCATACTTGTGGTAATACTGCCAACAGCAAAGGTGCTTTGGCAACAAATCTGCCCCTGTTGAAGTCAAAGGTAAAATTCTTTAACCTGCAGTATCCATCTTGAAATGAGCCAAACCCTCAGATTTAAAAGTGGCATGTGAACTTCCCTAAATTCAGGCTTAACTTGTTACTAGGCTTTAGGTTATGCTTGCTGGGGAGCCAGACTGATGACATTTGAAAATTTCAGATCTGGATCCAGTTTTTGATTTAACACACTCTCAACACTTCGGCTTGTTCAGTTCCAAGATTTTAGTTCACGTCTTTCTATTCTCAGTTTTATAACGTTGTACATGCAATTGTTTGAAGTCTCTAAAATGATTAATGTGCATGCAACTCTATGAAAACATTCTTTGGTCTTTCTCCAATTTGCAGTTTCATACATGAGAATAAGAAGCAATGAAGAAATATTATCCTTTTCTTGCACTGCAGCAAGTACCACTAGTCATGTAAATATTACTCCAAACACTGCAAAAATTACTCAGCTCTATTTGAATCATTCCTTGTGGAGCTCAGCTTCATTTTATAAAACAGCTGTTGGAATCTTATGTCTTTAAATAAATAATTCACTTGTGAAAGGGAAAAAAATAACATGAGTGAATTCTTCAAGTGGTGTAAGCTGCTATTGGGAGAATTGCTGGGAATTTGCAGGTTTATTACCCAAAACATTTTTATGAAGTTTTGGTAATAAAAGTGGTTAATCCAATTGAAACATCTCAGAAAAGGGTGTTTAAGTCTAAGAAGAAATCATGGTTTACAGACAGGTAAGAAAATCCCATATATCTGGAACTGAGTTCTATTGATATGAGGTTCAAGAGATGTTTAGGTGCACAGTGCATCCACCAATATATGCATGATAAACACAATCCATAGGCATTCTGGAAAATTGTGGTTTAGAGAGGACTTCAAACCCAAATGAAGATTATTTTCTGCATGAGACCATCTTTTTCTGCAAAAGTTCCTAAAGTGCAAGATACAATCCTACCATGTAGAAGGTGATGCTTTTCAGATATATGACACCTCTAAGGCTGATACAGAAATAATATGTGACTTTCTGATATTCATAATTAAACCAGAATATAAACAAATTGAAAAATGTTGTTGACTCCAGAATAATTTGAATTCAAGGACCAAACCAAAAATGTCCACTCAGTGGTTAAGTTCTTTAGACATTCTGCAGAAAACACTCCTGCAAAGTGATTGTAGCAGTCTCTTCAGTGATTAATTTTTTTTAATATACAGCTGCTGTTGATCATTTAGTCTGATATTTTTTATTCTTGTACAGATATATGAGGACAATCTTTCCAGCTGCTTCTTCTAAAATCTGCAAAAATTTTTCATTCCCCTCCTGTTCTGAACCTCAGCCCAGAAAGTCATCATGTAATTCCTGATCCCACTTAGATGGAGACAGAAAAGAGGTTTGACAAGCCTGTTAACTCACTGACAGCTCCCAAAGCCATGGCTTATCCCTAACCCTGCCAATATACCCCAGAGATGATGATTATGTGCACAGGTCAGAGCAGGGTCTGTTGGGAGGGGAGTAGTATATGATATATCATATATTATATATATATTATATCATTTATCATATAACAATCGCACCATATCACATCATATCATAGTAGGGCTCGGGTTAGAAGGATCTGAAGGATCATTAGATTCAACCCTCTGCCATGGACCTTGATTTCCAAGAAGCTGGATTTTGCATGTCTACCCTAGAATGAAAAAATGACTGGGCTTTATCACATAAGCACATGAGAGCAGGAGGTGAACTGTGTGGATGGACAAATGATTTTCCACTCTGCACAAGAAGTGGTGCAACACTCAGGTGGAGGACATGGAGAAGTTGCAAACTTATAAGGAGGTCCTCCTAGTCAAACAGTATTCAAAGTTATTCATGAGTCTGCAAAAAAGTAAATCACCGTGGAGTGACATCTGCAGCCAGTGCAAATCCTGGACTATACCCAGGTAAGACTGCCTGGAGCCAAAGATATTTCCAAACCTCCAATACAATCAGCAATTCCTGATCCCACTCTGCTCAAGCTCTTCTTTTCACAAAAGAAAGAGCAAATCAATACCTAGTTAGTTTATGCATTTATGCACAAATCTCAAATGTCAGACAATAGACACACTTGTGGCAAAGCATTAACATTGACATGGACTGGACTAAAATATTAGTGAAGTGCTAGAGGTATTGAGGACATTCAAATTACACAAATCCCACTATAAAAAAGATCAATAATTGTAAGTGGACTCCAAAGATTAGCACAGTGGAGCAAGTGGAACAGACTTTTTGGCAGAGCTTGTAGTGATAGGACAAGGAGTTATGGGTTTAAGGTAAAAGAGGTTCAATTTAGATTAGATATAAGGAAGGATTGTTTTCACAGTGAGGGGTGAGACACTTACACAGGTTGTCCAGGGAGATGGTGAGTGATCCATCCACGCAAACATTCAAATCCAGGCTGAATGAGGCTCTGAGTAATCTGATCTAATGGAAGATGTTCCTGCTTTTTGCAGGGTGGAGAAAATAGATGACTTTTAAAAGTCTCTTGCAACTCAAAGTATTCATGTGAGTCCAAGACATGCTAGGTTTTATTTGCTTCAGCACTTCTCTCCTGTGCCTAAGTGGTGGACAGCTTTTTGTTCTGTGTGCCCTGGGCTTAACCTACTGTTGATAAGCTATTAGTTTGAGCAACTTAGTTGGAAAGAGTAATTTTAATTTTCTGTTCAATGTGTGTAATGTCTCTTCCCCAAGAGAAGTTATAAATCTGCATTAAAATCCTGTTGAATGCACTGTTCTGGACTTACATTACTGGAAAGGAGGATAACACTCAATGTTAAGCTACTGGCAGGACAACAGATCTTTATTTTTTGTGAACAAAATTCTGGCAAAATATGTGAGAAATACCCTACATTATGTGTCCCTTCTCCATTTAACCCTTCCTTTTCCACCCAGAAATTCAGCTCCCTGGTTGGAAATTTCCATTCTCCCAAAGCACCTGCCCCGCAGGGTTGCACTGGTTTGAAGCATATCTAACACAGCAATTGAGAGGCTTGTTGGGTTCACACGCACTGGAGAGAGCAATTTTATTTTCATACTTGATGTTCTTGTGCACATTTGACCAGGGTAACCGAGTGCACAGGTTGTAATCTTTCCAAAGGCAGTAGGTTGATATCAAAGACTTTGCAGCGAAGCAAGGAATTGTGGCAGTACTTCAAGGAACAGGTTTGCAATTAACTGTTAAATACAGATTGAAGGAATGCCCTGCTTGGTTGCTGCAGGCTTTCCTTGCACGCCAGCAATGACTGAATCTGAAGCACAGAGCATGGCAAGATGATAACCTGTTAGCAGGGGGAGGAAAATGGGAGAGAATTATTGAGCAGTTGATAACACGCAGGCTGTTTAATGGTTTCAGAGTATTGTACAGAAATAACTGATCAGCCCCTCTGAATTACAATTGTGTTTACAAAAAGAAAACACCAAAAACTATAAAAAGAAAAGGGAAAGAAAATAACCAACTTGTGTGGTGTACATGTGAGATTCCTTTTGAAAAGCAAAACAAGCTACAAACTGCTCAGCCTACAAGCTCATTCAGCCATTGAAGGATGTTGCAGATGACAGTGCACACAACTTGGAAAACAAAACAATACAATTAGCTGCCAGAAAAAACCAAAACCAAAAACAACCCCATAAAAAAAGAAAACAAAAAAATAAGACAAAAAAAACCCAAAAAAACCCCAACCCAACCCCAGCTCCCAAAACCTGAGACTGCTTTTATATTTTGCAGCGTGGTCTGGGTCTAGGTGCACTCAGTGGTTCTAGTTCTAGGACAAAAACAATGGACAAAAGATTTTGATTCTGTTTTCTGTCCCATTCTTCAATTATTAGATTTTCCTGAGGGTCTCAGAGCCTCACAGTGTGAGCATATATTACATTTGTCTGGAAAGGAAACCTTTGGGTGCATTTGCCCAGGGAGGTTGTGAAATCTACTTCTCTGGAGATATTCAACAGCCATCAGGACACAATTCTGAGTAACAACTCTAGGGCAGCACTCCTGCTTGAACAGGGAATTTGAAGTAGATGACTTCCAGTGGTCCCTTCAAACCTTACTAATTCTGTGAGTCTGTGTGATTAGAGAGAAATAGGAGCTGAAACAAGAGTGGGCTAGGGATTTGTAAAGGATCTTCATTACCAATTAGCATCAGCAGAATTTGTAAGGAATTCCTCAACACGTGTCAAGTTTTGGCACCAAGTTTTTATGTCATTTGCTTAAGCAAATATTTTTCCTGTGCAGTTGATGATTTGGCATGAACCTGAGGATTGGGACAGAAAAAATAGGAAAGTTTATAGTGAAATGGTTTGGTGATTTGTCTACTTTCAGAATTTGGAAATTATACAGATAAAGGAGGGTTATAGCTGGCCCTGCTCCCTACTTCAAACAGTATGTTGGACTAGATCATTGCCAGTTGAATTATCCTATAACCATACAATAAGTTACATATAGGACTGTCTTGTTTTGCCACTAATGGCCTGAGCATAACCTGAAAAATGAGGTCAAATTTGAACCACATCCTTCAGAAATCAAACCCCCCACTGCTTTGACATTCATACCCCAGGAATTTTTCTGACATTTTTCCAGGAAAGTCTGCTTTGAGGTGCGAATCATCCTAAGTTTTATAACTGTTGGACAAGTTTTCTGTAATTTTTCCGCAGTGTCTTGCAAAAATCAGGGTTCGATCTCTTATTTTCATTCCCTTTTGTCTCTCTTCCATCCCCAAGATCTTAACCCAAGCAGGATGTGCCAGCGTCAGTAAGTTGCATTCACACTCAAGACCTCTATTCAAAACTAGCTATTTCCTGCATGTCTAAATGTCAATAAATGTTGCTATTTGGAATAGGAACATATGGAAAGAAAACAAGTTGCTAAGTGAAAAACTTTGTTTAGATTGTACTTTGTAACCTTGATTTCTGTACAAATAATTGTGTTGTAAATGAGTTTTCAGTAACATTTGTTTGAAACCTTTGACTTTGTTTTATTGTCATCAGAATAGGTATTGAAGGGCATATTTATCACTTACCTTTTATATTTTAAATGTGCCATTTACATTTTATATTAAAAGAATTTAAAATGTTCTTCTAGCTTTAGAGAGGTTTATTTTGTTTGATCAGGGACGGCAGCTGATTCAAGCCGGGGAATTGATTGTAAATTGCTAACAGCTAAATTCAAATTGAATTTGGGGGGAGGGTTTGGACTACATGTCTTCTGTCTATCAGATCAGATACTCAACTGCTCTTAAGGGTTCAAACTTCAAAACTACTTTACATGTTTGGATGGAAAAATACAAATATCCCATGTGGAGCAAAGGTCTGCTCATTAAGGAAATGATTAGCACAAGGCTTTCATTTTAATTTTTATCAAGAAGCTCTGCTGGATTAGCTCCTCTCCCGTGCAAATAGGAATAACAACCTGGCACTGGTTAGAACAGCCCTTGGGCTATCCTGCCAAGACATGGGAAAATGAAAGGAGGAAGAAGGTGGAGAAAGAAAACCCAGGGATGGTATGGAGAGACAACCTATGGGTCAAAAAAAATGAAAAGAGATCTTTAACATGACATCATTGTCCTTCTCCATTTGATTGAAATGACTGTGTTCTGGGTCATGCACCAAAATAATTTTGCCAGGTTTTCTGTGTGCAAATGTTCATGTGGAAGAAGTTTTATGATTCAAAATAAGCTTTATTTCCTGAATTCTTTATATTTATGTCTCTTTTTAAAGTTGTTGATTTTACCATCAAAAGAACACAAACCGAACAGAAGTCCTGGTAGATTTCTGTGAAAGACATGATAGTAAATTAACTCATGCTTTATTCTTAGAAATTACTGGTCTATAGCATTTTCCCATTCAAAATTATATCTGTCCTTCCTTAGTTAACCCTGGAGGAAATTGATTCTTCACTCTTTTTTTTACATGGAGGTAAAGTAAGGTAGCAACAAACTCTTAAATCTTGGATGAACTGTAGGTATGGAGGAGTCTTATAAACACAACCCAACCTGTGAGCCTTAAAAATTTGTCCCTGAGCACTGCTGAAAATGCAGTTTGACAAGCAGTGACTTAAAGGCTGGTGAACAAGAGGATGAAGTGGTTTGGCTGCAGGACCCCATGGTCTCACCTCCTGCTCAGGTGCAGCCTCAGCAGGGATTTGCCAGGAGCATTCACAATTTGGAATAAAACCTTCATGGGGGATGCTGAGAGGCACTTGACCTTCTCCTTTCTTGTGCCAGCAGTTTCATCTTTGCTCATCAGATCACAAAAACCATAAGATGTTTTACTAAACCTGTGTTAACTTTCCCAAAGGGTCTTTTATAATCAGGGAAAACTTAAATTGGAGATTAGAAACAATTTCTTCACTGAAAGGGTGGTCAAGCACTAGAACAGGCTGGCCAGAGAAATGTTGGAATCTCCATCCCTTGAAGTGCTCATGGAACATCAGGATGTGGTGTTTAAGGGACATGATTTAGTGGTGAACTTGGCAGTGCTGAGTTAATGATTGGATTGGTGATTTTCAAGGTTTTTTCCCAACCTAAACAATTCTATGATTCTCTATTTCTGTGAAGCCATCATGGCCAAGCAGCCAACTTTTAGGAGAGTGGGTTTGGGTGAAAGCAAAGTCACCAGAAATCCCAAACTGTGGTATATGTAGCTAAATCAACATAAGACTATCAGATTAAAAACGATATTTATCTTTTTCTCTATACACACATGCACACACACACACATACAGACATGAATAGTCAAAAAGAATTAATTCTATTCATTTCTATTTCTATTCATTTCTCTGACCACTTTTCTTTAACTATTCAACTACAAGGTTGTCCAAGGCCTAAAGTCAAGAAATTCCTGCCTAAATGACTGTGCAACATGTCTGCATTTCATAGAGTGTGAAAAGTGTTTTGTCAACACTTAGCCTGAGATAAATGAGAGGCTGGGGTTTTAGATCATGTTCCCAATCACTTGCTAACTGCAGCCAGTCACTGAATTGTCATGTCCAGGAGATTGCTTTCACATTCTTGTGAATTAGTGTAGCATGTGTCAGCATTCCTGAGGAGGCCTTCAGCCAGTTATGAGCTCTGTCCTCCTCTGAGCAGGAGTTCAGCAGATGCAATTCCACATCTTTGAGGGAGAGAGTCATCAATCATAATCATGCCTTAGTCTCTCACTAGCAGAAACAGCAAGAGGAGTATCTTGACCAGGTTTTCACGGAGAAAATGAGAAAATGCATCTAAAGATTGGAAATTATATCAGAGTACAAAGTTTGATCTCTTCTTGGAACCAATTTTTCCTCAGTTCAGAAGTACATCAGTTGATTGCCTTGGGTCATTGCAAATAGTTCTATTAAATAAGGTCCTGCAAAATGTGAAGGGCGAGATGCACCAAGGTTTAAACATCAGTAGTGTTCACATCCACACATGAGCCAGTCTCCCTCAGCTGCGTTTGCTGCCAATTTGAGAAAATAAAGGAAGCATTTGGGCATAATTTTTCATATCCAAAAGTAGCTGCAAAAATAAATCACTTAACTCCATTTTTTGTCAGTGGAGTTTGAGGAAATTGACCCAGATGGAGAAGTCTACATTAAAGATGCCCAAGGTAGTTATATGTACCACTTTATGCAAGGAAAAAGTCCCCACCCTTCCTGAAGTGATTCCAGTTATTGTGTGCATCACTTTTTGTGAGAAAGGAGCCTCCTATCCTGTAGAGGAAGTGTGGTTAGACTGTGCAGAGAGACGGAGAGGAAAAAAATTGAAATGCTGGGGAAAGGAACTGAAATAAAGAATAAACGGGGAAGAACCTAAATTTCCAGCACCATAATTACAGCACTCAAGAGAAACAATTGGGACTCCTAATAGCAGCTTCATGCATACTGGAATGTTTTTGTCCTCAAGTAAATGATCATCAGTGCTAAGTGTCATAGGTGATATTGGAAAGACGCTTTGGAACAGGACCCAGCATGTTTCTCCCAGGTGAATGCCATGAGCCCTGCACTAAGATCAAAACTTTTCTTTCAGCTTGACCTTGTTGTTGCAGATGTTGCCCAACATCAGGAGGAAGGGCAGAGTACTTTGCCAAATGTCTTCTGGTCTCTGTACTACAGACAAATTTTCTAGGAGACGGAAGTAGCAGCAAGCTAAATTAGGAAATGAACAATTAAGTTTTCCAGTGCCTAGACACATGATGTAGCCTAAAGGTTGTGGTATAAATGCCAAGGTGACTCTGCCAGTCACAAAGCAGTAGTCAGCAGAGCTTCTTCCAGGGCTTTGGAGCCTGTTGATTCATGTCAGGAATGCTCTGCTGATGCCTGACAGTCTGGCCTCTCCATGAGACCCAGGAAGAGGAGCAGCTCCTCATAGACTGTGAAGCTGTCTAGACACCAGGCAGGGTGGCTCCACCCTGCCTAGCCAGGAGAAAAGAAGTTCAATGCACATGCAGCTTTAAGTGCCTGGACAACTCAAATCAAAATAAGTGAGGTGAGGCTGAGTGACTCCTCACATTAAGGAGATTTTAGGATGGCAGCTTGGGATTTGGGAACAAAAATTTCTTTCATTCTGTCTGCCTGAATGACTGCATGGAGATGCACACCAGTCTCCACACTACTGTAGGCAATTGAAGTTTCTGACATCACTGGGAACAAACTTATCTCAACAATGAATGAGTTTGAAAAACTCAAGCCCCTGTGATCAACCAAGGATTATTCAGGGTCGTTTTTGCCCACTGTTGTAGCAGAACCAATGATAAATGAGATGATCTATCAGGAAACAGCAAGATGCCCTATGTTGGTTTTGAAAATGAACAGGAAATTGCACAGGCACAACACCAATGGACTTCAATCCAAACACTAGAGACACACATGAGTAACATACATATTTGTATGTTATACATGAATAACATACATGTTTGTACATTATATGTGAATAACATACATGTTTGTATATTATACATGAATAACATACATGTTTGTTTGAAGCCTCAGCATCCTCTGCAATCACTCATGGGCAAAGTCTGCAGCTGCTCCTATGGTGGAGTATCAGCTGTAATTTGCAACAGCCTTTGGAGCAGTAGCAACCCTTTCCATGCCATTTTTTAGAATCATGGAATTACTAAGATTGGAAAAGCCCTGTAAGGTCATCAAGTCCAACATTAACCCAGCAATGCCAATTCCACCACTAAACGATGTCTCTAAGAACAATATCTACATGTTTTTTTGAAAACTTCCAGGGATGGTGACCCCATCACTGTCCTGAGCAGCCTGTTCCAATGCCTGACTACTCTTTCAGTGCAGTAATTTTGCCTAATATCCAATCTCTAATGGTGCAGCTTGAGGCTTTTTCCTCTTGTATGCCTCTTGTAGGGAGTGAACCCTGCTGCTCTTTGAAGTGTATGTTGATTTTTTGGGAAGCAGAAAGGGAAAAAAAATATCTGCAGAGGGGTTTTGCAGGGGTTAGGGTGGGTGCTAGCTGTCAACAAAACCACTTAAGGTCATGTTGGCCACCTACAAAAGACATGTTTCACCTTCACCTTAGAACAATCTCAACCCACCTTTCCAATGAAGAGAAGAAATCCTTATTCCAACTTCACAGTGCCATAAAGGAGTAAATTCAGGGTAAATGGAATTTGTCAAACTCTAGGTTAAAAGTTCCTTTTTTATTTCTGGCAAACACCAAGTTGCCTGATTTTTTTATTTCCACATATTTCTAGGTGTAGTGTAAGGCCCTGTGACTGAGATCCAAACCTGATGGACTGTGAACAAGACCATGAGTGTCAGGAGAGAGAAGAAAAACTCACAGCAGCTGCAAGGAGAGAGCTGGGGTCTGAGACCTGTTGGGCTGAGATATAAAGGTAATAAGCATGGTTTCTGAGCAAAATCAATTTTATCCAATAGAGAGAAAAACTTCAGCTCTAAAGAAATGAGGCTTGCATTTTTAAAGTTTGGAAAGGATTTTTAATGCACTGCTGGGTAAGCTGGGCCCTTTGACATAACTGCTTGGCAACTGGGAAGAGGAGCCTAAACCTGGACACAAGGGAAAACAGAGTTTGTTCCTTTCCATACCACAGATTCAGCATCTTTCACAGAAGGAGAAAGAGCTTTTAAAGAGCAATAACTGAGGAAATCTGCTTCAGTGTGGGCTCCTCTTTCCATGGTCCACAGGACCCTGCTCCAGCACAGTTTTCCCACAGGGTCACAGCCTCCTTTGGGCATCCACCTGCTCCGAGGTGGGGCTCTTCCATGGGCTGCAGGTGGATTTCTGAATCCTTGTGCCCTCCATGTGCTGCAGGGCACAGCTGCCTCACCGTGGGCTGCACCAGGGGCTGCAGGGCAATCTCAGCTCCAGCACCTGGAGCATCTCTTGCCCTGCCTTTTCCACTGACCCCCGTGCCTGCAGAGCTGTTCCTCTCGCTCATTCTTACCTCTGGCTGCAATTACTTCTGTGCAATAACTTTTCTATTCCTTTCTAAATATGTTATTACAGCAGTGTTACCAGCACTTCCGACTGGCCCAGCCTTGGCCAGCCCAGTCTTGGAACTGTTTGGAATTGTTTCTGCTGGACATGGAGGAAACTTTCTCCACCCTTGTAACTCCTCCTCTATCAAAACCTGGCCAGGCAAACTCAGTAAGGACTGGTTGTCCATCTCCCCACCAAGGATTTCACTCTCTTCAGCCCGAAGAGATAAACCACGGCCTTCCCTTCTCAGCAGATTGCCTAAATCTCAATGGAATAGCAAAAGTGTCAGGCTGATATTGTTGCTACTCAGGAGGGATGTTGCTGCTCCACTTCTCTGTCAGCACTTAGCCATGCTTGAAGTGAAACAGCTAGTCCCAAATTGTCATTTCCCTGAAGGCCACAATGCTTGTGTGGAATTAACTATATAATTAGATTATCCACCATGATGGCCCTGGCAGGATGAAATATTTTGAGCATAAGTAAAACAGCTGTATTATGAGTTAAGAGTAAGGTAACATTTTACAGACTTTTACGCTACAACAAAGAAAGATAAGTGTGACATGAAAGTAAAAGTCTTTTATCTGTGTATGTCTGAAAACTCAGTCTACACAGACTCAAAGCATCTGTTAATCAGATTATGGGCCATATCCTGCTCCCAAAACAGTTAATAGCAACGCTCTCATTGATTTCCTCAGGACAGAAACATGCCCTAAAGGAGCACTCTACTTCTTCATAGGCCTACTTGTTGGAGAAACGTTTGTGCTATTCAGAAAGGCAAAGCAATTTCCTGGAAGCAGAAACTCCTACCTGCACTTGTAGCAACTCAGGCTATTTTAGGAGCTGAAAAATTCCACCCAGCATTAGGATTACATTTTCAAAAATGTTTCCTTCATGTTTCTCATGCTGTTTTATGCCACCCACGAAGGAGGGGGAGCTGCTTTTTGATTCACAGGAGTCACGCTTTCTGTGGATCTTTTCTCTCCTGTCAGATCTTCTCTTTCCCAGCCTCTCTTATTGATTGCTCGTTCTCAGACCCCAGTTAGATGCATATGGGGAGGTGAAACATTTTTACCACTCTCCATAGAGGTGACGGGCACTGGAAATAGCTGTCCACATCAGACTGCAGGATCACAGCTGATGGTCATCTTGTTGTGGCATTCTGATGATGTTAATTGCTTTTACTGCTTTTGTTCCCACAACTATTTCTTCAAGGTCATCATTCATTTTAGCACTTCTGATTTAGTTTCCTAAATTCTACATTTCTTCCTATTGTATTTAAATCTTCCCCTTCCTTCTACAGTGATGAAAAAAAAGGCTATTGCTGCCTATGTATAAGTTACACAGTTTTGATTACTTGTAAGATTTTGACCATCAAGTAACAGCAGCATAACATTCATCATCTCCATGAAGAAAAGCCTAAAAGCAGAAATTGGAATATTTGCAGAATGCATGATTTGGGGCTCCTTCTTTATTGATGTTGCTGCTAAACCATTGCAAAAGGGAATGATTTGTGTTTTAGTCCCCAGAATTTGATAACTGGGTGCTTTTGAGATGCCTCACTGGTATGGACACTGAGAATTAAGAGAGATGTTGGAAAATTGTGATCATAGTGGTTAGCTGCCTGTGACCTATCCTCTTGAGTGGTAAGGATATGGTGATTCAAAAGAGGGCTGACACATCTTGAAATGTAAATTGCCTTCCAGCCTAGGGAAAACAGCCTGGTCAGCTGCTGCTTGTAGCACTGCCCATTCTCCTGCCCACTGTGACACAGAGGGACACTTCTCCATCCCACTTGCACTAGGATCTTTACAGTGACAGATTTGGACTGCCTCAAAAATATGTCAGTAGTTAAATTTAAATCTGTTACTTCCCACAGCTCAACAGCGGCAAACAAGTTTTCAAGGGCTTCCTGAGTACAAAATCTGGACCAAAATCTCTAACTATATAATTTCATCAGCAGGAAGTGCCTTTTGCAGACCTCACTGCTACTCAGATAGAAACCACAGATTCTGCTTCTGTTGATAAACTCCCTACATTAAAGACTTCAGCCTTCAACAATTTTCAATTCCAAGCAAAAACTCTGACAATTTTATTTCCCATGTGCTTCTCATTTTCCAGGAGAAATGCAATGTCCTCTCCTACTGCATATCAGTTTAACTCAGCCCACAACAGCAGGGAAAAATTTTGGAAGCTCATTTTCCAGAATGCTTGTTGCTTTACATTGGCTGGAAACTTCTTCCCCTGCATCTGTCCTGAAACTGCATCTACATTTAGCCCTCTACAGTGTTAATTCACAATCATGCAGAAGCTTTAAACAAACTGCCTTCAGTCTGCTCTGTTTTCAAAGCAGCAGCTCATTTTTATTTCCACTTGTGTTCAGAGTCTCTGCACTAACATAAATAGGAATCATAATGGGTTTCTAAAGAAATTGGGCTATTTTCCGTTACTGTCTCCTACAGATCCTGGACTAAATAAAGTTTTATTTATTATATTTATATAATACCTCCATTTCCCTTAAATATGTGAGGACTTTTTGAGACTGCATTAAGCTGTTTGACTTCTATGTGCAACATAAAATTTCTGTATGTGTTTTATGAAGTCCTGCCATGGAATGGGATCTGGGTAGTTGCCTTCACTAAAATATTATGAAATACTAAGTTTTTGCTTTGCATTCTAGTGTTTCTAAACCTGAAGATGATTGACTTCTCACTGTCCCGTCCAGTCATGACCTCAAGTCTCTCCTTGCTTGACAATGCAGAGGGAGCATCCCCAGGGTTGATGCAGTGGAAGATGTGTAAGGGTAAATATGGTTTACCTAGGATTAAGGAAATAGAGAGTTTATTCACTTCCCACTGCCTGGCCTACACCTGCAGTGGGATGAGCATGTTCCCTTTCAATAATTCAGCAGACAAGTAAAACTTCACTGCTGTGCAGTGCTTAGATCACTTCTAAATGTATGCTCAGCTCCTGTTGAGGCACAATCCAAGCTTTCATTTCCCTGAGAAAGGTATTGATCATAGAATCATAGAATTCCAGTGATTTGGGTTGGAAGTGACCTTAAAGATCCTATCCCCATGCCATGGGCAGGGACACCTTCCACTAGACCAGGCATCTCAAAGCCCCATCCAACCTGGCCTTTGATGCTTCCAAGTACGGAGCAGACACAGCTGCTTTGAAAAACCCATTCCAGTGCCTCACCACCCTCACAATAAAGAATTTCTTCCTAATATCTAATCTAAATCTCTGCTTTGTCCCTGTAGAGAATTTAAAGTGCTCTGTACTCTCCATATAAACGTGTCTAAAAAATAAACTGACATTCTTTTGAGAAGAAAGCCTGAAGGAAAATCCCCTCTTTAATGATTAGGAGCTCAGTTGGATGGGAAGAGTCCTATATCTCAGTTCCTAGGCTGGAGACTGCTGTCTGCATATTGTCTACTGATTGCTCCAGAGGGAATATGCACTGGCTTCTAGGCTGCTTTCTGATCACAGACAACCTGTGTAGTTGCTGGGCCCTTAAATCATGCCCTTATGTTGTTGCTCAATGAATTTTACGGGGTTTTGTTGGAGTTTTGTTTCTTTGTTTGCTTTTTTTTCTGCAGATACAGTTTCTAAAGAGAGATCAATCATCATCTCCCCATTGTTCAGTTCACCAGAAATTAGCCCATAGCTTTCCAAGTAAAGTCTTTTATTCCATGATATGTGCATGGATGCAGAGGTGGGAACAGTGAATCTGTTCCTATGTCCAGGATAAGTGGCCTGCCAAGAATCTACTCCATTGTGGAAGGCAAACGAGGAGTTGCCTTCCTGTTCTCTTTTCAAGAATTTTTCTTACCTTCCTTTTAGTGCCCAAGTTGGGAATCTTTAAAACATGAGGGTATCTCTTCATAAAGATAAGCAAAAAGTTTGTGTCTCATCCTGGCTGTAACAGACTGAAATGCTGCATGCCAGAGTCTCAGTACTTTTGTGCATCTAGATCTTGAAAAACATTTTTAATAATGATTTGACTTGTGAAAATGGTATAAAGGTACCTTCTTAAAACACTGACTAGCTCTTGAAACCTAAAAGTTCTTATTTCATAAGATTTTTGGATGTTTCATCTTAGGATGGTGACAAATCTCATTTGTTTTTCAGTAGCTCATTTACTAAACTCAACAAATGCAAGTCTTTCTTCCTTTCTTCCTTTCTTCCTTTCTTCATTTCTTCCTTTCTTCCTGTCTTCCTTTCTTCCTTTCTTCCTTTCTTTTCTTCCTTTCTTTTCTTTTTCACAAATGTGTGAATGTACCTACAAACAGAAATGTCCAGGGGAGGAACAAGAGAAGGTGATTTATTGAAGTAGTCAGATTTTATATTGAGCTGTATTTTTTTTATTATTGATGTACTTTAGGAAATGTTAGAGCTTCTAAGACCCCTCCCATTGCCAGTCAAGCAAGACTTTTCCCAGGGGAGTTTCTGAAAGGCCTTTTGCTTTGCATATTTCAAGTCACATCTTTGCCCAGGGTGCATCCCCCACCTATAACCCTTGGTACACTTGAGCTGGCTGCAGGGAGGGTTAAAGGGGCCACATTGCCATCCGTAGGCATTTGACACCCTAAAAAAACCCCAACTTTTCCTATTTTCTCATGCAACCCACTTAGCAGTGAGGAGGGAAATGTTGGGCTTCATCTTTCCTCTGCCCTGACCTATGTTTTCTCCTTATTTCTGTAAATAAAAGGGTTAAAAGAACAACCCCAGAGAGGAATGAGGGATGTAATTTTGATGACTTTTGTGGTCAGTTGTGCACTGGCAGTGGGAGGGAGCTTGCTCTGGAGTTGAGTTTTTTGGGTGTTCTCACATTTGTGTTGTGATATTAGTTGAGGTAAATGCGGATGCTAATGTTGCTATATCTGGTGATAATCTTGGTTTTGAGTGATTTGGTTGATAAGAAATGGGTGTCTTTGAGTAACCTTAGAGGAAGCTTTGAGTTAAATCTATTTAATATTACATTTGCTGCTCTCTGATGTAGTTCTTTTAAAGAAATAAAGAATTGATTGTTCAGAAGAGCAAATTCACAAATTGGGATAACAAGATGGGATTTGTACCAGTTGGTCTCTGGTTTGTCTGGATGCTGGTTTGCAAATACAGTCCAAAATTTTATCTTTTGGTCTGGTGTAGAAAAACATTAGTATCAACAGAAGCTGGAAGGATATATTTAGCCTGAAAGGTTTAATATATTGTCTTAGTGAGTTTGTATTGCTTTCATTCACTGCTGTAAATGCAAAAAAGTCCACTTTGGGTCACAGACTCTGTTTTACATATTGTGGTTGGGGCTTATATTCTCTCACTTTGGATAAAAGTTGGATAAAGGCAAGGCATCAAAGCTCACTTTATGTTTTATGAAGAGAGATAGGTCTGCAGCTTTAGAAGAAAATCAGTGCTGCCTATTTTAGGACAAGGTAAACGGTCCAGCTGATGTCCCACTTCTTTTCTCTGGTGGACCAGGGGATTCAAATTATCTCAGTGAGAAGACTGTATGTGAGCTAACTTCTCAATTCCCTTTGCAGACCATGGAGAACACAATTATTTTTTACAGGATTCATCCCATCTTTTTGAGACACCTGTTTCAGACTAGCTCAGGTGGAGGCACTGGTTGCAGACTTCAGCCTTCTTAACTAACTAAATTTTTTCCACTTGAAGATAGGAGAACTCAACTTGATCTTCTCTGTAAATATAAACAAAGATCACAAAGATACCCCTAATATGGGAACTATGACAATGACATGTCAGCCCAAGTAAGGATCATTTTCAAGAACAACCTGACCACATACTAAAAAATATTATTTAGCCTTTTGGTTAATGAGATCAATTGGCTTGCTAAATTTCTATTATTTCAAAACCTTTCTGGGGAAAAAAAATTTTGCAAATTAATGTTGAAGTAGCAAAAAAAAAAATTAGTGTCTTATCAGTACACATAGATTAATTTTACGTCAAGTACAGGAAGTATATCACATATTTTTATTGTCAGATAACCTTTTAACAATAAACCCAGCTTCCTTCTAGACTACATGGTAAAACCAGAAAGATATTCCTTTCTGGTGAGATTGGCTGATAAGGCCTGGTGTTAATATCAGCAGTCAAAATTAATTATTTCTTATTGTCTTGGTACAAGAATTTGAAATTTTTTTGGCTTTCAAATTTTTTTTCCATTCTACCAATTAAAAAAAAAAGTGGGTTTTGTTGTTTGTTTGGTTTTTTTGTGGTGCTTCTTTTTGTTTGTCTGTTTGTTTTGTCTTTGGTTTTTGCTTGTTTTTTTGGTGTTTTGGTATTATTATTGTCTTATTTTCTTTGTGTGTGTGAAAACTTTTTAACTGCAAAAATATATTTCCTCCAAGCTAAACTTTTCTTATATGGAAACCTCTGTACAAGTTCTTTGGCTTCTCTCTACCTAGGATATATCTGTTCCTGACAGTACACGAAAAACCTTATATTTCAACAACCCTGAGTTGAAGAGTTTTTGCTACACCAGACCCTTTTTCTGATCAAGGGAATCATTTACACAGTTTTGGGGAGGCAAAACTGGGTTTTTGGAACAAATCCAACACTTTTCTCCAAGTACTTGAACATGCTCTCACTTCTCTTATTTTTTTCCTGTAATTTTGTTTGTAGATGGGAGCTCTTTGCTCCCTTTTGAATGCAGGAATGAAAGGATTTCTCCCCTATGCAAATGAACAGGAAATCTTCCTTCAGAGTAATATGTGTAAATATGACTACTCCATTTGCATCTACACTGCCATATAGCCAAATCATATTGTGGTATTTTAACCTTAATGTGATGACTAAAACAGCTTTCTATTTGTTTTCTCAAGTAGTTGTAATTTACCTCCTTCATCTATAACAACCACGCATCACCCTTTAAATTCATAATAGAAAAGGGTGTTGCTTTGGTTGTGTAGAATTAAGGAGATATTGCCTTAAAAAAGCACACAGAAGCAAAACCTGTAATATCTCTTTCAACACGGTTGTGCTTTGACCCAGATCAGTAAACACAAATTAAGGATTTTATCTCCCAACCAGGAAATTGCATAAATATACAATGGCAATGCTCAACTGAGGTTAGACCCTTTATGACATTCTCTTGTTTCCATGTCTCTGTGTTGTTTTTCCTCTAGACATATGTTCATTGGAAGGTTTTAGTAAAGCTTTGCCTTGGCAGAAGTCCCCAGAATAATCTGTCAATGGAAAAGTTAGTTTCATGTTACCTTCAAAAAGATAAGAGTGTTACCTCACTTCAGAATTGGAGATATCAAAGTATGGAAATGTCAAGTGACTTATCAGGTTGCCTAACAGGAATTTTATAGATTTGTGAAAGATTTTGGAAGACTAGACTTTTATGTCAGCTCTTTGTCCTTGGAGATTTAAGCTGATCTTTTGGGTTACTAAAACTCACATTTGAATGGCACTGTTCTCTGTATCTATTTAAAATCTGCTGAACACAAAGCCAATATGTAAAGCATCATCTTGGCCTTATGAAAAGAACACACCAAAGCAAACACAGGGTGATGAGTCAGAATTAATATCCAAGGCCATGTGCACAATATTAAACAGAGTCACTGCAGCTATAACTGGGATAAGAATGACATTGTGGGGACATCTAACCAATAATGCTGTTTGACTTTGGGTGAGGAAATTGCACGGGGGAGCTGTGGCATCCTGAGCACAGGAGATCCACATCTCTTAATGCTGGGGCAATTTTCAGAGCAGAGAACTTCACAGAATGTTTTATCTACAGTTAAATAGAATTGCAAAATAAGAAGTGAAGCCAGTTGTCACTGATTTCCCTCTTGGCCCTCTTGAATTCAACAGTTATTTTACTAATGGTTTCACTGTAGGGAAAAAGTTCACCTCCAGGATGTTTTGGGAAATATGGTCTGGAGGAAAGAAATAAAAGAAAGAATATGGAAACAGGAAGGAGACAAGCCAAATGGGAACCTAAGAAAAGACCTGTAGAGAAGTGAGTATCCCATCCTTGTTTTAGATAATAATTTCTCATACTCATAGTTGGAAAGAGGAGCTTTTGGAGTGCTAGCAGCACTCAAATTCCTCAAACCATCAGGCCAATAAAAAAAGACTTCAAATTTTTTACTCCAAATATTTTCATTATTTGTAAGGGGAGTGAAAAAGGGATTTATTCATCACTCTTATGCTTGGATCTGGCAATCATGCTGCAGGGCTTGGGCACAGAATTTGCATTGCAGATGCCTGTTCTCATGGGAAACCTGCTGGGTACTGAACTCATTTCAGAGATCCTCATAGCTTTTGATAATTCATCCAGCATGGCCAGAAACACCACTGGATTCTTTATAAACCTTCCCTAGGTTTGTGTGTCCTTCAGGATCTTTGTCTCATGTAATTTTTGTGATCTCTATTTTTAACTGCAAAACTTCAAAACCTCATATCACAGGTTTGGCCAGAACACATAAAGCCTAACATTATCTCACGTAATACTCACCCTGGTCAGGTTTTAATTCTATACTTTCAGGTATGAAAGGCAAATCAGGCAAATTTTTTTTCATCTCACTATGTCTCCTCCAGATTTCTGACAGTGGTTGTGGTCACCATTTGCACCATGAGGTTCTCTGCCTCTCCCTATAACAACTCTGGGTCACACAAAACACACTGTTCATGGTATTCTTTTGCCTGTTTTTTAAATTTTTTTTAAAAATTGACAATTATTTTATTTTGACTTTTACCTATTTATTTTCACTGGATATCTCTTTTCTTTGTGGCAGAAATAACCAGATTATCTGTTCTTTTCACCTTGTAGGGTCTACTCCAAAGCCCATTTAAGTCAATAGTTTCTTTCCTCTGACATCAATAAGCTCTGGATGAGGCCCAAAATGAACACGAGTTAACTCAGTTTGAAAAGGATGGGTATTAACTATACTGATTGCTACTGGAAACAAATGTATGAGCCTCTCACTCTAGGAGCCAACCACAATAATTTTAATTATACAAAAGGAAGTATTTCTTGTGTAAAAACATTCCAAATACTTCCATTTCTTTTAAGCTACTTCAAAACTGGGCAGAACTACAAAGTATTACTGAAAACTCAGGATGGGGTGGAGGGGTATTTCCCTTCCTCTGAAATTCCTCCCCCATATATGCATAGTGCTAAACCATCCCTAGCAGGGATTACTTTTATCTCCAGCTCATGAAGAAATTTCTGAAGAGCTGTTTTGCCTTTGTCCTTGGAATACGCCACGTTGTGCAAAATGGGTTTGTGTATCTCCTTCTGGGGAAGGGAGCTCGAGCAGCCATGTGCTTCCCCTCTCCTTCCTCTGCCAGAGCCAAACTCCTGTTGTGCAGGACACAATGTAGGAGATGAGCACCACTGCTCAGGCATTTCAAAGTGAGCACCCTGCTGAAGATCATCAAGCTGCTGGAGATATGCACAAACCTGCTAAATTGCATATCCTGCATATCAGGTGAGTCGCTGCGGTGGATTTATCCTTCATCTGTATGTGGCAATGCCAGAGCTCTGTACTGAAAATTTGTGTCTTCTGGGAATCTAAACAGCTTAGTGTCAATAATCATACTGGTTTGGTCTGAAGGATTGTGTTTCAACACATACGAGAGATGAAGAGGGATAATTTTCCTCATTTAGCCAAAATGAGTCTTTCTGTCAGTACTAAGAGCAGCTGTGGTCCTGTGTTTGAGCAGAGGTTCAGGTTACTCATACTCAATTTTGGAAATGACTGACATACCCACCAACAGATCACTGTGTAGTCTGCGGATCTCTGCCTTGGTTCCCTTCCTGCTTGATGGTGCTCCTGGTTTAGGCTGTGAGCCTCGTCAGGGAATGCATTTTCATTCAGGACCTGCTTCTATTTGTCATGGTTGGACTCCAGCCCCAGTTGGACCTCAGAAAGTTTCTTTTTGTCTCACTTGTTGTTCTTAGGACCATGCATGTGAAGCAGGAAGGAGAAGGTTTTTCTCTTCTCTACCTTCCTCTGTTTGCATGCATTTATATGGATAGGATAAATTCTCTCAGGACTTCTGGCTCAACACCCCTCAGTACACCACCAAAATAGTTTCTACTCCATAGATTTCAGAATTTCACATTAAGAGGGGAAAAAAAAAATCAACAAATCTAAGCTTCTGTGAAGAGAATCCTACTCCTTTGTAGTCACACAGACCTAGAACAGTGCAGTTCCATTACCTTTCATCTGCTGATTTCCAAGGATTTGACAGAATTTAAGCAAAGGAGCATTGCTGTGTACTGGGAGGCAGGCAAGTCTGGGGGTGGAGGGATTATCCCAACCTCTCCCCCATAACTGTGCTGTGGGACTGCCTGACCTCTTCTTATCGGAAGAAGGAACAGCCCCTGTACAAGGTGAGAGCAGCACCTTCTCCACTGTTTTTTCACCTTTTAATGAAGCCCATATCTAGGGCAGAGCCAGCCAAGTGATGGCAGAGGCACCTGTAAGAGGTTAAAATTTTGGTGGGAAAGCTGGCAGAAGGAGCTACCAGCCTGGGATAAAATGGCTGCACTGTGAGGCTGATAAATGCTCCCTCTCTTTCCTCCTGTGAAACCAGAGGAGAGGCATCCACATGGGCTTGTGGGGAGGAAAACAAGCTGCTCTGAGAGAGTCCTAGAACATGCTGCTGCAGCTCTGGAGACAGATATTTAGCATTCATAAGCAGAGAAGACCCTTGTAGATTCTTAAGGTAACACAGGAAGAGGGGAAAACACAACTTGAGCATCTTGACTCGAGCTGCTGCTAGATGTGGCCAGTCACCCTGAAACCTCTCTGCAGCCAGAACAAAGTGAGTACTCTGACCTCTTAAATACATTCTGCTATAAAGATAATATTTTCCACAGATAAGAGTGCCATATACATTATATATGAAGCTAGAACCATCAATAGTCTATTCATGCTTTCCTTCCTCTTCGTTATGTGAGACAACTCATTGAGAAAACAATCTTAATGTAAATGAAAATTAAAAGAGATATAAGGAGAGGAACCACGTAACACAAGCACAAAGGTGCTGGTTCAGGGGAAGGTTTTAGCCCTGAAAAGTAGCTGGTGCCTCACTTTCCATCAGGAAAACACTCCCACTTACAGGCTTTTCAGTTTTAGCCTTTGGGTTGTAACAAAGCTCTCTGCCGTTATCTTGTTTTGCCAAATGCCTGTTCTGTAATAGAAGGAAAGATCCACACCAATGGGGATGGAGTGCAAGTATGGACTGAGTGGGGATGTTTTATATAAGGAAAATAAATATAAACATGCTCAGAAGGGAAATATAGATAAGGGAATACATATTTTATGGAGGCCAAGCAGGTGAGCTGAGCTAGACTCAGGAGAGGGACTTTGCTCCCTCCTGTTTCGTGTTCAGCTCCTGCATTTGGGATGCCAAAAGGAGGAAGATGCAGCCCTAACTTTCCCTGGAAATTCACTTGAAGGTGGAATGAAAAACTTTGAAAGCACAGCAGGAATTTTCATTTCCAACCAGATGTTTAGGTATCAGATCTACATATAAACCTATATATAAATAATATCTTATCTGACCCAAGCAATCCTGCCAGCCCTGGGGTCTCCATTTCTCTCAGCACTCTTATTAACAGAATTCTAAATAGAAGAATTTCACAGAAATATTAAATGACATAATGGAATTTTAAAGTAGTATTCCCTGAAATAAATCAGGCAAATATTTTCTGAAAGGCATTTAATTTTATTCTTTAACTATCACAGCCTGATTTATTTCTCCAACTCTAATTAAGGTCTAAGTGTTAAAAAAAAAAGAAGTGAGATTTTGGAACCTAAACCTAGAACTGTAATCCCAGTAAATCCCATTTAGCTGGCCTTCAGCCACACCAGGCACAGGTCAGACTGTAGGAGCACATTGGGGGATCCTTCTGAGGCACAGAGGCTGATGAAGATGATGTGGCTCACATTCAGGTTGCATAAACCTCCCCCTTCAAAACTGGCTAATTGCATCTAAATTGATAACTGGGACTGGTCCCTGGTGTTTGTTGAGTCCCAGACTATGACTGGTAATTGTTGAGGAAAATGCTACATGGCCCCAGGCCTAGGCAGGGACCTCCTAAAAATGTAGAAATATCACTGTGCTCTTCATAGAGGCTTCAAGAACTCAACCCATAAGTAAACTTGACTGAAATACAGGGTTGGGATTCAGTCTGGGGTGAACACACCAGCATGAAGTGTTGTGATGTAGATAACTAAATATTGAGGTGATAGATATTGATAACTGGATAACCAAATGGAGTTCTCAGAGGAAATCACTTAAAAATTTAGTGTCAAAGGACTTAGACATATTTAGCAGGTCATATGACACATTTGGGACCTTTCATTTATGTCTCAATACCTTAGGACTTCTCAAGTGTAGCAAATGTCAATGTGGGAGCAGATAAACCAAACATATCTCTTGACTGTGATGACAGACTAGATTTTCCCTGCACTCATTATATGGAAATTTATCTGTACATATTTTTGTCTTGAACTGAAGCCTTTCCTAGAGGCTGTTTCTCTTTGAAAAGCTCTAACCTGAGAGCTCCATTCACTTTGGGGCCCTCCTCCTCCTAAAAAGAGAAGAAAAGAGCAAAGCGTGCACACTCTTAGATGAGCAGGAGCATGATCTTCACACCTTGTGATAATTTTCCTCTCAGTATGTGTGTGTGGGGGAGAAACCAAACCAAAACCACTCAAAACAAACAAACAAATCAGGAACTGAATCAGGACAAGGTACCTACTGGTTAGAGACAGATATGTAGGAAATATCATTCTCTGCAGCACAAACTCAACCTGCACCTCTGCCCTGGCTTGCAGGGAGCGTAGCATGGTGATGGTGAGGAATGAGGAGGTGAGTAGCAAAGGAGTTGCAGAGGTGTAAAAAGCAGGGACACAGCACTAAGGTGCCTTGGTTTGCTGCCTGCTCAGTTTTGTGCACCGTGGCATTCCACAGGATTCCCACCCTTAAGGTGGCACTGGAGCAAGGAGACTTTTTGTGGCATCCTCACTGGAGCTCTGATGAGGCACAGAGGGTGGAAGAGAGGAAGAGCAGTTTAGGCAATCCCTTGTTGCTGTGGGTGTGCTCTAACCCAATAGCTGTTTGGGTAAAATACTTTCATTCCACAAATGTTTTGTCAACACCAGTTTTTAATGTGTACTAGTCTCTGTTTCTAGAAACCTGCTTCTCTCCTGTGCCAGGGCATCTCCTTACAGCCTGATTTAAAGTCTGTATCTGAGTTTCTCAGGTCAGCAGGCAAATAGAAATGGTGACTAATCCAATACCTGAGCTTCCTCTGGGTCAGTGACTGCAGCAGAGCAAATGGAAACTTCCCCCTTCCTATTGGGATCTGCAGTGCAGCAGATACTGTTGGGAGAGGGTAGAAACAAGGGGACACACTCCAGACTTCTGAAATGCACTGCACCACCAGCATCACCCAGGGTTGTCCAGGGGAAATGAAGAGATTCTCTCCTAGTTGGTTTAGTGTCAGTATAGCCAGGAAAACAACAGGATTTACACAGAATTTTATGCCATGCATCTGCTCATTTTGTAATAAAAGAGGTATTATTTCATGGCTGGTGGACTTTTTAAGTTCCTGCATAGGAAGAACCAGTTTCTACAGTTGGTTCATAATGCCTCATATGGGATTTGGGTGAAGGAGTTTCCCAGGTCTCCTGGAACTTTTACACAGACAGAGGGTTGTGACATTAACCCTGACCAAACATTTTGGGTTCTTCTATTGTTTGGGATATTTTATAGCACATAATTGAATTCCTTGTCTAGAGAGGCACATAGGTTTAATATATAAACTACTATTTATAATATTATTTATATTGTTTATATATTTATATTTATTACTTATTTATACTCAGAGCTGACAGAGAAAGTAAGGGGAGGCATATTTTCTTTTAATTTTTTTTTATTTATTTATATGTGTAAGAAAAAGGGTTTAATTCAGAATGCCACAGAATATCCTCAGAATATCTCAGGGACTGGAAATTTCACATAGAAAAATAAATTTAAATTATTTTGGGGGCAGAAGTCTTAGAAATTATATCAACATTCCTTATTTTAAATGTTTCAGTCCAGTTTCTTTGTGTCTGGGTAGAGGCTGTCTCTTGTCTCATTGCTGGAGCAGTGTCTGTCAGTAACACAGATTAATGGGGGAAATCATCCATGGGTGGGAATACCAGGGCTAAGTAGGAGCATCAGTTGGAAAGAAAACCTCCAAAAAGGTATACCCCAAACCCACACAATGGATTTCTCCCAACTCCCTTTCCTCCTTCAAGCACAAACCCTAAACTCATCCTTAGTGTCAGTAAAAGTGCAAAGGCTTTGCAGTTTGCCCCAAAAGTCAACAGACCCAGGCTAATTCAGGAAAAGAGATCAGACAACGTTAAAAACAAATTAAAGGTTGGCTTTCCTTGCAACAATGCTTTACTGCTTAACAAACATAGCCCTACTCTCTCACAGAGACCCTTGCAGGCAGATTGCAGAAATAGAGGCCTAAATTAATATTTCAAATGAGCCAGACCCTTTCATTTTAATCAGAGCCTCATTTTAATTAACTTATTTTGGCAAGGATAAACAATTCCTGCATGGTATTGTAAATTCCCTCCCTCCACACACGTTTCAAAACTGTCAAGATACATAAGGGAAATATTCATTAGACACTTCAGGAAGTAGCTTTTATGCCATGACCTTATTTCAATTTCTTCTCTCTCTTTCCTTAGGTGTTTGAAAATTTTAAATCCCAGTGACAGTCAATTTCAGGTGGTTATTTCTAAGGACTGACAGCTTTGAACCCTGTGGAGGAAACCAAAATAGAGAGGGAAAGATGAAAAAAAACCCCAAACCAACAAAAAACAAAGAAAAGAAAGAAAAGCTTTTGCTTAAATTAGGTCAGGAACCTCTTGGCACTGTCCACATTCTTCTCCAGCACCTTGGCTTTTTGCTTCATGTCTGAAAGGGAACAGAAAGAGCAGATAATCAGCCAACCCTGGTGCACTTTCACAATTTCTGTATAAAATTTCACTTAATGCAATTGTGGCGCCAGGGCTGGGTGTATGATGGTACCATTCAGAATATGTTTATATAACATGACTGCATGCCACTGTGATCCTTTAAATTCTTTTCTAAGAGCTTTACTCACTCCAGGTTCGCTCATCCAAAACCCTTTATAATCTCAAATATCTCTCTTACGTTCTCCTTTGAGCAGCAGGGCTGGAGACAGGGGGGAAGGGGAAGGGCAGAAAGAAGAGGGGAAAATTGTAGCTGATGTAGACACTGGGAAGAGTTTGCTCTTCTTCCTCATTCCTGGGGGATAAAAAATTTTGCTTTAATGTAAATTCACTAGGATGCAACAACCTTTGTGATGGGTCTAAAATAATATAAATCTGAGCTGCCTTAAGAAATTCTTAAAAGCAGTTGCTGGGTTTGTACTGTTACTGTGTAGATTTTTGGGGATTTTGGGAAGATGTGGGGGCTTTGCATGCAAGAGTGGAGCAGCCAAGGGGGGCACAGAGAGCAGAGTGGAGTAGTGGCTCCTTATGGCTCCATGCAAGCAGTATCTGCTTTTCTCTTCTCATTCACAGTTCACACATCTCCTCCAGCCTCCTTGTTTCTTCTGTAGCACCATTGTGCCTGTGCCTGTGCTTGGGGCAAACACCTTCACTCATATTGCCACATATTCTCCTTTCAACCCCTTCCTGATAAAGTCCTTTTTCATGATGCACTGAGAATGAAAACACCCCTCATGGCAGGGAGGCTGCTGACCTTCCAGTGTGTCAGAGTGATGTGGCATGTTTGCTTCTTTATTTTCCCTTTCTTTCTCCATTCTTACTCTGTTCTTTGTCCATCTGCCATCCCATAGTACCTTTATCAGTGATATCTGTGGGGCTATAATATTGTATTATGGCATGAACAGTAAATAAACATATGCTGAGTAGATTTTTCTTAGGGAAAAGAGTTCCTCCTAAAGCTTTCTTCTTTTTTTTTTAACAAACATGCTCTTCCAAGCTTATTAATAGGATGTTTAAATGCATATTCCATCTTTAGACTCAGCTTGGAAACCTTCTTCACTGTTTGCTTTAAAACAATATCAGTGCCAGACGTGGAAATAAATGCATCTATTTCCAGCAAGAACAATGACAGCCTTTCATTTGGATGGGACATTGCTCTGTCATTTTAACCTGGGCTTGGGGATTAAGGCTTGCAGGTCCTCATCAAATGTCAAAAAGTACATTAGGCAAGTGAAATATATTGCACTGTGGGCTATGTTACTTATTTGTATAAACAGTTCTTACAACAACAGCAGTGCTGTATAAATAGGAGTTTTGTATGGTATGTTGCTGTTCTACATTCTTAAAAAATTCATCTCTGAATAAGAAAATACTTCCAACAGGCAGGTGGGAATGTGCTGTTCTATACTCATGACACAGAAAAATAGTAAACTCCCTCAGGGCATTTTTTCAGTGGTGTACAAGTTATTTCCATGGAGTTCTGCTGGGCAAAGGCAAAGAGATCAATACAGATCCTTACTTTGCAAGCCTCTTCCACTGTTAATTCAGCATTCAGGAAACTCAGTTTTCCTATAAAAGGAATCTTTGTTCTCTTGAGGACTGATAAACGTAAGAATCATAAATGTAAGTTTGCAAGGAACAATAAAAACCAGCTTGTTCAACCCCTGTGCCATGGGCAGGGGCAGCTTCCACTATTCCAGGTTGCTTCAAGCCTGATCCAGCCTGGCCTTGGACACTTCCAGGGATCCAGGGGCAGCCACAGCTTCTCTGGGCACCTGTGCCAGGGCCTCCCCACCCTCCCAGGGAAGAATTTATTCCTAACATCTAATCTATTCCCACTCTTTTTTTTAAGCTTAGAGACATTCCCTCTTGTTCTAGGAAGAGCAAGACAGCTGCACTGACAAATAAGAGAGAAGGATGTGTGCTGATTGTGTTGTGTTTTATCCCACTTTATTTATCATTTATGCAGAGATCCCAGGCAGGACCCCTGGAATCCAGCAGCTGGCTGTACTTGTGAGCATACAAAGCTTCTCACAACCAGGTCACACCAGTATTTTCAGAGCAAATAACTACAGAAGAAGTGGCACATATCAGGAAGACACCAACATTTAAAGATAATTTCTCTTTTTCTGGTAGCAGGCAAAAAGCTCCAGGCATTAACTTTTGCTCAGTCTATCCTAAGGGAGGCATTAGCTGCTTCACGGTGCCTTTCCCCACTCCACTCCCAGCTCTCCAGTCCCAGGGCGCGAGCCAACACACACTTCACCTTAAAGCCATTTTTTGGATATATTTATGACTTAATAGCTCTTTCCTAGCTGATACTTACTGCTTACTGGGACAGGGACGTGTCCCACAGAGGTATTTCCATCAGGAGGTAAGTTCCTATCCACTGCCACAGAAAGTTTGGCGTATTCAATCCCCTTAAGAGCTGCTGTAGATTAACAGCATGGTATGGAGCAATGGAATTGCTGTTGGATGTTACAGGAGACTTCTGGTTGTGTGTTTGTCACGGGTGTTGATCAGGACCTTGTGAAGAAAATAAAAATTTTACTCAGAGAGAATAAATTTCCATATGTTTTCAACTCATAATTTGAATTTTTCTTCCCCTCAGACTGTGTACTCAGAAGTGTTGAAAAGAAAAAAATTCCCCATATTCTAGCTCAATGGGAAATTTAGTTTTAAATTTTTTGCTAATATAAATTTAGTCAAATAGAAAACATGGACAAATCTTATTTGAAAATCATCAAGATAATAAGAATATATTTGTTGACTATTTGTGGTTTGGCTGGTTGTTTTTTTTTTTGTTGCTTTGGAGTGTAGCAGTTTTTCTGAAATCTCAAAACAACATTGTTGGATATGGAACTATCATTTACACAACTCGATTTACTGAGTCGTGGCACATTGGAACCGACTGGGAATCCTCCTTTGAATATCTGATTATCTGGATGTGCTGTGAACACACTGAAAATAATATGAACTTTAAATGCATGCCCTAATTCTTATCATAGTGGTGCAGGAAAAGAAAATTTATTTCCATGCTGTTTTCTTCATGGCCTTTTTGCTCGCGAGTAAACACATCCAGTGATCATTCTGTGGATGTGTATGTTTTAATAGGCATTTTAATAAAGTAATGTAGAATATGTTTACTGCCATTCATTAAGAGTTTGATATCAAAATGTCTTACAACCTGTCTAAATTCATAATAACTGCATACTTGTGAATATTTCAGCTTTGCCTACAACCACCTTGGAGGTTTATCACATTATGCATAGAAAAATATTGTGGGAAAGCACAATAAATATAATCTCAGCAGCTATTCCCTTCAAAGACTTTCAGTTTTATGCATCTTGAATTCTAAATAGGTTTATTGCCAATTATACATGATGATGAAGCAGTAACACGGAGTATATGCCATATTTAAGAGACTCACACCAGCAGATGCTCTTGTAAATGTATTTTGCTTCAAACCAAGAAATCAGTATTGTGAAATCCCCCCAAAAGCTTGCCGCTGCACTTTCTCAACTCAAAACTTGTAAGCATTCTTGCTCTTTGATGGATGGCTTCTTATAAACTCTGGCCAAAAGCCACTGTGACACAAAGATGTTTGTTTGTGCCCAGTTTTTCTGTCCTGCAGTGGTGCTGGAGGTGTTCATCAAGCTCAGGACCAACTGTGATAACATCCTGTATCTAGAAAAATATTGCAGTCTTAGAAAACACAGACAAAAGGGCTGGAGGAGACTTTGGGAGGGTCATGCAGTGCATGAAACTCATCCTTCCCTGTCCTCCTGATAAGTGCAGAGGGGAACAGATTACCTTTTTCACCTACCTTTTTTTTTTTTTTTTAATTAGCAGATAAATAATAGCTCCAAACCTCCATGTCTGAGAGGCTGGAATTAGATAATCTTTAATATTCCTTCCCATCCTTACCCTTCCTAGATTTCATGATTTTATATTTTATTTCTTTCCTTCTCAACCTTCAAGAAGCCCCTGTTTTGCTGTCTTTGTTCTAGCACTGTGCCATTTATGTTATTGTTTCTCCAGATGCTCACCTGTGTCACCTCTTTTTAAAATCAATTTCCTCAATACTGAAAACTTCATTTCAAATTAAGCCATGCAGAATCAAAGGGCTGCTTTGGGGGTTTCATTTAAATATAGAGTGCAAATAGAGACAGAAAACAAAGGAAGTATATTAGACTTAAATTTACTCATCTGGAAGGGTCACAGAGAACTTAAGTTTTTGGTCCTGAATCCCACTAACTGGGATGACCTACAGAATCTTTTCAAGGCCAGGTTGGATGGAGCCCTGAGCAAATTGGTCTAGGGGAAGGTGTTCCTGACCACAGTTAAGATTCTTTCCCACCCAAACCATTCTATGATTCTGTGATCTTTGGTTTGGTTAGCTCCAGGCATGCAGGTTTGAAAAGTAAAAGGCTTTCCCAGCCTCATGCCAAAGTAAAGCTGTGACAAGAATCCAGCACTGCCTAGCCTGAATTCAGTGCCTTAACCACAAAACCACTTTCTTTGTTGTTGTTTTTGCTTCTTTCTGTGAAAGAAAATATTTCAGGCCTTTCAGAAACAGAAAATAACAACCATCTGTCTGTAACAGATAGCTCACCTTGTTTTATAGTAGTGATTTCAGTTTGGTTACACTGATCTCAGAGCTGGCAAGACAGAAACTGAGGTCTGTGATAATTTCAAATGTGATATTCCATTAGAGTCTTCCTTTGTGATTTGGCCCAGGGATCTCAATGCCCATATTTTCAAGAACTCCAAAGGGTTAAATGATTTTGATTGGCTAGTGGTAAAATTTCTGCTTGACTCCTTCCCACCTGTGGCTGAGCAGTCAATTTTCACAATGCAAGCCCTACACTGCTGTTGAGTCTCTTAATTTATCCAGACTTCCTTTAAGGAAAATCACTTCCTCTAACAAGACTTGGAAAACATTAGTCTAGACCTGTGAGGGCATATAGCTTTCTCTGCCACCCAGTGAATCTTGGAGAAATGTTGGTACTGGAAAACACAAGTGCCCCTACTAAACATCTCTTTTGCCAAGTATAGACTGGGATAGGCAAAATGTTCTAAAATCCGGAGTAACAAGTATGTGCTGTTCACGTTTGAAATGTGAGCAAAATTTTACATGGAAATTTCAGCCCAAAGGTATGACTTCTTTATTCATTTATTATTCAGCCCTCTTGCCCCTACGTTGCACCCTGTGAACTTTTCTTACCAGGGTCTACCTCCATTTTATTTGCATTAGCACATCTAACGTTCAGATACTTAACATCAAATAAACAATAATGAAAATTCATTGCACATCTGAGAATGTGTTCCCCATTCAGGAAAATACATGGAAATGCCTTTAAGCCTATCCATATTAAGGACAGCATGTAAGCAAATAACTTTAATCTTGTACTAAGCATGTGCTTAAATAAATGAAGATGCCTTTCCAGCCTATATTTTTCCCTTTGCCTATAAGCGCATCAGAACTTCTCTAAGCTTAACTTATTGGCATAGGAAGGATCTTATTGTTACAAGCCTGAAGTAGGAGGTCTAATAAAATTTCCTAATCTGATGAACCAGGCAAGAAGAACCAGAACAAATACAATTTTATATCTTTACTGGGGGGGAAGCAATGGATGATGTGGCTTGAAGTTTGCTCCCCTCTCTTTTATTAGGCTGTAACTTATACAAATTATATCAAACACTGCAATAAAATTGTAGCTGGATTTTTGTAGGCACAGATCTGTTTTAAAAGCTGTAATTTTTTAAAATCCTGTGGGAAATAGAAGCTGTACATAAAATTACACCAGATTTAGAAGGAAAGCTAATAAAATACAGAGGACTCTATTATGTTTTAAAATATGTATTTATCACATATTGTCATTTTCCTTTCTGAAAGTGCATTGTTGTAGATATTACAACAAAAATAGCAGTTTGTGCACTAACAGCAGAAAATTGAATATCCCATAATTAGGTAATATGAGGTAAAGCAATAAAGAAAAGAATTTTAAAAAATTCTAAACGAAAAGGAAAAAGATGATTTTGGAAACAGTCCAAGCTTTATATTTCAGGCGTCAGACATTCTCTCACGGAGGAATGAGAAGGAGGAAATTTACCTAGCAGGAATCACTCGGCTCTGACTCATCTTGCTGAAGTTTAGGTGTCTAGGTATCTAAAAATTAGATGTCTAGTCATGGCTAATTATCTGTGTTCCTTCTGTAGTCAATAAAGAGAGATAAGCAGCTCTGAAAGGTGATTCAGTCTACCTATCTCAGGACATTTATCTTGGAACAGGACGAGTTTCCTTCTCTCCCTCTGCCTATTTCTGTTCATCACAGCGGGAGCTTAGGTGGTTACCTTAGATTAGATGCCTGACTAGTAGATAACTACATTTAGGTGAGGTGATTCTCTCCATAAATAATTGCTCTTATTGTTGATAGCAGGGATAATTTCCACTGATATCAAAGACATGATGTTTATCTGTACATTGTGTGTGATTTAACCAACAAACTTTTCCATATGGTAATGGTGCTTTCCAGAAATTGAAATTTGTGCCTGAATGTGTACTTGCCCAGGTCATCCTTTCCAGGGGCTGTGAACAGTAACCTGGGCTTCCCATCTTAACTTGTTTACCAGTGGAATGAGCAATTGCCAGAATCAACCCCAGAAATAGATGTATTTAAGTGAGAAGGGATAAAAATTATTTATCTCTGATATAAAACTGATATATCTCTAAATCTAGCTGCCTTTAAGTTCTACTTCCATATTGTTTAATATGGAATTAAGTCTTCTAAATTGTTAGAAAATCCTATTTTCTGCTAAACTTGGCCTCAGATTAAAAATGCAACAACCCTCAAAGAGCTGGGTTCAGTTCTGCAGTTGGATCATTCCCTGTAATTCTCCTCATATGATGGAAGAAGAGGAGGCCACATGAAGAGGTCTCTCTCCACCTTCCCAGTTCTTTAACAGAGAAGACGCTGCTTTGAAGCCCTTCCAAGAAGATCTGTGACATAATCCAAACCACCAAATTTTCACCCTGGTGATTTAACACACTGATTTAAAAAAAAAACAAACAAACACTTGGGAAAAGAATGAATGGAAAACAACCCAAGAATTATGCAATTTTTCATTATTTGAAACACTAAGTTTAAAAAGCCTGCTGATACTAGCAGAGATGCCACCAGAGGCTGAATGAACTGAAGGCTCGTCCAATGCAGAAACAACTAATGCTGACCATGGGAGGTACAAGCCAAAGAGCAAAGGTTGTCCAGAAATAATACATTCTTAAATTTTTTGAAATGGAACAGAATTCTTCATGCTAAAGGTTTCTTGTAGTAGCTAAAGCCCATAAAGAATTCAATAAAATTTTGATTTTTCAATCTTCAGATCAATTTAGCAAACTGGAACTGGACATGGTTGGTTAATACAGGTCACAACTCAAAATGTAGGGGGGGGGAAAAAAGTTCCAAAGCTTTGCTATGCATTGTAACATTTCCCTCAAAATGTCCAAATTGGATAAGGAGATCCTTTGGCCTCCTCAGCTGCTCTAACACACAGACTCAAAACCTTAGGGCTTGCTATTTAGTGTCTTTAACTGCCAGGTTAATGCAAGTCAAGATTAGGGAAAATACCCAAAAAACTTCTAACAACTTCTCTTCTTGGTAGTCCAGAGCTTAATTCCTGATGACGAGGAAGAACCTGTGTTCAAAGGCATGACTCAATTTCGAATTTTGTCCTGCAACTGGGCATCTTCCACCTCATTGAATTACTGAGTGATATTGTCTATGGATGTAAGAAAAGTTTTGAATAGATGATGAAATTAAATGAGGAAAAAAGGGGTTAAATACATCCCCTGTCTTTCTGCTGCATGAGCCCCTTAGCAGGATGAAGCTCCACTGTGCCTCAGAGCTTGTTTTTTTGTTGGTTTTGTTTCCCAGAAGTACTGGTTGGTCTAACAAAAAATCTATCTTCTCTGCAGAGCTTATCTTTCTGTATAAAACAGTAGTCATGTTAGAGGGGTCTCTGAAAATAATTTACTTTAGTCATGGCTTATAGGAAATAAATTGGTAAATTCTCAGCCCACTTGCTCCTGAATAATGTTTGAGTATTGATTATGTCAGAGACATGAGTTTGTTTTCTGCAGAATGACAAAGAAATTTGGTAGCTCCGGGATAGTTCTAATCTTTGTTGTGTTTTTTAAAAAGCATAGTTAAATATTCTGCTGAAGAGAGTTTGGGTGTGTGAGTGTATGTCTTTCACTCATAAGCAGATTAAGTTATACAGGGTTAAACAACCTATTACTGCAATTCTTTGGGGCAGGGATAGTCTTTCTGCTCCAAGTTTAATGGCTTGGAGCAATAAGCTTGTGGCTCTTAGCAACTGCTGGAACACAAAAGGTAAATAAGGGTGTTTAGAGCTCGATCCTGGGCCTTTGCTCCACTTGGCACTTGTTTATTTGGGTGACTCCCATGTACTTTGGTGTTATTGCAGGCCACATTGTCACCTAGGTGCATATTGCAGAACTGGCCTAGAAAAAAAACCAGACAGTGCTACTTCTCATTGCTTTCTGTGACCAAAAGAAAAGATAAAAAAAAATAAAATCATCCTACAGGGTTATTATTCTGGCCTTTCTTTGATCATTGACTTCACTTAATTTAAAATTAAAGAGAGATCAGAAAGAATAAATGCATATTAAATTAATAGCACCTATTCAAAGACTTGCATATTGCAGATAACAAAGTAATGTTCACAGAAAAGATAGAGATACAAAATAGGATGGAATTTCCCCTACTTGTTATCATTTTCAGAAGTCCGTATTCATGCTCATTTAATCATTACCATAATCTGTAGAGAAAAATGGCCATGACAATCTGCATCTCACTACACACACACACACACTCATATATTAGCTGGAAAGGAAACACATGACCTGGTTCTTTTCTCCCTTATCTAGGCATTATGTATACAAGATTGTTTGTCCAGCGTGTGGATGACCCACAAGTCACTTTTTCTTTATGCATAGGGTCTTCAGACTTCCATCATCTTTTTTCCACAGGCATTGCCAAATCACCGGGTTATATCAGAACTCAGAAAAAGCAGTGGGGTTTTTGGGTTTTGCTGTGGAGAATAGTGTTGGGGGTTCATGCTAAGAGGACTCTCTGATTCTCTGTGTCTGTGGCTCAAGTTGTGATATTCAAATAAAAGGAAACAATCTTGAGTTTTGGTTCACAGTTTATTATCATTTATTATTTTGCAAGTTATGGGATGAGCAAACTCTGTGGTGTTAAAACCAAAATGCAATTTCCCCTCTTCTTTTTTTAGTATTGCTGCTGCTTTTTTTTTTTTTTTTTTTTTAGTGTTGCTGAGTGTCAGTGAAGCCTTTGTTATGATCACAGAATCACATTGGATGATGTGAGTGGTGTGACCAACTCAGAGAGCAACCAGGTGTGCCTGGGAAGCCCTGTAGATCTAATCCACACATTGGATCCAGAGTCAATTGAGCTTCTTTGGTATTCCAAGCCCTAAAATATCCATTTAAAACTGGATTGCACCCCTTAATGACATTTTGAGGTGTCATGTTAGACATGTCAGTGAAGGCTTTCCTCTTGAACTAAATGAGATCTGGATCAGGATGTGGTTGTTTTGCCAGGACAGATTTTGAAGAAGGGTCTCTCTCAAAGGTAGATGGAGATTCTGCACAGTTTCATACTGTACAAGCCCCTTTGATTAAGCCCTTTTCATTTTCAAATTACTTAATTACCATTCCTCTTGCTTTCAAATCAAAACGTGCAACAGCTTATCTCAGTCATATGAGAAGGCTGGTAAAGATGACGATATCAGCAGGAAATTAAAAAATAAAATAATGATAATGCCAGTCGGCCTCAAGAAGAGAAAGAAAATTGACTCTTACTAATGTTACGTATTAATTACACTTACCCTTATTTAACATCCCCATTATATTACACAGAGCAGTGCTCAGTAACCCTGGTGTAAAAGGCAGTCGTGTCCACAGTTAAAGGTTCTCTCCCACACTCTGCTCTCTTAAAGAAGGAAATTTCATTTATTCATTATCACCATTGTGATATTTCTGTTCCTTGAAAGTACTTTTTTCAAACAACTTTAAAATTCATTCGTATGGGTCAGATTTTAGGCAGAGGTAATTTTCAGATCAATCTAGAGCATGCATGTGCCAGGATGTGTGGAGGGATAGAATGTAAGAAAATAGTGCAGAAGGTAGTCTCACACCTGAGGAGTTGCAGCTGTACTGATCACCAAAATTAGGAACAGGCCTGCCTTTAACAGGCCACAGCTGTGTCCAGTAAGGAGACAGTGCTACAAAAGAGTGGGTTAGGAGGTTAAGAAGAGAGTTGGCTGGCTGTGCTGTGAAGAGAGTTGGAGTTGGCTGTGCATGAAGAAGGAGTCAGTGCTGTGAGGAGATGTCCATGAGAAATCACCGAGAAGGTATGGGACTTTTGCAATAAGATGACAACAAGAATGGGAAGCCAATAGGAAACAAAAGGGGGATTGATCCTCATTTCATCCATCAAAATTATCCCAAATAGAATTTTAAAAAGTATAGACTTGTCATATGCATATTGTGAAGGAAGTTTGTTCAAAAGGCTGTTTAATGTTTCTCAGTAGTTGCTGGGACATTGTGATATTTTAACATTGATATTTTTGAATGCTTTGGAGTGTCTAACATTTCTGTGGAAAAAGCAGTCAGTTGTACCAAAATGTTCAATGTTGCCACCCACAGTTTGCCAAATTTTCACTTAATTGAAAAAAAAAAAAAAGGATCCTGATTAGTAAAATAGAAATCCCATAGTAGAATTATAGATTGGTTTGGGTTGGAAGGGACCTTAAAGATCATTTCATTCCAACCAGCCTGATATGGGTAGGGACAATTTCCACTAACCCAGGTTGCTCCAAGCCCCATCCAACCTGACCTTGGACACTTCCAGGGATCCAGGGGCAGCCACAGCTTCTCAGAGCAACCTGTGCCAGGGCCTCACCACCTTTACAATAAAGAATTTCTTCCTAATATCTGATCTAAACCTGCCCTCTTTCAGCTTAAAGCCATTCCCTCTTGTCCTAGCAATATATTAGTGGAGCACTGCATTTCAGTATTTTCTATGGAAATGCTCTTTTCAGAGAGCTCTTTTTTTTCTATAAATGTTCTGCATATTTATTAAAGACAACATGTGGAAGAAATCTTTCATGCTTGAAAGAAATCTAGGATGCATCGTATCAGAATGAGTGGGAAGCATTCTAAAGACCCTGGGTTTTTTTTAAAACCAAACATTTTCCTTTGATTTAAAATAAATAATTTAGTTTTATTACCCTGAAAAAACCCACAAAACCAACCAAACAAAAAGAGCAACAAAATCCCATCAACACCCACAATTTTTGTTCAAATAGTTTTTACATTCTTCAGAAAATTAATTTTGCAGGTACCCATTCTGACAAGAAGCTCTGTGCCTAAATTTTTATTAAGGAATGTGTGTTCTGTGGAATGGGTGAGGTTGCCCATTATTCTCACAAATAGTGGTGTGGTAGGGGTCCACCATGCTCTGTGAACACAGCTCTTATCTACTTAAGTAAGATCAGTTCAACCTTATTCAGTTCAATAACTCAAGCAATTTTGTCCCTTACTTGATAAAAACTCTTTCTTTCTTGGCTTTTCTTCTCTAGTGAAACTGCACTGTAGAGCTTAAAAAAAATCAATCAGGTCTTCTGTTACATTATTGTCCAGAATGGAATTTTTGCTGTAGGATGGATGGTTCAAAAAGCAAACAGTTAAAAAAGTCAGAAAGTCAAAAAGTAAATAGCTAAGGTCTGGAAACACAATCCAAACCATGCTGGTAGTTGGGAAGGTTGATAGTAGTTGCTAAATGGCTTTTAACTATTTCCTCCAATCTCTAGAACTTCTCCCTAATTACTTATTCCCACAAAGATACTTTTATTTTTCTGGAGTGATCATTCAGATTTGTGTTGAAAGAGCACTGGAGATCAGACTCTGGCCCATGGCTGGCATGAACATCACTTGCCAGTGCTCATCTGGTGAGTATACAGCACTTTGTGTACATATTGAGAACTTACAAGTCCAGAGAAAAATCTATATCCTGTTCAGTCTAGCCTTGAAAATCAATAGGGGTGGCAAAAATTTCTCTGTCTGTGACCTCCCAATACTGTAATTACAAAGTCACAAAGGGCGTAATTGCTCTATAAAACTTCCACATACCATGGAAGTATATAATCACTGAGAATAACATTGACAAGGTATACTTTGTACATTATGTTTTTTGTTTTTTTTTTTTTTTCCTTGGGACAGTAAGGCTCCATTGAGGGTGTGTTGTGGCAGGAGGTCTGGGTGGTTTTTCTTCCTGGAATGATGAAGTGCAAACAGTTCTCTCTTCAGACCTGGAGGTTACAGGTGTGCCACCACGTTACCCATATCACTGCAGCATTCTTCGCTGCTGTCATCATGCCTGTAAAGTAAACTGGGCTCTTGCTCATGGCAGTGTATACACACTGTTAAAAATTTACTGTCAACTCCTGATTTATGGACTTGCTTTGCAAAGTTCTGAGCTTAGCACTGGGTGATGAGGCCTCTTTGAGTCATTTCAGCTCTTGCACACCACAATGATATGATGCTCATTGTTTCAAAGACATGCTGGACTTCTGTCCAGTTCAAGGACCACGACTAGAGCAGAGCCACCTCTAAGTTCAATCAGTGATTGAATTGAAGTCGGTCAGGAATTCAGGACGAGACAAAATGATGAGACCTTGAAGTTTCAGGTTTTTTCTTTAACTCTTCAAAGCTTCCAGTTCTTAAAAGCCCACCTCAACGTCTTTTCAGAACTACTTTATTTTTTAAAAACACCTTCCTTTTTCCATCTGCAAAAAGAAAGGCAGAGTTTTCAACAGGACTTGAGTATTTACAGACCTTGACTACATAAAAATCAGTTAGCCCTAAATTTGCTTCAAACACTTCCTATTTTTCTTTATTATTTTCATGGGCAGGTGTATTTCTTGCTAATGCTGGGCTTTTGGGCTTTTTTTTTTTTTTTTTTTACAAGTTCCTCAGATATTTACTTTTTGAAACCTTCATTCCACAGCAAAAATTCAACCCTGGACAATAATGTAACAGGGTTTAGTCAGAAACAAAATGACAAAATGTTGCTTGAAAAGGATATGTGGCAAATATTTTACAGCAAATGTACAAAGTATTGGAAAAAGTTGCTGTTGGTGTTTTGACAGACCAGACCAGCCACTGTCAAAGCCAACTTTCTGATGATGTACAGAAATTAGTCCTCCTGACTCAAAATTTCTTGAACTTCCTCATGATGCAGATAATGTCTTCATGTGAAGAGAACCTCACAAACACTTTGAAATTTTTTTCTGCACTTGTTTTAATCACATCAGGCTCTGAGTGGAAATGAAAAAATATTTTTAGAGGGAAAAATCCATGGCCTTGGATTTTCAATGATCTGAGTTATTCCCTCCATGTGCTTCTTTCTCTCTCTCGTGATATTAGAGAGCTCCAAGTGATCAGCTCATTTAGGTGCCTTTTACACCCTTTCAGAGTCACAGAGATCCCTGTTGTGACAAGTTGCATTAGGGGAGATTTTATATTTTCTCATGATCTGGTCTTGAGAAATGAGGACAAAGGATCAGATCTGCTTGGCTCTTGGTTTCAAAAGTGGGTGCAACAGCCCATAGTGGGATCCTGCATTGGGAGGAACCCCATAAGAAAGGGCACTCCCCACATACAGCTTGATGGATGGCCTCTTCTCCTCTATCAAAGGATTAACACACCCCATGACTGCCTCAAACATGGTCAGACAAGCCTCTTCTGTGATGTATTTGCTCTGTATTTCCATCTTGTAACCTTACATGTAGGTTCTCATACAAAGAGAAAAAAACTTTAAGAGAGGGGGAGGCTCTGTAAAACCCGCTTTTACTGCCTAAAGGATGGCATGGAAAGATGAGCCCAGACTCTTGCCAAATGTGTTCTACAATAGGTCCAGAGGCAGTGCTGATGTTGCAAGACAGGACCTTTACCACAAGGACTGTGTTTATTGTGGCTAAGAGCTGGAAGTCTCCCTGGAGAGGCTGTGGGATCTTAATTTCTTAGAGATTCAAAAAATTTTTATAGGCAAGGCTCTGAGCAACCTACTGTGGAAGCAAGATATTGAAGTGGAGATATCCAAAGGTCACTTGAAGCTTGACTGATGCTGAAGTTTTCTGATTTTTTTGTAGAGGAGTGTGGCAAGCGTGACAGCATCCATGTAATAAAAATGCCTCGTTCCTAGAGCTCTGTTCTGGGGAAAAAACACAATGTCCAGTCCTGGCAGGGACAGGAAGAAGGGAAGGGTAAGAGCCCAATAGTAAAGAGAGAGAAAAAGGTCCACAGCATTTTCACATCTCTTACTTTAACCTTAAAATCTGGAGTTACTCTCTGGATCATGAAGCTCTCCTTGATCTCTGCTCCATCCATGTTTGAGTCATCTTTGTAGAAAGATTTACAAATGTGGGCTTTCAAGTCTGATTTTGTAAGGACATGAGGACTCTGTGAACCCTCACTCTTTATCTGTGAGATGCCCAGAGTAACCTATGAACCTTTGGGAAATTTCATCTCATTGGATAAGTTTTGAGAAAGAGTTAAACTTTCAAAGGGAATTAATTCTTAGGCAATTTTTCCCTCCTGAAGAGAGATATCTGAATAGATAAAAGAGAACTAAATAATGCAGCTATTTGAGGAGTTCTGCAAATGAGAATCCACTTTTTATCAGTTTGTGTATCTATGTATCTATCTATCTCAAAACTGTATACTCCCTTTATTATGAATACTCTTATGCACAGTACAAGCCCAGAATAGCAATACATACATTTCACCTTATTCCCTTCTCGGGTTGCATTCCACATTTAAGGATTCGGATCTTAAATACATACATAGGAAAGTGTGAGTCAATGACTATGTTAAAATCATAGTTACAGAGAAGATTAAAAGTCTTCTCTTCTATCAACTACTTATACCTTCTAAGTCTGATGTGCATGCTTTCATATCTGTATCAGTTTCAGTGAAGTGTTCAAGATTCAGATTTGTCAATATTGCACTGTATCTGTATCAAAATTCATTTTACTTCACATTTCTGGTTTTTTTCCTGAGACTAGCTCAGCCAAAACTCCTTCATCATAACTGGTGTAGAAACATTACAAACATTACATTAATTTATTGTATTAATATATCGTTTAAAAGACATTATATAGTAAAAAAAGACATTAATAATACCATAACTTTAATTAAAAGAGCTGTGTGGTAAAAATATGAGGATGTAAGTGGTCTGTCAATGCCTAGTGTTGATTATATAAAACTGTAGTCTCAAAACTCAACTCAAACTCTATATCATCAAAAAATATTAATGCCTATGAGAAGGAATTTAGGAATGACATAAAGGCTGGACTCTGAAACAGAAAGATTTAAAATAATCCACAAATGTTTCTTAGTACTAAGGGAGTTATGCAGGAATGACCTCAGATGAATTTCTGAACTCTAAAATTCTTCCTATACGCCATGTGAGGGTGTGTGTAGAGTTTCTATTTCTTTTTTTTTTTCTTTTTACATGTGAGTAGTTTATAATTTTTGAAGCATATCAAGAGAAGTAAATTCTCAACCCTTTTTAATTCTAAAATCTGGGCTGAATATCATTGTGAAAAATACCCTCAAGCGTCAGGGCAATTCAGGGGGGCTCAGTAAACTAGTTACTCTTGAAATTCCATTAACAACATCAGGCAGGAGTCAGATGATTTGGTGATAATAGTCCTTGGGGGTGTTAATGTGTTCAGGTGAACCCCTCACCCTGACCTGGCCTCTTAAAACTCATTTGACTCATTTGTTCCATCAAGGAGTCCTAGAAACAGCGCTACAGTTGTGTGCTGGAGTTGAGAAAGGGTGGCAAGACAGGGTTTTCTCCACGGGAGAATGGTGGAAAGCAGCTGTGGTATCTAAAAGGTGTGGTTTTGAAGGAAGGAGTAAGGCTGGCAGGTCAGGAAGGGACAGCCAGGTAGAAAGGAAAATTCAGGCCTTCAGTAGGAGCCATCTGAAGAGCTTTGCCCAAGTCTAGTTTCACCAGGAAGAGGGGAGAGTAAAAGGGAGCAAGGGTGGGAAGTTGCTTTAAGGTTGGTGGAGTAACACATTTTCCATGTTTTTGCTGGCATTTGGCCCTCAGCAACTTTCCTGCCTGGTTGTCTGAGTCACAGCAATTCAGTCTCTGTCCGGAACAACTCCAGCCAGTTCAGTCCCGATTGACCAAATGTCAATGATTTCCTTTTTTATTTTGGAGTTCTTGTTTTGGTAACCTCTGTTCATGGAGGAAGTCTGGATCTGATAGCTTTCCTGTTTCATTTCCTACCTGCATTTTATGAGTGATCATCTTTCCTTGTTCTCAAGCAGCAAGTCTCCATGCAGTTTCCCTTCTGGAAGGATTTTTGCCATTCTTTTGAATTCCCAGAAGAAATGCTGAACAGTGAGGGAAAGACTTTTCTGGTAGGTTTGAAGCACAGCTATGACTGGGAGCACAGTCTCTGTCAAAAAAAAAAAAAGAGAAAAAGAAAAAAAGTATGTGAAAAAGATCACAAAATATATTAGGTTGGATACCAGCTTAGATTGGTCCTTGAATGAGCAGAATATGTTTTGATAATATCCATCTAACTCTTGCTTGCATGCATTGAATTTTCTCCCTGCAGCAGTATTGGAATAGAAAAAGAAGCTACAAAACAGATAAGATTTGTATCATTCTTAAGAGAAAAAGTGAAAAGTAGTGTTTGGAAACAAGTATTTTGTATTCGTGTTCAAGATGATTTTGGAGTTTTGGTTTGGGTTCAGATGAACTTTTCATAAACATTTTTCAAATATATTTCTTAATTTTAAGCAACTGGAGAGCAGAGAGTTGTTTTACACTCATAAGGTGGGGAAGGCAGCTTATTTGCAAAGGATAAATCCAATTGTACTCTCACTACAATTTAAATCAATTGAGTTTAGCCATCTTACTAAAGGTTTTCACTGCTACACACAAGAATAAAACTAGATTCTCAATGCACTGACAAGTTTTTGTCATGAAGAATCATGTCACAAATACTTTCTCCTGTCTGTTGAACAAGGTAACATTTGTGGAGCTCACTCTGCACCCACTTCACTGAATCCCTGCTTTCTTATTCTGCTTTTTAATATCCAGGTACTTCTATGTGACAGGTTAATGTAGGATTTGGAATACTAAATTCATATTTGTGTTCACTAATGGAAATAATTTTAGAATCAAAGAATGGCTTGGGTTGGAAGAGACCTTAAAGATCATCTCATCCCAACCTCCCTGCCACAGGCAGGGATACCTTCCACAAGCCCAGGTTGCTCAGAGACCCACTGAGCCCAGCCTTGAACACCTCCAGGGATGGGGAGTGTTGCTTTGTCCTGGTTCCAGGCAGCTGGGAGGAAAGGAGGCTCTTGTGGGTTGGAAGGATGTCAGAGGGAGTGGTTGGGAATTGTCAGGGATGAGCAGTCACATGCAAATTGTTCATTTCTTTAATCATTGGCACTGTTGCTGTCACTGTTCATTTTCTTATCTCATTGCTCTTTCCAGAAAATTGTCATCTCAAACCATGATCTTTACCTTTTGTGCCTCCAGTTCTCCTCCCCATCCTGCCACAGGTGGAGGGTGAGGGGGCAGTGAGCAAGCAGAACACTTTGGTGTGTTTCAGTGAGAACACTAAATTGGGGAATACCATTCCTAAACCACAGCACATTTCAATGCTATTTTTAGGAACGGCTGTGGTACATGAAGAATAATTGATGAGCATTTCCCATACAAAGAGATGTTATGATACTTATCAATTCTTTCTCCCAGCGTGCTTTCTTCTTATAGATAAATATACATTTCAGATACTCGACTAATTAAAGTCCTTATTAATAACTCCAAAAATGTTTTGTCCAGTCTATGAAGATATTTTTGAGCTAATGATATCACAAAGAGACATTTTTTCCGTGTATTTATTCCTGTTGCATGGAATCAGACGGTTCATTTCATAGCTGTAATAGCCATTGATTTCCTTCTGGAATGCATGTGAAGTTCCTTTATCACCAATGGGAGTCATATATTCACATTAAGTTGAGAACAGGCCCTGATTCAATTTTTCTTCAAGTAGAACTGTAATATTAGAAATATACCAGATGCTTTTTATTTTCTTTTTTAAAAAGTATATCTCATTGGAAATCCTGCACAGACGTAATTACTGTTTTTTAGAGCTGCTTGAAAATCTCTTCAGGGACCCTTTCCATTACATTTTTCATATCAAGATACAGTCTTTTTTTGGCCAGCTATATTATTTCTTAGCTAGCCTTTCCATTTTGGCAATTATTTTCTTGGACACCACAAATTTTGTCTTAGCAATACTTCATTCTACATTTGAAAAACTACATAAACCAGTGGAAAAGCTCCTACTTGCCACAATTGGCTATTGATCAGCCCTACAATAGATCTCATGTCAAAATTCAAAGAATTTTGTTTTAGTACGGATGTTCCATCATTTCTGAGAATGAAGTGAACGGAAACCCTACATCTAGATATTTATTTATTTTTGTCTATCTTGTTGATTGTGTTAGTTGTTGAGTCAGTTTTTCCATTGCTACAGTTTCCCCACACTTCATTAAACTCAGTCCAATTAAGCAATGAATTTGAAATTGTTTGCTTCATATATTCACGCTACCAACCATATTGGGAATGTTTGGCTACAAACAATAATTTCCTACAGTCTTTGACCTAGGCCAGGAAGATCACTATTAATTTTCAGAGGTTAATCTATTTAGATAAAATTTATAATATAACTTTATTCCATTATTTCTCTTTTATTCCTGTTCCTTCAATTTTATTTTCTTCTTTTATTGGATTGCATCTCATCAACTTACCAGAGTGTGATAATTACACTTGCTTAGTAATATATTGTAGTAGATGTCAAAAGAAATCTTATCTTTTTTAAATGCCTATCTGGGGTACAGACAATAATCTGGAGTTTGGGAAGTGTAGGGTATATAGGAGAATGAAGGACTTGTTTTGCTTTCCTCATTTTTGCATTCGGTTGACAAGCAGAAGGCCCAGATAAAAGTCCACTAAAGCAAAATTCTGCTTCACAGGCACATAGAGTCCAAAGACTTTAAGATTTAATCAAAGAGTACCTATAAATTTTATCATGGAAAGTAGACATCTTGGTTTCTGAGGAGGCTTCTCCACGTTCACAAAGGATAAGAGCTGAAGATAGAGCCCAATTCTTCAAAAAGCTGACCCAGGGATCTTCTAAGGGTTGATCATGTGCACACCAATAAAAAGGAAGGTGTTCAGTCCATATTTGAACTTATAAGTGGTGTCTTGAAAGGAAATGTCAGCAAAACTGACATATCAGCACACATCTCTGGATGTCTCCAGTTTGTTTGATTTGAAAAATCTAACGTATATTCACATATATATACATATTTATATGCACACACAAACGTATATATCTGTTTCTTCCGTGCTAAAATGATAAACATGCATCTTCTCTGTTTCTTATTTCAATACATTTACTGACATTTTTTTCTGATTCTGCTCCATTGATTTTAACTGGTTCTTTTCACATTTCCATTTCCATTATTGCTTTTCAGAGAAAGAGGCTGGTAGGTGACAAATGTGGAAACATTCTGTAAATGAACTACATAATCTGCCAATAAATTGCGGTTTCTTCAGAAACAGTAAATGAATCATCTATAAAGGTGTACAAGAGAGTTCCTATTTTCATAAAATGTATGTTTTATAAACTCATAAATGCAGCAGATGAGCAAGTCAGAATGGAGTTGCAACATTTTGCTAAATAATTTTACCACTATTTTTTTCTTTTCATTATAAGAATAAAAACTTATGGTGACTATTGTCCTTATTTAAAAAAACCCTTTCTCTCCTGTCTTTTTTTCCTCCTCAGTACAAATTCTTTTTTTTTTTCTTCTGAGCATTTTTCCAGACTGCCAATGTTTTCCCCAAAAGTACATGGCAAGTGGCAAAATCCATTAGAGCTATTACTTTCCTCAATGACTTAAATTCCCAAACACTGAACTTTTAAGAGTTTTGTGTCCTTTGGGTTATGCAAAGCTTGGTCTGTATCAGAATAGGAGACAAGCTAATAGCACTGTGTTTACCTATTTCTATATCTTAGATTAATCACCAAAAGAGCCCAAATGCTACGCAGCTCTAAACATTACTAAAAGCTACTGGTTGGCACCATTTGTTTTGGTTGAGGAAGAAAGAAGAAGAAAATGGAGATTTGTTTTTGTAATTTGTTTAAAAGTATACAGAATAAGTTCAACATCTTTCAATCATTGATGATTTATGAAGCTGTACTATATAATTCGTTATAGAGGTAATTTTTTTTTACATAGAGCCCTTCAGTGTCATGGGAACAAGTGGCCAGAACAGTTCTGAAGGTGCCATTTTATCCAAGAGTTTTCAGAATAGCACAGGATATGTCTAGAAAATTATTGGTGGTGATAATTTTATATGTAAACATATACACATACACAAAGTGCAATATCATTTCCTATGTGTGAGAGAACACACACAATCATATAAAAATCTTCTTTCATATTGAGTTTAGGGAGATCAGTGCTGTGTGAACTTTCTGCTTGGTCTCAGAGTCGCCTCTGTGCATTCAAGTCTGATGAAAGCATTGGCACATCCTGCCTGAATGTGACCCTTAAGGTCCAAAAAAACGTAAAAGTGATTGAGAGCGGTAGCTGAAGGATGGCAAAAACAACAAAAACCATTTCAGGCCCTGATCCACTGAGTCCAACAGTTCACCCAAGGCAGATGAAACCCTTCTGAAGTTAATGAGTGTCCGATGTTTGGGTGGGATATGTGTTTGCAAATGTGCCTTTAGTCTTTCTTTTTGCATGGGTATGCTCTACATATTTGATCAGTAATGGGTTTTGGGGGACCCCTGGATGGTCTAATTTTCATTTTGGAAATGAGAGGGAGATTATGAATCTAGTGAAGGGAAAAACAAAACCATCACAGGGAAGTCTTATGTTTCACCCAGCATAACTTCATTTTTTTCTTCCCTTCAACAACATATAAAAAAAAGATTCTTATTCTTCTGGATAGCTCTGACCAGGTAAAGTATTACTTCTATCACTAGTGGCTCAGAAATATCAGGAGGTTATTTACTAATGAATTACAGATTGTGCAGCATCTATATATCTGAGTCTCCCTTTAATTGTGTATACATAAAGATATATATGTGTGTGTGGTGAAACACTGTTTCACCATATGTTTAAGTTTGAACACTTAAAGAGCAATTGCTCATTCAGATAGTGTTTGAAAGTATCAACTGGAATTTCCATTTTGATCTTATTCATCATTTAACCACCTGTACATGCACAAGCATAGAGACCACCTATGAAGCTCATACAGTGATATTTTTAGATCACTCATAATTTCAGTTAAATTATGGTATGTGTCATTTCTGCTAGAAACAGGTGCATTTATGCTATCTGTATTCAAATGACTATCCCCATATTCATCCAAAGAATGCCTCTGAGAAACAACATGCTTTTTACAAAACCCAAATAAATGATTTCTAAGAAGAGAGATACAAGAGAGAAGTTCTTCCCCCATGGCTGATCACACTCCTCAGCTGATGCTGCTGATAAATTTGCTGATAAAACCTGGAGGGACTTTCACAGGGGAACATTACTTTTAAAGCAGCTTTGTAAGACTCAAACCTCCTTACATTGCAGATCTGCTGATCCCTGTTGTCTAACTGTGGTTACATGTGCTGACTCCAGTTTCAAAAATAATTTCTTAATCACTTTTGGCTCATCTTGGGTTTTCACATTGCAAAGCTGATGCAGCTGTGGAAGGATGGACCAGATTCCATTCTCCCTCACAGCTCATCAACATCAATGTTAATTAAGTTCTAGGTTTGGGGCCAGGTTACACCCTGAGATACAAATGGCCTCCAGTCTGGGGCAAGGGCTCTTCCCTTCATCTGCGTCGTGCCTGGCATAATGTGGTTCATGGATCATGCCTGAGATTCCTGGGGATTGCAGCAGTAAAGATATTAAAGAGCAGTATTACATCCCTTAATGAATTATGGTAACTCTTTCACACACAGCAGTAGGGCTGGGGTTAGCAGGGCAAATTTGTCCCTCTATTGTACAGGGGCCTGTGGTCCTGCTCTTCTGACTCTCCAAGCTGGAGAACATGGTGGAGCTCATCATGATTTTCTCCTTCCCTCATGCAGAGAAAAGCAGAGGGTGCAGAGAGATGGCTCAAGTTCACATGTCACTCTGGGAGCAGGCAAACCCTGCCAGATGAGGACATTCTGTGACTGCAAACAAGCTAATTCTTCCCTTTTATCTATTCTGCCACAAACTACTTCCTTCTTCAGGAAATCAAACGAGCTGCTTCATTAAATGCTTCAGACCTGTAATACCTTTCAGGTTTTTGTTAAGCTCAAGCAGACAAGTCCTCATCCCAGCACAAACTTGGCTCTCCCCCTCTCTCTGTCTTTCCCTGCAGTGTTACTTGAGTCCTCATTTTCAAATGCCGTAATAGCACCGAATAACTATTTAGTTGAACACAATCACACAATTGTGTGACAAGACAAATGTAATGTAGAGCACAGGGGAAATGTGATCCTAAACTCAGGGCATCCATTCTGCACCAGAACAGTCGAGAGCTATGTAGTTTTTGAAAGCCAGTCTCCTCTTGACAATTACCTTCAATTAATGGTACACTGCACTAAGCAGAAAATAAAAACTATGCCATTAAATCCTTCAATGCAGGCTGGAAGGGTTCCAGGTTGGCTCTAAACTACCCTAAAGAGCCTGTGTTCATATTACATAGTTATAACTTTACAGGCCTAAAAGAATATGAATCAACAGTCATTTATGCTGTCCCCTGCACTTGACAAAGCTTATGTCTGAGAGTTCTAATCCTGATGTAGCTGGGTTATATGGAGGCTGTTTTGTATCCAAAATATAAACCTGTCCACAAACATTGCCTTTGCTATTTAAAGCTAAATAGCTGCTATACAAGTACTTCTTTCATTGGCATGTATTTCATAGAAATCTACTGAAAGAGTGAAAGCTGACTTGTTTTTTGCAAAGTCTTTAGTATGTGCTTTACATTGGAATCCATGTAGTTGAACACAGGTCCTTTATTTATTTGTTCTTTGGTGTACAGGCTTTGGCTGAGCTCGGCAAACAAGAGAGTGATCAACCAGGATTGCTGAGTGTGAGGTGTCCCAGGATGCACCAAACTTCTGTCCCATCCCAGAGTGGAGGAAGAGGTTGGGTCCTTGGAAGCAGTTGTTACCTCCAGGCTGCTCCTCCCTGACCTGTCTGGGGTGGCCTTTGGCAATGTGATGATTTTGATGTACAGAAAGGCCACAAGGATTGGCTGTCCAGGCTAGAGCTCATTCAAAAGTTATGATGAAAGTGCTGAGAGGTGAAAGACCGTGCTCTGAAAAAAAGTGAAGCTTCGTGAATTTAATTGTCTCATTTGTTTTTAGGACTTATGCCTCAGTATACGGAAGTATTTTCTAAGTTGCAACTTGGCTAAAATTCTTCTGTCAAAACGAGCTTGGATGTGAAAACTTGCTTACAATGAGGCAATATCTTTAAAGAGAAACACCTAATTTTAATGTGAAAATACATTTTCTTCAGTTTTCAGCCAGAATGTTTGGCTTTCAAAGACAGATCCGCTTTGGGTTTGGTTCAGATTGTTAGTTTTTAATTAGACTTTTCAGTGTATCAAACAAACATAAACATTTCCCTCTGATGTGTTTAGAAAAACTTTTAATACACCCTAATATCTTAAGAACCAAGCTGAGGAGGCTGTTCCTGTCTTTTGCTTGTTTTCAGCCTGATTATGGAGGTAGCCTTGGCTCTCAGAGATGCTTACCTGGTGCTCAGTACCATCCATCACCCCAGGCCTCAGCAGCAGAGAAGCTTTGGAGCAGTCTAGAGGTTTTTGTACTCATAGCAGGAGTAAACAGCTGGGAAATACCAGAATTTGTGATTTCACTTGACCATTTCTTATGTGGGACCAAAAATTCCTGCAGGTTCTCCCAGTGAGCAACGTTAAATGTTCGTTAACAGGTTATTGTGACATTGATATATCTAAAATTAGTTACCAGTAAGGTTCTAATGCAGATTTTTACTTTTTCCTTAGTTTACAATGGCAGTTTTTCAGCTTTTCTTTTTTCTTTTTAGCCATCCATACAGCAATTTTTAACTCATGTTCTTCCTGCCTCTGACACCCCAATCAGTACTTTTGGCAGCTCTGACCAATCACATTGTGTCTCTGTGGGATATTACAAGGCTTTACCAAAATCCCTTATTATTTTCAGATATTTGGAGCTTAGCCCTTGAATTATGAAATGCAACAATGAAAGCTTATCAATAATATCTAGGATGATAATAGTTTAATTATATGATGTGACAGAGTTTAACTGCCTTGCTTCCTTAAAATTCTTCATGTAAATTTTCATTCAGGTTAAACTTTAATTACTAATACAACTTCATTTGGCCCCAAAATGTCCACAGTGCTAACAGCTTTGCTTCTGAAAGACATGGTTATTCAGACCCAAAAAAAAAAAATTTAAAAAAATGTGCTCAATGCACAAGATGCCAAACTGAGATTAAACCCGCCAAGGTCTACAAAGCCTGTTGCAAGAATGATAACTATCTTTATCAAAATCCCAAGCAAAAACATGTACGTCAAGTGAGATTGTCGATAAAATATGAATATCAGGGTAGGACTAAGTTGTGGGTTAGTTTCAAAGAATTTATTTCCCTCTGAGATGCAAAATTTATCTCAAATCTTACAACCCGTTTCTGAACACTGCATTTATAAATTCTGATGACATGGGTAGTTTCTTTCTATGGCAACACATAACTACAAAAGACTTGTTTATTAAACATATCTGTGGATTTCTCTGGTTCACTGAGTGTTTTGGGGTACTAATTTTTTAATTCTAATATGTCTGTCATTCATTTACATGCGTGCCCACAAACCTACAGCTTTCTCACACTGGACACGTTCATTGTAAAAGACAAAAACCCAAAGATGGGACATCTGATTCCCACAAAGACATCATCTGCCACAGCATAATTAAAAGGGTTTTGTCTAGGTGATATGATGGGGATTTCTTTACTTTGCAGAGATGTTCTGAGATGCAGTTTACCCTATTTTTCCAAAGGATCCTCATGTTAATCTCAGCCCAAATTCTTCTTTGTTCCACACTGTTGCTGTTTATTTGGGATGTGGTAAATTTTAATTTAAGCATTTTTTTAGTGGTTTATTTTTTGGACATTGCTTGATAACTCAGAACTGTACAACACAAAATACAGAAACAAGCATCAGGTTTTGCTTCATGGATAATGCAGCTGGAGACATTGAAGCTCAGTGTTTATTTATGGGAACAGATTGTATTCCTACATCACAAAGTGTCAAAAAACACCTTCTGATGACTAACAGATTTTACCCTGCATGTGGCATGAGCTGGAGAATTCATCCTGTAACTGTCTCAAAGGGAAATTTATTTCAGATCCTTTTACCTCTTGATTCATAGACTTTGAGCAACAAAGACTCTACAACATTAAGGGATTAACTGCACTTAGATGTGGTGTGTGGCACACTGCAGTCAGGGTTAAATAAACAGGGCAACTTTGGCTTTTAGGCATTTACTTCTCTTCAGTGCCTATAAAAGGTACTGGCATGAGGATCATCCTACCCAGGTGATAGAAGGGAGCTGAAGGCATTGGATTCTTCTCCTGTGCTGAGAAAACATGGTGTAAGACTACCAAATGTTTCCTTTATGTGTTCAGATGTCTCTCTGCAGAGTCATATTTTGACATCAACACAATTCCCTTATCAGCTTCCTTCCACATTCCCAAGGTTCGGCAGGATCCTTTCACTCTCAGAGCTCCTTCAGTTGCCAAGGTTCCCTTCACTTCTCCTTGCCATTTCCCCATTTTTTAGAGCTCTGTATTCATTGTGATCCTTCTTCTCTCTGTTTCCTGGTCACACTGAATTGGTGTCCTTTATGTCTCATCAGCAGCAATAATTAATGAAATTGAGATATGTCTGATACTCAGACATGGACACTTGGATTCCCTCTTCCCTAAGAGTTGCTCTGATTTGTGTTTTCACCATAGTTGCAGGTTCTCAGTTTAGATCAGTGCACAGCTCTTCACCAAACTCATGCTGCATAATTAATCAGTTGTGAGAATCCTTGTATGAGGGCAGATGAATTAGGAAGTTGTGGAAATATGTCCTATCCTATGGACTTGCCTATCCATTGCAAGTATTCAATTTATTGTTCCTTTGACAGGCTTAGACCTCATTTAAATCATTTCACTCTTGACCTGTACAGGATATTTTTCTGAATAAAACCCAAAACAAGACTGAATGCTAATTTCAATATTTGTCTTATGTGACAGAGAGGAAAGACAGCTGTAATTCAACTATTTTGATGAATCATCTATGAACTGTACAAGTGTTAACACATCCTGTCATTATGATTTCTACACTCCCACCTGCTCCTTTACTTCACCCACCTGTTGTATCTTGCCTTCTAGATTGCGAGTTGTTTGGGGATGGTACATTGTTTACTTTGTATATGTTGTAAAATGCCTTAGTACGACCCAGTTTAAGCTTCTAGGCTCTTCTGCAAAAATAAAAGTTAAGAGTGTAATGGACATCAGAGATAAGCAGAGGCAATAGTAAGATACTGATTAGTTTTCAGATAGGAGCCTTTAAAGTGCATTTTATTTTTTAGTAATGATATACTTAATGTGTGATAATGATCTTAGTGTAAAATCTGATTGGAAAGTAGACACCTGTTGTTTTTTCTGCAAAGTAGTTAAATGAGGTCAGCACTTCAAGCTTTCTCCCCTCCCTTCCCTCCAGCCCAGGGTTGACCTCACCTTGGTTAACAACAGATAAAATTGCAATGCCTGGTCCCACCAGTGCCTTGTGGTGGGAAAATTAACACGTGTTAGCTATTCACTGGTAACCTGGTAACAATGCTGGAGTGTTTCAAGAAGGGAAGAGAGGAAAGCTATCAGCTGTTTCCTTGGTCTGATATTTCGTGGACATTGCCACACCCGTTGACTTTGAAGATTAGCTCTTGAATGGTTGTCATTCCTGCTTATTGTGAGGAATTTGTAGCCCATTCCAAAGGTACCACCAAAGTCATCTGCTGGGAGGTAAAGATCCTGGCATGAGGTGGATTCAAGCCCTTTCCCAAGAGGATATGGGCTCATCTGCCTGTTGCGCTGGTCCCCTCCACCATGTATCTGTTTGAACAAGAGCATTGTTGCCTGTTTGGCAATAAAGTATTTAGCAGACACCCGTCATCCATCAAAGCATTATCATTAATAATCACAGTGAGACATTGGGCAGAATGGGAAATTAATCACAAGTGGCAGGTGAAGCACCTCAGTGCAAGAGGAGCTTTTCTGCATGCTGAAGAGGAGTGTTTTGCTGCTTGCCTTCACAAAGGGAAACTGGGTTTAATTCAGACTTGCAACATGTCCCCCTTTCCTCTACTGGTGTAAAGAGAATGGTACATGATCACTCTATTGCCAAATGGAGTGATAGAAACTTCAGAGTGATAGAAAGTGTCCTCATACAGTCATACAACAGTGAAACAGGGTGGCTGTTTCTTGAAGAAGTAGGAATACAAATTTCCAGAGCTTGGCAACAGGGTTGGAATAATTTAAGGACTCATTGTGGCTGAAAAAAATTATTGTAATTATCAGCCTTCTCCCTCCTGCATGGCCCCTGTCAACAGGTACCATGAGAACAGCAGTGATTAAAAAGGCAGGGTAATAACATCGATTTAGTCTGATTAATAAAGTAATAAAGCTGATTGAAACCTAAACAATTGGAATGAAAGTCCTTCTCAATATATCAACAAGTCGAACTTACGTCACCGATTATAGACTCTTTTTGTTACCCTCTCCCTGAAATGGAAAATGATTCATCCTTTCATTATGACAGTTCTGGTCTGAATATCATGCTGAGCTAATTGAAGTTTGCCTTTACGTTAGAAAAATCTACAAGGCACAGCGATAGTGTGTGTGCCTTATAATAGCTGCTGTCCCAATGCTTTTTTTTCTTTTTAACCAAAGCCTGTGTTACTCCTGTAACCGAGTGACATAAATTCACACAGAGTGAAACTAAATTAATGTATATTCACATAAGTCATGGAACATGCATTTAACCAAGAAATGTCCAGCATAATTTTCATCCTTCCAATGATAACTCTGTCACTGGTAAAATATTGATACAGAGATTCTTATTGCTCCAGATTTTAGCTCAGGAGAGTGTGGGGATCTCTGGTAGGATGCTTATGAGAATGACAACTGCAGCCATATAAGTATGATGGAAGTGATGATGGCAAGCATGGAACTTTGAAGACCTGGTAGTCCTTTAGCACATTCTCAGCTGAAAAGAGCTGAGCAATATTCACTTGTCGCATTTCATATGAGACTACTTTTCCACAATAAAAAGCATTTCAGCATTCCAGGCTCACATGTCTTTTAAAATGCAAGCTGAAAATGTAAGGGTGCTGTATTGCTTTTGAAGTGCACTGTCCCTTGAAGAAGAATTAAAGTGAAAGAGAGTAGGTTTGGATTAGGAAGAAATTTTTCCTTGTGAGGGTGTTGAGGCACTGACACAGGTTGCTCAGAGCAGCTGTGGCTGCTCCACTCCTGGAGGTCTGAAAGGCCAGGTTGGATGGGGCTCTGGAGTAACCTGACATGGTGGAAGGTGTCCCTGACCATGGCAGAGGGTTGGAACAAGAGGATCTTTAAGGTCACATTCCAAACCAAACCATTCTTTGGTTCTATGTATTTGTGATCTTGTTCTCCAGGATGTAGGAGCCCTTTCTATTTGCTGTCATCTTCTCAGATGATGGTACTGTTTTAAAGCACAGGAGCATAAGTCCAACATCCAGGATCAGATCAAAATGAATCTTTCCCCAGAATCCCGTTTTAACAGTGAATGATAGAAAATTTTGAGGAAAAGAGAATAAGAATAATTAATGCTTTGATAATCAGTGATTTACATCATGTCAGCTGAAACTATTTGGAGCATAATGGGGTAACTTTGATAGACTATTCTGCTAATTTGATTAATTTATCTCTTTTGACTTTAAAATGTACTGCAGCAATAAGTTCTATAGCAATAGAAAAAATAACGTTACAGGAACATACAATTCATAAATGTACAATTCAGAATCATCATCAGCAGATTGTTTTCCAAGACAGATTCTTATTTGCTTTCTTACTTTCTTAAATCTTCCAGCCTCAGCTAACAACAGTATTATCTTTCAATAACTGTAAGGAAGAGGGTGCTGCAGCCCCAAAGGCCAACCTTGTTATCACTTCCAGGACAAATTATATCTAATGATAGCCAGGGAGAAGTTTAACTTCTTAAAGCAATCAACATCCAGCCTAACAAAGTGAGACTGTTATCCTGAGCCTTCATGCTCATTGTCCCATGACAAGACCATTTAAAGGACTGTTTGCTGTATTCTGGGTTACAGAAACACAGTGTCCCTCTGGGTGCCTCCTCTAAACTCTGGAGCAGAAGCTGGATATTGCATGACCCTTCAGGAGAATGCTCTAGTATTCCTTGGGGTTGCATTTTGTAGGACATGGGGTAAAATTCTAGAGACCACAGTTACAGACTGACTTCCCAGCAGAAATTCAGCCAAGTCTGACTGTGTACAAATCTGCTTCAACAGCTCCCTCTCTAGTGAGACTTATGAGCAATTTCTTAAGGAATTCACCTCTCTTCCTCGTAACCTTTGATAATTTGCCACCAGAAGTTAGAGCAGACCTTGTTTGCCATTAGAAAACATGATGGACATTAGAAAGAGTCAAGTGGTTCCAGATCTTATGGGATGAGTGCTCATTAAATGTGTGCAATAATGCATTTTAACAGTTACACTCAATACTACTACTAAAGACAGCAACTAGTATCCAACCCAAGCACATATATTTGAGATTCTTGTTTTTTGTTTTTTTTTTTTTTAAAACATCCGGTTATATTTCATGGACACAGAATTGGGACCTTGTGAAAATATTCAAAAATGAGGTACATTCCTTAACAGGGGTAGGATAACCCTTGGGGTTGCTGAAACTGGGAAAAGTGCCTGTTGAAATATAAAATGGCTTTAAGCCTTTTGGGAATATACTGTTGAAAAAGAAAATCAAAGAGTTAGGAAGGGGAAATGTACTGTCATTTTCTGTTAAGAAGCTCATTTTTCGCCTTCTTTTAGAACCATTCAAAATTACTTCTGGCACAATTTAATAATCTACATCAGTTTCCCGAGAGTTAAGATAGCAAATGATATTATGGCAAAAATGTCTTAAATAAAATAAACCTCAGTAAAACCCAAAATGTTGCTTTATCATCAGATTCTTGAATAATTCAAGAGCTGTAACATCCACTTTTAAATTTTACTGAAATGGGGATATTCTTCCTTCTAAATGACAACAGTATTTTAGTACAAGGCATATGCAGTGGAGCAGAATTAGGTTAAGATTAGGTGTTATGTAAGAGATTGTGTAATGTAACTCTTTCACATGTGATTGTGCAATTGTCAGTATTAATTATAAGCAATTATCCATGTTCTTTGGACACCATTGTTCTCCTCCCACCTCCCCAATTCTGTGGGTCACCTTCCAAAATCCCTGTGGGGGGGAGAGAGGCAGGAAACATGGGGCGGCAACCATGGAGGGAATTCCTGCCATGTTTCACGGCCAAGGGAGAGATGCTGGTTTTGTCAAACTCACACCGTGTCCCAATGGATGGGGGCTGGATCCTGTCTCAGCAGCCCTGCCTGACTTCCTCCCTTATCCAAGAGTTTGGCTTAGCTTGTAAGCTCCTGCCCCAGGTGCAAATTGTCCCTCAGCCATGACACTGACCCGGCACAACGTGACAACTGTCATGGATGAGCTGCCTGTGACTCAAGGGCCACAGCTTGGACATCCTTCTCTGTTGCTTCATGCACACCATGGACTAAATGCATAACAATGAGTCAGGCTGATTCCAACAGAGATTAAGTTCATGTAGAGGAAGGATCTGAGATGACCTGGAGTTGTTTTCATACTCTTTTTGTCCTCAGCTTTTAGCATAAGGACTTTGGTAATGGGCTCTGTTGGCCTTTTAATTGTTCAATAGAGTGGTGCAGCACCTTTTGCTTAGGTAGCAAATAATGCAAAATTTGCAGGCCAGCACACATTTATTTTCTTAGCAACTCTGCTGAAGGCCATGTGATAAGTAGGATAGCTTGGGATAAAGGCTGGGAGGTATGGAGGGAGAGTTATACCAGCAGTGCATTTGACAGAACCTGATTTTCAAGTTTCTGAGAGGTGGTCATGATTTTCACCCTGGAGAAATGCTGTTCCATCGCAGACTTCCTGAGCTGTCTCTCAAAAAGGGTTGGATGCATCTTAGCAAAGATATATGTTGACAAAAGACACATCTACATCCACGAAAATCAATCCAGTTTCTCTTTACAGTCAGGGTAAATCTGGCTGATATATCCTGTGAAGCCCAGAACTATTTATCTCATTCTCAAACATTCAACCAGATCATATGAAGCATGCCTAGAAAGTGCCTGTTTTTCTCCCCTAACTGCAAAGAGGACCAGAGCAGAAGGGTCCATTTAAAGATGCCAAAAATGCATAGGAATACCTGAAATCTGCTCAAATTAATTTAATTAAATAAATTGTTTAATTAAATTAATTATTTAATTATTTAATTAAATAAATTATCTTTTCTGTTCTTCAGTGTCTCAGGTGTAAAAAGCCTTACCCACTGGTAAGGTCCACTACTTGGAAAATAGTGCATTTTAATTTTTTGGGTTTTTTTTTTGCTACAAAACCACAATTCATACTTTAGTCTATTTGACTTTACAAATCAAATAACAAGTAAAATGATGTGCTGCTACAACAATAAAACCCTTTCTAAGCTTATTGACACAAACTTTCCTCCCAGCTGATGTTATCTCTTTTCAAATTATATTAGATCATATCTTACCAGGAGAGCAGGCTGATTAAGTATGGAACTGAGTCTGATGACACACCAGTTTTACTGCATTTAGCTCAAAAATTTGAATGGAGATTCTGCTGGTATGATATCACCACGTAACTAGAGCTAGATGCACATTCACATCTTTGTTCTTTCTCCAGAAAAAGCATGAAGCCTATTTGAGAGCTTGTTGAGTGGTAAAATATCTTCCAGTTTGCATGGAAAGAAGGAAATAAAGAGAGTAAAGGAAATAATTAACTTTAAACCTGTATATATAAAATTGCTGTAAGTGAGATTAAGCAAGCAGTGTTGAAACCACATTCAACCCTCTCCATCTGTCCTATGTAATAATGCCTTGACAAAAGCCCAACAAATCTGGCACCTCCAAATGCCTTCACATGCCTTTTTTGTGCTGTCCAAAGCATTTATCACTGTAGTGAAAAGAAACCCACTTGGAGGGGTTGTGCAATAATCATAGCACTTTTTCCAGCCCTTTGAACTAAAACAGAGGAAGGAACAGCTGTTGAACTCAATGTTCATTGTAGGTCCTTTTCAACTATTCTATTCTATTCTATTCTATTCTATTCTATTCTATTCTATTCTATTCTATTCTATTCTATTCTATTCTATTCATTTTCTAATCTGTCATATTATTAATTTCCAGTAATTAATATTGTGCCTTAAAAGCAGTGATGTCCCATTGAACCCCATAAAGACCTGAACTGAGTTTGAAAGTGTCTGGTTCACCCAAGAGGGGACACACTCCAAGCAGTGGAAAAATGAAAGCAAAGTGTAATTTTTAATCCTTCTGAAGACACTTCAGCAAGATGAAATTAGGCCAACAAAACAAAACAAAAAAAACCACAAAAAACAAAAAAATGAAAACAAACCCCAAAAAATCTGGTTTATATCATTCAGCTTCTTTAATTTTTGTGCCACTTCCACAGCAGCAACAAGGACCAGGAGACTGGTGCACTGAAAGCTGCAAAATTCAAGGAGAATCAGGTTTTATAGCTGCACTGACACTCAGGTTATCAATGCATTGAGCTATTGATGTGCACTTTAACTCCAGGAACATAAAACGTGCCAAAGCAAAATTACGTGTGGGAGTTATTCAATAACATGTGGAACGTAAATCTATTCTCTATCTCTTTGCATCAAGAACATTAATTAATTCTGCGATGAGAATGCTGTTTTCAGCTTACAGTGAAAGCTGGGAGAAACTGTAAGTGATCCTTCTGGCTTTAATAACTGTGCATTTAGTTCAAGGAAGGAAAAATGAATGTAGTCATTAAACTGGAAGATTTTCCTGATCATTATGAGATTGAGCTGTAGGTAGAAATCTCAATATGTATATTAGAGCAGTAAAAGTGTGGATGGTTCTTTCCATGTCAGTATTTTTGTTTGTTTGTTTTGTTTTAGAAGACTATGCAAATTCAGGTTCAGACTGTTGGAGAGAGAGGATCAAGGCACTGCATGTGCCAAGTGGTGTGTAAATAACCCATATGATCCTTCCCACATCCAGTTAAATCCATTCTTAGAATGCCAATATACAGGTATATGGACAAAAATTAGTCTGATCCTGATACTTAAAACCCTTCTTCCTCAATACCTTCCCCATACCCTTTGGTTTGTGAAAACCCAGGTCAGAAAATCCTATGTTTGCTACTGCACATGATGATGGGAAAGGGAAAGATTATATTGATCTCAAAGAATATTGAGACTGTGAACTCCTGTAACACAGCATGACCTGGAGATATTGTCTGCTAGAAACAGAGAACAAGAGTGCACATGCCTATATCTTATGAAAACAGGTCCTCACAATTTATGCAACAATTCCAAATGTAATATACAATAAGAAAAAAATCCAAGGTCATTTATTAGCTGGCAAAACCCTGGCTATGTATCTTTCTTGGAACAGCACCTTTAATGAACTCTCAATGTGCAAACTAACTTCATCATGTGCTAGCGTGCCTGGCTGGAGAGAAACCTTGTTGATGTCTGCTTGATCTTCAGAAGCTAGAGATAAGAGATTCTGTGTCAATGTCAATAATGGTACAATGAAATAAACTGTATCCACATACTGATAGCGTGAACATCTACAGGGGGAGCTGCTCAGGAATTTTTCCAGTAGGATACTTCATGGTGCAAAAAGTGCCAAGTCATGTGAGTGGGTTTTTTTTTGTTGTTTTTTTTTTTTCCTAAGGAGCTATTTTTGTCTAAGGTCTAAGGAATTGTTAGTCTAAGGGAAGATGGAGTAGGGCAAAGACAATGTCGATCACATGCTGTTCACAATCATAGACTGGGAAGAAGCTTTTTTGAGTCCCTGCTCTGAATCACACAGGGATGCAGCTTTCTAAAACCAGAATAGATTCGAGCCTTTCAATTGATTTTTTTTTGGAAAAGAGACAGAAACTGAACACTTCTGTTGTGGAATAAAACACAGCCTCTTCCTCCTACTCCTCTCCCCCCCATCCTTAATATTGCAAATATTTTTCACATGACATTAGGGAGAGGTGCTTTCTATAATTGCACATTCCTGTGAGCATGTGCAGGTAAAAGCATCCTACAGGTAGTATTGTTGTAGCCCACAATTCATGTAGAGCCAGGCATAATTTTCCTTTGGAGGCTAAAAGATGACTGAAGTCTCCATGCAACCCACCTCTCCTGCCCTTTAACAGCTTCTGCTGTTCCCGTTGGGACCTTCCCAGTCCCCCATGTATAAGTCCTCCAAGACAGACCTTCCTTGGGACCCAGGAACATTCACACATTTTAGTGACTTGTGGGTTCACTGGGGAAGGAGATGGGGCACCAGAAGAAGAGCATGGAATCTCAAGGAGCCTTGAGTGTTTTCTCCTGAGTGAATCAGAGAGTGGCCACTCATCTGACTCATTAGATGCCCTTGGCAAGGATGTGCAAGCACAGGTGCTTCCAGGTATTTGTGCCATTACTTCAGCAACTGGGCATTTAAATCAGAGGCACAGTCTAATCAAATAAAGTATAACTGATAAAGACCCTGTCCTATCCTTTGGAAGTTCCTGCAAATAATCAAAATTCTGGTTTTTATGCCTTTAAATATCAGTGAAAGAAAATACTGAACAACTGGTTTAACAAAAAAAAATTTTTTTTGAACATTCAGAACATTGCTCAATACTATGCCTGAAGAAAACTGCCAAAGTATTTTCCCTTTGTTTGAGAAGTTTATATTCACATAATACTAGAAATATTGTTTCCTGGTGGGCTATTGACAAAATATTACCATTTTTCAGTAAGAACAACTTCTTGATTCTGCTATTTGAAAAAAGAAATTATTTTCTGCTACTGATGGCTTTTAAAACTGATGGAGATTTAAAAGTCATGATAGTACATGTACAAACATTTTTGAAGGCCAATATCCAACTGATTATATCTCTGAAAAACTAATTAGCTAATTTTCTTGAAACTCTACAGAAAATTGAAGTATTATCCAAAGCTTAAAGCTCAAAAGTTGGAGAAGGTTTCATTTATTAAAAAAGGCCAAATTATTAGCACTTAACAGAGCTTGTTAATTATTTCAGTACAGCAGAACTGTTGTACCCTTTAATTAATTATATAAAGCAATGTCTTTTAAAATACATCCATATAAACTTAGATTATCTGAGTTGATCCTTATCCCAAGCTCCCTTATTTGAATCTAGTCTAATACTCTTCTTTTACCTGAGTGAATTGGGCTTTAAAATTATAAAAATAATAAAACAGATAGGAATTAAGGATGCTAATAGAGCTTCTTACATTTGAGTTTCATTTTGCAAAGAGGAGCAGCTTCAGTGACATTTTCAGAGTATGTCTTCAAAACAAGCACAGCCTGCTTTGAAATCAAAAGTTAAATGTTGTGTTTTAAATGTCTGAATTTAGTTTTGTATGTCCAGGTACCGATGGATTGTATTGTTGCTGCTTTTTAGATGCAAGTCACCCTGATACAAAAGGAAAGTAGAAACTCTGAGTTCTTGCATTTCAGCACTGCAGTCTGTCCAGTCATGAACCAGAATCTGCTGGTTTACCCTAGAAAATAAAAAAAGTGAAAAGCAGTATAGCAAGGGACAGAGAACTTTTTAAAATGTTTCAACCAAATAAGCAAGTTCACTTGCAAGATTTGTTTGTAGAAAAATATTTGTGCTCTTGTTTGCCATAAATATATTTTAAAAAAATTCTGTGATATTAATTTGTCTCTTCTTTATTTTCCCTCATCAGGAATTTGGTCTCATTAGTCTCAAGAGGTAACAAGCTCCTTGGAGTAAATGATTCATTTTACATAAATTATGTTGATTTTTGTTTTTACTGTCTCAGAATTAGCTCCTGTTTGTCGCATAGCTTCTTTTAACAATATTTATTTCAAGGGATTTTTGTAGGTTCTGTTTTTCTGGAAGGATTTGTCAATGCATTTTAAAACATGCTCATTTTTTCTGTTTTATTTTGGTTTGCTTTCTAGTTGCAGGTAAGAAAAACTACCATGAAAAGTTATAGTAAAACCCAACAAAACCTAAAACCTCACCTTGTCCAGCATAAAAATAGCAGTAGCATATTTAAGGAAACATCTGTTAGGGGAAGCAGAATAAAATGCCTTCCCTATAAAACATCATTTTGCTTGTGCAAGGGCCAATCTGTTTCATTTGTTGATGTTCACATCAGGATCCATTTGATTTAACCATATCTTTGCTTTGGAAGAAAGAAAAAAATCCAGTGTATTATTAATGCCTCATTGTATATGAGAAATGAGAATATGAGTCAATGTTGCTTCAGTGCTGTGCATTATGAAGAAGTTAAAGTAGGTCAGCACAGCATATGAGGCTGAATAGACTAATAAAGCATCCTACAGTAGACATTCATCTACCAAGGAGTCATGTGTTATGTGCTGGCACCAACACAAGATAAGAATTTTGATTTGTGGATTTTCCAGATCACATTCATCCTGAGAAAAGAAATAGCTGCTCCAGTTTCTCCAAAATTCCCTCTCACTTTTACTAAAGGGACAAGGCTGGGACTATTTTTGCTCAAATTTAGTTTGGTTTTTTGTTTGTTTTTTAATTTGATTTTTCAGAAACAAAATCAAGTAAAGATATATAAAACAAAGTAGATGAGGGAATAAAAGGAGTTCAAACTTAAGTCTTACCTTCAAGTTCTCACGACTTAATCACAGAAATTTTGTAGTAGTTCCTGAGTGAAGGGACATGAAACAGACTAGAATCTTTTATGAAAATAATAATTGTTTTTCCTCCCAAATTAAAAGATGTGCTGAAAGAAAGCTACAGAGCACCAAACAAGGAAGAGTTGCAAAGTGAACGTGCTTGGCTAGATGATACTGCATTTTAGAGTCCAAAAATGATCAGTCCAAAAATGTTTTTCTAAATTGTCATCAGCCCTCATTCAGGGAAATTCTTCTTCAGAAAGTATTGGAAAATAATAATGTGGCATTCCATTGCTATTAAGTCTCAAAGTTCACAGACTACATCTGTTCAGGTTACAAGTTAAAACTATGCTATCATGCTCAGGTTTTTGTTTTCTTTCTTGAGTATCATTCATCATCAATACGAGAGATATTATAATTGAAATTTATCCTACAGTTCCGTTCCTGATCTCTGAGCCAAAAGCTGAGTTGTCTCCCCAGAGCTAACAGTATTCAAATGCAGTTAAAATGATCTAATATGAGTCAAATACACAAAGAGAAAGGTTTATTAAGCAAGGAGGTGCCAGCCTTTGATGGACTTATACTTTAAGCAGCGTGCTTCACTCTCTGCTGGCTGTGTTATAAAACCAAAGGGGGATATCTCCTCTTTTGTTGGATTTGAGAGGATAGGTTTAGAGCCATTAAAGGTAAATTTTAAGAATATTGGCTCTGTGTTTTCCCAAGCACCAAATAACCCCCAGAACTCTGTACATTTCCATAGCCTAAAAGCTGGGGATACCAGAGGGAAGGAGTGACCATTGTGCAGCTCCTGACCAACACAAGCCCAGCAGAGCTCCCAGCCTGGGGTTTGTCTCCTGCCTTTCTCTGCCTGGTCAGGGGATGTCACCCTGTCCAAACTGCTGCTGACACTGATTCTGGGTGTTTTACCTGGAAACTTGCTGAAAACTTGCTCCTCCCCCTCACTGTGTCAGGAGGAGCTGTGGAACCACCACTGCCTCTGCTGCACCCACAGCTTCAGCTCAGCCACGTATGGGGCTGGTATTTGAAGCAGAAAAAAAGTCCATGAAAGTTTATTTCCTACATGAAAAAGATGGAATTATGTATTCAACCTGTTTCTTAAGTATCTTTAGTATCTAAATAATTTCTGCCAGTGGCTGCCCATCATCTGATTTTGTTGTCTCATTAACCAGTCTCGTAAACAAAGTGTTGTAAAAAACTCAATACAGGTAATGGGACCATGAAGTGATATCAAGATATTATGATTGTTCTCTGGCCCTAAAATCAAGTTAATAAAGAGTAATGTGCCAAAAGAATTGGGTATTCCCTGGTAGAGAAAAACACAGGATAAACCTGGCGCACTTTTTTAGCAGAACATACCCTTGCATAATTATTTAATGATTCATATATATTGCTTAAAGATGAGCTGCATATGAGAGAAAAACAAGGAATCATGTGAGATTTTTTTCCTGCTTTGTTGCAATACATAAGCAAACAATGAAGCATACTGTTAAATATAAATTTTTTGTTTTGATTTTGTATTTATTTTTCATATGTGTAAATTGGAGATGACTGATACAGAATCATAAAAAAAATAATATAATCCAACTCAAGAAAGTTAAGGATAAATACTTGAAATTAATGTTTTAACGAATATTTCTTCGCATTCCACTGCCTACTAAACACTTGTGCATCTTTGTTATATATTTATAACAAAACACCATGTTCAGTGTTTTAATTAAAGGGCTCCAAAAGCACTCCAGTCATACTAAAGCCCATCAACCTCCAGGAAAAAAAAATCCTAGTGTTTCCAGCATTTCTTCAGTTAAAAAAAAAATAAGCAGAAAATGCTTGTATTAAAAAAATCTAAAATCACTTTCACTAAATTGCTCCTGAAAGTTCCTCTTTCTTAACAAAAACAAGGACAGCATAAAGAACAATGTATAGAAAATCCTATATTGAGTTAATCTAATTATGCACAACAAGAAAAACAAGGTAAGCATTGTAAATTTGCCCAGAAATACCAGTTGACTTGTATGTATTATTTTACAAAGCACTTATTTAATAATTTAGGTAAACTTCACAAAACTATTTCAGCATGTTTGTTTTGTTTTGTTTTTTTTTTTTTTAATACACAAAGTAGAATTGTCCCTTTTGAGTATGTCTTGACAACACATTATTATAAAACAGGAGAATATGGGAGATTGCTTATCTTGCTATGTTTAATAGGACAATCTTAAACTGCAAGCTCTGGTTTTGCAGTAAGAAAAACAGATCTCCTGCCATCATGTGGAATGTAGCAGTATCTCCTTTTTGAAAGGATCTGATGTTTGAATGCCACGACAGCAAATCCATGATGACAGCAACATTATTTTGTGTCTCATTTCAAGTCTGAGCCATGGTTATAGAATATGAATGAGCATTTTGGTGGGTGGTGTCCAACATCACCTTCACTGAAACATCCTCTGTGATTGTGATGGGGAAGCTCTGCCTATGAAGCTCTGGGAAAAGGGACCCATTTGTTTTGATTCCTGATGTCAGGAATGTTGTTACATTTCAGATTTGAGGCTCCTCCTCACAGGATTGTGTCTGTATTATAAATCTCATTGATTTCAGTGAAGTTATACCAGGAGGTTTGGGTTATACTACATTCTTATTATCACTATCAGAGTGTTTGAAAATATGCCAGGCCTGATACTTATCTACTGGTGTCACTTGCACCATTTGCAGAGAAGAATGAAGCCAAGCCTGCCTCTAGAATATCTTGGTTTAATTCCAGATCCCATATTCATGAAAAATGTGCTTCTACCTAAGTATTGCCAGAGTCACTGCACTTTTAAAGGAGCTTCACCCCTCCTGTCCACACAATTAAAGGCAGATGGAAACCCCTGCCCAAAGGGAATGCAGGTCTTCAGTGTGGAGAGATTGGTCTTGATGGGAAATAAAACAAAAGTAAAACATGTCGAGTTATCAGGTCAATCACAGAAGTCCATGGTGGTTGAGGTTGGAGAGAACCTCTGGAAATTTTCCATCCAACTTCATGCTCAGAGCAGGTTGCTGAGGATGTGTCCAGTTAGGTTTTGACTCTCTCCAATGATGAAGACTCCACAACCATTGGATCCCTTTTGACTTTTATCTGTTTTTGACCACATGTCACCTTGACCCAAATTTTTCATCTTTTTGCTGGTGTAGACCTTTTTCTAGGCTCATAGAAATACTCCAGATTATGGAGGATTCCTCTGCTTACTGTTCTACTCTGCCCAGTGCTTTATGCAAGAGTTTAGTTTTAGTGCTCAACACTAGGATATACTTCTCCCCACTATTCATCACTTTATTCTTTCCCATCACTCTCTATGTCACTCTGCCCTTCGCTTCTGAGTAATTTTTCCTGTTTTGTTTGGTAGCACCTCACAGACTCTTGTTTAGAGCCTGATGATTTCTGAGACTACTCAAAAGGATCTTCTTTGCTCAAGGTGAAGTTGATACATTAATCTCTCCAGAAACAGAAATTGTTGACAAAATGAGAATATTGGCTTTCAACGACCCCTGAGTTTTCGCATTAAAAACCTTTGTTAAAGCTGCCAATTAAGAAGGCAACAGAAAATCAATGTACAGTGCTGTATTTGCTGCTAAATCAGGTTGCATACTTGGGCATTGGAGAGACTCTTCAATCTGTGAACTCTGCACAGAGCTGACAACTTCAGCCTTTTTGGTCTCCAACTGGACTTTATGGAACTAAAACGCTGGATTCTGTGGAAGGCTCACTAGGTATGGATTTCATCATAGGATGATTTTCAAAACATGTCCTAAAATGGCCAAAGTGTGGGTTATCTCATCTTTGAAAAGCAGGCACATTGGACTGCTGCTCAACAGAGTGATTTTCAGTTTTTTAAGACCATGCTAAGATGGAATGATACCTCTTTGCTATAATCAAAGAAAACACACTCAGTTTACAAAGTAATAGAGGAAATTTTCATTTTTCTTAGAAATACCATTCTATTTCAGACTGAATTCTGGAATGATATTGCATTAAGTTGTGATTAATCTCAGATAAAAGGTTTTTTTTTTTAATTTTATGGTAATTTCTACAACAAATTCAGCTTCTGAAATAATTTCAATCTCCCTTGTTTTCTTCTCTTCAGAAAACTTTTGTTTCTCTTCATAATGACTGACATATCAGTCAGTTTTAATATAAAAATTTTAAACATTTCTAGGTAATGCTAATTGAAAATATTGTCTATCATTTAATAATGTTCATTCTTGAATTTTTTTTTTTTTCATGGCACTGGACAAGTCAGTTGGCCAACTTGTCTAGGGTGAATATGAAATCCTTTAAAAACCAGTCAGTTTTGTCTAAGAAAATTTGGAAACAGGTTTAATCCCTTATATTTTTTCCAGTGATGGGGTTTCCAGCACATAAGCACTGAACTAAGAAGAAAGATGTATTCAGCCACAGGAGAACTTCTCTAGCATTAGGTAGCCAAGAGATCTTGCACCTCACAGCACCCCCCGACCTCATGAATTTCCAACTCAATTTACCTATAATAGTACTGCAGTCCAGGCTGTGGTTTGGAGAATAATGTGCTTAAAACCACATAAAAGTTTTCCAGATAAATATTTATATGTCATTTATTGTATCAAATATCCTGCAATGCCAATTTAACATGGGACCAATATCCTTGAGCACGATGTGCTGTTTGCTGCTTTTGTGGCTGCTGTAAAGAATTTGTGAACGATTCATTCATTCAATGGTAACAATGAATTTGTAGGTGTTGGCAAGGGAGTTTTTAACTGTGGGGTATTGTCTTTCTTCTCTGTAAAGTGGGATGATTTTTAGTCCACAGGATTACTGTGAAGTCTAAATTAGTTGTTATTCTTGGCTTAGACTCCAGCCTGAGATGTGTCCTTGAAGAAGTCTTTTTTTTTCTTTTTTTTTTCTTTTTTTTTCTTTTTTTTTTTGCTGTTAGTGCTGAATATTATGCTAATTCTTAGGTCAGATCATGACCCCTTTACTCAGGCAAAATTTAAAGTGACTTAACTCCTGTGGTTATAACTGAATATCAAAATGCACTATTATTTAGACTTGTTATTTACAGGCAGAAATACATATTGAGCTCTGTGTGTTTCTTTAACAGAACCTTGTGAATTCTTATCTATTTTCATGTGTACACTTATTTATTTCAAACTGTTTATACAAGATAACTAAAATGAATAAGAAAGGAAAAAAATCTTGCATGTGTTTAAATACACCAATGTGATGCATTGGCTTTTTACAAATACAAAGAATACAATGAATATGTAGCCTTCCTATTACAAGTTCAAGTGGAAAAGCAACACATGACCAAATTAATCAGGTCTAAAATTCCTTCTGCAATCTCTTGCCAGACAAATGAGGTTCCTTATGGCTGATGTCAATAGTATTCTAAAGTTTTAAAATCAATAAACAGGCTGTAAAATTGCATCTGTAATCAGGATAAGGAACACAAACATTTACAGAGTAACATGCAAACATAACAAAATACTGCAGCCAGCTGAAATAGAATGAGACACCCTGTTCAGATGCCATTATTTTTAAATGCATGTTTAATTTAGCATCTCAGCTGAGATAAAATGCAGACAGAGACATATTAAATTGGTATTACCAACCGCCTGGAGATATCTCCAGATTAACCCACCTATCCACAGTCCATCTATAGCAAAAAATAAATTAAAACTAAATAACAGAATCCAGCCTTTTTAGTTTGTTTTTTTTTTTTTTTTTTAGTATTGTACATCATTGTCGAAACATTCAGAGATAAAGTTTAGCATTGCAGAGAAAGCCACAGTAGCAGCACCAGGAAGTTCCCAGGTGAACATGTTTCTGGAAAGGTGTCTATGTGTTGCAGCATGTTGCTGCAAGTGAAATGTTTTGGAGAGCTCTAGCAGGTGTTTTGGGAACACATTGTGACTTAAGCACGAGCTGCTGCTCTGTAACCTGGCCAGTTTGTTCACACATCCTGCAATGTAGGAATGATTTTTCCAGAGCTTGTGGGAATAACCCACAGCAGTGTGAATTTAAAAACAAAACCTTACAAGCACAACAGAACTTTTTATGGGGCAGGGAGGGGGATAAAGAAAAGAAGTGTAATGGGAAAAAGAGCGCTGGGATTGAGGTGGATGTTGAGGTTGTTTGGGATAAAGAAATAAGGATGAGCAAGAGGTACTTCTGTCTGAAAATGAGTTGTCAGACTAAGAACTGGGGGAAAGGTGGCACTTTGAGGTACGCAGCCATTTTTTAGAGCAACATCTGCCTTTTGTTGTTGGTGTCTTGGGAACACATGTGGAGCATTTCATTCTTAAAAGGAAATACTGAGTTGGACCAAAAAAAAGAATTGAAGTGTCCCAGTCTATAGTTTTCTATAGAAACCTACAGAAACCTAATTTCTTAGATTTTCAGGGGAATTTTTATTATAGGTTGTGCTTTGGCTCAGCTCCTGGAAGCATGTGATTATGGATCTCATGTGATCTCAAATTTCAGTACAGTAGAAATGAATCCCTGAAGTGAAGGGTGGGTTTGTTTTTTGGAGTCCTTGCTCTGCCATGGACACAATTGTTCAGCAAGTTGTTTTTTCCTTTCTGTGCTTTAGTTCCTAATCTGTGAAAGGGGAATGAGTGTACTTGATTTCCTCATAAAAGTGATGTGAAGATAAATACATTCAAAAACATGCAGTGCTCCAATAATCCATGGCATACTTGACTGCCATAAAAAAATTATTAACACAGGACAAATGAAATTAAGTTTGATGATGTGCCTGTACCTGAATAACCCTAAGGGCACAATAATCAAAAACCAAATGAAGGAAACAATTCGATGTCAATCTCATGAATTCTTGGAACAGGATTCTGGTTTCTTTTACATTAATGGTTGACAAGATTGCCACCAAGAGCTGTGTGTAAGGTATGTCTCCACTTTAGCTGCAAGCAGAGTGTTGGGATACCTGTGTTAGATTTAAGCAGAGTACCGGCCTAACCCTTCAACACAGAGCTCTAAGCAAGGTATAACCAAGGTGAAAAATTGTGGGCAAAAGTATTAGTTTAGTAGGAAAAGCACCAAAGAAAATATGGTTCCTCAATTATATCTTACTTTTTAAAGGAACATTCTTTGGTACAGGTTGATTCCAAACCTGTTTTAGCCCCAGTTATGAGCAATAGACTGTGTAAGATAAAGGGAGGGAAATGTGACCAGGTGGGTAAGAGGGAGAGAGAAAAGAAGCACAAGGGACAGGATGTACTTCAGGAATGAGCTGAAATCTATTTGTAATAAGTTATCAGGGAACAGGGCCAGAAAGGAACAGAGCAGTCATGTCAGGACAGCTCTTCTTTTGTTGTTGTCTCTTAGAAAATGCTCATTTAGTGATTAATGAAAAATTTGGACAAATGAGCTAGGAGTATGGAAAGGATACAACATACAGGAGAGAGAGAAAATCTGAGAATGGCCTGGATTTACCCAATTACATTGAGCTGTTCATTTAGGCCTCTTCTGGGTTCCTTCTGTTGTTACCAGAATTTCCTGTAAAAAGAGAGATACCCATTTCCATAGAGTGATTCAGAAGTTAAAAATCCCTTCAAAGCCTGGTCTAATTTCACTGTAAGCTCTGCTGTGACTTGATGACCTCCAAAGGTCCCTTCTAGCTGAAGTGTCTGTGTGGTCTCACGATTCTTAGAACCACATCTGGATGCAGCCCCTCTCTCCACTGACTGGAATGCTAAGGAGGAATACCTTCCTGCGGGATGATTCTGGTAAATTCCAGTATATGATAGAACCTGAGCCAAGAAAAAGGAATATTTTCAGAATGAGTGACAAAGAAAAGTGGTTGATTGCACATAGGTGGAGTCTTCAAGTGAGCACTGTCACTCTAGAATGCACGGTATCCAATTACCCTAAAAGTATATAGGATGTGATTTTCTTTGGGTAGAAATGCCTTCTAGAAACTAAAATTAATCTCAGTTGAGAACACTTTGAGAAGATATTTGAGCTCTCCTTGCTTTTCTACAGAAAAAAAACTTGATATCCATTTCATCTTAGAGGGGTTACTTCAGTGCAGATACCAATTATTAGCCAGGACATGTCAGTGCTAATCCATTTTCAGGAAAAGATGAAATCACATTATTTGTTAATTATATTAGGCAGAGGCATGCTGGCTTTTGTGAAACTAAAATTTAAAATTTCCCAGGAAATAGGGTAGAAAAATATTTATTTTTGAAAATTCTGTTGGAATTGATATTCAGGAATTTCTCACTGGGTAAGAATTAAAGTTTCCTACAAGGTCTTTATCTTGTTTAATATAACTAGTGACTAATAAAACTTATCTTGTTTAATAATGGATGAACTAATTATCCCTATACATGTTTAATCCTTTTTAAAACCTGCTAAGCTCTTGGACTTGCAGCTATCATGTGGCAATCAGTTCCACAGGTCAATTATCTATTGTGAAAAAATGTCTTCCCCTTTATCCTCTCTCCATGTCTTGCCATCCCATTCCATAGGATGCTTCATTATTCTTGTATTATGAAATGGGGTAATTGCGAACAACCAATTTCATGATCTCTATCACATCCCTCTTGTTTATTTATCTTCTTTTTTTCCTGGTCTATTTGTCATTATAAACATTTTTTGGTCCCTCAGACTGTTCTAGTCTTCATGGCCAAGCCCTTGCTTTCCTCTGTTTTGATGGTGATAGTAAGTTAGGCTCAGAATTCCACTATTTTTCTCATCATTTTATTGATAATCACGTAAATTGTAATGTCACTGTCATTGGCTAGTCTTATAAATGTTGCAGCAGTTATAATTGAAGGTTTTACTCACTGCCCTAAGTTGCTTAGCCCATGTGTTTGCAGCAATTGTTATTAAATCACTGTGTGTCTACAATTACGACATTGGGGAGTTGTTGTTATTATTTCCCTTTTCAAATGAAAAGCAAATAATTCAGGTAGTTATGTATTAGCCACTAGAGGTGCAGAAAGACTAGAACTTTGCTCATTGCTGTAGTGTCTGACTTTGGCGGCTGGCTGGGTATGACTCTTCAAAGGCAGTCTGTGCTCTCCCTGGGCAAACTCATGGAATGAGGCATGCGACTCCTAAAATTAGTTTAACAAACCCAGAGCATCATGCTGAGCATATCTGTTAGCTATGGGATTAGAAACCCAAGTTTTTCCATTCTGCCTTTGTCTGGAGTTATTTTCTCTTCCAAAAGCACAAGGAATATTTAATTAAAGTGGAACAGATTTACTGGAAGAGATTGTGAGACCCACAATCTCCTGGACTATCTCTTGGTGGTTAGGGTATTCTCCTGGGAGGTAGAGAAATAGAGATGTCATTTCAAACCCCCTCAGGAGAAAGAGAAACTTGCACCTGGCACTGGCCTGTTCCAGGTGAAGCCATCAGACTTTTGAATATAAAGGAGTCAGCAAGAGGGTTATAAATCTCCTTTTCTTGGACGAGTTTCTCTGTGCTCTGAGAATGTTTCTGGCTTAGGTCCTGCGAGCCAGATAGGCAGGGAAACCACCTAGTTTGCAAATCCAGTCCATAGTGGAATGGGAATAGGTGTGGAACACCTTGGCAGCATGAGCCTATTGCAGAAGAGGGTTTTACTGGAAGAATGGTGGCTGTGGTAACTCTTTTGGTCTGGAAATATAATGTGAGGTGAGGTTTTTGGACAGTCAGTAGCTTTATTTAGACCAAGTAATATAAATGGAAAAAATAGGTAGATATTTTAGACAAATAAGCCCCCAATTTTTTTTTTCAGGCTTGCAACAAACTCAGAAATATTTCATGTTAATAGCAAACTATAGTATTCTGTGTTAGTCTAAATTTAATAACTTTTGTTGTGTAATCCAGTCTAAAGGAAAGACAGAAACTTAAGGAAGCCTAGGTGTCTACAGGGTCAGGCAAAATTTGAGGGTCTAAAACTTCACCTTTGGCTTCTGTGAAATTTTTCTAAAACTGTGGCTTTGACTTTTTAATACTGTTTCTCAACAAAAGCATGAAGGCAGTAGCTGTACCAGTAAAACACATGAATCAGTGCTGTTGAAAGTTCCCATCCTCCACGAGAGGGGCATTAGGGGCAGCATAGGGAAAGATGACGGTTAGAAGCAGATGGTGAGTAAACTGTTAAGAGTCCAACTTCATTAGCATTGCTTTGATAGATTAATGGTGCCCTGAAATCCTGCCAGGTAGGCTGTTGCCAAAGGTGCCATCTGTGTGGAAAAGCATACACATCAAGAAATTCAGCAAGGAAAAAAAGAAAATAAAAGAAAAAAAAAAAAGAACAACTAGCTTCATTAGTTACACCCCAAGTTATTTCCACCCACCATGTGCTGATGGATAACCAAAAAGCCATTAGTAATTATAAAAATGTTGAATTATATTAAAAAATAAAAATTATACTGGAATGTCATGCTCTGTACTTTCAGATAGTAGGTCTCCTCAATTAATACAATAGTATCTTCTATTATCATTATTATATTGTCAACAACATCAGCATCATTGTAGTTATTATTTTTACCATTACTTGCAATGTGGACACATCCTGAAGGCCAATTGCTGTATGACTTTTCATTTCAGTGGTAAGAGGTAAACCCTGTCCAGGAGAGTTTAGCAAAGTATTTTTCAATTCCATTGTAGTTTAAATAGAAACTGTTTCTATTTAGTTCCCATTCAAGCCAATACCAGTTTCATAATCAGTTTGTTAACCCTGAATGAGTTTGACAAGTTTCACAATCAAAAAGTAAAATGCATAGAAAGAGGAGAGTTTCAGGGGGTAGAAAAAGATAGCCAAGCTTTCAGGTGGTGGACCAAGGTAGAAAATCCATCTCCCCTGACAGATCCTTTGCATTTGTTATGTAAGTTTTTTCCCTCGTTACCTATAGCTGTGTGAGGGCAACTGAAAGTTTGGTGCTGCACTGGATTAGGAATATGAATGCTAGAAAATGTCTTGGTGGTGGAGTAAGAGATGTCACTTAGAAGAGCTAAATATCTCACAGTTCACCTTTCCTCCTCATTCGCTTAACCTGCAAGTAAATCTGTTCCCAAACATGATTCATTTCTGTATAACAAGATACAACAGTGAGATTATTTAAGGAATTTCATCACGCATGCAGCGCATTATCTCTGATAACAAGAATCAAAGATCCAACCTCTTCCCACTGGAGACAATTTGCAGAACTCTCACCTGCAGCGTGATCAAAAAACCTGTGGGCTACATCAGACTTTGCCAAGGTCTGCAAAGCTGCCCAGCCTTGTGGTGTAGGACCAGGGATGGAGGCTGTATGGACTAGGAATAGATGGGGAAGGCAGAGGGGTGGGAAAGGGGTTCCAGTATGACCTTTTTATTTAAGTAACAGAAACCAGCCCAGGTGAAGAATATCTTGAGTCCAGGCTCCCTTACCCAAATTAAGTGTCTCCATGCAGATGGCTGTATCAGCTGGTGATTAAACTCCTATTTTTGTTCACATGAGAGAGATTCAACTGACCAAATGTGTGTCGTCCACCTTCCTAACCATGGGCTCTTTCTGGTATTTGTGGCAGCACCCCTTCCTGGGGTATCAGGAAGGGTCAGAGAGGGCCTGAGGGTGTCTTATGAGTCCCATGTAAAATATGTAAGGTCTACAAGCATATCAGATATGTCATGGTTACTCAAGTGGCACTAAATATCTGTGTGGGCAACCGAGTCAAGTCTATATTTGTGTAATTATACCTCTAAATTTAGGTGTCTGAATATAAAGCTGAATAAAATCAGCCTTGTGCTGAAGTGATCTCTGACAGAAGATTTTTCAGGGCAAAAAAACCCAACAACCAAAAAAAAAACAAAATCAAACTTTAGTACACTTCAGTTATGCAGGCCACACTCAGTGAGAAATAGTGGCCCAGATTCCTGACTTTTGGTCCAAGCAGGTTGCCCGGATATGCCAACCTTGTATGAAGTGCTGGGGAGTTGAACACCTACCCAACCTACATTCCAACAGCAGCTAAGCAAAATTTTAATCAGTGATGGCAACAGACAGAAAGAGTAGATGGAAAGGGCGATACCAGAAAAGGAGGCTGGTAATATTGATGACATATAATTATGTGCCATATTAGCAAAGGCTGGGCAGGTGGGGCAGTATCCATTACAAATGTTGGCTGTGTTTAACATGTTGGTGAAGTCTGAGTCACTTGCACAATGTCGACCGTGACTTCAAGTAAGTTTTAACCAAGCTCAGTTGCGTTCAAGGCTTAGCTCTCGATTCTCCACCTTCCTTAAGAATGTTCTCAGATCTCACCAGCCTCAAACCCAGCTAAATCCATGTATTAATCACAGTTAGCTGGCATGATGCTGCATACAGTTTTTCATGAGTTGTGGTGAGAATATCCATGGATTCAGCTAGGCTTACCAAAAATTTCCCAGGAAAGAAAACACACAGAATGTCCAAAGTTCATGTTAATGTTGATTCACGGCATATTGATTTCCCAAGGAAGCAATAAATCTCCTGTGGATTTAATATTTATTCTGACCTATCCTTAAGAACCATGAAAAAGAATTGAATGGAATTAACTATACTCCATTACAGTAATCTTTCAGCAATGTTTTTGCCTTCATGCTAAATTAACAATGTCTGCAATGTTTTTCAATTTATTTTTAATATGAACTAGCTTAGACTAAGTCTAGATTTGCAATTTACATACTCCATTGTTTGTCTAAAGAAAGTCAGTTTAGTTATTCTTATGCTTTAACCTGTTAAGGTTGTTTTATTTAGAATACTGCACATGCTTAATTTAGTTTGCTAGACTCCCAAAATTTTATTGATATTGCAAAATCACATTTAAAATCTCCTAAAGGTTCATTAAACATTAAAGGCAATGTGTAACTGAGAACTAGATGTTATACTGATGTTCTGTGTAATACCGACTATTAAATTTTCCTTGGCTATTTTTATACTGAGTCTCATTACTGAGTCTCAAAATTCCTCACAATGAGGAATCTCAGTTTTCTGAAGTCTGAACCTCAGGGAATGGACAAGGGAAGACTTGAACTTAACAGCTGAGGAGTAAGGATTTGCAACTATTTCAGTGGATCTTGTTCCTATCTCTCTATGTGGCACTTTTTTCATGTTCACATCCACAGCTACTCAAGGCAACATGTGCCAGTGGCTCAACACCCTCACAGGGAAGAATTTCCTCTTTATCTCTCCTAAGTTAAGATTTTGCCATTTGTGAGTCTAGACTGTGAATCCTGAAAATGCTTGCAGACATTCAGAAGAAGTAGTTGCTTGGATAAAATATTCCCAAATCTGTAGGACTCTGGTAAAAGACACACCAGAAAAACATCGCATAAATGAAATTGTCTGCATCAATTTGAAGGCCTAGTCTGCCTAAATAACTACCTATTTATTTTCCATTGGCATTTTTATACATTGAAAAGAATGCCAAAATACTGATGCATATCAAATGATCTGATAATGATGTTCCTTAGATAACACATGCACTGTACTGGTCTATATTTCAGTAACATAGAATATTCTGGGAGTGAGATCCCAGAATATCACTTATTCAGGATTTCCAGTATCCAACATAGATTCTTTTGTACCTTTTGAATTAAGGAGACAGCTTCTTTTTTTTTTTTTTTTAATTACTTGAGGGTTCATCTTTCTGCTTCTTAATTTCCCTTTGGTTTTGATGAGAATAGTTTCTGTACCTCCACCTCTCATTTATTTTCAATTTCTGAAGCCCAGGTTAAGGAGTGCCCACACCCAAACAACAGTGACTAAGACTCTGAAATAACATGAGGCATCTTTAACTTATTCTCCAAACGTGTAGCAATGAGTGAGGTGCAGCCTGAAGAAATTGGGTGAGACAATTTCCCAAGTAATGAATTAATAAATGTTGCAACGCTGGTTAGTGCCAGCCAAAATCTCAACTTGGCATGCTAGAACGTGATCAGAGCTCTCCTTGCAGCCACCTTTGCTTTGCTGGGCAAGGTTCTCGTATTGTATTCAACTAATGGTAAAAAAAGGAGGATTTTTTATCTAAGTTATGCTTTAAAATAAATACTGAGGAGGAAATTCACAGAGCAATAACTGGAATAGTGCACCAGGATTAAACTGAGGCTGAGGAATGTGCCTGTTTCCAAGGAGAGAAAAGGTTTCAAGTCAGTCCTGCTCCAGCTGACATTAACCACATTACCATTTACCATCACTAGAAACCATCGTGTAAGTTTGTCAGGAATGATTTTTTAGCCTCCTGTAAGATAGAATAGCATACAACCCACAGACACATTTGCCTGATCTAATTTAAGCTATCTTAAATTTGGATATTTAATCTAAACTAGCTATCCAAAGGGCCTCTACAGGTGAGAGACACAGAGAGGGACACCTTGCAATGCAAACCATTCTAAGATTCTAAGGTGTATCCATCACAAAACCTCCGGGAATCAATATGCTTAGTTTTGAAGCTGAGCTAATGGAATCATAGAATCATAGACAGAACCATAGAATGGTTTGGGTTGGAGGTGACCCTAAAAACCATCTCATTCCTTTTGCATTGGGCAGGGACACTTGTCCTCAGAGCAGTTTGCTCAGAGCTCCATCCAGCACCTCCAGGAAGGTGCAGTTATGAAAAATCAGCTGTTGAATTTTGAGACAAATGCAGTCTTGTGATGAGAATATCCCACTCCCTGCAGTGAAGCACAAATACACAAATAGATGTGCCCTCCTAGGGATGTTAGGGAAATACCTGTGTGAAGAAATAAAGAAATGTCACTCACTCACTTGAGGAAATTCACCATTTTATGCAATTGCCTATGTCTTCCAAGAGAAGGTTGGACTTGATCTTGGGGGTGTTTTCCAAGCTTAATGATTCTATGATTCTATATTTATGAGACTGTGTGGCTTAGGCTGAGTGACTAATTTGGGCCACGGGATGGTTCAGGACAGAATACCTCAAGGTGGTTAAGAATATTTTCACTGCCTTAGAGGGACTGACATTTCTAGAAGACCAGGGGCTTTTGTGAATGCCTCATCCCCCATGTGAGTTCACAGGATTCAAATTCTGAAACTAAAATGTGAACCAGGAATCTTCTGAGTTTCTGATCAGGCTCTGGAAATCAAGGCCCAAGAGTTTGGGATTTTGACTCCTCATCTTCCCAGTGGGACTTAGGCACTTAAGCCTCTTTAGAAATCCATGTCTCTGGACATAAGCCCCAAAGCACTGAGATACACACACTCTGATATTTTTTCACAGGAGAACATTGGCTTTCCCATGTTATTTGTGATTCATATGTTAAGCATAAGCTTAGGGGCCTTCCTAGCTTGGAGTCTGAAAAAAATATCTCCTGAAGCCAAATTTTCAACAGCAGCCTGTCATGGGGGAGGGAAGAAGGGAGACTTCAGCTCTGGATATCCAACTTTATCCCATCATATTTGGTGTCAGAGGCCTTCTCACTTGCAAAACAAAACACACAATAGTTAGGAACAGGGGCCCTTGACATGCCTGGTATTTTATCTTCTCTATCTTTAGGGAAGGGATATTAGTCCTCACTTCTCAACCTCAGATGGTTGTTGTGAAGATTAATTAGTTAATGCTTTTACAGCACAGAAAATGTAAAGTGCTACTATATAAAAGTATTATTAAGTGCCTGCAGGGTCTTGCTGTCTAATGTGGCTGAATGGGAGAGGCTCTGAACCATGGAGATTAGGCAATTTTAGAATAGTTCTTTTCAAATTGCATTATTTTTAACTCTTTGTTGTTCTAATATTCTCTCAACAGGGCTTGGAATTATTTACCCTATTCATTGTATTCTTCTATTTTCTTTAACACTCACTTTTGAATAAACACAAGTCCTAGGTTTTTATCTGCATACAGAGTTATTGGCTTAAATAAAGGTGTGATTTTACACCAATTTCATTTATCCTAATCCTTTTATTTTAATTCTAAATTAAGCTTATTCCAGTTTGCCATAAGATGATTCAGAACAAGTTTATGATAAACTGAGATAAAGCACTCTAAAACTGAAATTAGTGTGTCCACACGGGGATTTGTTCTAGTTTAAGCAAGGCCATGAATTTGAACACAAGTTATCATGGCACAAGCTAGAAAATGAATTTACAGCTTGCAAATGATAAGCAGTTCCTGCTATGCACTTGACCCTGAGCACCTCCTCTCCAAAAAACTTAATTTTAATCCAGAGATAACCTACCTGCAAATACCACCCTATTCAAAACAGGGTGAAACCTTGCATGTGTTAAATCATAAGGTCATGGAGTAGTTTTGGTTTGGAAGGAACCTTCAAGATCGTTGTGTTCCACCCCTTCTGCCATGGGCAGGGATACCTTCCACTAGGCCACATTGCTCAGAGCCCCATATCAAGTCAGGACTTGATATATTCCCAATGGGAATGGAAGAAAAAGGGAATATATTTAGGGAAGGACTATCCCACAGCTTGGACTGTAGTCCTCTACCTTGCAGGAATGCCAGAGAGGATGGAGCAGGGTTGGCCACCATCCAGCTTGAATGGTGCGTGTCTAACTGCTATCAAACTTCAAATTCACCCTTCTTGCTCAATCTTATTTGTGTGTCTGTGTGCTGCCTTGGCTGCCTTGCATCCATGCAAACGTGTGCATGGACACGCTCTGGATTGCTGCTGTCCCAGTGAGTCACTCCTGCCCTAATCAAAATTGTGGCCATCAACACTGCTTTTGTCTTAACACAACTAATTGCACAACTGGTAGGCTGACAGGAGGTTGATGGAAACTCAAATGTATGCAGGGGTGTTAACAGAAAGGGATGGAATGTGGCTTGTTCTGCTACAAGAGCAAGAAAAAATAAGTAAAGAGAAAGAGAAGCTAAAGGAAAATAGAAGGGAAATTAAATAAAGAGAGAGAAATAATTCTTTTGTTCCTTACACCAATATTAGCAATAGACACACTATGGATAAAATTAGAGAAAACGCAGTGAAAATTAATTTTCGTCTCTAATTTTGGATAATATTGGGTGAAAATATATATCTGATATGAAATCATTTTAAGGAGTCAAAATTGGATTCCATATGAAAAATCCACATTTTCCTGCAATATATATTTTACTTCTCCTTAATGAGTCAAATTTTTTCTGACCTGGTGTCTGTCAAGCACTGATAAACATGATTAGCAAAACAAATAGGGGCATTAAAAATTTTCTCCTTCACCTAATTTTTTATTTCACACAAAACAGACTGAGGTTTTTATAACATCAAAAATCTAAATTTAGGCTCTCAAAACCTTATATAGAAACTTAAGTGAGAACCTTATTTAGCAAAGATCATAAGCACATGTTTAAATTGATCCTGGTTCAGGAATGTGCTTAAGTATATGCTTTAATCTGATTAAATATGTGTTTAATGTTAAACACATGTTGAAATGCTTTGCTGAATTGTGGCCTGATTTTCAAAAGTGTTAAGTACCTTGAACATCTCATTAAGGTCAAGAAAAGCTGCATGTCTTCATGCTCTTACCCATCAAGGCATTTTCTTACATGTTTAATTTCAGATTTAGGAGCCTAGCCATTTTTTTTTCAGTAAAATTTTGAACCGGGTATTGCTGTAGATAAACACAGTAACATCTGGATTCATACCTTATCTGAATTATCTACCACTAATGAGTTTTCAAAGTTGGACTGAAGGACTGAAAACTTCAGCATAGCTTCAGTTTGTTTGGTTTTCTTTTGTTTTTGTTTTTAAAATGTAATTTTTAGTGCTCTCTGTTTCCATTTGGAAAGGCTCTGCTCTTTCCAGTCCCAGCCAACACCAAGAAGTGAAAAGGTGTGTGAGAAGAGCTATTACTACTAACATTATTAAGTGCTGACAGCATTCTCAGTTCAGTACAAGACACAACTGAAAGCAGGCCCTTCCTTGCACATCTTACCCACAGGTAGTCTGGATTAATTTCAAATTCCAGATGGCTTTTCAGGGTGGTTTCTATTTTATCTGAAATAGTTTTCCTTTTCCTAAGAAAAACAAAGAGATAGTTTAGGCTTAGAAAGATTTTTTTCCTCCCCCATTCTAAAATTATAACAAATTAAAGGCTAGCCCTGTTTTGACTTCAAAAACTTCTAAAAGTCTGCTCAATCCTATTGCTCTTTTTTGCCATTGTTCTTAAGAAGAAATACTGGCTTTTAAAGAGCTTCTAAATATATATATGTATGTAGATTTTTGCATTATGGTTTTTTTTTTTTTATAAGGAACATTCCTATAACCTTCACCCACGTATTTTGCTTTACATCAATAGCAGCTTTCCTCTTGACTCAGAAAAGCTTTAGATCTAACCTAAAAGCCTTTCTTCAGCTGAGCCTTGCTAAGGGGAGGTAAATCTTAGCCTGTTCCCACCTGCTTATATTCACTGTTTTCTTCCAGCCCCTACCCTTGCTAGGAAGGTATTTCTCACTTCTGGCCCTCAACACACGCATACAAAATGTGTCACCAGGGCAGCAGCTGCCTGACCAGGCTTTGTTAAAGTGCTCTGGAGGAGAAATTCCTTCCTGCTTTTGAGCAGACCTGGGAGGTGATGTAGCTGCACCACGACACTGCTGCAGCTCTGCATTTGTGTGAAACCAAACTGCCCACAGCAATTCAGGCTCTGGTTTCACTGCAGGGTTTGTGACACCAACCTGAGCCCAGCTCTGCCTCAGCCTGTGCAACCAGGCTCCTCTCAGCCCCACACTGCAGCCTCACATCCTCTGCCTTTGCTTCTACATCCTTTGGCCTCTCTTTTAGAGCAGGAGCCACTGTGGGAGATGCTCCTTGTTTCTTTCTGACAGAGGCAGGATGTTCTGCTCTTGGGTTAACTCTGGAACAAACCCAAGCTGTTTTCACAAGAGGGACATTAGTCTTCAGAAGAGAACAGATGTGGTGAAAAGTCTTATAGGAGGTCCTGTACTTCTTTGTGGAGCAGAAAAGGAATTCCAGAGGGAAGAAATGATTCTTAATCATCTCTTGTGTGTAAGATTCCAAAAGGGAGTGACTTCTACCAGAACAACTCCTGCTCCTTCCCAAAAGAACAGATCAGCTAGAAAACACAAATTACTCCAAACTGTTCCCCTCTGCCCTCCCTGCCCCCACACAGAAGGGCTCCTTGTGCAAAATATTTAACCATGTTGTACTATAGGACAACATTTTGATACTTTGCCTTATTTAACAGAAATTTTAAATTTGTATTTCTCAAAACTATCAAGAGGTCTCATGAACTACAGAAGGGACGGTAAATTTTAGGATGCAGGAATGTGGCAATAAGAATTTAGGAGTAAACTGGTACTGATTGTTACTCTGCTCTTGTGTGGGCAGAACGTGTCATGTGGCTGTAGTCCTTCAAGCAAGTTACTAAACCCTTCCGTTTGGTCTCACATAACATTAGCTATCTAAAATATATCTTGTCTAATTGTCCAGGCTCCCTCTACAGATAATGAAGAAAAATCCATTAGGTGATTCATCCCAGAATTATGACATTGTTGAGTCATTTAATGCATGACGTCCATCTACATCCACCTTTGGACTACAGAGGGAAATTAGACAGCTATCTTATATTAAAGATTATATTTTAGATGCCTAATATGAAATGAAGCCATCCCAAAACCTTTATCAAGAATGCTTGGCTATCAGATCAGCAGAAGAATTGCTTTGGTACCTTTACTCCACCTCAGCTGATTCACTAGCTTGTTTCCTTATCGGGACTTGTTTTGTGTGTTCCAGATTAATGATAATCATAATAATTCTTTAGGGAGATTAAGTAATCCTCACAGTCACCATGTAATGGGTAAATACAGATATCACTGGTTTACAGATGAGGAAATAGTCAGTGAGAGTTTAAGTGACTCGTTCTATCTAATTTAATCTTGTTTGGGTTAATCTAATCTATGTTTTATAAATAAATCACACAGTCACTGTGATATGTAGGCAATAGACAGTCAAGACAGTGCTAGAGACAGTACTCAGGAATTCCTAGCTCCCAGGCCTATCTTTGTCCTACACAACTATTGCCTTAATAGCAGCAAATAGTCTTAAAAGTTTCCATGAAGCATTTCTAGGTCCTGTATTTTAATGCAATTGAAGTTCTGGAAACACAGCACTTCCCCTCTCTGAAAAGATTGTTTTAAGGGTTGTTGCTGCACAGAAGAGCTGGGTATGTGAGGAAATGGATGAGAGAACTGTGTGGTCAGTGTGATTTATCTCATTCCTTAGGAGCCTTATCTGGGATAAGAGAAGACATAAATCCCTTTGAGAATAATGTGATATAACATTCATCTTAACTCTTTCCCCTAAGACTTACAGGGATAATAAAATGAATGAAGGAAAAATACTTGTTTGCATTGCTTTATGACTTTATGACTTTGATTGTTTTTTGGTTCTTTTTTGTTTTGTTTTGTTGGGTTTTTTTTGTTGTTTTTGTTTTTTGTTTTGTTTTGGTTTTTTGTTTTTTGTTGTTGTTTTTTTTTTTTTTTTTTTTTGTGGATTTATTACTTTTGTTAACAAATTGTTCCTAACCAGGTAGTATTTACTCCTAGGAACTGAAATCTGTTTGTGAGATGAGCATTTATGGACAGCGCCCTTGCTGGGAAGAAGAAGTTCAGATCTATAACTCACTTTTGACTTACATGAGAGAAAGGATGAGGTCCATTCTGCCTGAGCTGGTGCCTGCTGGAGCAAGAAGGATGAAGCTTCAATTCCTCTTGCTAGCTCAGATAAAGTGCAGATATGAACCAGTCTGGAATGAATGTTTAACCTTGGGAGTATTTGCTATCTCTGGGCAAAATCTGTTTTCTTTGGGTTTTTTAAGTGGTTGGTTAAAGTTGGTGGTTTTTCTGTGGAAATGGGAAAAGGTTTTGGAATCTTACAAAGAATGTGGAGGAGGGAACAATTGTTTTATTTAGTTTATTCAGCTGGTAACACAGATGTGATAGAGATACTTAGGAAGGGAACATGTTGTACTACAATTGTAGGACTGCCTTGGGGGGTTCCCCAAAATATAGGGTGCATTTGGAGGGTGAAATGCAGTTTTCAGCCTGGAAACCATCTCCATTCTGAAATGAACAATTTCTCCCCTGTTCAGTTTTTACTGAGGATGCAGCCAGTGCGGCCTTCTCTGATTAGCTCTATCTCGGAAGCACGGGGCAATCACTTCTCCACAGAAACATGTTCTACCTCTTTCAAAGCCTCTGGTTAAATTTTTATCTAAGTCATCAGATTTAGCAATTTGTAACTGATCTAATCTCTCTGCAAAATCCTTGCTCACCGAAACTGTATCCAACAGCTCTTCACTGTAAACCTTGTTGTTCATATAAAAAGAGAACCGCAAATTATGTCAGTGTCTTTTCTTTATTCTCTCTCTCCCTCTCTCTCTCTCTTTTTTTTTTCAACTTCTTATGACCTATCGCCCTTTCTTTTAACCTAAATCAAACAGATTTTCAGATTGGCTTAACAATAGCACTTCATGAATCATATCACCAATTGCCAGCTATCATACAGTGAAACAGCTAATAATGTATAATTAGCATTATAGGCAAGTAATGAATCACATCATCATTGCTGTCTACCTCATTATTAAAAAGGTAGATTTAAGTAATCACAACTACCTTTTTATTTTCTTCCCTCCTTCCCCCAAAGTGCTGTAAGAGGACAAGGAAATTCCAGTTGTGTATGTAAGCTGTTATTTCTATCAAACAACATGATTCATCAAAATGATTGCAATAATCACTTACATAGGAAAAACCTAAGACAGGTAAACATGTTTAAGGCTTTCTGTAACATCATATTTATTGTCAGCATGTGAATTCAAGTAAGCAATCTGCCGAGGCCAAAAATATCTATGAGTAGAAGGAATTAAAAATTCAGTCAAAAAAACCACATTCATGTATCCTGTAATTTGGAAAATTATTAGAATTCACTTTATTTAGCCTGGAGGGAAGGAGGTTTGGGGGGGACTTTCGTGCTCTCTACAACTGCCTGCCAGGAGGATGTAGACACACTGGGGCCAGGCTCTTCTCCCAAAAAACAAGCCATAGGACTAAATGGCCCCAAGTAGTGCCAGGGGAGGTTTATATTGGATAATAGGGATAATTTCTTCACCAAAAGGGTTGTCAGGCATTGGTACAGGGTGCCCAGGGAAGCAGTTGAGTCACTATCCCCAGAGGTGTTTAAGACATGTAGATGTGACACTTGGGGACACTGTGTGCTTGGCAATGCTGGTCAATAATTGGGCTGTTAGAAGGGTTTTTTCAAACTAATTGATTCTGTGATTCCAGGATTCTCCAGGCTCCAGCCTGCAGTAGCTGTTCTCTAAGAAGTTACCACCCAAGTTAACACAGACAGTCTTTATACCTCCAGGTTTAAGTCCTAATATTTTTTTCCAAGTTAGGCAACTTCCTACAGCCTGTTTCATGTCTTCTGTACCAAACTACCATATACTTTTATGGAATTTTTTTTACTATTTTTTTTTTCTTTTGTCCCAATGTTTTTTTTCAGTTTTGGCCAATAATTCTACCCAGATCTCAGCACCAACATGGTGGTTTTTCAGCTCATGTTTCATTGAAAATAGTGATGATACTGTGGAAATCTTCTCTTCCTGCTCTCCCGACACAGGTTCACCTTTTGTTCCCACTGGATGAAAGTCACCAGAAGCTCTGCCAAAGCTATTAACACATTCCAAACTGGAATTTGGGGAGAACCACGTCAATAAAGCCCTATACTATACTTTTACTCAGCCAGGTGAAGAGTGTCTGCCAAGGAGTTTCAGTGACCTGTTTGCATCATTCAACCTGGTCAGTGGAGGAGCAACAGCTAAAGGTAATGATAAAGCTGCACAACATTCATTTTCACTGACCTTTAAGTGCAACCCAGGAACTCACCTTGTTAAGACTATTTGCAGAGAAGTTGAACAGAGATTTGCATAAAGAGAATCGGGGCCTTTTCACTCCTTTGTATGGCCTCAAGCATCATAATGAAAATTCTTCAAAATAGGTATCATCCCACCATCCCTCACATTTGGAAATATACTTATCTTGCAAGTATGTAGAGAATAAATCCCTTCTTAACAGTGGTCAAGGGTACAGAAATGAGGTTTTCTGGTTCTGTGGCAAATGTTTTTGATACCAAACTAACCTTCCCCCAATAAGATTTTATTGGATTTTATTTTTCAAGTATTCTAAAAAAAATGCATATGAGGGACACTTTAAGGTCTTTCAACAAAAACATTTACATATTTCTTTTGCCAAAGAAAAAAGACAAAGCTGTTTTCAAGTACTTGTGTTATATTAATATTCTAGTACTTTTATTCTTAATTTCTCCTCCAGTTTTCACTTCCTTCTGAGCAATTCTTCCCCTACTTTTATTTCTACACTGGTAATGAAAAAAAACACTAGAAACTTTGGATGAGTCTTATTGAGTTAATCATCAGTCTCACTTTTTTGTAATGGAAACACCTGCAGAAGGAAGATCCTCTGATTTAGCTCTTCCAAAGATGCCTATAGCCTATGCCATACTTTGAATACAAAGTATGCCTATGGCAACTGGTGTAAGTGTAAATACACAAAGTTAAATGATAGCAATACCACCCAGAAATAAAAACTTGAAATACACTTGATATTCCCTTCTTTGAAACTTTTTTTCCCCTTTCTTCTGCAAGCCAAAGTATAAATGGGGATAAAAAATGAGGGAAGAACTTGAAAAATCACCAGTATTCAGGTTTTTCAAAAGAAAATTTGGGAATAAGATTGAAGATTTCCTTTAGCTACACATTTTAAGATCCCAATAAGAAACTTAAAGAGAAACTGTGACAGAAACCACTCAGTGTATAAATATTAATTCCATATATCCCACCAGAGGTGTGTATGACTGCTTCCTGCACATTCACCAGCAGTTAAAGGGGTCAGCCAGGAGCAAGAAGTGAGCTCATCTTTATCCTGAGTTTAAGAAGGCTTGAACATATAAGACTCACTTCCTAAAAGTTTATATTGACCACGTGGAAGACACAGAATATAAAGAAAATGGGAAACAGGATCCTGAGTTGGTGTTACAGCAGTTGGGCTTCTGAGCTGAGCAGGAGCAGGTCTGGATTACAACCTCTGTTCCCAGGCTTGTTTATGCATTTTACATTAGGCAGTCACTGAATAAAATAAACCTGGGAGCTGTGCCAGGGCTTGTCCACACCCAAACAGTTGCAGAATTGGGACCTCAGTCTTTCCCACAGATGTGTTTGTCAGTTTTTCCATGCAAAAAAAAGTAGAATTTCCTCCTATAGTGTCAGTCACTTTTTCCCCCCAGCAGCATTTGAAGAAACATAAATAAGGGTGTTTATTTACATTATTATGTGAATTATTTTCCCCATTGGTAACATTTTAGGTATTTTGTTGATATTGTCCCCATTTCCTGGGATATTTGATAGATATGTTGATATTATTCCCATTTCCTGGGCTATTTGTCAGATATATTTTTCCTCTTGAACTACAGAGTAATTTATTGCTTCATGGAATTATAACTTCTAAAACCCAAACTAAGTGTAGTGACATTTTCCTTTAAGAGAGTCCTCCCACATGTTACCAAATTACACTTCAATATGTCTCACTGAATTCAAATAGCATTTCTGGTATTGGTCAATGTACAATTGAGTTGCCTGCTGGGGGAAAAAAAAAGTCAAGCTGGTATAAGTGTCAATTTTGAAGTAATAATTATAGTTTTATGCAGTAACGTATTTATTAAATTATCAAATTAATACACCTTTTAGCATGTCAGGGTCTGTGGGTAATTACAGTTTAGCATTGTGGTAATAATTTGTATGATTTATGTTACCTATGGAGCAGAACCGAAAGCCAAAAAGCTGTCTGGCATAATTACTGTTAAGAGGTAAGATCAACAGATATCCCCAGCCAAAAGAACACAGCCCTAAGGGTAGCAGACTCAAACAAGGAGAAGTCACCTCAGGTATTTGCTTTGCAGCATGCCTTTTCTCACCTGAGAGATGGCCCACCCACTATTCCAGGCTGCCTTAGCAAGAATTGGGTGCTTTTATGTTGCTGTTTCCACTGACCTTGAAGTTCTCATTTTAAATTGAGACATAGGAAAGTGGTAGAGAGGGACTCTTTGCAAGACCTAACTCTTCTGAAATGTGGAGAAAAGGGTTTTCTGTGAGATGAAAGTGGGTGAATTATTGTGGTTTCTCTACTTTCCATTGATTTGGGCACAGAAAATAAATTTTGTGTTTGTGCCTGTGCTCTTACTTTTATTATTTTTTTTATTCTAAGTGCTGTGCAAACAGAACAGGAATAGTCTTTACAGGAGAAGTCTATGCAAAGCTAATAGCTAATTCTATAAAGTTAAAATTTATTGCAGTTAAAGCAGATTCATGAGTGACTTAACAGCTTGACTAGAAATAGGCTGAAAGTTGCCATGTGTTCCCCCCCGTTTCTGTGTATTTATGCAAATAAATGCATAGAAATGCAAAGAGTACCCTCATCTCCTTTCAAAGCTCAGACCTCCTCTGGCAAATACTTTTCCTTTTTTATTTTTTTCCCCCTGAAATAAAGTTTCCAGCATTTTTGCATAAATAGAAACATCTCAGGAACAATCTAAAAGTCTTGCCACTAAAATCATGATCAAAAAGTCCAGTCAAAACTGTAAAAGTGTCTTGCTTCCTTCTCCCCTTCCTCCTCAGCATCACCCTTCCAAACAGAAAATGAACGTCTGGTATTGTGTTCTATGAAGGTTGCAGACTCAGGCCTCAGATGATGAAGGTCAGGAACAAAGGCCAAGATCCACAAAGCTTTTTAAATACGTAATTCTAATTAATTTATATGTGCCTGATCCTGAAAACATTTATGTATGTACTCAACTTTCACTGGCCCTGTGATCTTCCTGGAGTCAAAGACATTACTCACCTGCTAAAACAGAGTCTGTGAACTGAGGTTCAGTGAGGAAATATCAAATGGAGAAGGTCCTGCCAGCAAGCCCCTCATTTAATAAATTACAGGATGTCACAAATTTTGCCTGGTTTTTGGGAGGAAGAAGTTGTTCTTTTCCTTCCTATTCTTGTGCCACTTTATTTCTGGAATTCTGTCCTTCTAGAGGGAAAAGTAGCAGAAAAGCCCCAGGTACTCACTGACCCCGTTCTACATTTTCCATGTCACCACCAACTGGTTGTAAATGGGCTGGAACCAAGCCTGAAAGAAGGATACAAGGATGGAATTCATCTCACACAATGTTATGTAGCAAAAAGTTAAACGTCTAAACCTGAGCTGGGCTCTCCTCGGAGGCAGCAGAGACAAATGGGGACCTCCAGGGAGTGGCTCATCCAGTCTCTCTCAGACACCTGTGATGGGATAAGCTGAATTACACTCTGCAGGTGCCCATTTCTCCCCACGAAGGGAGCTTGGAGTGACGAGCTCAGACTCAGTTGTTTAGTTTTAAGACATCCAAGTTAGGGCAGATGAATTTTACCTCAAAGGCTTGGAGTGTTTTCCTGAAACTCAAACCAGCCTTTTGAAGTTCCCTCTTCATCCTTATAGAACACAGGTGTGCCAATATCCAATTTCCCATGTTTTTAATTCTGTAGGAATAAAGTTATGTGTGTCTCTATGTGTCTGTATATACTTAATGGCTACACTGTCATGTTGACCTTCAGCAAATAATTAAAACACATTTTAATCCTGCTGCATAATGTTTCTGTTGGCAGGGACCCTGAGGAAGGTGCTCTCCTCCAAGGAGGCAGCTGGTGGATTTCTGCCCACTCTGCCATGCTTACACAACGAATTGGAGCTTAAGGAGCTTTTAGGCCACCCTACAGCTTGATGAGGCTGCTGTGTTGTATGGAGATAATTAATATTAAGACCTCCTTCACTTAGGCAACTGTTACGCCTTTATCTTTGTTTACCTCCTGGAACTACCTCCTCTGATGATTGTCATTAGCTATTGCCAATAGTTATGCAATATCCCATGGCATGATCCTAATTCCAAACTAGCCAGTGAAGCTCTGAGGAGTGGAAATAGTTCTTAAATGTGTATTCACATGGCCTAAGACATCCATACCCTCAGATAAAACAGAGTGATAGAGCTGTGAACAGTCTGATGAGGCAGAAATGCTTTTGAATGATCAAGGAATTAGAATGATTAAACAGGTAGGCCCTATTTTTTTTTCCCATGGTTGTTAAATATCTTTCCCATGTGTTTTTCTCACCTGGAAGATGCAGAAACTCAAATGCAGGAATTGCTTGGCTGAGGAATAATGCCAACATAATGGAGCACATAAGACTGAAGCAGCCCAAGTCACTGTAAGTCATTTCACAAACTCTATGCATGTGGATAACTCACACAGCAGATTGGAGCTGGTTGGTCAGGGCCCTTTTTAAAAACAAACAAACAAAAAATAGTCAGTCTCAGACAAAGAATCCCATCGTGCTTTGCCATGCTAATTTTTAAAGAGGTACATAATTATTTTGTTACCAGTGATGTTGGCCAGGCATGAGGGACCTTGAGGTGGTCTCAAATCAGGTCAAAAACCCTGTTCCTTAATAACTGAGCTCAGGTGCTCTTCCAAGCACTCACTGTCTGTTCTGGGAGATAGGAGGAGTAACTTAACCTTATTTCCTCAAGTAATAATCAGCATGATATGTTTAATGGGAAGAATAGTTGTCTCACCTGCCTGACAGGGAGAAGGTGCTGGGAGAATTAATTAGTTTGTGAAGCACTTTGAAGATAAGTGCTACGTTATTAATAAGTAAAACCCACTGCACTTAAATACAACTTGCAAGTGATTGTATTATATTACAGTGCTTAGATAGCACAAAGATAGTTGTCTTAGAAATACCAATAGATGATAGAGAGCATATGAGATCGATAATCACCAGATTTCCTGTGTTTTCATTTTGTCTCACAATTTCTACTAGCTTAATGATATTTAGGTTCTAAAAGATCTTCCAATAATGGAAATTATTACCTGTATTTTAAAGATGTTACAGAGAAAGGAAAAGTGGTGAGGGATGATGAATAAATACTAAATAAATTAAATGTTTTTATTGAATATATTAACTATAATAAAATTTTGAAAACAAAATTACCTCTTCAGAGCCTCTTCCAACCCTGTTATGTGTAATCTTTAAAAATAGTTGATTAAACTCAACTCAGATCACTAAACACAATCTGCCCACTGAGGTTGTCTACCCTGGGCTGGAGTTGAGTCCAGGGGATGAATGAACAGTGTTCACTGAAGAGCAGCATTATCCATGTGTGAAAGCTGGCAAGAACCAGTCACCTCTCAGATATAATTAAGTCACTGAGTAAGGAAGTTTAGTAACTTCTGGGTCAGCCATGTGATCCTGTGATGTGAATCAATACTTTGTCAGTGGGAGCTGCAGGTATTTTACATCTGGAAAACTGACAAAATCTGCTTGGAGGAAAATCAGTAAATATGTGAAAATGAGTGAGTTAATGCAGAATTATTCTTAAGTTTGATTGTCAGGGAGGCCGCTGGCCTATGAAGAACAAAAACCAGTGGAAAGATAAAGTCTCAAAGGAGGAAGGTAAAGCAGGGGTTGGTAGTGAAGGCTCCTGATTCCACTCAGGTTCCCTGACTCTTGCTTGTGAATAAGGAAATCCTTTAGCAGTAATTTGGAATTTTTTGTCTCCATGTGGCTCTGCATTATTGTGCTGTCACTGAGAAGTGTCCATGGCATGTTTACAATACAACCATGTTTCAGCTTTCCCATTAGGCCAACAACTCCAGGTGGAGAATCAAAGAATCATGTAGGAAGGAAGGAATCAAGGTTAGAAAAGACTTCTAAGATCATCAAGTCCAACCATTAACCCAGGCTCACCACTAAACTCTGTCTCTAAATACCTCACTTATGGGTTTTCTGAAAATATCTTGGGATGGTAATTCCTCTACTTCCCTGGGCAGCCTATTCCAATACCTGACCACCCTTTCAGTGAAGAAATATTTTGTAAAACCCACTATAAACCTCTGTTGTCATGCCTTGAGGCCATTTCCACTTTTCCTATCACTTATTACCTGGAGGTAGAGACTGACCCCCATCACAGTATTATTTTCAGGAGAGATAATGGGTGGACTTCATGCAGTTGATGAAGATTACTTCCAGTTTCAGGTGTGATGGTCATCTGAATTCTTCACAACCTCTTCTAATTTCTTAAAGGATGAAGTTTTAGATTTATGTATTTACACACACACACATATATATATATATATATATATATATCTAATGAATAACGTGAAACTACAAGGCCTACAAAATTAGCATGATGATGGAAACTATGGGTACCCGGACCTGCATAGAGACAACAGGGATATCCTAATCCTCTAAAAATGTGGAGAGAAATGGGTTTTTTCTTGGCTGAGCAATGCAGGATGTATGACACCACCTCAGCAACCCTGGCAGCATGCAGGAGAGGGCAGTGCCATACCCAGACAATGACAACTCTATTTTCTTTGGAAACAGGAAGACTGGGGGTCATAAAAATCAACCAAAAGCCATTTCTGTTCCGTTCTCTGCTGAATATGGGGGTGTAGCTGCCATCAATGTTAATGAGTGATCACGTGCATCGAAAGAAGAACATCCTCTTTTGTGAAGGCAAGATGAAAGCCTTTTATAAATATGACCTACTGGTTAAAAAGGCATCCTTTCAGATCAAACCTATGGGTTTATACTGATGGGTTAGATTTTTTTTTTCTTAATACAATACATTTTGTTAAGAAGAAGGATTAAAGTATTTGCCAAAATGATTTGTGTTGACAAAATGGCTTAGTACATTTGGCAGATTTATTTCATGAAGTAGAATAAATTAAGGTGTCTCGTAAAAAATGTGGGTTATATCCAGTGAAACAATTTCAAGTATTTCAGAAACTCTATTTTTATTCACTTTGCAAACGTGCTTAGTTGAACTGCCAGTCACTGTTACATTTCCATTTCCAAGCAATTAATTAAAATCCCAAATCAGGTTTTTTCTTGATCATGCCAGCAGGAGTTGGTTGCCATGGTAATAGGACGATCAGTAGCATTTGGGAGGGAGGAGAGGGAGAAGAAAACATTCTGCATTGGTCTTTTATTATTGAAACATAAGTGCAGGTCTGGAGGAGCATGCTGGCTCATCTGTGCCAGCCTGTGGCCCCGATGGTGACAGCTGGAAGTGAGGGAAGGTTCCTGGGATTACCTTATTGTCAAGGATATCATTTGGTCCAGTGTAGAAATCATTAGTGAAGCCTTTTCAGTCCTACAGTCCATAGGTTGCAATTGTGAATGCAGCTGATCACAGGGAGTTTCAGAGGTGGCAGGGAAGATTTTTCTACCTGTAATTGCCCACATTTGCAGAGAGCTATCACATGTAATGGGTTTTCTCCCCCACAGGCCTGAAAACCTTTAGATTTGAAGCTCATTTTCAGACAATACACAAGAACCATGGTGGTTTATAAGAAAGAGCCATTGCATATATAGGTTTAAGAAAGGATTAATAGTGTAGTTAGTGTTGCAGGGTTTTGTGGCTGGTGGGGGTTTGGACAGATTAGGAGGACAACGTATGACAAAGAGAGAAGGAGGAAAGGAGCAACAACTTCTTCTCTGAAGCAAGAGTGGAAAATGGAGTCCTTCCTGAAGGAGGGAACAGGTCCAGGATAGGGCTGAGGAACACTTTAATCTTGTCCAGTGGGTGGCACTCCCTCCCATGGCAGGGGGCTGGATTAGATGGCCTTTAAGGTCCCTTCCAACCCAAGCCACTTTTTTGATTCTGTCATGATTCAGAGGGGGAACAGCCTGTGATTTAACAACCATTTCTACTGCATGAAACCAAACTTTCTTCCAGCAGCAAGAAAGGTTCCATGCCCATGAGATGCAATCCAAACATCCCACTGAAGCTGGTAGGAATTCTCCCATGGATGTCTCTGGGCTTGGGGTCAAGCATGTGTGTCCAGGGATGCACTTAGATCAGTAGAGTTCATCTCTGAATGTTGGCCTCTTTTCTGACTTGGCTGCTAAGATGCCAAATCCTTCCTACCTTTTGATTTGATATGATATTGTATGCTGACCTCTTTATTAGTAGCATTAACAATTCCTCTCAGGCCTGGGCCAGCTTGTTCTCCAAAGCACTCCCAGGAGTTCCCCTTCAGTGTGAACCTTTTTAACGCAGTTCAGGGAATTTTGTTGCTCCTGCATCCTTGGTTAGCTGTGTCTGAGTTGAACAGCATGTGCATAGTCACAAGGGTTGGGGGAAAATGGCATTGACATTGTTCATCACCTGAGGAGAGGCACCAGCCAGAGGCAAACAAACCAAATCCCACACTGGTTAGCACAGGGTGCCTGAGAGTCCTTTCCAGCCTTGAGGACACAGACATGGAAAAAAACCATTTCATCAGACCTTGGTGTTGCCATTGTTCAGCTGCTGATGGTGTGGCAAGGCAGGATAGTGCCAGGGATTCCCTGGATCATTATCATGCCACAGTAATGCACAGGAACACACTGTGTCACATATGGGGCTTGTTAAGCCCCCCATGAAATCAGGAGATTGGTAACAGAGTTACAGCATGCTTAGGGTTATAGGTCATGAGCCAAATTTCATCCTTATGTATTAGCTGGGAATTAATCTGAAAATAATTAGGAAAGAATCCAGATATTAAAAAGGAAAGATTTTGAGAACATTGGGTTTTCATGTCTTACTGCAGCATAAAATTCCCATGTGAGGGAGAATCTGAAAACACGGCCTGATGGCCTAATGCTTGTGCTGGAGAGGAAAGTGACTTTAATAAAGATCTTTGACAAGGTCCTCACTCAGCTGTCACTTCAGAAAAGCCTCACCTGGCCCTGAGATTTTCTTGCCTTGTGCTTTTAGTGTCTTTTTAGGGGCTCAGTATGGCTGGGACCTGAAGGAGTTCAGATGGAGTTAAAGAGGCCAACAAGGGATTTATTGATTTGGATATATCAATTTGCACTAGTCCAAACAAGTTGGGTTCAGGGTCCCACAAACTCTAAGGACAGAAGGGCAAAAGTTGAGCTTTTGATCTTCTGTGTAATAGGATGTAGTATAATGCAATGATTCAGAAGGTTCTCTGGTGTCCCAACATGGAAGGAGGGAATTTGAGAATTATTGTTTTATTTGTCTTTTCCACCCTGAAGAACTTCAGAAAACTTTCATTATATATATATATATATATATACACACACACATATATATATTTATGTATCTATATATGTATGTATAAAATCCTTATTATTATATGCTGACCTCATTCTGTTTTTTTCCCTGGCATTTATCAAACTCTTTGCTGACCTCAAACCCTAACTCCCAACTCACATCCAGACCTATTTACAGAAATCTAAAATTTGGGGACTCTGACATGTAGATTAAGATACCTGAATAAGATAAAATTATTCAAAATTTTGCATCCTTGTGCCACACTTCGGAAACCAAGTCTGCTTCCAGGTTGCTTGAAGAAAGTGTTAAGTACTGTTTGAAAGCCCCCATAAATCTGAGGTTTTCACATGAGGTTGGAAGCGATTCCCTTTGGAGAAGCAGCTGGAGACCAAATAGATACTGGATTCCAAGCACACCTCAGGTGACTCTCAGCACTGTGAGGTGAGCGACTCAAGCCTTCGGTGACTTGATTACACAAGATGCAGTTTTCATGTTGCTGAAATTTGGGAACCTAAGCCTCATCCTCACTATTTTTCACATTAAAGCTATGTGAAATGAGGTCCTTTTTGAGAAGCCATAATTCACTGGCAATCTGAGGTTAACAAGAAAAAAAATGTTGATTGAACCAAGCAGGAATTTCACTATGGTGAGATTTTCAATCCAGTAATATCTGTATTTATATACATGCTCTTTTTGTTGATAATATTTTTTCAGTTTTAAAAAAATCCTTCCTTTCTTATTCAGAATATTCTTAAATACTTTCAAACACAGAGCTGTCCTGAGTACCAGAATTTTTAATTCTCTTCCTTCTTTTCATTTGAATGCTACAGCTAGTCAAGATGAAATCATCTTTGGAGAGCCTTTGGTACTCTGCTATTGCTTCTGCTCAACAACAGCAATTTTCCAGCAAGAGCCGTAAAACTAAAGAATATCAGCAAACAATTATGCCAGCCCTGGTCTGAGGAAAAAGAGCAGTTGAATATTTCCCTGAATATTTCTAGAAGTCCAGATGCCCAAAAATTGATTGCATTCACAGAGGCAGACCTGACTGAACAGATGCAGAGATTTGCTCACTAAGGGGGAGATAGAAATCAATTTTTCACAGGAGAAATTACAGCAGTACTTTGACCACACTACCCAAGTCATTGCAAGGTGGCCAGTTCTCAGTGGGCAGAAGATAAAGGAATGCCTTACTCAGCTAGAGCAAGACAAGATTGATGGAAATAAAGTTTTAGATGACAACCTGAAAATGAAGTTGATCTAAAAGGGGCCATGCCTCAAAAGACTGAAATTTCCTATGTTCTCAGTAATAAAAAGCTATTAACAAAGCATTTTTAAGAGTATTTTATCTGGTATATCATGGAATAAAGATCTAGATATAGGCAGTAATTAAAGATCAACTTTGATTTTGATAATCCTTTTTAATTGCTTTTTTAATTGTGAAATTTTAAAACATTTCTGTGAAGTGCTCTGTGGAAAAACGCTGATGTAGAGAGATTAACTAATCAAGATTTCTCTATTCTGCTTGAATAACTAGAAAGGAACTTTGAGTGGGTAAGTGTAAAATAAATCTTCTAACTAATGTATGGCTCCATGTAATCTCATCTCACCTTCTGGGAACAATGTATAACAAATTAAGCTTGGATCATGAAATGTCATACAAATCTGGCAGTGAGATTTCATTTGGAGGGAAGAACTGCTATTCTCTTGGTTCTTAACAGCCATAGAAAATTTCAATTATGTGAGCATCTTGACAAATTCTACCTCCAGGGTATGGAGGATTTTTTAAAAGTTTTCTGTAACCAGCTACAGTGTCCCAAAGAACATTGACAGTTTTACCATCTTGAGTTGTACCTATTTGCAGTTTGCCTCATGGATAAGAAAAGAGCCTTGATAGAAGATGTGCTTATAAAGTAAAATAGTAATAGTTTAATGTTTATGTCAAATAGCAAACATCCTCAAAAGAAACAGTAAAGTAAGGGTATTGGAATAATAGCAAAGAACCTTGTTTTGTCTTCTTCAAAATCTGATGAAACCATAAAGGACTGTATATATGTGTCACACCTGAAGTTGAACATAGTTTGATCATTAAGAATGGAATAAGTAAGAGGACAAAGAAAGACAAAGACAGAGTGAAACAAATCGAAAATTTATACAAAAGGGATTGGAACGAGGATGAAGCAGAAGACAAAAATTGTAACTGAAAAATATTTACATTATATGTATATATATATAAAGATTAGTTTTTGCATCTGATACTTTCATTTCTTTTATAGAAATTTGGTTTCATTAAAATATCTGGTAATTGTATCAAATACTGATATGTTCTTGTTTTAAATAATTAATTCTTGCAGCAGTGAGAGACACATAACTTAATTCAGAGACAAATATGTTAAATCTGTATGAATTTGGTAAATCCTGGACACATTTAAGACAAAAAAAAAAAAGATAAAAAATTATGTGGATAATCTTGGCTGAGAAACTGCAACCAACCACAAAGGCCTTTTACCTCCTCATCAAGAACAGCCCAGTGAAAGTTCTGTTTATGTGAGATTGCAAAGTGGTGATGCTGCAAGAGCCATATGTCATGATTTTTATTTAAAAGGTGACAGGATGACTTGGCATCACAGCTTGAAAACAAAACAAATTTCCAGTGTAAAACAAGAAGGGTTAATAATTGCAAAGTATAATAATGCATAAATGTGTACATTTCAAAGAGAATCAACCTGAAAAAGCAAATGCAGAGAAATGCAGAGAAAACTCTTTAGGTGATGGACAGAAATGGGCCTTGGCAGATCATTATCAGTCCCAAGGAATAACACACAGGAGGAAAATCCTGTAAAACTGGTGCTCAAAAGTAGGGTTTATTTTGGACAAAATTATATTAACATTGTCTTTTCTGCTTTCTCAGGGAGTTGTTGTGAACAGCCATGCAGCTGACTGTTTCAAAAAAGTCACAGAAAAAGAGTTGAGTGGTTCCTTCTATATCTGTACTGCTCTTCCATGTGCAAATCAGTCTTACCAGTCAAACCAGAGAAGGTTTGGCATAGTTTGTGTCATGTGAATTCCAATATCCGAGCTTACCTGCAATAAAGCAGAAATCACAACCCTGCTGACCCATGGTTTGGCCCACAGAAGATGCTCAGATACTCAAGTGCTGGGGAACACATTGGTCCCTCAGGTCTGAGTAGGGGGAATTACCATAATTAGCTAAAACTCAAGTTCAGATTCTGAAAGCAATGTATCCAAATTTCTCTCAAACCTATTTCATTCACCATTAACTGAAGTATTATTCCATGTGTGTCCTAATAATTGAGATTATTCTATTATTTTTACAAATAATCTTTTATTTTGTCCATTTTTCAAGGTAGAGCGCAGAAGCCACTGGCTTGGCATATTCCTGCCTTTATTCCTTGAATCCCAAATACTGTCTCTGATGAGTGGCTTGGACTAAATTGCTCATGCTTGGGGAGGATGATATCCCTCTCAAGTATTGCATGCAGACTTTTAATAAAAACAAGTACAGTATTCTGCAAGCAAACAAACTTACACCAAACCTGAAATATCCTAATTATTTAAAGCACCAACACTTTTAGTTTTCATTGGTAAAATCGAGAAGCGTTCATTACTAATTAAGCAGCTAATTTTCTCTTGTTGTATGAAAGAGGGAGAAACAGCTAATTGAGTTTGAGATTCCCTTCAACATAATTAGATCCAGGCAAATATATAATTCCCTTGACATCAATGGCAGGTATCAGACTCGTTTTAAAGCAATCATTTCATTTGTGACTATCACACCTGTAGTATTTAGGCAAATTTATCTGTTCCTCCTAAGGAATTATTTGTGTAACACAAGGATTACCTTAAAAAATGGACAAAATGAAAAATCATTTGTAAAAATATTGGTATAATCTCCATTATTTTTCAAATATAAACCTAAATTGTAATGACAAAAATTAGGTCTTGGGATTCAACAGTTTGATAAGAGTAACTCCATCATGAGAACTTCATAATGAAAATTGATTTATAGACTAGAGCAATGTTCTTCAGAAATTAATTTGTAAATTAAGTGTTTTTCTGTAAATATGACAATTTAATTTTATAATTCCTGAATAAAAGATTTTTCCTTTTTTTTTTAAATTTTAATTTTTAATTTCTTTTCAATATGTATACTGTAAGTGTACAGTGTAAAAGAGAGTAAACATCAAATTTTGATCAGCTTAAAATGTATTTTTTGCCAGTGAGTTTTTCTTTAAGGTTGAAAAAATAAATTTATTCCTTATTTAAAAGAACTTCATTAACCTTCAAGTTAAAATACCCGTATCTGTGTGAGTGTGTATACAGAGAAAATTGTGTATATAAAGAGAAAATTGGAGAAACAATTCTAATGACAGAAAAAGATGTCCTTATATGCATAAGATTTTAACTGGGACAAACAGTTGAGCATTTGAACCCCTCAGCTGAGTAAATTGGAAGATAAGTGGAGGTCAAGATGTGTTTGGGATAGCTTAGTGCATGTCAAAAATTGCACTTCCTGCTGGATTTTAGATTTCAGGAATTTTTAATTGGTACTTGATAACATATATAATTATTTTAAATGAACAGGAATTGATAAAAAAAATTATTATGGGCATATTATCCTGTACTGGTGAACAATATTTACCAACTGAAACCCTCATCAATAAGTAGAAAAATGAAAATAAATACCCATTAATAAGTGATTACATTATTTCCACCAAAAATGTTGGTGGAAACATTAAAAAAGAAAATCTAAATACTGGTGTCTGGAGAAAAGTTTGGGTGACAGAACTGATGCACAGCAAATTCATTCCTGTATCTTGGAATCAGTGCACATTAGATAAGTAAATATTACTCAGTCCTGTTGCAGCCTGGTCTGTGTTCTATGACAATCTGCCTTGGAAGAAATGGTGAAGTAGACTGTAAAGAGCATTAAATGTTGTTGCTCCATCAATTAGATTTTTGCAATTTCCACCAGCCAAGAATCCATAATTCCAGCATTATGATAATGTTAAGTCAAATATATCCCCAAAATAAGTATTACTGAGAGAAGAGAAGAAAGCTTTTGTGTGTTTTGTCTTGTTTTTCGTAAATCATTTGAAACTATTAACATTTATAATCTCTCCAAAATGCAATAAAGAAAAGAAAAAGAAGAACCAGATGTAGAAGATTCTCTGGCTTTGACAGCACAGAACTTTCACAAAGTTACAGAAAAAAAAAAGAAAAGGTTTAATCTCATGGACTTCAAATGAACAATAACTAATGTCACCTGATAGTCTTTTGCTGATCTCAATGGGATTTGAAGTAAGCTTCTGGAAATAAATATCTTAAAGCAGTACAAATGCGAAGAGCTTTCAATTTAATGAGAAAAACAAAAATCTCCAGAAAAAGTATTTTCAGCTTGGATTAATCCAAAAGAATTTCTTTTCTTTTTGTGTGTGAAACAATTGTATAGTTTTAGTGGACAAGTGTTTTGTCCAATGCCTTATGTTTGGCTTGTTTATTATTTATCCTCCTTTTAAGATTCTTCCCTGATGCAAGTTAATCCCTTTGTGAAAGTGCCATTTTGAAACACAATAATAAGATGATTTGCTTTACTTTTTTCCTTTCAGTTCCTTTTCCACTCCCCACCTTATCTTCCCTGAAGTTATTTTTAAATTTGTATCAAACAGTATTTTGATTCTACAGAATTTTGTTCTATTCAGTGAGGTTATTATTTCCCATATGGTTTTCCTTTTTTTTTTTTTTCCATAGACCCCCACAATTATCTGTTTATCAAAATCATTGTGTTCAATGAAACCAGAACTTTGGGATAGGGTGGAGACAGTCTCACCCTAACACCAAGTTGGGACATGACCAATGGGTCTAGACCCTAAAATCTGGATGCATTCCTGAGTTTAATAACATCTACACAGCCAATACATCCCACCTTTACCACCATGATCTGAGTCTCTCTCATAAAGACAGGTCCAACTCAAGCTTATCCTGTAAATATAAATACAAGCTTTGCCACAACGTGTTTCAGTAACACAAAACAGCCTCCTCAGTCATTCATCACTTGCAATGATACACACAGGTGCTGCAGTGAAGTGCAGCTGTCGATAAAGGCTGATGCCAAATTATTTTCCTGAGGTGAGTTGGCTTTCACTTAGGCTGAGTTTTTCTTTTCTTCTCTCCTAATACTTTTTTTTTTTCTTTTTTTTTTTTTCTTTAAGAAAGTGGGGAAGAGGATAAGGGGTGGGATATAAAATATTTTTTCCCCTTTTCTTTAAATAATTTTCTCTTGTATCCTTTTAATCATAGCAAATGCTTCTGGTCAGTAGTTTGTGAGGCTGCATTCACCTTATGAAAATGTCACTGTTTGAAAGTAGTGCTGAGAATCTCACGTTAAAACTGAAACCAGGAGCTGCCAAGATTTGAAAACACTGGATATAAATTTCATTTTTGGTTTTGATTTTCCCCCCACACCCTCTTCTCTATTCTACATTGGGGAAAATTGTTTTGAAATTTGGAGGAAAAATGTTGATGTCCATCTGCACATGTATGATGCCTTCTGGGACTCACCAAGAATGGAAAGAATATAACTTCAAGTCCTCTTGTGAGATCTAGAACTCAGCCTCAAATTTCCACAGTCCAGATAAGAACCACATAACCAGAGAACTGGCTGAGTTCCTGTGACAGTGGCAGTATAGAGGGAGCTGTCTCTCTGAACCTGCCATTGAAGTGCTTTCTTTAAATTTTCTATAAATATTTAAACAGTCATTAAGGCAGAGACTTAAAATATGATCTTGCATGTGATCTATACAAAAACATTAACTACTTAACCAGTTTGTCTCTTTGGTCTGATGAATATTTAATTATTTAATATTAATTGGAGACAAATTCTCTTTGATTTTCTGTATGGAACAGTGTTGTGGCTTAAGCCAACAGGCAGCTGAACACCACAGAGCTGCTCCCACACTCCCCCTTTGTGGGATGGGGGAGAGAATGGGAAAAAGGGTAAAACTCATGGGTTGTGATAAAATTTAACATAACAGAAAAGGGAGGGGAAATAACAGTGAGTATAAGAAAATATAGAAAAGAAGTGATGCACATGCAATTGCCACCATCTGCTGACTGATCCCCAGCCAGTCCCTAAGCAGTGGCTGCCTCTCTTTTTATTAAAATACCTCAGGACAGAATGAATTCAGATTTTGTCTCCAGTTCTCTGTCCAGAGACATAATCTAGATAATAAGCTTCAGCTAAGCATTTAAATCTTAGATATATAAAGTAAGCCTCTATTTTTCAGGTGGCGAGTATAAATGGTTTACCAGAGTATACCAATAGCCATAACATTAAGTTAATAATAAAATAAAGTTTTGGTTTTGCAGTGAATATGACACAGTCAAAGGAAAGTATGATCAAGGAAGATAGAGTCCTGAAAGTCAGATAACTTAATTGAGATGAAGAATTAATGCATATATAGCCAAGAAGACTCATCCACTTTATTAGTTAATTCAGATTATTGGCTAGTATGCAGATGGGAAAAAAATCATAAACAGCCTCAAGCTAAGTCAGGCAAGATTAAGACTGAATATTACGAGAAAAAATTCCTCATGGAAAGAGTTGCCAAACCTTGGAACAGTCTGACCAGGAAAATTGGGGCACCATCTCTGGAGGTTTTTGAAAAAGGGGCAGATGTGGCACTTGGGGACATAGTGGCTTAGTGATGGACTGGACAGTCTTGGGTAGTGGTTTGATCTTAGGGGTCTTTTCCTACCCTAATGACTCTGTTATTGTATAAAGGTTTCTGGTTTTTCCCCTAGTGCATAAAATTGGTCCCCAGCAAGGGAGGGCTGTTCTGCCAGTTGTCTCTTGTTAAAATATTTTGGGTATGTTTCTCCTCATTTCTCTCTCAGCTGGAAAAGGTGCCTGCAACATCTCCCATTTAATAGCACATCCTGGCTAGAGTCCTCAGAGGCTTTTGTTTCCCTGTTAATTGAAGACTTTATTTGGAGATTGCCAGAAGCCGGCAGGATTTCAGGAAAAGCCGGTGGGCCGCAGCATGACACCAGAGGTTCCCAAAGAAGGAGGGTTGTGGCCCTTCCTCCTCACATAAGAGTAATCCCCCAGAACCCAGCTCCTGTGCTCCTGAGGGTGGGAATCTGGCTGGCACATCCCAGCCTCTGACTCCTATTAAAACAGCCACAAAGGCTCCCCATCCCGGTGTGCCAAGTGAACATCCAAGTGCAAAACAATTCAATCCCTGCTCCCTTCCAGATTGCTAAAGCAGCTTGAAACAGCCTCTTCCATGACCTTGTGAAATGTCTGCAGCACTGCAGAAACAACTGGTTCCTCTTTGTAGTAGGAGGAGGTTTTTTTGGAAAGAGGGGTGTTTTTATTTTATTTTCCCACCTCGCCCTCCCTCCTCCTTTCCTTGAGCAAATCCCCATAACAAATAAAGTTACACTTCAAGACTGGATTACGCAGACTGTTAGGTTTGCATGCCAATGTTTACTTTAAGTTAAAAATGATACTTCTGAGAATTCAAATAATATGTTTTAAGTATTTCCAGGCTATTGCTTTGCTTGTATTTGTTTTGGCACTGTTTCCCTCCACGAATATGTCAGTTTTGAAGGAGAGATGAATGCTGTTCAGTTACAGCCTTTTCCTATTGATCATACATTTAACATCTGTTGACTTTGTTTATGTGCAGTTTTGGAGAGATTCATGGCAAAATTAAGAGTACTTGCTGCAGAGAAATTTTGTTGATGAGAGTTTTCTGCTTTTTCTGGGATGGCAAAGAGTCTGATGGGGGTGTAGTAAGAGCCCACAACACTGCTATTCATAGATCAGACTGAAGAATCAGAATAGTTCTTTTTGAACTCAAAATTTATATATATATATATATATATATATATATATCTATCAAAAGGTTTCACTTCAGTTTTTTTATTGTAATAACTTGTCTGGGACTCAGATGAAAAGACTCCTGAATGCCTGTCTCACCTGACATCTCCTGGAAGATATTCCTTTCCATGAATGTCTTTCCTCTGAAAGCCAGCTTGCCTGATATCCCCAACAACATGCTGGGTCCTGTACTCTCATCCTTGATTCAACTTCTCCTGAGGAATGCATATCCTGTGGCTGCATACACCTGAGCTGGCTCCTCACAAGTTACCCCTGGAATCAGACCTGAGAGGAGATACAGACCAGGGACAGCTGAACTGAATTTACATGTGTGCATTTAAAGCTTATCAACTCAGGCTGAAAACAGCATAAATATGGCTGTGGCTACAGATATCTGAACTGATGCTGCACAGCAACAGCTGGGATTGTCTTGGCATGAAGATCTCCTTAACCCACTCTGTTGCATTTGTATGGACTTGACAGATTTATTTTTTTTTTAGTCCAATATTTATGGCTGGAACACAAGCTTAGAGGGCTGGGGTTGTTGAGCATTAAGAAGAGAACGCTTTGGGGAGACATCACTGTGGCTTTCCAGGGGTTATAAAAAGGAGGGAGAGTGACTTTTTTATGTGGAGAAGTAGTGATAGGACAAGGGGAAATGGTTTTAAAATTTGAGTTTATGTTAGAAATTAGGAAGAGATTTTTTTACTGCACTGGTTTCCCAGAGAAGCTGTGGCTGCCCCATCCCTGGAAAGGTCCAAAGCCAGGTTGGATGGGGCTCTGAGCAACCCAGGATAGTGAGAGAATCCCTGGCCTTGGCAGGGGTTTGGAACTTGATGGTCTGTAACCCTTCTAACTCAAACCATTTTATAAATCTCTGGCTCTGTGGGTATTTCCTGCTTCCATTCTGCACTGGTCCTTGATACATTTAAATGGGGGCAGTGTTTGTATGGAGGCAAATTCCTCTGAGAAGTATGGAACATACTTCTGCAAGTTTGAGAAGCAGAGGAAGAGTTGGGGATGCCAAATGAACAAATCTGTAACAAATTTACTTTTCTGACAGTTATAGTTTTCTCTAGTGGTCTCCAGGAGTGGTCCATCTGTTTCTCCTGGAGTTTTTGAAAGATTTAGGAAATCAGCAGGGAAGGCAGGTAGAATATCCTCCAACTTAACTTGAAAGCAAGCTAAAACATAATTTTTTTCAGAAAAAAACTTTGGTATTTTCTATTGCAAATTATTTGTGGATTAGCTTCACAGAATTTTCTTCCACAAAATTTCCTGAGACTTTGTGCTTATTTAAGGAGTACATTGTAGAGGAAGAAAATTAATCTGGAAAGTAACTGATCTTTCTGAACACTCGGAGAAAATGTAGGAATAAATCTATTCAGATATATTTTATTGTTTTAAGTGTGAATGCAAAAGAGGTAAAGTTGGTCAAGTTAATTAACATTTAGTCAAAACAAAAAAGAAGACATAACAGGAGTTTTAGAAATTACTTGAGATTGAGATAAAGGAATAAGTGATTAATTGGTTATCTCATTAGAGCAATAGAAGGATTCCTGACAAGGTCACCATGACTTTGACAGTGACCACAGCTATATTGCTTTTAGGAACTGAAAGGGAGAATAGTGATAAGGAAATTGGATAGGTAATTATGCAAAGGTCAGGAGGGGGGTCAGATGATTGCCAAGCTGGTCAAAGGACAAGGCATGTCATCAAAATGGCTGAAATGATGGTTGTCTCTAAGCTCATTGTCCCTTTTCAAATTGACATCAAAGAAAATGGAAGGCATTGATAATCTCTCTAAGAAGATAATTAAGCAGATGGGCATAAAAATTAAAAAGATAGATAAATAAGCTAATGAATAATGTACCAGAAAAAGAGATGCAAATGTACATGTTGAAGTATGGACAAGCTTAATAGCGAAGTCTCACAGGCTTTGCTAACTTGGAAATTCGAAATAATGGAAATATGAAGATATTAATTCTTAATTAAGTAAATGAATTAAGTGGTGGGAAAAGGCATGGTCCTGGATCTCTCCCTTTTCTGAAAACAATTTGGCTTGTGTACTTTGTGGCAACAGGGATGGATGCGAAAGAAAAGCCAGTCTCTCCTCAAATTGTTCAGTATATCAGCTTTTGAAACTTTCCCCTTGGCTCTGTTCATATCTTTCCTTCTCCTCACTGTAGCTGAATGTTTGTGTGGATTTACTGGGGAGACTCCAGCCTTTTTCCACAAGTGGGAGTGTCCTCCCTGTGGTTTATGTTTCAAATTATTCCAGCTGCAGACCTGCAATGTCAGAACCTCACCTACTCAGATTAAGGCTGTGTCTGCCACTGGTGCTCACAGCACTGTTAAAATTCAGCTGCAGCCAAGAATTTCCATGTTGACCTCACAGTCTTGCAAGTTTAAATCAGCTTAATTCTGGAGCCCCAAGATGTGCCAAAGTACATATGAATGGAATAAAAAAGATGAAGCAATATATCTTTCTTAGAGAGTAGGTGGCTTTTCCTCTTTTCACAGGGAAATAACTGTTTCTCAATTAACATTAGTTAAACTGTGATTCCTTAAAGCAATGGGCTGCCATGTAAGGATACCTTATACTGCTAAAATTATTCCCATTTCTATTAAAAAATTGATGGCACTCCTGTCTAAGGCATAAAATCTTTGATGTAAAGATTTTATATTGTACTCAAGATGTGTTCATGAAGGGAGTATTGCATCATTTTATCATTGTAATATAGAGACATGGGGAGAACAAAACAAAACAGAAATAGGTCCTAAATTAATTTAGTCTCATTGTTTCATATTGCCTCAAATAGTTTATATTAAAAAAAAAACAAAACAAAAAACAACTGTGATTCCAGAATACACAAAATTTTCACTGGAAGTTCACAGTTTTTGATGTAAAACCAATTACCTACTGGATAGGACACCTAGAATACCTGCAGTCTGGTCTGGATACACAGAGCAGGGAGTTGAAGGTAAATTTTCTGTCACTGCAAATTTTTTCTGTACATCAGGCAACTGGAGAAAGAATACCTTTATTTTAAATTACATCCTTTTCTAAGAGCAGGCATATATTTGCATGAAAATTTGAATTTTCCTTTAAGTGACACTTGCCAGTGGAAAATTCTTCTTTTCTAGTTTTGATGATTACATGAATTTCAGGGAAACTTCAACACTTCTGCAGAAAACTGGAATCTCCTGCACTTGTAATTCTGATTTGAAAATTTACCTTTCCATTTTCAGTCTGCAGATGCTCATGCAGTGTTGGACATAGTCTTTCTCATTGTATATTTTGGGAATATGTACAGTTTTGGCACTTACTACAATATTCCTCTGTACAATGTGGTGAGATACAAACCCTTGAAGCTTTTTAAAGTCAGATGTCATTTATCTGTTTTAGGTTCTTAAAACATTAAGAGCCCTGCCTTTGAATGTAGAAAGCCTCTGAAGGTTTTTAAAGCACGTAATTTCTTAATTTCTTTTTGTTGAGCATATAGGAAATTCAGGTGTTTAAGGAAGCTTCCTGTTTTTAACACCTACAACCTAGATCCAAAGCAGGTGGCTGACTTCTTGGCCAGATCCCTGTGGCTGTGCCCATCTTCTCTTTGCATAAGTGTCAGAACAGCCAATGCAAAATGTTTAATCCTATTTAATTCTACATCAGGAGCCACAGGACTGGTTATGGGATATAAAAACCAGAACAGAATCTGGCCCATGAATTTATTGCTTCAGGGGACAGAAAAGGAGAGGATTCTTTTGTGTTTACATAATTTACAAAATTTGAATCAATAACAACACAAATCTCCTTAGTGGAGAACTTTGTGATCCCACCCAGCTTACCTCAAAATGCTGTATCCTGAAATTGATATTAGAGGATACAACAGGAATGTTGTATTGATTCCTGTTTAATTCCTCCTATGTTTCATACTAATGACTATCAACTAACATCAAGATGCAGTAGAAGGACAAAATTACTTTTATGCTGCCAGCTCAGAAGTGGAGAAGCTCCCAGCTTATGTCAAGCAAAAGTCATCCTAGCTTGTCTACATGTAAAAACTGAGTCCGCATCTGACACCAAAATTTCAGTTTTGTACCTCATGATTTTTTTTTTCAGATAGCCCTAGAAGTTGCTGATGTCCAGAAACTTCAATGATGATCTGGTTTCCAAGTCCCTCCCCTCCCATAAGCTCTTGTTTGGTTCCTCATCCATCCCAGGTGGAGCTCAACACACTCCAGGTGGTCACTGACAGAGAGGGCAACACCCCCTCCTCATCTCACCTGCCCATCCTTCCTGAGGAGCCTGCAGCCTTCCATTCCAACATTCCACCCTGCCTCTGTGATGCCAATAAGATCAACACCGTGCAGGTGTGCACACAGCTTAGCTCCTCTTGCATATTCTCCCCAATAGTGCGTTGGAAACCAGAGGGCAAGACAAGAAGGTAAGAATCGTGATCTTGGTATTCTGAATAAGAATTATTGTTTTGTTCCTTCTTGGAGATGGCTTTTATTCAGTGTTTTGGATATATGGGGTTTTTTTTCCCTTTCTGAAATTTAATTATGATGGATAAAATTGGGAGAGACTCACCAGCAGATCAAATTGCTTGTCATCCTGGTCATTACTTTGGTTGTTACTTTGGTTGGTCATTGCTAGTTTTTACCTCTCTAGAGTACCCCACCTGAAGTCTCCAGAAAATGAATGCTTGAGCACAATCTTCTGTGACTTTCATCCTCCTTTGTCCTGCCATTCTTCAATCAGCAGGATCATAACAGCCATTGGGGTCTGCTGCCAAGATGGCAATTCTCCTGGCAGACCTGCTGTCCCTGGCTGACTTCACATCTTAGATTTTTGCCTCTGGTTAGAAATTCATCCTGATTTAACAAGAGTCTGGCAGGTCTGAATGTCCATCTTTGGATATTCTGCCCTCTGCAGAGATGAGGAAGCTGAAGGGTATGTGCGCTGCTGCTCAGTTCTTATCATTCCACTCAGAAATTCCAGGAGAAAACATGATTGGAAAAAGAAAATAAAAACAAGCATCTTGGAGAGTATCAGAGACTGCTCTTAAATCTAGCAGCATTTGGAGCAGGCAAATCAAGGAATCAAGTTCCTATTTCCATACAAACCTACTTTCCCCACAGTGCAAGTGTAACTTTCCATGTCAGAAACCTAAGGAAAGATGTGCACTCTGTTACTTCCTTCTCACTGGAGAAAAGATGACTTTAAAAGCTCTCCAGTTTTATAGATTTCAAGCTCTATTTATAATGCCAAAGCACTAAGATATTTTTCATGTTTTTAGTGCCATCACATCTTTTAATGCACTGCCTTAAACTGCCAAAAATAATGCTCCCAATCAAGGCAACTATATTTTATATACAAGCTATGACTTACTTCCTCATAGTGGTGTTAATCAGATTTCATTTATTTTTATAGCATTAGGAACATTAACATTACCCTCTGGAAATGTTCCCCTTTCTATTTGCCCTTGGATGAGATATGTCCTGTATTAGGATAACTTTCTTCCTGAAGATAAATGTTCCCTGATAAAACAATAGTGTTAACCTGTAGAAACTGCAACATGAAATAAATGCTGTTGTCAAGTAAACTTTAAAGGGAGGAATTAAAATTAGAAAACGGAAAAAAACCCAAACAAACAAGAATGAAGAAACAAACTCAGGACACATTAAAATACTGCTGTATTGTTCTTTGCTGTCCCCAAAAGCATTTATCTTCCTGGTTATCTTGCATGATTGAATAGCAAAGAAGTCACCTGAAATAATGTCAAATGACAAAGGATGTGCTAGAATTGCAGGAAAATGTCTGTTCTCAGGAAGAGGGAGGAGAGATTTAGCTGTTATTCACACCACAGCATGTAAAAGGATTCAGCATGAATGAAATACCCTCAAAGTTTCTGTGTGTGAACTACAGGATAGACTTCAAGTCTGGAAATATTTATGGGCACTTTTGTCTCTCTATTAATGTTTTGAAGTATGCTGGATTTAGGGTTCATCAATAGTTTAAATCAATGGGCAATTTCCTGCTGATTCCAATGTGGTTTTCAACACCCTGACTTCAGGTCATGATCCAGATATGTAGGGGGATAGAATATAAGTAAAGAAAGGTAGTATAGAAAGTAATCTTACCCCTAAGGAGTTGCAGCTGGATTAATTATTAAAAATTAGGAGCAGGCCTGACTTTAACAGGCCACAGCTGTAGGCAATGAGAACAAGAGTGCTATAAAAGAGTGGATTGGTTGGTTGAAGGGGTATTGGAGTCAGTTGGCTGCTGGGAGAAGAAGGAAGAGTCAGTGCTTGGAGGAGCTGCCTATGAGAAACATCAAGGAGGTTTGGAACTCTTGCACTAAGGAGACAACAACATGAAACCTTTGCAATATAATGACAACACAGATAAACCCTTCAAAATCTGCTTGTCACAGAAATACTTCTTCTGCAGTATAGGAGGACTTTGCCAGGCAATGTCTATCTGCCTCCCTGTAATTCTCCTCCTTTCATGTTTTCATAGAACCATAGTTTGGGGTGGAAGGGATCTTAAAAGCCACCCAGCTTCAACCCCCTGCTGTGGGCTAGACCCCCTGGTCTTTCACTAGATCTGGTTGCTCAAAGCCCCTTCCAACCTGGACTTGAACATTACAGGGATGGGGCATCCACAACTTGCTTTCTTTCTCATGACTTTTCTCTATTTATCTACTGTCTTCTGACATTAAAAGAAAAAAAAAAGGAAAGATTTGTTAAAGTTGTGAGATAAAACCAGGAGGGTCCCTTAAAAACTTGATTTTTTTTTTTTAAATGTTCATAATTTTCATGTCCTCTGGAGAAGACAGTTTTATATCAAAAGTGATAAAGGCATGAGATGTTCCATGAATAAGGGAAAAAATCAGGCATACAAACAGTTGAAGACAATGACAAAGTACAAGAATTTAAGGTTTAGGTTTTTTCTGATGTTTTCTTGTTTATTTTTATTGTGTGCTTGCCTGCTTTACTCCATGAGACATTGGAAATATCCAAAGCCTTTTTTTTTCCTACCTTTTTTTACTAGGTATTTTGGACCTTTGCATATTGCTTGCCTTCTTGAAATATTGTCTTGATAATGAACCCCAGATTTAAAGGGAGTTTCCACTTACCCAGCCTTAATCTCATGCTGATATTCTCTTCTTGTGATTCTAATTTCTCAGGGCCAGTGTCATGAATGTTTCTAACTCTTCCCTATTCAGCATCAGCTCCATTAAGTTTTCCACAGATAGACAAAGGAAGAAAGATGTCCATTATATGGAAACAAAACAGAAAAAAGTGCTGACACACAGAATTCAGTTCCCTTTCAGGCAACAAAATAATGCTTTGATGCAGTAAATATTTGCGTAAATTTTTATGATTTATTTATATATGTGGATATGTAAAAAGTATACACAGCTGTAGTTTTTTTACCACATGGGTTCTGTATTCCAGGATTAGATTATATTTTGACATTATAATGGAACAAAGTCAATGAAAAGAAGGAAGACTACTATCTTGGCTGTGGGTTTGGTGACAAATTTTGGTGTATTTCTCTACATTTTCAATTTTATCACAACAACACTGCCCTTCTTGTCTTTCAGGAATGGTAAGAGAATAAAGTTCTTAGTGTGCTCCAGTTTGGAGGCAGAGAAGCCCAATGTTAGTTCACACATAACTGGAGCCCTTGAAAATCTCTCCATGAGTGGACTCAGGGGGATGTTGAATTTTTTGGGGGAGAAATATTTGGAAAAGCATGGGAGGAGCACACTGGTGTCTGGAGCAAGTCCTAGGATGCACTTTCTCCAACTACTACTACCACCTTCTAGTATTGGCGACAGCAAAAACTTAGTCTTTTGCAGATATTTTTGCTTTTTTTTTTTTTTACTCTTTTTTTTTTTTTTTTGAAATACACTATGCTTGTTGAGAGAAAGGTGTTCCATGTGCTTCCTCTGTAGGTTCAGCAGCTAAAACTTGTCTTCTCCTTGATAAAATAGTGTAATTCAAAGGCAGTCCGTGGGAAAACCAGAGCTGGGTCTATCTATATACAGAAGCAGTTTGTGTGGCATTTGCCTATAAGCAATGCCTATTTGTCTGATCCTTGCTCCCCTTACCCAGGCGTATGTCTTGGCACTGTCACCAGAGTGAACTGGCTTTGGACTCCTATTCTGCTCTGGAAAGTTATCATTCATTATCCTTAATCACATCTGCAAGAGCCTCTGCTCTGCTGTTCATCTGCTGATGAAATTTGATTGGCTTCTCCCTAGGTCTTTTGATTAATTTTTCCTCATGCTTTTCTCACCTTTGCATCTCATGACATAACCTGAAAAGGTCTGACTGGATGCCTTTCTGTGCCCTAAACCAGTAGTTTGGTGTGTTCTCTTTGTAGTTTCAGAGGAAGGAGGAAGAAAGGGGGATGGAAAAGAGGTTGGGAGCTTTTATAATTATAAGAGCTTTTGGTAAGGCTTTAGCTAACTATTAAGTAAATATGTTTCTTATTTTAACCTCTGGAGTGCCTCACAGGGATAATTCGCATATGTGGATTTTTGTGGTAGGATGTAGGTCATGCTGTTGCACTGATTAGCATGGACTCTGCCTTTCAAGATATGCCTCTGGGTGGGATGTTCTCCCAAGGGGTAACTGGATTAGTCACTAGGTCAAAGACTAAGTGCTCGGTCTTCATGGTCTAGAAATTCAATACCTTGTCCCAAGCTGGAGCCATTGAGCTTAACAAATGAACCCTTTCTGAGACCTTGTCCAGCATCTACCTGTTCTGTGTTTGAGCAAGAGGCAAATTACTTCTGTGCACATGTATGAGGTCACAGCTCTTGGACAAGGTTGCTACCAGGCCATGGCCTGGTAGGTTTTATCTCGGTGTTCACTGAATTTTCTGAGATAATTTATAAGCTAAGAAATCTCAAATATCCACTAAGAACTGTGAGACAGATTAAAAAAAAAAAGAAAACAACAACAAAAATTTAAAAAAAAGCAAAAAAGAAAAAAAAAATTCAGTTCCAGACAGAGATCTTAATACATTTCTGGCCATATGTTTTAAACTGTGTTTAGTGTAAAGGACATCTGCAAATAAGTACACACATGCACACACTGCACTAAGCTTCTTTTTCTCTTTTCCTACTTTCACAGTTAAGGGTTTTCTTCTCACTCCCCTCACCCCCTCTTAATGTCTTTTAAGAGAAAGATGCAGTCAGCAAAAAGCAGCATTCTGTGGCTAATGTGAATCAAGAAGGATGTGTCATGTATAATGAGACATGAATAGCTAAGGAGATTGCACAGCCTGTATCACAGACACATGGAATTGGATGGTGAATCCTGCTTTATATAGGTCAGCCACTTGCTAAAACATATGATCATATCCTTATTTCCAGGCTAAATGTGCAAATGGACATTTTATATCATCCTTATTCATGATAACCTTGTGGTTTATATTCTCTCTCTTTTGCATTTGCCTCCCACGTGTATTTGTAGACCACTGTACTCATTCCCAGACATATGCCCCCTTACAGCTTTACTCTTCTATTTAAAACTAATTTTCTTGTAGATGCATAATCAGCCTTGAGCGTAATACTCCAGACAAAGACTGAGGTGGGCTTGTGAATGGCGTGGTCCTCCTTTGTGAGAAGCAGCTGAATGTGACACCTTAAAATTCCTAATTGCTTTTTTTTTTTTTTTTTTTGCCTATCCAAATCACTTTATTGGCTTATTTTCATTCTATTTTGAAAAGATCTAATTCTCATTTCACATGAAGTGTAAGTAAGTGACTGACAGGTTCTCTATCAATCCAAAGGTCAGGAACAGACATCTCATGAACATGATTAATTTAAGCATTTTCAGGTGAAATTAAATATCTCTGTGACTTTCTCGCTGAAACTCAACACCAAATAAAACCTAAGTTAAAATGTAAGAGCTCAACACTCCTTGGTCAGTTTGATCACCCACGTCTTTCTCAATACCATTTCATAGGAAAAAGTTGTTCATGTGTCCCCACACATGAAACAGAAACATTGCAGTGTTGTGGTGACAATTCAGTGCAGTGAGAGTAACACTGCCATCTAATTCATACTGATATCACCCACGGCTCCATGAGCTGCAGTTAAAGAGTTTTGCTGACCTGCACTGGGTACCTCCATCTCATAGACTGGCCAGGGCAACCAATTAGGTGGTACTGTAATTAGGTTCAAACAGTCTGTGCAATGTTGCATGCAAAGTTTGGCAAAAGAAAAAATAGTTAAATGGGCACATCTTCATGTTGTAGTTACCCTCTGAGCAATACAAACCACTGCTTGTGACTGAGGTAATGATTGCAGGTGTCCTTACAGCAGGGATATTTCTGAAATAGGATTATTAGCCCAAAGTGTATATCTTTGCGGGGATATTTTTGGAAAGTTTTTCCAGCATGAAGGGTCCTTTGTTCCCCTGCATCTTATGAGGAGCAGCTGAGGGAGCTGTAGCCATTTATCCTGGAGAAAAGGAGGCTGGGGGAAACATTATTATATTCTATAACTCCCTGAAAGGAGGTTTTTGTGAGGTGCAGGTCAGTCTCTTCTCCCATGTTATAAATGACAGGACAAGAGTAAAAGGCCTCAAGTTGCATCAGGTGACTTTTAGATTGGATATTAGGGGAAAATTCTTCATGGAATGTGTTGTAAAACATTGAAATGGGCTGCTCTGGTAGTAGAGTCACCATCCCTGGAAGTGTTCAACAAATGTGGTTATGACACTTGATGAGGTTCAGAGGGGAACTTGGTGATGCTGCTTGGAGTTGGCAGCTGGACCCGATAATCTTGAAGGTCTTTTCCAACTCTAATGATTCCATAGTTCTACAATTCTATCTCTGAGTGGTTGTCACATTGTGTCCTGTGAAGATACTGTAAATAGGCTGTAGTGGCTGTCCTTCACTCTGGTAGTGTAGTGCTCTTTGATTAAATTGAGTGAACAACTCTCCCTGTGCCATAGATGTACTTTAGGAAATCAGTCATCTGTCCTGAAAGGGGAGAGAGCTTTGGGGCTTACTGAGAGTTATCTTCCTCTTGCCCCCCTCCCCACATTCACACACCCCTTTAATGGCTGGCACAGAGCAGTCTGAAGACAGGTAAATCAGTGGTAGGTGGTGTGGAATGGTACATCAATTTTAGAGTCACCTGACAAGAGTGGAAGGTGAAAAAAAGATTCCTTGTCCTTCTTGTTGCTTATGTGTCCAATACCTTAATGCAATGGTTTGCATTATTATGGAATTAATGGAATTAAAACAACAAAATTCAATGTAACCCTACATAGCAAATTAAATTATTACACCTGAATTAATATTGTCTTTCTTGTACTATTACAACCTTTTATGTACATAAGAAGTCAGTCTGAAAAGTGGGATTTGAGAACTTGACCTTTTGCAGCAAAGCGATGCTCAAGGCTTAAACATTCATATTAACACTGTGTGCTCCTTAAATCTAAAAATAACCCTTTTTCCATATAGCTACTCACCCCTTCTTATTTCTTAGAATTTAATTTTCCCTCCTCCTGTTACCACAAGGCCGCCCACCTCTTTCTATCTGTACTCTTGTCTACAACTGCTGATGCCAAACACCATTGAATATCTCACTCTGTTAGTAAGAATGCACATTTTCATTCCTACATAATCTGAATCTGCTATGTATACACATTATTAGGAATAGTTTACACAGAAATAAAGACAGGTATTGCTACCTTAACCCTCCTTTAAACAAAAGTGAGGAGGAGGGGGTATTTGTGCGTGTGACAAATTTGAATTTTCTTAAAAGCTGAAGAAACTTGAAAATACTAAATTAAATTTCCTTTGCTCTTCAGGTTTTCATTATTTCTGTTCAAAACCAAAGTTAGTTGTGATTGGTATCAATTGCTCAGCATGGAGAAGAGAAGGCTCTGAGGAGACCTTATTGCAACCTTTCAATATTCAAAAGGGTGTTAGGAGAGGGACTTCTACATAGGTTTGTAGTGACAGGAGAAAGGGCAATGGTTTTAAACTTTTGAGAGGGTGGATTTAGATCAGACAAATGGAAAAAGTCCTTTGCCGTGAGAATTGGAAGGAACAGGATGCCCAAAGAAGCTCTGGATGTCCTAATCCTGGAAGTGGCCAAGGCCAGGTTTAACGTGACTTGGAGCAACCTGAGCTAGTGGTGGCTGTCACTGCTGATGGCAGGAGGGCTGGAATTGGGTGAACTTTAATATCTCTTCCAACCCAGACTATTCTGTGATTCTATCAGCTTATGATTCTGCGATTTGAGACTTCTCCAGTTCATTATTTTTTTCCATAACTCTCCCTCTTTCAACAACAAGATAATTGAAAAGTTACCTTTGGTGTGGGTTTTCTTTGTTACTCTGTAAATGAGATAACACTACATTAACCTTCTTCCTTATTCATTCTTTCTGTATTTATTATTTCTTTATTTCTCTCATTAAAGTCCATTTTCCCCTCTAGTTCTGTATAAAATTATATATATTAATTTCTTGTACTTTAATACTGGATGCAATTTTCCTTAAAATGCCTGATTTCATTACAACTGCTTGGAAATCAACAATTTCTCCAAGAATTTCTATTTCTGTGACATAGTTCTAAATTTGAGCTAAAAATAGTCTGTAACAATTGAAAAGGGGAAGTAGTTCAGTGGACAGTTTGACTTCTCAATAGGAAAGTGTTTTCTTGCAGTGTAAAGTCTAAGATTATAAATCGATTTTTGATAAACAAGTAAGTTTCAACTTTAATCTTGAGCTGTAAGCAGATACAAAATGGTTCTTGCCAATACAAGTTCACAGCTAAAATGGTACATTACTTTCAGATATGTATCTTTGCAATTTTACACAAAGGTGAAGAAAAGAATATTACCCATCTGATGGAGGATACTTGACGTTTACAATCTAACAAGCACATTGTAAACTTTGCTTTGTCTTTATTTCCTATTTAGCACTTCAACCAAAACTGGTATCCATTGTTGTTACAGGGAGGCCACAATTACACGTTTTGAGTCATAACAACACTTTCCACCTTCAAAGCAGTTTGTGAATGATAGTCTTGTGAAGCAAAGCAGCAAAATAATTCCAGAGTTAAAATGGCTTAACTGAAGAAAAGGGATTTGAATTTTGTCGCACAGGCATTTCCAAAGACATGTCAACCTATCTATTTTGGACCATTTTTCTCAAACTGGGAGGAATCACACTCTGGAGCTGCCTGTCTCCATGACCCAAGTGACTCATTACCAGAGCTGGGATTATGTTGTCATTAATAAGATCTGTTATAGATGGCAAAAGTTTCCTCAAATAAGAAGGATTTAAGTTTAAACATGGTAAGCATATTGCATGTTTCAGAGCAAACCAGTACTAAAGAGAAAAGAAAAATGTTGAAAGAGGGAATTCAGTATAGCATAAACATGCACAGATAATTAATTTATTCTTTTTCTAAATTTATTCTGTTAGGCAGGGTAGAGAGAAGAAAGCTTCATCCTTTCCTTGGAAAAAAAAATGCTAAATTGTCATCAAACTTTCCCTTTCAAGACTGTTCTTCAATGAGTTCAACTTTCATTCTCTGTTCAGCTTTGAAGGTTTAGGATCATGAATGATTCTGAAACCCTCTGGGACAGGTTGAAAAGTGCTGATCTGAACTAAGCAATAAGTGCAAAGTGGTGTCCTGTGAGCCACCCCCAGACATTACACAGCACGAAAGTGACTCAGACCTTCAGAAATATCTTCATTCACCAAATCAGTGGGAATGCAAACTCTGCTGTGTGGAAAATGAAAAATATCTAGTAACAGTTTTTGACTGAAATACTTATTTTCTTATTATAGTCTTATTATTGTCTCATTATATTCCTAAATCTGCACACCACTATAATATTTCTACACCCCACTGCAGTGTAATCCATAAAAGAATAAGTGCTAGATCATGCTCCCATTCATAATCAATGGAGTAACCTAATTGGATAGTTGCACTACAAGAATCATGACCAGCAAATCAAGGGAGGTGGTTCCCTCCCTTTTACTCCTTTCTTGTGAGACCCACCTGAAGAGCTGTGTCCAGCTCTGGACCCCCACCACCAGAACCCTGTTGGCATAAATCTGGAGGACAGCCACTCTGTTCATCAAAAGGCTGAAAAACCATTCCACAGGTTGAGAGGGTTGAGGTTGTTCAGAAATAGAAAAATGGAACTGTTTTTTCAGTAGCACATAAAAAACTTGCCTCCCAGATTCTCTTAAAATTTGCAGTCCCAATCCTTATTGCAAATCAATGATAAAAATTCAAGCAGAATTTGAACTCAGACTCTTCAGACTGCAAGTCAGTGAGAAGATGCTGCTGTCTGGGGAGAGATGCTCTTCTTGAGGTCCTACATAATCTCTTTCACACAGCCATTACTCTTTTGCAATTATACTATGTATACCCAGGCACAGAATATTTCATCACTGTCAGGGAATGCAAAACTATTTACAATACAATAAAATATTTTATTCATTTTTTATCACTTCCTTGGAAAGCAGTGGCCACAGAGAAGGTGGCATGGGATGTAATAAAGAGCCTGCAGCTGAGTAGCAGGGAGAAAAGGGTTTGACAGGCAAGGACATGGTAAGAAGGGGACGATGCTTGTTCTCAAACTGTTTTGTTATATTTTTTAATGCCCAGCAAATCTGGGTTATCTTACTTGGTTCTACTTTGTAGCTGGAAGTTTTAAAGCTGAAAATTTCATCAGAGGATTCATTAGTTGAGATATGGCAGCAGGTTCACCTGGGATCAGACTGGGATCTCCTCACAGGATTCTGCCCACAGGGAGAGAGCAGTAACCCAGGAGGAGAACCAGCTCAGTCTGGGATTGAAATCTTATCAGAAACATTTTACCTCAAAAGCATTATTTGCATGGGGTTTTTTCCTGATATTTCCACTCATCCAAAGTCTTCAGCCTCTACTGTGAGTTTTATGACACTTCCATTTGGGAGTTACTGAATTTCATATATAACCTAGAATTGATTCTTTGGAGTTTTATCTCCTTTTGATGAATCTACACTGTAGCTAAACTTTTGGGGAAAAAATAACTAAAAAAAAAAATTCCTAGCATCAAGGGCCTGTGGCTGTGAAAACCACTAGTGCTCTGAGAACCGTTCTGTTGATGTTGTTCGATAAAGAAAGCTGCTGCCATTAGTCTAAATCAGATCTACTCTGTTGCAGAGCTGCAAGCTGGGCATCTGAAACTTGTTAACATCAGCTGTTGCTGGGTTGTTGTTTTTATTTTGATTAGAAGTGGAATCTTTAGGTCAAAACCTGTGGAGTCTAGCAGTCATTTCAAAAAGTTTTATACTTGAATGTATAGGTAGGTCAGGACTGGAGCTGAAATTTGGAAGATGAACCACATCTGCTGGTGTCACATATAGGTTATTGGGAGTGGTGCCTGACCCTACATTACTGCAGTATCAATGCTTTTGCAAGGAAGTGCAGACACTGGCTGGGCTTGGCTGCACCAACCCACCTCCAGTGCCATACTTCTCTCCAAAAGCTAAACTCAGACGACTCATCAGAACATACTTTTAATAGGAATTTTTGCAAGTACTACACAAATATTATACAAGATTCAGAACATTCCCTATTTCATCTAGTATGTCCTGAATTACAATCTTAGCTTGTGTGTGTGAAACATATTTTCATCTTAGGGCACTGTACTGCACGAATTCAGGAGTAACCATAGAATTACAGAATGTTAAGGGTTTGGAATGGACCTGGGAGGTCAGATAGTCCTTTGTAGGGCCAGCAGCTGGACTTTGATGATCTTTGTATATCTCTGTATAACTCAGGATGTTCTATGATTCCATGGTTTCATGATTCTATGGTATTGTGAATTCTGCATTTTGGTAGTCATCTACAATTTAGCTGAGTCATCCAATAGACAAAGATGAACACTGGATGTTCTTCTCTCACCCTGTGAAGGGAAATCTCCTCACCTCAGCAACAGCCCCAGGTGCAAGAGCAGATTAGTCACAAAGTTTTCTTACATTGGCACGTCCTCCTTTTATAACATTCTGAAAAATTTCAATCAGGTGTTAGTTTAGAATTCTCTTTGCTTACTTATTTTTGTATTGCAATTCAACTTTTTAATTTGTTTTGCTTTAAACATAAATATGTTTTTAGTAATAAGGAAGGCATCCGAAGAGGCCTGGCTGAAGATTTTCGTTTAAAAAAGATGAAATGTTGAAAAAAAAAAAATGAAAATATCACCAGCTTTAAAAGCCAGGTAGAAGGGGGAAAAATAATCTTTCCAAAATTTTGTAGATTAGAAACTCATAGCAATGTAATATATCTCAGAACCATCTTTCATTTCCCAATAATTTTCCATAAAAAGATATCAGGTCATGGAAAGAACTGCAATAGAGTTCCACGTCTTTGTCCCACTGAGACCTTGGAAGGACCTGCACTTTGTAGATATAGGGGTTGGAGGAAGGAGATTTCACTCTTACATAAACTTCTACTACTTCTTAACAACCCTAAGATAAAATGATCTCTCTACTACTGTTTCCTCATTCCTATCAAGTAATTCCTTTGGAACCTTCTGCGTGAATCTCACATTCTTTCTAACAACAATCCTCCAGACCATTTAAATACAAGCTTTTTTTTCTAAGGAGTTTTGAAAAGGTCACTTGTTTTGAAAAATCTGTACAGATATGTTCTCAGTTTGAAACTAATGTATATTATGCAGCTTTGTCTCTGGGTGATTTAATTTTTTCTCTGCATGTGATACTGAGATACTGATTTTTAGAAGGAAGTTAATAATACAAATTGACAAAGTGAATTTTGTATTTTTCATTTGAACAGCAGGAATATTCATGCAGCACTTGACATGAGATAAAGGAATAAATTGTTCTAGCCCAACACCATTACTATGATCAATACTTATTTAGACTAAGGATTTCAGGTTTAGGTTCAAAGCAACACTTTTAGCCATTATCATTTTAAGAGCTGAAAACTAATTCCTTACATACCATATCTACCCCTTCAGAGTTACATTAAATTATTATTTATTTGTTTATGATACTGAAAGACTAGTAACAAAGGCAGGTCATGGATAAGGCTTTTATCTAGTCAGGAAAAATGCAAAGGAGATGCTTTTTCTGAATGATTGGAAACTACAAATCTGTATAACAAAGATATTTATCAAGTTACATAGTAATGACTGTGCTATTTCTTTAAAAATTGCTGTCACTTAATTTCAGATATATTCAGACACCATATCATGCTTAAAGATTTTTAGTCTTATAATCACACAAAATTGATAATGATGAGTGCTTGCTACTTCAACACTCAATGATGTAATAACATTTGTCACATACCAAGCGATGATAAAAAGGTTTATTAAAGACCAGCTCTTATCTGATACTTCTAAATCTGAAAAAATCCCCAAACCAATCAAGCAAAAAGACCCCATTTACCCATGTATTTAATATCATCTGTTAAAATAAAGAAGCATTAGGAAATGGCTTCTTTATCAAATATATACATTAGAATATAATAAAGAAAGGCAATATATATACATACCTCACAAAGAGATTTTCAGGTATTTTTCAAGCCTCCCTTCCTGTGTGCTGCTCAGAGGTGTGCTACTGGGATTTCTCTCACTGTTTCTTCTACACTGTTACCTCTGTTACCTCTTGGCTGACAACAAACCCAGTTTTCCACTATGATGGCTGTGGCACCTTCACCTTTATAGATGTTTGTGGTTGCTTGAGAAGGTAGAATTTAGGAAGTCTGAAAGCTTTGTTTGCTTTTCATCACCCTGATGCACACACCTCACCAGAAGAAGGAGAGTGAAATGGAGCTGCTGTAATGAACTCATGGTGTGTTAGCAGCTAGAGTTGGAGCCTGAGGCAGGCAAGCAGCAGCTGAAATTTTTACTTCTTCAGTTACCAATGAAGGTTCATCCCAAGAAGGTGTTGGTTCATGTAAGAGTGACGCAGCAAAGCACTTCCACATGTGCTTAAGCAACTTCAGGATCAGGACTACTCTGCTCAACACCTTTTGTGTTTAAATCCTAAATCCTGGACCTAGAAGACATAAAAAAGTTAGGCTCGCCATTCATCAGTGAAAACCAAAAAAACACTCTGCAGAAAAGTATATCATACTCCAATTACTAAGAATGATTGACATCAGGGTTTTCACTCCCACAGCAAATTATATGATCTGGTATAATCAAAAAGGTGATTATATTAAAGTTATGTGATTTTTGCAGTCATGTTAATACACTTCAGGCACATGAACTGAGATATTGATCAAAGCAAATGCAACAAAAGAAAAAAAAAGAAAACTGCGAAAATCAGAGACTACAAGAAAATAGAGCAGGATTACATGGGGTGAAGTGCAAACGGCAAACATGACAAGGCAAACCAGACAGTTTCTGCAAAAGAAGCAGTAAAAATCAGGGAGGAAGACAGAACTTTGATGGGAAGAGACAAGTGAAGTGGCATGGATACTGAAAAAAAAGAAAAAAATTTTTCCCAAAATCAAAGCCATCAAAAGGCATGGCATGCCATCAAGTGCAGGGACATGGACCAAAGATTCCTCTCTTGGTCCCCATTGAAATCGCAAGATTCCGTTTCCCTTCCCGAAAGGAAATTTCATTTCCTTTCGGGAAGGGAAACGGAATCTTGCGGACCCCAAAAGAAAGGCTTACAAACACTCTGGAAAGGAGATAGGATCAAATGAAATGTTATTGCAAAAAGCCCAAAAAATCCAGAAAATTGGGAGATTTGGTGTCTCCAAGAAATGGTCTGTGAGGAAATGAGCTGCAGTGAAAGGACCAAAACATGCCAAAACTAATCTCCCAGATGTTGCAAAAGCAGGGGAAAAAGTCAAGGAGCAAGACACAACATGGAGGGGAAGATATGAGGGACATGGCATGGATCCTAGAAAAAAGGAAAAAACAAAAAGGAAAAAATCTTTCCCAAAATCAAAGCCATCACAAGGCAGGCCATAAGCCATCAAATGCAGCCCCATGCAGCAAAACTTGCCAAAATGGATCCTCGCTGAAGGCCAAAACAGATAAGAAGGACTTACAAACACTGTGGAATGGAGATTCCATCAGAGGAATTACAATTGGAGGAGAAAAAAAAAAAAATTGGGGAAATTTGAGAAATTTAGTGACTACAAGGAAATGGACTGGGATTATATCCAGTGCAGTGCAAAGCACCAAAAGAGGCAGAAACTAAGCTCTTGAATGTTCCAAAGGCAGGGAAAAAAGTCAAGGAGCAAGAAACAACATGGAGGGGAAGATATGAGGGACATGGCATGGATGCTAGAAAAAAGGAAAAAATCTTTCCCAAAATCAAAGCCATCACAAGGCAGGCCATATGCCCTCAAATGCAGCCCCATGCAGCAAAACTTGCCTAAATGGATCCCCGCTGAAGGCCAAAACTGATAAGAAGGACTTAGAAACACTGTGGAATGGAGATTCCATCAGAGGAATTGCAATTGGAGGAGAAAAAAAAAAATTGGGGAAATTTGAGAAATTTAGTGACTACAAGGAAATGGACTGGGATTATATCCAGTGCAGTGCAAAGGACCAAAAGAGGCAGAAACAAAGCTCTTGAATATTCCAAAGGCAGGGGGAAAAGTCAAGGAGCAAGACACAGCTTGGAGGGGAAGATATGAGGGACATGGCACGGATACTTGGAAAAAAGGAAAAAAAAAGAAAAAAATTTTTCCCAAGGTCAAAGCCATCAAAAGGCATGGCATGCCATCAAGTGCAGGGACATGGACCAAAGATTCCTCTCTTGGCCCCCATGGAAATCGCAAGATTCCGTTTCCCTTCCCGAAAGGAAATTTCATTTCCTTTCGGGAAGGGAAACGGAATCTTGCGAACCCCAAAAGAAAGGCTTACAAACACTCTGGAAAGGAGATAGGATCAAATGAAATGCAATTGCAAAAAGCCCAAAAAATCCAGAAAATTGGGAGATTTGGTGTCTTCAAGAAACGGTCTGTGAGGAAATGAGCTGCAGTGAAAGGACCAAAACATGCCAAAACTAATCTCCCAGATGTTGCAAAAGCAGGGGAAAAAGTCAAGGAGCAAGACACAACATGGAGGGGAAGATATGAGGGACATGGCATGGATCCTAGAAAAAAGGAAAAAAACAAAAAGGAAAAAATCTTTCCCAAAGTCAAAGCCATCACAAGGCAGGCCATATGCCATCAAATGCAGCCCCATGCAGCAAAACTTGCCAAAATGGATCCCCGCTGAAGGCCAAAACAGATAAGAAGGACTTAGAAACACTGTGGAATGGAGATTAAATCAGAGGAATTGCAATTGGAGGAGAAAAAAAAAATTGGGGAAATTTGAGAAATTTAGTGACTACAAGGAAATGGACTGGGATTATATCCAGTGCAGTGCAAAGGACCAAAAGAGGCAGAAACTAAGCGCTCTTGAATGTTCCAAAAGCAGGGGAAAAAGTCAAGGAGCAAGACACAGCTTGGAGGGGAAGATATTAGGGACATGCCATGGATCCTAGAAAAAAAAAAAAAAATCTTTCCCAAAATCAAAGCCATCACAAGGCAGGCCATATGCCATCAAATGCAGCCCATGCAGCAAAACTTGCCTAAATGGATCCCCGCTGAAGGCCAAAACAGGAAAGAAGGACTTAGAAACACTGGGGAATGGAGATTCGATCAGAGGAATTGCAATTGGAGGAGAAAAAAAAAATTTGGGGAAATTTGAGAAATTTAGTGACTACAAGGAAATGGACTGGGATTATATCCAGTGCAGTGCAAAGGACCAAAAGAGGCAGAAATGAAGCTCTTGAATGTTCCAAAGGCAGGGGAAAAAGTCAAGGAGCAAGACACAGCTTGGAGGGGAAGATATGAGGGACGGGGCACGGATACTTGAAAAAAAGGAATAAAAAGAAAAAAATTTCTCCCAAGGTCAAAGCCATCAAAAGGCATGGTATGCCATCAAGTGCAGGGACATGGACCAAAGATTCCTCTCTTGGTCCCCATTGAAATCGCAAGATTCCGTTTCCCTTCCCGAAAGGAAATTTCATTTCCTTTCGGGAAGGGAAACGGAATCTTGCGGACCCCAAAAGAAAGGCTTACAAACACTCTGGAAAGGAGATAGGATCAAATGAAATGCAATTGCAAAAAGCCCAAAAAATCCAGAAAATTGGGAGATTTGGTGTCTTCAAGAAACAGTCTGTGAGGAAATGAGCTGCAGTGAAAGGACCAAAACATGCCAAAACTAATCTCCCAGATGTTGCAAAAGCAGGGGAAAAAGTCAAGGAGCAAGACAAAACATGGAGGGGAAGATATGAGGGACATGGCATGGATCCTAGAAAACAGAGGAAAAAATCTTTCCCAAAATCAAAGCCATCACAAGGCAGGCCATATGCCATCAAATGCAGCCCATGCAGCAAAACTTGCCTAAATGGATCCCCGCTGAAGGCCAAAACAGATAAGGACTTAGAAACACTGTGGAATGGAGATTCCACCAGAGGAATTGCAATTGGAGGGAAAAAAAAAATTGGGGAAATTTGAGAAATTTAGTGACTACATGGAAGTGGACTGGGATTATATCCAGTGCAGTGCAAAGGACCAAAAGAGGCAGAAACTAAGCTCACAGGTGTTCCAAAGGCAGGGGAAAGAGTCAAGGAGCAAGAGACAGCTTGGAGGGGAAGATATGAGGGACATGGCACAGATACTTAAAAAAGGAAAAAAAAAGAAAAAAATATTTCCCAAAATCAAAGCCATCAAAATACAGTCCATACCCCATCAAATGTGGCAGCATGCAGCAAGACTTTCCAACATGGAGGCTCGCTGCTACCCAAAACAGATTTAATGGGAACAACAAGGACTGTGGGACAGAGATTCCATCAAAGGAATCGCAATTTATGGAGAAATAAAAATATTGGGAAAATTAGAGACTACAATAGAATGGACTGGTATTATATCCAATGCAGTGCAAAGGACCAAAAGATGCAGAAACTATGGTCACAGATGGTTTAAATGCAGGGGGAAAAAGTCAAGGAGGAAGACACAACTTGGAGGTTTGATATGTGGGACCTGGCCTGTATACTTTAAAAACTTAAAAAAAGAAGAAAAATCTCTTCCCAAGTCAAAGTCATCAAAAGGCTGGCCATATGCCATCAACAAAAGCTGCATGCAACAAAGCTTGCCAAAATGGATCCCTGCTGAAGGCCAAAACAGATCAGAAGGGCTTACAAACACTGTGGTGTTTAGGTAGGGTTGTAGGAAATGCATCTGTTGGAAAAAATATAAGGGCTATTAGGGATATTTAGTAACGTCTATAAAATGCGGCAGGATTAGATGCCGTGCAGAGGATGAAAATATGGAAACGATATGCACCTATGTGCTTCAATATCAGGAGAAATATCACAGGGGAAGACAGAGCTTTGAGGGGAAGAATCCAGTGACATGGCATGGGTATTGAAAAAAAGGAATAAATATTTTTGCCAATGTGAAAGCCATCAAAAGGCATGGGATGCCATGAAGCTGAGGTAGAGACGATGATTGTTGAAGAAGTTTTCTTCTTCTAAAATGTTTCAGATAAATATGTTTGGATCTAATAATGTTTTCTTGTGTTCTGATATTTTCTTACATTTCTAATATTTTCTCCATTTTTCCTTAATTTCTGAAACTCTTCTTTCATATTGTTTACTTACTGCATTTGCAAGCCTATGCATTTATCTGCATTGCAAGAAATCAAGCACAGAGTGTGTTCCTCTTATGTTACTTAATTCTGTTTATCATTGTGTGTAGGTTAAGGTTTCCCAGAGAAGTCTTCTTTGGTCAGTAAGAGATACATAGATAAATTTTCTCCTCTACTTTCTTCATAAATATGCATATATATGTATGTGTTTTTTAGCATTTTTATGCAAATATATCAATAAGAGTTCTCATTTAATCATCCACACTCATGCACACAAACACAGTTAAGGATATAGCTAGATATAGATACATAAATGGAAAATAAAAGCATAATGGAAAGACATTCTAAAATCTTCCCATTCACTTAAGCTCTTCCCCCAAAGCAATTACCCAATGTATATCTTCAAACATATTTTAGTTCTGTGAATAGCTCTTTTAAAAATTATTTTGACTTTTGCTACAAAAGCTGAAATCCAATACCCTGGAACATTCTGCTTTGACAACTTTTAAACTGCGAAGTCCGCTTTATGATAAGTGCTTCTCTCTGTCTTCCTCTCCCCCTCAAGCTTTTTCATACAGTTTTTAATTTACTTCTTTGGTGTTTTATTCACCAAAGAAGTAAATGAAAAACTGTATGAAAAAGCCTGTAAACTCCTGCAGGAACCCTGAGCATTCAGGGGTATTACAAGTAGATATAAGATATGAAAACATGTGGTTGAAGAGAAGAAAAATCTAGCAAAATAGGGCAGCATCCCTTTGCAATTAGATGAGTCTATACTGTTGTTCCTTTGCATCTGAAATTGTCCAGGAAATGACACATACACAAAGAGAAAATGTGTTGTTGTTCTATTTCTCTAGAGTCCCATAATCTCAGACTTCTAAAGTCCATACCTCTTTGGTGTATTCTCATGGCTGCAGATCTTCACTGACTCCTTCTTCTGCATACTGTTCTCTCTCAGGTCAGGGCTCCTCCAAGGCTCTCCCTGACTGGCTAACCCACCCCCTTTTATCCCAGTTATCTTCATTGGTTACAGCTGCAGCCCAATTAAGGACATGGCAGCTGCAGCCCATCAAGGGCAACCAGGACCTCTGGGGCAAAGCCTCTATACAGATATTTAAATACATTTCCTCTACCATATTCCCCCCTTTTCTCTTACTTAACAGTTGTACGCATGTTCAAATACAATACATACATTTCCCCATGACTCACAGGCCATATACAACACACATAGCTCCTTGCTCAAAGGCCATACTCTTCCACAGATCCTTGACCCAAAGGCTATGTTCTGCCGCAGCTCTCGGCTGCCGCAGCTCTCAGCTGTCTTATCTTCTGCTAACTATCACATCAGGGTCACCAATTGTTGTTGTTCTATTTCTCTAGAGGCCCATAATGATATTCTCAGACTTCTAAAGTCCATACCTCTTTGGTGTATTCTCATGGCTGCAGATCTTCACTGACTCCTTCTTCTGCATGCTGTTCTCTCTCTCAGGTCAGGACTCCTCCAAGGCTCTCCCTGACTGGCTATCCCGCCCCCTTTTATCCCAGTCATCTTCATTGGTCACAGCTGCAGCCCAATTAAGGACATCGCAGCTGCAGCCCATCAAGGGCACCTGGGACCTCTGGGGCAAAATCTCCATACAGATATTCAAGCACAATACATCTCCTCTACTATATTGTTGTTCAAGATAGAATCCAGAACTACTGAGAAATAACATGAGCAAAAGTTTTCTGTTTTCCCCATTTTGATGTGTGTGAATTGCTGCATTTGTTTAGCAGCCTGCACCTACAGAAAGAAGAATGGACTGTGTTTTAACTGTTCTAAAGAGATTTGAAATAATATTGTACTCTCAGAGAAAATAAAAAACTATATCAGTATCATAACAGATCAAAAACTGGGAGCAATTTTTGAAGCACTTATACCACCTCTGAGGCTACTAAGCCAGACATGCAATTTTAAGGTTTTGTGGAATCCCTAATTTGGGAACAGATTATGACGATGCTCAGAGACCTGAGCTAGAACATCCCAACTCAATCTTAAAAGAAAAGCAATCCTGTTATTTTCCAGAATGTAGTCAGAGAAAATTACGTATTTAGAAGAGAAAAGTTGTGGCTGAATTTTTGAGAACATGGGTCCACAGAAGTATAAGAGGCAAAACAAAAGCAAAACTCAAAGACTCTGAAGACAGGTGAGAGGTAGAGAAGAGCACATGGCCTGCAGGGGAAACTGGCAGATGTTGGCAATGTCCCAACATCCCATAGGACTGTCAGATCTGCAAGATGCAAACTCATTTTCCAAAGGGCTGCAGAGAAGGACAGAGATAATCCATGAAGTATACCATGTGTTTTATAGAACACTATGCCTCTGTATTCAACACAGAGGTGTTTGCAACACTAACAACTACTTTAAAGAATATTTCCTGGTGGGATTCACTCAAGAGTAGCCAAACACTGTGACTGAACTATTACTTTAAACATCAGGAGTTCTTTCTAATTATAAGTTTAAAACCTGCACAAATCATTGCAATAGATGAAAATACAATCAAGTATGTGAAAAGAAAGCTTGGTCATGTGAGACACGGCTAAAAGTCAGTTTATGTTTTCATCTTATGGATAACAAAAGAGTTGATCTGTCTTTTACAAGAAACTTTAAAAAGAGCACTGAAAAGCTGTTATTACTTACATGATACCTCTTGTGCACAAAAAAACCAGATTCATTTACCAAGAACACAACACTGACAGCTCCCAGTGTATATTAGCTTTAGGTAGGTTTAATTTGCTGGTTTTATTCTGTTTATATGGAAATTAAACCTACTTCAGGTAGGTTTAATTTGCTGGTTTTATTCTGTTTATATGGAGTTTCTGTTACAGGCCAAGCTAACTGCAGTGAGAGTGATGGACATGGACATCTCATGAAGCTTTTCCTGAGTTTGTCTCAGGTCTGAAGCTTAGTGGCTTCTTTACAGAAGGAGGGAACCATACCCAGGTGTGCTCCCTCAAGCGGCTAAAAACTGAGACCATCATTTAAAAGGCCTTTGTGTGGCATCTAAATAAATAGCAGATATGGTTGTATCAACATTTCACACTATTATGAGTCAAATCACTTTAATGTAAGATTAGCTCCTGATTCTTAGTTTCCTAAACCTTTAATAGACTTACAATTTTGAAATTGAAAAGATCAAAGCAGTCATAAACAGTGTCTATAATACATAGTTTGGAAAGACTGGAATCTTTCTAGTATATATTTTTCTTTATTTGTTAATCTGCAGGGAAGGAGCAACATTCTGTAATAACAGAGGGAAACAGGATTTAGCTACACAATATGGCATTCATAAGTCAGTTCCAGCCTATTCCCTCCCCTTTCTTCTCAGACACATAACTTTCTCAAAATAAATTTGAGGGGCTGGAAATATCCATGCTTGGATTCAACTGAAAGGTAAATGTTTGGGGTTTTATATTATTTTTTTAATGTTAAAATGATTGAGTGTGAATTAGTCAAGAGTGAACCTAACATATTTTTTCTTGTATGTTTCAATTAAAAATGTAATTAGGACAAATAAAAAAAATGATTAACAATCAAACCTTGAAACACAGACCTGTGAACATGCCTACGTGCATTTATATTAGGGAGCAGTCTTATTTGTTTTGAAGATTTCATGTGGCTGTAGTTTTATGCAGAAAGTTAAGGATGTGCTCAGTTGTTTTAAAATTGAGGACCATTCTTTGCTTTTCATGTAGTAACCTAATTATCAAGTGAAATGTGCAGGAAAATGCTGAAGTAATATGAAAAGCATAGGTTTATTTCCTAGACATTTTTATTAAAATATATGCAAAGGAAATTTTATTCCTTTTTAAAAAAATATATTTTGTTTTACTTTATTATATTTCCATTTCCCAGTAGTTCTTTTATTAACTTAATCTCACTTTAATCTATATATTTCCAAATTTAAGCAGCTGAAAGGCTAGAAGCACTGAAACAATTTTCCTCAAGTCTCAATAAGATCTACAAAAGAAATCAAGTTTAAAGGAAACCAGACGACTGAGTCTAAAATCATATATGCCTGAACTCAGCACTTGTATCCAATTTAGGAGAAACATGACAACTGCATCTTAAACATTTCAGTATTTCCCATAGTCTTAGATAGTTTAAGATGATAGCAATTTGAATGGGAAGCATGACAGGAATTTGTAAAAGGTGTTGCTGTTCATATCTTTTGTTGTACAAACTGACAAAATGAGTGGTAAAATTTTGAGATAAAGTTAATTCTGAAAGTTTAATCTGAAGTGCTACAATTTCTATATTCTCATTGATAGATATTCAAACTTCTTTTTTTCAGGAAACAGAATTACAAAGGGTTTTTAATTCTTTTTTATTTATGTCTAGCAAATCAGTATGAAACTATGGCATTCTATGATTTTTGTGCAGAAGCAGGAGAGGGATATATCTATTTTGCACTGGATGCAGATACGCTGATCAAAATTCTTATGGTCATCACCACTTCCTGAAGCTGTAGGTCCAATAGCAGCAGCTCATTATAGAGCATTCTTTTGGTGTTTCATAAACATGAAAAAAATCCTTGTGCTTACCCTTAAATATGTCCATATTTATGACTTTCAGAGCATCAGATTTCAGTCTTAAGTCCTGTATTTTAGTGCCAGAACTTATATTCAGATTGCTTTACCCATTTTTATCAGTTTTGACCAGTGAATTAGCATACTGGCAAAGTCCAAAGTTTATCCCAGTTTGTTTTTTTTTTTTTTTTAAACGTAATTTAACAAGCTAATTTTAGGATCCAGTCTACAAATTCTGATTGATTTGGCACAATGACAGATTCTGATTACGTTTTTTTTCCTCCCTCCTTGTCACAGAATCTGTCTTTCATGACTTGTCAAGCAGCCTCTGATTAATTTGGCCTGGTGGTTCATGGGGCAGAATTCAGCCTATTTCTTTTGTGTTTCCCAGGATGTTTTTGACAATTTACTGTGCACACTCCAGTACCCTGGCACTGCTCACTGGCAGAGCCCAGGGCTCCTCAGCCATGGCTGGGGACTTGTGCTCAGTTCAATTCTGCTGTGAGCATTTCTAACCAATGTGTAACCTCCCCTGCTTGTCAAGATCTTTGCAAAATATTATCCTATTAACCATTTTGATGTTGCTTTGTTTACCTAACAGATGATGCACCCTAGAAGTGGAAAAGCAACTCAGTAGATTATCAGTATTTAACACAAGGCAACCCCATACTGTGGTCAACAGTGATGAAGGTAGTGATTTTGACAGGAAAACTAACATTGAAATGACATGCATATGTGACTGTGTACATGAATTCCAAGAACATAGGATTTGGAGAAATGGAAAATGCCTATTTTATCTGTTTAGCTAGCTTTTTCCCCCAAAGGCATTACAGTCATTAGGCAGGAAAAGAAGAGGATGGCAAATTTGATTGTACCCTAGATTTCAGTTGACCATGTACGACTGGAATTTGGCAAGTCTTCTCTATTCATCAGCACCTGCACATGCAATGAACACAGAGTCGTCCTTCTTTATTCCCCCACCTGACTGTTTGGGACAATTCCTGGATCTTTAAATTGACCAATGAAGTTGATGTGTCTGGTAAGGGTAAGTAGAATCTACCAAATTCTTTAACTTATCATCTATTCAACAATGGAGAAGTATCTTAGAACCTTTCAAAATGAAATAATGTTTAAAATGAGGTCTTGGCATAAATGTCATTAACCCAGTGCATGTCCCAACCCTGGCAGCTTCTCTTCAACACACTCAGCCTTCTCCTCTGGGCTACTCTCAATCCATTCTCTGCTCAGACTGTGTTTGAGTTTGGGATTGCCCCACCCCAGGTTCAGGACGTTGCATTGGACATGTTGGACTTCATTAGCTTTGCATGGTCCCACCTCTCAAGCCTGTCCAGGTCCCTCTGGATGACATCCCTTCCCTCCAGCGTGTCAACCAGACAGTTTGGTGTCTTCAGCAAAGCTGCTGAGAGTGCACTCAATCTCACTGTCCTTGTTGCCAACAAAGGTGTTAAACAGCACCCTGCCTAAGATGGATCCCTGAGGAACACCACTGAGGAACAGCTCTGAGGATCCCCAAACACTCAGATTTCAATCACTGTAATTAATAGAGGTGGTATTTAAAGGTTCTATTCAAATCTTCATTGACCTAGAACACTCCTGACACGGCATTTTCCTGTGGAAAGAAAAGGATTGATATTAGTGTACTTATTTTAATTTTTGTCTTCAGTTCAGGCTAATTTAGAAATTTCCTGTACTTTGTGCCATCTCAAGAAAACTCGGCCAAGAGTACTACAGCAAGTGGGTTGCAGATCATGGTTGGTGTTAGCCAGCCTAGTCTGGTATGGGAAGGCTACTTCAAATATGGCCAAGCAAAAAGAATAACACATAAACTCATCCTGCTGCCCAAAATGGAACAGAAGATGAGCGAACCTTTGAAGTGAAAGGTGAGCAAACCTACTGTACTGCTGTATGATCTTTAAACCATTTCCTTTTCCTGCCATGAAAGAGCTCTCTGAAGTGCATCTGCTTCACTTCCCCTGTCTTTGCTCTACACACGACAACTATTTCTCTGCTTTGCCCTTCCAAAACAAACATATTTGCTCATTAAGAAAGGGAAGGAGGAGAAAAATCCGTTTCCCTTCCTGAATTTTATGTCCAGGGGGTGCAGCAATTTCCCTCTTGGGCATAGGTTATTCCATTTGGCTGATATCACCCCCAGGGTGATTCAGGCTTCCTACCATGAGTCCCCATGAGAGCTTTTCTTTCCCTACCAACTACAGGGGGAACCATCAGCAATCAGGATCCTGATCAAGGTGACTCAGTGACTGGGAAACCCAAAGGAGCTGAATCATAGCCTGAGAGTTACTGAATAGATTATGAACACAATGCTGCTTTTTAGGATTCAGCCTTGTACTTCCTCTCAATCAAGTTGAACCAAGGCTGAATGCAGTGTTCATTTTTCTGATACCCAGGACCCAGGGACTACATCCATGTCCCTAGACATGAAATTTGATTAAAACAAAATAAAAAAAGAAAAAGAAGAAGGAAAAGACTTCAAACTAACCCTTTCCTCAAACAAACTAAGGCCTCAGTTCTGTGCTGTGCAGGATCTCTTTTGAAATGTAATTTGCCAAATGAGATTTTGATAAATGATGATTCTACCATGCAAGAAAATAACAATCCACATTGCTCTAACATTCTTTAACAGTCTTCTTGCTCTGGTTCTGCAGTATACAGTATTTCAGGGCAGTACACTGTGTCTTCTTTAAAGCAGGAAGGCTTGACAGTTATTTTGAGAATGGATATCATAATATGAATTGTATAAGCATGTACAGGCACATTTAAAACTAGCAGCATCTGAATATAACTTTGCAAAGTTAAATTACTGTAATGTCAGGAGGATAAGAAATGTGTTCAGTGTTATGAAAAGAAAAGATATCCTTGTGCCATATACAGTGCTTATCTTTTAATGACATAACAGTGTTTTGCTGTTAGACAAGCGATCAAATTTTTTTTAATGTAAATAACCTTGTCTTAAATCTATTCCACTCTGATCACTGTGTGACTGCAAAAAACCCACAGTACAGCATAATTTTTAAATGGTTTTCAGTCTAGTGGAATAGGTGTCAGTTGTGGGTGTCTTTCAGACACTGGAGGTTTTAATCTGAGCAAAAGAGATCAATGCACAGAACAGGAAGGAAAAGTCATTGCAAGAGTCTTTGAGAAGTTTTAGGCTTCTCTTCCCCTCCCAGCCCTTTCACTCCCCTGTGATCTTAAAAACAAACCGTTGCCCTTGGCAGTCCTGTTTATATGTTACAGAGGATTTCTTCACATTGAGGTAAGAATTAAACCAGAACTATGTATCAGAGCTGTTTGAGGTCTTCCTCCAAAGCCCCCTGAAACCCATGTAAGAGGCTCCTGGGTGTTGTTTGGTTTTAATTTTTTCAGCAAGCCACCTATATGTCCTCAACACTGAGCAGTCCTCAGATTCCTTCTGGTGTTTACTTTAAAGTTTTGCTCATTCCAGCCTTTTTCTGTGGCCAGGGCAGTTGGGTTGAAGAGCTATAGAAGTCACATGTCATGATACTGTGCCACAGAAACTGCAGGTTTTGCTCTATCCAAAACCAGAACAGTTTTTTGACATTAGAAAGTATCATCCTACTACAGTGCTTAGTAAGAGGAGCTCAAATCTAATGTGACATGTCATTTGGTGTGAATGACTCTGTCAGCATTTAGAAGGGCATGGGAGACCTGATTTCAACCCCTAGTGTCTCCTGGACATAGTCATTTGTTTTTATTGTGATAATACTGAGAGGCTATTCAGAAATCAGCACCTTGCACTAAAAAAACCAGAGAGGCTCAGAGAGATTGCAGACTAAATTGACCAGGCAGGTGAAGGAGGAGGGGCCAAAACAGGTGAAATAACCGCACTGCAAGGTAGGTGCATAGAAGATTGATAGAACAAGAGGAAATGGCCTCAAGTTCTGCTAGTGGTTTAGATTAGATATTAGGAAAAATTTCTTCTCCACAAGGGTTGTCAAGCATTGGAACAGCTGTCCAGGGAACTGTAGGGGTCACAATCCCTGAAGGTGTTAAAAATGCAGATAAATGTGGCCCTTAGGAACATGGTATACATGGAAGTGGTAGGCTAATGGTTTGACTCTATCTTAGAGGAATTGTCCAACCTAAACAATCACATGATTATACAATTCTAAGAGGTGGAACTGAAATTCAGACCTTGCAGCTGTGATTATGTTCATGCAACAATCCCCAGTTGCAAGTTAAGTGCTCCACAGCCAAATACAAGGCTGGGACAGGAGGCAAAAAATACTAAATAGTGTGTGTGTTGCTTGGACTGTGAGATTGACCATGGATCATGATAAATGGGGCTGGACTGGTGATCCTGGTTCCATTGCTGTGACTGAATGTGCTCAAATCTGCCATTGTGTCACAAAGGTGGCTTTGGAACAGCCTTGGTGCCAGGGCTGTGGGAGCAACCCCAAACCCAGCAAGTCACTCACACAAGCCCCAAAACCAAACCATCATCTTTAGTCTTCTTAGAAGAAACTCTTGAGGATAAGGTGTGGAAGGCTTTCATGACTACTCACAAAGGAGATTGAGTGAATGCAGGAGTTTTCTTTAGAATGAAAACAACCCCTCTCCAAATGTCAGTGAGCATTTGCTTGACTCTATGTTCCCTAAACATAATTTAGCAGTTTCAAATCCTTTGAAGCTCCATTTTTCTGCCCTTTTTGGTGCTGAGATGGGAAACATTTTGATGGACTGTTTGTCCTCTAAGAACAAGTTTCTTTTCTGGTTTTTTATTTATTTTGTTTCAAGTTTGGTTTAAAATGATTCATAACTATACTAACACCCACAGACAGTGTCTCTAAAAATGATTTAAACAAAATGTACTGCATTTTGCACCTTTTTCCATTGTTCTCAAGAACTGCATTTGTTCTCATTTAGCTTTTGCAAAGATCAGATTGAGCTGGAACTTGGGTAAGAGAGGTGATAAGTTTGCAGATAATAATGCATCTCATCAGTCATGAATTACACAAATTAATCTTCAGATAGGGGTATGTCATTCAAGAACTTAGATGCTAGTGCTTTAATTGTCAGAAGCTAGTTTCTATTAGGCAGATGGACTGAGAATGAGTAACAGCATTTCCCATTAGTAGAGGGAAAAAGAAAAATTAAGGTAAGTTCCAAAACATTAACAAAATTATTTAATAATTTTGCTTAACTCAGCTTGTAGTGAGAAAAAGAGCAAGACCATAAATGAATTGTGATCAAGTCTGCTTTGTTTAACAAATGTTTTCTCTCTGTTTAGAACAAAAGATGTGTATGGAAAAAGATAGCAAACAAAATATGTATTATACCGGAAAAAAAGTTAGAAAAGGAAAAATCTATTTAAAGGAATACTTTGAAAAGGGCTAAAAAAAGTTTTGTGAAAACCAGTGCCAATATTTTTTTTCCTTTTATGAAATTTGAATATTTCATTTTTTCTGACCCATGCCAGTAAAAAGCTGGGTTTTCTTTCCTGTAAAAAACTGGACAAAAAAGTCCTTTTCTCTGTGAGTGGTTTGATTTGCATAGGGAAAGAACGTGGCTGCCAGACACAGGCCACAAATTGGTCACTGTTTTCATTCTGTACTCAGGTATTTCAGCATTTCAGAGGATAAATTGGTCACCGTGTATGTCTAGAAAATTCCGTGTCCACACCATGGGGTGGCCTGGCAAAGTGCAACTCTCTGTCCATGGGGAACCGACCCTTTGGGCAGTGTTGGAGCAATCCCAGCTCAGCCCAGCCATGCTGCTTCACACTCTGCCCTAAATAAACAATAAGATATCAAAGATTCCCCACAGGCTCAAATTTCTGAGAAGGAAAGGATTTGGGTCACATCCTCACTTAGGATAATCTGGTTTCCAAGAGCAGATATCACTGAACTGCACTAGTTTACATCAAGTCATTTGATGTAACAGCCTTCCACAAGCTTTCTTTGTCATTAAGGGCTTGTTCAATTGCTAGACAAAGCTCTGCAGGTCATAATGGTGATAGTACTGTTGTTCTTTGCAGTTAGCATTTGAAAGCATTTTTAATGTATTTATTATGTTTAAAAAAAAAGTATGAGGAAGCAACTCAGAGGCAATTCAAAATTATTAAAACCTGTTGTTTTGCAGGTGAATAAAGGAAAAAGAATCTGTTTTGCCTAAGGTTACTGTGAGCCAGGAAAAAAAAAAAAAAGAGGATTAAACTCAAGGTGATATGACTACTAATCTTTGGCTTTAATAACTGAACTGCAGCAGGTCCCACCTGGGCTCAGGGTTCTTGCTTGTCATTTAGACAAGTAATTGAATAAAAGCTAAAGCAAAGAATCAATCCTCATTCTTGTTACATTTAGAGGGATTTCTTATCATGGATCTAAATGTGACATAAAACCCTAATGAATCTCGTCAGCAGTAGGATATGTTCTACATGCTGATTCCTGACCACGACAAAAATCTTTGGCCTTGATCTGTCAAAATAAAAGAATAAATACATAAACACACAAAATTTGTTGTTATTTAAAGAGACTGTTTGTTTTTGTGCATTTACTGTTATATATTTTTGTGTTTGCAGCAACAGAGGTTCAGGACTTAAGAATTAATTTGTTCCTCTCCTGCAATATTGTCCAGATACTCAGGGGCAGAGGAGTTCTGCTGTCATGCTTTGTTTAAAAATAATTTCCATACTTACAGAAAGTGTTGCAGCATTTTATCTTAGCACGTGAAATTACTGACTTTTGCCATGCTATCCCATGTTTTTATCTGTGATTGCTCTGATCATCTTAGCTTTCTGTACTATCTGTGGAAATACGTGACAAACTCTCAATTTTTGTTATAATTTCCTTAAAAAGCCCCTGTGGCTAATCTGTAATTTGTTTTCTTGTTCTTCATGTATTTTTCTACAACTTCTTTTTCTACAGTTGTTTAGGGGTTTTTTAACTTTGTTTTCTATTTTTGAAGGTGGGGCTTTCTTAAAACAATCACACTGATCGCATCCCAATTCCTAATGCCTAATGGCAATTAATGTCTTAATTAAAAATGGTCCTGTATACCTTGGACTGATATCTTGCCTCAGAAATATTTTCACATTATCCCACAGAAATATTTTTATACCAAATATACTGAATAATAACTCAGCTGAATAATGACAAATTTCTGAAATAAGTCACTAGGAAAAACTAAATGTTTTTACTTAAGTTCAGTGAAACTGAAATTTTTGTACGTTTTCCTCTTCTCACTAGAAACTGAGTTTGAATGACTTTTGAACAGTATTTGGTCTTGTCTTGAGAAATAAGAAAATTAAAAAAATTCATTAATCCTATATGTAAGGATTGATTACTTTTTCCTTCACCATATTAAAAATGTAGTCCCATTGAAGACTTTAAGGAGAGGTATATACATAAATAGTTACTTTCTGTTGTGGTTTCTTTGCTTGTTATCTCATAAAAATTTACAGTCTTTAGGAACTGCATATATATGTTTGAATAAATAAAGAAAAAAGCTCTAATCATCCTGATTTATCACCAGTTTTAAAGCACGACCCTTACAAAAGCGCAAGATTATTTCTTTTTTATAAGGGATCAGAATCCTTCTTCTTTCTTTTTATTTCTGCTCTCCCCTATCTCCCTGCAATTTTTACAGCCCCCTGCTACGTAACTGTACTTTGTTTTAGGGAATATTTTAGTGTTCATGGGAGTGTGAACTGCCTGAGTGTTCTGGCCATACCCTCTATGGGTACCTACTCCCAAATTATTCTTCCAGTGTACACTAAGAAGACATATGAGCTCTCCTACTGCTTAACCAATGTTGTTTTTTCAAAAATTTAGCCTCTAAATGAAGTTAGAGGAACCAAGTCCTAAAAACATCCATTTCCCTTTGCTGGTTGTAGCAGGTACCCAGGGGGACCAGCAGTGTTCATGTGCACACACAGTCATATCCCCCCTCAACTGCTTCTTCCTGTCATAGCAGAGATAAAGCTTATCAGACAGAAAGCCCCTTCCATGCACCACCACATTGTGCTGATGGGAGATTCTTGCCTCTAGGAACGTCATCAGTTGTGGCCAGAATTTTCTTTTTGTCATGGCAGCTTATTAGGCAGGTGGCTGATTTCAAACCTGGGGTTTTTTTGTTTTTTTTCCCAGTGACTTCAAGTGAGATTTAGATCAAATGCCTTGAGCTTCTTGTTGTCTGAGATTTTTTGCTGAACAGAGAAAATCAATCCCTTTCATATATAAAATGCCTCATTGGCAGAATTTGCATGGCCAGGCTGGGAGGAGGTTTGAGCAAACTGGTCTAGTGGAAGATGTCCCTGCCCATGGCAGGAGATTGGAAAGAGATGATTTTTAAGGTCTCTTCTCACCCAAACCATTCTATCATTCTGTGATTTTCTGATTCTATAGCTAAAGAAATACTATGTGCTGTTAGGATTTACTCACAAAATGATGTGATGAAACCATGAGTAAACTTCCTGAAATTAAAAGATAAAGAGTTAAACCAAATTTCCTATGGTACATGTTTGAGATGATGGTGTTTCAGGCCTTGCTTTGCATTTTTTAGCGAAAGGCACAGCAGAACCTTGTGTTGCTGAGCAGCAGAGAAAACAAACTTCATTCAGTGCTAAATAAGAAACAGTCTGAGCACTTCAGTGTTTACAAGGAATGCAGAGGAGCCATTTCAAGATCAGTCATGGTTCACATTGGTAGATATTTGGTAACTAACCAGAAGAATTGTGTTAAGAGTCACCCAAATTCTGTTTTAGCCAACCTAGAAATAGAATACATTCTGCAAAACAGAACAGTTACAATCCTACCCTTTGTGTGTTTGATTCAGGCACACCAACATTATAAACCATAGGCTGATAAATGGACCCCAAATATCGGTAAAAGAACAGAGTTTTCAACCATGCATAACACAGAAACAAATTGTTGAACTTATTTAATTCTAAAGGCCTTTTCCATAATTTTTGCTCATGCAAAAGACTCCTGAGGCAACAAGACAGCTTACCTGCCAGCTTTGACATTTCTGTAACCAAAGCAATATTTCAGAATCCTCGTGCTATAAATCTGATGTGGACTTGAATTTCCCGAAAGTAATAAATGATCCAATTAGAAAACAAACAAAAAGGTGAGAATAATTACGCTGTTTATTCTTCCATGATGATAAGGTGAGCTTGACAAGACAGAATGCTTTTCCTAAACCCAGAGTTTCTCTGTGCTTGCAATTGATCTTAGGAGTTAAAGATTCTGTTTGCATTTTTAACATGCTGAGGTAAAATGTATTGCCTTGATAGAGATGTTAAGAAGCAGTTTGCTTACAGTATTTCTTACCCTTCATTTTCTATTCCTCTCACTTATTGCAGAATTTCAAAGGCATTTGGGGATATATTATCTGTGTAGAAGTAAGTCTTACCCTGCAATGATTTACAGTAGCACAGCTTTTAAAATCCTTTCTCAACAGCTTTTCTCTGCACTTAATCATTCACAAATGCATTGTTAATTAATTACACAGATTATTTTTAATGAAAAAAAATTAACACAAAAAGAAGGCTGTTTTTCCAGCTCCCTTTTTTGCATGTATAGGTGCAATCTGAACCAAGGGCTGTTCTGTGAGGCATCACATTTTGCAATTCTTTGATTTTTTAAATTTTCTGAGGATGGATTGTGCATAGTTTCAAGGAAACAAAGGTAGAATTTGTGCAGCATTTTCACCTCACTTTTGTGAGTCCAATCCAAAACCAGGTAGATGTCAACAAGTGGAAATAGACATTCCTTGTGGTAAAATTAGGACCCAGGGCTCAGAAAACATTTGACATTGCATCATCTCTAAGTAGTTTTTTATAGGTACATCTGTTATGTATATGATGTGTAGCTGTTTGTGCTTGAGGTATATATTTCAGGACACCTTCTCCCCCTGCATGTCTATTCATCCTAGAGCATAAAATAATGTATTTTAAGCTGGAAGCAGCATTTAAATGTTATCCAGACTACCACCCCAGATGACAATTTCCAAAGATATGCCTAAACAGGCAGTAAGGCCAAGTCAGATGAATCCTCCCTTCTGGGGATATTATGGAAAAGAAACCCCAAAATCTGGTTTTGTCACCCTCGCCCTCCCCAGACATTCTGAGGCAATCACAATGATTAATTGATTGGCTGTTTGCTGTCCATATCTCCTTCAGATGTTCTGGAATTTTTGGTTTTTAAATACTGGTGGTTGACTTAAACAAAATTCATCAAGAGTTGCAGTTCTGAAGATATTGAATCCTGAGGAATTCTTTCAAAATAGGGTTTGAGTCTGAGTCATGACAATGTTCTGATTAGTCTGGACTTAGAGAAAGGCCTCAGTTTGACTTGGTGCCAGAGAGGTCATGGAAGACAACAGTTAATGTCCAGCCTGTGGGAAGCCTACACTGAAAGTCTTCAGGAAGAGACTTCAGTAATTTCACAGGTCGCAGAACTTGCTTGATAAGCTTTTCTTTTGCATGTGTAGTTAAAAACAGAAACTTGAGCCCATAAAATGGACGTGTCAGTTTTAATTTCATAATAATGGCAGCACTAGCATCAAATTAAAAGCATAGAAAAAACCACAGTAGTAAAATATTAAAAAAGCACAGAGAATCTACTGTTTTGCACAGAACCTTGGCTGCATGTTTGCACTGCACTGTGTTTGTGCTCATTTGCACCAGGTGAGGTGGGAGTAGAAGCAGCCCGTGCCAGGATGGAGGACAGTAATGATTTCCACCCACTTTGATCTCTCGTGGTGTTGAAGCAACCCCAGTAATTCCATTCCTGAGCTCTGAGATTGCTCTAAAAATTTTCAACACAAGGTTTTGTTTTTCTGCATGTCAGAAAAAAGGGCTCTGCATTTATTGTTTGCAGAGTTTTCCTGTTTTTTCCTCCACTGCATGGTTATGAAAATGATTGCATTCTCATTCTAATATTGTGGGCTTCAAGAATAGATCTTCTTGCCCAGCATTCCTCTGAAATATGAAAGAGATGCCCTCTGCAGCAAGCTTAACACTGCTATCATCTGCATAATAAAGATAGCCTGTATGTATAGAATATGCACACACACATATAAATTTATACTGATATACTGTGTGGGCACAAAGATAAACGGAATAAGAATCGCAGCAGCAAAATAGAAGAAGAAACATGTAACTCAGTGACTGACATCAAGAACAGATCTCATCTGTCAAATGACTGAATTGAGAGGCTTTTATGAACATTTCTTCTAGGACAAAGTACATTGAATGTGCAAAATGAATGTATGCACCTGGATACAGTGCCATTTCCCTAACAATTTCATTTAGAAAGTTGTTTCTCATTCTTATTTTTTTTTTAATTCCACTTGGCAGTTTTATCACACCTCCTGTCCCTGAAAAGAAAAAAAATTGTATTCTCCAAAATACATGGACTAAATTTTGCATTCCATTTTGTGTAAAATTATCTACTTAGTCACAAACTCAGATCCTCTCAGAGCAATTGAAGACATCTCACAAATAATTAAAAATAGTAGGGTTACATCAGAGACATTCTTCTTCCAGCTCTGTGGGGAAATTGCTTATGTGGTTGCAATTGTTTTTTATTGAGGGATGTAAAGTAGTGTACAAACCTTAACATTTATCAGGATTATATCAGCAATGTTATTTCCACAAACATTGGTTGTCAAGGACCTGCTAATAATGATATCTGCCTATATTCAAATGCAGAACCAAATGCCAATCTACTTAGCAAAGCAAACATTATCTTCAAGTGGAAATTACTGGATGGTAGATCTTGCTAATGAAAGTTCTGTCATTGGCATAGGGCCCTGATTCAGAAAGGCGCTCACATATCTCCCTTTACTCATGTAATTGTGCCCCTGCTGAACTCAGTGGAACCACAAACATGCTCAGGTTTCATGTGGGCATCAGAAGTTTGATGAATCAGCACCCGAACAGCAATAAGAAAATGCCCTAAACTGTAGAATCATGTCAATTACTAAATAAAAACTCAAAATTTTCCAGCTAAAGACTTCCCTCATGGATGAGATAGAGTATGCTGCACTTTGCTATGTGTCTGTTTACATTAAAACTCTGTTCTTCTTGATGACTTTTTTTCACCTAGTAGAAACCAGTGAATTTCAAGCTTGGTTTATGCAGTTTTTATCAAACCCACTGGGGTTTCTGATCTACCTTTTTAGAGAGGTTAGGCTCCAGTAAGCAGCAGCTTGTTGATTCTAGTTTGAAAACCAGTCTTTCTGAATAGGCATTGAAATCCTTGTTTGACTGAAGAGAATCGTGAAATGTTTCTAAAGCTGAGGTTGAGACAACAGCTTGTCCCCCTTTAAAGCAGTTTTGAGTCCCCTAACATCATGAAGGCATCACCTTCATGGAACTAAGAAGCAGGATTTTTTGCATCACAGTCAAGTAGAAAAAAAACTTCTCTTAATTTTTAATGGGAAAAAAGGGGGTAAAAAAACAAAAATAAAAGGGTTGGATTTGCTTATGTTCTTTGAAGCTTTTCTTTGTAGGCAAGAAATCAGTGTGCAGAGAGGGGAGAGGGGAAAAGAAACCAAAAAGAATTTAAGAAACCACTGAGTTCTGTCTTTGAATTATATAAAAGCAGCTGCATTTGATTTAATTTTTCTTCAGCATAATGTGCTGTATAATCACTGGCTCCTTCATCTCCTGGGCCCAAGCTTCCTCCTAACACAAGCTGTGAGAGCTGTGCCACAGAGTTAAGTGGAAGCAGAATTTGACCCATGCTTTGCTTTAAAAATAGAAGGTACCTCTGTTACCTCTCTCTTTTCTTAGAAACTCTTTCTTTTGAGATGCTAAATGGTCATAATATTCATTGTTTGTGATGCCATCAGCCTTCTACCCTGTAGACTACCAAAAGGAACCAATAATCAAAAAGCTAAAAGTCCACACTCCTATAACTTATCAGCTGGAAGGATCAATAAATGGAAGCAGGAGGAATACTGCAATCTGCCAAAGTTGTCTATAAGACTTGTTTCAACCCCACTGCTTAACACAGGACAGGGTTGGGAGAGAGAGGGAGAGAGAGGGAGGAAGAGGATGAAGGACTCTTGGAGGGAGATGAACTTGTTTCTCAGTCCATTTAAAGGCTGGCTCTCTTCCAAGATAAAGCAACTTGCTTTCATGAGGGTGAAAGAAGGTTTTCCCAGGGGAAAATTTGTCCCTAAAAAAAGCATTAGTGAGAATCTGAAATGAAAACAGTGTTGAAAAATGCTAACAATTCCTCAATTATCAAACAGAGCTTAATGATATGTTTGGGATTTTTTTTTCCACCTCTGGAGAGGACTGTGGCGTTTCAGAGATTATTTGAGCTATTAACCACAGACAAATAAATATTAATTGAGTCCGCTTCCATATGGAGTAAATAAGAAAATTTATAGCACCTTACTGAAAGCAAAATCGGAACAAAACAAAACATAGTTCTTTTAGCCTTTAAGCCTGAAAATGCAAATAAAATGAGCAAAAGCAAATAAATAATAATTTGTCTCTCCTGCCACCTGGAGAACTCCATGTGTACTCTAAACTTTGCTTAATTAAAACTCACAGAACCCTGGTCCAGCAATTATTTCTTAACTGCTTGTTTTAGAGGAGAGAGCCTTTGGCCTTCAATTACAATAAATTACAGAGGGGGCAAGCGTGGACAGGCAGGATTCAATAGCCTTTAGTCAGCCTCATCTTCCCAGCTCTGGAAACAAGGTTCTTTCTACAGTAGGACTTGACTGTGCAAGCCCTGAAGTCATGGTTAAAGATCCCATTGACTGTGTGGGCACAGACACAGCCCCCCCATGCCCGTGGGGATAAGGGTTAACACTTTGCATTAAAGCTGTTTTGCTACACCAAGACTTTTTCTCTTTTTTTTTTTTTTTTCTTCCCAAAAGTGGATTTCCCCCCCACCCTACACTCTTCTCATTGTGGTTTCAATGTACTCATCCTCCTGAGATCACTTTTGCCTGATAAAAGTGCAAAGCCATTATGTCCTTATTTGTCAATTTGGTGGGGCGGGGGGGAAAGGGGAGATTGAATGTTGAGGTTCTACAGCTCCTCCAGCCCGTGGTGATTCATTAGGACATTATGTGGTAGGGAGCTGCACTCTGGCATGCTCTAGGCATTGTGCACACTGCTGTTTGAAACAGAGCAGCATAATAAATCCCTTTGCTAATAACTGTAAATGATGACTTATGCCCTGGAAATTCCTTTTCCTCCTGGCACAGGCAACTATAATCTCCGGGGTGCTGCGGAACTGAGTAGACATCCTAATACCTTTACTGGAGGTGAAACAATATGCACCTCATTAGCAGGTCACAGATCACACTATTAGCAACATGGTGGGAAGCCAGCTAGGATTTGGTGGGATTTATAAAAGGTCATCTTCGAGGCAGCATGCAAAAGTGCTTTTTGGTGGTGAAAATGCCTCTGATCAACAGATTTCCACCTCAGTGGGTACAGGGAAGATATTTTATCCAACTGAGCAGGCTAGTTTGGCAATGGTGATTACTTGGGCTTAAAGCTTTATGTATGTCATGAAATCTGCAGCAGTTCCTCTTGATAAATTAACCTTGGTTTGTTGCATTGAAGGAGGAAGCCCATCAGCTCATCTCTGTTTCCTTTGCTTTTTATCTCTTCACAGCGTTCATAGCAGGAGGGAAAGAAGAATTAGAAAACACTGCAACATGTGCCGCAAGGGAACACTCTGTAGCTGCCCCACAGTAGCCCAGGGGTCAAATCCTTAGTCCTTATGTATAACCAGGGCAATGTTCAGCAACTTGGTCTAACCTGGGATGTTCCAGTGGATGCACTGTAGCTGCACCAGCTAACTTCAACAAGTCTTCATGTTCATAAAATTTCATGTACTGTTTCTTTTTAAAACAAATCTACATTGATGGCTGTAAATGTTGTCTTGGTGGTTGCAAACAGAGGTCAGCATTCTTATTCTGCCAGAGGGAAAAGGAAACTGAGGCAGAAGGACAATGCCCCAAGCCCATCTTGTGAAGCTTTCAGGGAGTACACAAATGCTACCAGTTGTGAAGCTGTTTTGTTACACGAAGACAGAATGGTAATAAATTGCCAGAATTTCAATTAATTTGTAATAAATTGCCTTTTTCCTTGCAAGGAGACCTTGCCAACTCCTTCTGTTCTAAGTTCACCAAGACACAGAATGGTCTTTTGTCCAATGTGTGCCTGTTTTCAAGCCTTGGGAGCTTCAATTCTGCCTGGTCACTCCAAGAGTTTTGTAGGTCCTCTCCCAGACCATGAGGCATCCTCTGCAGGGCAGCATGGTGCTGGTGCTTCCACCAGAGAGAAGTGAGGAGCAGGATTCCCTGGCAAAATTCAGGTCAGAGATCCTCACTCATGTAACCAAGTTTATGTAACCAATATTTTTTAAATGTGGAGATTAGCTCCTGGCTATGATCTTTGTCTGCTCTTTGGTTCATTCCTTTCAGCTCATAAAATCACTTTACATGCAGATGCACTAGACAAAAAGCCAATGAAAGGAAATAAGAAGATTGAGTCCTACTCATCCAATTTTCTGTTAAAATGCACATTTGAGAAATTCCTTTTCAGTTGGTCCCTCCAAGGCCTAGAATATTTTCATGTGTGCATATGGTGTCAAGACCCAAAGAAACCAAGCTAAATGGTCCACCTACAAAAACTTTTAGATTCATTTCACTGGTGTCTATGGCAAGAAGATGTTTTGCCATTTATCATTTCATGCAAAACATGAGAGAGGAAGGAAGAGTGGTTCTGTGATAGCTTTACTGGTGAGAGTGGCGTGACAGTGAGAGGCAGCAGGCTCACATTAGCAGAATTAGGCTCCCTTCCTATCTAACCCTGCTACTGAGCCTGGATTATTCAAGTCTTTCAAGATTTCTGATTACTCAGCTGCAAAGCAGAAATAATTTTTTGAAGTTCCTTAAAACCCTTTTTTAAAATTAATTTTTCTTAAAAAGTACAAACCCTTTCACTTTGCTAGCAATTTTCTTCCTCATAACTTAGGGAAACAAGGCACAGTTTGTCCATACAGTCTAAAATAAAGCACTCTTTTAAAGTTAGGGGCTTTGGGAAAATGCAGGATATGACAGGATGGATTAAGAACACCTGATTAAAGAGGATGCCATTACCCAGAGAGTGTACATTGGCCTGTAAGGGACTTCCAAGGGGAGAAACAAGACTGTAGGCAGAAAAAACCCCAATATTCTCTGAGCTCATGACAGCAAGTATCAGAATCAGTAATTTACTGTTATTTGTAAACTCAGTATTTGTGAGAGCTCTTCCCTTCACACCCTTGATCTCAGGCTGAGCAATGCCAGGGCTGTTCTGAGTAACTCTGCTGCCCTCCAAGGGAAGGGATGATGCAATTCTTTCTTTTAGGAGGCTACAAATAGATTTGCTGCTCATGGCAAATTGATTGTGGTCATCACCTCCTATGGACCTGGCTGCCTTGGGCCTATCCAGGGTCACCCTTTCTGCACCCCATAACTCCTTCCCCTTACAGGACAAGATCATAGTAAGGACAGGTCATAAAAAACACAAACATAAATCAACCCTGAGCAAAAATGTTTGGTTTCACAGAGCTTGGAGCCCACCACATGGCCACTGCAGCATAGTGCCGTGCCATGTTCTAATCTGTAAAGATTTGGTTCCCAAGGGGCACCCTGTAGACATAAAGTAGAACAATTGGGTGCTTTTTGGGGTTTGTTTTGGTTTTTTGGGGTTTTTTTTTGTTTTTTTGGGGGTTTTTTGGGTTTTTTTTTGGGTTTTTTTTTTTGTTTGTTTTTGTTTTGGTTTTTGTTTTGTTTTGTTTTGTTTTGGGGTGCTTTTTTTTGTTTTTGTTTTTTTGGGTTTTTTTGGTTTTTATTTTCTGCTTCTGGTTTATTTTTAAAGTTTCTGAAATAAGTCAGTGGCTATGCTGAAGTCCATCAACACATAATTTCTGTGGCAGAACCTGAAAATATGTGTTCTGCAGCTGACCACTGCTAATATACTGAGAGAAGTATGTGAGGGTAGAAAGCTCCCTGGAACAGTGCTGGAGGAATGCACAGGACAAAACAAACCAAATCCAGACCAGTGTCTCCTTCACAGTGTTTCACTTGCTGTCCCTGGAACTGCAGTTGTGTTTAATCCTGCGCAGGAGTTGATTCACACCCAAAGAGAAGCCAAGAGCCAAATAACTTCCAAGAAATGTGGACACCGAGGCCACCAGGAGCAGAAAGAAAATGAGGATCTATGTTTAACAGTGATGGAAATGCATCCAGTGGATTCTGGCTCCCATATCTCACCAATGTTCAATTCTTGAAGTCCCAGTGACAAGATTTGGTTTCTGGGAGAGTAACTATTGGAAAAGAAAGAGCAAAGTGGAGAGAAAAATAAACTAAAATTATCCCAAATGTCTTGCAGAGGCTCTGTTCTTTGATTTTCTGTGTTTAGGGGGAAAAAAAAGGGTATATCATTTAATCTGCATGATAATAAGGAAGAGAGCAACCACATCTGCCCAGCTGTTCTCTAATAAGATGAAGATAACAAAATTCCAGCATGTGTTAATATTTCAGTACAGGCTTCTGCTCTGAAAGCATTCAGAAAACAAATGACCAGGCAGAGGGCTGTGCAGAGTAATTTCCCTTTTAGAAAGGGCAATTAAAACTGCAGTAGCCTTATCTCCTCACAACTTACATTGTTTTAGAACCACAGGAGAAAAAATATTACTGAATGGAATTTCTGAGGGGTTGGTAGAAATCAATATAATGTATCTTTTGTGGTAAATGCTTTAGAATCTATTTTTCCAGCAATAAAAATACATTTATAATATCCCTAATGCTGATAAAATATCATCTTGATAATCTATTCAAACACCTAAGAGACTTCAGTTTCTGTTCTGGCACGCTCTGAATTTCAGTTTAAAATGCATTCTGGTTTAACTGTCATCAATAGCCTAATGCAATCTCAAAGAAACAGGCATAGGCTATTCAAATATGTTTCCAATATAAGTTGGAGATTGTCAGACAAAGAAAAAAATAGCTTCCCAGTTAAAGACATAAATGTCAAGAAATAATAATAATAAGAAAAAGTGTGCAAAATTCTGATTTTTTTATTACATTTTTCTGGTATGGGTCAATTAATCATAAATCATCATAATTTTAATAAAAATACTCTACAAAGCACAGTTTAAAAGCATGAGTCAGTTCATCAAGATCTAAGAGAGTCTTTCTTTGCTGTTAAAATTTTAATTATTCACTATTTCAATATTCATAAGTCACCTCATTCTTAAGTTGGTAGGTGAGCCACACAATCAAGAGATTTAATAGTAGAGAATACAGGAAAATTAGGGTACTTTCCTGTATTTAAGCATTTTCTTTTGTTTTCCTGTGTTTGAGATTTTGCAATAAAAATCTCTCTCTACAGTTCTAAGATCTAATGCCTTGCTGTCATAAAAAATTAAATTTTTATGGGTCTGTATGACTTCAGCAAGTGCAAACTTGTGAACTATGCCAGGTATTCCAAATCTCAAAAGGGAATTATGTGCTATGGTCACTGATTGCTATTAGAAAATGGATTTTTAAACCAATGTTAATAATAATAGTTATGATACATCTTAATAGTTCATTCACCAGTGAAATGATCTTTACAGTCCCTTCTAACCCATACCATTCTAAGATTCCATGAAATCTCGATTGGTGAATTAGAACATAACAGAACAGATTCTAAACAAGTAAATCCCTTTAGATTTTATAAGTAAATCCCTTAATATTTTTTCTTTTAGAGCTCAGATCAGAAATTTCAACCTGTCCTTTCCAACAAGCTAATCTTGCAGAAAGCTGTAATACTTCACACTGTTATTCCCTCTCCTACACAACAGTACCAAGCTCAGGATGAAGTCAGTCTGTGAGAAGGCTGGACATTCTTAAAATTTAACAACAAACAACTTCTTTACAGCAATTTTTTTAAAATCTTCCCATTTTTTAGAAAATCAAAAGTTACAATATCAGCCCTTAAGGTCTATCTTTGCTGTGAGCAATACCCCTTTGTGAATGGAGAAATCTGGACTTGAATGGACAAAATAAAAATGTTTGTGTAAGACAGAGATACTTTTGTACTGCAAAAATATTTGAAAGCCTTGCAATTCTCTTTTTTGCCTCTTTTAGCCCCACAAAGGTCAGACTCTCAGCAGCCTGAGAGACACAGAGAAGCTGTGGCAATTTTCCTTGAACAAGAGATGCGGTTCTGATAGCGGGATCATACAGTCAGTAGTTTCATCACTGTTCGGATGCTTGTAGGAGTTACTGATGATCAAAAGGGACCTTTAAATTTATGGTTATTCTGTGTATTTCCTTCCTTACTAAGCATTTTATGATCAGCCCTTGCGTTGTTTGGGTTTTTTGCCTCGGACCACATTTTTGCTTTTGTTTAACTTGTGAGTAGACTTTTCCATGAGAACCAGAAGTTTCTAGATCAAGATCAAGATGTTATTTTTCATCTTGGGCAGCTCCCTCATGTTCTATTTGTTTACTCCAAATATTGCCTCTTATAGAATAATTAAGGTTGGAAAAGACGTATAAAATCAACAAATCCAATCATCTTTCCATCACTCTTCTTAGTGACACAGATATGGGCGAACTGAGGCTCTGTTGGCATTAATACGAATGAGTTAATATGTTTGCTTTGTGCATTTTGAATTTACTTTTCCCCTTCCCTGAAATATTCCCAATGAGATAGTCAATCAAGTCACACTGAGTATCGCTTTCCCCAGGAATCTGGGAGGGAATTAGGGTATTGAAAAATGGCAAAATAAAAAAAATTAATTATGAGATCCTGCAGGGTTCTTGACATCCATCAAGATCACAAGATATTGTGGAGGCCCCCAAAAGAAACAGGACAAGATCATGAAGGGAATATTTTTTCAGGAGCTGTGATCATAGGATCCTTCCCCATTGGGAAATATCCAGAAATTATAAAATATAAAATTATATATATAAAAATTATAAATATCCAGTAAATCAGGGGATCTTGAAATAAACAAAGGGCATCTGATCACCTGCAAAACAGAAGTCCTACACTTTCTCTGGCCTTGTTCAAATGAGAAAAAACAATGGGGTGAGCAACCCTCCCCGTTTTAAGTTAAAGATTTCAGCATAATTTGTATTGACCTGCTTCTAACATTAAAATATGTGGTGGATTTCTTGCCAGCTTCTGTTTCTAGGCATTAAATCCTGTGATCTTTGCTGTATTGAGTGGAACTCTTGTGTATTACTCCTCTGTTACTTTAACTCAGGAACATGCTGAGGTTCTTGGGCTGCTGCTGAGGTTTGTAACAGACATCCTATGAGGAGAGATGGCCGCTGTGCTTTAGCAAATACAATTGACATGGTGGTATTCACTCAAAGGTTGGACTTGATTATCTTGGCAGTCTTTTCCAACCTTAACAATCCTATGATTTCATTTCTCTCCACAACCACAGATGACAGCCCATGAAAATCAGTGTAATTCCAGTAATATACATATTAACAGCTAAATGTTTGCTCTGCTTATATTTGTGTGAGAGGCCCTTTCCTCCCTACAGATTTCTTCACTTGCTTCAACACTGGTAAGTCCCTGCAGGGCACAGCCAAAGATGATATTTTTTAAATGAGCAGCAATAAAAATTCCCCATAGCAAGTTTAAATCCTGATAATGGTGCACTTTTATTACATTGTACTGAACTTTTACCAATCAGTCCAATTATGGGCTAATTCATTCTCATCACTTTGGAAAGCGTTTTTTTTTTTTTTTTTCAAAGCCCTATCTGATTTTTTGGCATGTGAAATGCTTACAAAGGGAAGTTAATAAAAGTGTAGTTCATCTGCATATACAAAGGAAGATCATAATATAAAAAATTGCCACATTAGAGAAGTCTAGACCTTGACTATCTGTCATATATTTTTATAGCGTCTTATCAACGCGCTATCTGATAAAGGAGTGAAATGGTTAAGATAAATGAGACTTAATTAGCGGAACTGATACCTGTCTATTGCCAGCCTTCAATTTGCATCTGGGAGCTCTGATTTTCAGAAGGGAAGTGCACGCCTGCAGTCCTGCTTCCCTTTGAAATCAATGGGAGTTTTCCCTGCAGTGAAAACAAATGCTCGAGGTTTCACTCAGAGCCAACTGAAACTTCTGCTGTCTACTCATCCCTTTGAATCGTGAGCTAGAACATGGGGAACAAGCAAATACCAGAGCTCTGAGATGGAGGGAGATGCAGAAGAGCACAGACTTGACTTCTAACACGTCAGGCTGCAGAGCTCAGCAGCATGCAGAGACAAATAAGTTGTGTCAGGAAGGGGGTTGGTGCAGATTATTTTCGCTCTGGCACAAAACTGACCAAAATTTAGCTTGTTTTTTTTCCGTTTTTTTTCTTTTTTTTTGCAGCTTTGCTCGTGGAGCAAAGTATTTACATTTAAGCTCAGGGATTAGATGGCGAGTTGCCACTGGTGTCAACTATTTCAGTAGGAATGGGTTGTAGCTTCCCTGCCAAACGCTCCCTGTGCAGAACAAATGATTTACCACAGAGCTCAGAGATGGGGTATTTACATTCATTTAAGTTCGGTATAAACATTTACAGAACATTAGGACAAATACCAGCATTCTCAGCTAAATGTCTGACCACAATTATTTCTGAAGAATAAATGGTCTGTAGAACGACTCTAAAATGAGAGGCATTTTTTTCTTTCTTTTTTCCTCTCAAGCTAAAAGACTTTGAGAGAAACAGTGCAGTATGTAGCTAAACACACTGTGCAAAGGTTCATGTAGAGTTAAGGAAAACCATAGATGTTTGTGAGATTAGAGAGTGAAGATCTAGATTAAACCAGTTTATGTTGTCCTTCATCTGCTGTGCTGTTTTTTTACCTTCAAAATCTCACCTTCAAATCTGACCCTGACAGACATGCCTGGTTCAGTAAAGATGCTTTGTGCTGACCAAGTACTTTTTAAACCAAACATCATGAGCTGGCCACTGCAAAGGTACTTTTCCCACTGGGAATGGTGGCATGAGGGTTGTTGATTGCAGCACAAGAGACTATTTACCAAATATTTCTCAAAGGCACCTGGCTGTGAGAATAAGGAAGCCACTCAAAGGTACCTAGAACTACCTAAGAGTAAAGTGCACATTTTCTCAGTGTTAGCACAACAGGCTAATGTATTCTTCATCACTCTTTTAATTATTATTGTTGCTTTAGTCCTAAGTGTACCACAGAGAAACGTTGCAGATGCAAAGGTTTCTGTTCAGTGCTATTTGTGGAGCTCTTCTGCTTGTGACAAATTCATCCTCGTAAAATCATAGAATCATTAAGGTTGGAAAAGACCTTTAACATCAAATCCAACCATTAACCCAGAACTGCCAGGGGCCACCACTGAACCGTGTCCCCAAGTCCCACATCTACACAGTTTTTGAATGTTTGCAGGGACAGTAATCCCACCATGGGCAGCATGTTTAAGAAAAAAAGCAAACTCTAATAATAGTTTTTTAAAATATCATTGTTAATAATGCTGTTTTCAGTATATTTCTCATAGCCAGAGCTGTCCAGTAACTGCAGGACTCACTTAACACATCAGAATAGTTCTGCTGTCAGCTCCCACAGAGCAGGGAGCTTAACCTGATTTTCAGGCACCTTGGCTGAATTATGAGTTGATTGACTATCCTGAGATGTGTCTTTCTTAGTTTGGGGGATGATAATGTCTGATTAGGGATTTTTTATGATGCTAATTTAAAGTTTCTAATGAAAACAGCTTATTAATCTCTCAGCATTTCTGAGTGAAACTGGATTCTCTTTTTCTGCAGCCTCCTCTATATTCTTTTGGGCCTGCTCTTCATCAAAATGCATTTGTCCCTGTGAAAATAATATGTACAAGGCAGATAACTAAAATCTGACCGTTAAAACATAATTTATTACTCCTTTTCCCAAACATCCTAATTGGACAGTGTTAACTGTTGATCTGGTTCAGATCCTGGATCCCATAAAGGGCAGATCTTTTTCAGAATTGACAGAAGTCTGTGAGACTTCTACAGACATTTGGAAGCATCAGCTTGGGAGGGCATCAGGGACTTCATAGTAGGAGACACTTTCAGGCAGAAAGAAACTCCAATTTATGAGGTTTAAAGCCATAAACAGAGACCCAGATGTACAGCAAGTTTTTGTTCTGGATTTGTTTGTCAAACACTACTATATGGCTGTTTAACCTTACCTTTGAATTCCTGATTTCTTCTCTGACATAATTTTCAACAGGGACATATTATTTTATTAAAATAGAACAAAAATGTCATTAATAGCCTGTTTCACCTCCTAAATTATTGGGGCTTAGCTACTTTGGAGGGTTTAAAAGCAGAAACCAAAGAAAAATGAACTCTGAGTGTTTAGGTGAGGCTCAGATGAAAATCGAGACCACTTTGCTCTGATTTGCTTCACTGTGCAATGAATATAAACTGAGTTTAAAAGCCCGAATTGTTCACAGAGGCAGCATTCTACACCCCTTAACCAAAGGTGCAAAAGACTGCATGACAGCCAGAACGGGGATGAATCCTGACTCAAAAGTTGCATGCACATTCAGTGAGGGTAGGGGAGGGAATTTTAATGAGCTCAGGATTTCTGTCAGCAGTACCTTTAATCATCAGGTCTCCCCCAAAAATGAAGAATATTCATGCATACAATAATTAATACTGAACAGGAGATTTGTATCAATCTGACAGATAGGAGATGAAATTAACTGTGCTTTCATGTACAATTTTAAGTAGGTCAGATAAGAGCATCTATTGTAACGAACTTTTATTTTATAGATATACCCTGACACGTACAGACCCACACAAACCCATTGAAGAATGTCTGTAAAAATCTCCCACACAGCAGAATCCCCTTACCCTGATGTTTGCAGGCTGCCCAGTTCTTTCCCTGGAGCTCACCATTTTTCCTCTCACTGATTCATGGGCTCTAAGGTCACAGGCAATGGTTGTGATACAACCAAATCTTTTGCAAACATGAAACTCAGAACAGCATGCAGTAATTCTTACACTGCATCCTGTCAGCTATGGATGGAGCATGCTGAAAATATTTAAATAAAACAATCTCTTATGCTGCATTGATTTTTCTCTAAATTTTATTCTTTTGCTTCCCTCCCTTTGAAGAGTTAAGTTGGATCAGCATTAGATATCTAGAAATGTTTCCTCTTTTAATAATATTCCCACTAGGTAGTGAAAGCAATAGTAAAAACATGATTTAAGGAAAAAAAAATCAGAATATGACATTAATGTGATGAGGTTCCAGTGAACTTAGTTCTCTGAAGGTGTTCATTAGTTTTTATACCACTTTAATTTCTTCAACCTCAAATGGAAGTGCAAAGAAAAGATGTCTCTATTCCTTGGTCTGGTCTGCATGTACATTTTGAACACCCACCTAAATGAAAAAGAAAACTGAAGTTTGTTTTAAAATACAGAGGCACCTTCGCAGTGATGCTGTTTTACCTTTTTTCCAAACTTAAAAAAATTAAACCTGTATTTAGCAATTATTTAAGACCTCAGCAGTTGGCTGTGTTAGCATATAACTGCTTAAATAAAATAATTAATTTTGTGTGAATTACCTAGGGAAAAAAAAAAAAAAGAATTAAACTAGGCTATGAAATATTTTTTGCTAATACTTTAGATCAGATGTCCTGCTCTACTTTTCCTTCCTCTGTTTTCTTATGTGTTGAAAAAGAAGAAAGGGAAACTGGAGGAGGAAAAAATAAGAAAAAATCTCAAGAGACACAATTTGCGAAGAATCATTACAAAAAACAATTTAGTTTAAAAAAAATGCTGGTAGTATTTTTAATGGGAAAATATATACATTTTGTTCTGAAACACTAAAGTAACCTACGAGGTAAATGCCTGAAGTTATACAAATGCTACAGCAATGTGTCAGACAGTCACTGATCAACACTGTGTGCTTAAATAATCACGCACATAATGTCTTTAATCATGCACTAGTCCCCAGTGAACTGGGGACTAGTCCAAAGGCTCTCCAGCTCTGTGGCCAGTGTCTGTGTGGGATTTAAGTTGGTTGTCTAAGTGGCATTCAAGTCTTGTTCCCAAGTCAATATAGAAAAATAAAACAACATCAGAAACATTTCATTCCACCAGCAACCCAAGTGCCCTTCTGATACAACAGCTCTTGTGGCTCAGCATCAAGGAGAGGGGTCTGCAATGCTCTTATATTTGATATTCCACACCCAGGGGACAGGACCAGTTCTGGGGGTGATTCTCTTCGGGTTAGAGAGTTTGCAGATGGCCCTGGGAGCTTGTAGGACAAAAAAGGTGTCACCAGTGTGCAGGAGATGTGGAAATAAGGTGGACTCGTGTTAGCTATTTAGACTGATGCTCCTAAAGAAGCAACTTCTAACCCTGGAAGTGTTCAAGGCCAGGTTGGACACAGCTTGGGGCAAGTAGGTCTAGTGGAAGGTGTTCCTGCCCACGGCAGGGGTTGGAACTAGGAGGTCTTTAAGGTCACTCCATGATAGTAGGTGGAACGAAAACTTAAACTTCTGAGCTTGGCAGAGGACCTGCACTACCCAATCCTTCAGCCAAAGCAGGGGTGACAGGGGTGACTTGGAGGCCAAGCACTTGGAGGGTTGTGAGTGTAAAAGAATAACCTGCTGTAATTCCCCTTGTGTGGGAACCAAACATGTCATAAAGCAAGGGGGAAGGGAACCAGGACAAGCGGGTTGCTTTTAATTTTTTTCTTCTTCTTCTTGTTAAGAAACTTTATTTTTTTGAAAAGTCCCCTTTGGTGCCTGCAACCTTATCACAGTAGGATCAACAGCTGAAACCAAATGAGAAAGAAGGTGAAATTGTCTAGACTGAATGAAGCGCGTGCAGCACAGTGAAAAGTAAATTGGAAGTTTAGTATTCTTTCATTTTTAATAACCTGAAGTGTTATCAATAATGTCAGTAATTAATTTTTTTAAGATGTTCATTTTAGATCAATAGTATCCTCATTAAACAGGCAAGGTCATGTATCATATTTAAAACAGTAAAATTCAAGCTCTGTGGTGAAATCATACCAATTGACATTAATAAGGATGCAGGTCTAACATCTTTTTTTTTTTTTTAGTGAAGTTGTCAGACAAATATATATTAAAAAAAAATAAATTAAAAAAATAAATTAAAAAAAAAAATTAAAACCATTTCTCCTCTTCTCCTTCCTGGTAGTTGTGCATTTGCAGTGTGGAAAAGGCTAAGAACAAGTATCACTGAGACTGGTTCACTTCTGATTCTATGGGAAGTTATTTTCTATAGAGGTGGTAAAAATATTGCCCTCAGAACAGCATGAGCTGACTGCTGCAAACTCTGTAATTTGAGGGCTTCTGTGCTCTTGGGTCATATTCAATAGTTTCATGTGGGCATTTTAGGTTTTTTGTACAAAATACTTTTTGAGATGTAGGCTTTCACTCAGTTGACAAAAAAAAATAAATCCAATAGTACATATATATGGGCTTATGTTATAAACATCAGGGCAGATTCTCAGGTCTCTCCACCCAAAATAAAGCAGCTCTGCTCATGGCAGAGCAAGTGCTTGGTGGATCAGCCCCTTGACTGAAGCTTTAATGAAGCTGCATGTCTCAGTGGGAGAACTGCAGGTAAACGGCTGCTTCTGAAACCTGAGCCTGAAACCACAGCCTCTGCAGCCTGTTTGGGTTATAGCCCAGGCTCAGGCCATATATTGCCTGAATTTACATGTATTTACACCCTGGACTTCACATCTAACCTTTGTGACTGAAGGATTGAATGGAGCCACTTGCTTTTTGCTGGAGAGCTGCTGGAAATGCAGGGCTGCAGGATCACTGCTGGTGCAGGAGTGAGCTCACATTCAGTCCACACCTCACTGCCCTTTCATTCTTCTTCTTTTAATTCCTTGTTCTTTTCTACCTGCTTCCTCTCCTACCAAAACACTCAGTGAATAACCTTGGAATCATCAAAACATCATAAAGACTTGAAATGTCTCTGTAAGCACCCTCAGCATTACGAGTCAAAAATACCCAAGATGAACTAAGACATATTTCTTTTTAGCTTTGTCTAGAAGGGTGAGTTTTACAAGGGATCCACCCTTCATAGTTCCTTTGTTGTTGTTTATTATGATCATATAAGAGAGCAAAGAGTGCTGTATACAACACATAAGAATACTTTAAAAGAAACTTCGAATAAGCTGAGCCATAGCTCCTCATTTGAAGGGAGGGGAAGAAGTGAAGAAAAATTAAAATTTAATTTTGTTTTCTTGATACTTATGTGGGAGAAAAAGTGCCCTGTTCTTACAGGATGGCTCTGCCTGGTGTTTTGAACATGGTATGCCTGGGAGACAGTGTGGAGCTATCTATTTGCTTATATATTAAGAATGATTTTTCTATATAGGAAACCTGAAGATGTTTTACATTTTTTGTGACTTTAATGTTTTTGATAGCTAAAGTTCATGAAAAAGCCATGTAATTGGTACAGAACTTTTTTTTCACTTGCATCAAGCCCCCTAATCTTTGAACATTAGAATAATTTTGCATCTAGCCTGGGGTAAATTAGTTTCTTCAGGGTTTTTTTTTCAACTTCCCAACATTATTTATTTTCAATTTGAAATTCTTTTAATATCAAAGTGGGTGTAATTAATTCTGTTTCTGATGATCTGAAAATTAAAATGAAAAATTACAAATAATATATCAAAGAACTTTCATAAAATATACCTGACCAAAATAGTTCAGGTTTACTGAACCTACATAGCAATTTTTGTGGGGATTTTTTCCCCATGTATATAAAAGCCATGCTTTAGTGCCATCTAGTGCACCAAGAAATCACAAAAGAAACTTCCCTCAATGTTTATGTCTTGCCTTGCAATAAACACTTTAAAACTCGAGATTAGAGCCATGGCCATCATATTAAGTAAACAGTAAAATGACTCTTAATTACCTATTTGGAGCCTGGCTATGTACAGTCAATAGTGAGTGTAGAGCAAGAGTTTCAGGTCTTCTCACATCAACCATCATTGAAACTGAAAAAGACTCAGCAGTTCAGATTTAATCTCTTTTCCTCTGGAAAATTAGAAGTGTCTCAGAAGAATTCTAGCTTTCAGCTAAATATCGTGAGTCTGAAACTTAGTTGGGGAGTACACAAAATATGGTGTGTGCAGAGCCTGGGTTTTTCCTTTTCCCATAACTGAACATTAATTCTCCAGATTTCAGGGGGAAAAAAAAGTAAAAATACCAAAAGCCTGCTGGTGCACAGAACAGCTGGCAAGAATAAAAAAATCACAGAATCATAGGAGGTTTTGTGTTGGAAGGGACATTAAAGATCTTCTAATTCCAATAGCCCTGATATGGGTGGGACATCCAATCAAATATTTAGCAATTTTCTTCTCCTGTTCTGAGGTTTCATGGTGGGGGGTTCGGTTAAGATTTTTTGGATATGTTTTTGGTTAGTTTTCCTTTCATATTTTGTCAATGAAAAATAAAAACTGAGTTTGCAAGCCTGGAAAAAAGATCTGAATGTCAGTGCTGGATTTTTCTCCATTATAAGAAACTCATGATGGCCACACTAAGAGGAGACTTTAGGCCTCAGCATCCACCCAGATGCTTGTCTTACCAATGATCTCTGGGTTAAATTTTTATCAGCATCAGCACTCTGGCAGGATGTGTGTGATTCCTAAACAGCTAGCAAGGTTTGAGAGGATTTGATCAGATGATATGAGCTTGGATATTTTTATTGGAGAGGTCAGATGATCTGCTGAGAGCATCCAGATCTTTGGAGATCAAGACACTGATTACAGGCACAGATTTTACAGCAGGAACACTTGTGTTGTCAGAATTGACAGTTGAGTGCTTACAAACAGGTAGGAGATTTCTTGCCCCAAATCAGGGACAAGTTGCTTCTGTACAGGTTTTATTATCAAAAGAAGAAGAGGGGATAGCTTTGATCAGAAGGTGAGACTCATTCTGACCATCTTGCAAAACTGATAATCTGTGCTGATTCCCCATGTGTGTCCCTGATAAAGATTTCTCTACCTTTTTTTTTTTTTTTTCTTTTTTTATATGTGCTTTAAGTCTAGTACAGCAAAACATTTTGGTGTAAAAGCCAGATATGTGCAGCTTGGTACCTGAGTTCATTGCCTGGACACAGTAACAGCTGAGAGTCAGGAGAGAGGCACAGGAAAATGTTAAAACTTTTCCACAAGGAAACCAACCACAATGAGTGGCAATTTCAGCTTCATGTTGGACCATGAAAACTTTTCAAATATAGTAATAATAATAATAATAATAGTAGTAGTAGTAGTAGTAGTAGCAGTAGAGTAGTAGTAGTAGTAGTAGAAAAATCTTTCTTAGACCTTTTTGGTGACCGTCAGGCAATGTTTGGGAGCTGGAGTTCAGCTATAACACAAACTCCCTGTGACAATCTGCATTGCTGTGGGGGCCTGACCTCTTTGAACTTCCAGGTGCAAAGCCATGACAATAATCCCCTTCCAAGTGCTCATGGTGGGCAGCAGTGCAGGAGTGAATGGGAAGGAGGAGAGGGAGGAAGATGAGGAAGATGCTGCACTGAGATGCTGTTTCAGTGCATGAGATGCTGCCTCCACTGCCCCAGTGGTACAAGGGGCCACAAATAAATTCTTCCTGTTGATGGTTATGTGACTTCCAGACCCCACGAGCTGGATGTAGCTGTCCTGAAATGATAAAATCCTTCCCACTCAACAAACAACCTTCAGGGATGTCAGGGGCTCTGCTTACCAGTCTCTGCCTTGCTCCTGCCTAGAAAAAAGAAAAAAAATAAAGGGGATCTTGTTAAGAGAAATGCATTTGTCAGCACTCTGAATTTTAATGTGAACTGGCAGTGGATCTCAGTGATAAAGAAAAAGTCTAATACGGAAGGTAATTTTGCAGAGACCTTGCTAACATGTGTTATCCACTGGCTTTCTTTTGTTCACTGCTGTGAATTATCAACTGACTCAAGGCAATAAAGGGAAAAAAGTTGTATTTCTCACTGTGTCACTTTAATAGCGTCATCCAAAGCTCACTGCAACAATTTAATTTTGCAGAGAAAGCATGGAGTTATTACATTTCTGACCCCCTCCTCCCCCAGCATTTTGTAGAAAGGTATTGAGCAGTGATTGACCAAAAGTTGTGATTCATGGTCAGCAACAGCGCTCTGCCAAATGTCTAAAACATTCATTTCTCTTGGAACAAACCATCACATTTCCTAATCCTCCAGTGAGGAAGCTTGATCCAACATGAGATCTGAATCACCATTACTAAAAAATGTACAAGAAACCCTGCAGAAAAGGTGGGATTAAGCTACCCAAAAGAAATTTTCCTCTTATCCTCTGTTAGTTATAAACAGAGATATCAATGTGTATCTCTGTAAAGTATCTCAGTTAAAAATAGGGGGTTTATACAATATTAATAATCATAATATTATGAGATTTTAATTTTTTTCCTCTTGTCAGCAGATGGGAACCTTTGGTGATAATTTGGGATGCTATTTTACCAGTCTAATTGCAGCAAATGCACTGAGGCTGTTTATCTACAGTGTTCACTTTATGAAACTTTGGATTAACTTCTTACATCCAAGCAGAGAGATACAGAATGCAGCTCCTTTGTGGATTCATTTTAAATGTCCAACAGTTTAGATTAAAATAATTTCACCCAAAAATCCTGAGCCATTCTTCTGGGTCTTGCTTCAGTTTTGTTGTGTAGTAAAGAATTCCCCAGGCTCCACATGTGAAAAGGAGTTTTCTTGATGAGAATGCATTATCTTCTACCACTACAGCCTCAAAAGTTTTCTCCCTAAAGTTCTTATGCTTGCCACAGTTTTGACCAGTCAGCAAAATTTAGCCCATTAACTCCATGTCTTGTTCACCAGAAATCCCCAGTGTCCAGCACACCTACTTTAAGTGTTACTTTTGGAAAATGTGGACAATAACCTTTAAAGGCATCATTAAGTGTATTGCTGGGAGTGTCATATAAATATCTTATTTACAGAAGCATTGAACACCGTATGTTCAAAGGAAGATGTGCCAAAAAGTGCTAATTACACTGTTACTAAATGCCAATCAGGTAATTACACTCAGCCCACTTAAATGCTCTCTGCAACCTGGGGTTGCCTCAGCAGCTGAGGAAGGACTACAGGCATCCCAAAAAGCTCATCAGTGCCCTTTCCTGAGGCCACTGGGTATTGAACCAAACCTCCTAGCTCTACTTCCTCTGTTCATCCTTTTCTAGATGCTTTTCTCTCTTCTCCACTCAGATACTCAGGAGCTTTTTTCCTTAACCCAGAAACATCTGAAAGAATTTATTTTTGCTCCCTTAGAGTGTTCCCCTCCTTTGACTCTTTCTGGCCTTGTGGGATGTGTTTGGCCTATGGTTTATCTTCTGCTTCCTGGGAGAGAGGTGACCATGGCTTGAACTTGGCCCATCTCCCCAGAAAAGCACAGAGCAGCCCCTGCCAGGGTTCCCTAGCTGAGAACTTATTCCTACACCTCCACTTTGAGCTCTTTGCTTAGCACTGATGTGTTGTGTTCAGCAACAGGATTTCTGCTCAAATCCTTTTCCATTTCTCAAATCAATTTCTGGTCAGAAAGCCAAACCAGAGGCAAAGTACAAGCATAGGTATGCATGGATATATATATATATGTATGTATAAAATAAAGATTAAAATAGATTTTATATGCATATATGTGGACTGTGTATAGACATTATATATATATATTTAATATAGTATAAATATATGGATATTAGGAACCTTCCTGGAAAATTGACAAAACTCTGCACTGATGCAGCTCTTCAATACAACACATGAGGCTGAAATACAGATCCAGTCCCTATCATTTTGCAGGCAGCCAAATCACCAGGTACAGCAGTCCTGAGTGTTGCACAGAATTTTCATGTAAAAAAAAAAAAAAAAAAAGTGAAATATACTCAGTAATCAGTGGCAAAATTTGTCATCACTTTAGTGCAGCCAGGAGGCAATAGGAGACAGTTTAACAGATGTTTCTATATTTAAGCCAGAACAAACACAACAGATTAATTTCCCCACTTTCTCCTCAAAAGCAAATGACAGAAAGTTCTGGGTCTGAAATTTCATTGTGTAACACAAGGGAAAAACAACTATTTGATCCCTCCAGCTGCAGAGGTGATGTGTGCAGCAGTGATGAGCTTAAGAACCAGCAGCCAGTCTGTGAGTTCAGGCTGCTGCTTGGGGAGAGAGAACAAGGTTGCAGCGAGGTCCATTAGTGCCTGATCACACAACTTAGAGTACAACTAATTTAGAAATATTACACACTGCTACCATTAAACATAAATACCAAAGCAGATTGTTTGTGAGTAGAGCAAGAATTTCTCAGCACAGGACTGAATTCACTGTCTTGTCCAAACTGTGGAGCAGGTTGAGTGTGGTGTTGCTTTTTCTTACATAGCAGGCTTTTGGCCAAAAAGTGGGATGAAATGTGCTCTCAACGTGCTGCCTGCACCATCCCACTGATTGCAGGGGGGTGTCCCAGGGCACACATCAAGGATGGATACAGCCCAGAGGTCACAAGCTCCCTCTCAAATTGCAGGACTCCCACACTTAATTCTCTGCTCTAATTATACCATCAGCTGTCATTACTGCTGTTATTTGGATCTGTCACCCTGACCCAGCAGGGAGGCTGGGGCTGAGCTGGTGCCTGGTGCAGGCATGAAGGACAGGAGGGAAGGCTGCAGGATCCAGGGATCTGCTGCCTGAGGCTGCAAAATGGAGCAGTTTTGGGGCTGCTGGAGGGGAAAACCACTCTGGCAGCGGCTTCTGGTGCCCTGCTTCAGCTGGGAGGGGCTTCACGCACCTGCTTCCTCCCTCTCTGCTTGTGTACCAGGGGTTGGTTTGTTTTTCCGATGTCTCTCACTCCACGCGGCTTGAAGCCTGCTAAAACTGGCTGTCCAAAGCAAAGTCTGGTGTGATATCTGAGGGGTAAGCAGCACTACACCAACCACTGTAATTTCACTGTTGTTTTACCTGCAGCCTCCCCTGTGAATTGCTTCCCTGCCAGCTTTGGGAGGGCGAAGGGGGAGAGCAAAGCACCGAGGCTCCTGCTTCCCCCAGCTGCCGATGAATTCGTGCGGGTTTGCTCTTTCCTGAGCTCTCAGCTCTCTCCACCTCGAAGGTGAAAGTTGTGTAATAACCCTTTCCTCAGCCTTGACTCAAAAGTTGCCAGCTCAGTGATTCACCACCTTCCTTTCTCTGGAACTGCCAGCTGAAACCCCAGCTGAAAGGAGCCCGTGTGAGGAGCAGGGGAGGTGCTGTCCCCCAGCCCACTCCTGCCCACGCTCCCAGCCCGAGTGACAGCTGTGGGGTTATATTTGTCACAGGTGTGCAGTTCACATCTGACACTAAAAAGCCCCGGGAGGGGGAGGAGATGGAGGGGAAGAGAAGGTGTCCTTCCTTTGTGGGAAGCCTTCTCCTCTGTTTGCCATTTTGAAGGTTTTTCAGCCATTAGACCGACATCTTCACAATTTCTTCACCCAAACTTTGCTGGAGCTTAAACACATCTTGCCTGTGACAACGATTTCAGCCCTGGCAGGATCTAAAAAAGGTTTTTAATCCTAGTTATTTTCTGTTCCGCTTAATTGCCTTACCCAACGCTTACACTTCATATAAAGACAATCCATCTTTTCCCCACTTACTTCTGTAATAATCATTATCCTCCTCTGCAGAAATAAAATAAATAAATTTTAAAAAATTGAAAAGAGGAAAAAAGAGGTAGAGGTTAGAAGGAAACTTGACATTGAAAACACTCAAATTATAGATGTCTTTGAATAATCCACAATATTTTTCATGCACTTCACAGAGCTCCTTTCTGGAGCTAATGGAGCTTTAATAGGGGACGTTTCCCCCCTTCCTTCTCCATGCAACTTCCCCTCCCCTTTCCTCTTCCACTGTGAAGTTTCCATGGGTAATCCCAAAAATAATATTTAGATGACTGAAACGTTGGAGCATAATGTTACTGTATAATACAGCATGTCCAGAACGTTCCTCTGGGATGGAAATATTTTCTTTTCAGTATATTAAAGGAGAAGTAAACATTGTAGTGGGGATAAAAATGGGTGCTTTGAAAAGCTATTTTACATTTTTGCCATTTTCTTACACTTCTGTCAACTTTCTTGGAGCAGCATCAGCTATTCTAAAAGTTTTCTGGGGACAAACCCCTTTCTTTCTATGGTAGCTGTGAGGGCACCTGGTTGTGTTTGCCTTGTCCTGCCTGTTCTTTCTCCTGTTTCATTTGTCAGGTACCATTTATGCAGTGCACTAAAAACACTGCTATGTTTTCCCTAACTTCCAAGACAACCAAAACTATGTCTGTTGCCTTTACCTAATGTTTGTGTCACCCGTCAAACAGTGAAATCAGACTCTGCCCTTGGTGACCCAAACGTTCACCCACATAGATTAGTATCTTTCTTTTCAAATTTGGCCTTTTAAAGAGTCCTGATACAAAAATGAAGAACTAAAATATTTCCAGAGTTACATGGAATTGTTGTGCATCCAGGGACAAGGATGCTATGGCAGCAAAGCACTTATTTTGAGCAAGACTGAGATAATTTGGGGGCAGCTCCTTGCTCTTTCTCAGACTCTCTGTTTGAGTGTGGGCAAGCCCCACCACTTCACCAGGCAGCTGTTTATCATCTCTAAAACAGGGTTGACAGAAGATATTAATTCTCTCTTACGGGCAGATGATGTGAATAAATCCACAAAGAAATGTTCTGGGCACGTCTGCACCAAAGGCTCTGTGGTTTCAGTTGAGATTCCCAAGCTTTAGTGCCTCATGTAGGAACCAGGAGCAGCTTCTCACACAGCTCAGACCGCGCTGAGACCCAGTGCAAAATGAGCCCAGCTACAGCCAAAATACAGAGCAGACACCACAGTGAATCATGGAATAAGGAGAGGGTTAAGGACAGGTTCACTGCTTGTCTTTCAGGCACTAAATCTATGGCATTAATGTGGTACAAGCAGTAGAAAACCCGTTATTAAATAGTTTTGTTTTCAGATCAACCTGCTTCTCACATCCCTTAGAAACTTATGGAATGTTAAATTGGTCTTGACAAGAGTGGAATTTTTTTTTACTGGGCTTGGGTTTAAATACAGCTATTTGTAGTTCTCTTTTCCCACTGTATGAGTGTCTGAAGGAGGGAGATTTTATATTTTTCTTTCACACATGTAAAAATAAAAACATCTCATTGGAAACTCTCAGGTCCTGCAGACACTTTGCTGACCTAGTCAGCTGGCCACCTTTTCTCATGCAAAATGTTTCACGTGAACAACTCTTGTTTTATGCCTTGTAACATTTTCATGTGACTCATGACAAATGATTCATATTTCTTTGGTATTCACCAAAGATCATACTTAGAAATCTGATTCTTAGAAATTTTTCGTTCCTCTGTAGGAGGGATTGTGGGTGCTGTAGTCAGGTTCATTATGATAAGGCAATCTCAGACAGTGTCACGTAATCCAGTTTACAGTAATAAATAATAATAATCACAAATTCATTAAAATCTTAAGCTTCCAATATGAAAAAAATTACATCAAAGCCAGGAACAACCTGTCTAGAATGGTTTTGCACTTTAAACCATTGCTGTTACATTTAAAATATATGGATAAAATAAACATTCAACCTAAATATTAGAGTTGAAGACTGGGATGTGAGGTCCAGGCTTGAGTCTTTGCTTTGCTAGTGGACTTCCAATGTGACTTCAGTAAAACTGCTGAGTCTCTGCTGTTCTCTTTTATTAAATGTTCTACTTGTTAACATTTTTTCTTGTTTTGATCCTAAATTCTCCAAGGAAAAGAAGGAAGACTATCTCTTGAGTCTACAACAGTGAGTAGCAGAGGCAATAAAATGATGAGAAAGGCTGGAGATGCTCGTGATTTTGGCTGGGATTTTTCAAGACTTATTTTATGCACCCGAGATTTAAATAATAATGAAAAACATAAGAATTTCCAAATCTTCTTCAGTAAGGGAATTTTTGTAGTAATTACAAATACTTTGAAATTGAAACATGGCGTGATCTAATTTTAGGACCTTGGATACTCTGCCCAGTCAAAAGTTGTACAAAAATTTGCTGATTGAATTGTCTTTGGGTTCTTTCACACTTCAGGTGTGAAAACCACTAAAAGTGATGAAAAAGGGATAATGAGGAACTGGAGAGGAAGGGGAGGAAATGTGTGCGAGCTAAAACAAGAAAAATAGACCAAAAAAAAAAAAGAAAGAAAAGAGAGTGGTTTTTCAAGTCTTTATGGAAATTCAGATATCAGATGAAAGTTGGCTGGTGTTTCCTATTTGGCCTGAATTGGCTGGCTCCTGTAATTTCCACTTCTGTTGATAAATCATGCTGTGTCAAACCTCCAAGAGATGCTAGTACATAGAGGAGAGCTGAGGGATATTTAACTGGTAGAAGGGAGTTTTAGGCTTTGATCTCTGCTCCCAGATTTTTACATTTTACTTAAAAAAGTTTAGGACCTTTGCCAGAATGATTGTATAAACTGAGTTGGTGAGGGATGCATTTATTAAAGTACCCCTTTACTGTGGCCAGCAACCCCCTCCAAACTCTCACACCAAAAGCTGACATTGAAAAGTTTCATTAAATCCTTACAACATTCCTTTCAGTTTACCCCAAATTTTACCTTTTGTTTCTCAGTGGAAACTGGGACCAGCCAAAGAGTGATCTGCTGAGAATATGCTGTAAATCTTCATTGTGAGGGAAAGTTTTTAAGGTTTTTTTTGTTTGTTTGTTTGTGTTTTTTTTTTTGTTTTTTTTTTTTGTTTTTTTTTTTCCGAGCTGATCATCAAGCTGGGCATTCAATTCAATGCTTTTGGCTTATATGCAGCTCTTGGGCTTTCAAAGGCATCTGGAACCTTATGCTTTTAGAGACACATTACTTGTTTTATCTGTTTTATAAATACAATAGTAAATACACAACCATTTTGGTTTTTATGGGACCTAATTAACAGAATGAAAGAGACTATTTCCTTGGCTTTATTGATCTTTGGAGGAAACATTAGGGGGAAAAAACCCCACATACCACACAAGTCTGTCTATCTACTATTTTAACTTTCCTCTTTTCACAAAATTTTTTTACATTTTAATTAGAAAATATTTAGCATGATGGTATTGACATTTTTGGTTACTTGTCATTTTTAAGAAGTTGCTTACATTCACAAATTAACTCAGAAACATTTACTTAGATTCAGTAGAGAGTAAGTCCTCCCAAATAGTGACAGATGCATTAATGGTTGAGATAATCTCCATGGCTCTCTTAGGTAAATACTATCAGTCTGAAATCTCCTTTTAAGGAGGAGATAACCAAACCCACTCAAGAAATAACAGCAAACAAAGCAAGACAAAGTAAACTCACATTAAAAGAAATTAGTACCTACAAAACAGGGTAACAGCTTAACAAGCTACTGGTATAGCACAAATCTCCTCTAAGTACCAGGAAATAAGCCATTGAAACTTCATCACTAAAGTGAAGTCCCCACTTGTAAAACTTCAGATAGCTACAAACTCCTTTGATTTGATGCAAATCAGAGTTGGTTTTTTTTTTTTTTTTTTTTAAGGTGCTATTTGCTTCCAATATACCTAAGCAATAGGTGAGCTGAGAAAGACCAGGGATGAGCAAATACAAGGCAGCAAAACCTCCCTGGGCTTATATATTCATGGAGGATTGGCAAATTTAAAAACAACAATAAGGACTTTTGAGTGTTTATATTTCTGTTGTTTTTCTCCTTTCATCTTCTGGCATAGGGCAATGTTTAGTGTGAGACCTTGTTAACCACTCTGAAGCCTTTCTACTTTGTAATCCTTACTTCAGAGTCAGTTTGTATTTCCAACTTTAAATAAGGTGTTATACCCACACATGGAGAGGTAATAACAAAACTTCTGTTATGACTCAGTATAAAGATGGATTCCTTTTCAAATTACATCTTCCTTGGCTCATGCAACCCACTGCTCACTGTCTGGTCTGCTTTCTCCTCAATACATGATCAAGGGACAATACAAAAACTGTTTCAACTCCCAGTAAGAGGCTTAAGTCTATAGCTCAGACTATAGGCTCCCGGAGACTTTAAGCTCTGAATGGACTATTGGATCAGCTAGTCTGACCTTCTATACAAAGCAAGCCCTTACATGTCATTCAGCTACCTCTGCAAAAAGCATTGCAGCTTGTTTCACTAAATCAGGACTTCCTCCTTATAAAGCACATCTCTCAGAATGTGCATTCAAAAAACATGCTCCACTTTCTTTGACAGCATATGTCAGTGCTCAGTCAGCCTTGGCTACAAGTAACTGTGTAATTTGTAATGTGAAATTGCCTGTTGCCAGTGTGCTGCTCCAAACATTCTAGACTTATCTGGGGATGTTCTAGAGAATTGTCACTACATATCACCCTAGGCAATGGCATGCCTTGATAACAGAACCACAGAATGTGCTGACATGGAAGAGACCCACAAGGATCATTGAGTCCAACTCCTGGCCCTGGACAGGACACCCCAAGTGTCACACTGAGTGTCTTTGAGTGTTGTCCAAACACTTCCTGAGCTCTGCCAGGCTCGGTGCTGTGACCACTTCCCTGGAGAGCCTTTTCCAGTGCCCAACCACCCTCTGGGTGAAGAACCTTTCCTAATATCCAACCTAAACCTATTTTGATACAGCTCTCTAAGTTTCTTCCATTGTGACTTAATATATTCTCTTCTTTCCTTCAGTTATATGGGGTCCTTTAAACTGTAATGTTTCAGGATGTGCATACTTGAGCTGCATCTTGCTTTCCATGACCTTTTGGGCCTTGATGAGTTGCTGTTAACTTGAAACCATTACATAGATTTGTGCTGAAGTCAAGCTGCAAGAAACTTAAGCCCAGCAGGGAGCTGGAGAAGTACTGCACCATACAATAGATGGCTGGAGGGGCTAAAATCAAAGGGAAGAGTTATTTTATATTTTTCCTCTTTATGTAGGATATGCTGATGGACCTAAACATGTTTAGGTACCAATCCCAGCCTGGTTATAAAGATGCATCAAACCTTGACCTGTTCCACTGTGTAAATATGGAAAAAATGTCAAAAATCTACATTTCTGTAGGTCCCTAATCCCAGTTGTTTTGGTAGTGAATATTTATAAGGTCTTGGGCCATAATGAGCTCATAAGTATGGACATATATAAAATACTCAGGTAGATCCCTCCATGGTGTAAAATTTCCATTCTTGGTGTTTATGTAAATACAAGATTTGTGCCTGCTAAACCAAGAAGAATTGCAATGCCAAAATATAAGTAAATAAGGGTATTCACCAGCCTTCAAGTTTGTGGGTTTATTTTCCATGAAAAGTAGGTGATAATGATAGATGAAATAAACATGACTGTGCTGGAGAGGGGGAAATGCAGGGCTGTGCATTAACACAGGCTGGGTAGCATTTACTTCAATTCTGTCCAGTCTTCTCTGAGTTTCAAAATCAGTCTTATCAGGGAGACAGGTGACAGATTTCCAGGAAGGAATTCATGTTCTGTATGTCATGGAGTTGCCCAATTTCCCTACCAAGCCCCTGCTTGGTGTAAGCAGGGTTGACATTCTCCTGCAGGGTGGCCTGCAAATTGGAGCCTGCTCCAAGAGAGTCCCTGGGGAGCCCAGCTCTGTAATTATGTCACCACTTAGTGGAATAATGAACACTGATGGGTTGAAATGAATCCTCGTCCCAACAGACTGAACTTTTTAGCCTGTCCTGTATCAGCCATCTCTTCATTTCATATAGAGTTTCAGTAAAGTAGAGGGCAAGGCCAAGTTCAGAATAGCACCCTGAGCAGAGATTGGAATTAATAATATCACTTTTACTTATTTGTCTGAGGACATTTTTTTGCTGCTGTTAATCCAGCTGGACTTAAATGCTTTTAGCCAGTCTTGAAACCATTTTTTAAAACTAATCATAAAGCTGTATTTGCTGGTAGCTTATAGCACACATGCAATTCCAGTTATTAATAAATTTCTACCTTGTTGTGAAACTTCTCTGCATTATATCATCTATCTCTAATAATGGAACTAATGATATTTTTCTTGCAGATTTGCCCAATGTTAATTTCTGATAGCCATCTGATAAGGGGAATTGCTGCATGGCAGAGGACTGTGGTTAAGGTGGGACCAATTTACTCTCTGACTCATGGTTTTGACAACTCATCTCCACCCTCCCCTTTTTCATGTAGTGAAGCAAACATTGTCCACTAAAAATCACTGGTGTGTGTCTGTGTGGCTGTATTGCCCTCTAGTGCTGACCCTCTGAGGAGAAGGGATAACATTTCTACAATTGAGGAACTGCAGATAAGGGTCCTCAGGTCCCCTCCTGAGGCAGCATGACTTTGGCTCAGGAGACTCTAAATGTTCTGGGGGTGAGAAGCTCTTGTGACAGAAACCCCATAAACCAGTGAAGAAACACCTGAGATTTGTTTAAAAGAACTTGAGTGTCTTATTGCTCAAGGGGGAAGGTTGTTTTGGTGGGCTGGTACTGGTTTTCCTTTTTTTTTTTTTTTTTCCTTCTGGGCTTAAATAAGACAGATAAAGACTTTTCAAATGTTTCTGGATTTTTGTTTGTTTGTTTGCTTTTTAACAGAAAACATTGTGTATTTGGTATCTGAAGACAGCACAGCCTACAAAGGTGGACAATAGAGGAAATGTTTTCTTCACAAAGGATTGTTTATCAAAGTGGGGATCATCCTTCCAGGATCATCCACCAGGATCCACCGGGTAAGAAAACTGCATTTGACAGGGAAGACCAAGGGACAAATAATTTTTCTGCCTGATTAAGTACAGGAGCTTTCACCTCCTCCATCCCAACCACAATGCTCCAAATACAGGACTACTGGTTATGTTAAGAGTAAAGCTCACAGCATCAGAAATATCTCTCAATTTTAAAACAAATTAAATTTTTGTTTTCTTTTTCATTCTGGTTTTTTTTTTCTTCTGTCCTTCACCAGGTCTTGCATTTTATACCCTGTAATTTTAAATTGTATTCAGGACAACCATGACCTATGTTAAGATCTCAGAGTCAGTGTGTTTAAAACACCGATTGTGATCTCTGAAAAGTCATAATATTATTGTTTTAAATCTGCCACTGTTCAACACAAGCACTGCCTAACAAAGAGAGTTGTTTCTAGAGTGCTACACAAAACCTGTTGTGGGACTCAGCTGTGGCCAGAGATGCCACATACAGATCTGGGCAGACATTGTCCCCTACCCTGGTGTTTGCCTGACTACTTAAAGGATTGATCAGTTTTTCCCAAATATAACTAATAATTCCATGTACCCACATATTTGAGAATTAGTGAGAGCTATCTCAAAAATTGAATTTGTTCCTGAAAGCTAAGTCTCAATCTAATTTATCATAAGTTAATAATCTCTAACATTGTTCTCCTTTTCTGTCCTCTTTGACCAAAAAAAATAGAGGGAAAATAATATATTAAAATTTAAATAATAATGATAATAATAATATCCTCATCATAACAAAATCATCCTGTAAGAAAAACAAAGAAAAGCTAAACTTTCCAAAGAAAGGAAAATCTTTGCTGAAAAACTGTTTTCCCCCCAAATGCCCACTTTTGATACAGAAACAGTAATAACTGACAATCTTAAAAAAAACTCATCAATATTATTTTTTAAATGCAGCCATTCACTTGCTGTGACTGTCACTTTCCTTTGAAGACTCTGCTGTAGATTCAGGGTGTAGAGGCCTTGCAGGCTGCATCACAGCACAAGAGAAGCCTCTTCAGAGGCTTGGCAGTGTGACATAAGACAGGGAAAACATAGGGAAAAAAAGCTATTTTCTAATGTTATCTGAAAGGCTATCAGGGGAAAAGCTCTTAGAGAAAAGAAGTTACCAGAGAACATGTCTGCACAGGACGTCCTAACTCACCAAGCAAGTTAATAAAGTGTGGAATAGTATTTTAGCAGTTTGCTTATTATTAGCAAGGGACCATACCCCACATGAAACATGACTCAGGCAGCTGCAAATAAACCCCTCTTCGTCCTCTGAGGCTTCTCTCTTTGATGCTTGACTTAGCCAAGATGCTTCCCACCGCCTGCCTCCAATTTTGCTTTTGTGGTAAATTGTTTAGACATGATTTAAAAACACATTATGGGCTATGGAGCGAGATAAGATGTAAATCAAGCTCATCCAGTCATTCAATCCAAAAATAATATGCTGGCATGGCGGGATATTAGAACCTCTGCAGGATCCCAAGTGAGAAGTCTTGAAACAAAATCAAAGTTATTGTTGTTGTTATTATTACCCTGAGCTGAAGAGCAGAGGATCCTTCCCTATCTGCGACAGGCATCTTGTGTCAGGTTTCCCACACTTTGAAAACCAAAGCAAACCTTTTGATTAGAAAGAATAATACACTGTGGCATATGTGGTGTGGTCTGCTGCTGCCTTGTTTGACTGAATCCATGTTGACATCATTGGTGGGCAGGCTGACTTGGGTTAGGTGAAATTTGGAAAAAACTGAAACTACAAGGAAATTCTTTTGAAACTCCCTCGGCTTAAATGCCATAAATCTCCCAAAACCAAATCAAAAGTCTGTTCTATTATTATTGAGTTCTTTATATAGGCTGTAAGTTTGGAGTTTATGATATTAGCCAGTAGGAAAACATGACAAAAGGAAGGCTAAATCCCCACCAGTGAATAGCATCAAAGCTCAAGTCCTCACCAGCAGTGAAAATAGATTATTTGAATGATCCACAACAACAGATATATAATCGGTGTATTTGATCTAGACAATATCAACTGTAATACAAATTGCCTATGGCCTAGAAAGTGAAATGGACTGGAAAGTCCTTTCTTCCAACCACTGCCACTTACTATTTCTCTTTCAAAATATTGATCTATATTGGCAGACTTTCTTGTGGAAGTAAATAAATAAATGATTATGTGTTCATTCTGCTTAGTAGAGTGGACAGACAAGAAATTAATTATAGGAGGAAAGGATATTAATATCTTTCAAAAAAGCCTATAAGAGCCGGACATGTGATTGGTGGTCATCGTCATGCTCCACCACCTCAATGTCTGTCTGGAAGTGAGGGGCCCAGAACTGGACATTTAGTGTGTCTGGATCATTTGCAAGGTGCACAGTGTGAAGCACAGGTATGAGATGTGCTGAAAACATCCTGGGAAAGGAAGAAGACAACCAGTGTCATGTAATTGTTCACCTAGAAAGAACAGAATCCCCTCACCTACTGAAAGCAGGGATAAAAAACAAACTGTGCATCTACCAACAAGAGCTACAGAACTGGGGAGGAGTCCAAGAATGTTTCACACCTGCATGTGGATCTGGAAAGCTGTGGATAATTGCTCCTAACTGAGTGAAACTCCACTATGGAGAAATACTTGATTATGCTGGAAATCATTTAACCTCTGCCCTGCTCTGTCCAGGTGAGATTAACTTCTGTTGCCCGTGGTCATGCCAATGAGAAGGTCACCTGTTCTGTCTGAGAACAGAAACTAAACAGTTCTAACTGTTATTGGATGACTCAGGCCCTAAATGGTGAATAACAGAAGTTGAATGTGATTCAACCCAAACAAAAGTTGAACTCTTTCCCAATGCTGCATTATTGTCCAACATTCCTGAATAAGTGGTACAACCTTATGCAAAATCCAAACAAACCCAGCATGTGAAAATGGCATTTAAGCCTGAATAAAGTGTTAAAATAAACGTATTAGGCAGCAAGGATATGTTTTGTAAACACATCAGGATTTGTAAACAGATTGCCATATTACGTTAAAACCATTTAAAACTCCATTTGTGACTACAGCCATTTCATAACATCTTTTTCTAAGTGGCTAAAGGGACACGTGTGCTGTGTTTAGTCTGTCAAAGGAGAGAGCAGGAGGAAATGGGAGGGTTCAATTCTACATCGGGGGTCTGTGCCACAGCAGCTTTGAGCTGCTGCTGTCAGTCCCTCCTGCCCAATTGACCCCCCTGCTTATATTATTAACAGACCTCAAAATTGATGTTAATGGTAAAATAGCAACAAAATTTATGAAGCCTGGCTCAGCTAAACAGCATCCACACTTTGTCTCAGTACTGATCAGCAAAGCACAAACACACAAACTCAACACTTTATCTCAATTTCGAATTACTGAATTTCGATTACTCTGTTGAGTCAGAATCAAAGACAAGAGACTATCCCAAATTTGTAGTTTTCTTTCTTGTCTACACTGAGGAATTTTTCTACTTTTTCCATTCAGCCCAAACCTTTCAAAGTCCATTCTTCAGGCTATCTTTACAAAAATTTTTGAGGTGACATTTCCAAAGACCACCAAGGTCTTTGAAGGGATGGTGATCTCTCCATTAGCTACCCATGGAGCCCAAAATATGCAATCAGATGTGACTTTTTGATTAATTAAAATTAGATAAATTAAATTAGAGAAATGAATGTTGCCTGCACATTTAATTTTGTTGTTGTTGTTGTTGTTGTTGTTGTTGTTGTTGTTGTTGTTTATTTTTTAATAAAATTTTAAAAACCTGCGTTATAGAGTTGGACTGTGGAATAGTATGACTGACTGACTGCTATGAAGATACTTTTTGGTGGTGCCTCCCACATTGGCAATAGCTGAGGATCTGGCCCAGGATTTTCTCTACTGAATATAAGCAAAAGCATTAGTATTAAAAGATTCAGTCGTGGAGAGCTTGCTTATTCAAGTTAGCTTTTGTCACACAACAGTGTTGTGAATTTCATACACGCGAAATCGGGGGGTTGGCTTAAAAAAATTAAATTGCAAAATAAATGAATGACAGGATTGTGCTTATGTCTGAAGCATTTTGTATATATTTAGGTTTTAGTCCCTTACTCCCTCTTCCCTGAAATACAGAAAAAAAGACAAAATAGAAATTCTGTAAATCAGCTGCAGTGCTTATAATAAATTTATTGCAGAAGGTGGAGATTTCTATAAAACAAGGATCTAAGGCTTCTGATCTGTCCAGTTCTGAGGCTGAATTTGCAAAGGGAAGTGTGCATTTACCACTCAGGACATAGCAACACTGGTCACACAGAGATGGCCCAGAGACAGCTCTGGCAAGTCACAGTGCACCAGTGGCTGCAAACCAGTGAAGGCTTTGTTATCAGTGTCTCTGTGAGATCCACACTCATTATTTTACTCTCTTCCCAGCCTGGTGTTTCCAAGTTTGCTCACTAGCCCCAGTCATTGACTTTTCACAATAGAATTTCAGTCTAGCTGAAGTTAATTAATTTAAATTTGGCTCCAGCTCTGGTTCATCTCTCATTAAGCCACCTCTTTCCTCTGCCTCAGCAAAACCCTATTACTTCATCTGTTGGACTGATCCTCCCAGGACAGTGTCCAGCCTGGACACAGATGTTAACCCTTCCCCAACCCCCTGATCACCTCTGGGAAGATTTGCAAAGAGGGTCTCCTTGAAATTTAGGTTCGGAATAATTTTCCTCAGAGACAGCAATACTGGAAAAATACACACAGAACTTGTTTTTTTTGATTACAGAAAATGCAGAAGGGAAAGAGATGTTAAGGCAATTTGTGATGGTTTATAATTGCAGGGGTTGCTACCAAGGAACTTAATTAATGTTTAGAGTAAGGATTCTGTATCCTACTGGAGTGCTCCTGAGGAACCCCAAAATGGAGACACATTCTTGCACCCACTGAGATTTCTCCCAGGGTGAGTGGGCTGCTGTCTTAAGGAGTCAGGCCCCAAGTATCTGCTAAAATGGAGGCAGAAAATAAAAGCTGTTCAGCCAGTCGCTCCCCCCTCCAGAACTTTCTGCACCTCCTGTTTACAAAACTGCCTCTGCTTTAAATTCCCAAGCATGCTTTCAGAGATGGCTCTAAGATTCAGAAGCTCCTGCTTGGAATATTAACTGTAAATAACCTTCCAAGATAAGCTTTGTATGGCAAAGTGGAAAAATTTCCTTTGACTCTTGCTTGACGGTGCAGCTCCATAGGCCCTTACTGTAAAGTTCTCCTGTCTGTGTATGCTGCAGATATGTCTAATGAAATGTCTTTCAACTCTGCAGACACTTGCTATACACATCCCTGTTAAAGCACCCTGCCCAGCCCCTGCAGACACATCCCCTGGCACAATAGGACAATCCAAATGAGGTGATGTGGTGTGTCTCAGCTGCCACTGTCCGGGGGGGATGCACAATGAGATACAGGCAAGAACTCAATTAAAATTGCCATTTTAATTCAGATGACTTAAGAATTTCCTTCTACTCCTAAAGATGGATAAAGAGGTTTCCTATCTTTACATTTCAACCCACTGGCTGATAAATTCAAGGCACTTCTTGTTGGCAGATAGAGAGAACTGCAGAAGCTGCCATGCCATCAGAAATGACTTGAGAGAGACAGCCAGGGATTCAAGCTGCTTCTTAGCACCACTAAATAGGTTGATGCCTATAATTCCTAAAACCATAACAGCTCACTAGTAATTTCTGTCATTTCAACAATATAGTTTTAGAAGAGATTTAAAAATGTATCACCACTATTTCATCAAATGCCACATTTCACCTTCTGTAGCCACTATTTTGTATCCTTCTTTGCTATTAAATTGACTTCAGTTCTTCAAATGACACATCTGTTTAAGCCTTATCTGTTCAAAGAAAGCTAATAAGCATAGCTAGGTTTAAAAGGATTAACTTGGATGGGAATTCTAAAAGTTTTCAAACATTCTTGATAGTATTTGCTATTAAAAGGGGGAAAATGAAAAAAAAAAGCATTTACCTTCTTAAAAACTCTCTCAAACTTACAATGATGTGAGATTAATTTCTTAGCAGGTCAAATGGATGAGGATGACATTTCTGTGCTTAAGGAAGCTCCTGATAGCTATCTAATGTTTCCATGAGTACTTTTAAGAGGAAATGAGGAAAAGTTGTATGTTTTTTAATTTAGAGTAGTAAAATTCAGACAAATAAATACATATATATATATATATATATATACACACATACACACGCACACACACACATACATATATATATATATATACACGAACAATCTCCTTGGTTATACACAGATCAATCTGAGTTGCTGCACAGACACAACTAAAAATTATATGAAGTAAAATGTACAACTCTCCTGATTAAAAAGAGAAAGCCAATTCTTCTCTTTTCATCTTACAATTCAAAGCTCTTATGCTCCATCATGTACATTTTTCTGTACCTCCAGTGTTCCTTCTGTGAGCATTATGTGAAGATTAAACACTATGAAGTAATCTGAAATGCATTCAGAATTATTTCAGGAGCAGAAGATAGATAAATTCTCATAAATGGCAAAAAACCAGCATGAGTTACATGCTGGGCCCTCAGTCCTGCTGGAAGCAGCCCACCCTCTACAGAGAATTTGATGGAGAAGATGTGAGATTGAGGAGTTGACTTGCACTTGTAGAGATGCCTGCATGCATGGATAAAGGATGGATGCAAATACAGAGTGCAGGACTCTGTATTAAACTGGCAGTCAGTTGGGAGGGCACGGCTGCAAAATTTGGGCTCTGAATGGAATTCCTTTGAAAGATCAGCAAAGAGAGAGTGGAAAATTGTCCCAACTCCTGCAATAACGAACCTCAACATATCAAACTAAATAAGGAATAGATGACACCTTAAAAATTGTAAATATCGCTAAACTTACTTGCTGTCTGCCACCAGCAACAGATCAGCACAAGAATAAAAATCCCCCCCCTTTTTTTTTTTTTTTGAGTAATAATTGAAAGCAAAAGCTGTTGCTGCTATTTCTCTCAGAGAGGCAAACTCTGACAAGTAACTCGGAGTCCTTCTGTGTCTGGATTTTAGATGCAATTACAATGGAAAGAGAGAGAAGCCAAGCAAGGCAGACACAGGTGCTAATGCTGTATCTGTCAGTCACAAAGATGAGCTGCTCACCTCTAGCTTTAACCAAATTAACACATCAGTGACTTATGCATAACTTTGGGACTTTAATTCATAGCTTGACATACCACATACAAGAGACCAAGGTAGAGATTTCATATTTTTTTCAACAAATGCTTCAAAGGCATTTGGAGTCAGTGAATAGCCCAAGTGATGCAGTAGATGTGTTTGCAGTGACAGAATATCCCAAATCCTCTGATTCTCTGGGTTTTCCTACTGAACAGAGATAGGCCAGGAGGTAACAAACAGAAACAGATGAAGACAAAATACAGCTTTTGTTTTGGGTTTAGGTTCATCCCAGAGACAACCTAGAAATCTCTTCATTTGTTTTGCTGAGGTAGAACTGTATAACATAAATCCAGGAGAGAAAATTCTATCAGTTTTGGATCTGAACCAAAATCCAGACCTCATAGGCTGGCTCAGCCCCAAACATTCATGTCAGCATCTACTTGCATCAAATGTCAGAGTGGGAGGCTGAGATCCTCCTCTGGGCCCTCATTCATGTGTAGGCATTAGGGAGAGATATGAACCCACTGAACATCTAATCAAGAATCTTTGGAAATCTTGTTTACTTTCCTTTCTTATTTCTGCCCTTTTTACCCTCTGAAAGACCTGGACCTCAACACTGTAATCTGACTATTGACTTGAGTGGATTTATCACGATTTGTGCTAGCTTAAAAGAGATGGACTTTTATTTAACCCAAGCCAAGCCAAATATTGTTTTCAAATAAAGATCCTTTAAACAGACATTGGTTTGGGATTAGAAGACTTTTGAAGTAGGCTGTTCCATGTGAACAGTACAAAAACCAGCCTTCCCATAAAAGTCTGGATCCAGCCCTCTGTTGAAATTCTAATCCAGTTCCCCTCAAAAATTCATCATGGTTAACTCCAAAGATATTGCATCACTTTAATTAATAATGGAAAATGATCATTTCATCCTATTAATCTAGTTTGTCTTTGAAAGTATAATAAAGTACTATCTAATAATAAACTATGTGCTTATCATCTGACCAAGTTTCTAGCTAAAGTACTGTTTACTGATCTAATGATTTGGCTTTACTTTAAACAATAACATCCAAATATAAACACTGATTCCTCCACTTGATCTCCTAAACATTTGATTTTATGTAGGCCATTAATGATGTCAGTAAGGATGGGCTTTAATGTATTAAAATAAAATAAAGTTGTAGAAACGCGTGGGAGAATAAGAATTTTGCCCAGCAGCTGAAGTTTGTTGGATAATAACTTCGGGTACAGCAATGGTACCCCTTGTCCATGGGGCAAGGGTCTTGTTTGGATAGAGTCACTTCCAGCGCATGCCAAAGTCTTGGGATTAAAACTACAGAGCAGAAAACCCATCAGGACCCAGATGGATATTCCTAATATAGTGGGGATAGCTTCACTCATTGAAGGAAGTGGCTACTGGAAAACATTTTGTGAACAGGTGTAGAGAAATGATGTGAAATAAAGTTCAAAATGGTTTTCTTTTTCCTTGTGATGAGTCCAACAGGTTGAATCCTGGCCACGTTGAAGTAAGTTTCTGGTAAAATTCCAGTATATTCTGTTCTAGTGGAAGGTGTCCCTGCCTGTGGCAGGGGACTTGGAGCTTGGATCTCTAAGGTCCCTTCCATCTCAAACCATCCTGTGAGTCTGTGATATTCCCCAAGTAAAGGCACCCATGAAATGAATGCTGACAGTTCAGTAATTCAGTAATTACCAAATTGCAATTCCTTCTAGTCTGTGCACCGTTTTCTGTGTAATAAAAGCTGAACTGTAATGAGACTAATAATTTGGCACAAAACCCACTAAGTATCTAAAAAACCATGTGAAAGTCCCCAAGTCCCAGTGATGGTGCAGCCTGGCCTCTGTCTCAGAAAAAATTCCATGGGTTCCCATGGTTAGAAAAAATATCAGGTACTCCCATCTTTTCCTCCTGCTTCCAAGCCTCCCTTCATTAAAGGATATTTGATTTCACAAACATGTGACTATGCGTGAGACTCATTCAGAGCTCTATGGGATGGAGGTACAAGGTGCAAAATCTGATTCCAAGATGGTTGAGGAAAAATGGTTTGATTCCTTAGGTAAACACTGAATAAAAGCCAGCATTTCTGGTGACAGTGATCAAGACAAAATGAAATCTGTGCATTTCAGGGAACTTGTCACTCTTTACAACATCCTCAGAGATACACACAGTGGGGCAGAATAAAGCAGATATATCCCATATTCCCATAAAATCTGAGTCTATAAGACTGCCACAAAAACTCCACTGGAAGAACATTTTGGGTGTCCTTAGAACACTTTAAAAAACCCCCACAGTTCTCTGTGGCTTAAGGGTCTTTTCCCTTAAGAATCTTTTCCCACAGTTCTATTTAGCTAATGAAGTCATACAAGCCCTGCACAAAGTGGCACTGGTGACCCCTGTGTTGCTGGATACCAAACTTTAAAGGTAACATGATAATGGTTTTGGATTTAAAGACAAAGGAAGCCTATGTACAATCACATAGGCAGGGGAATGGCAAACAAAGATGCTATAGAATGGAAATAGGTAATTTCAGGCAAGGAGAACGTAAAGTAATTGCTCCTGCCAGTTCCACTGCTCATTACCATGCAGGTTTGGCTTTCTGCTCTCCTTCTCTGCTTTTCCACCTTTTATATCCAATAAAGACATTTGTTTTGAAACATGGAACAAATACACATAAACAAAGTTACTAATTCCCCCCAATTTTCACATACAATCAAACACCCAACTATCCTACTTGAGGCAGGGAGACATAGTGTCCTTCAGCATTTGAAACCTCAGCATAAGATTCTCTAAAAACATCTCATTAAACATGTATTTTCTCTCCCTATTTGTGTGATAGATACATCTTTCTTTTACTTAACATTTCTCTGTTTTTCTTTTTCTCTTCCTTTCTTGTGTTTCTTTTCTCTTTTTTCTTTTCTTTTCTTTTCTTTTCTTTTCTTTTCTTTTCTTTTCTTTTCTTTTCTTTTCTTTTCTTTTCTTTTCTTTTCTTCTTTTCTTTCTTTCTCACTTTTTTTGGGGTGTGAACTTTGAAAATAAGAATGGAAAAATAAATTCATTATTCTCATGTGTTTCTCACCAATTTGTTTTCAACTTGAAAATGTGTAAAATCTTTGACTGCAAAATTGACTGTGAAATAATTTTTAATTTAAAAAAGACCAATTCCATTGAATTCAGAATATTTGCAGAAGAATAGGTTTCTCATGTATGCCAGAGGATTAGAATAATTGGAATTTTAACATCAATTTCATGAGTTTGCTGTTTTAAGAGTATAATCAAGAAATAAAAATACACAAAACTCCCAAGTATGGTAATTGTATTGGTTTTACATTTTGGTTTCAGATAAGCATTTTTGCAAAACAGTATAGGATAAAGAGAATAAAATTGTTTATCTGCTTTTGCAAAGTGCAGTATCTTATGCTTTTAAATCACAAGTAAAATACACTTTTCCCACAAATCTGTGTACCTTATTTTTTAATACACTTATTTCCAGAGCTCTCATTCTTAGCAAGAAACTGTGATCCCCATTTTACCTCTGGAGGCCTGAGAGCTGGAAATTCTCCTGCAGCACCTCACTAGTGCAGAACCACACAGGTGAGCCTTGTGCCTTGGCCCTGAGGCTGAGTGGTGCAGCCTGACTCATGTCCACATGCCTAACTCTCCCTCCCAAAAAACCCCAACAGGGTGCCTACATCCAAATAGCTTATTGAGAACAATACTTGTCTTGTGCTATCATCCAATTTAGGTCTGAACATTCCCTGGGAGAGTTTTAGCTGTCCCAGCCCAGATCTGTGCCATGGAGCATGGAGATGGAGGGATGGACCAGACCACAGCCCTTTCCTCCATCCTGGGACCTGTGGTTCTGTGGCACAGGCACAGCCCCAAGGACTCCCATAGAGAGCAGAATTTGGTGGTTTAACACCTAAAACTGTTATTCCAAACTCTGAATAAACCATTAGACCTTTTCCCTACATATTTGTTTACCCTGGAGAAAAGGAGGCTCTGGGTGCTCTTAATGCTCTCTTCAGCTCCCTGAAAGGGGGTTTTAGCCAGTTGAGGTTTGGTCTCTTCCCACAGACAACCAGCAACAGGACAAGGGGAAATAGCTTGCAGTTGTGCTGGGGATGTTCAGGTTGGATATTTGGAAAAAAATACTGGAACCCTTTCTTCACTTAAAGGGTGGCCAAGCATTGGAACAGACTGACAAGGAAAGTGGTGGAGTCACCAGTTCTGGAAGTGTTCAGGAAATGACTGGACACAGCACTTGCTGTATGGTTTAGCTGATATGGTGGTGTTCAGTCAAAGGCTGGACTCAATGATCTTGGAGGTCTCCTTCAACCTCTGTGATTCAATAACTCTAATCTTCATGCAAACAGGAACCAACTTTTGGAGATCTACTCCAGTCCTGTGCCAAGTGTTTGTAAAAGCAAAGACCCTCCTGGCTGCAGGTGAGCCCACTTCAGTTCAGAAGTGGTGTGGGCTCGTGCAGCTGTGCAGGTTCTCCAGCTCACACAGCTGTACAGCTTTTCCAGACCACAGCTGGTGTCCATCTGGTGACCTCTCAGCAGGAGGAGAAAAGATCCATCTGTCCATATTCATCTTTGGAGATTCTGCTATGATTTGATGTCTCTTTCTAGCATAGCTCAGCTTTCTGTTGTTCCCTGCTTTGGAATTATGGTAGAAAACACAGTTTTAGAAATTTTGGTCCTCAATCACAAATATCTATTAATATATAAATGTTAAAATAAATCTCTGTTGCTATAAATAAAGAGTTATTTTCACAGGACACATGAGCAATGTTTCACTCAAAATCTACAATCTGAAAGGACACATTTTCTCTTAATAAGATATGTAGTGGGTTTCCTGTATGTGACATTGAAAATAGTGAATGTTTCCCAATGGACCATTTAACTACAATAAATCCAGACTTGTCCTTTTAAAGAAATGTTGTCAGCAGCAAATTGTTTCACAGTTGTTCTAAGGTCATGCTTTCTAAACCCACTTACTTCCCACAGTATTTACGGCACCACTATTTAATATACTTAAAATGTGATTGATTGTACGTGTGTGTGTGGGCATGTATGTGATTATTTTCATTAAACAAAATAGTTATTTTGCCATCTTATCAGAAATTGCAGAAAGAACTGAATGAAAATGAACTGAATTAATAACAAATTGAAGGAGGGTTGTGCAAGACCAGGATTGCTGCTAAAGGTGAGATGAACTTGAACTGGAATGTTTCTCAAAACCACTTTTTTTTGGAATACATTTGGGCTCAGTCTCCTCTTTTTTCAGGGGCATAGCTGATTAAAAATCACCAGTGTCTACCCATGTATGGTAGACAAGGAGATAAATGGAGAAAACTCCCCTCTGTGAAGTAATTTGGACTGAAATCTTCTAGGAAGGAAGTGCTTGTGACTGACTTCTACCACAGCACCCAAACCACTGCCCTGAGTTTTGGTTCAAATAGAAACCAGCAGCTCTTGTCAACACAGCAAAATGAATATTGGTGCTCATTGGTGCCCTGGGTACACTGCTCTGAAACTCTTCATTCTGCTATTTTCCATCTTTACTCACATATAAGGCCAAAATTGTCTTAGTCCTTACCCTGCCAAGCATCTTATCAGTCCAGAGGAGCTATTTGCTTTCCTGAGTTTAAATAAATCTTTTTCAAAGGACTTTACGAATGTGCACTGGACACAAATAACAAATATTTACATATGTAATAAAGTGGAACAAATTTACCATGCAAAAGCAGCTACCTGCCTCCAGAGTATCCAAAAATTTTCACCACTGCTATAAAGTCTTAAGTACTGAACAACTTAAATATTCATTTCATGGGGTAAGAGAATAAACCTCTCTCTTTGGTTAAATCTAGGGCCAAAATAATGTAAATTAGGTCACACCCAGCTTTAAACTAGTCATGCATTAGGATTATTTGAGTGTTGCTAGACATCTTTGGACATGCGATACTTTAGCAAAATGCCTAATTTGGTGCCCTGTGAATCTTGAGCACATTTGGAAAAATCTCTGCCTGTCTCTGTGCACTGGACTGGGGAACCTGTAGCTCTACCCACCTTGAGCCTGCAAATCCTTTCTGTACCACAGAGCTCACGAGCTGTTCCCAGCACATAGGAGTTCTCAGGTGAGACAAGCAACAAGTCCAGACCTCTTCTATCCCATTAAATTAACTTGGGTTTATTGTTGCCTCATTCCCCACACTCCCAGGCCAGCCCCCACTTGTCCATTTAATATCCACTGTTGCATCCTGTCTGGCATGGAGATGGTAAAGCTGCCAACTCGGGGACTGTCTTCTCTCACTTGTTTATGGCATCCCCGGTCTAATGGGGTTCTGAATCTCCACTGGATTTCCCAGCCTCCTCTCTATTAAAATGAGAAATAAGAAAGTACATCAAGATTTTACACTATTAACCTCCCAGTTAACTTACTTCTCCCTCCTCAGTAGGCGGGAGAAGGACCCAACCCTTCATAGCCCAGCTTTATTATTGTTTTTAGTACTTTTGCAACTACAGGCCACCAACTAGACTGAATCTACTGCCATCTACCACAACCCAAATTAATTCTAGCCAATGTGTTTTGAGCCAAGCTGCAAGTTAAAATAACACAGCCTCACACCTGCAATGGTCCCGCTGTATAACCTCACCTTTTGGCTGGTTGTAAGCAACACTTCAAATAATGGTCACAGTATTGGTTTTTTAGGGAGAAATCTGGGGAAACATAAGCAGGCATTGGGCAAGTGAACATGACAATCCTATATATCACATGTTAACAGAAAACAAATATATGAGTGGCTGGCACCTCCTTTGATTGGTCTCCCAGAGTAAGAAGCAGACTGGGTTTTTTATTACTAGCTGCCAGGGGATAGAGCTCCCATTGTGATAGGCTCTATATAAATGCAAAATAAGAAGCTATTCCCTCCTTGCCCAAGAGCTGGCAATCTCTGGGCATAGACACATTGCCTGATCACACAGGCAATCTGTGCCAAAGCTTTCAACCTATTAGAGCACACACCTTCTCTCATATAAAATCTGTAATAATATCTATATTATTAAAAATGGACTTTTGCCATAAAACAAACCCAGCACATTAAGCAAGCTTGTATGAGGAGAGAAACTTGCTGCATGACCTCAAAAGCTTGCAATGCCAGCTGCAACTATAAGCTATCTTTTTCTGCTCAACAGCTCACTAATAATTCAGACAACCCTTGTTCTCGCTAAATTATTTTTGTGAGCTGAACTGGGAGAGCACTTGCGAGAGGAGAGCATTTTGTTAGAGTTTTCAATGCTGCTCTGAATGTGACTGGCAGCATGTTCTGGCAGTCCTCCATTTGGACGGCACAATGGTGTCACTTCTAATAATAAAGAACGTGCAGACGTTTCATGAGCTCTAAAGCATCTCTTTGCTGCAGACTTCAGGACCCTCTCATTTCTTGGAAGTGTTAATAAGTATGATGGAAGAGAAATAGGCTTTATAAAAGGGAACTTCTAATGCTGGATAATCTGGCATGATGACTGTTGTTTTTTTAAGAAGAGGATTCTAATGCAGTTTGCTTACAAATACCTGGATTTTTTATAGACTTTGGGCTTCTTTCTAATCATATGTCTATGATGTGACATGGTGACTATAGGGCTCATCCCTTTTTTGCTCTTCCTCTCTCCTGCTTTTTGACTGATTTGTTTCAAGGATGTGATTCTTTTGGATGTAATTCTGGACAGCCTTTTCTGGGTGGTCCTACTTGAGCAGGGGTGTTGGACAAGATGACCTCCAGAGGCCCATGCCAACCTTAGCCAACCTGTGTTTCTGTGAGAGTGGGACAGTTCTCCCTCGGTTCTGCAGCACACACAGCAGCTAAAAGAAGTCAAGCCAATGGCCACACTCTCATACATATAAGTCGTTAAGACACTGAGTTTATTTTGGGATGCAGTAAATTATTGCCATCTACTTTGGCCCTTTGATAGGGGGATCAGTTCAAACCTCCAGCAGCTCTTTTCAACCTAAATAACTGTATCATACTAAAAGTACAACTTTACAAACTGAGATTCTCTGGGTCATCTTCTGGAGTCTTTCTGTATCCCACCCTCTCATTCTTATGAACCTTTTTGTTCTGAAGAGAGGTCTGGTCATTACATTTGGGTAGTCTGGATTAACTCACCTGAGTAAGGGGAGAATGACTAAGGAAATAGATCAAATTCCTGAGAAACTTGAATATATTCTCAGAAGGATTGATGACCAGGTCTTTAGATATAGTTAGAGTCTAAGGACCATTAAAATATTAACTGAGACTCACCCCTTTCCTTCATCCACTTCTGCTTAAAATACAGCTTCAAGTTTCAGTGTTTGCTTATATGTGGACTTATGCTTTTTCCAGAGCAAATACAAAGCTATATATTTTGCAGCTGACTTTTTAGAAAGACAAGCTCTGTGATTTTGAATATGTTACACTTACCCAAAAGTATTTGCTCCTCTGGCCTGGCCCAAAAAATTAATCAGTATTGAGCAGAAGTATCTACATTTTAACGATCCTTCAGGTAACATTCAGGAACAGTGTTTTAGTGGTGTGTGTTTATCCACATCCCTCAATCTTTTTAAAGTCAATGGTGAAGAAGCTATGCTGTCAAAAGACAGAGATTGGGGATCTCATTAGGAGCTTTTAGTCTGATGGCAACATTACTTCTTTATCACTGATACGTATTCCAATAAGGGCACAATACATGAAAAATAAACACACCTTGCCAGTATGTAAGATGATCTAAAAGTAATGCATTTCCAAGCAAGATTTTGATGATACCCTCACTCAGATTAAACCTTATGCTCTCACGTGTATTCAGACCTGAGCTCCCACTGTTAATTCAAGCCTCTATATTCTCTTCTTTTAACTAGCACTTATATCTGACAGCTGTAAAGGCTTTCAGCCATAATAAATCTCTCCCTGACTTCCCAAAGCAAACAGTGTTGAAGTGAGTGATCCCTCCAATAACATTTTGTCAGCTCAAATCACCGCTTTGTTGTGAGTTAATCAGACAGTGTATGCTGGCTGTTTGCTTCCCAGATTTCTTATGGTACTTATTTCCTACATTTGCTCTGATCCTGGTATGCTGTCAATCCTAAAAGTGTATTTTGCTGCAGCTATACCTGTTGATTAGATGAATTATTTTGCTACTTTTAATTTTTAGCATTTCGTCAGATCCAGGAGCTTTTACTCTCCCCAAAGGCATTAGGTGAGTTACTAGACCTCATTGCAGAGAACCTAGCCATAGAGCAGGAAAAAAAAAAAAGAAAACAAACAAACAGATTATTTATTTCAGTAAAGTCCATTTCACTGTTCAGAACTGATCTACTATGTCTTTGGCTAATATTCAGGGAAAAAAATCAGGTCCCTGGGTTCCTGCTAGCACTGCAGTATGCTTGACTATTCAGCATGATTTAAGTTCTTCAGTATGATATTAAGACATAAGAAATGGGAAGAAGTAAGAGAAATGGAAAACATGCAATACCTGGATCTGAGCACCCCAAACTGGTCACAGGCTTAATGAATTAGTAAGGCATCCCTTTAACTTCATCAACAAATAAATAGTTTGGAAAACTTTTGGCATCTTCATTCCCAACTGTTTGTTTTGCTGGCAAATTATATTTAAAAAAAAAATTCAAATGAGTTGATAAAATTTTGGCCCTTGCTCTTTACAGCATTTTCTCTCAATTCTCTTATGCTCACACGTGCAACCTCATGCACATTCACATCTTTACCTCAATCTACTTATTTACTTTCAATATGTCTCACAGTGATGAGCTAGTGAACTGAACAGGTGGAGTTTTCCAGATGTCAAGTGGGTTTGTGCTGCTTAGAAAAACATTTCAAGGGAAAAAAAAGTTCCTGTTGATTGCTTTGAACACTGGTGCCTCCTTTTCATAAGAAAGCAAATTCAAAAATGGTTGCCTTTGGCAGGTAAACTTTCTGTTTTGCTTCAGGCAAGACAGAGGGGAAAAACCTGCACTGGTTAATTTTTTATAAGACAAAACATTCAAAGAAGAGAAAGTGGTTTTGATCAATGACAGGAGGCTGCCTATAAAAACAGTCAAGTTCAGTCCAATATTTTAATTAAAATATATTTGCTTTATGGCAAAGAAGTTATAGAAATACATAGGAACTGGGATTTTCCTTGGTTGCAATATCTCTCAAATCTATTTCTCTTTCTCAGGTAAATGAAGAATTGTCATGTATTTGCCCCAGGCTTGAATTCATTATTTTCATAAGCAAGTTGTATTTTTCCCCCCATTGTGATCCCAGTAATGAACTTTTCCCCCCAAACAACAAACCAGATATGCATTCATTTTATTTGCTTGTTTATTTGCTTCAAAGTCATTGAGTTGGGGATGAATGATTCCTTGTTTGCCATGAACAGGATTTTTTTTTTTACTAGCTGTGTATTGGTTATGAAATGGGTTTTTTTCAATTAAAAAAAAAACAACCAAACAACACGGGACAGGTTGCAACCACAAATGAGCCTCCCACTAGGAAAGAAAAAGAAAAAGAAAAGGGAAAAAGAAAAGGGAAAAAGAAAAAGAAAAGGAAAAAAGAAAAAGAAAAAGAAAAAGAAAAAGAAAGGAAGGGAATCTGATGCAACTCAAGCCTCATCTATAAAAATACAATACATTTTACTGATTCTTTTTATAAAATTCATTTCCTGGCCCTCCATTTGGTCTCATGGGAAAATAATTTATGCCACCTTAATGGGTCAGACATTGCTTCATCAGTCATTGCATAATTTCAGAGCGAGGAAAAAGTGTGCTAAATTCCATGCCCATCCACCCTTCTCTAATCCAGGAGGGAACTCATGGTCACAGAGCAAGAAAGGGCAAGTCAGGCTCTCGCTAAGACCTGCAGGGTTCTGCAGTCCACAGTCACCGGGGCTGGGTGTTTGTTGTGACTGCAGAGGCCAATCTAAAGAAACAAGGCCTAGAGAAGGACAATTTCAGACTGTACCATTATTATAGGCTCTGTTTTCTCTTTCTAGGGAAAGCATCAGGCCAATCCATGCCTTTGCTCTCATTGCAGCTGAAAGCAAAGCACATGAATGGGTAACACTGGAGGTCATAACACAATTAAATTACTAATTTAACACGATTAAATTATCCCTTTTCTTGGGTGAAATATTAGCTTGAAGGAAAACGTGGAATAAATGCACCTGCCTGGTGCTTTAGATGCACAGAACTTGCATCTAACCTTGAAAAATGTTCCTGGGAGTCTCTGCTTGATCTTGACCAGGATTTTTGATCTTGACCCTGCCTGATCTCAGGGCTATTCACTCTTCAAACCCTTTGAAAGATGTGATTTGGAATAATGGGCTGCACAAAGTGGCTGGGATCTTGTGCTCATCCTAAAATGTAGCCTGACTTGACATCATTGGGAAAGGGTTCTTCAGCTAGATGTCCACTGGTAGGCCCTGAAGGGACACTTCTGATCATAATCAGAATGCTGACTGTTAATTACAATAATATTTTATAACTCAGAGTGAATATGAGGGTTCTGATTCTTATCATTTCAGGTGTATGCTGTTTGTGGTTTGATTGGAAACTCAAGAATGAGCAAGAGAATATTTTTCCTACTGCGAAAGGATTTAATCTAATTTTAGTGAAAAACAATACAGCAGCATTACATTAGCCAGATGATGAGCCAGGACTCCATGATTTTTTCTATTATTTTCTATTTTTGTTTAGCTGTGGTGATGTAAGAAACCTGGAGACTGCAAAAAAGTAAATTTGACAAAACAGATGCAATGACATGAGAAAAATCACAAAATTCCTCCTTTTTTTCTCCTTCTTAGAATGCAAGCTAAAGGAAATCAGTCCCTGGAACAGCTGCCATCAGTGGCAATAGTGAAATTTGTTCAGAGGAGCTTTAAAACACACCTGGGGTACTGACTGTGATTTTAACTAATGTTGATAAGCAGATAGAGTCAACTCTAACAGAGTCCTTGGCTTTTAAATAGCACTGGGCAAAGATCTTCACAAGCAATTGGATTCAAGAGTTCAAGGAAATGTCTTGGTTTAAAGCAAAACTAACAATATGTCATCATAATAAAGGCTTAAAAACTGTGAATTTCAAGATTTAGGTTCCTCTCCAGCTTTTAGGGATGTGGCAGGGTGTAGGTTGCAGGAATCTACCTGCTTCCAGGTTTTCCCACTCTCTTCTGAGCAGCATGGCAGTACTGACTTTGTCAGAGGCACAGTGCAGGAGGTGAGGGGCTCTCCCTGCCCATTTCATGTTACTAATGGAAAAAAAGCTTTGCCAAATGAAAATATTGTTTTTAGCCAGAGCTTTCAACCATTTTGCGTTACAATTCTCTTTGTTGACTTGCACCAAACAACCATTACCCCCTGGGCCTGGAACGTGCTTTGTTATGGTCTCCAGTGATGTTGCCATATGCAAAAAACACTGCTGAAAGTGGGGATGTTTCACCTAACTTCTGATATTTCTTGACAAAATATGATAAAATATCATATTCCCTATGATAAAATATGCCTTTTTAGTACTGAAAAGAAATAAAGGACTTTTTATTGAACAGTTCACAATATCTACTTTTAGATCCACAGAATGTTTTGGGCTTGAAAGAACTTTAAAATATAATCTAATCCACTCCCCTGCCATGGGCAGGGAAATCTTTCACTGAACCAGGTTACTCCAAGCCCCATCCAAGTTATCCTTGAACATTTCCAGGGATGGGGCAGCCACAGCTTCTCTAGGCAACCTGTGCCAGGGCCTCACCACTGTCCCAGTAAAGAGTTTCTTCCTAATGTCTAATCTAAACCTACTCTCTTGCCCTTTAAAACTGCTGCCCCTTGTTCTGTGTTAGTAAAAAGTGTCTCTCTGTCTTTTTACAAACCTTTTTAGGTGTTGAAAAGACACAACAAGGTGTCCCCAGGGCCTTCTCTTCTCCAGGCTGAACAGATCTAACTCTCTCAGCCTGTCTTTATAGAATAGGTGTGTCAGCCCTCTGACAATTTTTGTGGCCCTCATTTGGATTTGCTCTAACAAATTCTAATTTTTCTTTTGCTGGGGATCCCATATTTGGACACAGAGCTTCAGGAGGACTCTCACAAGGGCAGAGAATGGGGGCAGAATCACCTCTCTTGACCTGCTGTCCAAGCTTCTTGTGATGCAGCCCAGGATGCTTTTGGGGAAGAAGGGTCTTGTCCTCCCTGTTGGCCATGATTTTGGACTACAATCTCAGGTGGAAACATTAATATTTGTTCAGAAAAACTCCACCCTGCTTTTTTTGTACATTCTAAATAAAACTCAATTTATCAGTGTTTTCAGTATTCATGGTACCCCTCAAAAGAGCAAGTCTTGTTTTAAGCCCTCTCCTCTCTTTCTGTGCCTGTACACACGCTGAAGTTCACATGGTAAAGCATTCTGTGACACAAAGGTTTTACCTTCTAAATTGAGGTGGATGAAAGGCACACTGTTCCATGATCCCCATTTCAGAGAGGTGGAAATGAGACTCAGGCAGATTTAGGGACTTGCCCAAGGCAAGACAGGAAACCTTTAGCATGACCAGGAATCAAGCCCACATCTCTTCTGTTCTTTAGCTAAGCAACTAGTGTTCCTCTAGGTAGAGAGCACAAATAAGATGGGAAGTTGTGCTTTGAAGCCCCTTTTCTCAAGATAACGTCACTGTTATTGTTATAATTTAGCAATAGATGTTATCAATATAAAAGTAAAGCCGGTTGCAATTTGAGTTTATCCTTTGTAATGACTCACTTCTTCCATACTGCCCACAAGAAATGAACTAATAACCAGTTATTCCCCCTGGATTTCTCAGTATGAATTGTCTCTGTGTTACTTGCTTTTAATCTATGAGACAGATTTCCAAGTCACCTCAGCAGAGTCATATGGTAATATCAAACCCCCATTAGACCTCTTGGTGACCTCCTGATGGAAGGGAGGCTGCAGACACACATCTAATGTCACCATGGTGCTCCCTGATGGTCCCATTACTCTGACAAAAGACAGTCTGCATTCTGAACTTGTACACTCCTCATGTCCATAAAACATGTTGGATTCCTTAAGATTTGGTGGGTTTGAGCTTGCACAGTAAATTTGACTATAATTGATCATAAAATCAGAGTATCTTGAGATGGAGGGGACAAGGAACGTTGAAGTCCAACTCCTGGCTCTGAACAGCACAGCTCCAAGAGTCCTACCTGAGAGAGCTGTCCAAATGCTTCTTGACCTCTGTCAGGGCCAGTGCTGTGACCATTTTCCTGTTCCAGTGCCTAATCACCCACTGGTGGTGAACCTATTCCCAATATCCAGCCTAAACCTCCCTAACACAACTTCAGGCCATAACCTCTGGTCCTATCTCTGGTCACCAGTGAGACTTGCAAGTGCTCTACCCACTGGAGCAGGATCTGAAAGGCAGACACTGGGGGTCCACATGGAGTTTGGAACTGTCAGAAAAGCCACTACAAGTCACAAAAAACACATTCCTGAATTCTTCTGAGTGTGCACGCATGAAGATCCAGAAAACTCCATGGTTATTATTGAGATAGTTTGGGCTACCCAGTGTAGACTACATTTCCCCTGACAAAAGAGTGAATGACCACACTTAGAATGATGGAATCATTTATGCTGGAAAAGAGCTCTAAGATTGTCAAGTCCAACCATTAACCCAGCAGTGCCAGGTGCAACACTAAACCATGTCCCCACATGCCACATCTACATGTCTTGAGGTTTGGCAAACAGATCTGTATCAGGATGGGACCAAATCACTTATTGAAACTAACAGGACTTCTATCACTGATCTTAATAGGACTTTTGACATTGAATCCATTAATTCTGGATTTTGTTTTCTTGGGGTTTTGTTTTTTCTTGGTTTTTTTTAAGGATGTTCCATTCTATGTTGGGATGGTTTTTTCCTTATAGCCAGGTCTTTTATACAGAGTAAGCATTTAATCATTGCCCCAAACTAGGCAGCTGCTGCTCTGAATAAAGAAATCAGTGCTTTGCTGAAATGCTTAAAGTGATATCAGGTAACAAAACAATCTGTGTTGGGCATTTCCCATTGAGTAATTTGGTGTTAAAATATACTTCATTAACTAACATGCTTGGTTAACTAATACCTTTGTAAAATGTCACAAGTAATGCTTGTTTCAGGAATTTTATATGGTTTTCCCCTGTAGTCTCTGTTTGCATATCTATTTTTTTTTCCAGAATTTTTAAAGTTCATTAGTGAAAGTGCAACATTTTGCACATTATCTCAGAGTTGCTGAAGATTTGTTGTGGTTTTTTTCCCAGAGACTGGTAAAATCACACTGGCTCCAGAAGTTCAACTTTCTGCCCCTGCTAAGGGAGGTCATCAGTAGCGTGGAGTCAGCTTTGGATATCTCCCAATCAGAAACAAATAAAAGTTGGCCCACTGGGACTTCAGCTAGACTGTATCTGCCCTTCCAGTGAACAGTTAAGCTTTGTAGTGTGCCTGCTTGAGAAACAGCTGTTTGTCTAACCCCTGAACTGCTCAATACGTTAATCTGAGGCATAATTTAACTCTGTCTGAGCTTCTGAACGTGGCACCAATAACTGGTTAGCATAGATTTACCATCCTTAAAAAGAATAATTTCTGAGGTTTGTTTAAAAGATGGTTCTCCTTCTGCCTCAGACTGATTAGAAGTGACAATCTTTGCAAGAAAGTACCCAACAGAAAGCACAGTTTATAGGGTTCTAAGCAGGATGCTTCTCCTTGAAACCTTCATGTTACTGTTTGTGCCTGGTGTTTGTGAGTCAGCTGTAGAGGCAGACCCTGGGTTTTTTTTGTTGGCCTTCTGTTTGGGGAATGTGGTTCAGCTGTGCATCACTGCGTTGTCCCTCTGCCAGCTAAGAACAAAGATCCAGTCAAAAGGATGGGAAAATGCATTACTATTCTGCATGAGGAGGAGCCAAGCTTTGATCTGATCTGGATATCTTCAAGCTTCAAAGTTAGGAGACTCCTGGATTCAGTGTGGGCTCATCTGTTTCTGAACCCAGATTTAAAGTCAGGGAGTCACTGGGATCGTTGATCACTGTGAGAGTGTAGGTCTGGGAAGGGAAGGGAAGAAATAGAGAAAAAAAAGGAGTAGAATGAATGTTTGTGAAAAACAGTAAGTGTCACACTTTTGGCTTTTGAAATGCTGAGTGATGCAAGACCCAATATCCTCCTCTCACTAACAGACACTCAATTCTTGCTTCATTTAATGAGCATATTCATACTTGATTCTCCAGATTGCCCCAGAGAAAAAGAGAAGAGTAGTTCACTCTTCTAAGATTTTGGCTTCTGAGGACCATTGTTTTGTTCCTCAGAATCTAGGTCATTAAATATCTGTCCAGACTTAGCATTGGAATTTTCCAGTAACTTGCACTCTTTCAGGTTTTGCTCCTGCCCTATTAGGAGAAATCATTGAATCATAGAATAAGAGAATGGTTTGGGTTGGAAAGCATTGGAAAGCACCTTAAAGACCATCTCATTCCACCCCCTGCCGTGGGCAGGGACACCTTCCAATTGACCAGGTTGCTCCAAGCCCTGTTGAGCCTGGCCTTGAACACTTCCAGGGATGGAGCAGCCACAGCTTCTCTGGGCAACCTGTGACAAGGTCTCACCACCCACACAGTAAAGAATTTTTTCCTAATAGCTCATTCAAATCTGCCCTCTTTCACTTTAAAACTTTTCCTATTACTACACATGCTTGCAGAAAGTCTCTTTTTTCCATCTTTCTTGTGGGCTCCTTTCATGAAAGAGAAGACCAAAATTAGGCTGCCCTGAAGCCTTTTCTTCTCCAGACTGAACAATCCCAATTCTCTCAGCTTTTAAATGGGTGGCCTCAGGTTGAGGTAAATCCAGGGTGTTTGTTGTCCCACTCCACATTACATGTAAGTGTCTGTTTTGCAAGAGGAGCTGTTTCTTGTGGATACTGACAAATGAATCATGTGATGCCAGGCAACCTCATAAGGTGTTCTATCTGAGCAAGTAAAAAAAGGCAGTGTGGAAATGATGGAACTAATCCTTAAGTGCTATGGCCTCACAGGGTTGTGCTGCTGGTCTTGCTGACTTTCAAAAGACCATTGTTTCCATGACTTTAAAAAAGCTGGTCCTACTGCAGACCACCCGTGATTCAGTCAAATTTCTTTATGTGTTTTCCTTTTCCTAAAGCTCTGACTCCAACAATCAAGGTGCTATGTGACGTAATTAAATTTTCCTTAAAAATGAGTGCAAACAGAGCTGTCAAAATTTCGCAGTCAGAGAGAAATCTTGAAAATTTTCCTAGATCTGGGCATATGCTTGAGAAGTGCTGAGGCCTGCAAAGAGATTAAATCTCATGTTTTTCTTGTGTTACCATCAGTGTAGAAATAATGGCAGCTCAGGGAGTGCAAGAGTTAATAGGAAATGACAGAACTCTGGGATTTTGGCAAGTTGTGGATTGTGTGATGAACACAATCCCTGTTGCAGGGAGTTTAGAGTATAAAGAAGGTGGGATAAGATGGACACAGACAAGCCAACAAGGAATATGATGATATTATCCTTTTTTACCAGATTACTGATTTACTGACAGAACAGGCCTGAATCTTAATGAGGGATTTAATCAGAGAAGGATGTAATTTTTCAGCCGGAACCCCTTCGGTGAAACTGTAGATTTGACAACATCTATTTTGCCTGTGAATTTCTGTCAGATGAGCTAATTTATTCATTAACCACAGCTTAAAATATCTTGGAAAAATAAAATATTTTACTATTTTATGATTAACTGTTGTGAATTTTTAGCTAAGATTGTTTAAAAATGCATTTAAACAATTAGAAATCATATTAAAGCTTAGTGAAGCATTTGATCTTAATCAATGTTAGGCTGTGATATACTTATTTTCAGTCACTCCTTTGCCCAAATATCCCAACATTTATGTTCTTGCTGAGCTTGATGATGATGATGATAAAAAGATTATGAAGAATTAACAGGAAAGCATAAAATTTCCCATTTTTACAGCAGCTTGTCTCTTCCCTGAGGGGAAGATGTTGTTTGAGAAGGCAGATGGGGCAGGTGAACTGTGCACGTACACAGGGGCAGATAAAGAGTCTCAGAGACAAAGGCAGAGAGGGCATTTAACATGTTTATTGCAATAGGAAAAGAGATAATGGTTTGTAACTAAAAGAGGGCAGATTTAGACTACACATAAGGAAGAAAATTTAATTTTGATGGTGGTGAAACATTGGCACAAGTTGCCCAGAGAGCTGGTGAATGCCCCATCCCTGGAAACATGCAAAGTCAGGCTGGGCAGGGCTCTGAGCAGCCTGATCTGGTTGAAGGTGTCCCAGCTCATGCAGGGGGATGCACTGGATGACTTTTAAAAGTTCTTTCAAATCAAAATAGTTCAATTATTCCCCTTTTACACTGATCAGTTCTGTCCCTTCACTAGGTAGACCATGAGGAAGGCAGAAGTGACAGGAAATCACCTGTCCCAACTGCAGTTACAGTCGCCCTATTACCCCTGGGTTCACTGTGGCTGTCTCTCATTACCTGTCCTAATATTCTTTGTTGAGATAAACTCACTCATTTGCTGCTGCAAGGCATGGAGTGAAATGCAGGACTAATTCCCTTCCCTGAAGTACTCCAGCCCCATTAGGGGCAGAACTGTGGCTCCCCTCTACATCCTTTGGGAACAGGCACAACCATAATCCCCCAACCCACAAAGCCGGCAACACCCCAAGGCTGATTTTGCCAGCTGTGACGGTTACTGGGTGGTGAGGGGAGGGGATAAATACCTGGAGAGAGAGGATGCTTTGCTATGAAATGTCTGAGGACGTGCTGTCACGCTGCAGAGTGTCTGCAGCACCCAGCTCAGCGAGGGGGAAGCGGTGTTGGGCTGTCACCGGCGCTCCTGCGGCTCCCACACCTATTGAGCTTGACAGAGCTGTTTAGCCAAAGTGCATCACACTCCCTGCTGCCCTCATTCTGCTTAATCTGCATTCTTGCAGCTCAGTAATCCTCGTGGGGGACTTCCTATAAATAGTGCTTTGGCAATTAAACCCACTTTCCTTGCAAACTAAGCTTTAATTGCTGTTGGCAGGTAGCTCGCCTGAGTATCTCCTATGGAGGAGCCAGAGGATGAAACACGTTTTAAATAATGAGAGTTTATCTTTGTGAAGAAAGGAAAGTTTATCTTAAATGCTAATGCTATTATCTAATCGAGCATCTAATGTTTTTGTATGCAGTTTGCCCCTCTGAGAGCACCAGGGAGCAGAAATGTGAGCTGTAAAAATCCTGCTGTGCTCATGGAAATGTCTAAATTTCTCTCACACATTTTCAGGGAAACCAGGTCAAAGATTACACCTCTGCAGTATTTTTTTGGCAGCGCGCATTCATTATTTTTAATGCATCTTACTCAGATTTCAATCAGAATTATATTCAAAGAAAACAACAAATCCCAAATAAAAGAATGGCCCCTCTGCCCTCAGAAAACAGGTGAATACACATCCAGGTCAATCCACTGGCCAGCTCTGACGTGCAGAGGAGATGGGGTCATCTGTTTCAGAAGCAGGTTTAGCTGTTCTGCCTCCTGTTTCACAAGCACTTCACATTCTTAAATGACACCTGGAAATCCGAACAGGCACAGTGGAGCCTATCATGAAGGAAAAGAGGGATTTGGACTATTTGGAAGTAAATCCTCAGATTATTTTTACATGAACCTGTAAGAATGATATTGGTATGCATGTAAGTGTGCATAAACCAGCTGCTGCTCCTGCCTCCTTGCATGCTGAGTGGGCTTTGCTTCAAATCAGTGATCTTATGGGCTTCTGGGGGAGCAGGAGCAACCCAGATATGCACAGAAAACCAAGGCTTTTCAAACCTAAATATGGCATCTGATTATGTGAGGTTTAAATAAAACCACGGATGATACAGTCCCGTATCATACATTGTTCCCAATATGGGTCAAATTCTTTAAGGTGGTGAAGATTTTACATATGTATGGCTTGTTTTAATTGGGTAAAAAGTCACGTGAGACTCACGGAAATGAATGCGTGATAAATGTCTAAAAAAATAGCATGTATAAGGGGAGATGTTGCAAAAAAATTATTTTTTATATTATTAGTCCAGATCATCTGTAAAATTCATTTAAATGGAGCACACACACACACACAGACACATACATGTTGTGCTCACCTTTTTTAAATATTCAGATTTGACTTTTCCTGCTGGGAATGTTTTCAGCAAGTGCATGGTGGCCATGTCTGTGGCTGAGGCTGAGCTTTGAACTTGTACTGAGGGAATGAATTTGTTTGCCACGCTGAGTGAATGAATGTCCTGGGCGAATGCATGTCCTGAGCTCAGTCCCGCTAGGAACCATATACAGCCATTAATCAAAAGGACGGCTTTATATTGGATATTAGGAAGAAATTCTTTACTGTGATAGCGGTAAGATGTTGGCAAAGGTTGCCCAGAGAAGCTGTGAATGCCCCATACATGGAAATGTTCAAGGCCAGGTTGAATGGGCCATGGGGCAACCAGGTCTAGTAGAGGATGTCTCTGCCCGTGGCAGGGCATGGAACTGAGTGACCTTTAAGGTCCCTCCCAACCCAAACCATTCTGTAATTCCATGACACCATGGTGGTGGCCCTGAATCATGTCAACCTTCAGGTGGAGACTGCCTCAGTGAACTGCTGAAGGCCAAAAGAAGCCAGCAGTTATATTTTAAGGAATGCTTTTGAATAAAAGGTTTCAAAGAATTCAGCTCAAATTTGTAGATTTTTCAAAGAAAATGATGGCCAAATTTATTTTAGACCCTATGTGCCACCTTACTTTGTGGCGTGGGACATCTGTGAAGCCACACTTTGCCCATTTAAATTTAAAACCAGCCATGGACTATAGTATCAGTTGTATTTTTGGTCCAGACATAGAGACTTTTAAAAATCCTACTAGGCCTCTTACTATGTTTAAGGACATTTAAAATGAGTTAAGCTCTGTGTGCTTCTCAAAAAGTCAGTTGGCTTTAGTCCATCTCAATTTCTAGAGAAAGTAATACATGGAATTTTAATTTAAGCACATTGTGATTGCTTTTCTTACTTCTGTCTTACCCCAGGTACCAACACTGGAAATAATTTATACTGCTAATGTAACTGGTAGAAACTTTTTATTTTCTTGCTTTTCTAACAACTTTCTTTCTTATTCTGTTCACATTTGTAATCTTAACAAGGGAGAAAATGCTTATAGAGAAAACATAAAGGTATAGAAAGTCACAGAAATGTAGTCAAGAAGAATAATGGGCAGTAAATCAATATTTATAAACATAACAGCTAATAGAAAAACAGACTCATACCCATTTGTTTTAAAAATAGGTTGCTGCAAAACCATGTAAATGAATATTTAATTTAATGATGTTTTTCTCTATATCAAGTATAGTTCTCTTTATAAAAGCCCATGAACAATGACAATAATGCACAATAAATATTAATAATTACCCATAATGGGTAATTAAAGTTTAATAATTAGTATGAAAGTCAAAATAACAAGAAAGAATCACTTGATCACATTCAAAACATTCAGTATTTGAAGGATGTTGTATAATCATTACAGCATAGGTTAATGATTGTCCATTTGAAGTCTGCACTCATTTACGTTCATGGTTATTGGAATGTAACAGTTGATAGAGCATTTCATGATAGAAAAAATTGAATATGTAAATATTATTTCAAATATATTGAAAATCACATCCACTGTGATGGGGTTATCTCTGCACGTGTAGTTCACATGGGTGGCATTCTATACAGAGGTTGCTTTTTGAAGTGCCTTTGCAAAAATGGGTTTATTTTAGGGGAGTTCAGGTCAATATGCTGCACAGAAATAGAGAGATTTTGTGTATGTAAACACTGCTTAACTGAGCCAAATGCATTTATTCTAAAATACCCTGCTACCCTGCGGCTGAGGGTCTGGATCACATTTTCCAATACTTTGCAGAGTTAGAATCGTGTAATCTTTTGCAATATGTTGTAGGGTTCTGATATGCTCCAATACAAAGAAGGGAAATAATTTATCTACTTTGGCTCATCAGACTCATTTATAAAGACAGGGAGCAGAAGATGACCAAAATACATCTCCTATGGGCTAACATGCTGACATTTCAAAATGTACCCAGTTCTTTCTGAGTTTGGTTTTATTGTTTTGTTTTATTCCTGGTGAAATAGGTTTTTTTTTAAACATGCTTCAAATGGAGCAAACTTATTCTTAATAAAACATATCCGTTTTGCTGAATGCTGTAAGTTTTTGATATTAACTTATTTACAGGATATATTTTTAATTGCCATTTCCAGGAACTTTTGCTAACAATAAAAGTCCTCCATGTCTCCCAGGTTTTGAACACTCTGGCCACTGATCTACTTCCATCTTCTTGTATTCAGGATAAGATTTGTGGCCAGCTTAACAAGGCACCTAAAAATCTTGACACGCCACATAAACCCCATGTTCCTTTTTCTTGTTTTGTTTTTTACTCTATTTCCTTTTGGTTTTGGTTTTTTTTTTTTTTTGGTGGAGTTTCAGCAAACTCAGTTTCCTGATCCTGTTGGCTGTGCCTCTGCATGGAAAAGGAGGAAGCACTCTTTTTTCTGCCCAAATTCAGTAGCACATTGCAGTATTTTTATAGTGGGATAATACAAGGGGAATGATTGTTGTCAGGGACTTGTCACATGTCAAGCCCTGTCTCTAAGACCAGTTAAGTGAAGCAAGGAGTGCAGATGAACAAGAAAATTACTAAGCAAGGAAAGCTGTTTCTGAAGCAATATAATTATTTACAGTAGTGACCAATCTCTGCCTTCTCATTGCTTCGTGCCCTCTGGGGCCATTGGTGGTCAAGCTGTTTTGCAGTGCATTTATCTTTCCCATTTCTTAAATGAGGAAAATGAGAGCAACTTGCTGGAGGAGGAAAAACAATCCTGGGGAACTTCCAGGATGTGAAATACTCATGGAAAACAAAATCCGAGGTGAGAGGAGAGGGAGAGGCTTTAAGAGAGTTGCAGTCCCAATCTCCAACTCTATGGAGGGAAATTCCAGTTCCAGTGAAGGGAAACTCCAGCATGACTGCACAGCACACCTGCCCCCACCTGCTGACCTACAGGCAGCCCCAGCATTGTCCCACTGATGTTCCAGCCAATCCCAAATAAAAATCCCCCACACCTTCCACCCAGGGGTACAGAATCTGGAATCACAGCATCAGTAAAGTTGGAATCATCAGGATCATCAAGTTCAGCACCATGCCCACCACTAAACCATGTCATCAAGTGCCACATCCCCACATTTTTTGGATACTTCCAGGAATGCTGACTCTACCGCTTCCCTTGGCAGCCTCCCCAAGGCTTGACAGCCCTTTTGCAAGACACAGCATGGCCTCAGTGACTGAGGCATAGGTGTTCTCCTGTGATTGAGCAGGAAAAAATCCTCATCCTTTTGGGAATGCATCATTTTCTGTCTTGTGCAGAGAAGCAAGAGAAGGCAAGTGGGTCTGTGTCAGTTTTCCAGGCAGGAAAGGAAAGGAAATCTTCTCTAGTAGGTAAGAACTTCACCAATCCCCACATAGTACTGTTTAAGTAAAACATGCAATAGAGGGAAAAGACTGAGGAATTCTGTTCAAGTGAGTGAAATTAGCTTTTTCCTAAAATGGAGAATTAGAATGTTTCATGAAATTAATGGAAAGAGGATCTTAGAAAGAATAAAGAGGGGCCTGGATAAATTAAAGATTTTATCTGAAACCAAACTGGAGTAATTGACTAAATTAACTTGTCTTAAAGAGACATGTACTGAGACATTGCAAAATAAAGAAAAGATAAAAGGAAATTAGAGAGTGTAATATGGCATATAAACAGCACTAGGAGAAAAAAAACTGAAGGGAAAAGTAAGAATACTAGTGTCAAAGGGGAAGAAGAAAGGCTTTACATGCATAAAAGTGACTGAACATACCATTTTATTTTTCAACAAGAAATATAACAAATCTTTCTGCTGCTTCCCTAAAAAGAAAATAAGAAATCAGTATTCAAATAACATATCTCAGGGAGCAGTCTACAAAAAACAACACCTCAAAGTAATCTCAGGCTTTCTTTATTTAATTATTAAAATTTTAAGAAATCATGGGAAGGCCCTGAGCAGCAACCATAATTTGATTTTTCCTATTGATGTGTAGAATAAGCCAAGACAAACATCATAATGCCTGCTTTTTAATTTGTCTATTATCTAAAATTAATCACAAACAACATTTTTTGATCAATACAATGATATATAAATATTAAAAAATCTGAGATTTTTAAAGATACTTTTCATTTGTTAAGGTAGTTACCACAAACATATTAAAGCAGTAGAAACCCTTCACTGTGCTATGTTAAAAGAACACAAATCCAGTGCCCTCAGTTTAGGAAATATTACTATGGAGGAATAATGTTAACGATGCAAAGCCCCTGCATAAACCAAGCAAAGCTTTTTGCACAACTCATTCTTCATTCCTGATCAGAATATTAAACTAAGATTGCATTAAGAATGAAAAAACTGTTTTTGTTATTCTTGCAAAGCTCTTTTCCTATTTCTTCTCTATAGTCTAGATTAGCTATGGTTGCTGCTATCATCATTATCATCAATATCAATACCAATATTATTATTAATACTATTCTCATTAAAAACAATATTTCCAATGAGTAGCCCTAATCAGAGACTGAATGCACTGGGTTATATATTATATATATATACATACATTACTACACATGCATGCATGTATATCCACATACATAAATCCTTAAAGACTTTTTTGCTGAGGCAGTGAGATTATAGAAATGGCAATTGCTTCTCTTTAAGGCCTGTGTTCTGGAGGGAATGACAAAGAAAAGATAGTTCCTTTGCCAAGAAATTGAGGAGAAGCAGTGGGTAGAATCCATCTCTACAGCAGGGTTAGTGCAAGACTGAAAGTCAAAAACCTCATGGCTGTTTCATCCTTAGGCAAGTGATGAGTGGTGATGCTGGAATTACAACATATTTTTATTCTACAATTGGCAAGGGCACACACTGTACTTGTACTCTCAGCCTTCCTGATAATCTCATCTCTCACCAAAATCAAAGCTTCAACAGCATGGGAAGTGTTCAAGGCCATGTTGGCTGTGGCCATGGGCAACCTAAAAGAGTGGAAAGGGTCCATGCTCATGGCACGGGGGTGGAATTAGATGATCTTTCATGTCCCTTCCAACTCTAACTATTCTATGTTTCTATGATCTTATGTGCCTATGATTAGCTTTTCTTAATTGCAATGAGATTTCAGCAATTCTCACTCATAGTGGCTGTAATGTGAGAGACCCATTTCCTCCCTTTTTCAATCTGTTGGGAATTTTTTGTTTGTTTGTTTGTTTGCTTTTTGTTTGTTTTGTTCTGGTTCTGTTGTTTTTTGGGTGGAAATAGGCGATCTCTATAATGTTTATATGTGTCCGTCAACGTATGTCCCTCAAAATATTTTTTACAACAATGGCTTAGATCTTGCAAGAATACTCACTTTCTGATAAATTGTCCAAGATTACTAAGAGAAGGTAGTGGATAAAAGTCCTGCCATGCAAAGGAAAGATCTTGTTAGAAATTTATTAACAAGGGGATGAGATGTTACATATAAGTGCACTCCAGGAAAATATAAGTGCCTGTAGACAGCAAAGTAGTAAAAATGCCACTGAGTAGTGGAGTAGTATTGATGGGGAACTGAGGCAGGACTCTCAGAAGGATTTAAACACCTGTTTCAATGAAATGAATGGCTCTTAAGCCAATGACTGAGCCACCAGCATCCTATTCAAAGCCCTGTGATAAGGGAGGGAGTCCAACCTCCATTTCCCAAACCCCCAGGCACCCCTCCTGCAACTGGATGAGCTTTTTTTTGCTTCTTCTTTTCACATCACCATGACAACAGTGGCTGCTCTTTTTTTGGCTGGTGCTCAGTGTGCATATTGATGGTGATCAACAATGAGGTACCACCATGATGAGTAAATAGATTAGACCCATGTGCTACCCCATGGTCAACAGACAAAATGAGCAGATCTGTAGCCCTCAGATCATTATTCTTGCTCCTTCTCCTGAGTCCTGCAGTGTCCTTTCTGCTGACACGTAAGCCAGCATTTGACGATAGTGTTATTTACATTTTTAATTACGTTGTGTGTGCTGGGTATTTACTCTGAGCACAAGTGGCAAGCTGCTTGGGAACTAGAGTTTCTGCAGTGCTGCTAATTAATTGATGATAAATAAGTAAATAAAGAGCCCAGCAAAAGCAAAAGGAAAGACTATATCCTGCTGCTTTCCTTTCCAGAAAACTCTATCCTCCCTAGTTTGTTTTTTTTTCTTTTTCACCCCCTTTATCGTTCACCTTTTAATTGAAACAAGTTTTTCATTGGGCTGCCAAACCTTCCCACATAAGCAACGAATGGCACTGAAAACAGATCTCAGTGTTTTTATTTCTTTTTTTCATTTCCTGTGCTGGGATGATGGGTCCTTGGGTTGCTCTGAAATTCCTTACTCACCCAATCCCTGATAAGTCAGGTCTGGAAAGTCTTCCCTATGTACCATAATTTGAAATCTCAAGAACAGTGAAGGAGAACAATTGTGAACACAGAGAAGGAGCTGGGCTGAAAACAGAGTAAGAGCTCCCCTGACTAATTTTTACTGAGAATGAAAGACTGTTTCACCCTCTTCTCCATAACTAACAATCACGCTGCACAGATAGGAAACAGTTTATTAAAGTGCAACCACAAGAGTTGGGCTTTCAAATGCTACACTTGCAGCTGTTGAATGCTTCCCAAGAACGTCTCATTGGGTAAATTCTGGCCACTTTCATTATGTGACTCAGGCTTTCTTCAGCCTATCAGCACATAACAAAAATCACATTCATTTGCTTAGTTCTCCTGTGTTTAAAAATCTGGTCAAGATGAAACAAGCTATATATTATAACACACATTTAAATATGAGTTGGCCCAATGAGTGTTTTAAGAGGAATGGATATCTGGTTTGTGTACATTAACAGATAGAGTTACCCAATAAAAGAAAGGCCAGATTTGGGAGCAGAATTATGTAGAAAACTTGGGCTTTCTAGAACTGTTGATGGTTTTACAACTGCTTTACCTAGACGGGAGCAATTTTGCAAAGGGAAGGTCCGGGCAATAGGGACCATACCGATTAGTCTGTAGCCTCTCTGAAGGAAGAATATGATCTTTGAAAGCCTAAGACATGCATAAGGATTGCTGAAAAAAGAGTGCAATTTTAGAAACATGCCTAAAGAAGCTGCTGTGTACACACCTGGGCTGAATTCTGTGGAGGACCCACCCACAGAAAAATAAGACCTGAGAAGATGCCAGTGCTCCAGCCCCAGGTTCCCACCTGCCCAACACACATGGTGTGAATTGACAACAAAGTGATCACAGGGGTTTTTTTCCTGCCTTCATGACAGTTACATCCAGAGCACAAAAGACAAAACACATGAGTCTTTCCTTCATTATGTTCCTCTTAATTAATGAAGGACAATCCATTAAGGGAATTTGGGTGTCACGGTGTCAAGCAGTGTGGTGGCCAATTTTCATGCAGCTGCCTGCAAGCTGGAGTTCTAATTGCCTGTCAATAGAGGCAACAAAAGCCATCATATTCAGCAAAAACTTGCCTAATTCTGCCAGAAGGAAATGTCTGAGATGAAAGTTTGTTTATTTCCTACACATTCCTGAGGGTTTCAAGCCTTCCAGCTCTGAAGTTGTATATCCCAGAATATTTCTAAATGAGACACTCAGATCTTTTCTTTCCAAAGGTAGGTTAAACAAATGCATCAATCTTTTAAAAAAGACCTTCAAAATAGAGTCTATTTATTGAAAAAGTTGAAATTTTAGCTGAATCTCTTAATTCTTTGGAACTGCTTTAACCCATATTCAGCACCCTGTTGATATATGTCCTGGGTTTTCAGAGGCGGGGGGAAGTTGCCATAACCTTTCTGGTCAGGTCTATTTCACTCCACCAGTTCAGTTGAAGGAAAAGCACATTTTAACACAGATCTATAGATTAATGACCGAAGAGACTTGAGTTCCCACTGCATTGAATACTTAATAGCAAGTATTGAAAAATTAGTGGCCTCCAGGCTGGAATCCAAACTCCCCCTGCCCACAAGCCAGGTGAATGCCTTAAATAGGTTATGAAGCAGCCCAGTGACATATCAAGATCTCTTCATAGCCAAGATCCATACACAGCATGTACCTTGGAGAGATAAGGAAAAAGGGAACTCCAGGAGTAGCTCATATGTGCGCAGCAACTCCAGCTTCCCTCCTGCACTTTGATGCACTTTTATTTTGAGCTTAAGAAATATTGAATCACTCCCTGCAAACTGTAATGGCTTCAGCAAAGAGGTTTGAGGTCTTCCATGCTCCTAGAAATCCTTGAGAAATTTATCCTGCAGTTAGCTTGAAATCAATCATAATCAATTAATCACACCACACTCCCAGGACAGTGATGTGAGCTGCAGAGTCTCATCCTCTGAGTCCTGCAAGGGATGTGAACCCTGTGAAAGGAGGAGCTCCTGAGACCTCCTGGTTAAAGTGTCTCACCTGTTAAATGAGAGACTGAGGAGCTTATGAGGAAATAAGAACAAAGTTTTTAACAGGATCTATAGGACAAGGGAGAATGATTTGGAAGAAATAGGATCAATTTAGATTAGCTACAAGGAAGAAGCTTTTTACAAGGGTGGTTGTAAAACACCTGGTTTGCCCAGAGAGATTGTGCAGGGGGCCCATCCCTGGAAACTTTAAGGGTCAGGTTGGATGAAACTCTAAGCTACCTGATCTAGTTGAAGATGTCTCTGCTAATTGTCCAGGTAACATTTAACAGTCCCTTCCAACCCAAACCCTTCTATGGCTCTGTGGTTCCACAAGTCAAGTGGGGACAGAAATAAATGTAAGTCCTTAACAGTGGGGCACACTCTAGCTGGGGAGTACTTATACAAAATGGGACTGCAGTACCTGCCCCTCCCTAATTTGGCAGTTTTGCTTTGTGCTCTGAAACAACGTCCCAGATGGACTCCTGTGAGCAGGTAGGAAAACATATCATTTATGTTTATCTTCCTGGGTTAGGACTAGCAGACAAATCAAACCCCAAAGTCTTGGTGAGGTGGTGCTTCTGAAAGAGGTATTTCTGAGCACCTGTGGCTCCAGGAGAACAATATTACTGGGGAGCAGCAGCAGCAGGCAAGCTGACAACAGTCTGCTCTAGTCCCTTGTGAATCACTTGACAGAGATGTTCCAGGAGTGTTTGTGGCAGGAACAGATTCTTGCTGTCAAGAAGTATCTGCCCTGTCCATGCAGGAGCAATAATGAGTTTGAAAGGCTGTTGATGAGACACTGAGTTTTCAAGTTTAGCAAGGTATAAGAGAGATTAAACTTCTGAATTCCTATTTTTATTCCTGGGGCTCAGTGCTGAGATTTAGGTTATTAAATCAGATTCTGAGTTTTCATTTAAAGGAAAACAACAACATGGACAACAAAAAAAAAAAAAAACCAAAAAAACAACACCCACACACTGAGGAAAATAAAGTCAAAACAGAGATGGAGTGACACTCCAATCACTGGAATGTAACCAGATGAAACCGTGTGATCCTATGCAGGGAATATTTGCTGCTGTTTGCTCCTTAGTTAATTAATTATTGCTGGCAAGCTGAGCAGGGTGTGGGCCTGTTCTTGGCTGCTTCACTCTATGTTTGATGCTGAGGCCAGGGGAACTCCAGAGGGTATTGTAAAAATTCCTCGCCTTGGGAGTGAAATAGAGAAAAAAACTCTGTGTGCTCACTGCTGTTATTGTTGTTGTTTCAAATCCTGTCCCCCATGGTAATTTTATGATGGTCCTCAATACTTTAAACCACCAAAGAAGGAGGCTGCAAGTTTTGACCATCTTAAAGGTGTTAGGGAAAAGTTACAGTGGGAAAAGGGGGAAAAGAAACTTAGAACAGGAGTTAGGATGCCTTGTATGGGCCTTAACACATCTGGGCTTCATTCCCTGATCTGTGGTAAAATGTCACTATGACCTCAGTCAAATCACTTAGGGATGGGCTATTAAAGGGATTTACATACCTAAATCCACCATGACATTTTCAAAGTTGGAGCTCAGGCACTGCCTTGTCTTTCTCCTTCCTGCTGGTGCATAAAACTCCTGGGGATGGTTAAAGCCACCTTCCTGCTGGAGGCTGAGAGGAGCTTCCCCTGCCACCTCCCTGCTCGTTGCTCTTCCTTGTCTTCATGTAATTTGCACTGATGTGGGACCCTGGGTAAAACTGGATCAAGCAACCAATTCTGCAGGAAAATAAGCAGTCAAAATGTCACCACAAGCGGTGAAAACATGTCAAAAATGGATGAAATATGATTGTTCAGCATGTAACACCACAATTGTGTGATAGAAAAGAATGAGGCTGGGTAGGGGCAAGAAATAAAAGTGAACATGAAAGAGAACAGCTCTTTCACTAACAGAAATTGATTGTTTTACTTTAATTTTTACAAATTAATTTTTGTGCTGCTAACATGGTGATTGAAAATGCACTTCAAGTCTTTTATGATCCACGAATGTATATTTATGGTCTGACAGTTAATTCACATTATACTCAATATATGAAAAAATGGGGTAAATAAACAGACCACAATCACTAAATAGCTGGGGTATTTCATGATAGCTGAGGAAAAGTTGAGTAATTTACAATAAAGTCACAACCTCAAAAAAGGCTGAAAACAATTTTCTCCTCCCTGGATGAAAATTACAGCTAATCAAAACTTTGGATTTTTTCATTTCCTACTCAATATACACGACTTAGTTAAAATCATCCCTTTTCTGACTTTAACTAATAGCAGAACAGGGTTAAGCATTCTCAGGATAGTTTTTTTTTAAAACCACAATAACTACCCGTGTAGGCACAGTTCCATTAATTAAGCATATGAATTTAATGTAGCTAATTTATGCAAGTTTGTGCTCAGACTCACTAGTGGTTATTATTGCATAATAAGTTACCAGACCTATGATTTAACTGTCCCTGAATGTGATTTTCAACTGTAATAGGTGAAAATTGCAATAAAAAGGCAACTTTTGGCTTAATGCAGGGAAGAGAATTCTGCTCATTCAACTTTATATTTTGGTAAGAATAAATATGATGCATATGTGAAATGAGTTCATCATCTATTTTTTTAAAAAGTATATCCTTTATGTTCTAGCAGGAGGTGCAAGCCATTTGTTGTCTTTTTAGTGGAAACTACATCCAAACATAAGTTAGGGGGACTTGTTTCCTGTTTGATATTTTCCCCCCATTAAAACTTTATTTAAATTGTAAAAAGTCCCTCTAGGAAACTGAAAAAAAACCCAAAACCCTGCAAAAGCAAAATGATATTCTAAAATCCACCTAGCAAAAACTTTCTGCAAAGTTTCTTAAAATGGCAATTGAAGTTTTTCTTTTACTGACTGGAACCAGATGCCTGATAAATCAATAACTGAAGACCTCAAGACCTCATGTTTTGTTTAAGGAAAAAAACTGAGAAAGCAGGTGTGAGAGGGAAAAAGTCTGTGGGGGATTTTGGACAAAGCAAATCGTTGTTCAAATTCTCCTCTGCCAAACACAAACAAACTCAACCCTTAAGAATTGCTATTATTTCTTCACCTTGTCATTTTTTACTCCCTCTGATGTACCTATTGAAAATCAATGGTTCCTCATTGACTGAGGTAGGTGAAATCATGCCATATATTCCTCCCTGATGCACTAAAGGGGAATATAAAGGTTCAAGACTCCAACTGACTTTCTTTACTGAGTCCCTAATGTTCCTAAGCAGATTGCAGCTGAGCTGGCTACTCGTTTGAAATCTTGAATATGCAATTCTTGACCAGAATATGACCAAATAAAGATTTTATTTCTCATCCTCAACTGGCTGACATTGGTTAGAGCTACAAAAGTCACTTGAAAACAGGCTGTGACTGCTGACTCAGAGGTTACACTCCACTCTGACAGCATGAAATTAGTTGCAGTTGGACATAAGATGTGTTTCTGGTCTACTCGTGGTCAAGGACGTCTCCTGCAGTAACCCAAAAGCTTTGAAGTCTCATCTGGAGAGCAAAATCCCCAAGGGAAAGGTCACAATTTAAGAGAAGCAGCAGTATTCTGATAAACAGGATAAGGGAATTTTAGAAACTTCAAGAGTTTTTTTTTTTCTCCTTCCTTTCCGGCCCACACAGGTATTGCTCGAGGCATCAGTCCTAGAAAAATTAGGCTACTGTAAGATTTATTGGCTGAGTGCAGAGTTTACATTACATTTTCTCTCATCACTTTCTCCTGGAGTAATTGCCTATGCATGCACAGTCCTGGCTGCAAACAGTGTGGTCTAATCCTTGGGTGGCTCATTTTGGGGCTCATCCAGCTAAGAGTTGATATCACCCATGAGCAGCTGAGTCCTTTAAAAGGACTCAGAAATTTGGGACTTTGCAGGGAGATAACATGGTTCTTTAGAAGAGAAGCCCCTCATTACAGGGTCTTTGCAAACACTGTCTCTCAGTTATTTATTTCCTGCAACTGCTGTTTTCCTTCATGTTTGATTTTTTTTTTTAATGTAATTTTCTTTCATCAGCAGCCACTGTAATTGATATATAAAATACCTATAGATGTAGTTCTAGTAGTGAAATTTGTGGTTAAATCATTGTGTGAGTTTTTCTTTCTTAATTTTATACATCCAGTGGGCCTAGAAAATCTGGCACAGGGTTTGAAAAACTCTGTCTTCTTTGTCATAATAAGCCCAGTAAATGCTCAATTTCAGCTGAAAACAATGAAATCAAGTATGCAGAAGAGTCACTGATTGGGAAAGCCAGCCAATTAATTCTCCACACAGCACCCCAAAGAGCTGGACTAAAAAATCCTTGTGGTTCCCTTTCTACTCAGGTTATTTTATAATTTTGTCACTCCAAGAACAAAACCTTAGTAGCAGGTACAAATTGCAGCACTCACAAAACATCTTGTGGGTCCTTCTATTCAAGATTATGATTGGGAAGGGATAAAGATTTGGCACTGCACAGCAATGTTTCCCAAGCCTCTATACAGAGTATTTTACAGTGAAAATATTTTATGAGCTCTGAGAACTCATGATTATGAGATTTATACCAGTGGCTGAAGAAATCCTACACATTCTTTAAATCAGGCTAAGCACCTCTGTGTTCTTAATTCTTGTATGTTATCATTCCATCCTTAAATTTTGCCCAGGAATGCCTAAATGTAAATATTAGTGGAAAAAAGAAAAAAACCAAACAGCTAAGTCTTGGTTGGTAAAACCAGAGCCAGACCTCTGAGTTCGACCCATGGTGAACAGACTTAGCGTTTTCTCTCATTTCCAATACTGAAGCGTGATGTAGAAAAAAGGTGAAACCCAAATAATTTCCTTTTGTAAAAATTACAGTCCTGCAAAACTACAATAACGTGCCTGAAACAACAAGAAGAAAGGCGGGACACGTCACTTCAAAGCCTGGCTTTATTATTCTTATTGGTTCCTTGGAAAATATTTCATGACACATGAACCTCTTGAACAGTAGAGAGACATCCAGCTTTGAAATAATAACTGGGGGAAGAGGGTAAACTGAGCCATATTTTTCCAAGCATTCCAGGTGCCCTCTGCAATTGGTGACCTAGTCAAGAATGAGAAACAATGCAATCCCAGGCGCCCACTGCCAAAAAGATCCACAGCCACTAAATGCATTAAGACATTAATGTCTACTTTGGGATCAGTTCTCAACTTAACAGGTTAACCTCTGGCCCACCAGGGAATAAGCAGCAAACAAGATTCAGCCAAAGCTTGTACTCAGAGGGTAATTGATAGCTGCAGCCCACCCATCTGATACATTTTTTTGATGGAGATAATTTTCCTCTCATAAGGGAACGATCCATAGAAATAATTTAAGTTGACGTCTCAACACTAAATCAAAATGCTGTGGTTTGACATAGGTACTGCTAGATGATCTGAGTCTTTCCAGCTAAAGGACAGAGGGGGGAGAGAGACAGAAACCTTGGTTTGTTATTTTGGTCATTTTTTGGAAGGAAAGTTTCCATTTTGCAGGCAAATAAATCAGATTTTCTTTGGAATAATAAGGAATCACTCTTTATATCTTTCAAAATAGTTATATTTTAGATCTCACCAAAATGAGTCTTTGTGCAGCATTATTGGGTGAGTGTTTTTGATGTTTGCTTTTCTTTTCTTTTTGAAAAGAAGACTTATTCTGCTGAAGTGTAGGGAGATGTTAATTGATTTTTAGTACATTAATGTAAGCAAAATTTGCCTGTAGAGGAGATAACATTGATATGAACATTTGATATTAACATTATTTCTTCTCTTTTCTTGCCTTTTGCAAGGGACATTCTAACAGGTCTGGTTTTATTTCGCTTCCTTGTCCCAAAACTGTATGAAAAATATCAAAGACCATCAAACATCCAGCACTTTCTTAGTATTCTCACATTTTCTATACACAATAGTAGCACAAGCTTTGGGGAATACATAGGAGCAGAAAGAAACTGGCAGTAAATGGTGCTGGTAATGCTGGAGATAGAAGCTGAATGTCATTCCATCTGTTGTTCTGATAGAAAGAGAAAGTTATTTCATCTGTTAAACCATTTGTCATCTTTGTTTACAAAATCAGTTGTTATAATTTAATTTAGAAACTGACTATGGCATAAAAATACATGTTTTTATTCTGATTCCATGGTATTATTCAGAATTTATCTTGCTGATTAAGGCAGAAAGTCATTCCATATGAGACACTGTCATCTACAAGACATGACAACAGCACCATTTATTCTTCCAAGACACAATCTTTTGTGTTAACTATCCCCAAAAACTCCTTCCTGAAGGAATTCCTTCCTACCTGAAAGCTCACATAACCAGAACAAGACTCCAAATTTCAGGAAATTAATTAATTATTAAATTAAGCAATGCAATGGAGTTTTTGCCCCCTGAGCAGTGGAAGGGACAGTCCAGGTAGTTCTGTCAAACCAATACGCAGTTAATGATTATGACAAAGCTTCATGTTGTGGCATTTCAAAAATAACCAAAAATATTTGGCAAGTGGTAGAAATTAAATAGAAGCTGTGTATTTAGGACATTTTCCTTGTAATACTTAATGTGCTTTCATGGTTCCTTTGGTTTGGCCAACGTTACAAGTTCTTTCAACCTACAACAAAGCAGAAAGCTAAGAGAAAAAAAACCCCAAACCCTAAAACCAGTTATTTGGTTTGGTTTATTTGGTTGGTTACTGAACAGAAAATATCTAAGCAGTTATTTGACAGTAGATTTTGGACTGACTTGTGCCACCTGGAAGTTTTTATATTGTGAATCAAAAAACTGTGCACTTCAAATGGGATTTATACCTTTAAAAAGTCCTAAAGGCTGAAATTTCCTAAGGCACGTGTTTAAGGATCAGCAGGTAAACTTGTGAAAAATTTTAGAATATTGTATGATTTTACCCTTCTTAAAGCAAAAAATCAGCAGTCTGTTAAAACTGTAATACATTTTTATGGTTTAAATATAATTTAATTTTTGTCAACACAACAAATAATGAAGAAACAGATGTGAATTTCTGCTTTTAAAAGCTATAAAGGATTAGTTTAGGGATATCAATTTGGTGTCATCTTTTCTCCTGATTAAAAAAAAAAAAACCAACCAAAAAGCCCAAATCCAAACAAAATCAAAACTGAAATATATATATTTGTAACCCTGCTCTGTTCAGGTGAGACAATATCAATTGGAAGTGGAATCATTTTGATCACAGAAAATAACCTGAATTACTTTTCCTTTTTTAAAATGAACTGAGTATTTACAACATTTTAGTTTGGGACAGTTTTTCTTGTGTAGCATTCAGTCAGGTCTGTTGATCGCTAGACTGTTCCCTCGGGTACAAATAAATTTCACATAATGAAGGTTTTTCCTTATTGCTGAAAGCTTTAGTTCCTGTTTTATTTCCCCCCACACAGTAACCATACTGCTATCTATAGTAAATTACTGTGACCCATTTGCATCCTTTTCTTGACCTAGGGGTGATTTTACTGGCCTCTTGGGTGTGTGAGGCTGATTTACTCCACCATTTCTTCTGCATAGAGGTCAACAGTTTAATAAGCATTGGGACAAGGCTGAAGCTTGAAGTAACATTAGATAGTTGAAAATTAAATAACACCAACTAGATCTCAACAGCCCTCTGGTGAGATAAAGTTCTTTTCTGTGTAAAAAGGCAGCCTTAGTCTCATCTTCAGCCTCATGAAAATCAGGGCCATATCCTCACTTGACTGCAAATTTTTCACATCCTGTTGAGGTTCAGTGATTTATATAATTTTATGTACTGTAGTTGTTGATACATAATTTTATTTGCATTCCCATAAAGCAGAAAAAGAGGCCATACAAGGATGAGAACCTGTCCCTCTAAAAACACTCACCATGGTCATCATGCAGGTGGGCTGGTTTGTAATCTTTATTGTGGCCAACATATTTGAAAGGAAATTTTGCTTTATGTTGCCACTTTAAACTTTTTTCTTTTTTTCTCCTTTTTTTTTAACAGCACAGACTTCAAAATGCTTCTTTGAAACAACTGAAGAGTGAACTTTAATTCATGTTTTTTAAACAAAGGTTATGTGAGACTTACAGAAGCCTCACAAAGGAAAAATATCAGCAAGAATTGCACATTACGTTTAGAGTGCTACTGACTTTCAAATTTCTCTACAGGTATTATTTCTCATGAATAGGAACAAAGGGCAAAAACAGTTAAAAAAGCATATTCAAATGTGTGCATAAAAAGGCATGGTAAATGAATACTGTTTAGTTTGCTGACATAATTACTGGAATGTAATTTTTATGAGTCGTAGAAATCTTGGCATTTTCACTGAACCAGATAATTAGACTCTGAATAGAACAGGGTCAGAATAATTAATACATCAAAACTAGATGAACTTTTTCTAATTATTTTTATTTAATCTCTATTATAATTATTGTTATACTCTGCTGAGCATGATTGCCTCATGTTCATAGATTTGAATGCTGTCTTATAGTTGCATCCTGGGACTTTGTGGAATATTAACAAACCGTGGCCTGGAGAAATTAGAATGGTGTCGTTTCATGATGGAATTCTAAATTGGAATTTTTCTATTTTTCTATGTAGTTGCACAAATTTTGCTTCACTATCGTTTAAAAACTGAATTTAAAAACAAAGTATTTTAATTTATTTATTTTTACATTAAAGGGGAACTTCTCCTGAAGTTAAAAGCAAGCTCTTTAAATGTACCTCCCTCCCCCTCTCTTCTGACTCGTGCAATTTTTCAGATCTCATCATTTTTTCTTTTAATTAGATTATTTTTCTGATTGCATAGTTTCTCTGCAAGCTTTTGAAACATCAAAGTTAAGGCCAGGCTCCACCGACTGAATTCAAACAATCACTCAGAAGCATGGAGAATAAGAAGCGCTTCTGTAGTAAATGTTGATGTAATTGAAGGCATGTGAGAGATTTTAGTCTGCATCCTATTTTTTTTCTTTCTTTGAGAAGTGCAAGCATTAAATATAACCACTACAAATGCCATCAGGGGGAGATTCAACAAGCCCTCTGATGTCAGGTCTGCTGGACAGGGCCTAAGAGTTGCTTTGATGACTTAAATATATTTTTCTATTCTCTATTATACAGTATTTATTATGTCTAAGGAACAGAACACATGTAGTTGAAACAAAAGGCTCATTATAAAATCTTTCCCTTTGCTTTAGGTGGTAAAAATTTATTAACTTGGTGCAAAATGCTGCATGTTCAATTTTGGCTAACTCTGGTATCCCACCAGGGTTTTTTCTTCAATACTAAATTTATGTGCCATGTATGTGCCCAGAAACTTGTCTAAGTCTTTGCACACTTACACTGGTATTATCATAGGTAGAAATAAGAAATATATTTACTTTTAGACTTTGAAATTCTCACTACACTTGACTGTGAAGGGGTTTCTTTGAAAAGATCTGGGTTAAAAAAAAACTATTGGCCTTTGCTTTCTAGTACCTTCTGTTTACTATTATCTTTTATCATCATGGACGCGTTAAGCAGAAGAATTGGTGTATAAAACATATTTGGTTTTATTCCACTTCAAAAAGTAATTCCACAAACAATGTTTAACCCAATTCTCTTATATTAGATCACTGGACCTGCACACCAACTCTAATGAAACCTCTACTTCTTCTATCCCACACATGATCTCCATGGGAGCAGAGATAATATATTTATTCAGCTTTCTCTAGCTCAAGTTTCTATGGTTTTTTTATTTCCTGTTTTTTTGCTTTGATTCAATTTTTTTTTAAAGCAAATCAACCTACTTTTCATCCCTCACCCACTCCTTGTCTCTAAACATGAATCCCAGCCCTTATCAGATTACTTTACAATGAACAGAGATACCTAAAAAGATAAGTGACCATCTTCCCTTTAAGGGATGCCCAAGATGACACTATTTCCTGCACCAAGAAGAGCTGACTAATCTCTGTAGGATTTCATAACAGATAGTCAGTACTCTGGGAAAGGAACCTGGCCTCATTTCCAGAGCAACCCTCCTTTGTTTAATGTCCTCACTGGTAGATCTCCAGCATGCACAACTCAGCTCCCAGGAGAAGGAATGTGGACAGCTGGAACTGGGAAAAGGGATAATGAGGAGACAACAAACCCAGCCTGAGTTTCATGTTAATTACATAGCATTCCAGACTCTGTATCATGAAATTAGAAATTAGTCTTGGAAGTGACTTTCAAGACCATCCTAACACCCCTGACATGAACAGGGACACCATTCACTAGACCAGGTTGCTGAGGACCCCATCCAACCTGGCCGTGGACACTGCCAGGGATGGCGCTTCCTTCTCTAGCAGAAAGAACTGGGACAAAATACTGTAGTTTGTCACCAGAACCTTGCAGGTGAATTAGGGCAGATGCTGTTATCCAAGTGTTCATGGTATGTTCTGTCACGGCAATCCCACTGGAATAGACTGGGCAGTCTTGAGGAGCCATTTGCTAAAATCTTTCTCCTAAATCACCTTAGGGAAGTCACTGTAATCAAGTTCTAATGTTTTCTTCCAAATAAAAGAAAGTATTTCCCCATCTTTTAATCTGTTGGCTTAGGATCACAATAGTGAAGGCACAGAGTTCAGAACACAACCTGCTAGAACACAACCTGCTAGAAATGATGGCAGAGTCATGTGAGTGCTGATGGAGCCTTGTGAGGACAGCACTGAAAGGATAGCATTCAAAATTATCATAGATGAGCACCTAACCTACATTATTTTGTTCATCTCTATACTTCCAGACCTTCAATAGACCCAATCCTGAAAGAGGTCATCTCCATGGCTAATCTGCTGGAGTTAAATTATTTATCACAACTGTATCTTCCTCTGATGCTGCAGGCTGAGAAAAATCAGCCTACAAAGTCTATGAGCCCATGGCATGTTCCTTCCTCCAACTGGAAAGAATTCGCTCCCTCTTTCATATTGTTGCGAACAACCTTTTTCCTCAAATAAAGCTGCGTTTTCATCATTTTTGGGTGAAGTAAAAAAAAGGGTACATTTAAACTTGCACAATTCTGCCCAGCGATGCATTTCCTTAGAGCCTGCTCTCGTGATTAAGTTGTGCCCTGGGTCAGCTAATTTATGGTTGATATCAGTGAAAGGTCAAGCATCCTGGGTGTGGGAGGAGGGAAAAGTGAGTGTGTGGAGGAGTTTGCAACCAGAAGGTTGCATTCAGCTGCTGATGTAACTTAAGGAAAACATTTCAAAATCTAGATTAGGAGGAAACACATTTAAAAAAAAAAAGAAAAGCCAAACCTACAAAACTTCCCAAAGTTAAGAAATAATGGAGGACACTGTCAAGTACCACTTTTGTCTATTTCTCCTACACCTTTTCTATTCATTCTTCCCATCATCAAGTTTTTCCTCCAGTCTTTTCACATCTCTTTTCTATTCTTCTTGACTTCTGATGTTCACACAGTTTCTACACTCTTCTATTTTTCTGCTTTTATGGAGCAGACTCAGCTCCTGATTTTATGGAGCAGAAGAATTAACACTAAATTGTCTATCTGTTAAACGTCCCTAAAACCTCTAAGATACTAAAGGTACTCACCTGCTCTCCCTACAACAAAAGTGTAAAATTTTACAGAGTGGGTTTAACAGTATGATGCTTGGATACCCACTTTAGGATGAAGTGAAGTGCATCCCTAAAGGTCTTTATCTCCCCATTAACAGCCGGGGGGTTTTAGATAAGTCATTCACATGCGGAAGTTCATGAGGCATTCTCCTAAATTTAGGTGACATGACTTCCCCAGTGAGCTATGGAAGGTCTAACATTTTCCCCAGTTACAAATTGTGCAAACTTTCTGTCTGAGAGTGAGAGGTGAAAGCAGTGAGCAATTTTCTCTCAGTGACCATTTCCACTTCTGAGATGAGCTCATTTCCACAGTAGTGTTTTATCTGCAGTTTCCGGAGTGGTATCTCAGAATTTTCTTTGAGCCATCAATTTGAGCAGTGCAGGAAGGTGATTCCTGCTGATTTAAGAAGATGGTGAATTACACCATCATTCTTTAGCCTATATCCCCTTCTTATGTTAAAGGCTACCTCATAGCTCCACTTCCTCAGCTCTGAGTGTTTCACATTTCCACACAGGATGCAAAAAATTAACAAACCAGTGTCTGTGCCTTCAGCCCAGATTTAGGTTCAGCCCCAAACACGAAGGATTCAAGGAAGGATCTCAGTTCTTCACAGTGGTACATAGGTCAAAATTGAAACACGTTTCCATTATGAAAAATATTTCCAATGTTCAGTTTTAAAATAAAGCCAGACGTTGATAGATTGGAGCAATTTGTTAGAAGGCCTTCATGATGATCATGAGCTGGTGCTCTTGCCCTGTGAGGGCACATTGAGGGAGGTGGGTATTACACTTTTAGATTTGAAAAATTTCTCAACAGATTTGCTGAACTTCACAGCTGATATTCTCCCTAATTAACAACAGAAAACCTAAAAACCCATCACAGCAAAATAAGATGTATAATGTTCATATATGATCAATTTTGTTTAAATTTTGAAGTGACAACACTGAACTTCCCTGATTAGAAATACAAATATCTGTTTGTGACTAGACACAAGTGAGACATCAATAGCAAATAAAAACCTCAGCCATAAATATGGTATGCTGAGGTCTGTAAGAGTAGCTGTCGGTTGAGGTCCCACCACTGCTACATGAAACTGTTACGAGCATCCCTGCCAGTTCCCTGGTGTCTGCAGATTGCTGCTTGCCAGCTGCATGAAGCTAAAAACTCAACAAATTTCAGGTACATCACAGCAGTTGCACCGTGTACCCTCTTGGTGCCAAACTAAGCACATAGGTTTGCAAACATACTGGCTGTATCACTGCACAATCCAGAACAAAAATGAATAAGCCATGGAAAATCTTCCTCCAGAACTGATATTTAGTTGGTGAGTCCACTCACTTGAACAGCAAGAAAAGATGAAGGAAAAGGAAGATGTTGGTAGTTCTTTCCTGTGTAGGCTATAGACCAAGCTGTTGAACACAGCCTTTATCTCTTGTGCTCCTCATGTGGGATGTGCAGCAGACACCAGCAAATTCTTATTGTGGGCATGGAAGGCTGCTGCTGCTGACCTAGACCAGCACAGGCAGATCCTTCAAAGGTCTGGTCTAGTGCAAGGTGTTCCTTCCCATGGCAATGGGTGTTGGAGTAACCTCTAAGGTCCTTTCCAACCCAAACCATTCCATGGTTCTATGATTCCCTGATACAGAGTGGCTGGTGAGACATGTCAGGAGGTGACAGTGACATGCAAGCTCTCCTCTCTTCCCTCTCACACTGTTAAACCAGCCCAAAGGTGTGTTCCACCTCCCATACAGGATGTAAGTTGCCAAGGCTCAGAAACCTAAAATCCATTCTGTGAGGGTCTCTGCCTACACTGCAAAGAGTAAGACCATGGGAGAAAGCTGGGCAGTACTTATCTCTTCTTTAAAAGATATGAAGTCTAATCTTGCTCTGGCAGACAGCAATGGAAAAGTTCTCAATAGCTTTGCTGGAAGAAAACCAGGTCCTCAGCACTGCAATTTTTTGTACAGAAGATCACAGTGACTGGAGTTGAGTTAAAAGTGCCAGTGACAAATGTAACCATTGCCATCCAGTGGTACCATGGGCTACTGCATATGGATGGAAAAACCTACCTTGCACCATATCACAGAAAACACATCTCACACTGGAACCAGACTTCTACAGCATCACCTCAAAGGTCTAAGAGAGCTGAAATATTGCTCAGGACTTGAATAGGGCATCTACATAGGGCTGAGTTGAAGATTTTTATTTTTTTTCTCGTCTGTGGAAAAACTAAGATATGGCAATCAGACTTGTTCCTTCTGCTGTCTTCTGCTGCAGAAAAAAAAAAAATGCCTTTTATGCCTTTACTGCAATTTAATGCAAGAAATCCCACTTCTATCTTAAGGCTATTAGAAAAATAAGAACATGTAGTGAGTGCATATAATTGATCTGAACTTTTCTTTAAAGTTAACAGAAAGCTCAATAATTCCAATAATGAGTTCAAACAATCCCAATTTAATCATTTTCATACAAAGCTTTCTCCCTTTCCTGCCTCTCCTTCCACAGACAAAAGTGAAGTGATTAATATATTTTAGTGCTTTTATGAAGAATCCAAGCCCTTGCCCATTATTAAACAAATCTCCACTTAGGAAAAGGAACACAAATAGACACAGGGAAAAAAAATTATTTCCCATTGTAGGTACAGAAAAAGCTGAATATGAAATAAGGGGGGGAGTAGCCTACAATGTGACAATTGAAAGTTATGACTAAATCAGGAGGATGCTGGATAAAGTAGCTGGCTGTGGTGTGTTTGCATAGTGTAAGTGATCAAATTGTGAGCTGGAGGTTGTTTCCTGAAGAAAACATTTACTCATTAGTTTGATTTCCCTCTTGCTTAAGAGTCGTGTGGGCATAAACTCCCTGTAAATCTGATAGATCAGCACATTTCATACCATTTTCCAACCATTACACCTCCTAAACAAAGCTGACACCACTGCAAAGTTATAAAACAAGTGACACAAGCAATGAATAAGGTTAATGCATCTCAATCAGGGGTGAATTTGACCCTCTGGGCTGTGTCATATTTATAGGATTTACAGTCGGCATCAGATTCGCTGGTGCACTCTGCTTGCTTTGTGGCAAGGAGGCAGAGCAGCTGTGAAACATCCAGATCAGTTAAGATGGAATTGTTTTGCTCATGAATTTGACCCTGGATGCCATATGGACTGGGAAGCTCATTTGATTTTAGCAGCTCTGCTGTCATAATGTCTTTCCAAACGATGCAGCTTCAGATGTTTAGGAGCTGCATTTACCTCCTAATCATGTAGCTGGAATGTCTGAGGTTTTTATACCATGGAAAGTGATCAAAAATATAAATTATAGACAGGGTTCAGATTCCATTTCTGGTAGAGACACCTAGTTTTGCAGTTGCCTGAGAAAAAGCAAATTAATAACAACCACAAACACCTGCAGAAGAAAGCTGAATCTCATTGAAATCTGAACAATCTTCTTAAGGTTTGTCCATTTTCTCCAAAGACTATTAGGGAATTTGATGTGACACCTGCTAATTCAGGTACTAAATGCCTTAAGATAGGTGTGATTCTGGATCTGAGCTTCTGGTGATATGAGACATTTCTGCATCTGAGGAGTGAGAGCAGCTCCAGCTTGATAATACACCTTTCCAGACAAACACTCTATATTATGGATATAATAATCAGGATGAGCATGTTCTAGGAGAAATATTTCAAGGCCTTTATGATGGTTTTATAAACATTTACCTGCGTGAGAAATGGTGGTAGTTTAAATATTTAGAAAACATTTTATTTCTCAGCTATTCCTGTTTTGAGAGTCTTGGTTTTGATACACGTCCAGGCCAGAGTCTGGAGAATTCAGACCCAGGTAGGTTTGCTTTGGTTTGCTCTTGAGAAAAAAAAAAAATAGGCATTTAGTGTCCCCTCAAAAAGATATTAAACACTCTGAAGAAATGGGAAAAATTATTCTGGTGAATATGAGAAAAATTCATATTCATATTTTCAACTCGTATTTGAGTCCAATACTACCTCACCCCTGTTTGCTATGATCAATAAGGTTTGTCCTCTGGAAACATTTTGCAGAAACCATAAGAGAAGCTTGTTTGTACAGCACACAGAGCTCCTTTGGAAAAAAGACACTCTGGGGTGTTCAACAGACTATCCCAAATATTTCTCTCTTTTCTGTTCAGACCAGGTGCATCTCAATTTGATTTCTCTAATAAAAACTTGCATATGCCCATCTGTCTGTATGAAAACAGAATGTTCTATGGCAATTATTTGCCTCCCTGTAGGCAAAGGGTGAGATTGAGAATGAATTACAGGCAACACATTAATTACACATACATTGCACAATTGGAAGTGAAAGAAATTTAAGAAACTACACTGAATGTGAGAAATAGCCTAAATGTGTTCTATAGATCAACTGATAGAAAGGAAGATTGGGCTGATAAAATACAGACTTTAAAAATACCAGGTCAATACTAGCTACAACATGGTGAACCAAGTATTTTGAATAACCTCTGGGATAGTTTCTGCTTATGACTAATACCATTACCAAAATTCCCTTGAGGAATTTTGACAGGACTCTGTGCAATTAGGAAGATATAAATATGATCTATATTTTGTCATGTCTGCTAACACTGCCATAGTTCAACCAGACAATCAATTTTAAATTGGATTGATGTAATGAAATCAATATAAAATTTGTATCATGGATGGGAGGAACAAAAATGCCTCAAGACATTTTAAATGTCAAGACATTTTAAAATATTTTAGCATGTTATGCATATCCTACATTGGTATGGCACCCAGAGTTAGTTTTGCCTCTTTTTTTTCCCCCAGAGAAGATCATGAGGTCTTGGTTTGTCCCCAGATCTTAAAATGCTTAATCAAAGAGCTTTGTGTTAATGTCAGGTATAGGACATCTTCATCTGAGTCATTTGGGTCCCAGATCAGTCACATACCTATGATTAGTTTCCTGTAATTCACAACAGTAAAGTCTGAGGATAGAGGAATTTAGCAATTTTCACTTTGAATGTCCATGAATTTTTATACATAGATTGCATTGGGTATAAATTTTGAAATAATCCCTTTTTGCCTTTCAAAGGAAAATTGAGGCTTAAAACTCCATGCACCATAATTGCAATGGAAATGAACACACAAGAAAACAAAGCAGTAGACCTCAGCATAACTCTATTCCAGTCTTGCTAATCTAATCAGATTTTTAACTTTTGTGAATCCGGACTTTCAGGAGTATGCAAGGAGGTGGAAATTTGAATTTCCATTAAAATAAATTTAAAAAATCCACAAGTCTCCCATCCTTGTGGTTTTGTTACAAGTTTAAAAATATGTCAGAGATAATATAATCCTTCATGATGAGTTCAGATACGGTGAAGTTTGCAAAAAAATGTCAGTTCATTGTGAGCTACATTTGAATCAGCTGAAAATGTAGCCATAGAAAAGAAAAAAGGCATATAAAATGAAATAAAATTGAGCACAGAAGCATATGCCCACCTCCTGATTTGTCAGTCCATCTGAGGGATTTTAGGATTTAATTAATATTTATACATATTGCTTTCTGCAATGCCTGACATTCTCATTATAAAATGTGACCAAGGACAATAGAGAGTGAATAGACATGGGAAGGAACATGCATATTTTTGGCCTGGCTACATTTCTATTTGGAAATATTGGTGGGATGTAAGAAATGTCCCACATAAATGTTCTTGTATAATTTCAAGATTGTTTGACCTGAAGTATTTATACATATGGAGCTATGTATGAATATACATGTTGGATGGGAAGGGTTGTGTGGATTTTATGGTACTAGACCAAGCATCAGAGACTTCACTTTCTACTTTGGATAGGCCACAGATAACAACATTCCTGGAGAAGCAATGCAACTCCTCTGTGCTCACATGGAATTATAAGGGAAGGGGTAGAATCACCATCCCTGGAAGTGTTCAAAACTCTGTGGATCTGCTGCTCCAGGGCATGGCTCAGTGGGGACCTGGCAGTTTTGTGTTAATGCTTGGACTTGACAATCTAAGAGGTATTTTAAAGCTTTAATGATTCTATGATTCTATATATACTTCTGGCTTTGTGATAAGCCTTCACAGAGGAATCTTTTTGTTGGTGTGTCCCTTATGGAACCACAGTGACAGTTTTCTAAAACATGTAAGGAATATTTGTTTCTTTAGGTGCAAGGAAACAAAGGAATGAAAAATCTATTTTTCATTAATTTTTTCCTCTTGAATTCCTCCCTGGGAAGGGAACATAGAGCTTCCAGTAATTGATATTTTGTATTACACAAAATGTACACTGTGGCTAAAGCTTTTCCTGACACGAGCGGCTACTTAAAATGCCACCAAGTCTGAACATACACATCAATTTCTGTCTGTGCAATGTTTCTTTTGAAGCCTTTGATCTCACCTTAGTTTTAAAGCATACTGTCCACAACCTAATTCAAAAAGGTGGTCAAGCACTTACTTAAAGATGTTGTTACCAATACAGTTTTCCAGACTGAAGACAGAGACATATTAAACAAGGTAATGAACTGATGCTTAATGAGTGTATCTTCCTCTGAAAATCTCAGGTTGATAGAAACAAAGATTTTAGAGCAGAAAGGACCATAAGATGATGCAACTTCACTTCCTTTAAAACACAAACTATCATATTTCATCTAGTTGCTTGTGTAACAAATCCAAATGTTCAGTTAACAAGTACTTAGTAAGGGGACAAATGACTACTACTACCCTTTAAAGAGTTGTGTGATATTCTCAGATATCTGATTTTTAACATCTTTTTCATGTTGTGGAGAATTAATTGAATCTCCTGCCAAAAGTCAATCTCGTTTGTCACAGATTCTCCCACACTTGTCCATTAGCAGTCTTGCTGACTCATTTTCAAGTTATCTGCCTCTTTTATGTATTGTTTTTCTTTCTTTATTTTTTCAATTCCCTCTACTACTTCTGGCCTTCTTTGGGAAGATTTTTAATGTCTCCATTTCTGTGTACTGACATTTTACTAATCCTTCCTCCCTTCACCGCCTCCAGTTCACCCCCATCTATCTTTCATAGTCCCAATCTGCCACTTTATTTTCCTAGTGAAATCTGGGAACAAAAGGGAAAGAAGGAAATCAGCACTAATGCGTGGGCTGCAGATGGGACAGAAATCCTTATCGTACTTTGAGAGCAAAGTTATTGTAGTGATGCTGGCTTGCCTTGGGAGAAGCTTAACCATCTCAATACTTGCCCATTTTTGAGTCTGTAGTCCAAATCTAAAGGCTTACTGTGGACTATAAGAATGAGCAGTTCTCAGAGAATTTGGATCATTAGGAAAAACTTCACTAATGGAGCCACTGTGATATGAAAAAGAGTGGTGTAAAACCATGGATAACATAACACAGGAAAGGAAGAATGCTGGGAGAAGAGTTTAAAAGTATATTGGAAACTGAGGTGTACTCTGCTCCTGGACTTGAGTTTAAAAGAAACTGTGCCTTTTAATCCTCTAAGAGCCCTTGGAAACTTTGTCACCTTATCCTATTGAAATTCTAGTTTGAAAGGAAATTAGGCAGCTTTTCAAATTAAATTTTGGCTAGGATACAATTACTCATAAAACACAACCACTGAAAAAAGCTATATTTCTTGTTTATTTATCCAAAGAGTACAGTCCTGTCAAAACCACAAGCTGATATCCACAGTCCAGTTCTTTCAAGTTACAACATTTACTTTTTCACCAATCCAAGCAAAAACCGTCTGTAAGAAGGGAGGGGTGAGCTGAGGGTTTCTAGCTGATCTTTAGCATCCATAAGGCTGATCCCCACCTCTTTAATGGAGGCCTGATCTCTGAACCTGCTCTCTGGGGCAGCTGAATTCATACCAGGACACAACCAGCAACTTAAGCCAGGTCCTCACAAAAAACCCTCACAACATCTTGTCCACAGGGATGTTTACCATTGCTGTTTAGGTGTTTATCTGATGGAAGGATCTAGCTATGTTAAACACTACCATGCAGAGATTTCCTAATATTGAGATCAACTCAGGACCCCAAAGCAGTGGAACCACATTGCCATGAAATATCACCAGAGGAACAGGTTAACTATCCCAGGAACTAGCCACAGCCATGTAATCCTACTACTTGTAGGACCAAATCTGTGTTGTCAGACCTGCTCCTTCACAAGTAATTTGGGTACCTTTAAAAGCCCTTCTTAGTTACCTGAAAGGCTTGATGGCAGCAGACAGCACACTTAGTGCTGGCCACCAGTATTCCTGAGGTCAGTGGAGGAAACCAGAAACCCTAGAGGAAACTGAACCCATCATGAAGTTGGTATTAAACAGAAGTGGGAATTATCCTATTCTGGAAATACCTATCTCTTTCTGCTGACTACAGGGTGTGCAAGATAGCTACCTGAGAACAAACAATAGTTAGACAAAGTTAAGGGAGGTGAGTCTCTCTTCCAGGGTAGATATTAAAGCATCAAAACACTGGTTTTTCTTTCCTAACTCATTGCACTTGCTGAGCCAGTATAAGCCACTCCAGCAAAAAGTCAATTTTGCCAGTATAAGCAGTGTCCTCATAAAGAAAGTGTTGGTACAGCTCTCCCTATAAAGCTGTTGAGTGTAGATTAGATTTTATTTGTTTTATTTTTCTTTTCAGCTTTCATGGATTTTACTTTTATTATAAACAAACTGGAGATGTTGCTACAGTCTATGAGTTTGCAATGGGTGGTTTTTAGTGGTATCAAGGCGTGTAATCACCTTGACAACAGAAGCCAAACACACATGTTCAACAAACCAATATGCAGCAAATATTTCCTACATTAATCTTCCCAAATTCAGCAACTAGGTCATTTTTCCTAACTCCAGCTTCTCAGTTCAGTTGTTCTTGAGCTTTTGAGCTTATGATCTCTGAGTGTCCCCTACCTCTGAAGGGGAGGGAAGGTATTCAATCATGCCCCTTCAGTGCTTAATCACAACTTTAATATGGTTTCCTTCCTGGTTGGTTGTGGCATATATTGAATTAGGAAGCAATCCTGTCCCAGATCCACAAACATACTGCCAACCTTATTTCCTCCACTTAATGTAATCCAGTCTAGGCTTGGATAATTGTAGGCTTTTGTTACTCCCACCATGCCCTTTTCACATGCTTCTTATATGTACAGTCTATAAGTCACTTCTTAACCCAGTTGTTCTCTCAAAACAGGTGGTCTATATTATGTTCCTTTGGGGTCTGACTCTGCTTCCATTTACCTCATCATAAATCAGGAGTTGCCGTACCAAACTGAATGGTATTAGGTCAGGGTAAAACTGATGTAAAAGAAAGAAAAGAATTTAGCATTATTTCCTGCTACCGTTCTTCTGCGGGAGAGAACCACTATTATGTGGTATAACCTTTAATTTCATTTTTATGCTCCTTTTGGGACCCTTCATTTTATAAATTGTCTCCTCCCCATCAGTGAACCAATTTTTATGACTGAAAGGTCTGTTCAGCAGTAAAAGCTGAGTCTGTCTTCTGACTGGAGCATGCCTGTGGGGTTCAGGAGTCTACTCCTATCTGCTGCACAGTGAAGTTGATGCACAGTCATCTTTCTATTATTTAATATCTACAGTCCTTCCTCTTTCCATTTTTAAGAAATACAGAATATGATTGCCAGAGACAGAAAACTGCAGCAATTGGGTACATCACTGAGCCTGACATTGATTTTAATGGGCCTGAGGTTTAGCCATCAACACGTATTACAGAGCTACGAATCACCTCATTGAACCAGGTCCAGTCTTGTATCCAGTCTCTTCACACTTTAATTTCCTGTACTAGCCATAATCTGGAAGAGGGGATATTTGGTGGTATTTAAAAGAAAGGCAGAGTAAAAAAAAAAAAAAAAAAAAAAAAAAAATTACCCAGACTCTCTGAATTTCCTTCAGTTCCATTTTTCCTGTTATCAGGTTGATCCATCCTTTCATTCAGCAATGGAAGTCCCACATCAATCTGCACTGCAGTGTGGTAAAACAAACAGGACTGAATAACATCTGGAACATTTTTTTTCTCCATTGACTGTTGCTCAGAACAGAATCAGAATACATTTTTCTGAAGTTTAGAGTGTGTGAATAACAAGGAAATTGTAAATGACAGATTCTAAACAGCATGATATTTTTTTCTTTTTCTAAATTTTAATAAGGTAATTCAATCAGTATCAGGTTGGAATGGAGTAAAGGGCGGTAGAAGTCGGTTCATTGGAAAAAACTCTTGGATTAGTGTGAAAACTGCTATTTTTCCACTTAACTCTTTTTCTTTTCTTTCTTTTCTTTTCTTTTCTTTTCTTTTCTTTTCTTTTCTTTTCTTTTCTTTTCTTTTCTTTTCTTTTCTTTTCTTTTCTTTTCTTTTCTTTTCTTTTCTTTTCTTTTCTTTTCTTTTCTGGTTTGTGAACAACTAAGAAAGAGCATTGTCATGAATACTTCTTTCTTTCCCCCAAATTACAAAGAATGCTCCTCTGAATGCATCATTTCAGATTTGATTCAAGATTCTGTAACATCACTGTGTTTCTCTGCCCAAAACTGATAGAGACAATCTTTCATTTTGAAGAGCTGTTACTACTTAATATCTGGCAAATCACAGCTTCAAAACTGAAGCACCCTTACAAAGAGAGCATTTTATCATCAGAACTAGAAAACCATAAAGAAGCTGAAAAAACGTTCATACTATGATGTATCTAGCCTAACTTTAGTTTCATCAAACACAGAATCGTGTTTTCTGTCCTCCAAAGAAAATTTTTTATTCATATCACTGGTAAATACCTCTTTAGTTCATGCCTTGGTCCTGCTAGGATTTGTCATCTAAACCCTGTCTGTTCTCCAGGGAATGCAGCATTTTATATGTTCTTTTACCATCTTTAGAAAAAATCTGCAGGACATGGCACTGACCATGACATTGCCTAAAAATATGGTGGCATCATTCTTTTTCTCTCAAAAAAAAACCTCAGGAATTGTGCTCATTTCAAGAAATGCTTGACTTTGTGTAATAGACTGTTCATATAATTTCTCTCTCAAAAATTATTTAACTTCCAGATGACAGGTTCCATCAATTCAGGCTCCTTTTGAAGTGGTTTAGCCACATAAGAAATAGTTAAGGAGCTTCAGAGTCATCAGGACACTTTTTTGAGGAGGTGGATAAAATTCTAAGTCTTGCTTCAGCAGCTAGAGATCCTTTAATTTTTTGGTAACTAACTAATGGGGCAAAAATACATTTCCTCTTCTCTTTGAAGGACTTATTTAACTTTTCCCCAAATATTTAACCAAGACAAAATGGACCATAGGTGTCCCCTTTGACACAGGAGAAGGAACTGGACCAGCACCTCCCATATTTTCTATGTGCATTTTCTTTATTGCTCTCTGCTATGGAAAGATGAGGGAATTTTTGAGCATAAACTATAACTGCATCTTGAACAAAAAAAGCACCAACCCTCACTCTGTCTCTGAGAGAAATAGTTTGAGCAGTAAAGACCAGCACAGGTTTTATGGCTATGACTCCCACCTGGAAGGTGGAGGACACGTTTGCTTTATACATGATGTGGATATATACACATTTCTACCTTAATTAGGAGTAATATCTTGGAATACTCTGAACTTTGACAATATATACGCATGCACATGTACAAACACATACTTTGGTTTTGAGACATGAAACTGTACACTTAGATGACCATTATAATATTTGACTCTTTAGTCTCAGAAGTGCTATCCAGAGCAAAACCCAGTTCCTGAACGGGTGCAATGATTTAAGATTAAGTCAGTGTCTGCATCTCTCACCTCCCTATTCTCACTTGCAACATGAAGGAGAATATTTTGTTTACCCACCACCATTACTCATAGTTAGGGAGAAACACCCTTGTGAGACCAGGAGGGCTGATTCCCATCTCACTTGCCCCAGTTCAGCATGATTTCAGACTGGGAGGACTGCACCCAGTCAAATTGGTACACAGGAGGTAAAAACTGTCTGTGGCTGAGCTCGAGGAGCCCCAGAGGACCCCCGTGACAAACATCTGCTGGGAGCATAAATAGCAGCAGACTTGTATGGCTCACCCAACTCTTTCAAGCCCTCCCAGTGCTGTGGGTTTTGTGGGTGAGATGTTCAGCTTTGGGCTCATGAACACATTTATTTCATCAGGGCATGAGTCTGAAAACAAGGACATGAAAAGGAGTGGGCAACATGGCTGGGCGTGAGCCACCCCAGGAGTCCAGGCAGGTTGTGCCGCCCGGCACATTGCTCGGCTTGGCTTGGCTTAACTTGGGAGAGAGGTGTGATGTGAGTCAGCCCCAGGACTAGTCCAAACAGTTCCAAAAGCCTTCAAGAAACATTTCTGAGGTGGGACTGGCTTGCAGTGGGAGTGGGGGAGTTGGAAGGGAAGCGTGTACATGGTACACATGGGTGGCAGTCATGCAAAACCTTAACTTCTCACCGGGCAGTGACCTTAGTATGTTTTCATGTTTATCTAAAAAGATAAAAGGTATGTGTTTGCTCAGGAATGAAAACATGGGTAACATTCAAACAGAGGAAAGCAGAAACAGCAGTTTAAGAGGCAGGGAAATGTAAACCAGCACTGAGAAAGGTTTGACTTTGCCTCTTTTTTTTTTTCAATGTAGAGGTCATGGCTGCATTGCATTGAAGCAAATAGGAATGACCAAGCAGAAGATTTTGATAATGTAGAGCAGAGCTCTTCTAGGAATACTTCTTACTGTCATAATTGTAAGATCCTAAAGCTAACAATATAAATATGACCAGAATGAACAGTTTCAGATTTTTCTAATTGTAAAGGAGGCATTGAGTTCAGGATTTCTCGTAAGGAAGAGGCTAAAAAAGAGCCAGAGCTTGTGAATGTGCCTTGTCTTTTGCATAATGCCTTGGAAAGACCAGGTGTTTCTTGAGAATTTTTCAGCTGTTTCAGCATCTTTACCAAACACCAGGTAAAACCATGTCAGTAAATACTGTCAAGCCAACATAAAATAAATGAAATTAAGGTTTAAAACTGTTGGGAGGGAGTGTTTTGTTTAAAAACATGAAGGAAGCTTCTGAGTGGATACAGATTCAGGTCGCTGGAGTGAAAAACAACAATTTACATGGCGTGGATTGAGCCTGTGATGTTTCTGAGGTATTGCCTTTATACATATCTGATTTGATAGAACTGCTAGCAAAGCAGACTCCCTGTGTACAGACACAGACAGCAGGCTGCTCAGACAAAGGTTCTGATCCTTATCTTGTACCAGTTTCACACTGGTGCAATCCCATCACTACCAGCCATTTTGCTCTGGATCTGCTCTTGCTCCTCTTGCTACTCTTGTGTCAGCCCTGGGCCCAAAGTTTCCCTGTGAAAACCAGGAGAGAGAAAAATAGCAAAGAGCGGGAAAAAAGATCAATTTTTCATTTGACACCAAGTAAATCATGACTTCCTTGTGGGATGTGGTACCTTTTCCCACTCTTGGCTCCATTTCCCATAATGCCCTTGACCCCAGAGGTCACCTGTCATTGGAAGATGAAGCTCTGAATAAACAGAGAAGACCCTGTGGTGTCTCTTATCTCTGGGTTTTGCCTCAAATCTCCGGGTGGAGTTTTAAATTATTCATCCACTGGTGCTCTCTGCGAGTTACACGTCTCCGTCACCTGCCCCCCCTTTGCCTGCCCATTTGTGAGTGAAGGCGGTATCCTTGGGAACCTTATCAGAGATCACAGATTCAGGCTCCAGAAATGAAATAAAAGAGGAAATTGGCTGTATTAGCATAAGAGGAGTCAGCCTGGAGTTGAATACACACATCACCCAGAAGCACCACTGGCTTCTCTTATCAGTAACGTCTGATCATCACTTCTTTATACACACAGGCACACAGGCACACATGCACCACACACATGCACACACACACACACACACACACACACTCCCCTCTTTAATTCCACCCAGCCCATTCCTTTGTTCCAGCTCACATGGGGGAGCACACGGAATAAGGTCAGATGGCATGAGTTTCCTGAAGCAGTTTCCAACACTCCCAAGTCCTCCTAGGTAAAAACAGCAGACAACAGCATAAACAAAAATTTATTTATTTATTTATTTTGTTAGCAGAAATTATGATAATCCTGTAGCCTCAGCTGGAGGGGGAAAAAAAGTCAGGATAAAGATTTCAGATAGAGGATTCTGTTAGTTCAAGTATGATTCCTAGACCAATCTTGCTGTTTATGTCTCTCCAGTGTCTCCATGATAATGCATAGCCATGGTTTATGAGTTTTCATTAAAATATAAAAATCTGAAATCTATATAACATAATTGGACATGTTTTTGAAAATTAACACAGTGAATAATTTTGAAATTTAGAGGTGAAGATTTGTGTATTTGAAACAAATAATTTTCCTGTTCTTGCTTTTTTCATGGAGACATTATCTCTGATACTACTTCTGCAGGAAACACTACACATTGCTCCTTCTCGATCAGAAAACTGCCCTGTAAAGGAGAAAAAAAATAATTGTTTTATATTTTTCATGGCATGGTGAATTGGAATTTTAAAATTATGCCTTCCTTATGTGTATTGTGACATAATTGTATACATGGCTTTGTACTTTGCTGTGTGTAGTTTTACTCATGTACATTTTTCTTTTCAGAGTTGCTGCTGCCCCTGTTGCTATTGAATCTGGTAGGTGGGCAAAAAATCATATCAGAGGGAATTGACACTACAGACAGAGGAAAACATGCCCTGTGAGATCAACTTTGCTCACATTTTAGAATTATTTTTCTCCATCTTGTGAAAAATAGCAGAAATTAATTTCCCTTCTTTTGACATCTGTTATTTTGTTAATATCCAAATTTGGTAATTTCCATGCAGGGTTTTACTCATGGCAATATCACCATATCTCTACAGAATGAGACTCCTTTGTTCTCTAATGAATATTACCAACATCATGAAGTAAACATGCATTGGCTTTGGACATTATAAGTGGTGGGCTAAATTATGTGGCCCTTAATTAAGCAGAACTTTAATTGAAATGAAAACTAAATCAAAAAACAAACAAACAAACAAAAAAAACCCAAAGATGTTCCTTCATTTTTAATGATGGAAGCAAGATGAAATCCGGAGGTCTTTGAATTTTGGGTCAAAAAATGCAAAAGAAAGCAGCTCCAATTCTCCTCTCAACATTTTTTTTTAATATTGGAGTTACTACTACTGTATAATGGTAATGATAATGATGATGGTAGTAATAATGATAATAATAATAATAATAATAATAATAATAATAATAATAATAATAATAATAATTTCTATTGGTTTAATTCATGTTACCATGGATAAAACATAAGATGATAGTTCAATAATTCTATCCATTTATTCAAACAGAGATATGCATTTCTAGGAGGATTTGCTTCATCTCCCCTTTGATCTCTGCAAAGTCCTCCCCATGTTCTTGCCATCCAGAGTAACATCTATGCTTAAAGGGCCTTGATGGTGTTTGGAGGAAGGGATTGTGTCATACAGAACCAACCTTAATTGGATTTGAGTGGGAGGCATGATATATTAGTTTGTAACCATATGCAGGACTGGTGCCAATTTTTTCCACAAAATGACTCCGGATCTACTGAAGTTGTTGTGAAAACAGCCCTTGACCTCAGAAAAGCTAAGCATACACCCTTAATACCCACCTCTCTGCTCCTGCAGTATTCATCACTGTAGGAGGCCATGGTATCTATCACAAGAGGGTAGCTGGGAGGAAGATGAGGGTGATAAGAATAGCAGGGTTCACTTTTAGTCGTAACGTTCTTCTTCAGTTCCTTATTTATATGTAAGTTGCGCTAATCTGACCAAGAGAGAAACATCTGCTTTGCAATGTCAACAGCAGAAAATGCGGAATGTCATTACAACTTTTGTTTGTGTCACAGCTGGAGGTTGAAAAGGAAAACCTATGCATTAATTAAGAGTTTTTTACAGATGATAAAAATTAAAACAGCAAGGAGAGCTGACAACATTGTGACCTCTGTTAAACAAGATTAAACTTGTTCATTGACTAATTCAGCCCATCCAGCTGAATGGAGCTGCTGTAAAATGGAGCCTCACTCAGAGTCAATGGAGCTAAATCTCAGTTGGGTCAGTCACACCCTGGAGGTACTTGATTATGTGTGTTCTTAAACAGAGAACTTGGGACACAAATGCTCTTCACTACTGTTTCAGTACACGGGGTAGAATGAGAATGGATCAGAGATCTTAAAATATGAAGGTAACATTGTAAAGGTGTGAAGTGACTAGATAGTAGATCCTGGTCTTTTCTCAGTCATCAAGATCTTCGTTTCACCATCAGATTCAGTGAGAACAAGATTTAATCTTTCTACATGTTCCTGAAATCAATTGGAGCTTCCCAGATAAGAAATACTTTTCATCATGCAAACTTTCTAGTATTTCTCCCTGGTAGAGTTATGACATTGATCAATATTCTTCTAAGACGTGGAAAATCCCATGGAAAAGACTCTGCAGATTGGAGAAAACCACCATTTCTGTTTAACTTGGGGTTGCAGCATCATGTGGGGGAGCTTCCAACCCCTGCCATGGACCTGGGTTCTGGTCAAGGTATAATATGCTAAAGAATTCAGATTCTAAATAAATTTGGCTTATTAACTACAATTTTAATGAAAATATATTTACAGAACTGCGTATAGTGCTTGTGAATTTAATGGAAAAGGACTCCCTGTCATGTGAAATAAGTGAGGGGTTAATGTTTCTTTCTTAAAAGACATCATGCCTTTTAACCCATTAGGATGCCAATTTTTTCTTTGTTCCAAGTATTCTGATTCTCCAAACACAAGTTTTTTACACACAAACACTTCATTCTGTAAAAAATTGGGATCTTTAAGAACAGAAGCACCATGTCCTCTGGAGCTCCATGGTACTGCAGGTTCTAATCCAGCTACCTCAAACAAACTACACTGTACTCATCATGCCTGAGGCAACTCTTTCTTCTCCAAGCCTCTGACCTCCCTGTAAATCCAGGTAGTTTCCATGCACTGGTTCTATATAACTCATGTGGTCAAGCTTTCTGTATTTTCCCAACCAGCAGAACAAGCAATATATTTATTTATTTATTGAACAAAAGTTGATATGTTTACACAATCCCACATGAGTTTGGGACTCAGGGATGTGTGCCTAAAGGTAAGCAGTAAGTCAGCCTTGAAAAGGGCTCTACAAAGTGTTCTTGAGTCAATCTGCAGCTCTTGTGTGAGTCACTGCAGTGTATTCCCACTTACTGGGTAAGAGGCAATTGCTTGTCTGAGCAAAATGGATGGCAGCCTGGAGGGGCAGGAAGCTGCACTATTCCCTTTTTCTGCAATAAGTGCACTGTGGCAAGTTGGCTGCCTGGTATTTACTTCACAGAGAAATAAGACCCCTTATTTCAAGAACTGAGACACAGCTTCTCTAATCCCAGGTTTTGGAAGCTGAGCTTTGCGTAACGAAACAAATCTGCATGTGTCTGCAGCTCATTAATTCGTTACATCATCCTGATAACAAACTTCGGTCTAGAGGAGCTCTTAATTTTGAACACAATGTTGTCTTTTTGAATTCTCCCCTACCTCTCATATATACATTTGTGATGAGATAATTATTGGAATTTAACTTTTACCTTTTGCATCGACAGGTCTCAAAGCCCAGGGCAGTCAGGGTTTGCATTTCTCTGATGATGATCTGTCTTTTTGTACGTGTAAAAATGCCAAAGTATTCTTTTGTGTCTTCCCCTGCTAAAAGTCAATTAGCAAATGCATGCCATTTGTCATTTATGTAGGATAGTGTTATATCCTATTTTATATCCTATATGCCTATTTTATGTGCAAGTGAGCAGAGCCACAGAAGACATTTTGGAACTTCGTCAAAGCTAAGCTTTTTATTCAGGGCTAAACCTCAGAATTCCAGTCTGGATACCATTCCCATCATCAGCTGGCTTGTGCATTTTGATAGTGTCGGGGGATAGTATCTAAGAGCTCTCTTTTTCCATGGGGACCAAGATCTGAATCTATGCTATCTATGAATCATAGGGCAGATACATGGATGCAGAACAAAGAATGTCTGTGGAGCTCTCCAGAGATGATCATCTTTATATTTCTATTTCCTAATAAAGGCTTAAATTATTTCCTTTTTCACTGAAGAAACAGATGCCCCATTTCTTATCTGGAGGAGGAGACCATAAGATCACCAATACATTATTACTGGAAAGGCTCACACACTCCTATGTAACCATTACATTGCTGGGAAAAAAAGGTGTATAATTAAAGCTATATGAGGTGCATCTGAGCTGTGTTTACATGTACCAAAACCTGTCCCAGCTGTTTTCCTTTTCCTGATTCTGCAGTTACAATCAGGGTATTTATGCTCCCTTTCCAGCAATTAAAAGCCTGTATTCATATGAGATATTCAACTTACATATTTTATAGGGAACTTTTATCACCCAAATTGCATTTCAAGAAAATGTCTGGACAGTACTATAAAAGATGTTTTGGAGACAAGACTCCATTTATGCATACAAATTTGGAAAACCAGTATTTACCTGGGAGGCAAAGCATTCAATGTTCAATGTAGAAAACATATTCAAAAGACACAAGAAAAAAAGCAGCTTTTCTCCTGGAGACCTCTGTGCTGCTTTTGGGATAGTGGTGAATTTCAGGTGCTAATAACTTGGAGAGAATTCAGACCATTGTAGGAAACACACTGCTCCTGTCCAAACTAGTCATGGAAATTAGTTCTGTATGTGGCCCTGTTCTTCCACTAAGAAATGCAATAAGGTAAAGGATATTACAAGTTTTTCTGTATTCACATTTTATTTAGGTTAGGATTTCCCTGTCATGTGCTGAACTGGGATCTCACAGACCTGGTTACAGGGAGAGTGCAGGCGGGTGAATTGGTCTGAGCACAGGAATGCACCCCAAGGTATCTCACATGTCCAGAACCTTGTGGGGAAAAGACAACAAAGTTCACTACACTTGTGCCAGCAATCTGACAACTGGGTAATATAGTGTAACAAAAAAATAAAAACATAAAAACCACTAATTTTTGACATTCTGACTGGTGACATTTCCCAAACCTGTCAACAATGAGCCATAATTTATGTACAGACTTATGGGAGCAAATGAAACCTTCTCTGCCTTCCTGAGTATCATCTCAATGCCTCTCATCGTCAGAATGCCTCTGCAGATATCAAAAACAAGTTTGGCTTGGGATTTCCCCCAACTGCTGAGGTGGCTTTTTTAGGGAATTTCAGGTGGATTTTGGCTGCTTCTCTTTGGTTTTGTTGGTTGTTTTTGTTGTTTTTTGGGGTTTTTTTTTTAACAGCACTGGTGATCACCTGAAATCATGGAGCTAATGAGGTCTCCATTTGCATGGAATAGGCACTGGGTAAGGAATCATAATTCTTATAAAACTGTAACTATCCATTGCATTTTTAGATCTAGGCTATTCTCACACTGGTAGGAAACATCATTTTTCTAAGGAGTTTTCCTAAATATTCTGAGCTGTCTCTGAAGAACCTCAGTTTTCTACACCCTCTGTTTGGAGATCCATAAGGAAAGGCAGACAAGTAAATCTGGCCAGGTGAGTTTGCATACCTCCAGTAGACTGCTCAACCTTGGAGTCTCCCTCTCTGGAAACATTCCAACCCCACCTGGACACATTCCTGTATCACCTGCCCCCTGCCTTGGCTGGGGGATTTGGACTGGATGATCTCCAAAGATCCCTTCCAACCCCAACTATTCTGTGATTCTGTAATTTGGTACTTCAAGCTGAGATGTTGTGAATGTGCCCTTTTGGTACCAGAGCAGGTACCAGGTTGACACAGCCTTCTTTTCCACGTGTTTCAACACACAGATTGGCATTCCACAATATGGAGAATTTCTTGTTTTCCCGTGCTCTAATCAGCAAGTAGTAGACGTCTGAATTTTGATCAATTTATGGGAAAAAAGATTTAATTTACTTTGGTACAATAAACTAAAAAACCCAATTAATTTTAACTCCTAGTTAAAAAAAAAACCACTAAAAACCAGAAAAGAGTAAAAAATGAATAAGCACAAATTTTATCTTCTAAACTACAACAGTATCTGCTAAAACTATTATATGTGCAATACTCTGGCTCAGAACTTACAACCAAATCAGTGGAGTGTGCTGTTGATGATGCTTCTCTACTCTTTGGCACTGCAAAACATAACGATTAATTAACAATATTAGCTTACTGCTAAATGTCTGAGATTCTGTATTAACTGACAAAAAAAATACTTCAGTACAACTTCTGATTTACATCATTTGTGATGCTGCCCTAAAAAATATTGTATTGATTTACATCAGGCATTCTCCTGGGTGTGATTCAGGCACTACAGGTAAATACAGTCTACATTGATTTTAAGGCCATTTTAAGGTTGGAAAACAGAAACAAAATATACAGTTAAGTGTTTAACTTAGCAACTCTCACAGCTATTCAAGCTCTCTCATATTCACACAGAAAAATATGAGCGTACAGATAACGGCCACCCTGAAAAAAACTCATTTAAAACTGGACTTTGGAACTCCTACAAAGCAAAAAAAAAAAGAAAAATAGAAGGGAAGACTTGTTTCTTTTCACCCACAATGCTGATGTCTATTCCTGCTAGCTTCTTTCACACCAATGCATAATGTCTTTGGATACTTATCACAATAGCCCCCTTGGTAAATGAATATTTTTATTGCAGTAGCCTTTGGAACTTAAACAAAGAAAGATGGGTAGATTCCCACCCACAACATTAAAGTTTTCCTATTCACTGACACCAAACCATGTTCTAATGTTTAAACAAACCCAAACGCTTGGGAAAATTTAGATTTGACCTCTGTGGGCATGTTAAACAGTTTACATTACAGCAAACTCTAGTTTTCCCTCATGTGCATAGCACTTTGGAACTTTGTCAAAACGGAACAGTTTCAAAGCTGTATGATCTTCACCCGGGGGCCTAATTGAAGCGGCATGAAAAATATTTCTTTCTTTACTTCTTTACTTTTTCTTTTTTCTTTTTCCCTTTATAAAGCTGGATCTGAAGCTGGGTACTCTCCAAAAAAGCTTATGAAGCTGACAAACATTTACCTCCTGGTCCTACAACCCTAAAACTTCCATCGCAGAAATTCAGAGCAAAGGTCAGACGGAGGAAAAACATATTAGAAGCAGCATGACAAGCCAAGTTTTATTCTACTTGAAAAGCCAGCTTTTTCAAGTCCTTTTTCTTTCATATTGGTTGTTTGAAAAGGGATCTGAAGAAAAGTCGAAATCCCCATGTAAATGCATATATTTTCAAACAGGAGGATACCTATGTAGATGCATATTAAGCTGCATCCAGCTTTGGTAGGCAAGCCATGTTTGAAGAGCATTCCCAATGCAGTCGATGCTCATGTCCCTTCTGAGTCCCCATTGAAGTTCATTTGCATCAAACTGAAATGAATATTTAAGAAAAAAATTAGCTGTTTAATTTGCGGTTGCCAGTGGCATAAGAAATATGCATACAGGCTGCTTTCTTGCCAAGCAAAACACTTCTGCAGTAAATGTTCTATCTGTGGAGTTCTGAAATTTATATTCCAAGATTTATGCCAGAAGACTGGTTTGGGCACTATAGAATGTTTTAGGGGGTGTCTGGGAGTGTCAGTCTAATCTAGAAAATTTATGAAAGAATCATGTAGATATGTATATAAATATATATATATATATATATATATACACATACATGTGTGTGGGTAACAGATTCTGCTCATGGCAGGGGTGTTGGATTTAGATGATATTTAAGGTCCCTTCCAATCCAAACCATTCTCTGAACTTGATAAAACCCTATTAGTATACATTGATTTGAGCATCAAAAACGCAAGACAATCTAGTAAAGGATTAATATAAGAGAATCACAGATTTCTTCGTGTACTCATGCAGATATGAAACAATATATATAATTTTAGCAGTCCTAATTATTCTAACATCATTCAATTTTTTTTTCACGGTCCTATTTGTTGCTTTGAAAACTCTGCAGTGAGGGGAAAGACTGGGGAGAACAGGCCCTCTGGTACCCTACAATTTTCTACACCCAGGTAACACAATCTTTGTTCATCTGACTAACTCCATGGATGGGGATATTTCAGTTCAGCTCAGAAAATTAAAGGCAGCAAAGATTATTGGATATGCTTGCAGAATTAATATGAAACTTTAATCATCCAAAACATATGAGCTTCAATGTGTTCCTACAAATCAAATGCAAATAATATACAGTTCCTTGGTCAAATCCTCAAGTGGGGAAAATCAACTAATCTGATCTATATCAACGGAGGATGGGATCTCTGGTTTAATCTCTGGCAGGATTTTCTCAAAGAACATTTTCCAAGTTTAATATTCAAGATCCTGAGAAGTTTTGAAATGCTCCATAATGTGAAGACTTCCTGAAATTTTGAGAGCACATCTCAAACTGTGACTTGAGACTTGAGGGACATGAATTTAAACTCTTTACAGTACTCTCTGAATATTTATAAGGAAAGAGACATTTCCCAACTACAGCTCCACAACATATTAAGTACTTGCAGCTACTGCTACTGTCAGAAATGAGGGTCAGGGATTTTGTTTCATGTTAGGGGATCTTGTGTCATGTGTAAATGCCTCAGATAGAAGGCACATATGATACCTTTATCCATTAACTGAGAAGTCTGACCAGACTTTTCAGTATGTCAGATTCTTGAGACTGATTATTTAGCATTTGCCAATCCAGATGCACTGTATTGGTTTCAAACAGAAGAAGTCCATGTCAATAATATTCATCTTTTCTCAACCCCAAGAGAGGTTAAAGAAATGTACAAAGTCATTAGAACCCTGTCAGTTGGTGTGTATTTTCGGATAGAATAAAATGAGGATTATTTGTTAAAGATACTGCATGAGGAATATTTCCTTGAGGAAAAATATCTGATGCAATTTTAGAATGATTAAATAAATAAGAACATGTGTACACATAAGTGGATTCTGCAAAAAGTATTTTCAAAAGCTTTGCAATTTAATTGAAATGAACTGTTTTACTAAAATTGTTCTTTTTAACCACTTGCTTTCTAAAAATTGAAGAGTTTATTATAAAACATACAAATATATATATTACATATATATATATATATATATATAAGACTTAATTTCATTATTTTTGTCACTTTCCTCTTCATACATATTAGTGGATCCACATGGCAAATAAGAAGAATTCATTGGTTTGTTTCTCCTCTTTTTAAACTGCAGCTTATCCAAAAGCATTTCAAAACCATGTAGCAAAAAGTCCCTTTTTCAGGAGATCCTAAATCCTAGAAATGCTTTGATATGTGATAAGAAGGCTGTTCCTATATGGGCAGAGCCTGATGCACAAAGGTGCATGCAAGAGCAGAGATTCCAAAGTAATTCTGATTTCTGGTAAGGATGCTGAGGAAGCACAGCTACATTTGCAATTGGATTTCCCCTTGGGACACTGGTACCAGAGAAAACAGACTTTTCATTGCAGTACATGTAGAATTAGCCATGTAACTAGATAAGTAGTACACTGTTGCAATATTAAAATTTATGTGCTCATGCACCTGGAGGCTTATGAAATATCAGGCACTAGATGTTTTTTAGAGGATTTAGAAGAATATTATAGGAAACATTTTCAATATTTTAAAATTTTCCCTGTTTTTATTTGTATCTTTGTCTTTATTTCCATCCCCCTGAATGCTTTTTCTGCCACATATTAGAGGAGGAATTCTTCACTCAGTAGCAATGATGATAATGAAAAACAATTGAACATCTGATAAATATCAGAAGTGTTATTTGCATTGGAATAGTTAAAGCAAACTTCTGTGTGGTCAGAGATTCTTCTTTCTCATAGTAACTCAGAGTTTAAGTGCATGGACAGAAAGAATCATATTCCTTAGTCCAACCCTTCTGTTTTTTCTTGTCCATTTATCTCACACAGCCTACCTACATTTTCCCATGATTCAGGATCCCAGTCCTGACTATCAGATAGCCACTGTCCTTCTCACACCTACAGTGTTCTTTGAGTGCTGCCCTTATTTACTCTTTGGGATTTCAGTGCTGCAGGCTGCAGAGCAAATTATATGGGAGCAATCAGTTCTCATTAGAACTTCAGCCCACAGAGCCAAGGAATTTACTGATGTGATCAGCATTAGCTGTGATTATCTCTGGTTTTTAGATATGTTGGCCCAAGCTACGTGATTTTTTTTTTTCATTTATTTTTTGATGCTCTGGGATTTGTCACTGTATGAAAGCAGTTTCTGAAGGAGGGTGACTCTACTGTGCATGGCCTTAACTTGATAGAGTAGCATGCAGAACAAAATTCTCTCTCTGGAAAGTAATCCACTGAGGAGAAAGAAAATCAACTAATTCTTTGAAGTGAATCCTAACAGTAATATCACTCAGCTAAATATAAATATCCTTATTAGAATCATTAGATTATATATAAATAAGGGGACTAAGCTAGTCTTTGGATAAACTTTTTTATTTTGATTTATTTTTATGAAAGGAATATATTTTATCTTCACTTCTATCAAAGTGCTATTCCTGGAAAAATCAAAATTTGGTAAAATCCATTTAGTTTTCTAAATTTCTGCACTGGCTTCCTTTCTGAAATATAAATTGTCAAATAGTGCTGACTTGAGCTCCTCTTTATAGTGCCTTCATATATTACTGTGGACCCAAATGTTTGGAGAGAAGGGTTATCAGAAGGTATTTCCCATCTCTTCTTTTCTCCAGCTTTTGCCCAGAAGATTTCCAAAGGAGTTTCCATCACAGCAATTACCTGAGCTTCTCAAGAGCTCTCAGGGTTAAGTGTAATTATAACAATTTTATTTTACATAAGCCTGGAAAGTCTCACATTTGTTTTGCATGTATCGTTTCAGTTATGATTGAGTAGTGGCATATGAAGTTGTGATACATGAGGGATTATGAAAATTCAAATAAGAAGGAAGTTCCCTGTTCTACAGACCTTCCAATCTCTGTGGAAGACAAATGAAAACAGAAAAATCCTTGAGAAGAGGAGGTAATGTGACTGTCCTGCCCAGTGTCTGTACACTGGGGAGTGCTTTCAGTATATCCGACTCAGAATCATTTTTTACTGCTCAGATTCTCAATATTGAAGAGAACTTAATTTCACTTTCTCCTAGGACTTGTTTCTGAAGCTCCCAGTACATTGTTTATATGTGGGCTTGAGGTAATTTTCCCAGAAAGCCCTGATCACCCAGCAGAAATCGTGTTGCCCCAAAGGAGATAAAGATCACCCTGTCAGTGCATGATCTCTGCTCTCTCCTTGTTTTAATCATGCAAAAGTGAGTGAAAACACCTAAGAAAGTGGTCAAATGATTCACATTTCATGGAACATATTAAAATTTCTCAAAGAATGCTTTTTTAGTATTCAGGTTGAAAAAGGGTCAAAGTGAACTGCTCGTACTGGAAGGACAGGAAAATAACTAAGCTGAGAAGAAAGGAGCTGGATCCTGTTCTTGCCATGCCTGCAGTGTCCTGATGGCTGGTGCTGCTCAGCATCATTTTCAGTGTCTTCATAAATTTCTGGTTATTTAGCTAAAAAATCCAACAAACTGAGCACCACACCACCGGTGCTAAATCATCTAATTTTCATGAAATTTGCACCAGAGAGATTGTAGAGATGTGTGATGTGATCTCCTTCTTCTGTGTAACCTCACACCATATGCTACTGCTGAAGTTTTTATTGCATTGTAGCACTGGATCAGTTTTTATGAATCTTCTGAGATCAGAATATCAAATTCTGCTGCTAAAAAACACCAAAATTTTGTGCAGAGACATCAGGGTCCTCTCAGCTCCCTAACAAGGCAGCAGAACAATATAATTAAAGATTTACACAGATTTTTGACAAGCTTTGAAAGTTATGCTTCACATTTTTTGATGAGGTTTAACTTCATCTGACACTTTTTATCTTCAAATTCTTTTCTCACATTCTGGGCTGCATCAGCTGTTCTGTGAAACTCAAGAGAAAAAGATGGAAGGAAAAAGTCCATAAATGCACTGGAAATAGTTAATTTAAGAGAGATAAAGGAATGGATGGCAATCATAACCCTTGACTTATTTAGAATCTATCATCTACAGGGGAGAATGCTGAAATACAGTACAGATATTGTATGTTTATTACCAAGGTTCTGATAGGATTAAAACAAAACAAAAACAAAAAAACAAAAGAAAGATGGGGTCAAGATGTTAAAGATTTTCATAGCTAAATGCTAACATGACCATTCGAATAGCTTTCTTCATCTTCTGGTTTTTCCAGAGATTTTTTGTATAGCCTGAGAAAGAGTTTCTCAAAGACCTTCCAGTAGCAAAATACACACATGTCTGTGAAACAGCAAAAACATTGTTTTTATCATCACTGGGAACATACACATAGCAAGTGTAAAAGGTAAAAAGAGAGTATTTTTGCAGAAAAAAAACCCCAAAAACAGAAGAACATAAAGACATAAAGAAAATACTTTTTCTTGCAAAATATTTTTCACTGACAAAATGCCAAATATATGTATTACAGTCATAAGAAGTAAAACAGGACTGACATGTTCAGGATGCTTGGATAAATACATGTAACTAACAGCTGGGTTATTTTCAATTTGAGATGGTCCAGTATAAAACTGAACTTTCTTTCCATGAAAAATATTGAAAATTTAGAAAAAATACATTGATCATCTAAAAATCTTAAAATGGCTTTCCAAATAGGAGCATAAATATTTTTGTTTTCAGAAGGAAATCCCTTTTGATGCCCTTCTAATGTCTTCAAAGAATAATTAATTGGTTTTATTGCAAATTTAATTACAGGCTCCAGTATTGCTTCGACAGAAATTTTAGGATTTTCTGTCATAAAAGTGAAGAGCCTTCATTTCAATAACCAATCTGAGGACATCTTGCATGCTCACTTCCACTTCCCCTACCTACAGATAAGAAACAAGATTGACATAGAAGTGGCCAGAGAAGAGAAAATTTGAGGTGGGGGGTGTTGATGCTGCCATATTTCCTCGTGCAAGGTCCTTGTGGTTGATTTATCAGCAAACACTCTTAGCCCTGCAGAGGAGCAGCCTGGCAGGTGAAAGGTTTGTAATGCTCGGGGTACCAACAGCAGCTTTGGGCAGCAAAGTGAGGGTTTGCTATAAATGAGCAGATCTTTGGATGATCCTATACCTAAAATATAACAGAGAGATAGCCTAAGAGAGAGAGACTTATTCCAGTTTCCACAGTATTGGAGTCAGTGAGAATAAAATTCTAGTGAGCTTTGGGAGTTTGACTTCTGTGTCAGAATAGTCCAATAGGAAGAATATAAGTGACAACAATAGAAAGTTCATAAGCTAATTGAATATGTATTTCATAGAAAAACCCCACACATCTAACATTCTTTCCAGGAAACATACACAAGAATAATGATCTAGATATTAACTTATGAAACGTTGCCTACAATAAGTTACTGTTGCGTGTCGTTTTACTGCAGGCAAAATGAATGGGAGGCTTTGACTTAATATAATGAAAATTTTCTGTATTTTCCTCAGTTGAGAAGCTTCATTGAGACTTTATATTAGTGTTTCATTATATGTGAGATGGGACAGAAATCTACCTGCTTTTCACTGCCAAGTCTTTTATCAGACGAGAACATGTATTTCTGCAGTCGTGTGAAACAGAATTGCAGATGTTCAGAGCCTGTATCCAGAAGTCACTCTTTTCTTGAGGACCCAGCACAGATTTCTATCATATCTCTCAGCAGCTATTTTAGTGCTAGCAGGGACACATTAGGACATGTCAGGGTGATAATGTGTTGCGTCAGCCCTGGCAGTTGTGTAAATGTGTGTGAAAAAAAACCAATAAAACCAAACCAAACAAAAAAGATTCTGCTTAAATTTCCATCACTGCAGAGTCATGCTCTGAGGATTTTGAAGAGAATAAGAACCAAGTGTTGAATAAAAATATGGTAAATTAAACCTCATTTATACTTGGCAAATTCTGCATGGTTTTATTCATATTAAGAAATATTACTGGCTCCTCACATTGAGCAATGTACCATTTTCTTCTCAGTAAAGAAAAATCTAAATATCTTTAAACTCTGCAAATTACAGGGTTTGTAGTAAACTTCTCTCAAACAGAAACAATTAACTACATCTATACAGCTTGTATTTATTACCTATTTGTATAGTTCAGAATAAATAATTGATAGGACAATTTATTAATAAATAAATAATAATGGGATAGAAGAAATTGTTCATGCCAAAGTCATTCCCACACAGTTTTTCAAGGTGTTAATTTTTGTAGTGTGATTTGAAGATTATCATAAAAATTGCTATTATGTAAAACACTTTTTTTTTTCCAACAAGCAGACACTCAGTTTAGGCTTCCTTGCTGTCTTCAAAACATCTGATTTGACTTGCTAAGCTGTAAAAGATGAGGAATCAGAAACTGCTTCACAACAAGATCAGCCTCCACAGAAGTACTGGACACCTTGATATCAGTAACTTTTATCAGCTCACCTAGGTAAGCCAATATCCTTTGTACACCCAAAAGCTGGGTATTTCAAAGCAATTTTAAAACAGGTTTTTCAAATCAGGACTTCCAAAGCACGCAGGAAAATCCAGCACCCAAATGACATCAAATATCAGTGCAAACTCTGAAAATGTTTCTCTGCCTGGGGTTTATGTGGCAAGGCTTTAGTAGCAGAGGAGGCTGCAGGAGCGGCACCTGTGAGATGACACCAGAAGCTGCCTGAATGTTGGACAAAGTCAGTTCCAGCCATCTCCAGGACAGAGCCAGAGCTGTCCACAGCTGAGCCTTTCACAGCCATGGTAACACCTCTGTGGTAACATATTTAAGGGGGAGATAAGAACGACAGAATGTGAGAGTCACCCATGTCAGTGATGAAGGAGGGGCAGAGCAGAGATTCTCCTGTAGCCCATGGTGAGGCAGCTGTGCCCTGCAGCACATGGGGGTCCATGGGGGAGCAGAGATCCACCTGCAGCCCATGGAGAAGCCCACACCAGAGCAGGTGGATGTGCCCTAAAGGAAGCTGTGGGTCAAATTTAGCAGATTCCTGGCAGGAACTGCAACGTGTGGAGAGGAGCCCACACTGGAGCAGGTTTTCTGGCAGGGTTTTTGTTGAAGAAGTGCAGCCCATGGGGAGGACCCACACTGGAGAAGTCCATGAAGGACTGATTCATGGAAAGGAACCCACTCTGGAGCAGGTGAACAGTGTGAGGAGGACTGTGCAGCAGAGGAGAAGAATCATGAGCTGAACCCAACCCCCATTCCCATTTCCCTGTGTTGCTCAGGGGTAGAAGAGTTGGGAGTGAAGCTGAGCCTGGGAAGAACAGAGGGAGGAGGGAAAGGTATTTTTAGCTTTGTTCTCATTTCTCATTAACCTACTGTTTCAGTGGCAATAAACTATAATGTCCCTAAGTCAAATCTGTTTTGTCTGTGACAACAATTCCTGACTGATCTCACTCTCCTTACCTTAAACCATAAGCTTTTCATTGTTTTATCTCTCCCTGTCCTATTGAGAAAGGACAGTGATAGGGCAGCTTGGTGACCACCTGATTGTTAGTCAAGGTCAAACCCACCACATTACCCTAGAATTCAATGAAATCCCCTCCTCAACCTTTCCTCCCTCCCACAAATCTCCAACCACATCACTGGCTGAGCCAAGCTCGACCCTGCTGGCCCTGCAGATGCTGAGAGACAGAGGGAGATCCTCTGCAGGTGTGCTCCAGCCTGCTGGGCACCAGGAGCACAGGATGGCTCTGCTCCCATTCCAGCTGATTCGTGGAATTAATTGCCCAGGCAGTGAGGTGAAAACGAGCCCTGGTGCTTTCATTGGCACCCCTTGGATTTTCACAGGATGCAGTGTTGGGTGCTCACCTCAGTCCCACAGAAGACACCCACGGCCCCAGCCCCTCTGAAGGCAGAGGGAGTCTCATGACTGTTGTCATCTTTAATAGTTCAGGTTGCAGGTTATGTCAAGATACCACCATTCATTCCACCAGTGTATTTTATTCAGTTATTCCATTAGCTGTGCTTTAAAAAGGTGAGTGGACACACACTGACCTGTCAAAAATACAAATTTTCTGGTCATTTATCTTTGGGACACTACAGTATTTAATTACACATTCACCTACTGCATCTCAAAAAAAACACCAAAAAAAGCCCAAACCAAAAAAAAAAAACCCAAAAAAACCAACAAACAAACAGAAAACCAAAAACCAAAAAAAACCCCAACCAAACAAAAGTGCCCAGCAGTACCAGAAGGAAGGGATAGCACATACAAATATCACTATTCATCTACTAGACCCAAAACTGCAGTTCTTGGTTTGTCTGGTACTTCTGCCACCAACACAATAAATGGGCTGCATTAACATACTATCACTAAAAATATAAGGCATCTCATATAATGGGAATAGAAATCATAGTCCTAAAACCTGTCTGAGTCTTAAAATATTTGAATCATTAAATCTATCTCCGTCTTTCTCTCTTTCAGCAGGTAGTAAGATGCATACCCACACTGTGAATGTGTTAAGCAAAGAAAAGAAACACAAAATTAAAAGTTAAATATATTTTCAAAGCCCAAAAGGAGCAATTTATTGCTGTAGGAGAGAGAACAAATTGCTGAGATTTTTTTTTCCTTTTTTTTTTTTTTTTTTTTTTTTACAAATGGCTGGGAGTGTTATAATGTATTTGATTTTTTTTTTCTAGAGGTAATCTTAGATGTGGAGTGAATGAAGTGAAGTCTGTTATCAATCCATAACATCTGCTGCAGTGTCAAGTGATGAAATGGGTGACTCCAGAGCCCAAGACAGCTGGGATGGCTTTCTTAATGCAGTAGGGTATTGTGCAAACAAACAGGCACTGATACCGTCTATGGTTGTCACAATTATTCAAGCTGGTGATACATCTTCCTGTATTAGCTGCTTGAGAAGCCCTATTTCTTTTAAAAGTAAACTACTGTATAACAATCACCCATTCTGGTCTCTACCTCAGCTGAGTGCAAACATAATAAAACATTGGAAATAAAAATAAATTAAAATTTGCCACCAGAGCAGTAAAGCATAGAAATAGGTATATACGAGCTTGGAAAAAACTCAGCCTACTCACAGTTTATAGAGCTAAGAAATAATGTATACCTTTATAGCTGGATCTATCCTGGCAAGATTATTCTGCTTGTCTGGAGTGCCTCCCAGTTCCTGGCAAATCCAGGACATTGTTCAGAGAAGTAAAAACCAAGAGCCAAAAAAACCAAACCCAAAAAATTATGGATCATGACAAACATACCTTTGCCATTGCAGGATCATTACTGAGATCACTCAGGGGATTTCAGATTCAGGCCAATATTCAAATGTTGCAAATATAAGGAAAGATAATGAATCTAGATTCAAGATCTTAATATATATAAATAATCATTAGCTCTAAGACAGTAAAGCATTTTCTGCTTACAGAATATGTATATGTAAAAAATGCATAAAACTTCAAGAGACAGTTGTTATGAAAACTTAGTAACTAGTTTTCATGAAAATCTGAAAATTACAGTTTGGATTTGAATTGCATAATTTAAGTGCAGAATGTAATCAAACAGTCACTTTCATTCTCCAAAACTAAGAAATGTGTGAAAGAAATTTATATATATTTTTTTTCCATAATGCAACTTTTCAAACTTCAACCAAATAAAAACACTTGCTTTTGGAAATTAAATTTAATTTGTGATATTTTAAAGAACAGAGTTGAAAAGGATTTTATCATTTGCATTTAATAATATCATCAACCTAAATATAATAAATTGAATATGTATATAATACACACATTATATGAATAATACTTAATATATATAATTTATAATATATATGCATATGCTATTCTTCGGCTGAAATATGACAGGTTTTCTTTATTTTAGCTCAGGTATCAAATTAATTATATATTTTTTTAAAAAAATCAGATATTTACTGAGTACCAAGCACCTCTTCAAGAACAAAATTTTAGATTTTCAGACCAAACTTTATCTGCTTTTCTTCCTTCTTTCTCAGAAAAACAACAAATCCAGCACAACTGACCACTGTGATCATGGCATTGAACTCTCTCTTGTACATGTGGGAGAGAGGGCACACAGACCTGTGGAACTGGTTCCAATCTCACTGGGGGTGATGAGCCTGTGGTGCAGAATGGAAGTTGCAACACCAAGGGCTGAAGGGGATGGGAAGAGTGTGCTTGCCTGGATGCTCTGCCTGATACATTTTCCACTGCCTCTCTCTAGCTCTGGATCAGACCTACACAGCCCTTTCTGGATGAGACCCCCCTCATCTCTGCAGGCATCTCAGAAACATTTGTGTTCAAGCACAGGGGGTTGAGGTTTTTTTCCTGTTAACTGAAGCTGGTGAATAGTTTTGAGGCTGAGGATTCTCCCTCCTGTTTCCCAAGATGATAATAAATTACCAAAATGCCAATTTTATGTTCTCATGCATTCCTGACTTAATAAAGGTACCTTATTTGCCTAGAAGTGTAGTGTTGGCTATTGTTTACCAGGAGGCTGGAAGAACCCAAAGGAAGATTAACAGATTGTGCCAGTTTAATTTGGTGTGATCTGATTCTGTTAGATCTTCTCATCTGATTTCGTTTTTCAAAGTACTGAGTGGAGAGGGCAATTTTCCAGCACATGACCTTTCAACAAACCTTAAGCTGCTCCTGGAACACCAAGGATTACACATCCACGGAGTGTGGTGGTTATCAGGAAAATTCATCAAAGGGCTAGACAAAGAATCAGGCTGGGTGGCCCCAAAATTGTTGGTCATCTGTCAGGAGCCAGAACATTCAGTTTTGCCAGTGAGACTTGCAGGAACCATACAAAACAAAATGTTAAGGACAATATTCAGGTCTGATAGCATATATGCCTAAAAATATTTTAGTATCCCTGACAGAATTTCACACTAAGTGCTTTGTAGGGAGTGGGAAAATTTCTGTTTTCCTTAAGCAGCAACATTAAAAATTCTTCACTGAAAGAGTGAGTGGGCACTGGAATCTCCTGCCCAGGGAGGAGGTGGTGGAGTCACCGTCCCTGGACGTGTTTAAAAAACAGACTGGACGTGGCACTCAGTGCCATGGTTTAGTTGATGAGATGCTGTTAGGTCATAGGTTGGACTTGATGATCTCAAAGCTCTTTTCCAGCCTAGTTCATTCTGTGATTAACTTATGGCTAAGGCAATGCACTGGCAAAAAGCAGTAAGGAAGATGCACAGAACGTGCTGGGTCACGGACAGGAAGGCTTGGCTCCATGATAGAATGACCACAGAGAATCACAGCTCCTTCAGCTCATCAGTGAGAGAGAGGAAGTTCTCTTCCCGTGCAGAAATGAGCAAGGAGACATCTCGAAGGATGTGCAGAATTGCTCTCCCAGCTGCCAGTAAAATGGAGCAGTGTCAGCCTTGTTTGCATCAGGAGAACTTGAGGAGCTTCTCATGTAGCAAAGACTTCTTCACACTGAAGGAATAACCTTTGTGCAGAGACATGCAGATAAAAAAAATTAAATCCCTGGTTATTTTTCTTGTGTTCCTAAAGAAGTGAGATATTTGACCTGTCTCTCTTTCCATTTGTCCTCACCTTATTCTTCCAAAAACTTCTAGACTTAAAAGAGTCAGCCAGATTCAACAGGTGTTGAGAGGCTCAAGGTTTTATGGAATCTGGCAGCATGTAAGAGAGACTCCATATGAGGTTCCACGTAAGGAGACTTAATTAGAGAAAAAAAAAGATGGCAAATTCAATAGCTGCAGTCTGCAAAATTATTGAAAACCATACTGTTCTTCAAACCATTTATCTCTTAAAGAGACTGGTTGCTGAAACTGGGAATGTTGCTGGTAACTTCCATTATCCACTTCATCCATTCCAAACACCTAAAAAAAGACAAACCCCCTTAAAAACAGAGCAATACCCTGCCTCATGTGAGTGAGTTTTCTACTTCATTTTCTAAGCATGGCTCTCTTTATATAAAAATAAAAGCTGAGGTAAGATGAGGTAATTTCAGCTCTATTCTATTTTTATCCTTATTGTTATATTAAATCTCAGATGGAGATGAAAACCCTTGATTTTGCAGTACCTGTCCACTTCTTCTTTTGACTTGCCGCCCAGACCCTCATGAGCCTGTGCTCACAGCACAGCAGCTCCCACCTTGGGAAGGTGTGCCAGGGATTTGTGCAGTTGGGGATAAATGGCTGGATAAATGAAGTATCAGATTGCTTTTTCTACCTTTCTTCTCTTGTTTAACAGCCTTTAAAAAAATAAAGAAATGAAGTGTCCCTAAAGGCTCTTAGCAAATTATGAGGAAGCTGTAAAATCTTTGCAGAATTTGGTTGGAAAATTCCAATGAGAATTACAATGGGTGTTCAATAATTTTGGCACAAGTCCCTCTATCAATACTGGAAGTACTCCTGAAATTTTTTAATTTCCCCATGGATACTCTCAAGTAAAAAGAGTTTGCTGGTGAAATTTTCTTGACTATTACATAGAGAAATGTTGATCTGTATTTTCCAAGGCTGTGCTTCGGTTAGTTCATACTGACCATGAGAAAAATAAAAGCATAATTATTAGTAAGCTTTTATTGTGTTTTCATCACTCACTGCTGTGGAGACTGAATCAGATTGAGCAGATGATCAGCTCAGGTAACTAGTGGAATGGCTGAATAAGTTTGAAGATTCTCCTGTTGTGAAACCAGTATGCAGAGGGCTGGATTATCTTCTGTTCTGTCTTCTCTTTGTACAAATGTAAGGGAAACATGGTCTAGGATAAAACCAGGACAGTGAGAAAGAGATGAAAATTTTACAGAAGGGTGTTAAACTGACTCCTGTGGAAGCCTCCTTGCCCAGTTGCCCACTGACCCCTCTTCCATCAACTCAGAAGTCTGTAATCTGTTTTCAAGTTTTCTTTTCCCTTTTTCTCTCTTTAGAAGACTAAGGATTTTTTTTGGTGTGTGTCCCCAAAAAATTGAAATAAATTTCTAGTTTTTTTCAATAAAAGAAAAGAAAATTGAAAAGTATATAAAAGTTCTTGCAAGTAACATTTTCCTGTGGCTCTGTAAAACCAAACAGTCAATATTAAACAAACTGAAGAAATCTGATGTCTTTTTGCTTTAGGCTTTATTTAGGGTTTATACAAATTTATAAATTTATACAATTTAGGCTTTATAAGAGGGTTAATATCTCTCAAAGTCCTGTTATTTGGGGTCTCTAGTGGAGTTGAAAAATCCCTCTGATATGGTACCTTGGGCAGCTTATGTACTTCAGCTTTCATGCCTGTTATATGGGGATATTTGCAGGACTGGCTAATTTTAATTTTTTTTTTTATGTAACAATATTAATTTCAAACCACTGAATCGCTTACATGAATTCTTTTTAAAATTTGTATTGTTTTGTCCAAACTTCCACCACCAAAAATGCCCCTAAAAGGACCAAAAAGTGCATCTCAGAACTTACAATGCTTTTGTTCTGAAATTTACTAGAATTTCACCCAGCATAATGATTTTGATTTTTTTTTTTATGTTTGGCTTTTTGAAAAAATATTAGTCATTCTCACAACTTCAAAAAGTCAGAGATAAAAAAAGCCTCTCAGAGATCCAAAGGGATCAAAAATGTAAATAGGGGACCTGTCCCTGTTCTTCTGATGGTTATGGTATTTTTGCTAAGCTTCTGAGATTTCGCCTGAAACCCCAACCCCCATATTTGTGAAGGAGTCACAGACTTGGTCTCTACCTCTCTGCCTTTCAGAGCTCATCCCAGGATGCATTCTCAGACCCTGAATCAGATCAGGCTTCTCACAGAACAAGGCAGCCACGGTTCTTGCTTTCGCTCAAGACTCTCGTATAAAACAACAGCCTTGCAGTTTGTGTTTGAAATTATTCTTCTTTCCAGGCATCTTCTTGGCTCTGTGTTTACAGTTCCAGTGAGTGCAAAAAGGTTCCTCAGGTGTAATTGGCAAGTAGAATTTGTCTCAGAGTGGATAAACTCCAAACACGAATAATTCCTCCATTTTGCCTTAGGGCGTGTTTGTGTACTGTAACAGAGTCACTCCCAAAGCTGTTTCACAGAATCACTGAATGGTTTGGGTTGGAAGGGACCTTAAAGATCACCCCTTTCCAACCCCCTGCCATGGGCAGGGACACCTTCCACTATGCCATGTTGCCCCAAGCTCCATCGAGCCTGATCTCAAACACTTCCCTGGGTAACCTATTCTGGTGCCTCAACACCTTCACACTTTTTCCTGATATCTGAGCTATTTCATATTAATGGTCAATATTTTGGATTCGTGTTCCTCTACGCTGCCTCCTACATAGTTAAATACATGGTTACAATTTCAGACTTTGCAGTAAATGCTCATATTTAGCCAAGATATCAATTGAAGAAAGAGCAGCCGATGAATTGTTAGGTGCTAAAATGAGGGTTTCTCTCTTGCCAAAGATTCTTTAACTTGCCCAGAGTTTCTGAATTCAAGCTCTTCCTCAACAGAAGGTAAACTGGTGGGAGATCAACCTTTCTGCTTGGAATACAAGAAACTATTTGTAAACCCAGATCAGCTGGAAAAAAAAAAAAAAAGGAAAAAAACAAAAACCAAAAAACCAACCAACCAAACAAACAAAAAAAACCAAAAACAAAAAAAAAACACCAACCAACCAAAAAATCCCCTCTGAATTTGCACAGTATATGCTGTCATATTTTCTAAATTAATTCTTTCCTTTAAAAAAATCTAACTTCTCTGCTATCAATATTAAAAACTAAATTTCCTTTCAAAGCTCTTTTTTGCCTAAAAATTGACATATGCAGAGAGTGGGAAAATATGGATTTAAATCACCTAGAAGCAAAGTAGGCTTAATTAACTTTGTTGTTGATTCTGGAGCCTCACACTAGACCATCCTGCAAACACTTTAATAAATAAGACCTGATTTAGGAGGCATCCACAATGCATTTCTAGCCAACAAAATTACAACAAAGACAGATTTGGCTGGTGGCAATGATCTAATATCTTCAGGAACTCATCTTGCACAGCATAGAATAACTTATTGCAGTTATAAGCTTCAGCTGCATTAGTATCCAGTGCTCCTGGAAAAATATCTCCTTCTGCTTTATCAGCCTAGCAAGCTCCCAATGAAGATGGATTCTTGTTGGGAGCAACAGCCTGGACTGAAAAAGAATGTGGTGAGAAAGCCTGACATCTGTCTTCCAATCAGAATCCCAATAAGCACACAACCAGGGGAGGCAGGAAGGGGAGAAACAAACATAAATATTATTTTAAGAGATCTTCTAATGTGCAATATTTATATACAAATACCAACTAGTGTTGCACACAGCACTCTCAGGTTTGTGAAATATATCGAAGTACGGCAAATTGGAATGAGTCCTGAGTTTCCATTTACTTTATCTAACCAGACTTATCAATTCTTTTTACTCCAAGCTGATAAAGTAGAACTGCAGCAGACAAATGAGCTAGCAGGGCTGACATAATGTGTTGTCACAAAGAAATGGTGAATTAAAAAACCCAAACCTTGACTTTGATCACCTCTAAAGCTCCTGCTTTACTCAGCCCAAATTAGTTGTTTACTCATTCTTTAGGGAATGTTCGATATCACTGGGAGGTGAGCAAAGAGAAAAGGAGTGTGTGAGGGGAATTTAGTTCCATTTTATCTCCAGCTTTGAAGGGGCAAAATGGAAGGCGTCAGGGGGGACTTGATGCTGGTCCCCTGTTTCATTAATAACAAAAAGTCACTGGCCTCAACAAGAATAGGATCAACTGCTTAAGTTTGCAGATTCTATTTCTTGAATTTCATGATGCCTTGCCTGATGCCTAGCTTAAGTAATTGCAAACATCAAGGTCTGTTTTGAATTATAAAACAGAAGTATGAGAGATGTGCCAGATGAGAACTCTAAGATCACAGCTCTGGGTTTTGCTGCCAATGGTAAGGGAGGGAGCAATTATATAAATTATCATTGTATCTGATCCTCTCAGAAATTTTGGGATGTTTATTCCTACAATTTTTTTTTTCTTCTCAAAATTGCATTTTACTTACAGAGAGCTGAGCACCAAAGAGTCACAATGGAAACAGGGACAAAAGTTACAGCTTTGGGATAACTGCCCTGAATGAATGGCTGGAACATCTTTTTTCTTTCCTTAAGTACTTTATGCCACATATCCCAGTAAAGAAAACAGCTATAGTTCCACTGAGATTAGGACTTTTGAGACAGGAGATATCATTCATTTGTCAGGTCCCCCATGGGTCAGATATAAAATAGATTCCTAAAAGGAACTAGCAGGTGAATGAGAAATGTAAGGCAAAGAATTATGAACCACATTCTGACTTTTTTTTTCAAGAGTAACACAGTTAAAATCAGCTGTGGTTTTGTTCAAGAAAATGTTATTGAATTTTACAGCAGTCATTTAAATCAAAGTCATCTTCAGTCTCTGCTGTGGAGTGCCAGGATATCTGAGTACCCTGTTGCAAACTATGTCTGTCGTGGATAGTGAAATTCTGCTCTGCACTTACAGGTATCGGGTCTCTTGTATTTACAACCATATTTCAAAACTCCTTTCTTCACCTCTCAGCTTTGATGAACCTTTCAGAGAAGCTGCTGTAAGGAAGCAAACACTGCAGGCTGTAAATCAGAGGGTGCTGTGGACTATAAGCACACTGGTAAACAATGCATTGAAAGGCATTTTAAAGGAGAGACAGAGTCCCATGTTTATATGTAGCTCATCAGTGTTTATCTAGGTGCTTCTCTAGGCTGTTATTCATTCCCTGGAATTGCTTAGAGGAAAATTAGGGCTCTTGGCTCACTGAATAAAATCAGAAAATAACAAAAAAGGAGATGTTTAATACCAGCCTTCGTCTTTCAGCGCAACACTGTAGAAATACATCATGCCTTCTCTCAGTTTTTTTTTTTTTAATGAAACAACTAGAAAATCCACATTTGTATTTATTTTGGGAATTATTTCACCTGGAGTTAGCATTAGGAAATGAGGTAAATAGAAATTGCTTTAGATTTACCAGGGAAAAATGATTGCACTAATACACAGCACTGTAGATATGTAACACAGTAGAATGGCCTGAATTACCTCCCTGAGGTACCATCCCTTTTGACATTTGGAGGATTCAGTTTCAAAAAAAAAGATTCATAAAGTCCTATATTTCCTCAAAACAAAAGAAGAGGAGTTTTATTTTTGTTTTTCAGCTGACATTCAGAGTTTTCATCTGAGTCTGGGACTCTCATCAGAAGCAGTGGCTTGAAGAAATGCACTAAATACCATCAAATAAATGATAAAATCTCAAATTGGTGAACCTGCTACCTGCATGGCAAATTACCAATTGCCAGCTGTTCAATGATAGTCAAAGGCTGCCAAATAATCCCTGTATTGAAATGAAAGGTTCAAACCATCTGAAAGAACAAACAGACCCTCCAAACAAGCCTTGAGCACAGATAACTTGCAAACAAAACAGAGCTCGTGTCCTCCAGTGGATTAATTGCTACAAGTACCTGCCATGTTCTCATCACAATTTGGATTTTGTAGCCTTAAGGAAAACAAAGCTTTCACTGCCTGCAGCAATGTCTGAGGTTGTGTCTGCTGGTGTAAGGAGGGAAGGATTATTCCAAGAGATATTGGCTTGCACACATGTGATGGATCACAGATCCCTCTTAAAGTTAGCTGGGTGGTGAATGTACAATGTGCTTCTCAGTCTGACAAATCCAGATATGATATTAAATAATGAGATCCAATAAGAAATCAATGAACCTTTGTCTTCAAAAATTGCATTTTCGATTTTATCATTACAAAAGAATGGCAGTGATTAGACACAGAAAGGCAGGACTATTGATTGTGCAGTCACTTACTCCAGGCTAAAAGGCAGATGGTTTCAGTATTGTTTGATCTGCAATATTTTGGTGTTAAAAAATCTCAGTGCAACTATCCAGATAATGAAAGTAACTGTGCTGCCCCTTGGATACCTGACAGAGAGCCATGAACTCTACTGAAGTCAGTGTTTCCAGGGATGAAAACTCACTGAAGAATGGGAAACTGAATTATGGAAAAATCTGTTCTTCCATGTCAAAAAATGAAGTCAATATGCCTGCTTGGATTGCAAATCTGGATGCTGATGTGTTTATTACATTGAGCACCAGACACTCTGCTTGTTTTCACTGGTTTTGGTCAAAACATGCATTTATAAATATTTTAAACCTGATGACAAAGACTGAATTTGTCATTCTAAATTTTGCACAACTGTATTCTAAAGTGCACTCTGACATCCTGTGGGTGCAAAGAAAATTACCATTATTTATTACTGCATTTAAAGAAGTGCTTGCTGTCATAGTTAGCAGTGTTTAAACAAACATATACACATATACACATAATATTTTTGTTCTTGTATGGGAATCTCAGAAACTTTCCATGCAGCACTCTCATTTTTCACCATTTGTAGTATCCTTTTTCTCTTGTATCTTTTGTCCAATCAGAGAAAGTAAAAGGATAAAATTTAGGATTTAGTGTGTTAATCTTTCAAGTTTTCTCTATAAAAGACGAGTCAATGGCTCCATTTCCCCCCAGTCAAAGCAAATTCTTTAATTATGGAATGCTTTGAGTTGCATGTTCGACAACGTCTCATTTTTAATTAACTGAATTCTCCCTAAGATACCGTGGATAATCATTGCCAGCAAACTTACCACGCCACAAACGGTAGGAAACACTGACATCTTGTGGGGAAAGAAAATAGGGGGGGACAGACTGCTTTAGTGAGGAATTAGTAGATCTACAGAATTCAGAAAGCAGATCATTCCATACATATATTAAATTGCCAATAAGTACCTCATCTCATAGAATCACAGAATGTTTTGAGTTGAAAACAACCTTAAACATCATCCTGCTCCAGCCCTGTGCCAGGAACACCACAGGCTAAAGGTGGAGTGGGAATATACAGATAAAAATATGTCTATTAAACTGAACACATAGACATGTATTCATATACATGCACCCACAGCAGAAATCCAGGGGTTCTAACATTTTTTTCTCTGTAGTTGCTTTCAATGTTTTTTACTGAAACTTGTGGCTGCATTTCTGCTAACTTTATGAAACACAGCATATAGTCAGCCTCTGTGATTCTCAACAGGACTGATTCTAAAACTTTGGCTTTTTAATTTTCTTTTCTTTATTTTTCTGCCTAACAAGAAGATCTAACATACACTTTCCCCCTGAAAGTATGTGAAAAAAACACATCAAGCAAAAAGAGCAGAACTATGCAACTGAAGGAACCACTGTATTGAATACAGAGGCTAGAAAAATGCACAGGTTATTAAAAAGCATCACTAAAAATGTAGTTCTCAGCCTATTTAATACTTATCTCTACACCTTGTATTTCAGTCATAAGTTATGCAGCCTAGTACATGCAGCAATTCACTGATGGTGTGGAGCAACAGTGGCATCTGCTGGCCACAATCATCCCCTGACTGCTAAAATTTCTCAATTGTTAAATTTCCTCCAGATCTAGTACCTCCTTCTGATGCCTCAGCTTTTAGCTTTTGTATTTTTCAGATTCTGTGCTGCTTTAGTGTGTGGGTCTGGGCTTCACATTATGGGATGGTGAGCTCTGTGCACAGAGCAGGGAGACAAAACAATTCCTGCTCCAGCTGGGCACCAAGGACAAATGACCCAAATCTCAGCCCAGGAGCACAAACCCCGTGGGCTGGAGAGAGAAAAACAAGCAGGGTGGGACTGCAGGGGCTGAAGCTGGAATGGGACAATGAACTGCAAGATGCAAATGGAGCAGAACTGATCCCAGGGAGAGACCCCGGGAGCGCTGGTGCATTTTGGGGCCATTTTGGTTCATCTTGGGTGCAGCCCTGGCTGGGCTCTGGTGCTGCCCAAGGTGCATCCATGGAGGAGATCCTTTCCATAAATCCCTGCTTTATTCTTTAATTACCCTGTTCTTTCACTGACCTCTATTCTAGGTCAGCCTTTACAAGGCATCACTACCTCCTTTTAAGTGCACAATGACGAAAAAACCATGGAGCCTCGAGAAACATTTATAAGGCATGTTCTGGTGATGCATAGGATAAGTCCTTCTAAGCTAACCACATGCTGTCAAATGTAGGGGCAAAAATGCAAAATATTAAGTTAAAAGCCTGAGATTTATCCCTTTTTTCTTCTTTGCTCTGTGTTTGATGCTCAAAATTTAATTTTTTTGCAACTTCCAGGTAGAGTTTCGCCAAAGGACACAAAAATGGTGGCAAAATGGACTTAATTTTTGGATTCAAAAAGTCCACCAAGTACCTGCTCTCCAGATAAGGACAGTTCTTCATAACCCAGTGAATTTCAGATAATTCCTAAGAAAGAAACTCCTATTATGGGAATTTTTATTTTCTTGAGGGTTTCTCAAGTTTCCAGCAAAACACAACACAAATGCAATGAACCAGGTCCCCAGAGTATTTTGCAATTGTTGGAAAAGTAAGGGATATTTAAACCAGCAGCCTGGGAAGGTTTTTTATGGGTCTTCTATTCTCCAAACTCTTGACATGCAACCTGGAATTAATAAAAAATTGATTTCCCAATGTTAGCTAAGAAAGTGAGAAAATTTGAAAATGTTTATTGGTGTTTAATGGAGAGACACTTCAAAATTATACAATAGCAAAAGAGTTTGGATGCAAGACAGATTTTTATTTTTGGTTTGCTAACTGTTGAAGAAAAATAAATGCCTGGGCATAATGACAGTAAGAATGTGTGAGAGCAGAGATCCTGCCAGCCAACCATCCTGTCTCCAGCAGTGGCCAAAGGTAGAGAGCAGCCACTCCTCATACAGAGGGGTTGGCTGGGTTGTTTATAACACCCACACAGTACCACACCTTGTGTCATGAGTGTAGCCAGGATGGTGGATCATAGATTGATATTTTCCCAGAAAATTCTCCCAGGTGTCAGTACTCTGAGCCATAGGGCATGATTTCATTGCGTAAATATAAACAAACAAATGAAAACCAAAAGCAACACAAAAAAAAATCTAAAAGATATAATCCCTTCTTCCTTTAAATTTGTATTTAAACTCATGGAAAAAATAAAACCCCCTCAACCAACTACCTCCCAACAGGATTTGATTGGTGTTTGTTCATTCAGGGCAGAATTGGGTAAATAATAAAGAAAACATTTCTGGCAAAATTGCATTCAGATTTCACACAGGTGCTTTGTGGTTTTCATTCCTCTGTGCACTGTTGCTCATGCAAAGAAATAATTGGAGAAATTATGGGAAACAGCTGCATTCACATGCAAACAAGGGTATTTGCTGATGAACCCAGGTATCCATCATCCATCTCCCCAGCCCACCAAAGCATTTCTGCATGGGTTTAGTTCAACTCAAAGGGAATATTTCTATTTTAAAGCAAGGCTTTGTACCAGGAATATTCTTCAACCATTCCACTCACTTTATTGGGCCAGCCAGCCAAGGAAAAGCAGAAGACAGATGAGCAACAGATAGTGATCTATTACAGGGAAGAGCTTGTGAATCAACCAAGGTGTTAGATGGCCTCTGCTAATTCAAAGAAAATGGGGAAAGTGGCATCACAAAGCAGAAAACCCCTGAACTCAGAAAATCCCCTACTGCTTTCCTGCACAGACAACACAATGAACTTCAGTGTGGTTATATATATTAGATGCCCAAAACTTGGTTGTATAAAACTTTGTTAGTCACCAAGGTGGTTTGCACTGTTATAGATCAGTACCTTTCACAGAGGAAGGAGTATGGGTTGTTTAGAACAATAAATCAAACAGAATTTTTTAATATGATAATATGTAGCAGTCATCAGAAACCATGTCTTACATAAAATACACAATCTTCACTGCCTGTTTAGGAAACCCAAGAAGGACACATAATCAAGTGCTCCCCTTTTTTTCTACTTTAATCTAATTACACATTATTTGGTTTTTCCCCTTGTGAACAAATTTACAGGAAAAGGAAGATGCTGTTATCATTCCCCTTTGCAAGTGATTAAATCAACATGTTTTTTCCCATATGGGATCTATATGCCTTTGTGGATGAAATTGTGGAAAAAAATTGAATTGTAATTTTTTCTTCCCATTATCACAGTGCACATTTTGTGTCCAGGATCTTTACCTTATTTTCATCTTTCTGTCTGCACAGAAGGAATTCAGAAAGGTTCTGTAGCACTTAAATACTCTTAATGGTGTTGGTAGGTACAACCACAAAATAAAGGTGTGACTTTGACACAGTTGCCTGAGCACAAGTTCTACCACTATTTGAAATAATCTAGGGGTCCTAGTATAGGTTTGCATGCAGGACAAAAACCTATGAGAAATCAGTTTTCATGTAGATGCCCACTAGAAAATCCCAGGACACCCAAGTATGTGATAAATGCCACATTTTTGGAGTGGGATCCCAAAAGATGCTTGTATGCATGTGGAAGAAAAGGAGAGGGATGGAGAGGGTTTAATTCCCATTAAATTACCAGGAAAAAGTTAAATACATCCTTCACAGGAGGCAATTTGAGGCTTTCTGTAGAATTCATAGATATTGGGGAAACACCTGTTATCTGAGCCAGTAAAGAAATATGTTCCTGGGATCCCTTCCACTCTGCTCCAAGGAGGGAAATAAATATCTCAACAGTATAATCAATTTTAGGAGATTATTTAGGGTGTTCAGGATTTTTGGGAGGTATTGCCCATGGCAACTGCTCAGATTTGACCTTTAGAGTCGAGCCCAACAGGCACAGAGGCTGTTGACAAATGCGAACTAACTTTGGGGTCAGCTACGGTGGAATTTGAGTCAAAATTACAGGCTTGTGCCTAAGTGCCATCTGAGAAGCCACAGTCAGTGAAAACATCCACAGAAACGTGACCAAAGTGATGACTGTCCTTGATAACTGACCTTTGAGACACCAGAGCTCGCCAATTCACCAGCACCAGGTGAAACACCCCAGAATATTTCACCTGGCCGTTGTGTGGGCAACTGGATCAAGTTCTTTAGACAGCTGCTTTCAGAATCTGTGTGTGGATGTTTACTGGGGGTCCAGTATCCACTCTGGATGATGGAGATTTGATCCATACCATCAGAGGAGCCTAGGGAATGACTCATTGACCCCGCTGTGGGTACTCCTATGTGTAGAGACCAAGACCCGGAGCTGTTGAAACACAAACATATCAGACAACCTATGGAATTCAGAACTGCAACTTGGCAGATGCCAGAGGCTCTCCCTAATTCAGGAACCCTCCTGGAGCAGGAGCTGGAGGCAGCATTCTCAGACACCCTCCACGTGTGCTACCGAGCAGCTGCATTCAGACAAAATCCTTGATTCAGGGTAAGCACAACTTAGTAACAACTAAAACATCAGTCTGTTACCAACATTATTCCCATACTAAATCCAAAAAACAGCTACTAGGAACAAAATTACCTCTATCCCAACCAAAACTATTTGGACAGCATTTCAATTAGGTGCTTAAATTTAGACAGTGATAATGTTCCTAAAAGACACAATAACCATTACTGTGAGGAACGGGGTTCTTTGATTATCATCTGTAGGGATTTTAATGTTACCTTGAGGGAGAAGACTTGTAAGAAGTCACACAGCAGTTAGCATTTCTGCTTCTAAAAATTTTAAGTAGATTTTTTTTTTTGAATAACTCTTTCTTAAATGTATTGGTCACCTCATCTTTAAAAGAAATATATTCCATATAAAGAAGACAGCAGTTTGTTTTGATGTTGAATAAAAGATGTTGATGTACTACTGTTGTATTACTCTTTACTTGACCTTTTCTCTGCCAGTTGATTATGCACAGTTTTAAACTCCTCCAGCAATGCTTTTGGCATAGATTAATGTTTTTAGAGCAATAAACTTCAGTCAATAACCAAAATGCTTCATCCTGAAGTGCTCTTTAGGCAATGAATTAAAAATAACCTTGTAAACATGAAAGAGTCCCTAAATGCAGAAGGAGTTGTGTCTCTCTGTGTGCTTTGGGTTTGTTTGGCAGCATCTGGTTTTGATGGGGTTTGTTTGATTGATTTTTTTATTGCTATTTCTTATTGAAAAATAAGTTTTGAGACATCTGAAACTCTATCACTTTGTATCAAATTTTTCACATAACTTCAGCCACAAAAATCATTGACTATGTGGCAAAGATCTGTTGGGGTGCTGAAACAACTTTTAGTGTTTAGATTTAACTTCTTTTTCTAGAGAAAAAGTATCCAGCCCTTTCTACTATCATCCTGCAGTTGCAAATACCTTACCCTTTATATACCCTATTCAATAGTTTATGGTATTCTGGAATTGAAAAACACAGGGTTCTAGATTTTTCTCCTGAATTTGGGAGGTAGAAGCTGTTCTTCTCTCTGGATAGATCCAGTTGCCTTTGTGTCATCTAGGGCTGGAGTAATTTAAATTTTAGTTTCCATTCCTTATCTTACACAAAGCAATCTTCTGTCTCTAAATAACACCTGTGATTTCCATCTATTCCTGGGGTGCAGGTGGTTGCAGTATTCCCATGACAATGCTGAATTTGACAGACATAAATATTGAATTTAAAGGTTGTATTTTAATTTGGGAAGTCAGTTTATGAGATGAGTGGTGCCTTGAGACTTTGATATGACCAGTTCCTTTAGACATGACAGATTTCAATATGGGTAATATCCCAGAAGGACTGGAAATAATCTGAGATATTGCCAGCATCAACAGCAGCACTCTAGTTCTTTACAGAGAATTGTTTGACATGATCTAAAAGCCCCCTGTGAGGGAGATTTCATAGCAGTTGTCAACAACTGATTGTGGTTAACTTCTCATCAGAAACTTTTTCCTGCTATGTCAGATAGACCTCGCTTGTTTCTTCTTCTATTCCTTGGGGTCACAGAGGACAAATTACTTTTTATGCCTTTGAAACATTTTTAGTCATATTTTGAAGCAACAGTTATTTCAGAAAAATAGTGTTATCTTGCCTTCCTCAACAGTCAGGGCAAAATTTTTAGAATTTCTCTTGGCTTGGGTTTTCCAAAATACTCATCCACTCTGGGAGCATCATCTGTTCAGGAAGATGAATAATTAACCAAGTGTGAATGAGAGCAGACAGATTTTTTTTCTCTGATAATTAAGTAAAGTTCTGTATACTGGAGTATAGAATTAATTTTGGTTTCATTAAAAGAAGTGGTATAAATAATTTAGTGATTATTATTTTATAGTTTGATACTAAAACTATAATAAATTTTATATTATTTTTCACATATTGTGTAGACAATATTATGTATAATAATACATTGTGAATAAGAATGAAAAAAATTGAATTTAAAAAAAATTCTGGTGGTAAAAGAATAGTAGCACTATTTTAAAGAAAATTCATGAGGAGAAGATCTACTTCAGTTTAGAGAGTAGAGACACTATGTCTTCAAAATAGCCAATATATTGATTTTGCTTACATTTTTCCAGGGCAATGAGACTTTCCTTCCAGTAGATGGTGATAGAGAACTTCCTTAAAAATAAAAAAAAAAGGCAATTGACATCTGCGGGCTTCCCTTCCCTTGTTTTTATGGAATCTGACCCCAAATCAGCACTGAAATAAACAGAATATTTTTTTCGTGGTCTCATGATGGGGCAGTTTACCATTAGTGAACTATTTTATCTTTTCTCTTTTTCCATCTTTACTCTTTTCTGATTTTGTTCCCTTGAAATACATGTTTTTGCTACATGATCTGGAAGGAAATATGAAGATGTAATTATTATTATGTTGAACAGTTTCTGTCCTACAGCCTCAACTTTGGTTTTGGGAACCATTTCACCCTCCTCTCCTATTTTGCCTCTGAGCTGTCTGGGTGCTAAAGGCCAGCAATTTCTCCATCTCATTTCCATTTGAATAGTGTGTTCCAGCAATGGTATTTTTTGCTCTTAATCCCAGTCTTCGTGTAGCATATTTTATCAAGAGAAATAAACATTTGGAAGTTTCAAATATGTAAGAATGAGGGAAATAGATTTTGTTGTGCAAAATTCCACAGCCAAATAAACAGTAACAATTTGTAGGGAAAAATGTCAATTATGAAACTATATTTACACATAGGATGGAACTAGTTTTTGATGTTTCGTTCATGTCCTTAGGAGTTACAGGGGAAAAAAATCAAGATAATTATATAAGCTTCAGAGGAACTATTAAAGTTTTCTTGAAATTTTAATAAATGCATCCAAGATCATCTCTTAGATTCTTGACTGGATATCTTGGACACTGTCTGCCAGATATGATGTGGTGACAGGTGACATCCAGGTCCCAGTGACATTCTCTGATGTACACAGCATTGATGAGGATGGTGGGAAACAGAGACTGAACCTGAAAATTTCGTGTCACTCATGTTTTAAAGCCAAACCAGAGCAAGACAGAGCTGACTGCACTGAGGGGACATGGATACCAAACTATCCATGTTGTATCAATAACTGATACCAAACCATCAATGCTGTATCAATAATTGATACCAAACCATCAGTGCTGTACCTGGTGTTGTTCCACTTGGAAATTGTTATGTCTGTCTTCTGTTTGTTATTGAACACATGGGAAAGTATAAGGTTCTCATAAAATTTCCAAAGTCTGTTCTTGAAGTATATAGAACCACTGCTGTGAAAGAAGGATGTAAATTATTGTTGTTCACTGTAATGGAATGAACTGAAGAATCTGATGTGTTTTTATCGTGCCTTTCTGAAGAAAAAATACCCCAACAAACCACGAAAAGAAAACTCAAGTGACAGCTATTTCATGTCCATGAAGATTTCCCTTGGAAACCTAGATTGTTTTACTTCCCCTGAAGGAACTTCAGTAATCTTACCCCAATTCACTGTGATTTGGAAAAGATTATGAGAATGCTTCAAAACAACGATAAGATCAAAATAAGATCAAAATAAAATGTCTTAGTTTACCAGCCAGGCAGAAATGTTTTACTTGAGGTCAGTCTAACACTAATCTCACTCTGCCTGAGCTAACCTTTTAGGATTATGGGAACTATTTTTCATGGCCTGGCCTTCACTTCTGTTTTATTGGGTAGACTTACAAAATTATATCTCCTAGTTGCTGCTCTACTTCTGTCCCTGAGAACAACAGCTCAGCATGATGGAAGAAAAAAAGTTTAATGGGAAAATATTGACCACTCATTCTCCTGGTATGTCTTTTCTTTTCTTTTCTTTTCTTTTCTTTTCTTTTCTTTTCTTTTCTTTTCTTTTCTTTTCTTTTCTTTTCTTTTCTTTTCTTTTCTTTTCTTTTCTTTTCTTTTCTTTTCTTTTCTCTTTTTAATCTTATTTACATCCTGTACTTAGGACACAAGTTTCTAATTCAGGGATTGTATTAGAGTGAGAACATACACCCCCCATGACTCCAGAGCAGGCAGAGAGCTGCCAGGAGATGCTTCAGCATAATTTTGAAGTGAGCACTAAAAGCCAGGCTAAACCAATCAAAAACCTTTCCTAAGCAAAACCTGCACATAAAAAAAAAAAAGAATCTATTTTGCACACCTGAGAAGATTTCCACCCTGAATTAGTAACTTCATAATTGTTCTGATAAAAACCCAGCCCAAATTCCGGCTCTGTCCAGGGAAAAGCATCTTGCAAGCTTCCCAAGTGATAGGAGAACACTACTGGGGGTGAAAAATATTATGATCTTCCTGCTCTGAACATCTTCATTCTCTTCCAAATTACCATAGGAACATTAATTTGATTGTGTACTTCCTACAGCACTGCTAATTAGTTATCTCATATTAATTATAGTAATTACATACACACCTATCTATAGGACTATTAGGCAGTTCATAGGAAAAAAGCACCAACTAAGAAGTGCTTGATTCAGAGCAGCTAATCAGCCAACAGCTGTTCTCAGTCCCAGAGTTGCTAGTTAACACCCAAAATACTGTACAAAAGGGATACTTTCAAAATTCCAGCTAATAAAACCCCTTTTCAAGTCATTGCTAAACAAATGTGTTCAGCCTGTGTATTTCTCTTCATCTGCTATCAGAGCCAGGGATCAGAATTAAATACTAATATGACTAAGCAGCAGTACAAGAATCATCAAAAGGCTGTTGTGAGGACACATTACCAGGGAACAAACAGAATGTGTTTCAGCAGAGAAAATGTAGTCTGGGCAAATATAGGTCAGTAAATCTACTTTTAAACCAATAAAAGGTTCAAAACACCAATAAAAGGTGTTTATCTACAGTCTAGGTGTTGTTTTGCCTGGAGATTAATGTCTGTCTTTACTGTAATTTTGTACACTGGGGTGGGTGATGGAAAAAGACTCATCCTGTCACATGAACTATCATAGCAAGTGCTCAGAAAGGGATTTTCATCAATGAACTACAAAACAGAGCCTACTGCTAATGTGTGGTTCACAGGGATGTCCACAAACTGACATCCAGAGTGTGATACTCCTCTCCATCTGCCTTGAATGCATTCCTTTGTTTTGCATTATAATCTACCAAAAAAAAAAAAATCTCTAACAAAAAAACCCCCCAAAAAACCAAAACAAAATCAAAACCAGAAACAAAACACCAAGACCTTGTTCAATTTTCTGTCTCTGTTCTAAGTGGCTAAAAATCACAGATCTGGTTCCTATCCCTTCATGTACATGAGGATGGCCTGGTACAAGAATGTGTTCTACTTCTCTAAAATTTATGGTCTGATTCATTGGTTTTAGGAGAAGAAACCATTAAGTCATCTGCTCTTTCTTCCTCTGAATTACAGGCCAGCAAGTTCTACCTGCAGGTCTTACACTGATCCCATCAGAACAAGTCTCTCACTACAGCTTTATTCCCTACTCACATCCACTCCCACAAAATGTGAAGCTTCAGCTTCCATTGTTTGGTTCTGGTCCTGTTCCCTCCACCCTGCTGCATCCTCCTATCACACCTTTCTTTCCTGTGTAGGACATGGGTCAGAGATGTTTCATTCTCAGTATCTCTACAGCACCAACTCTCTTCTGGATAACTCAACCCTTTCAATTTTTGTGGCTGTTTTCTTTCTTACAAAGTAAAAAAAATTTGTATAAACAAATTGAATCCCCCACTTTGTTTTCCATGCAAATCGGAGTTATATCATGGTGGAAATATTATTTATACTTAAAATTAAATTCATCACACAGTTTCCTGTCTGGAACCTGCATTGCCAACCCCATTTCAATCAGTTGCTGCATTGTCCCTATTCCCCTATTCCAGACCTTTATTTTTGTGTATTCTCTTGACAGATTTGACAAGAAATATGCATGTTAAAAGAAACATGTCCTGTTTGAAGTTAAAAGAAAAAGAGTATGAAATTGTTTAAAAAAATGTGAAATTTTTGGTTGTACTCGGGTCCAGATCCAAATAAATATCCTGCTTGTGTTTCACTGACTGCCAAGGAAAGTTTGGCCATCATATTTTTAACTGTATGAGAAGTCTATAGTTATTTGGGTCTGAACATGCAGTAGGTCCAGTTTCAGTCCCATTATATGTGTATTCCTCATTTGCAGGCTGAAATACATAGACAGGGTGAAGTCTGAGCTAAGAAAATCCATAAGGCTGTTTATGCCCCATAAACTTCTCTCATTCCATTTAAAATTCAATCCTCATTAAGAAAACTTTAAGTAAAGTGTGTTTAGTGGCACTATTATGGAGCCACAATTCTTGTCTTTAGCAAAATTAATTGCCAACAAAGCTGGTGAAGAGTCTGGAACATAGGTCTGATGTGGAGAAGCTGAGGGAGCTGGGGGGGGGGCTCAGCCTGGACAAAAAGGAGGCTCAGGGGGGAATTTATGGCTCTTTAAAACTCCCTGACAGGAGGATGCACCTGGGGAGAATTGATCTCTTCTCCCAAATGAGTGACAGGTCAAGAAGAAACAGCCTCAGGTTGCAACAAGTGAGGTTTAGATTGGATATTTGGAAAAATCTCTTCACTGCAGGAGATGTCAAACCCTGGCACAGACTTCCCAGGGCAGTGGTGGAGTCACCATCCCTGGAGGGATTTTAAAGACATGTAGATGTGGCACCTGGGGACACAGTGTAGTGGTAGGCTTGGTATTGTTGGGTTAACATTGGACTTGATGAATTTAGAGGTCTCTCCCCACCTAAACAATTCTGTGATTCTATTATTCTAATAAAAGCCTTAACCAGGAATATTTTCAGAAATGTTAGCAGGGCTATTTGAGCCTGTTAATTGCTCATCCCAGAGAGGTGTGATGAGGCTGTGGATGCCATGCCTGCAGCATCGTTCATTTCATGTGAACTAATTGACAGGGGGGTGCAATTATGAGGCTTTATTGAAGAAAAAGAGAATTTCAATTTTTTCTCTGTAGATATAGATTAAAAGCAAGCTTGTACCATAGGGAGATTAGAAAACAAACTTTAAAGAAAAATGGTTTCCCAATGGCTTTTTATAAGTTTATTAATTGTAGTGTGCCTCTATTATATTTAGATGCCCAAATTAGGCTTCACTGATCCTGCTTCAGCTGTCTCCAGCAGAGGGAGAGTAATATCTACAAGGACTACCATTGTTAGTGGTCAGGCTGAATCTGCAGACAGGAAAAAATCTTCCTGGGTAAATATAAAACTGTCCAATAACTTAAAATACCATATTTGTTCTCTTTAGAGAATTATCCAGTGTTGTCTAAGGATATTTACAAAACCAAGTTGGTATGAAGAAGCATTCCCTTTTACTATATCCATTGATATATTTGGGAAAAACAAATGGCGTTTGAACATAAAAGAGCTGAAGAATAACCAGTGCTCAGAAGTTATTCTGTCTTCTATGAGCATGTTAGCTGGATAAACTATAAGAAACTATAGAACTATTAGAACTATATCCCTACAGATTAAAAGCCTCTCCCTATAAGATTTGCACCATAAAGGTTTTGCAATGAGACTAGCTATGAATTTAATCCAGAGATATAAAAACTTGGGTGGTACAGTGGTATCAGTCCAGGTAATTTCAGCATATTTCATTACATAAATATTCATTACATAAGTTGGTCTTAAACAGCAAAGTTTAGGTTAAAGTTTCATCTGACCACACAAAAAAGCCTCTGCAAGAGTTAATATCCCACCTAACATACTCTGAGTGCTTTGCTGGGATTTAGCTGGTGTTAAATATCTGTTTGTTAGTTAATTCTCACCCACCAACAAACCTGAGGACTTTCAGTAGAATTTTGATTGATCAAGAGCATCAGAATCTGAGAAATCTAGAGTTCTTTGATGATGATTGATGATGAAGGTAGATTTAGTAGATGCTGAAGTAGTCATTAGCAAAAGCGAAAGTTGTAAAACCTTTTCAAGAAGTAACGTTCTGATCCTCAGCCCTTTTCTTTGAAGAGAGTAGTGACTGCTTTCCTACCACAGGACAAAACTTTTCACTTTCCTATAGAAGATACAAATGGAACAGGAAATGAATGCATGGTAATACATTTATATTCTGTTCTCCCAACTGTCACTAACTTTCTTTATGTTTCCAGGCAATTCTCTTAACCACAAATGTGGGGGTTTTTTTCTGAGAACTGAATGACCAGCATACTTTGCACCAGGGTATGAGCCAGCTTGACCCAAGTGAATGCAATCCCTTTACCCTGTGATTGCCCACTCCTAAGCAACCTCTCATTCTGGCACCCTCCTCCAACAACCTCCCTCCTCAGTCAACGAGAAACTTTTGAATGAGTAAACTGACATTATGACATTTGCCAAATTTCAATTTTGTTCAGTCAATTAGCAGTAGCTTCAATCTTGTATTCCAATTGATTAGGTTGAAATTACCACGGTGAATTTCCATCCTGGAGGGTATAAAAGCCCTCAGACACTGGGTGAACGTGAATCTCATGTGCCTCTCCAGGCTGAGCTGCTGTAGCTGACACACTAATGAAAAGGTTATGTCAGGCAAACTGAATATGGAAAAAAAAACCTGAAGATAGAAAAGTTAAATAGGTTGTTTTAAACCTCCTAATAGAAATGGGATGGAGTACTTTTTTTTTCTCCCTCTAATAGTAGCAAATTCTTTTCTGTAAGTGCTTCTTGCAGATATTTAATGTAACAAATACAACAGGGAGTGCTTTTGAAATAGCAGATGAATTGAAACAGTGGGAATAAAAAGGAATAAGAATGGGATGGGGGATAAGATACTTCAGACTTAATATATTGCAGAAAGAGAGATAATTCTATGGGCTAAAAAAATCAATCCACATACTATCTCTTTGCTTCACAGAATGTAGAACTCCAATCAGAAAGCCAATAAGAATGTATCCTCTGATGTTTTACGTATGCTATTTTACTTTTTCAGGAAAAAACAAACCTCACATGCAATCCCTTTAAAAAAAGCAGGACTGAGGATTATGCAAGGGGAAGGTTTTCTGCTGTGAAATCCTGGATTCAAGAGAATTAAATTAGTACCTAAGGACTAAAGCCACTGGACGGAAAACACTCTCAAACCTTTGTTCTGGTTTAAGCAGCATTAGTTTTCCATTCATCAGGAAAACTTTCTAGTGAGATTCTGTGTCCTCCCAAAACAACCAGAAGGAGACAGGGATGGCAAGAAATTTTCATTATGGATGACAAAGACAGGAAGGGTCTTATTCGGCTTTGAAAGTTAACAAGATTTAAAAATACAGATTGTGTCTCTTCTGTTTTCAAAAGAAGCCTATATTCTTAAATAGGCGCATGGATGAGTATAAGAGTAGAAGAGTCTTGATCTTGCACCACCGATGGGCTGTCAATAAACCAGTTTAAAATGGATTTATGTGATGAGCTCAGGCACTCAAACTTCATGTGCCTGGAGCCATCATCGAGTGTCACTGTGAAGACGAGCAAGAATTGTCTTCCATCCTTAGGAGATCACAAAAACAGGGAGAGGGGGAGGATGAGATCTTGACAGGACCTTGTTTAACCACTTGCCAGCACAATGCTGATCCCCACAGCCAAGCTCTCTGCCAAATGATTGTTTGCTTGTATCTTTTAAAGATTTTCCTTACAAATAGCTGGAAAAGTATTTTGTGGTTTTAAGTCAAGATGCAGCACTTTCCTGGAAGTTTGCAACCCTAAAAAGAACAAGAAATAGCGATGAAAAAGTTATGGATAGATTTGGACAAAGATTTTTTTCTCTCAATTTTATTCAACATTTGCTTTATTCACCCAAAGGGTTCTGTCTCAATGACCTGTGTAGGAAAGATACGATGCATCTATTTCTCCTTTGGAATTATTTGGTTCATTTTTACAAAAGTGTGAAGGAAAAAAAAAGTGAAATTTAATATAATTAAACGTTCACATAGCTGCCATGAAAAATGCCACATCTGAAATTGTCTTGGAGAAAAGCATTCTCAGACCAACATACAGTTTGACAGTGCACATGCATAGTTTCAACTGACACTGGAGTAATTTCCATGGAGATGATGGAAGTTCTCTAATTTCCACTCATAAAAATGGAAATGCTTCTTCCTGTCATCAGGGAATAATTTTCTTTTTAGAACTTATTTTTCCTGTTCAAATACTTTCATGTGCCCTCTCTCACCCATTTTTAGAAATCTTTCACCAGTCACTCTAGGCCCTTTCAGTGCATGAGTGGGCTGGTGTTTAAAGTTCCCCTGTTAATATTCACATTTTTTCCGGTGGTGTTCCTGCCATGTTGTTAAATTCTGCTTTGAATACCATTAATTCCAGTATATATTTGGAGGTGTTTTTCAGTTGCGTCTGCCCTTTATGAAAATGCTGCTGTATTTCATTCTGTGGTGTCTGCAGACCATGGCAGTGGTGTTTGAAGTCTATTCAACTTCTGGAGGAAAGCAGCAGAGCTTAATTTGTTTACTCAGGACCTGGTTCTTTAGGTGATATCCTGACACCAATGAAGTCAAATTAGATTTTTCCATTCGTTTCAACTGAGTTTTCTCTGCAATGATTATTAATAAGAAAATATTTCTTCCCAATTTTTCTTCTTCCCTTTCAAGCTGAAATTATTATTAGAAGACTTTCCCTTTTCACATTTTCACAATCACAATCAGCTTGTGCACAAGCATCCACAAAATAAGTTGTGAAGCATAACCCATAGTTTTTGTTTCATCTTATGAGATGAGCACCTTGATTTACATTCTGCCTCCCAAGTTACCTCTGCTTCTTCAGCACAATCCCCATTGCAGCTTTGTTTCCATAACCTGATATGAGTGATAAATTTACAATGACAGTAGACTGTTCTGGACTGAACCTTTCCAGAATCTATGAAGAAACATATCTGAGATCCAAGGCTATGGCATTGTTACAGGAATTCAAACCTGTTCTGGGTTCTGCAGAGCAAAGACTTTCTTCAGCTTCTGTTGGGCCCCGTGGATAATCTGAGGTGCTCACCTAAAAACTGGGATGTGGTATTTTTTCCATAAAAGATAGGTACAAATAATTAACTGCATGGAGAAGGCAGAATGGTGCTTTTGGTTGCTGAATTTGCATTGCTATTTTTGCCAAAGTGCTCTGTAGGTCATTCAGATAAAGCCTCAGCAGGGATTAGGCTCACAGTGAGATGTGCATTTCCACTCTCAACAACATAATACAACCTTCAGTTGGAAGCCAAAAATTTCTCATTCTTTGTACTTCAGGAATACCCTTTGCTGTGTTACAGTTGTATTTGTAGGTAGATTTTCCAAGTACACCCAGTAGTCTGACTCTCTTGCTAATTACATCCATGGGAAGGAGTTTAGACCAGAGCCATGAATTTCTAAAGAGTAACACATGGTTCATTTTTGGTAAATGGGATTTATCCCCGTGCCCTTGACCTTGACTATGTTTTTCAACATCCCATTGGCCATGTGACAAAAGGCCACTATTTTCCCACAGTAAGACCATGGGAAAATTTTGATTTTTCAATATTTGTACAGAATCCTGAAAATCATTTTCCCATTAATACTACTGTCAAGTTGTTCTCCTATAAATCTTTATTTTTAGTAATATAAAATAGTCAGTGTGCTAAAGACACGGATGTTTTTCTCTTCATAAGATATATTTCACATATTGATTTTTCTCGAATGGACTTTTAATATTTTTGGGAAAGCTTTTCTTTGTTTTGGTAGCTGGTTTTTTTTGTCCCTTGACAGGTTTTTGTTTTATCCTCAGATACTCTTTGTAGCAAATGTAAAAATAAAGACAATATTTGACACATGAGCTGAGCTCTTTCAACTTTTTAGTCCTCATGACTGTGGCTAAAAGAAGTAGGTCAATCTCAGTTTGTAACTGTATTTTTACCACCCTGGTTTTCATTGCCTCATCAGGGTCAAGTTTTAAAATAGGTTGAGCAATGGCATGACTGCCCATGATTGGACAAGTGAAAAACATCATTTGCAAAGTTTCATACTTGTTGGGATTTATAAAAATAAACCAAAGCTTCCCTCTTCACATATCAAATACAAAGGATGCATTTTTCTTCAACCTTTCTAAAGATGGAAAGCCAAAATGATAATGTCTAGGAGCCTGCTAATAATATAATACAAACTTGTTAATTTTATTATTTGTTGACAAAGATTACTTTTGATGAGACAAGAACTGAACACTTTCCTGTTGTTGTTTCCATCTAATCTTCCCTTCATCCTTCCAGGAGCTCTGTTGAAACAGTCTCCCACAGCCCAAAATTGCTCCTTACCACCAACATCCAGATGCTGGGTGACATTAAGAGCATACTCTTAGACAAGTTTATTATTTATCATGAAGTCTGATGTACCAATAAAGAGAGACATTAAACTTTTTAATGGAGTATCCTTCACCTTGCAGAGTGCCTCAGCCTTTCTCATGCTGAGGAATTTCCATTTCTCTTGGCACCCCACTCTCCCACTCTGCCACCTTCCTCTATGCACCCTGGAACTGCTGTGGCAGTTTCACACCTGCAGATCTCATGCTGTTTTTCTTGTATGCTGTTCTCACATGTTCCTCTCATAACCTCATGCTTGCAAATCCTGAGATATATTGATTTAGTCAAATTTTTCCTGTAAGGAATTGTCACAGATGTGGGAATATCTCTCTCCCACTTTTCCTGACTTTTTTTTTTTTAAATGTATAACCATATAGTAGAGGAGAGGAAAACTTAATACATGACTTCAATACATAAAAGCCATTTCAATAGTCCATAATTATTATCCAATAATATGGATATATGCAAAAAGTTCAGTAGTTAATCTGTGCACAACATGTAATGAAAACTTGTTCAAGGCAGTGTTAGTAGGATCACAGGCAGAAACCATCAAGTGGAAGATTGTTTTTCTCCCTGGCTGACCACTGGGGAGAATTTTCACTATCCCATTCTCCTTTCTCTTGCTCTATTTATCATCTAAAAGTGACTTCACCATTTGAGTAATTGTATGATTTCAGCAAGACGCCCCATGAATACGATTTTGTCCATGGAGGCCTCCCTTCTCCTTCTTTGTGCATCATTCTCAGCATCCTGGTAGGTTCAAGACAAGACCAAATCCCAGCAAGAATGTGTGAAACAAGGATCCAGATAGACAGGCAGTCCTGCCCCAAGCCTGGCCTGGAGATTGCATTTAAAACCCAATGAAGAGTGAGCCAGGGGAAATCCTTCTGTGATTTTGATGCATTTGGTCCTTGTTTGAGACTGGGACAAAGCCACAATCAAATTCAATGTTAACAGCAATTTATAGCACTTTTGCATCTCTCAAGTCTTAAGCTTTTATTTGTGCTTCTGATTCATGTTCTTGAGGATGACAATTTGCAGAGCTTCTGAGTATGCATCCTATAGAAAAAAAACAGCCCACAAAAAACCCTTTCTGTTCTTTTTCCTCATTTTAAAAAGCTGTGGTTAAGATGTATATTGCAGAATGCTCAATAATTTTCAGCCATTTTTTTCCTGTTATGTAAGATGTATTCCCAACCTCTCTGAATCTATGGAAATAGCAGTGTGTGCTGAACTATTTATATCTGAACATATCATTTTTCTTATCAAGTTGTCATTGCATTTTCGGAGCTGCTTGACTGGTTATTGCAGACAGAGTAAAAATATTCAGCTGCCAGGTATGCCTTAAAAAAAAAAAAAAAAAGGACACACAAAGAAAATAATAGCAAGTTGTTCTAAGATTCCATACTTTCTGGTTCTACTCCTGCTGATTACTGACAGTGCTGTGTTTTTGAAGATATATTTAATTATATTTTTAATCCAGCAGCTGTAGCCTGATGCATTAGAACACTTTTGCTAATGAGTTTTTTTACTTTTCAAACATATCCTGTCAACATGATCTTGGTGGATCATCTTGTAGAGTGGCAAGATCTTGGTGCACATCAAATTGGCCACCCATTCTTGAGCTACACTGGATGATGCCTGAACTTTGATACAGATATTAACAATTTGTGTCAATCGTCAATACTAGCCTGTGGCTAATTGGAAGGAGAATACAAACTTGCAAGTACAAAAAGATCTGTTCAGGAGATATTCCTTGCTGACTGTCTTTAGCTTTGGGTTGATCACTGGAGATAGCACAGTGGAATTTCTCTCAGACAACCACATTTGCACTTGCTATCACCATATGCTAAGTAGCTTGTGGAAATGCTACCCCTACACTGAATAAATTGCCTGCCTAATTATCGTACTAACTGCTTACAGTCTAAATTTGCATTCTCTCTTTCAGTCATTATCAGCCCATGGTTGCCTGCTTGATTTGCTTCCTCACAGATTAGAAATCTCTTCCTGGGTCTGACACAAAAATCCGTGCTGTGGTATAATAGTGACTGTCTGAAAATACATAAAAGAGGAGATTTCAGAAATCAGATATGCAAAAAAATAAACTGTGCTGTTTATGTGCTATTAATTAATCTCTCTGTCTTTGCTGCAAAATCTTTTGTCTTGCAAAACTAAGCAGATTTATTAGGTGTGTTGGGGGCTTGGCAGATCTGTGAGATAATGGTAGCTCTGGTGATGACTGGGAACAGCTGAGTCGGACTTCAAAGGAGCCAAAAATTATTGACTGGAATGAAAATATGAAGAAATCACTTCAGATTTGTTCTCACAGATCAGCATCTAGCCTGACATTTTGCAAGACTTGGCTAATTCGTATTCCATTAAAATCAGTAGGACTGTTGCCTTTGTGGCCACCAAGATCAAGACTAGCCTATGAATTGTGTTAGTGCTGTCTAGATTATAAACCTTTCCTGAAAGATTCACTACTACACAACATATTAGGGTTTAAAATTTAAAACAAATAGTGTCGTTTATGTCCTTGTTACCTGACCAGTATGCCTTACAACTTGACTGTTATATTGTTGTTTTAGAGTCTACCTTCCAACAAGATATCTTGGTCAGGAGACAGAGTATTTCCCTTATAACTATTTTCCAGGAATTAAACATCTTCACTCTTGGGAAAAAAAAGTTTGATCTGGTTGAATCTTTGAACTTAGGGGTTTTAATGTTTGCATGGGAGGGCACTTAGGCAGACACATCCCTGAGGGAGGGACAGTCCACTGGCCAGGTGGAAAGGGTTGAACTTCACCTGGGATACAGAGAAGGCTGAGGCACTCAAAAAAGCTTTTATGTCAGTCTTTACTTAAAAGTGCCCCAGTGACACTGCCCACATCAGAAAGGCAAAGGCCGGGACTGGGAGAAGGAAGAACTGTCTCCTGTAGAAGATCAGATTTGAGAAAATCAAAGAACAGAAGCTGTACAAGTCCATGGGACCTGATGAGATGCAACTGCATGTCCTGAGGGAACTGGTGGATAAAGTGGTTAAACCACAGTCCATCCTGTTGGAAGGTTGTGGCAGTCCTGTGAAGATCCCACTGCCTGGAAATGGGGAAGCACAATTTTAAAAAGGGATAAAAGGGAAGACCTGGTGACCTACAGACTGCTCAGTCTCATCTCAGGGTCTGGCAAGATCATGGAGCAGATCACCCTGGAAACTGTTCTAAGGCACACAGAAAAGGAGGAGGTGATTGGTGACAGCCAGCAGGGTTTCACTAAGGGAAAATTGTGCCTGGCAAATTTGGTGGCCTTCTGTGAAGGGGTTAGAGTTTTGTGTGGATGAGATAAGAGCAGCTGATGTCCCCTATCTGGAATTGTACAAAGAACTAGACTCTGTCCCACATGGCACCCTTGTCTCTAAGCTGGAGAGAGATGGGTTTGACAGATGGACCACTTGGTGGATAAGGAATTGGCTTGATGATTGCACTCAAAGAGTTGTGATCAACACCTTGATGTCCAGTGACAAGATGTGCTCCTCAGGGCCCGGTGTTGGCACTGGCATTGTTTAAGAATGTCATCAACATGGACAGTGGATTGAGGGCAGCCTCAGCAGGTTTGCTGGTGACACTGAGCTGTGAGATGTGTCTGACACACTGAGGAGAATGGATGCCATCCAGAGGGACCTGGACAGGCTTGAGAGAGGGCCCTGGTGAGCCTCATGAAGTTCAACAAGGCCAAGTGCATCATCCTGCACCTGGGTCAGGGCAACCCCAAGCACAACCACAGGCAAATGGACTGAGAGCAGCCCTGAGGAGAAGGACTTGGGGTGCCTGTGGATAAAAAGCTCAATATGCCAACTGCATCCTGGGCTGCATCACAGGAGATGTGAGCAGCAGATCGGGGGAGGTGATTCTCCACCTGTGATCTGCTCCTGTGAGACCCCACCCAGACTTCTGTCCCATCCAGGTCTGGGACAACAATATAGGAAATGGGTCCAGAGAAGCACTGAGCTGATCACAGCAGTGGAGCTGCTCTGCTGTGGCGACAGGCTGAGAGAGCTCAGCTGTTCAGCCTGGAGAAGAGAAGGCTCCAGAGAGACCTTGTAGCAGCCTTTTGAGTACCCAAAGGGGGCTTGCATGAAGGCTGGACAAGGACTTTTCACAAGGACATGCAATTTCACTTGCAAACAACTCTTTGTGACTCCCTCACAATTTCCTTGGCTTTCAGTCCTGATGTCACCTCCTCTTTTTTTCTTTTGGTTTTCTTCTGAAAATACTTAGTGGCATTAGGTGAGTCCTTGTAAATCTTTTTTATCTGTTCATCCTCCCCAGGCTGATAATTTTCCACTGACTCTCTTTCTGAGAACAGGCAGTCATTGAGTTCTCAACTCACCTAATGTGCTTTCTTGACAACTTTTAACCAGAAGATAGTGCAATACTAAATCCCACACTCTTCTCAAGTCTTAGGATGTTTGTAGTTATCAAGCCTGTCATTTCAAAAAATATGGGGATTTTTTTGTTTGGTTGCATTGATTTTCCTGTGAAAAAAGTAGTATTGACTGATGTTAAACACTTTTCCAGCCTGATAATTTATGAATTTATACCAGAATCAGATTTTCCTTGGATTTTGTCTGTGACAGGTAGGCTAATTGTGTCCATAGTATCCTAAACGCTCTTGCCTTCTCTGAATCATAATATGGTGCTAGGATTTCTCCAGCCTGCTGCTGTTTTGCCTCTATCTCTGTCTATTTATGCTGTCTATTCAAAATTCAGAGCATGAACTAGAAATGTCCTCCATCAACTCACACAGGATCCATCCAAGCAAGTATCCTGGCCTGCTGATTTAAAATTATTTATCTCTGAGAGATGTTTTAACACCCTCCACAGCTACTAATGGACTGGAAAATACTTTATCATGTTCATATGATTCAAATACATCCTCCTGCTTCTTTCAAGATACAAAACAGAAATATTGAATAAACATATATCTCATTAAAAGTTCTGCCACCCCCCTGAGCACCAGAATTTTATTATAGCTATTATTCAGAACCTACCTTCTTCCAGCTAGTCAGATTTTGCTCTTTTACTGCCTTAATTTTCTACACCCTATAACTTCCCCTCCTGGTTGATAGCTGTTGCTTCCCTTTTCTGTTTGCTAAATATTGCCTTTTAATTTCTAAGTCCTGCAGTCTTTTGTTGAGCCTGGGAGGGTTATAACTAATGTTGTCCTCTCTTTTCGACGTGCATTTATGAGATTTTAGGTACTTCAGTTATTTATAAAGAGCTCCCAAGTTTCATCTGGTTTTTTGCTTCTGACATATTTTTTTATATTTCCTGTCTTTATGCTTTTTTTCTTCTTATCAGGAAAATCAGGTGGGTATATCTGTTTTGACTGATGAAATATGCAAGGATGGTGAAGAGGTGACACTGGACTGTGTCTTCCATGTCGGGTGTGTACACTGGCCTGTATTTTAGGTCTCAGTGCTGGAGTGTTCACACCACTCAATGAAAAAAATTGTAAATGGAACTACAGATTAAATGGTGCGGTTTGAGGCAAGAGACTACAATTCTGGGCAGGTCCTCCCCCTTCCAGCTAAAATTCACCTGTTGAGGTCCCCACAGCTCTGGTCACGAAACATGGTGTGGCTGTGAAGCTCTTGTACTAGTATTAGATTCAGAAAATAATTTGGAAGATGGTTTTTTTGGTTGTTTACACCAGTTCACAGAATGTATAGCCTTATTTCATGAGGCAACCAACAACTTTCAGTACACTGATTAATTCCTTTATTTTCTATAGAAATATTTCAAAATTTCTTACCCCTGAAACCTTTGAGCATGGATTTAACTTTTTTTTTTGACTGTTAAAAAATCTATTATGGCTTCAAATCATATATATGTTTTACTTCTGGCTACCTAAGACTTACTACATTTATTTTCAACAAAGGATTTGTCTTGCACTGAGCATGGAAACAGTGCATTACCCACTTACCTGCTCCTTGTAAGCTTTAGATGAGGTGTGTGTGCTGTGATGTCTATGAGGAATTGGCCAGCCTATGATGGTTTGGCTCTCAATCAGCCATGGACCATTGATTTCATTTTTTTTGCTTGTAAATAGGAACGTCATTGCCTTCAGTAGGGCATCAGCTTGCTCAGTAGCTACCAGTGTAATCTTCCTACACTTGCTGCTGTCATCCTTCTTTCTTACATTCCTGCTATTGTTATTTATGGTCAGCTACTATCTTATTAGCTTGATAGAATAGGAGGTTTATCTTCCTGTGTGTTTGTAAAGCACCTGCAGTGACAAGGACCATGGTCCTGACATGCTGCATAAATAACAGCAGGGTCCTTTGCTGTTGGGATCAGAGATATTGCTGAAGGCCTTCAAAAAAAGGCTGATGGGCAACATCATTATTTTCTGCAGCTTCATGAGGAAAGAAGTGGAGAGGGAGGTGATGATTTCTTTTCCCCATTATCCAGTTATAGGATGCATGGGAATGGTTCAAAGCTGCCCCTGGGGAGCTTTGGACTGGATAAGAAGAATTTCTTTACTGAAGGGATGGTAAAACATTAACAGACTTCCTAGAAAGGCATTTGGACAATAGCAACATACTTTAACTTGGTCAGCCCTGAATGAGTCAGGCAGTCAGATTAGATGATTTTTTAGATCCCCTCCAACTGAAATATTAAATCTATTCTATTCTAAATATATACCAAAGCTATATTTTGGAATCAATTCAATGGATGGATTACTCTCTGTTTTCTTAAAATGGTGAATCCTAAATCTGCTACTGATTCCAGCAAGATTTGGATTAACTCTTGTAGGAATATACTGTATTAACAAATCACAATGTTGGTACATTGCAGGCCCTTTGCCTCCAGAAACTTGCTTAATGTGAGGTTTTTTCCATTAGAATGGCCAAAGTAAGAAAAATACCTAACAGCCATCAGAGACCTTTTCAGATTTCTTTGCAGAGGTGACAGAAACACCATTTCCACTTTTAATCTCTCCACGGTGTGACCTTGAGAACGAAGTACAGTAGTGGTCTTTGCACAGGGTCTGACCCTACATCTCCCAACAATGTCAGGAGCCCTCTTCCTACCTGTTCTTCAGCTGTCCAACACCTGATATCTGCCTGTCTGTTTCTTTGCCATCCGGCACCTTGTCAGGAGAAAAAATAACAACTCACAGCAGCACCTGTCTTACAAAGCCCTAAATCTCAGCAACTGAGATGTCTCAGAGTCTGTGATCTCGGAAAAGCTGAGCAGGCATTGTTAAAAACTAACCAAATTTGTTATAAACTACTAGTTTGATATTCAGCTGCTTTGAGGAGTGTGTTATTGGCATTGGAAGGTCTCTGCACTTTGCAAATCTCACAACGTATTTCTGAGTCCCACTATATGCTTACAAATCTCAAAACAGTTTCACCAATTAAGTCAATGAATCCCGAATGAAAAACTCAAACACTTTCACTTGCAAATCCTGACTTTCTTTCTACAATTCAAGGATAAGAAGGGATTTACAAAACCTGTACTGTCAAGTACCGAAGCAATTTTGATTCTCAATATGCCCTGAGGCTATGTTTGAGAGAATGAGCAAGCAAAAACTTGCTGACATGATGTCAAAAATCTAAAGGGTAAAATTCTTTCAGTTGAAAGGAAAAGAAACAGAGATGGAAGCCAAATCAGGAATTTTCCTCACAACAATGTCCTCTCCTTGATTAGGTCCAGATCAAGGAATAATGTATAGATCTCCTCAAAGCTGCTAAAACTGATGCTGATTTTCCCCATAAACTAAAGTAGCATAGATTATAATAATTGGAATAATATATTGGAAGAGAATATAATAGTAATATATTGGAATAGAATAGCTGCAGTTGGAAGGGATCTGTGACACTCATGCAGTACAACTGCTGATCAGCTTGGGATTGGCCAAAAGTTTAAACTTGCTGCTGTTAAGGGCAGTGTCTAAACGCCTCTCAAACTTAGCAGAAGAGATGTTAAACACCATAGCTTTGGGTGTTTTTGTTCTAAATCTCTGAAATGTAGCCTCAAAGAATGTCTAAATATGAATCTTGAATTGCAGAACATTTATTTTCCCCAGGTTATCATTCATTTGAATGATATTAGTATCCAGCATTCAGTTTACTTTTAGACTCAATGATTATGCTATGTATTTTGGTAAATATGTATTTAATTTTGTTCAAATCTTTTTATTGCTTAACTTCTAGAAAAATTTCTAAGCTTTCAATTAGTAGACAGTTCATAAAAATGGAAGAAAATTCTGTATTTATTTTCTTGGATCTGCCTGAGAATTATGGAAAGATTTTATGTCAGCCTAATTTTATGAGTTTAAAGTGCAGCTATGCATATGTTTTGAGGCATATTCAGTGTAGTACTACTTATTTTATGTTGTGTGATGATGCCACAGATTCCATAGGCCACATCCAGATGATTTCATCAATGTGGTAAATAAGAAACTGAGACGACTGTATTTTTACATTTAAGTAGATAAATCCATCATAATTTGAACTTAACTGGAGAAATGTACAAATTCTTAAAACAGAAGACCTTCAGTATTATTTATTCTGACCACATCTAATCAACCAGCACTGCTTGAAAGATGGATTTCAATGGCAGATTTTAATGGCATGAATGAAGCTCACATCCAAATATTATCAAGAGTTGAAGAAATTTATTTGGTCACAGATACAGCCTCAAATTATTCATCACTTGCTTTACACATAATTTTGAAAACTCCAGTCCTTAAACCATTGGGTTCAGACATTTTGTAGACACTTTACATGGAATCTATATTTTATTCTCCAGCACTGAAATTTTAACATTTTCCTTTTGTTATTCTCAAAGCACTGGACCCTTTTCAATATACACAAAATTTGTGTGGTGTAGAGATGGTTTTACCAAAATCCTCAATCCCTGAGAAACATGAGCTCTCTTTCCCATCCTCATGATGGAGATGCTAAGTACTGATGATTTTATTTCTAATATTGTAAAGTGAATCCTTCTGCCTTGTTGTGGTGACACACAGGATGAACCATCCCAGAAAACCAAGCCAGTGAGGTGCGGCATTGCTGGTTAACTTTAAGGACTTTGTAGCTGTTCAGAGAATATTTGAATAACATGAAATTCTGTAGGTTATTCGGCAGCAGTTTCAGTGTTTCACACTGGTAATGCAGAGGGATAGGTCTTAATATTAACTGCTCAAGCAGGGCCATCCCAGACCACAGGGCACCGGATTGTATTCAGACAGTTCTGGAATATCTCCAGTGAGGGAGACTCCACAGCCTCTCTGCACAATCTGTTCCAGTGCTTGGTTACTGCTCAGGAGAAATTCTTCCTCATGTTCAGTGGAAGTTCCTGCCCAGCATCAGTTTCTGCCCTTTGTGTCTCATCCTATTCCTTGTCACCACTGAGCAGAGCCTGGTCCATCCTCTGACACCTCCCTTTAGATACTGATGGACATGGATGTGATCCCCTCTCAGCTGTCTCTCAGGGCTGAGCACACCCAGCTGCCTCTGTCCTTCCTCCTAAGAGATGCTCCTGTTCCTTCCTCATCTTTCTCACCCTCTGCTGGACCTGCTCCAGGAGTTCCATGTCTCTCCTGTCCTGAGGAGCCAAGAACTGGACACAGCACTCCAGATACAGCCTCACTAAGGGCTGGATTAGAGGGGCAGGATCAGAGCATAAACTTTCAAAAGAAATCAATTTTATTTCCTTATACTCCATCACCTACCAATTTGTTAAATCTTAAAATACTCCTTTAGGGAAGAGAGTAATTTACTCTTGTAAATGCATTTATTTCCTGGTACTACACAATAATCTTCAGACATTCTTAGCAAGATTAAATAAATTTTATTTTTAATAATGAATGACTAAGTACTAACATGGCAAAAATCAAGATAACTGATGTATTATTCAAGTACATGGTTTACAGCCATTTGAAGCCCATCAGCTTATTGATCTTATCTAGTTCAATAGCTTTGGATCAAACTACAGTATTTACAGGAGCTTTTATTTGCCAGGCACTTAGAAACAAGTTCAGATAAGAATTTGCAAGGGCCACGAATGTTCAGCCTACTGATAAATTTAAATGCACAGACAATGCATAAATAAAAATTTATAAGTCAGTGTTTATCGTGTTACATAAAGCAACTTTGTAGAATTTTCTGTTAATAGATTTTTCATCACAGCTATACCATTTAAAAAAATGCTTTTACTTACTGCCTAATATCCAAACCGGCGGGGAATTAAACAGCAGTAGCAAAACAAAATGTTATTTGATTAGAGCAAATTATTTTCTAAGAATGTTTTCATGTTGCTGCAGTGTTCCTACTGGTGTAATATTATGCCAAAAATATAAGACTGAACAAAGAATTTTACTGAGAAGCATTAGATGGCAGTCTTGGATGTGTTCTACAATGAGCATCTAATGTGGCAAAATTCAGAGAAATGGAATGCTGGATTGTGAGCTGCTTCTGCACTTCTATTTGGCATCCTTGTTTAAGTGGGTTTAGATCCCAAAACTTCTCTCATCTGTCACAATAATAAAGCTCTGGTCTGAATAGCACAAAAGGAAACATTAAAAAAGAAATCTTCAGACACACTGAAAAAAATATTCTTTAGAATAATAAGGCTACTTTGCTATTATTATTATTATTATTATCATTGTTATTATTATTATTGGTATTGTTATTTGAGTAAATGTCTGTAGGTACTTTTCATGGACTTTTCTCTCTTTACTTTTGCAACAAGCAAGATATTCTTTTCAGGCCTTCAGAAACTTTTATGTTACAGCCCCTTAGAAAAGCCTATAAATATTGGTTGTGCTGCATCAGCCCACAGAAACTGTTTCATTTGAAATTATTTTCTTCAAAGTTGTTCACAGCCCCAGTCCTATCACAGAACAAAAAGGACATTCAGAATATAGATGCAGGCAGCAAAGGCAGCCTCACACTGCATTTCTGTGTGTGTAGATTCCTCCAATTACAGCTGCTGCCAATGTCTTTAGCATCTGGTCATCACATATGGTTTCTGGCCCTGGATCTTTGTTCTTGGCTGGTGCCATTGCAATAGGGATTTTGAAAAGTGGTGGACTGTCAAGCTTGGATTCTGGAATTTGATTCTACATACAGTGTGTTCAGGGCTTGCAGTAGTGATGTTCATCTGCTCTGCCCATTCTTTGATGCAATTAAAGCTCGGTGTGTGGATCATTTATTCCTTTTCCATATTTTTCATTTACAAGAATTTCCTGCAGAGCAGTGTTTCTAGAAAATGTTATCAGCTGGAACAGAGTTTTGTGATGTGACTACAGAGGTGATATTTGTGGGTCTAGAGGAAAAAGGTGTCAGATTGTCACTATGTTAGTGATTCAATGTTTTGTGCAGTTGTGGGATCATGGAATGGTTTGGGTTGGAAAAGACCTTAAAGATTGTCTAGTCCCAACACCCTGCCATGGGCAGGAAACAAATACAAATCAGAAGTAATGTTTTAAATTGAATCTTATCATGCACAGGTTTAACTGTGGAGTGGCGTTCAGCTGAATGACCTGGACAATTCATGGATGAAACTCAAGTGGAGGATGAGCTCCACCTCACACCTGATGTGCTCAAACTTTTGTCCTTTGGACCAGGCTCAATACTCATAGAACAGAGTTGACTGCACAAGCAAAAGAAGATGAGAAAAAATATTGCAAATTTATGACAATGAAATTGGTTCACTTTAAAAAGAGTAGTAGCTAAATCTATATTTGGCCCCCAAAAAGTTTGTTTTATTATTGTTGTATTAGCATTTAAAGCTATAATAACATCTTCTAACACCCATGTAGAGCTCAGTAATTCTCACAGTGCTTTACAAAACAAACTTCTGTCATTATTCCTCTTCTACCAAAAACAGACACAGGAGAGATTAAGTGACTTCAGATAAGTGTCCTTAGAGGCATCTATTAGAGAACACAATAAACCCAAGACCAGTGGAATTACAGCCCACTGCACTGTCTGCTATGCCACAATCTCCTTTGGCACGCCCTATTTGCTTTGTCCACTCAATAGAAAATACAATATTATTGGCATTTATTAATTTTTCATGGAAGTTGAGGAAATATTATCTGTATGGGGCAATCTGTGATGTTACAAAGCAGTGTTTGCATAAAAAACCCCAAATCCATCTGCATCCTGGAAGTGTAGAATCATGGGGAAATTTGGGTTGGAAGGGTCCTTCAGCTGGTACAAGTCCCCTGTAATAAGCAGGGACATCTTCAACTACTTCAGTCTGCTCAGAGTTTTTTTCCAACCTGACCTTGAATGTTTCTATTGAAGATTGAGGCAAAAAGGTTGTTGAGTACCTCGACCTTCTTCTTGTCTGCTGTCACCAGTTTGCCAGGCTTGTTCTTCAGGGAGGAACACTTTCTTTGGCCTCCCTCTTCTGGCTGATACACCATTAGAAGCCCCTCTTTTTAGTCTCTGCATCCCTTGCCAACTTCAGCTCCAGTACTGCATGTTTTTCAAACAGGGTTTTTTTTTTAACCTGTCAAAGAATTTCATTGTATTGCAGCAACTCTATGGTTTTTTGAATTTCCTTTGGTTTGTTTCTTTTTCCTTTTTTTTTTTTTGTGTTGTTCTCCTCTTTACTATATTATCAAATAGTTTCATGTATTTGTCTTGTTCCAGTGCTCTGCTATGGCTGATACAAACTGCACTTTAGAATATTTTGCCATGGATACAAACAGCTCTGAAATAAAACCTTCTCAGAGTATTTGCTCACTATGAAAATAAAGGTAAGCCTCTTTCTAGGACATTCAACTTTTCAAATGACTGAACATCCTGGATTACAAGAAAAACAACATCTAATTTTAGTGGAGCAATCTTTTCATGTGATTTTAGGCATATAAATATATAATAAGGGAAATTAAGAAGGGGAAAATCTTGGTCAGTGATGCAGCAACTAGGTCAATGTGAGCATTGAGGAGAACTGGACAATAGAAAAAGGGATAAGAAAACATAAAAGCCTAGCAAGGTGTCAACAGGCTATAACAGGCAGTAACAGTATTTTTGTGCTGACTGAACTATAGTTCAAAGTAGATCAGTTAAAACAGAAATTCAATCTTCTTTCACATGTGGCTTTACTGTCCAATGCAGATGTGAGATTTTCTGAGATTTTTCCCTTAATTTTAAGGTGTTTTATTTTGCTTTTAGATTTCTGATTTAAACTTGCTGTAGGAATAATGGGCAAAAAAAAAATAAATAGCATTCTTGTCTAAATTTTACACACGTAAAACCTCCTCAGGGAGCAAGGACAGGAAATTATTTTCCCTTTCCTACACCCAAAGCACAGTCCAAGTCATTTTTCTCATAACTTTAACTGGCTTCATGGATAGAGTAGCACATAAGAAAATTTCATAATCCCTCCACTATGGTCTGTGTCTATGCAGCAGGAGAAGCTGGCTCAAATTCCTGATTTGTTTTTGGATACAGGGGAATCATAAAGTGGCGTTGCCTGTTTTAACATTTGATGTGCACACTTGCCTAAACATGCCAATTGTGAATAGACAAAAAAAAAAAGGATTTCTGGGCATGACAGGTCTTATTGCAGAGCAGAATTTTACATCAGATGAGTTGAATCAGATTGCGAAAGTTCCTTTTCATCCACCTCTATTAACAGCAAGGCTTGGTTGTCTCAAATCCAAAATTTACATGACAGCTGATATGCCATGAGATTAATTCCACACATGAGTGACCTAACCCTGGAGCTACAGTGGGATAACATGGCTATTTTTGGAACAAAATAAATCCATTATGTACCCAAAGCTTTTTTACTAATCAAAATTGGCGTGTTCTCATAAAGGAAATTTTAGTCTTAATGACCTTTCCAATGTATTTTTTTTTCTTTTTTTTGATAAAAAAATTGTTGTACAACTCTTTCAACAAGTATGAAAACACAGGATTTACTCATCCTCAGTAGAATTCCCAGCTCCAATGCATAATGTACACTCTAATTCTGTGTGTCCTGTATAACTGTGAGGAGGATAGCATAGTGCTACATTGAGATATTAATGAAGAATATTCATATACATAGATAAAATACTGTTAGGGTGGAGCATTCATTTTACTCCCCTTATTATAAATTTCATTTTCAGCAAATAAATATATTTAGAGAAATAAAAGATTTTTTTTCCTTTAAAAAGTAACCGCCAATAAAAAAGATAAATTATTTTCTTTTCAGCTATTAATTAAATATTTTGCTTTCCAGTTTCTGTAAACACAAAAGGTGATATCTTTCAACAGCTGAAAATTTATAGAAAAATAAAGATTAAAAAGAGGGGGGAAAAAAGTATCTCTTAAATAGTAGCTATTTTTTACATTTTTTAAACTCTATTTATAACAATTTTGATTAAGTCTAAATATAGTAACTCTCGTGTGAACTCTTACAAGCTTTGGTAATTCTTCCAAGCCCTGAAATTCTGTGGAAATGTCCATACTTTATACTTTTCAAACCACAAATAAACTGAATTAGAACTCAACTTAAAAATTACTGCATATTATATAAGATGAAGATTAAAACACCAACCTAAATAATTTTAGTGATCCTCAGTTGACAAATTAGACCAAAAAGTGTTGGAAATTGAGCTTAACCTCAAAAGGAGCCAAATCAGATTCAAAGAATGGCCCGTGAGCCCGAGGTAATGGAGCATCTGAAATTCAAGTTATATCCAAATAGAGTCTTTTTTTTTTGTTGTTTGTTTGTTTGTCCTGTCCTTCTTGAGTTTAGGGGTTACAGCAAAGGTCTGTACATTCCTGTTTTGACCCAGATTTTGAACCAGGTAAATCTCATACTTACATATCTCAGAAACAAAAAAAAAGCTTAGGAGAGAAGGAAAGCCCGTGTAAACACAACATAGACTTAGATAATCCCCACAGATACACTAAAGCCTTCCAGATTCATAAAAAATAAAATTTTCTAACAATTTTTCATTTGCATTGTATAAACTGCAATCTTTGCTTTGTTGGCAGAAACACTTTGTATTCATGAACTATGTTTAGTTTAGTACTGCTTAGAATTTCCTTTTTCCCTCCAAATGCCAATAGAATAAAAAGACAAACTAGCACTGCTAGGCTAACATAACACAACACACAAGTTTTATTTTAATTACTCATCCCTCTGTTAGGCATTGTGCTTGCCCACCCTGCTACTTTCTGACTGTTTTACTTTTTACAGTCTCATGGAGCAGCCAGAACAGCCACTGATATTTTAAAATGGTTCATAGTGGAAAGATTATATATAAAACAACAGCAGTGTACTTGTTGGGGGAGAGGCAAACACTTACATGTTCAATTCTTGTTCATAATGAGTTTTGAGGTGTAAAATGACAGCTCATCAGTATAACAGGTCTGTGAAAATATAGAATAATTTTCCAGTTTGATGTAAGCCAATGGACATTTAAACTGATGTTCTGATAGATTCAGAACAGGTGCTTAAAATGTATTATGACTTTGTTTGAAATGCCACCATTAATTTTTCCTTTGAAAGCACAACATAAATGTTTGCAGGGAAAAAAATCCTCTCTGTGTTTGGTAGGCTCAGTGTTTTCATACTGATATTCTCTAAATTGAGGAGCCCAAATTGGATATCAAATTTCACAAGTCTCATAACTGAAGAATCTGGAATATTTGAAAATGCCAAAAAAATTCCAGCTCTTGCTGACTCACCTGAGAGTGCCTGTGTGAGCAAACACCTCACACAGGAAAGTGGGAGCCACCCGAGCATCTCCATCTGCTACCAAACCCTGGATATGCTTCAAAACCTGGCTGGTACAGAAAAAGAATGGTGAAGATGTGGTGAAAAAGACTCAAACTCAGATCACAACTGAATGTCAAGCTCAAGCTTTTATGCAAGGGATCTATTTATTATTAATTCAGTAGGATTTTTACACACCCTGATGGCACCCTGCTTTATATCAGATGTGTGTTTCAAATGTTTTGTGATTCTAAGTAGCGCATTGGTAAGTTGGCTCTACTCTTGGCTGGTTTGAAACATGTTTTCCACTGAAGAGCACAGATTTGTTATTGACAATGGAGAGTAGAAAAGTGTGAAGAACAGGTTATTTCTGCTAATAGAAACATCTCCTTCAACACAAAACAATTGGCTTTGGTTTTTTTTTTTGGTTGAAATTATTTTCCCAAGTCTATTCAAACATCAAGACATTCATGTTCACCTTTATTTGTTTGGCAAATAATTTCATGTGCTGGCTAATTCCTATCCTGCTTGGAAATTGTCTTCAATCCTCTACCTTCAGTGCATTTTAATTCACCTCCCAATAAAACGTTTACTTTTCTGAAACTCAGGGCACTGAAAGTAATAAACAAGATGATTGAGTAATGCCCACAGGTGGAACTGCAAAATAGTTAGGCTGCATTTGAGTCAAATATATACCTATGCCATAACAAAACCAGCTCTCATTGCATATAAATCTTTGACAAAGACTTAATGAACATAATAACTTGGAAAATTGTTTACAAATCTTTTGAGTCCATTGTGAGTAATGCTATGTCAAAGGTGATTGTAAGCAGTGAGGCAGAAAAGTAACAAATAATAGAGGTGGTAAGATGATGTTTCCTGGAATGTTTTTCATACACAGATTTCAATATCCACTGCAGAAGACCACAGGTACTGAACTGGTTTTAGACACAACTTCCAAGAGCAGAAAATTGACTAAAGTCACATAGGAGACTAAGAGTAGAAATGTGAATAAGGTTTTCTTCTCTTCCACTCAAGCCATGAAGTCTCCATTCTGGCTTTCAAGGCAAAACTAACACTCATGTAATTATAGTCCTCCTAGAATTTGAAGTTAATGGAGCTTGGAGATTGATCTCCCAGACTTCAGACTGAGGCTGTAATGCCAGACTGTCAGCTTGTCTCACAACCCCTTTTCAGACCTATGGTGAAGGTAACATCATAGATGGGGAGAACAAAAAGACCATGATGTTTTTGCAGACTTGGGTGCTGCAGTCCAGTGGTTGATTGGCAGTGAAATATTCTAGAATTTGTCAAGAGGTAGTGGTTTTTTTTAAGTTTCAGCAGGCATACCCTGATCCTATTGCCCATGTAATTAAAAAGGTGTTATAATACCTTAACAGCTGTCTCATAAGTTCATTATTCATTTAACATTACACCTACCCCAGTACTTTATCCCCTACACAAAGCAAGTTCCTGTTGGAAAAATGCTGAAGTGTAGATTGAGTGACACACAGGAGCTTTTGCTATTGAGCGAACTCTTGACATTCAGTAATGAAACCAGTCTTCAATGTTTGCACAAAAAGAACATTCAATTTTCCAGGAAATGTCAGTATGATTATTTTCTTTTCATCTCTTTTATTTTTATTTTTATTTTGCCCAAGGTTTTATCATCACTTAACTCCAATATGTACATCAGGAGTTGTATTTTGAGATAACAATGAACAACTCTGAAAAAAATATATTGCATTTTTGACATTTTTTTCTTATCTTTTGAATGATTTTGCTTGCAGATAAAAATGGTGAGGAGGGAAGTTAGGAAAATTCATGCAAACAATAAATATGCCTCTCTAGCAGTCATAAATTGACATTTTGCATATGAAAAATGCCTACCTATGTGTGCTTTCAGGTGAAGGAACCCATCCTTGCAGCTCACAGGGGAGATCACAAATATGGGGGATCTGCATTAAGGCTGTGCTCACACACAGACATCAAAACAAACCTTGCTGCTCAAGATGTACCTAGAGCTATAGAAATGGAATTAGTCCTTAGTGGCAGTGGTGATTTTAGGAATCATTTCCAGGAACTCTTTAGCCATTTTTGGGAATCTCATCATAAGGGTTAGAGCCTGCTCAGAGTAGGAACCTTTTGGTGCGGCTGCTGAACTGAGAAAGGGGAGGGGAGAGAGTGTTGTAAAACCTGTGTTTTAGTTTGGGTTTGTTGCTGTTTCCCATTGAAGAAAAATCTGAACCATGTAACTGTTCTGCAAAAAAAAAAAAAATCACTAAGATACTTGCAAAAATGAAAGTTAAATGAAATCTTGATTAATCATGGTCTGCTGGCAAAGGCAGTCACCCTGCTGAAAGAAATAATGAGTCCAAATTTCCATCAGGGAGATGAAGGAAACCTCTCAAGCCTCCTGTCTGAGTGCCCACTATGTTGTATTTTGTGCACTTGTGGGAGGATTTTTATCCTTTTTGGTTTCACCTATGGCTGGTGTCCTACTATGTGCAAATTAGATGTTCATTAGCATTGAAACAAAAAAACTCGGGTGTCCCACTTCTAGAGCACATGTCCTGATTACCCTGATAAGGACCAATTCTCTTTGTCTCCAAAGAGTTTTGAACATTAAATGCAAAGTAGAACAGCACTAGTGGGATGAACTGAGGAAGAATGACATCTGAGCATCCTTGTGTCAAGCTCATTCTTCTGAGAAGCCAGACACCCGCGTTCTAGCCTATTTTTCCAGGGGAATACGAGGATTTTAATAAAATGGAGCAATGTCAGCAGAAGAGCCTGAACACATCCCTCCTTAGAATAGTCTTTTACATAACTCCTGTAGGATGTGCTCATTGAAGTGTCTTTGGATGGGGGGATGTCTGCACTGGGAGATATCACTGGAACAGTTAATTCTGCATTTAGATAGTTCCATGTCATATGTGAAGCTCTTTGAAAAGAGCTTCAGTATCTTTTTGTGGGGAGAGGAAAGATGCTAAGTTGAAAGCAAACACTCTGGATGTAATGATCATAATATGAGCTGCATTTATTGCAGATATTGTTTAGATTGCCTTTGCTGGTACACAGAGAGATGAGGTATGGAATCCTGGTCTTAGATTTAATTTTAGAAAAATAAGCACTTATTTAGCTTGGGCCCAGAACAGTTTAACTTGCTCATAAATTGCTTGGGTGATGGGGTAGATGCCTCCTCAGCAAGGTCCCTGGTGACACAAAGCTGGGAGCAGTGGCCAAGAGCGGTGTGCAGCCCTTCAGGAAGACCTCAGCAGGTTGGGGAGATGGGCAAAGAGGGACTGAATGGACTGCAACAAAAGCAAGTGCAGTCAAACAAAAGCAAATGGACTCAGTCCTGTGCCATGAGCTCTGGGATGACCCTGCTTGAGCAGGGATTAGATGATCCACAGAGGTCCCTTACAACCTGACCCATCCCACAATTCTTTGGCTCACATGACCCCGCAGTTCTCCAAATCACAATGAAACGGACTGAGGCCTTTCATTGCCTGTCTCCCTTGATTACTCAGAGTTGGTATTTGTAGACAAGATGTTGAAGAGAAATTTGTGTAGGAAATGTGCACTCATGAAGCCCACAGCCTCTACTTCATCTGCTGGGTTTCATCCAAATGTCTTCCTCATCCTTCCTTCTGTGAGGATCCCCTCAAAGCTGACTGGAAAATCATGTCTCTCACACACACACTTTGGAGGTCTGTCCAGTCCCAAGACATTTCTGGTACTTTGAGCAGGTTCTTGGTTTTGACCAAGGTCATCTTGCCTGATATCTACTTCATATCTCAACATGTCTGAAGTTCAGTGTAACAAGAGCTGGAACAGAGTAGAAACTTAAGCTGAAACAGATAAGGACAGGCTAGTGAATTGGGTCAAAACAAGGGATAATGGAAGGTGACTAAAGTAACCAAAAGAAAACATAACAAAGGAGAGTTATAATTGCTGAATAAACTACTTCCCTGCTTTAAGAGTTGAATAAGGGAATAAATATGCTTCCAATGGGAAAAATATCCTTCCTAACCTTGTGTTAATGACACCCAAGAGCAAAAAGATAAGTGTGTTCAGTGTTTAATTTAATTTAATTTAGAGCTTGGCCACTGCTATAATCCTTATGAGAAGTATCCCATTAGCTGGAAAACATTGTAGGCTCAAAATTATGTGCATACATGTGTTTATAAGAAATGGATTCAAATGAATGGTAAACCAGGACCTGGTAGACAGCAACAGCAATTTCTTGTTTATTTCTCTGTTTTTCAGAAATAATACAGCACCTTTATAGCATGACCTTTGACACTGTCTCCCACAGCACACTCCTAGACAAGCTGGCAGCCCGTGGCTTGGACAGGAGCACTCTGTGCTGGGTTAGGAACTGGCTGGATGGCCGGGCCAGAGAGTGGTGGTGAATGGTGCTGCATCCAGCTGGCAGCCAGTCACCAGTGGTGTCCCTCAGGGCTCTGTGCTGGGGCCAGTCCTGTTTAATATTTTTATTGATGACATGGATGAGGGTTTAGAGTCTTTCATTAGCAAATTTGCAGATGACACTAAGCTGGGAGCGTGTGTCGATCTGTCAGAGGGACGGAGGGCTTTGCAGAGGGACTTGGAACGGTTGGATGGATGGGCAGAATCCAATGGGATGAAGTTCAGTAAGTCCAAGTGCCGAGTCCTGCACTTTGGCCACAATAACCCCCTGCAGCATTATAGGCTGGGGACGGTGTGGTTGGACAGTGCTCAGGAGGAAAGGGACCTGGGCATGCTGGTTGGCAGTCGGCTGAACATGAGCCAGCAGTGTGCCCAGGTGGCCAAGAAGGCCAAGGGCATCCTGGCCAGTATCAGGAACAGTGTGGCCAGCAGGAGCAGGGAGGTCATTCTCCCCTGTACTCGGCACTGGTGAGGCCACACCTTGAGTGCTGTGTCCAGTTCTGGGCCCCTCAGTTTGGGAGGGACGTTGAGAGGCTTGAGCGTGTCCAAAGGAGAGCAACGAGGCTGGTGAGGGGCTTGGAACACAAGCCGTATGAAGAGCGACTGAGGGAGCTGGGGTTGTTCAGCCTGGAGAAAAGGAGACTCAGGGGTGACCTTATCACCCTCTTCAACTTCCTGAAGGGTGACTGTGGTGAGCTGGGGTCAGTCTCTTTCTCTGGGCAAGAACAGACAGAACAAGAGGACACAGTCTCAAGCTGCACCAAGGGAGATACAGGCTAGAATTAGGGAGGAAGTTTTTCACAGAAAGAGTGGTCAAATACTGGAATCATCTACCCAGGGAGGTGGTGGAGTCACCATCCCTCGATGTGTTTAAAAAAAGACTGGATGTGGCACTTGGTGCCATGATCTAGCTGAGGTGTTAGAACATGGGTTGGACTCGATGATCTTGAAGGTCTCTTCCAACCTAGAAATTCTGTGATTCTGTGATTCTGTGACCGTGAATCATTGGAATCAGGGGGAATGTGACTAATAACTTCAGCACACAGAGAAACTCTCCATTAAGGGTTGATTAAAACTCATTCAAATTGCAAAACTCTTGTTAGCACCAAGTTTCATGCTGTCAGCAAATTGGTTGGGAAAATGCCCCTTGTTTAGTTGTGATATTTCAGTGTATTTCACAGAGAGACAATCAGAGAAGTGCTTGTGCATTCATCACACACTGAGATTCTCAGCAATCCAAAGGGTTGGGTGGTGCTTGTTTTTGATGTGAAGCACACTTCACAAACAGGAGCAAGCAGCACAAGTCCAGACCACACAGGTACAAATGCTGTGATTTCACATTGCCACCTCAGATTGTCTTGTTGCATCTTGCTAGTCAGGATAAAGGAACTATAAGGTGCAGAGAAATGCTGTTTTCTTCTGCTCAGGGAAGGTAGAGTCAAGGCAAGACTGCATATCATATTTTCATAAGTTAAATTAATTATTCCCACAATTCTCAGTGGCTGACACTTCTATCAACCCTCAGTTAAGAGGGAAAAATACTGATTCCAATCCTGTGAGGCATTAAAAATTCAGAATTATCTACTGCAATCTTGAAATGCCTTTCTACCAGTTCATCTTTACTATTTTTTCTGACAAAGTTTTTAATCTTGTAGAGGTTTCTTTTTTGCATCTTAATTGATCTCCACTAACTGCTTTACATAAACATCAATGTATTTCCACTTCTGTCAGTCTTTCTTCACAGGACAGGTGTTCCCCTTCACCTGCTGTAGTTCACATACAGAATGAACATGTGTATGATCTATGATTCACCCTCAGACATCCCACCCCAAATGTGGTTTTAGTTTTGTTCATGTTTATCATTGCAGTATCTCATTGTGGAAGATTACAAAGTCATTGCAGCACCTAAGAAATTCCTTTCCTCAATCCTAAATACTTGATTAAATTCTGAAGATTGAGGTAGAATTAGCTGCAAATTTGGGCCAGGATGCTCCAAGAGATCAAATTGAGATTTAATTGAAAGCTACTGGCACAGCACAAATTATAGGCATTCACCTCTTGATGTAACCCTTCTAGAGTATAATTATTTAAAGCAAATTTGAGAGTTCATGGTGTTTAACCATTGCCATGCTAGCCAAAGCTACCTAGAGATGTAAGGGAAGAAATGGCACACTGGGAATTTAATATCAAACATGTTGATATTGTCTTTCTTCTGGCCTAACAGATTATAAGGAAATGCAGCTGTGAAAGAGTAAACAGTCAAAGAAATAAAGATCCTTCCCTGCTGCAGGTGGATACAGAGATCTTCACAGGATTTTGGACACTTACCTTTGAGTGGGGAGAAGGGGAAGGGAAAATGGGAAATGGGCAGAAAGAGCAATTCTGTTCTTTGTTTTCCTGAATTCCAAAAAATACTTAAGGCTCTGATGTTCCCTGTGCTAATATGCACAGAAGACTTCACAATCCAGTATTCTCAGTATTGGAATCAATAAGTCAAGATGCAGCTCCTGCTAAATTTATTATTCCCTGCTTTACTCCTGCAGGTAGAGAGATGTCTTGCAAAGCTATTACAGCAAATGTGATTTAAAAAAAAAAAATTATTATGTTCTTACCAAAGTACCCACTATTCTTTATATCCCTTGTGACTAAGACCCTTGTCCTTTTTTTTTAGTTTGAAAAATCCACTAGGTTTTTATCATGACATATTGAAAAATTTTATTTTTTTTCATAAAATTGTTCTCTAAATTTTACCACACACAAATCCTAAAATGAGAGAAGTCATGGATAAATGATATTTTATTAAATAAATAAATAAATAAATAAATAAATATTTTGTTCTTTTTGTAAATTTTTTCCTGCACAAGTTTTCCAGCAAATAATATTTTTTTAAGAATTAGTCCTAATATTTGTAGCATTTTGGACTAAAATGGTCCTCAACTCAAAGCTTGTGTGCTTTATTAAACTAAGTCACTCCGTTTATCACATGCAGAATGTCCTTTGAGCAGTGATTGTCTGTGCAGTGAATTATGAGCTGGTGATTTCAGTTCTTTTACATCTGCTGGACTAATTTTGTTTGGTAAATGTAGTTTGTATGTCATCCCTTAAGTGCAAGATGGAAACTATATCACTGCATGCTAGAAAGAATAAAGCGGGTCCAGGCTCTGCTGTCAAACTGGAGTTCATAATTCTAAATTATGTGGTGAAGAAAGAATGGAAGGAGGAGAACAAAACTCCCTGAGAGGGCAAAAGTTGGGTTGCACCTGTGAGAAGCACCTGTGAGAAGAAGGTCTCAGCATCCATGTCACTCCACTGGATTTGCATGCCAAGGTTTCGTCAATGGCAGGGCAGGCAGGGCTAAAGGGTGGCTTCTGAGAAGCCTCCCCTGTGTCCTACAGATCCAAGGCCAGCCAGCTCCAAGACAGACCCACAGCCCCCATTTCCCACATCCCTGCTCTTCTGTGGGAGAGGAAGAGCTGAAGAATTCAGGAATAAAGTTAAACCCATTAGGAAGGGTAGGGGGAAGGTGTTTTAAGATTAGCTTTTATTTTTCATCATCCTACTCTGATCTGATTGATAATATATGAAATTATTTTCCCCGAGTCTGTTTTGCCTGTGACGGTAATTGCTGAGTGATCACTCCTGTCCTTACCTCAACCTTTTGAAGAAGCCTTTTGGTACATTTTCTCTCCCCTTTCCAGCTGAGGAGGGAGGAGGCAGAGTAGTTTTGTTGGGCATTCACCCAGGGTCAATCCACCATGTTCACACCACAACATGGCCAGGAGAGAAGCTGAAAGGAAACTAAGGATGTGCACTTTCACTCTAACCTCAGAAACCTTGGAAAACCCAGTAACACAGAAAAACACATCATTATACCTCACATTAAAAAAAAAAAAAAGCCTGAAAAGATACTAAATGACAAAATCCAGGTAAATTCCATAAATTTAGGAAGCATGACTTATGTGATTGTTGAGCAAACAAACCCTCAGTCCTTGCTAAGATAGCTGGTTGTGGACAGAAGTGTCACAGAACTACTGTGATTTCAGCAAACCTCTTCTGTCCCTCAGATCAGCAGTTTGGTTTTAAATCAGGAAAAACCACCCATAAAACACAGGGAGAAGTGGGACAGACCTGCAATACTCATGTTAGGGGTGGGCAAACACCAGTGATTTGTGTTTACCCTCAATTACATCACTCCTAAGATGAGCAGGATGTTTATGAGCACCTACCCAGGCCATTAGTGCTGTGCACGAAGCCTGTGACAGCCCATAATGGAGATGTGAGGAGAATGCAAGAAATTCTCTCTAATGAAAAAGGGATTGGATTCTGTTAAGCCTCTGCCAGCACCAGTCTTGAAATATATTAAGAGAAATAATGAATTATAATTAAAAAATAATTTTCTTCTAATGGAACAAAATTAAAAGCTAAGCTGGCACTGCAGTGTAGGAAAATAAAGTGTAGGAGTGTCAGCACCAGGATGGCTCAGTGCTGTGGGGAGGAGCAGGGTCAGGCATTGAGTTCACTCAGGCTGCTCCCATCCACAGCCAGCAAGAGTGCAGAGATGAGAGGATGGACCAGCCCCAGTGAGGAGAGGCTGCAAAGTGCACAGAGCAGGGCTGGGTGCCCACAAGCTGAGCCTGCTGCCTCAGCTTTGCTGCCAAACCTTCCTTGTGCTGTTAAGCAAACCTTTCCTCTCCTCCTTCCTATCCTAAAGCTGCTGAGAGTTACAGACTGCTGCATTCAATCATCAGAGTTTGTGTAGTCGCACAAAAGTCAGAGAAATGTCACTTCAGCAAGGATGTGGAGCACATAATATCCTTTAAGAATGAGCAGAACAATCGTGGTGGGTCCCTTATGTCCTTACTCCATGAAGAGCTGAGCTGCTCCAGTTTTTGTCCTATTTATTTAATTTGTCACTTAAAGTATGGAGACGGAGAACACAGGCATTCTTCTTCTGTCCTTACAGCACTGTAGTGTAACACAGCCTCAATCCTAAATAAATCCTTTATATGTGAAAGCAGACGTAGGACTTACTATTCTAAGTATAGAAAAAAACATCTATGCAGATGTCATGAACCACATTAAAAAGCATTATCTATATTTTTTGTTGTATTAAATGCTTCACATCTCCTATTAATTATCCTCAGGGAAAACTGAAAGACCATTTTTAACATGAACCTGATTAAACACATTTAATGGTACCTGGCTTTGGAATGTTGGTTCCTTAGGGAGAAAACCATGAATTTAATAGCATTTGAATCAGATTTAAGATGGGAATTAGCAAGCATTCTATTCTTCTTGCTCACTGACACAGCCTTGAATACTCAAAGTAGAAAGGCTTTGAGTAGAGACTATAATTCCCACATAGTTCATTGATGCAGGGTAAGGCCCTCACAGTATTTCTGAGATTGAGTTAAAAAAAAACCACATACCCAAAGCACATCCACAAATCCTTGCCTGAATCTCCTACTTTCCAAAATAAGTGAATAATACACCTGGAAAAAAAAATCTTTTAGAGGAAATGATGATCCAAAAGAGATTCACATAGAAATAAATGGTTACATCTCATGTTTTCTTTTGTCAGAGAAACCTATTACCAGAAGACCTGTAATGCAATACATTTCTCTCTTGGAACTCTGACCATGGCAGCAGAAGAGTAATATAAGTAAAACCACAAATTTTGGTGAGACCTGTGGTAAATCCTACTGAATTATTATACAAGGAGAATAAAAGGCTTGCAAATTTCAGCTATTTCAATTTAATGTAAGCAGATTGATGAAAAAATGAAACTGTTCTCTGCATCTGTGGACATAATGCAGTCCTGATCCCAGAAGCCTCTGATTTCTCATTTAAATTAAACCAGTCCAGTCTTGGATGTCATTGCACTGTTTGTTTCCAGCATAATGGGAAATGGTCCCCACGGCTCTGGTGTGATGCAGATCAAACTGGTGAATCTGTGAGTGACTCCATCATCCAGATTTCTTTTGGCAGCTCTCAGAAGGTCTCACTGGAAGTTGCCCTGCTGATTACAGCCACATCCACACAGCCACATTGGGTGGATATTCCAAATGACTCACCAGTCACTGGGGCTGCAGGCAGAGTGGAGGTTTATGTTATTTCAACATATAATCTATAATTTTCATTACAGAAGTTATGGAATTATCAGTGATAAAGGACAGTATTTTAAGTTTGGGAAGTTTTTAGCTGGGATATAAACAAGGCCTGGCCTTGCTTAATTTCTTCATTAATGAAAGAGAGAGAAGCAATGAGTTAAACATAATCACCACCTCTGTGAAACTGAGAGCTGCTGTCAGCTCCAGCAAGGACAGAGGCACACTGGAAAGGGACCAAAAGAACATGAAGATATGATTAGAAAAGATATGAATTTCAGGCTTGAGAGAGGAAGAGAAGAAATAACCCAAAATTGCCTGCAATAGAGGAACAGCTAAAAAATAGGATTAAAATGTATAGAAGGAGTTTGCAATACTATGTGTGAGAAAAATAACAATAATAATACTAGAAGTAAAATTGAGCTGAGGCATATTTTGCCTAGTTGAGCTAGAAATGTTCAAATATCCATATCTTGAATAGCTTGTGCTGTATAAATGTTACTGTCTGGATAGAGCTGTAGTCTCCTCTCCTTCCCTTCCTTTTTTCCCCTTCCCTCACTCCCTGTCTCTCCCCCTTACATAATTTCTTCTTTTTCTTTCCTTCCTCCCTTTCTTCCACATAGCCTGCTGATCCTTGGACAGCTTTTTTCCTCCTCCAAACATTAATATATTCAAATTTTCAGCACGAAAAGCATGCAATCTGCCTGTTCTCTCTCAAGCTGGGGGACCTAACAAAGGTTCTGAGACAGAAGAAGAGGAAGCACTTGGAGAATGCAGTGAAATGTCTGCAAACACTGTCAGAGAAGGAAGCTCTCCACAACAGAACGGTGCTAATTCCAGGCCTAAATGGAGGGGAAGGTTTGGAATTAGCACAGCAGAGAAGATTCCACTGTGAGTGGAGGCTGTGGGATCCTGTGATGAGAGCAGATGGCAACAACAGGAAACCAGGCCTGGTGAGTCAGCTCTGGGTGCCCCAGACAGACAAAAATTCCCTCCATGGCAAACTGTGAGAAAGGAAGAAATTCCTTACAGAGGTGCTAGAACAAGTTGTGGGAATGGCACCTACACTCTGTGGATATCTGGAACCTGGCCTCTATAATAGAAGTGATATCTCCAGAAGAATACTTTGGGACCCTCACCACTGGGAAGGCCAGAAGAAGAGGACCAATGGGATGCTGTTGGAATCCATGTGGTGGTGATATCTTTGTTTAATCTCTCTCCTCTCCTCTCCTCTCCTCTCCTCTCCTCTCCTCTCCTCTCCTCTCCTCTCCTCCTATTTCTATCTTTTTCCCTCACATTTGCTGTTAAATAAAATCTGTGCAATTAACTTTAGCCTATGGTCTTGTTTGCACCTTAATTCTGGCAGAGGCATCTCTTATTAATTAGATCCTTACAGAGGGGGTCTCCCTTTTCCTGGCTCAATTGATTCCTGCCTCTCCTGCTGCTGAAGTGGGCAGTGCCATCCCCTCCCCTCAAGTACTGCAAGCTGGACTTAACAACAGAAATTAATCTTCAAAGCAACAAATAAACTTGATTGAATCTTTCCCAGGGCACATGATCAGGATTGAGCTTCAAGCCAGTGAGAAGTCCATTCTGGGAAGCTCTGGGTCCCTTCTAAATCGTGTTCTTCACTACACAAGTGTTTCTGATAATTTATGGCATCTCTGCTGGGTTTAAATGCCCAAGTTTGGGCATCCGAATCCCACCAAAGATATCATAAATTATTTCAAGCAGCAAATACATCTGCAAATACCATGTGAGGGTAGAGAGTGAAAGAATTTTAGACATCTTTGTTTTTATATAAATTAAATAACATCTCCATAGGTGGTTTTTTTTTTTCCCTTTTGAACTTCAGCAACTGAATGCCCTGATGTTTTCTTTTAATATTTTGGAGCATTACTTTGACTCTTCTTTTAGCCTGCCCTTCCATTAGATTCAGCAAGCTCAGGCCTGTTTGCCTTTAATTTGACCTTGGATATCCTTCATGGGTTAGATGACAGATGATTATCTTTCAGTAATGCCCACCTAACTGAAGGATATATTTGGCTGAGGAGATAACTACGAGTACAAAAAGAGAATCCAAATTTTTGTGAAAAAGACATTCCCAACTATACGGCTTTAAAATATCAGCAATTACCATTTGCAGGTAAATTCAGGGGACAGTAAACACAGAAAGACATTTCTAACATTTAAACATAAGCAGCATTTCTTAGTGATTTCTCACTGATTACATCTCATCATATAAAGCTAGAATTTGCTAGAACAGAATAGAATTAAATTATATGCACATGTTCTGGCAGTTCTGTGAGAGAGAAAACCAAGAGCTGTCACTATCAAATTAAAGATGAAGTTGTAGAAATTAGGGAAATATATACATATGCAAATAAAACCACACATACACATATTTACCTTTTAATGTTTTTTTTCTTAAAGAATTTCTCAAAACCAAATTTATTACTCTGCATTAACTCTAAAACTGTTGCAGAAGGTCAAAATATTTTAAAACTTTATGTTCAACTACAATGACCTACCCAAAAATCCTGAAGGAAAAATTGAGTTGTGTGTGGTTTTATAAGTCAACTGAATTTACTATGCTGCACTAAAAGTTAATGAAATAAAGATTCCTCTCTTCATAGAAAATATCCTTAGGACATTAAAATTCACTTTAAAGTACTTTAAAATTCACTTTAAAGTATCAAATATTCAATTTTTTATTAAAACTGATGCAATATCCTAACGTGACTGGTTTAAAGTAGCAATTGCCAAATTCTTTGGAGCAGCTGCTGTTGATCACTGAAAACTTTTTGCAGGACTATCAGCAAAACTCAAATGTGAATTGAGAAAATGTGTGTGACTGTGTGTTAAGTTTCTCTAAATATTTTGTAAGGGCAAACCCACAGCATAATTATTACAGGGAGGCTTTCAGAAATAGCTTTATTACTTTTTAATTTATTTGTATTGGGAGGATTCACTGCCATTGGGATTTGTGGTAGGTGGCCTCTGCACTCTGAGTCCAAGAGGTCACCAAGTCCTGTTAAAGAAGAGTTTAAACAAAAAACCAAAAAAAGGTACAGTGGCAAAGAGCAACCAAAGCTGTCAGAATTCTGTGTTACTGGTGCTGTGCAGTCTGTTCAAGTCCTGTTAAAATGAACTAAAGCAAAATTTGGAGAAAATTTCAGGTGGGGTCCTACCAGGTGGATCTGCATTAGCATTTAGTCCATTGGAGCAAGAGCATCTTTATAAAGCTGTGACAGGCACTGTTTCACAGCCAAGCAGAATTTTCCTCAAGTGTTGGTTTATGGCATGTAAGAATTTTTAATGAATACCACTACATTTATGAGGCTTAGTCTAAAGCTTCATATGCATGAACAGTTGAAATTAATAGGGAATTTGAAATTGTGCTGTTTGTAAGTAAAACATCACTGTTTAAAAATAAACAATACCTTTAGTTTTGACTTGCCTAATTTAAATAAACCCATAGCTAAGTTTTTATTTATATCTCACTTTCAGCTGCTAAAGTAGGTATTTATCACTTGGTTCTTAAATTGGTTTACCAATTTACTTGGCATTTCATATAATACAGAGTGGGAGTTATGTCTTTTTGTTTGTTTTTCTGTTTTTATTTACCTTTTTTTAAAATTTGGTATGAAATGTTTAAATCTATCTTGAATAATATAAAGTAGATTCTGAGACTTGTTGATTACCTCAGGTATAAACTCCATCACAATTCAAACACAGAAATACTGCAAAACCAACAGATTGAATCTATGGACTCAATCTTATTATTATGGACTCATCCTTATTTTCTATGCCAGGGTACTTCTATAATGAAGAAAATCAAAATCCTTACTCTAAGATTTATTAATCCATCAGAAGTCTGTGTTTGAGGGAAGCAGAGTTATTTTTTGGACACATTTTTTGTTGTTGATTTTGCTGTCTCGATAGAGGGTTTGGAGCCCTTAAAGTTCTTGCTGATAAAAGTTTAGATCTTTTATGTGTAAAACTTCCTAATAACCCATAAATTCATGAGAATTAGGATCCACCTGCTGCAGCTGAGACATCTTAACAGCATGTTCCATACCTGAGTTTGACCCTAAATGAAGAAAGGACGTAATGGACAGAAAAAGGGAAAAATAAAGAGTAAACTAGTATTCTAAAACTGGAGATGAGACAGATTGCATTAATCATCCCCTGAAAATGCCTATTTTTCATTACTGACTGTAAAGAGAGGCCAAGGTGACCTGCTCAGATGTAGTTATTTATTTTTTAGATTTCCAGATATTAGGTGAAATGAACTGCATATTAAATGACTAACATGGATTTTTAAACATTTTTTGGATTGACAGAACGCTAAAAATGAGAGTTTTGAACATAAATGCAGCCCTAACAAATTCCCTGAAAACTTGTTACTGCAGAGTCTGAATAAAATCAACACCTCTGATATTAATAAGTTCTTCACTTGGATTCACACTCTTGATAAGGATCAGTCCAGCCTATGCAAAACCTGTCAGTACCTAGAATAGCAGAGTTGTGGGAATTTATAGACCTGATTACTCATTACATACAAACAGTAAAATAAAAGTTGTTATTTTGTTGACTTTTTTATCATGTTTGATACTCTTTTTTTCTTTTTTTTTTTTTTGGCAGACTATAAAAAACTATGAAAACATGGAGGTTGAAACAAATGTTAAATGTGCTTCTTTAAGAATAACTCTCTTCCTGGAAAAGAAGGGGGGATTCTAGTTATACTGAATTAGTGGATCAGGCTGTGTTAGCTCTAGGGTCATAATTTAACTTTCAATATTTACTTGAAATTCTTTCCTTATATTAGTCTCTGGTACACGCTGAATAAGACACCAGTGCAGTTGTGACATTTTACAATATTCAATGTAATGAATTGGTTCTTTTCAGCCAATTTAATGGAGGCAATAACTCAAATTTTAAAAGCAGTTTTATAAAGCCTCCTCCCGAGTTAAAGCCACAGGTGCAGATAATAAAGTAATTGTTAAATCAGATCATGTGAGATACTTTGAAAATATTCTTGGGCCACACACCACTGCCTTTACTTGTGCAAGAAAACCACAATTCTCATACCTTTTCCATTCCACTTTGCAGTGCCAATAAACACATCTCCCCTAGAAAATACCTCCATCCTTCTCTCCATATTAATCTTTGCACTTGGGGAACACATTCCCCAGAAATGAAATTATCAAGTAAACTCCGTGGTGCCAAAATGTATCATGAAATATCACTTTTCCTGAGAAGCATAAGGGGGAGAATGGGGAGTGAACACAGGAGTGATGGGTTGTCTTCATGCAGGCATTTCACTCTCGGCAAGCAAATGTCGATTTTCCCCTTTGACGCCCTGAAATTGTGTGAGGCATTTCACAAAGCAAACTTGCTTTTTTTTTTTTTTTTTTTTTTTTTTGGCACTAGCTGGAATTCAAGCTAAATTCAATATGACACAGTCAAAGTCTAAAGACAGACAAGAGTAAAGGTAGAGAAAAAAGGTGAGGAAAATGACAGGAATAATTCACTGACACGATCAAGGAGCTAAGAGGGGCAAGATGTAGTCTGTCTGAGCAGCTGAACTTGTGTACTGATTGTAGATAGCAGGTATAACATTTAAGTAGATGTTAAATAAGATTGATATGACGCTGGCCCCTGTGGAGAACTTTCACTCTGAATTACTGGCTTTGTCATAGAAGCATACCCAAAAAACTTTGATTAGAGATCAGCAGGCCAACCTTTGGTGCTGTTCAGAGTTGACAGCAGCTCTGATATTTTCATCAAAACTCTTACATGACATACAGTCTCACAGGCAACTCCTGGATCAATACAAATCCACGCTGGTCTCCAGTGGTGATTGAAAGATTCTCTGTGTGAGCTGCTGCTGTGAAAACCTCTTCAGTGATGCTGGGGTGGAGAAACAGGCTCAGAGAAGGGTAAATGAGCTGTTCATTGTCAGGCGGATTTGATTCATTATTAGTCATTCCAAAAGCTCACACTCTGAAGATAGGTGAATGCCTAATGTGACAGATTGGCTCACTTTCTCATTTTGGGTAGAGAAACCATTCCTGGCTTTCATCATGGCTTTGGCACAAACTCTCTTCCTGGGAAAATGTCCTTTAAAGAAATGAGCAGCCTGGTCTAGTGGGAGGTGTCCCAGACAAAGGCAGGAGGTTTGGAAACTGAAGATCCTTTTGATCCCTTCAAACCCAAAGCTTTTGATGATTCCAATACTCTCTGAAGCATATCTGCACTTTGCAAAGAAATCCCCAACATCAGAGAATCATACATCCAACTTGAGGTACCCTCCTGCGTGGCATTCACATTCTCTGAAAAAATTCCTTCATCCAGGGTTTTTCTCCAGGGAAGCTGAAAGGCAGTGAGAGAGTCCTCAGAGAAAAGGGAAACAGTTCTTATCTCATTTGCTTCTCCCGTGTTGTGCTCATGTGGAATGAGTTTAGAGATTGTTTACCCAAAAGTGATTACCTGATTGGACTCCAGTGTGAGTTGTTTTGACTCATTGGCCAATTATGGCCAAGCTGTGTCAGGGCTCTGGAAAGAGTCACGAGTTTTCATTATCTCTTTCGCATTCAGTAAGTATTTTTTCTGTATTCTTTAGTATAGTTTAGTTTTGTATTCTTTAATATAACATAGTATTATGAAGTAATAAATTAACTTTCTGAGAACATGGAGTCAGATGCATCATTCCTGCCTTCGTTGGGGCACCTTGTTTACAATACTCCTGAGGAATTTTTATCTTAAAGCCCATTCAATGATATTTTCACATGTATGATGGAGATCTGCCTACCTACAAGGCAATTTAGGAAGCTGTTAGAGGGGTCTCTGTTTCCAGGAGTTTACTGCTCCTTTTGGAGTGTAAAACTCGCATCATTTACAGTCCTAGCAGGAAGGGAAACGTGCAGCTCAGTCTCCAGGTGGTAAGTTTCTCCATGTGAATGTCATATACACGTGCAATCAGTGCCACATGGAAAGCTTTGAGGTAGTCAAAAACACTTCATAAGGGTGACAGAAATAACACTGGACCTCTGGGGGATCCATGCCCTACCAGAACAGTGAGTGGTTCAGGCAACTGAAGTGAGATCTCCACCTGGAGATCAGCTTGAGAGCAAGAGAGCCATATTTTGGTGCCTCTGTATGGGTATCTAAAGGTCTTCCTTTAGTCAGGAGAGATCTAAACAAGTTAGAGAACACATCCTGGAGAACAGTTCAGCGCACTCTTGGATGCGTGGTGATGGATTCAGTTGACTTTTAGTACCACTGGATAATAATAATAATAATAGTAATAATAATAATAATAATAATAATAGAAGAAGAAGAAGAAGAGGCTATCTTCTAGCTATTAAAAGACTCTGATATTTCTTTCCTATCTTCTGGCCAGTGATTCAGTTGTCCAAATATAGACATGTGGCACTTTTTCAGATGCCTCAGTGATCTTGCCTCATCTCCACTTCTCTCACATTGTCTTGCCTTTGCAGATACTAGGAATGACATAAGGCAACTCCAGTTTTTCTAGACAGATATGTTTTGGTAACTGAATCAAGTTTCCCCTTTCCAGGTAAAGCAAACCTTGCACATGCACAGTAGCTTTCTAGATCTTTCATTGTCCTTCTATTGATCATCATTTTTTATATTCAATGCCCAATGTAAACAAGGCTCCAGCTGAGCATATGAGAGCAGTTAGCCCCTGAGACTGACATACAACCATCCTATTAAAACAGCCCAGAAGGGAACATGCTCTTTTCTGCTCCAGGGTTACTCCATCCCCCCTCATCCTTGTAAAATTTCAGCTCCTATGTTGTTTCCTCATGCTACTGTCTACCAATTTACTTCCATGTTACATGAGTTTTATTTCCTACCCAGAAATGTAACAATTTATACTGGGTTTTATTAGTATTGAGACTCCCCATGAACCACAATTCAAACTGTTTCTCCAAATTTTTAATGCAACCTTCCACTCTGGTCTCTCCAGGACTCACAACCTCTGCATTTTTCCCCTTTCATCACTTGAGCCCATTGTTCAGATCAACACTGAAAAGGATACAAAGCTCTGGTTTAGCACACACTTATTTATTGGTGTCCTGCCAGTTTTGCAGAGATTCTCTCACCAGAGTCCTGTGAGACATGTTGATCAACTGCTGAAAATTCAAGCCTGACGAACACAGAGGAAAAGGAGCAGAGAGACATGAAACAAATTGCCTAAAAGTAAACAACAGAGCCTCTTGATGGAGACTAGTAGCTAAAATGAAACTTTAGCTGGAAATCAAGGTTCAGCCTTAGCACTGCATCAGCTGTCACTTCTTCATTCCTTTATGATTCACTGCTGTGCTGTTGCTGAGGGGAAATTACCCAAAACAAGATTTTATAAAGAGTAAAGTAGTGCTTAAAGGAAGCTCCAGAACAACTGGGCATCCTTACAAGCAAGATCTATTCAACCACTCATTTCTGCTCTGCACAGGCAGACAAAATTGGAACAAATATTAAGCAAAGATTACTAATTTGTATCTATCATAGTTATGACTGCAAAGCTTAACATACCCAGCAAACCAAATGCGGTGGGTTGTTTTATTCCAGTGTATTTTTCCTCCCTTCTATTTGGTGCTGAACCAGAAAGTTTGTTCTTTCTGGACAGAGATGCATCATTTTGTTGGCAGCAAACGCTGTTATTACACAATCCTAATTTTTGGAAATTTTTGGAAATTTTTTTGGAAATTGAGAAAATCTGTAAGATCAGTAAGTCCATTTTGGTTTATCCATGGAAAAGATATGCTCTCCCAAGAGTGACATGTTTTACACTAAAACAAGGCTACCTGTGGATTGCAGCAAACTCTGGTGATGTCTGCCTGTGCTGCTGAATTCTCTCCTGAAGAAGTTTTGTCATGGGCTATGAGTGTTCAAGTTCTGTTGGACAGACTGCAAACAGCCCAGCAGGAAAAGGAACCCAGATCACAGGCATCTCCTTCTACCTCTTTCTGGGGTAAATTAGGCTGCAGAAGGCCTGATTTTTTCTGAAGGCTCATCCCATTAGACTTCTTGCCTATTTTGTACCACAGGTGATGGCTCTGGGCATACAAAGTCCTGCAGCACTCATTCCTCATGCCTGCTGATTCTCCATGTGGCCAGATTTACCACCCACACGCAAACTGACTTTCCCCTGAATTTCTGCTCCAGGCAGGATGAATTTGGCACATGTTCACATTGAGTCTAGAGCTTTGAGATAGTACCAGTGCAACTTCTGGCTTTGCACTGAAGATGCAGAAAACTCATCAGTCTGAGCAGCACAGGCTGGGATAGTTCTTCCCAAGGGCTAAAATCTCTGCCATCCAGCAGATAAAACCTGGTGTGTAAACTGTCCTGATTGTACCTCAGAGCCAGCAGCAGTCCCACAGCCCACACAGGGTCTTTTGGTTAGGAAATTCTATGAAAGATGAAACTTGTTAATTTAAATGTCTCAAGCTTTAAGGATGAACCTTGGGGTCTCACATCTGGGTGAAATTAGGAGGAGCAGCAGGAAGACAATGCAATCCAATGGCTTCAGTGTAAAACCTGGGCCATGACCAGGAGTTGTTTGCAATGTACATTCACTCCCACTGTGAAATGGCCCTCAGGTATTCAGTTGTCAAAATACAAATGTATAGTAATTACCAGATGGGGAGTGAAAGTAGATGTTCTGCAAAATTCCCCATTCTGCACAATAAACATGAGTTAATTCAGAAATGCCTGTGTTTTTAATCTGAAGAGGATCACAGAGAAAACTAACTAACTGCAGTCACAGAATCACAGAATGGTTTGGATTGGAAGGAACCTTAAAGATCATCCAGTTCCAACCCCCTGCCATGGGCAGGGACACCTTCCACTATCCCAGGTTTCTCCAAGCCTAACCTTGAACATCTTGTCCTATTTGATTACTTTTTTTTCTTTTTCTTTTTTTTTCCCCCAGAATAGCAGAATTTGGCTTAAATAGGAATAGATATCCAAAACTGGAAAAGGAAATCTGACTTATGTTTTCATGTGCCCTCTACTTGGACCCGGTGTGAAAAGCTACTGCTGATGGTCTTAATGGACAGGTGAGTTCTCTTTTATTAGAACTAATCTCCAATGGAAGGTGATACAGAGTGTTTCAGAACAAAACTGTGATAAAAGATGATGTGATGGAAAGGTCTTGATTTATTAAAAAGAGATCAAGGCCAGAAATCAGCCCAGTAGCAGTGATCAACAATTGTTAGTGAGCAGTCAGCAAAAAAGCAGAAAATTATTATTATTTTCCATTATGACGTCTAGATAAGGCAGGTTACAATGAATTTTAGGTCTCATTCCCTTCATTTGCTGATCATCCTGCATTCAAACACTGAAGCAAGTTAAACTCCTTCATCATATCCATGCACCTTGCTGACTCTCTGAAGATAACTTGTCAGTTTTCTCTGTTCACCACTTAAATTATCAGAACTTCCTTAAATCTTATGCCTTTTTTTGCTATCAGAAGTCAGCAGGGATTTTTTTTCCCTTATCACTCTAGCACCAAGAAATGCTGGGAAATATCATCTGCTCTGTCTGCAGGGAAAAGAAATGATAACTGTCAGTCTGCCCTATATTCTAGAAAGCTCTTTTGCACTCCAGAAACAAAGAATCTTCTGGCACTTTGACAAGCTCTTTTCTTTTAGCTGAAAGGAAAAATAATAAAAAAGATCAATATGAAGTGTGAAATACATGGATTTTAGTGAACTGGGATTTTTTTTGTGTCAGTACAGGCAGAGAATGCCTACAGACACACAAGGATTGGACTACAGCTTTGGGCAAGGATGTGCTGTTCAGAGGAATGAGTAGTCCTTGGAAATTAGGGGTGGCAGAGGAGAATGAAGTGAAAGCTCAGATTTTGTAGCCTTTGCACACTGGAGCAGCCTTTAAGCAAGAGATGTCCACTGGCACAAGATGTTAAACACATTTCTTGTATTTGTCTGTGCAGGAGGTGTAGGGAACCTTCTCATGGACCACTTCCTCCTGCATCCCTTTTCAAGCCCATCAAGACCTCATGAACCTGAGACCAAGTCTCTGAGGTCCTGAGGATAGCAGTTAATAAAGATGGAGGTGATTATTATTGCTCATTATTTAAATGTAAAAGTTGTTTCTTTTTTTTCAATTAATAGAAACTTCAGTGGAAAATTGGGTTTAAGACAACTGAAATCACCTGCCTGTGCAGTTAAAATCTGGGTATGGTTGCAGATGAGAAAGGAAAGAATGCATACAATGGGATACAAATACACTTTTCTTGAATAAAACTTATGCAGAAAGGGCAATAAGAACTCAAACACACCTGTAGAAGTTTTGCCTCAAATACAGTACTGTGCATTGATCCAAAAGGCATTTTTTCCTTATTCTGGAAATAATCTTCTTCCTCCCTTTCTTTTTACTTCTGTGTCTGCCTTCTCCAACCCTTAACCTGAGCACCCTTTTCTATTTTCAAACATATTATTATAGTGACAGCTATTTACTGAAAGATTAGGCCTCCATAGGTGCTATTTAAACACAGTCCACACCCACTAAGAGCTTTTTCTGAGTAATGTAGAGAGAAAAGCTATAAACAAGCAGCATCCTACATAGAAGTGATGTTCTGCATCCTTGTACTTTCTTCATGTCCCTGATTACCCAGTTCTTTACTTTTATGCTGGGCACAGATTTCTTTAGAAGAACTTTACCAGAAAAATCCTGTTATTTATTGCTTCTTTGACAATTATAAACTCAGGAATAGTCCTTTCACTGGAGCAGGAACTCAACATTGTCACAGCTGTTAACACTTTCCTTTGTTTCTAAACATTCTGCTGGAGTCTGCAGGCTTACAAATATTCAACTTTTGTGCATTTATTGTGTGCAAACCTTGTGCAGAAACATTCTCCTTAAAGAGCAAACAATGCAAGACACAGTAGTAGCAGAGGTTAAAGGAAATATTTAGCTGGCTGACTAATGGAAGGAAAATCAATTATATGGACAGCTAAAAATCCAAAGCCCTCTGTGATTTTTTTATTTTAATTTTTTTTGTCCTTGGGGAAGTTTTATCACATGTAACATTGTTCTTAGAGAACATCAGCTCAACTGAAAATAGTATTGACTTGTGTATTGAGTGTATTGTAAACTCTTCTGAGTTAGCACCATATTTGTCTTTATGTTCAAGGAACCTATTTGTTATTAAGGCCCCTGGCTTGTGCTTTTAGATAAATAGAAGTGCACCCTTGTAAGACAGAAGGAAATTTGAACAGTAAGTTCTGAATATGACAGGAAATAACAGTAAATCACTGTAAATTGTGATGTTTTCATATGAAAGTGTGGATGCAAAATTAGAATAAGCTCAGTGGAGGTGAGAAGCTGCAATGAGATAGTTTTCTGCTCTCAGAGTTCTGAATTCCTGGCCAGCAATGAAGTTGCTGAACTTTGTTCCTGGAAACACAAACACAGTACAAAAATCATAATGTACACCATGGAGGCAAACAAATGTTCCTTCAGGGTCCAACTTCCTTTGTGGTCATTCTCAGCAGACTTGTGCCCTTTATGTTTAGTCAATTAATTTCTTAAGTTCCTGAAATTGCTTAGACTCACTGTAAATTTTCTGACTTAATTTTTTCTTAGAAGACAAAATTCTGAGTTTCCAAAATCCCCTCAATCTTCTAAAAAATCTACCTTCAAAAATATTATGCTTAGACAAAAAAACTGAAACAGTACTTTTCAGTCTCATCAAAATGGAATTATTTTTCCTTTAACATCTGGATTTTGCTTAACTAAATCACTAATTATATTTATCTTTTTTAATATAAAAGGGAAATAATGTTCTTATGGTTTATCAGATGGGATATCATGTACATAATTGAACATTAAACCTTGAAAAGGAAATCTACTGGAGCTATTAGATTAAAAAAAAATCTAGAAATCAGAATCTATTAGGGGAGATTGAAGAAAAGAATATGTTTACTAGAGGTGTCTTTGGATGTGTGAAAGATTGTTGAAAAGGGAAAGAGAATACAATACCTTTTTTTAATTTTTACTGGATAGTCTATTATAGACACCGAAAAAAGGACAAAGTTTAGAATAGGATGAAGGTTAAATGTCATCCAGGTCAAATGTGAAAGAATAACCTTAACATTAGAAAGGTTACTACTGAAATAAGTTATTATTTCCATAGATGTGGAATTTCAGGTTGCTTTAAAGATTTGGTCAGAAAAACAGAATGTGAGAAACGGCAGAAGACAATAAACTTCCATTTGAACTAAGGATTTAATAAGACTTATACATGATTTTCTTTGATATTATTTTATTATTACAATACATTTTTGACAATGGCCATTCATCACAAGCCTTTGCAGTTCTTTTGATTTTCAACGGAATCAAAGTGTGATTTTTGAACCATTTCTAACGGTGCTGTCAGGGACCTAAAGACAGAAAGAAGGGTCAAAGTGTTACATGCATCTAAATAAAGGAGGATTTCCTGAGGAGACTTTCTTGCCAGCAAGAGAATTAAAAGTCACTGCATGGAAGGCTTTAGCAACTCTTGTTATTCATTAATAGTAAAAAGAAAATTTATGCTGTGCAAAGACGGTTAAAAGGTCGTGCAATAACACTACTGGGAAAAGTAATTTTATGTATTTATAAATATATCACATTCCATGGTAAAAGAAATCTCACTGCAATCCTAATGATCAGTAAAAGCTTTGACTGAATTCCAAAATTTATTACTTCTCTTAGATCAGTACATCATCCATGAAACTTCACATTGACTTTCCAAGGGAATAAAAAAAGAAAGTGGAAGATGTTCAGAAGCAGTTATATCAATTGTTCTCTGGAGCCCAAACATTCATTTACTCTGCAAATAAAGTTAGTGTTAATTGCTCCACAAAACAGGCCTTTCAAATTTGGATTGGGTCGAAAGCATTGGTGCTATCCCCAGTTCACTCTGTTGCAAGCTGCTGTGGTTCCTGCCTGGGTGCAAACATCAAGGGTGCTGCTTCATCTCCCTCTGGATCTCACTGGGGTCTGGAACTGGGCCCCTCCATATAAGACAGACATTGAGAGGCTGGAGCATGACCAGAGAAGGGCAACAGAGATGGGGAAGGGTCTGGAATGCCAGGAGCAGCTGAAGGAGCAGGGAAAGGGGCTCAGCCTGGAGGAAAGGAGGCTTGGAGGGACCTTCTTGCTCTGCACAAGTCCCTGAGAGGACCCTGTGAGGGTCAGCCTCCCACCAGGTAAAAAATGTTGTGACAAAAGAAGAAACAGCCTCAAGTTGCACCAGGAGAGATTTAGATTGGATATGAGGGAGAATTTCTTCACTGAATTGGTTGTCAAACATTGTAACAGGCTGACCAGCAAAGTGATGGTGATGCCTTGTGAAAGCCGACCTAGAACAGAGACTAGATGGAGTTAAAGAATAAAGTAGGGATTTATTAGGAGGCTTCAACTGATACACCTTGGACAGTACAAGAGCCCAGCCTGGGCTACACCCAAGATGAACCCAAAATGGTTGACCAGTCACAGGGTCCCTTACTTTTATAAGTTTTGGTCAATTTGCATACTGGAGTTAATTGTCTAATTACAGCTTTAGGTTATGAAGTTCCATCCTCGTTTTTCTCTCTTCAGTCCATGTTGCTTATACTCTTGGCCCTGAAATTTGGATCATTTGTCCTTGGCCCCCAGCTAGAGAAGGAATTGTTTTGTCTCCCTACTCTGTGAAGAGAGCTCACCATCCCCTAATATGAAGCTCAGACCCACACACTAAAGCAGCACAGAATGTGAAAATAGAAAAGTTAAAACCTGAGGCATCAATGGAACTGCTATCCCTTGGAAATGTTCAAAATTGAGCAGATGTGACACCTGGGGACAAGGCTTAGTGGTGGGTTTGGTTAGTGGTTAAACTCAATGGTCAATCCAGACTTTATGATTCTGTGAATCAGAAAAAGACTGGGAAACAGGTATTATGTGTTGAATAAACACAGAATTCATATTATTGATGCCTCCTTATATTGTGTCACCCTATCTTTAGACAGAAAGTTACAAGGAGAGTTGTAAAAATGTCACTATTATTCCTGTTTTCAACAAAAGCTAAAGCTCATGGATGGCCAAAACAGGGAGTAGGTGCAAACACCACACAGATTAGGATGTGCACATTGACCTTAAACTATCTCTTGTCTCAGAGTTGATTTTTCTCTTTGGGGAGTTTTCTATTTCCAAATTATCTAAGGATTCAAGCAGTGAATTTAGACCCGTTGCCAATTATTCTTCGTATTGTGGTAAAACAAAGTGACCCCCACTAAGTACAAGACCTCTGTGTGACAGGGGGTTCCAGGCACAGAACAGAAGATTCTCACTTCTCTTACACATGAATTAATGGTGGAATTAAACAACAGATGCTTTAAAAATACACGGGATTTTTTTTTTTCTTGGAGCTGTGTTGTACAGGGCCAGAAGTTGGACATTGATGATCCCCGTGTGTCCCTTCAAACTCAGGATGTTATACGACTCATGAATTATGACTAAATTACTTTCAGATTTTATTGTGAATATATTTTAAAGCTTTTTGCTCCTCTTTATGACCAAGAATGTGTTTCACTTATCTACTATAAAGCTAACAAAGGAAAAATTGCCTCTTTCCCAATATGTTCATCATATGGAAAAAAACTACTTCCTTGGCTTCCTTTTACCAGCAGTCATTAATTAATTCTCATAACACTCCTGTAAGTGCCAGCATCTGTTAAACATTAGCACACATATACAGATGAATCCTTTGGGGTTTTCTTTTGCATATTTCTTTTTCCTCAAAGACACTTGAGAGTTATCAATTTTTTTTAGTTCTTGGACACTAGATGTTCTGTCCAGATTTTTACCTTGCCTAATGCTAGAACTCTGAAGCAGCATGTTTTTGTTTTCCCTCTTTGAAATACGGGTTACTGTAATAACAGAAACATTGAAAAATATATATTAATGTGTAAACTTTTCTACATTGTGACAACAGCCCCTCTTCCCCTTGTCTGAGCTCTCCTCACTTTACATTTAGTTTATCTTCAGTTTCCATGCATAATGTAGCCTTAAGGCTCATATTATTATTATTATTATTATTATTATTATTATTATTATTATTATTATTATTATTATTATTATTCCACAGGCACACCTCTCCTGTTCTTCATCTTTCACAGCAACAGTTAGGCCATCCCTGTCCCAGCATCCCAACTACATAAACATCTTTGAGATTCTTATGAAAGTTTGCACCCTTTTTTCTGAGTTAAATACCTTTTTATTGATTATCAAATACCTATTGATTTCCTTTAAAGTCAAGAGGAAAAAAAAAATCCTATTTATAGACCATTACTTATCTCATTCTTCTGCTCTGAACAGGGCAATCAGGCCCTAAAGCACCCATTTCTCCCCATCACGGTGTAGTGGTTACAGCTACCAACTGACCTGGGAATGTCATTCACGCCCCTCTGTCTTCACAATAGCCCCAAAAGCCTGCTGGTTAATTTAGTTACCTGAGAAAAAAATCCAAAATTAGATGAGGAAAAACACAACCAAAAAAAAAAATAAAGCTTTTCTTCCAGACTCTTTTTTTTTCTGATCTTTCCTTGAACTTTCATCAAGACTCTTATTGCTCTCCTGTACATGGGTTTTCTTTCTAATTATGACAGTGAGCTGAAGTCATATTCTCCCAACAGGAAAATTTATTTTGCTTCCTGAGCTGGTCAAAAAAATTAGAAAAAAGAAACACCAGACAACTAGATATTTTTGCCATTCTGTTCTCCTTTTCTGTTTTCTGTATCTCTGACCACTGTGCTCTGCTCTTATCAACCAATCATAAGAATCTGCAACTCTATGATTTTGTGACTAATTTTTCAGAGCAAAGAAATTGTAGAAATCAGATTTATTTATGCAATTAAAAAAAAAAAAAGTTTTTGGTCCTCCCAAGAAGGGACATTCAGGAGACTTTAGTCCTTACTGTTATTCTGTTCATAGTAACTCTCTGAAATCCAATCTTTTCTTCTCCTCCTTTGACCATGATGAAGTAAAACATAGGGGAAAATAGGCAGAAAGAATCAGGATCCACACTGTCCCAAAAATTAAACTGAAAATCCTAAACATTGTGTAATGTTATCTCTTGGACTTTATTTATGCAGTTTGGTGGCACAAGAGGGTTAAAGCCAAAAAAAAAACTTGAGTTCCAGCTGTGAAACTCATATGGCTGGGTTTTCTTTATAGCACACCTTTAAACCTCCAAGACCTTCCTGTCAAGGAAAAAAAGAAAATCTTGGAGATAAGCACAAAATAAGTCTCTTAAAAGACACCTAAACGTTTCTGTAGTTTTATACTAAGATTCCAAATGAAGTTTACCCAATGTGATTCTATTTTTTGCATGGGAACAATATAGTCCTCACCAGCGCTTTAACCATGCACAGTGAGGGATATTTACAGCTTTTCTGACCAGCAGAAGGTTGCATTTATTTTAAAGACAAAGAGAAGTTTTTAATTACTACTGAAACAGTATGAGAAGTTGTAAAGCAGATGTGTTCCCAAAAGCTGCAAACAGGCTTTTGGACTATCTGTTGCTGTATTCCAACAGTAACACTTTTACTTCTGTAACAAAACTCCTAGCATTTCTAAATTCGCATTTTTATCTTTCACACCACCTGAGAAGCCCATCTGCTGTTTATCTCAAATATATCCAACTTTCCAGCATATTTCTTTGGGATGTTCTCAAATTCCATTTGGGTTGGACTTTGTTTTTCATTTTGTTTTATTTCTGGCTTGTTTATTTAGAGATGAAACTGTGCACAGTGCAAGGCACACGTGGGTTTTGCTGCAATGTCTCAGGCAGTGTGTTTCAAACAAAAAGGATGCTCCTTTGTTTGAGCTGCTGGTCACAATTTTTATTAGCAACCATGAAGGGGAGGGTTCACAGGGATTAAAGCCACTTTTGAAATGTGAATTCTTGACTTGTGATACAGCCAGTGCACAGTCAAGGAGCATGACACCTGGAGCAGTCACTATGAGTTTCCTGCAGGAAATACTGACTTGCCAAGCAGAATACTTTGCAATATATTTTCCTAGGAGATGGTGACTGTTTGACAAGCAGGGCTTTTGGGGAATTGTTGGGGTTTTCTTTGTTTGTTTGGGATTTTTTTGGTTTTGTTTTGTTTTCTTCTTTGCTTTTGCTTTTTTTTTTGTTTTGTTTTTCTTAAAATTGTCAGACAAATGAGTTGGTTTCATAAAAAGTTTTTTTAGGAAGCCTTTCCAAACTCCATGTGGAAATCCAGTCAGAGTGGATGCTGATTATGGCACACTTCAAATCAGAGTTAAATGCTGATGAGTGCTTTTCTCCTGAGGTATTTTGATGTGGACCCTTCTCAATCTATTGCTCTAGTGTTAGCTCAATTTAATTCTTTAAAGGGTGACACTTATCTAACCCAGCTGTATTTTCTAAAATCCAGCTGCCTAACCATAGTAATCAAGGCTTCAGCCACAGTCAATGAAAAGAAATAACTGGGTAGGGCAGAGTCTGTGTTTTGGTATGACACAGGTCTTCCTCTGCCTCTCCCGTGGCTTTACAGGAAATTTGGACCACTTCCTTGATAAAACATTCTAGATGGCTGGATTTAAAAAAATATATATATGAGAACTGAAACTAAAGATTAGTCACTGGTGATGTGCTCCTAACTTCAATATTTGGGTCAATATTCCTTAATACCTTAATTTATGACCAGGATAATGGGCAAGAGTGAATTCTCAGTGGTTGACAGATGAGATGATTATATCACTTCTTTAATAGGCTGTAAAAACGGGTCAGCATAGGAAAGTCATGAAGTTTGGCAAAGGGGAATAAAAAGTCCAGAACATGGGGAGGAACAAGCCCATTCACCAGTGCATGCTGAATTTCTTGTACTTTTTTCTTTCATTTCAGTGGACAGACACTTCAGCCAACATCTAAACTGTGCACTTCTGAAAATATTTCTTTAAATAATATGCAAAATCAATGAGAGCACCAAGATTTCAGACTTGGAGCAGGAAGGATTATCTAGTGGTTACAGCATAAGCCTGGAAATGAGGAGACACAGGTTTAGCTTCTTTCTCTGTCACAGGTGTTTTATGTTATCCTAGATAAGTCATTTTGCCTTTCTGTGCTTCTTACTCCCAGTTGTCAAATAACTCTTCCTTCTTTGCCTCTGTGGGATATCATAAAACATGTGAAGTGTCCAGATTTTATAGTATTATTTGCCATAAATGTATCTTAGCCTGTCAATTTTATGCTGGTGAGGGTACATTTTGTTAGAGAATCCAGCAGAGTTATTTTGTCATTATACTGTATAACAGAGCAGAGCCAGCTTACAGTTTTGCAGAAATATAGATTGGGGTTTTGTGGTTTATTTTTAATGTTTGTTTTAACAAAGGCATGGGCAGGGCTAAGTCACTTGTAGCAAAATAAGGAGAGGATGAGGGGAGACAGTTGAGCTGGACATACCCTAATGTATTCTGGATGGCCCAGGGTACCAGTGGGTAGATTATTGAAGCAGAACTTAATTCTTGTACTTGTATAATTTATATGAAATAAATTTCATAGAGCACATGTTATATGATTGCTGCTATCTGCTCTTAATTTAAAAATGTTGTGTCACTCAGAGCATCGGTTATAATACTCATTTCTCATTTTTGATGCATCTAATTTTTGGGCCTGCAGTGTTCTTCAGCACAATAATTAACATTATGCAAAACTATCCAGAAACATGTTCTTTTGGGGAGGGATTTTATGGGCCATTAGATATCTTTGGTATATAAAAACCTAACTAGAATCAGAAGTCTAAACACTTTTATGACTCCATCTCTTTTTAGTCCAGTATTTTGGAGCTCACTTAAGGAGAAGAACTGAGGAAAAAAAACCCCAACTCTGTCAATGTAATAACTTGCACCAGCCAGAACAAACAAACAAAAAAATCCAATTTCAAATAATCTCCAGTGGAGTTTTCTAGCCTAATTTGCTCATGATAATGGATGAGTGGTTCTTCCCTAATTGGTAGTTTCAGGTGGGATTATGGGCTTTTATTTGTTCTCTGATCACCTCGGACATTGCTAGAGTAATGTTTCAATTGATAGCCTGACACTTCCCTCCCACTTTTTTCCTCATACTACAATTTCAGAGTCAGTTAAGCCATCTGATGATGCTGTTTAATTCTCTTATAAATAACAGGTTTGCAAAATGGGAGAACTGCTGCTAAGAAATTACAGCCCAACAGAACAATTTGGGCATTATTTTGGATGGCACACACATATCTATTATTTCAAAATGATTATTGTGGTGTTTTCATATAATCTTTGATTAAATTGAGTAGTTATCTTCAGAAGAACTACCACAACTGTAACCCAGTCCTGTAAAAACTCATTTGCTAGTGGCAGTGTGTAACCCTAAGTAGTTCAGTTTCACCTCTGTTTTTTTCTCAGTTAAATAAAAAAGCAAACTTACACAAAAAAAAAATGAATTGGTTTTCATGCAGAAAAACATTTGTGTGACAAAATCACATACTTGCAAAGATCAGTTAACTCTGTGCTAAGAGATCTGTGCAAATATCTTGAAACATCTAAGTTAAATGGAGCAAATACCCTCTATCCAAAAGGTGACAGGTCCTTTTCTTCTCCCACCTCAAAGCCACATTAGATGACTCTTGCAGAGTTTCCTTAAAACATGAATTACCTTGGAGATATTTTTCTATGCTAGAAAAATTACTGAGCTAATGATAAATCTGCAATGCATGCATAATGAATAGCATCAGTTTTCCATTCAAAAGTCTTTACAAACTCTGTGGGGTAAGTGGTTATCACACCAGCAAACCAATGTGCATTTTCTTTGAAAACCCATCAGCTACTCTTCTCCTTTTGGTCTGTCTGTCCCTGTCTTTAGCACTTTGGGATATGCAGGGGGGATAAAACTGAACATCTCCTGCCCTGGTTTTGCATGTCTGTCCTTTATCTTGTAGGACTCCTCACCTGGGAGAGGAAGTGACCTGTATTTGTGCAACAAACAGTACTAAATGCAGTTATGACCCCCCAGGGTATCTAAAGCCAGTGACTCTGACATTGGACCCACTGGGGAGCAGTGGCTTTCTGGAGAAGCACCAGGAGACCCCACAGGTTTCCCTGAGATACCGCAAATAAAACCAGCTGTCCTATGAGAGTAACAGAATCACTTCCAGGGAATTATTCCTCTGAACTCCTTCATATGCCTACGCCGAGTTGAAATTAATCTTATCTTAAATCTTTATCAACTTCTAAAGAAGGATTGAGTAATTAACTTCTTTCTGACATTGAAACTATAACTGTGTGCTTCAGTCTGCAGATGAGATATCTACAGGTAGATGCATATAAATTAAGTTCTCACAAGTGATTAATGAGCCTGAACTCTCTGTTTGAGAATTTGATTCTCTTTAGTCAATGAAAATCTGAAGCCATGTTCAGCTCCCTCAAAAGTAGCTGGTTCTGATTCAGATGATCAATGATTTCCCACAAGTCCCACCACTGCCACGTAGGACAGGTCAGTAAAATTTCAGAGTTTCAGTAAAATTCAGAGACAGAGAAGAATTTTGATTTGTGCTGACCCTCAAGATCTGGGATATCCGAGAGGTGGGATGGGTCACAGAATGATTTGGATAGAAGGGATCTCTGGAAGCCATTGAGTCCAGCCCCCTGCTCAAAACATCAGCCTGCAGAAGCCTAAAAGTCCCCCACCAAAAGATAAGTAGAAAGGGTCAGTGAAAAAAACAGCAATAAAATCATCCTCCATACCTCTTTTGGGGTACTTTAAATGGACATGTCCTGATAGATGAGCTGTAGCTAATCTTCTTGATTTAAGCCAAGTTCTTCACTTTAAAACAAAGCCCTGAAGCCTGGATGGACTCCCTTTGCCACCTTACTGATTTCAGTATGAAGCAGACATTTTTATAAGAGCACAAATTTTAATTTAGGGTGGAGCTTTTTTAGAAGGTGGTAGGATACATTTACAATAGAATAAACAAAAGAGAAACAACAAAAGATTTGCACCACACACCTCAATGTACACTGAAAGATGGACAAGTTTAGGAGCAGCAGGGATTTCTTTGCCTGAATGAAACTGCATTTAAGAGGGGCTGGGAAAATAAGGAAAATTATTTGCTAATATTTAGTCTTATGTAGCCATCATATGCAGATACAAAATCTTTTAATTGTGTAGCAAAATATAATGGAAAAACAAACTTCAGAGTTTTTACTAAAAACGAATAAAGTTTTAGGCACAGACTGGTGCAAATTCAGCTTTTTATACACAGATTACCAGCAGAACTTCCCAAGCTTTATTGTAATCTTTAGCAATGACATCTCTGAGTGAGAATTTTTACTCATAACCTATACTGAAATTATTTTTTAATGGAACAATGCTAATATTTTTATGACATTTTTTCCAAGGGAAAAAATTCTGGTGTTGTTTTTTCTATTGTGAGCTGATCATTTCGTGGGTGTACTTATTCTTGTGTAGCTTAAGTATTTAGTTGAAGAATATTATAGATTTATGCATATAGATAACATATTTTGCTCAAAAGCAGAACTTTTTTATTTTCAGCACAAAAAAGTTAAGTGCTTCATTTTATAAAGAAAAGGGGATAAAAAGGAATTATTCTGAAGAAGACACCACAAACATTTTCTGACCATGTCTATTAATAGAAACTGTTTTTCCTATTCGAAATATACATGGGATTTCTCAGATGCAAAATGCAAAGGGTTTTTTTTATTCATAAGAAATTTCAGGAGACAAATGGCTTCTTTGCATTTCACCAATGAGAAGCAGGTCAAAGCTGTGTACTTGGAAATGTAGCACTATCTTCAGGGACTAGGTGCAAAACTATTTGAAACTGCTCATTTCTTTTTCTGGCTTAGCAAAGCCTCTGATCATCCTGTAACTATAGCAACATAACCATAAGCTGCTCAATTTTAGACACTTTTTGTGCATTGTCTTTTCTTCCCAGAATATAAAAAGATAATGGAAGAGAGGCACTCTGCTTTGTTTGCCTTGTTAAGCTATATTTAAATCATAAGTGATAAACAGAATGAATTAAAAATTCTCCCATTTCTAAATTCTTTCACTGTTAATTTTGTTTACCTGGGGACTTAGAGAAGGTGATCCCTTTTCCTGGGTGTAGGCACATCATTCCATTTGGGAAGTCCTGAGGGTTCCCACCTGCTATCCAGCTGCCACAGCACAGGGGTGGATATTTGGGAGATTTTACTTGGTTTAGGTGGAAATAGACACCCATGTCCAAATAACTGAATTGCACCAAAATCTGGCCAAGGATATTCTTCAGAAGATCCTTGATTCCTGCCATCAAGATGACTGGATATTTCCATAGTGTCAGACATCCAGGTAATGCTAAGATACTGGAAGGTACTGGACAGGACTATATCAGGTCCTGTAAAACCCAATAGATTGCTTTTCCACCAAAATGTCTTCTCTTGGAGTCTTCTTGAAATATTTCAACCTAAAAAAACTCTTTCTCCAATTAAAGAATTGCTATTGCAGTTTAATCACAATTCCTCCTAGCATGGGAGACCCCAGAAGGCTGTACTCTCTGTAGTCCAGCAAAACAAAGACACAGGAACAGAGTGTTGTCTTTCTAGATCTGTCAGATCCTGAGACATCTCAGATTTGTTGAAATCAAGTTTGACAAAATATGACAGAGGTGGAAACTAGTGCAGGAAGTTAAGCCTTCAACCCAAAGCCTGCCAAGGTCCTGCAAGAAATTGTCTGAGAATGAAGCAGGAACAGGCAGAAGCTGATTTAGGTCATATTATAGGCATTTAGGGATTTTTCTGCAGGTGGAGCTTTAACTCAGCTGGATTGATTCAAGTTTCCTGTAGGTCTTGGGTTCTGTTTGCTGGGCCCATACAGATGTCACAGACAGCATAAAGAAACCTAAAGTTCTGCAGGAGTAAAACACCTGTCATGTGCTGGAATTGGTGGGTTCTCTTCCAACTCAAGGTATTCTGTGATTCTGTGAGTCTGTGGTAATGAAGATCTAATCAGAACAACTTGAAGTTCTGCAGGGGTAAATCAGCTGTCATGTGCTGATATTGGTGGGTTCTCTTCAGACTCAGGATATTCTGTGGTAATGAAGACCTAATAAGAGCAGCCAGGAGTCAACCTCTAGACACAGAAATAAATGACTCTCAATCTGACTGATTTTGGTGTATAGAACTGAAAATTAAAACTAAAACTACTTGAGGCATTTTGAGATATTGATGTATTGTCACTGAGGTGACAAAGGCAAAAAGTTAATGAAGAGTTGCAGGAAAAGTAAAATAACCTCAGACATTTCAAATGCTGTAAACAATTTGGAAACTGAGCCAAGCAGTGACCATTTGTGTGTGAAACCAGAGAGTTTTTATTCATTCTTTTAATCCTGTCAAAGAGATGCAAATTACAAGAAAAAAAGATAAAACCTGAAAGAAATGCCTGCTATTAATACTACAGCTTAAAAAGCAGAATAAAACATTTACCAAGTATCACACAGTGCAACAAATTTCTAGTATTGGCAAGAAAAATTGAACATTTTAGGATGGTCAAAGCAAATGCCCTGGTGTTGTATGTGTCAAGCCCATGGACAGGCCCAGTATATGAACTGTGTCCTTCCAAATACAGAGGTGTGAACCCTGATTAATATCTGACCACTGGAGATCCAAAGGGTCCATCAGCACATGTACAGTGGGTCTGTTCACAATTCATTTCTTGAATTTCTCTGTAGCCATTGGAAAGAAATAGAAAATCTCAGAGAGCAATTCACCACTGCTGGTCTAGATTTTTTCAGAATAGCTCAAATCATGTGTTATTAAGTTTTATTTATGTGTGTATTCATAGAGGATAGAGAGGTCAAAGCAGAGCAAATGCCTACCCTGAGCAACACGGACCACTCCTGAGGAAATAAATAAACCATTTTGCAGCACCTTTCCATATTGACACCCAAAGTGTAAATGAGCAATACAAGTCTGAAATTAAATGAATTTTATATAACTACATAATGAATTTTTTTCCCACAAAATGTCCAAACTCAAACCAATATATCTTTTGCTTTCTACAATCATTCTGATAAAAAGTATATCTCAGAGCAGAGCTGTTCAAACTTTTGCTTGGTGAGATAGTGCTTTTATCTGAAGTGATGTCCCCACTATTATTATTGTGGAAAACTGCAAAAACTACTTATTTCTTTTTTCTTAAACTTTCCAGTTTTTGAATCGACTACTCCAGATAAATTGGATGGAAAAATGAAAACCTTTTCCCCCTTCTTTTAACTTTTACTTCCAGGTATTTTCTTTTCACACACACACACAAAACTTTTAAAAACAACTCCAAGTCCTTAATTTTTAATAATAAAACATTACCTTGATCTTATTTCTTGGCTGTGAGCATAAAAATAGGATTGCTCATATGAATGAAATACAGCAAGAATATAAATTCTTGCAAGACAAGGATATAACCATGCCAGTATCCTTTTCAGTCAAAGTTTTTCTAACTCTCTTTTTATGCCCTTCCTGTACTACTGAAGCTAATTACTAATATCTATAAGAATGGAGAGAGAGGAAAAACCACTTAAGTTCCAGATCTTCTGGAAATAATTAGATTATTTAAAGGACCTGCAAAGACTGAATGTTTATAAACAAACATTAAATAATAGCATTTCAGTCCCCCAAGTGGAAAATCCATCAGCATCCTATGATCTCACACATACAATCATAAAATTGAATGCCTGCTCATAGGTAATTATCAGAAGATCTAAAGTCACTACTTCTAGTAAAGATTACACATAATCAGATAAATAGCTGTGAGCATTGGCAGTCAATGCCAATGTTGTTTTCACTGGTCTTAGTGACTTTACAATCGTTATCAAAAAGAATAAACAGAGCTTTGGTTTCTCTCCTCATCTCAGATCTCCAAAATCATCTTAACCAGTTTCTTGTCCCCAAAAGTGTTACTTACCTGCCTATCTGCCTTCTCCCAGTTCCCGCCTCTGCAGCCTCTGAGAATTCAGTTCTGCCTTCCTCAAAGACAGACAGATGAAAATACTAACAAGAAATGCTTCCTTAGGGCAGGAAGTTATTACCAAAGGTCTGCCTGATTTGGTTTTCTTGCTGTATTTTCTCTGTCGTAAGAATGAGAAGTTGCAGAAATCCACTCCCAGACAGCTCAATGCTCTTATTCCAGAGCACACTCTCTCTCTACTTTTCCCAAGGGACCTCAGTCCTCATATTAGCCCATACTGTGATGGATAAAACCCTCACACCGTTATGAGATGTTAAATCACCCTCAGACTTTGGATATTTAAATCACTGCCACTCCAGGGTCTTTCCTGGGCAGCTAGAGAAGAAGGAAAGGCAGAAGAATTGGACACTGTGTCTCATATTGAAGTAATGCTGTTGAGCAATTGGGATTGGAAAATTTAGGGCATGGGAAGGAAATAGCTCAAAAAGAGTGAACAGTTCACAAGGTAGCTGCAAGCCTGGTCTGTTTGAATCCACTATGAAGCCAGGGATTTCATGGGATGGAAGGAAGGTAGGATGACAGGAACCTTGCATGAGCTTAATTCAATATCTTCCTTGCTTAAGGTCTGTGGTCCTGAGGCTAATAAGAATAAGAAATTTTTATGTGAAAGTTCTTACATGAAAGAGAAAAGACTTGAATAAAACTTCAATGAAGTCCTAACATACTACAGCAAATACTTCTGAGAAAAAATGGGATTTTTGTCTCAGAACAACAGTATATTAATATTATATTCACAGAATCATAGACTGGTTTGCATGGAAAGGGACTTCAAAAATCATCTCGTTCCAATCCTCTACCATGGGCAGGCACACCTTCCACTAGACCAGATTGCTCAGAGCTCCATCCAACCTGGCACCGAACATTTCAGGGATGGGGCAGCCACAGATTCTCTGCGAAACCTGTGCCAGTATCTAACCACCCAGATAGGAAAGAATTTCTTCCTAATATCTAATCTAAATTTACCTTCTTTCAGTTTAAAGCTGATCTTCTGGTCTTGCTAGAGTAGTTACCAACAGCAAGTAGGAAAAGAAAAAATAAATTGCCCATTCAGTGATATTGATTTTGCTAATAATCTTGTTTCAGCATGTGTTTTTTCTATAAGCTACTTTGGAACACATTTGAAAAGTCTGGCTAATGACATGTGAAATCATATATACAGTAAAAACCATTAGACACTATGAAATGTGTCCTCGTAGTGTTATTGGGAGGCCTTGCTTCATTACAAATACAGTATAATCATCATGGCTGATGGACTTTAAACAAGAACTCACTGCAGTTTGTTTTGGTTCACTAAAGACAGCTATGTCAGAGGTTTTGTATTTAGCTACAAATTCTTGGATTCAAGGAGAGAGTCAAAGGGTAGCCAGTATTCATGGAATATTATTTTCTTTAACAACCACAACAGTGATTTAACAAATTCAGCAATAGTTTTGAAAACAGAACACAATGTGAAAAACTGAATATAAATACTTTAGGATTCAATCCAGAGACCTTTTAGTTCAATTTGCCTTTCAAACAGCTGCTGTACCTTATTTATGCAGTATAAACAACCTATGAAATTACAATTTAGATTAGTCTATATTCATTCCTCTCTATACATGAAGTAGGAGTACAGAAAAGTGCTAGCTCTTGATTTTGGGTGTAAAATTCAAGTCAGGTTTTGGACTTAAACACCATCTATATTTCAGATGGGAATTCTGACTGTCTATTCTTCCTTTAATACTGATTTTTCTTAGTTGTTTCTGTTATTTTGTGATTTTTCCCCCAATGAATGGCAGCAATTAAACCCGCACTAAGGGAAACTAAAGTGATTGTGCATTTCATACATTAAGAATTGATTTAGAACTCCACTGTGAAGGAAAAGATAACTGCTGGGGGACTTATACTGGATGTTATCCCCTAAACACATTATCTTTACTTCATTTTTTGTGTAGCATTTTTGCCACTTGGGCTTTGTTCTTATACATGGGCCATTACTGACTCTTAGTTTACCACCTGTTCAGTTGCACTGAGTAATGGTGTAGAGAAAAGAACTACCTTCAAAGTTTAGATAATCTCCTTAAATTAATATCATTATGGATTAAGAGTCCATTTCTTAAAATGAAACCAGATATTGACATTATAGTCCTTGTCAGAAACCAGCTTCAATCATGTGAATGGAATATTTTCATATTTTTTTTTTTTAATTAGGAGAAAAGATATCAAACATATAACTGCATCTTGAGCCCTTCCAGTCAAGGCCTTTCTGAAAGCAGCTCTGAAGTGTGTTACTTCTATATATAAATTCAACTTAGAGTACAAGGACTTGTTTTTTTCTGAAAACACTAGGAATCTATGTGCAAAAAAAAATCATTTCTAACTGTGATGAATTTATATATTATGCCCCATTCATGGAAGGGTTCAAGGCCAGGCTGGATGGGGCATTGAGCAACCTGGTCTAGTGGAATTTTTCCCTGTCTGTGGCAGGGGGGTTGAGATTAGATGATTTTTAATATCCCTTCCAACTCAAATATCCCTTTTCCATGATTATATGATTCAATGGTTCTATTTCTAGAAGCTGTGAACTACTGAAAACTGCACGCTATGCCTTGTCCTGAATTAAGTGGATTAAGGTGGATCTGAATGCTCCAGATCTTATCTGCTTACATCTTTCTCAGTAATGTGTCACAAGAAGGAAATAAGGTAAGAAAGAAATTATTAGGGTCTGCCAAGTATTTTCTGTGAGATTTCTTGTGTAGGAACTTGTGTTTCCATTAAACACATCCCTACAGAATCTGCTTTTCTCAAAATTTAAATTTTCTTCAGATAACAAAAGTTTCAGGATTTTCATCGAAAAGGCAATTTTCCACAGGAAGGAATTCTGTTGTTTGACTGTATCTAGGAATTACCAATTTCAGAATTTTCCTAAGCTGTACTGCAATGTATATAAATATTTCTGTTAAATCTGAGCAGTCTTTACCAAGAACAGAACAGATGAGTACATGCAAGCCATGAAGTGAACAAGTCCAACACATCTTAGCATCTCCTAAACTGCAGGTGAAGATTCCCCTTTCTCCTGTTGCAGTATCCATCCTGTTTTTCCCTCTTCCTAGTGCTTGGAATACTTTCTCCTCCTCTGATGTCAGTATTCAATCAGAATTGGTTTGCAAATGAAAAAGCTGAACCAGGGAGTCGAATCTGAATAATAATCAAACCTTTAAAGTTAATTGTAGTTAAAAAGATGTTTAGCCTTGATTTAATTCTAAAAATTCAGTGCACATTGACCTTTTAATAGGTCATCTTGTGGGGAAGGGAAACATCTCATCTGTTGCACCACACAAAAAGGGATTTCAGGGAATGGACCATCTTGCCTACAAGTTTCATTTTAATCTTAATTGGTTTACTACTATGAACTTATCTTCTTGGCTGAAGGCAGAACTGGAAACTGGTATAGCAGGCACTTTTTTCATTTCTTCTGTGTTTTGACTGTAATAAAAGAACCTTCCCAATTTCCTCATAATCTGCTACATGTCAATTCCCTCAGGTTGCTAGCTTCATTCTATTTCTATTTTTAAACTAAGGTAGTTGGCTCTTGTTGTCCTCAGCTACCCTTTGCTTAACCTCTAATTTGAGTCTGCCAGTCTTTCCTGTTTGTCACTAGGAAACGCTCTAGTAAGTAAGAAACAAGTTCTTTGTGCAGAGGAGCACAAGCTTGTTTTTCCTTTATTGTTATTTCCTTTATTTTCCATCCTGTGCATCTTGCTGAGTATTTCACCGTACAACTGTGTCCTGCAATAAATCCATCAAACCCCAGAAAATGCAAAAATTGAAGCTGCAGGTGTAAAGATAGGTCAGGCTAGCAGCACACAGGATTTCACCAGAGTGAAATCCAGGGCTTGTGGAAAGCAGAGCAAGGCTGGGCTTGTGGAAAGCAGAACAAGGTTCCTTTACTGGGTTCCTTTCATTTGGGTCTTTATAGAAATGAGGTACATAAGCAACCTTTTTTTCTCAAATTATGCATCATTCAATACTGCAAACTGAAAAAAAAAATTTAAAAACCAAAAAGTACTCAGACTCTCCCAACAGTTGCCATATCTTACATCATTACTTTAAAACCATGACCTAAGCCATTCTTTTTACTTTACTTTTAAGACTTTGGGAATCATTTGAAGCAGATATTTTAAGCAGTTTTCCTGTGTTATATATCTGAATATGGAATCTGATGTTCCTCATCTTTTGCAGTCAGGGTTGTGAGTAAAACTTCCTGTATTTCAAGGTTTGCAGTAACTCAAGAGAGAAAACCCCCACTAATTAGAGTCAGCTAGATGAGGATTGGAGTGAGGAAGAGGACAGACATATAATGATGAATTCCATGCAAGAGAGATTGGAATAACCTGTAGGGAAATAGTCTCTATAAAATGTGTATGCCATGAAACTCACATGTGAGGAAATATAATTCCTACTCTTACCTTGTGTGGCACAGCAATTTTTGCTTTCCCATGGAAAAAATGGTATCTGCAATTTGTTTGGTTTGGGTGTTTTTTTATGTTACAGTTATTAAAATTAAATTTTTTATGCAGCTACTGATGTCCTAACTTATTTAAAACTCTTCTCTACCTCTTTGACTATAGATCTTATCTTAAGCCCATTGTAGGCAACAAAATTACAGCCCTGCTGTCCTCTAAAGGTTTGTTTCCCCTTTTATTGAACTCCCATGGAGTTTTTAGCACTGGCTTAACTAAAAGTAGGTTCAAATTTTAAATTCATATTTTTGATTTCAACTACAAATGCACATTTAATAAAATTACTTTCTGCTGAGAATAAATATTCTCATGCTGGAAGACACAACAGTGCAGAAATTATATTCAAGGCAAATGAAATTCAGGTTATTTTTCTGAGAACAAACTTCAAGGCTGTGCTCAAAAAAAAAAAGGAAAAAAAAAGAATCAGAGAAACAATAAAACCCTACAAATCAGGTGATGGTGATTCTGATTTATCTGTATTTTAGAAGTATAGCCCAAGAGATTAAAAACATAATAACACCACGATAACAGAAATGGTGTAAACATTTCAAATAAGAAGGATTGTGTCATCTAGATAATATGACCTCTGAAGAAAGAGTGAAAGAAACTGTAGTTATTTAAGCTTAACAAAGTAAGGTGGGAGATTGAGATATTTTATCCCAAGTATAGGGAAAATAATTCTGCAAGGAGGATTGGAAAACAGCAGTCTGCCATGTTCATGATGGGTACAAAACACAAACAAAAAGTTAGACTTTGTCAGGAAAAACAAATCTGGTTCATAGAATAGGAGAAATTTCCTGCCAGGGTGAGAAAGTACTAGAATAGGTTATTTAACCTTTTCTGAAAATTTCTTAGAGGAAAACTGGAGTTAAAGTGACACAGTACAGCTGATCCCATTAAAGGGCAGAAGGCTGGATTAACTCAATGTTTTCTGGCCTCTCAGAGCCTGTTCTCCTCTGATAAGAAAACATTTTCCTTTTACAAATATCATCTAGAGAAACTGCCTTTGTTGAAGGTGAAATGTTTTGTAGGGATGTGGTACTTTGGGCAGAGATCTGTTGGGAATTTGACTTACATGATTTTTGAACTGGCTTTTTCAGCTAGTTTTTTGAAATCATAATTTCAAGATGCAAAATCAATATTTAAAACAGAAGAAAATGGTTTGAAATTATTTTGGGGTTTTTTTGGTTTTTTTTTTGCTTTTTTTGGTGGGCTTTTATGGGGTTTTTTTGTTTGGTTTTTTGCTGTTTTAATTTTTGCTTAGTTTTGTTTGTTTGTTAGTTTTTGTTTTGGTTGGTTGGTTATTTTGGTTCTCTGGTTTTATTTTACTAAATCTACAGATCACTCAAAAGCAATGATAATTCAGTTTTGGAAAGAAGTCAAATTCTGTAAAGCCAGTATTTCTTGGATATTTTTGTTTTAAATTCTATCACTGTATCACAAACATATATGTTTTCAGTACTTCCCTTTGCCAAAGGAATAAATTTGGGGCTGTAATTTTTAATTAAAGCTAGAGTTAGATGACATGTAAATTTTGTAGCTTTTAGGGAATATTATCTATATACAATCAATGGGTTCTGCTGAACTTTATGGAAGTGTCTTGTTACGTCAAGGAGCTAGAAAAGTTTCACTCTTTCCTGAAGTAACCATTTATTTAAGTGATATTGCATAACAAAACCAGACTTCATCTTTTTCTGTGAGAGACTGCACCAAAAATATCTGTACTTTGACGGGCAGTGATGTCAGGGTTTTTGGTGTAGTGCCTCACTCTCTGTGTTACTTGATGAGAAAATAAGTTCTGGGTCAGGGTTTCCTCATAGAGGAAACATTTTAATTTTTTTCTTCTGAGGCTTCTGGTAATATCATTTTAAAAAATTAACACCATCTTTATTTGAACACATAAAGAAAAAACCTTTCAGAAAAAAATTGCATAACACTAATAAAAGAAGGTATTTTGTTGTTGATGATAACATCCTTACTCACTGATTTAACTCAGTGTCTTGTTTCTGCTCTTGTTCACAGCATTCATATAACATGCAGTGCCATAAAACTGTCTTATATGAAATAAAAAAGTTCTGTGTATGTGATTTTTTTTTCCCCCAAGCACACAATGAAGGGAACAATTGACTGTGAGTCAAATTTCCTATTCTTAGGTGAATTCAGCAGCATGTCTAAAAGTTTCTATTGAAAGAGATTGGAAATAAAAAACAAATATTCAGAGTTGTACTCTTGTGAAGATAATTCAAGATGAAACTTTCAGTAATATATAATACATATATTTCACCTTTCCAACGCAAAGCCTCATTACTCAATATCTCACCCAGAAAAGGAAGGGGAAATAAAAAAAGGACCTGAAAGGAAAAAGAAAGGGTGAGTACACAAAAGAAGGCAGAGTCCACACAGCACTCTAACATCTGCCTTTCCTCCAAAATATCATTTGTACTCACAGAATTCATAGCAGGGAAAGAGGAGAATGCAGTCAGCCACCCTATGTGCCGTGGGTCCCTTCAAATCTATTAATAACATTGCAAGTGGAAGACAATTTTTTTGGTTTCCACAGATTCCACTGGACCTTTGCCTGTGTTTCCCCACTGTTCAGCCCTGTTCTTCTATTGACAGAACATCATAGCAGAATAAGACTAAGATTTGGTGGAAAGAGATGTTTTGATGTTTTGATGTTTTGGTAGGAGGTTTTTACAACAGTTTTCACTTATTTGCATCTCAAAGAGAGACAGGGTCTCTATAACAAAACCCTCTGAATGTTAATAATGCAACAAAAAATCTAAAAATTCCAGGAAAACAAATTTTGCAAAATTGTTGTTATGAATAAAGGTAAAAAAGGAGAGTACACAAACTAGCTTCAAACTTTAATCAGGTTGCTTAGTGTCTTGCCCAGATATGTCCAGCTGCAGTTTAGAAATTGTTCAAAGAGAGCCCTCCCACAGCCCCTCAGGGGTGTATTCCAGCTTGTCCTTCTTGCAAAATCATCTGACTTTACATGGTGAGAATTTTCATTCTGACAGCCTAAAACTGCCCCCTTTGGTGTTTTTTGTGGTGCACATCCATGGAAAGCCTGATTCCATCCCCTGTGAATTCTCCATTTATGTCCACTCACTCCATGATGTTACTTTTAAAATATTGTTCTTCAAAATTTGTTTTTTAATTTTTATTTCAAGCTGTACATAATGTATGCATGTGGAGACAGAGAGAATTCAAATTATTGTGAATTTTCTCATGTGAACTTCTACATTCTCTCCTGTAAAATAAAGGCTGTCAGAGTATCTTCCAAAGCAAATCCCTAGGTCTAGTCCCATGTTTCATATTTATCCATCATAATGAGATCCAAGGTAATTATGTAATAACATCGAAGGCAATATTTAAGTGCAAGAGCATGAACTCTAAATGGCAATTTTTAACTCTGTGTAATAGATAACATAGTCTTATATCACTGACTTGTAGGATTTATTTAAAGGAAATGGCTCTACACCAGCCTAAATCCAAGTAAACTGAATTTGAGCTGCCCACCCTCCTTGCTACGTGGGCCCTTATCACCAGCTGGTGAGCTTGTTAAAGGATCAGACCTAGTAAATATCATATCCTGCAAAAGGTGGATGTTTCACTGGGAGCTGCTGAGGAGAAACTGATAACTGAGGCCATTAATGGCTTTTTTCCTAACTGTGGGCTGAGTTTCCAACAATCTGTATGTTCCCAAATAAGTAGCAGTGTTTGGCTCCATCTCACAAATTATTCTATTTTACATAACTTGCAGTGTTGTAAAGTAATTTCAGCTGCTGCTAATAATGGGAGGAAACTCTAATGCTCAAACCCCAGGTTAGTAGAAAAGGATTAAACACACTTTCCAGGGTCATTACATTAATTCACCTCTTTTTTATGGGGTGGAAAGGAGGTATTAGGTCCATCATAATTACTGTTCCATGAAAGATCTTCATAAAATATAGAGGGAAAGGGTTAATCATTGCCATTACATGGAATTTACAGGCTTAGCATGATGAATGTTTCACTCATGTTGAAGGTGTTTTCGTTGTTATCCATGGAATAAGGCTGACTTAATTCTCCAGTGATGAGGCTTTACTTCCATGATTAATGAAAAAATTGCTGTTTTCACAAGGGCTCATATCAGCCATTTGTTCCTCCCTAATTGTATAGGAGACCCTTAAGGCTTTCATTGGGGACCTCATTATTTTCTATATGGCTAGAGAATGAAATAAAGAGAGCCTTAAAGGACATTTATGTATACATAAAGCAGAATAACTTATCCATCTAAGGGGAATGAGGATGAAACAGAGATGAAATCAGAAGCCCTACAATCACCACCCTTCTTTACTCAAATTATAAAGGACCTAAATGCCATCTTTAAGCTTACTTTCTTTATCAGGATTTAAAATTTTATCATTATCAATAAATCAGTCAGGATTAAATCAGAGTAGAGAGCAATTTGTTTTGATGTAGGTGGGGAGAGAAAGCGTAGCAGTGAACCTGATTTACAAATCATGTAACTCAACAGAGCTAATTACAGCAATATTGATTTATTCCAGCTGAGCATCTGAACTCCAAAAACTTCATAAAGCCCTTGACTTTGTTCCATCCAGTGCTTAACCAAGTGAATGACAATATTTTATTATTGTTTGCTAATGTGCTGAACTTCACACGCCAATATTCCCCTCCCTGACTACCGGCAGAGAGAACTGTGAATGTTCTGTATGTGAATGAACTGTATGTGAATACATCAGTGATGCAAAGATTTTTATTGTAGGAGTTTGTGTAGTCAGCTCTCACCACATGTAAGTCAATGAAGCCACACTGATCCACAACAGACACACAATGACCTGTCTCACAACTTTTCATCTCAGCTTCCAGTGGATAAAGAAGCTAACTTGATAAAGCAAAGCAGAAATCTAACTCTCTGTGCATCTCATATTTTTGTGGGTTCGTTATTTTTAATTATATTTGATTATGTAATACAGCAGTTAAAAAAGCAATTGGATAACTGGATGAAGAAGAGATTAGCCATGCCTTCAAGGGGACTGCTACTCTGAATGGTCAACAACAATCTGGAGGTACTGCAGGACACTACTCAATGTTTTCTATGATCCATAGGAAAATCAATGGAAAGCCAGAAAATAGGGATGGTCTTTAATCTCAGCCTTCTATCTCCTGTCCATATACAGGTAGTTCATAAAGTGAGAGTATTCCTGTGCCAAGGGGCACCCCATGGCAAAGGTGGAAGTAAGAAACTCTTTTGTCTAAAGGCATAAATCCTGGCCTTCTCTGAGAGAGCTTTCAATCTAAATCTTTGTTTGCTATAATTTCCTCTCCAAAATCAGTTTAAACAAACAAACAAACCAAAACAAAACAAACAAAAGCCAAACAAAGAGCATTATCAACCTCCATTGACATGTCTTATCATATAATCACCTGCATACATCTCATTGCTGAGATAAAAGATAATGCAAGATTTTGGATAAATATTATTACATGGTCAACAGAGCCATCTTTTCTGTTAAAGGAAGAAGCTGTTTCCTAAATTTTGTGATTCATGGCAGGTCAAGTGTGCCAGGCACAGCGTTCTCGTATGGGCTTATCAGGCTCAAAATTATTCACAAACACTTTATATCTTTTTTCAAGAAGTAGCCCTGCTAGTCAAGTACAATGCTCTCAGAAGGTGATAAGATGTATGTGGATTTTAAAAAGAAGACGTTCTGGAGTGTTCCAGCATCTCTGAAAGAAATGAAAAAGTATTTTTTACATTGTTTTGTTTGTTTTCCTTGTAAAGGGAGAATGTTTCAATCACCTGCAAATACATGTGAAAATACATTTCACTGGAGGTGAGATTAACATGAAACCAGATAAGATTGGTGGCATCTGCTCAGCCTGCACATATAGTACAGTAAAAAGAAATAAAAATATATCTCTGTTATAATTTATATTTTCATTTGTTCAGAAGGATTTCATGCACATGCAATCCCACAGAACCTGTGGCAAAGTTTTATTAAAATTAGGTATAAGATAGTTTCCTTGCACCATGAAAATCAGAGTCTACTGCTTTTAGCACCTGCATTGGACTAAGTTAATGATTTAGGTTGCTTTTTTAATCAAAACAGAGAGGCAAAGTGCAATTTGGTGACTGAGGAGATAATAACAGATTTGTGTCAGCACTAAAAATATCATAAAATAACATTTGATTTTAGGCAGAATTAGGACTTTACCTCAATTTCCAGGGCCTAAACACACTTCTCAGCAGTAAAACTTTTGGTCATTCTAGAGCTGGGAAGGAAGGCACTCTTTTTATGCAATTGGGATCAGTTCTTGTCAAACCTGACATGTTTTCCCTAAATATTTTTATTTTTACTGAATCATGGGGCTCTGACAGAAACTTGTGTTTCTGGAACATGAGGAAACATGAGTGTGAGAGAGGAAAGGCTGCAAGGACACTTACTGAAGGACAAAGGCTCAAAATTTGGCAGTGATTGTTAAAAAATGAGATTGGAGGATAAATTAAAATTGCATGAAGAATCCTTACAAAATATTAGGGCTGTTATAGGAATAACATTGCATACCCTCACCACAAGTACTCCATTTGAGCTTGATCACTTTATTCTAAAAACTAAGGGAAAGAAATAAAAATAAAATCCTAAAAAGGACAACATAAAAGATAAGGAGCATAGGTGGTAGGGAAGAGTGTGTATGTGAAAGAGAATAAACAGAACACACTTGATTAAGTTGGGTAGAAAGGCAACAAGAAAGAAGTCAGTAATATAAAAAATATAATAGTAGAGAGATTAACCTGAAGATTCTCTATGTGTTTTCTTTCTTGTTCCATTCCAGAAATCTGAAATGGCAGGTGGTGTAGGCAGAGAAAGATCAGAGCTGTATTTGGGAATACAAATTTGTACCGTGATATTTTTTGAGACATTCACATTTGAATGTTAAAAGAAAAATCATGAAGATCTGTAAAAGTCATTCATTTTGACACATGAGCCACATTTTTCCTTAAGAAATTTCATTCAAAGAAATTAAAAAGCTTTCCTTTAATCCATTTTGAAAACTAAGACATGTTCTTAATATACAAAGATTGGCTTTTTTTTTTAGACAACTGTGGGGTTTTTTGTCTCTAGCTTAATTCAAAATCCTCTCTCGTTTCAGGTGGCATTCCTCAGATTTTACATGCATTTGTAGGGACATCTCTGTGACCTCTGTATGTTAGACAGCACTAAAACAGTTTCCTTGAAGAAATCAAAAGCAGTTGGTATTGTACATCCCTGAAACTGCTGCAATTTTATATAGCAGGTACCACGGGCAGCTCTAGGGATAAACAACAGAGTTGCTGAGGTAGCAGCAAATATTCCTGAACTCTTCTCTTTCCTTGCAAGAGTGTAGGAAAATCAGGTTAGATGCTCTGACTGATGGTACCGGAGGAGGACATTCAGCAACACAGGATAATAATTGATTTTGTGGTGAGTGGGTTGAACCTGTACCAGGAAATGTTGCTGTTTCCACCCTTCCCATGCTCTGGTGACAGGAGGACCAGAAAAATATATATCCCAGTTTTTTATTTTTAGATACTTGCTTTAGTTTCATCATTTTTTCTGCTTGTGTTTTAGCTCTGTCCTGAGCCTTGAGCTGGTCCAATTCAGTATTTCCCACCCTGCTGGGAAGTGTCAAACCAGGCTGTCACATGTGTCTTCCACATGTCTGACTGCTATTGATAATTTTATTAGGAGAAAGACACTGCCATCCCATCAGGTGAGCATTTTTGAAATTGCCCTCTCCTTTGTGTCACAGCCAATTTTTTTTTTGCTTGTTGTGGGGGTTTTTTTAATTTTTTTTTTTTTTTTTGGTTGGTTGGTTGTTTTTTTTCCTTTTAATGCAGAATAACTTGATGTAGGAGCATGTGTGTTCTTTGCTAACCTGGTACAACAACAAAATTAATAGGACTTTCATCTACTTCATGGACTTTGGATTGAACCCTCTGTATGTAAAAACTCCATCAGCCAAATTAACTTGGTCTCAGGAATGTCAAAAAAGTGAGAAGTCAGTTGGTCAGTGGGTGGAGGACTGGTGCTACATCTCAGTAAGAGAATCTGTTGAGGGTGTAGGATGAGAAAGAGGATTCTAGTGTCAAGAGAAGGACTTTTTTTAGAGCACACAGACATGCACACTCTTGAATGGTGACAGCAATCTTTTATTCCTTTTTAACGGCTCATACGTTCTTAAGGTTAATGATGAAAACCCAGAGGTCAGCAACATCAGCTATTTTCCTGCCAGTCATGCTCCCACCTCCAAAAATGAATGTACTGTATGTCAGGTTTTGCTGCTATTAGTTTTGAACTCAGATAATTGTACCAGATTTGGTACAGAGCCACCCTGAAAGAGAAAATGTCAAATGCAACCTTTTCCTTGCTGTAAATGGAGTCTGTCTGCCTTCAAAAGGTGATATCATAACAGGCTTCAATTACGAGTTCTCTTTGTAGTTATGACAGTGAAAATTATTGGAAAAAAAAAAAGTTTCTGTTCATTTTTTTTTTCAAATAAACCTTCAGAATTTATGAGCTGTTTTGGGACACATAGCTCATTCCTCCTCCACCACAGATGAAATTAAAAGTAACAAAGTATAAATGATTTGCACTGTGTATGATTAACTCTCCAGGAAGGAGCCTGGGGCTGCAGGAAGTGGTTGAGGAGCCATTTAGTAAGATCTGAAAAAAATTACATGAGTATGAACAAGAATAGGAGTTTTGCAGTTTTGCTTTCTTAGTTAGGCAGAGATTACAAAGCCTGACGGGTTTTTATTTGCTTTAAAACATAAACTCAGCACCATTTTGATTTGAGAATTGATGGAAGATTGAGAAAAATGGAAAATTACACTGGCAGTTTGTGACCAACATGGGAGAGAGAACCAGGAGATACTTGGCATGTTTAGGAACATCAAATCTTATCACTCAGATTGCAATGAGCTCACTGCTTCTCTGTCCTGACACAAAGCAAGTCACAGATGCCAGCACACAGAATCAAGGATGTGGGACTTGTCTGAGTTATTCACTTGCATGCTGCAAAATAACCTGTGACATTCCTTGCACCAAGCTTTGGTGAACAGAAAGTAAAACAAAGATGACTACGATGCACAAAACAAGCTGTGGCAGAAACTGGGAAAATTGTGATTATGTATGGTCTTTGAGAGGGCAGCACTTATCTGTAATATGAGTTTGTACTAGGACTAATGTGAAACAAAGGGTTTGTTCCAGATTACAGCCTGTGCTGCCTGATTATCTGCTCTGTGAACCTGCAGTCACAGGTAATGTGTCTAACAGCTCAGTGAGCTGCGAGCTCTCTGTCAGCTCCTTCTCCCTCTCACTCAGTGCCTGTTTTCCTCTCAAACAGCTTATCATTTTTTGGCTGCTGAGGTACCTCACTACTGTCCTATAAAAAGCATAGTAGGTGAAAGACTGAACATGTTCTTTGAATTTTTACTTGTTTTTTTGACAGAGGTTGTGCTGAGGGTGGCAAATGTCAGCCACCGGAAATGGCACTAAGCACTGAAAGAAATCCAGTTTTCTTACTTTGATATTTCTTTCTCAGCCACAGATTCTTCAGTGTTTAAAGGATTGCAGAAGGCTTTCTAGAAAATTCATTTTCTTGAGATTAAATGAACCATACTTATATCATATCTCGCTGTTCCTTTTCTCGCCTGTTTTTAAAACCTTTTGCAGGGGCAGGTGAACACTTGGTAAGTAATTGAGAAAACATAATTTGTTCTTCCCTAACCTTATAACAAAAACCTTTTTTTAACATTAAATTTTCTTTATTTTAGTCTTTGTTTTAGCAATTAAACATCCATTGCACATGTCCTGACTTCTTTGGCCAAGAAAAACACATTTTCCACTTTAACTTTGTAACATCTCCCCATATTTTTACTTTTATCAAGTACCCAGCTCCTGCTCTTCTCTTAGACCCTTTTAAATCAGTCTTTACTTCTTTTCTGTGGGACTTCAGTCTTCTGATCATTCCATACTTTTCTTTGAAATTTATCTAATTGAATCCAATGATTTAATGGTTGTTGGGATCTGGAGCAGGTGTATGTTGGTTGCTCCTGTTCTAGGATATTTTTTATCTTTTGGGTGATACTTATTCCTAGATGTTATTTATAAAAAAAATATATTTTTTTATTCTTGTCTGAAATTTCATCCCTATGTTACATGCTGAAATAATAACAGCTGAAATAATAGTGCTGCATGAGTGTGTGTGATTATTATCATCCATCAGTCAGGCAGTAAAAGGCTTTATTTCCTTTGGAGGTTTGAGGTTTATTCCTTCAGGTCACCCCAGCAGCTACTCATGAACCCTGTCTTCAGTTAGCAATAAGTCATAGTAGCCAGCCAGCTTGCACAGAATGGAAAAAATGAGATTTCTCAGGAAGGCTCTTCAGAAATGATGGGCTGTGCCAAAGTGACTCCTCTCAAAGCAGTCACCAGATGTAGGAATCAAAGTGGAAATGTCCAAATATAAATTAAGATTGAAATATTAAAAATCTATTTGTGAGAAAAATATCTGTCTATAGAAATCCATATGGTTGCCACTCTAAATTCTAAATCATTAACTTAACACTGAATTATTTTTTAAAAAAGTTTACTTTTGGCAAAAAGATGCATAAGTATTTCCCAGGCCCATTGATTCTGGTTTAACATCCTTGCTATTCACATCTAGTGGCTTTGAAAATGATGCTACAACTTCTAGAGACAGGTACTAATAACAGAGTCTTAATTACTGCAGCTAGGGTGGAATGAAGCAGAAAATTCCCTGCCATTCTTTTTTTTTTTTCTCTGTTAACTAAATAATTTAACTGTAAAACGATATGTGTCATCAAGGAAGTGTTATTTAGATTTATGTGTCATATTTCAAATCAGCTACTTTTCAATGTATCTCAACCTAAGTTGAATGACATAAAATTATATCACTCATATGCCTAAGAGAGCATCAGTGCAACTCAGCGCAATCAAAAATTATCAAAACAAGTTGCCCTTTTACCCACACAAGCACAGATATCTTCCATATGGTTGCCTGTTTTAATATCTTTACAGTTTTCATGAATTTATTAGTACTACCTCACTGAGGAAAAAAAAAAAGAAAAAAAGAAAAAAAAAAGAGGATATGTTCTTTTATTCCTGTTTTAAGTTGCACAGCGGTACAGATATAGACACTCTATGCAACCTGTTAAGGAGAATGGATGAAATTTATGGTAGGACAGGCTATTGATTTTATGTTTAAGGTTGCTACTGTTGGAAATACAGTGTAACACTGAAAAATGGTCTTAGCTCTTCCTTGAATTCCAGCAGTCTCCATGGCCTCAGCTGTAATCCTGGGCATCTTTTTTCCAAATACCTGTGATTAGACTGAGCTGAGGGCTGACTCTGAATTCCAATGCAGCAAATTATATCAGTATTCTTTTAGTAAGGACTGCACTCCTTTCTGCAAGGAAGAACCCAAGTTATCTTCTCTCTGACATGAGAGCAAGAAGAGATGTCTAAAGATCCCAGGCCCATTTGGGCTGAGGTGTGAAGAGTTTCCTGTAGTTAAGTCTTCATTAGGAAAAGCTCTAGAGGTGCCCAGAACAGAAAGGTGGCTCTTTTAGTCTTGAAGTCATGGGAGAAAAGGCACATTCTGTACAATAACACACAGTTCACAGAGATTGTTGATCACCCCATTCTCTCCCACATCCAAATCCACAATATTTGAGGCCAAAGGAATTTAGCCATTCAAGAGAGGCCAAGATTTGGAGAATTTGATTTTGAATGCAGCAAGCAAAATGCCTATACAGCCTAATACATAGAATTGATTGATATATCAGAAATGTCTTCCTATTATTGACTGAGTTACAAACACGACTCTTCATACACCTTCTTGGTCAAACTAAAAATCTATATTACCTCCTTCCTATTTATCTAGCCCTTGAATAATACTAGCTCAATCATCATGCTCTCAAATTATGAAGAATACTTTTATTCTTATTCAGAAGCGGGGGAAAAGCATATCCAACACTAAAGTAAGATGGATTTTGTTGATATAGTCCTTACTTGGAGGTCACTTCTTTTCTCAAATCAACATTTGGCTTCATGAGGAAGTAGGGATAATATTAGCCAATATTACTCAAAGTATATTTGATGAAACACTATTTATAGGCATGACTGTATTTGATGTTAATGATTTCGGTGTAACAATCGTTCTATACTCCACTTTTGTGTCTTAATCCTCTGATTCACAGGAACTTGAAGCTCAAACTGTATGTTCTTCAGAAGAAAGGATGCCAAAGGCAAGGTTAAAGCAAGGGAATTAAAACATAGGTTCATGTTTAAAAGCTATCAGCTCTGCTAAATTCCAATTCCCCTTCTACAACCTCCCCATATAATTTTCCTCACTTTTCTCCTAGGCAGTTATTGCCTTATTGTTTTGATGTGCTCTTGTTTGCAATGCATCCTGCTTTAAGAAAACAAGGCACCTTGCCTTTAAATATTGCTTTAAAGAACCTGTGAAGATTCTGCAGCTGCTTTTCCTAGTTGAACAGTCCTTGATGGGGCTGGGAGGGCAGGGAAGCCTCATTACAGAAGCTGGAAAGCAAATCCCCAGGACTTGGCTTGCCAGGCAGAGCCTTTTGCTGGAGTTCACACAGCTGTGGAGTCCCCAGAAGCAAGGAAGTTTGTCTGAGGCAAGACGAAGAAAAGATAATAAAAGCCTTGTGAGAGTTATTTGGCACTTCAACATAGAAGTGCTTGTACTTCCATCTGGGTTGTATGCAAAATTAGAGAAGCCAGAGCTATATCCTTCTCCTTGGGCTGTTGACAGGAGTTTGGCTCACACTTTAATGGAATTTTTATGTTTGCCAGAAGGTTAGAACCACAAAACCTGTGCTGGAAATGGCAACCTATATTGTACATGGGAGTTCATCCTGGCAGATGGAGGACAGAAAGTCAAACCAGTTCTTTCATGTCCTTTGAGCCTTGCAGTTATACCTCACGGTGTTTCTACTTCTGAGCACCTCCTACCCCTTTCCCAATATTGTTTGCATTCACTCTTTCTGCTGTTAACCACGGGGGTTTTTTTCAATACAATTCATGCCTGGCCAAAGTGCTGCCCAAGTTTCTTGAGCAACCAGCTGCTTCTTTTACTTCAACCTTTCATTTGACAGGATTAGAGAAAAAAAAAAACACATCCAATCAATCCACTGTGGTTTCTTCAGTATTTTTTCAGTATCAATGGGAGCTGCTTCTCAAGTTAAAGTCATGCCCTATGCTGCTTGACAGAATGAATGAGGGTGACATAAGACAACATCATTCCATTCTGACATAATTATCCACGAGTGGCATAATTGGATGAAGGCCCACTGAGCTCAGTTGTGTGTGTGTGCGTATGCACAGGCTTGCCTGTGTATATAGAATTCTAGAATTCTAGATTGGTTTGGGTGGGAAAGAACCTTAATTCTGACCCCTGCCATGAGCAGGAACACCTTCTATTAGACCAGGTTGCTCCAAGCCCTGTTCAACTTGGCCTTGAACATTTCCAGGGATGGGGCTACCGTGGCCTCTTTGGGCAACCTGTGACACCCTCACCACTCTCACAGTAATTACTTTCTTCCCAAGATCCAACCTAAATCCACTTTCCTTCAGCTTAAAACCTCTTCCTCTTGTCCTGTCACTACATACCCTAGTCCAAATTCCCTCTCCATCTCTCTTGTGGCCCCTTCAGGTACTGGAAGCCTTCTATCAGGTCTTTCTGAAACCTTCTCTTCTCCAATATGCATCTTCACTGTCTTTAGTGATATATAAATTCTAGCAAGAAAAGGACTACTCAGGAATTTTCAGTGGTAGCACCCATTTCTCTCCTCTGTTTAATTTTTCTAAATCATTACTCTTTAAGAGTAACTGTTCTGACTACATCCTTTACAGAGGTTTCCCAAATAACTGGGTAAACTAAGGCATGAGTGGAGAAACTGGGGAAAAGAGGGACTAAGTTTATTGCACAAAACTTCTGAATATTGTGTTTTCTACTAATGTGGGAAAAAAAATCTGAATGCTATGTAACTCAGAATAACTTCTACTGTGCTCCTTAATATCATATTAAAGAAAGGAAAAAAAAAGTATAAGGTTGAAGACCACTAATGCAGTGAACATAAAGGAACTGTAATAAAACCTTGATTTAGACATGAGATTTTAGGATGGATCATTTTGATTGTCTTTTCTCTTCTGCTCATTTCATGGCAAAGTTTTTCACCCAATAGTTTCTGTCCTGAGCCACTATGTATGCCTTCTTTCCACTGTTTCCTGCAAACTTCACTCTAGAGATGGCAACAATTGTGGAAAACCAGTAATTCTGCACATAAAGCTTCATGTTGCTCTGAAATAAAGTATTCTCAGTGAAACAATGGGGCTTTCAGAGTCTTTATCCGGTTGAAACTCACTCCCAGAAAATTTTTTCATCTCTTACCAGTTATTAAGCTTTGGCTTACTCACTGCCACTGTCTCAAACTCCAAGAAGGTCAGGGAAAATTACTTTAAGTTAAACTGAGTTTATTTCTATCTTTAACTATCTCTAGAATCAGAATTTTAGCCAACATATCATATTCATTATTTTTGAATTTTCTTAAAGTTTGTATAAACATTTTTGTATGTTTATAAGCTCACAAATAATTTTATTTCCACTTCAAAAAAAAAATACTACAAATGCACAAAAAAGTGTTCCCCATGCAACAATTTATTGTTTACTCCAGAAATCAGAGAAGTGTTTATCTTAGTTCAAGCTTTGTTTAATGCCTTTCTAAACACAAAGTTAACACGAAACATATCTCTGGGGGGTTTTAAGGCTTGGGTTGAAAGTGTTTCAAAATGGGTTGAAAGCAATTGTTGATTTTCTTTGGAAATCCACATTCTGTGGGAGTTTAAACTGGTTGACCTTGATGGAACAAGGTATTTCAAAACACTCTGAACCATCTCCATTCATTAGTAAATGCCTGGCTCTCCTTTGCCTTTCATATCTAATTCTGCTACTCATTATATTTGCAACAAAATTTTTCTGGGGATCTGAAAAATTAAAAACATGAGATGTGAATTTGTAATTATTTGGAGGGATAGGAGACTACAATCTTTTGCAGAGGTAAAAAGGTAAATAAAAAGGTTGCAAAAAATTAATGTATTATTCTCTATAGCCATTAGTTTGCATAGTTAAACACGTCTTTGCAAAGGTGGATGTAAAGTGAAATTTTCTGATGAAGTAATAGCACAGTCCAGTGTCAAAGATGAGATGGTTTAGGTAGTAATCCCATCTTCACCTCCACTCTAGATTGTTTGTGTTTCTCCTCTGCCTCACAAAGTGCTGGGACTCTGTTTGACAAATAATGGTTAAAAAAATCTTTCTCGGAGATAAATCCACACAGATCAATTGACTCCAGTTCACACCCCCCTCAATATCTGGCTTAGTGCTGAGACCTGGCATTTAGAACTCAGGACAAAAAAGATTTTTGGAGGAAAAGAGATGTTATGGCTGCCTCCGGGGAGGGAAGGGAGATGGTGTTGGGGCTGGAAACTGTCCAAACCAGCAAACTCCTAAAGCTGTCAGAGTCCTAATCTCTCACTGGAAGCAGACCTTCATTTCAGAAAAAGAAGGAGAAAATGCTATGATTATTCTAACAGACCTCTGGACACTATCATGAGCTCTTTACCAAAGAAAAAGTGCTCTAGAAATTTCTTTTGCCTCTCTCTTCAGAGCTGGCTCTTCATTATAATAGCAAATTAAAATGAAGAGCTAATTCTCAAATTCTCAAATGCCAGTGACACTATCTGTGATGCCACCTGCGTACAAGGGGAATTACCTGACAGACCTCCAACTGCTTTGATGGGAGCAGATTTTAAACAGACCTTAGAACATGTGAACATAAAAGGTTTACTACCAGGAAGCTCCAAGGCAAATACAGCGCTTCCTAAGGCAGCTTTTATTGTACTCTGAAAAACTTCATTCTGTGAGTGAGGATGTACCAATCCACCGTGGTAGGAGGGTTGGAGCTGGATGACCTTTAAGGTCCTTTATAAGCCAAGCCATTCTATGATTCTATTATTCTACTCATAGTATAATTTCCAAGGGCCTGGCCACTCTTCTTGCTTAGAAGTCAACCTTGTGTCTAACAGCATCACTGGTTTTTTGCTACCTTTACTGCAAGAGTGCTGCTGAGGGGTGTTTGTCATTTTTCAAAACTAAGGAGAGAACCTGGGGGACATTTGAGCATCTAAGCAATATGACCTTAGGAGACCATGCAACTTGATGAAAAATGCAGAAGTCTATTTGCATTAAAAGAGTCAACAATAGTCCTGCAGGTTCTAGCTTAGAGGCCTTTTTTGCTTTCTTCACACACTGAAGAAATATTATATGGATTTCCCACTGCCATGGAAAGATTCAGTCTCACAGTACCTCTGAAGACAGGTTGATAGGAACAAGCAAAATTGTTCATTTTGTGAGTCCATGCAAGAGATTTTTGACTTTGTCAGAAATTCCAGTGCCTTCCATTTCCAGTTTTTTTTGTAATATTTCACCATTGATATTAACTTTAAGTAAAGCCCTTGGAGATCAGAATTTGGATAAGCATCTCAGCTAATGCTCAACACAATAGTAAGGCCTATATGGATCTCACAATTGCTCTTCTATCTTTTTCCTACTCTTGTTTACAATGTTCATCTGAGAATGATTGGAATATTTTAAGATAATAGTATTTATTTTGGAGCTCCTGGTGGCACAATATTTGAAACTGGAAGCAGCAGCTAAAAGCTAGCAAATAAGTGTTGCAGTGAGAGACAAACCAACCATCTTGAGCCAAGCCCCTTTAATGATTCATGCAGCATTGGCACACCTTGGAGAAGGATTAATAACACCCAGCCAGTTGAGGCGAGTTGGACCCATCCATTTCTAGAGCCAATTCAATCAAAGCCTCTGATTGAATAGTCATTCACATGATAGTCACGTCTGGCCTTAAAATTCATACCTTTTCCTGACAATCTGAGTCCTTTAGCTTGTAGAGTATTGATTTATACAGGAGCACAGGAGGTTTCCTGTTCCAGCCTTCCAGTCTGTGCCTGATCAGGGTCGCTGCATCCTTGGGTCCGGCTGCTCGGTGCGTTTTATGAGCTTTGGATAATGCACAGGTCACTAACTGGAACACTGCACATTCATCTGATTTTCTAGCTGAATGCTAATAGGGCTTCAATATTTGTTCATTCAGCATTGTATTTCCAGTTCCTGCAGTTAATAAAACTTCTCTCCCAGGAATGGTGCTGGCTAAGGGAATCAGAGCAATGTTTATTCCCATATTTATTCCCAAAGCTTTTCCATTCATTCCTGTCCCTTGCTGACTCAGAGGTCTGTTTTGTATGAAGAAGACAAAGAAAAGGTTATATGATTATCTACAGAAAGCCAAGAAAACATACTTGGTGGCATGCCTTTTTCATTGTTACTTGGAAACCATTAAAATATTAAAATGTCTACAAAAGCAATAAAATGATCACAGGAGTATGTGGTGATATTTAATTTTCCCACAAGTTAAATATCACTGATAATTAACTGTTAGAAGTTTATTTTGAAATGACATTTCAATGGAATATCAGACCTTTACAACATAATTAAAGGTTTTCTCATTGTAATGGTGCCCTATTCCTGGTATGAAAGCTGTTTGAAATTATCTGTCTGCTTCATAAATGATTTTTTTTAACCTTTTTTTTTCCATTTAATTTGGCCATTTCTTGTTTTGTTTCTCTTTTAACTCCTGATCACAGCCATTTCATTAGGAAATTTGGATCTCTAAGACAGGAAAATTGTTCACTTCTTTACTTTTAATTGTTTGATCTGGTATTTTTCTCTGATTAGGTGGATTTTTGCTGCCATTCTGGAAGAGTTTGCTCTTAGTACAGTCACTCCAGGACATGTTTTTTATTTTCACATTAGGACTGGGGACATTTAGGGAAATAGAGTCGGAGTCAAAAAGGCCCTCTGTTCTTAACTTGAAGCATGCTTTTTTCACTTCTCAGATGTCACCCAAAAGGGTCACCTATTCTGTAGAGAAAAGAGAAAATATTCTCCTGTCTGTTGCTGTTGAAAATAGGTGTGACATAGCCAAGTGCAAATATAAAGAGACTTTATTCTAACAAGGAAGTGTTTGTGGCGCAACTTCCCCATTGCAGAAGATTCTTCTCTACTCGCACTCAGCAAAATTGGTTAATGTCTTACAAAACAAGGAGGTTTAATCCCTATCAGAACATTTCTTGCTCTTCCATGATATTCTATCCAGTGTAATTCTGTCTTCTTCACAGCTTGACATGGTCAAGAAGCCCTAGTAGGACATCTCACCAATCCCAGACCCTAACATCAGTCAATCAGTGGATTAGCAGTGGCAGGAGCTCAGCCCCAAACAGCTGCTCATTCACTCCCCCCCGGCTGGACAGGGGAGAGACACAGCAGGCTTGGAGTGAGAAAACTTGTGGGTCAAGAGAAAAACAGTTTTAAAAGAAAAGCAGAAGCTGCACACATAAACAAAAAATGGAATTTAATAACTTATTTCTATGGTCAGGCTCCGGAAAGCCAGGTCTCATCATGGACGACAGTGACCTGGGGACAAACACCATCACTCTGAATGTCTCTCACTTCCCTCTTCTTCCCCCAGCTGTAATTGCTGAGCATGGTGCCACAAGCTGTGGAATGTCCCTGGGGTCAGCTGGGGTCAGCTGTCCTGGCTCTGTCCCCTCCCAACTCCTTGGGCAGCCCCAGCCCCCTCACTGGTGGAGCCTGGACTGTGTGTAAACACTGCCCAGCAATAAACAAAACACCCCTCTGTTGCCAATGCAGTTTTCAGCACAAATTCAAAACACAGCCCCTGAACCAGTTGCTGTGAAGAAAATGAACACTACCCCAACCAAAACCAATACAGTAATTTTCTCCTCTAACCCTACTTTTAAGTTTTAGTTGAAAATTGAGGGCAGCATTTCAATAGCGGCCCCTAAAATTTTGTGTGTTACACAAACAGGATAGTATAAGTACTATAATCATTTTATGGACCATCTTGAGACATCTTTGTGCATTATTATCCAGTGATGTGCTCAGAAAAGGATTTCACTTGCAGTGCTGCAAGGACAGGCTGGCTCCATCAACACTACTAAATGAGATTATACCAGAAAATGTTCCTCAAGCTACTAGACTGTTAAAGCAATCCCTGGCAATATTTCTGAGAGAGGAAGCAAATATCCTCCAAGAATTTCCCAAACACAGGCTGAGATCTAGTAGAGAGCAGGGACCATTTCCAATAAACAACTGGAAAGCAACTGTGCCATCCTTGAAGGAAAAGGGTTTAAGAGTGTGAATGTGAGTCATAGCATAGAGAGTGGTCTTGGTGCCAGACAGCATTAAAATTTAATAGAATAGATAAAACCCCTACGTATCCAATGTTTTGACATCCCAAGAGCAAACAGGCAGTAAGGAAGAGCAATGCAAGTTTACTTCTGGCTCCTCATCACTCTGCTGGGGTATGGCTGGAAGGATACTGGCAGTGGAGCTGTAAAAGAGTTCATCATGCACATATTGTCTCTGAGGCATCAGAGGCGATCCAAAACACTGCCAACATGGCTTTATATAAAGGAGCGAGCAGTCAGCACAGTAATTGCTGGTGGGCACTAAATTCATTTCCTACAGGTCAGAAAACATCCTTCCAAGGATGATTCCAACCAGCAACTATTGCAATAGCAGGCACTGGGATAGGCAGAGGCTACCCCATGCTTTTGTGGCAAGGGTGCACCTCTGAAAAATCTTCATTTTACAGATATTACTCACAGGAGTCCCCTAAGCTCCATGACTCTCAGATATATTTCTTATCCTTTCTGTTTTATTGGTGAAAAACTGAAATATAGAAAAAAATAAAGGAAGAACAGATTATCTCAAGAGGCCTCCCATAATATTTATTTTCATCATTACTTTTGTTTCTTTTTAGTCTCTTTTTAAGAGAACTTGGCTCAGAGTTTAAAGTCTGACAAGCTGAAAAGTAATGTAAAGGGCATTAACATCCTATAAATCTGTCCTGTGTCAGGTAATGGATGTCAGACAACCTCTTCCAGACTTAAATGGAAGGAAAAAGAAAAAAAAGAAAAAAGGTACTTTTTTTTTCCAGGAAATTCATAGTATTGTCAGGAGGATCAACCTTTTTATTTCATTATCAAACAAAATCCTTGGGTCAAAAGCAAGTTATGAAGGAGTTATCTTCTAAGAATATAGAAAGATTGGTGCTGAGGGAAGTGTGCTAACTCTGCTGTCTGTATTTATATTATATTCCAAACAGGGACCAGCTGGAAACACCCCATAATAACAATCACAGGATGCACAACAATGTCAGAATCATCTACTGGAGCAGACACAGATGTTTTTGGAGAAGTTGAAGAGATTTATGCTATCAAATGTGAGAACAGCAGTGCTTTATTTCTTAGATGCATTAATAAAGTTGCTTCATGGGAGCTTTCTCATGCTGACAGAAGTAGCCCAGGACTGTCCAAAACACAGAAATAACCAGCCAAGTAGAGAATGAACTCAGATTTCTCAAGTATGATTAATTTTGAAGGGTCTTATTTCAACAAAGTAACTAGGGCCTTTAAAAACTTAGATGCTCAAAAATATCAGGATGCCAGGAATCTTGAAGACCTCTTACAAAGCAAGCAGCATCTTTTTCTCCATTTTGCAGGAAGACAATAAAAAGAAATTGAGAAACGGAAATAGAGATAATTTGCAATTAGCAAGTGGCAGAAATAAACTCTCTATTTCCTGGATCCCAATGGACCTACAGTCCAATAAACCACTGAACCCCCACAGTGCTGTTGAAAAGATATTGGCAGATATCTTATGTCATAACTCACTCTCTGTCTATGAAAAAGCTAATAAGGAAAATTTCATTCTAGAGGGAAAAAAACCCAAAACCTAAAAACTTAACCCCAGTCTAGCTGATCACAAGTATCTCTCAGATCTTAACACCTTTAAATAAATGTTAAGACATTTAAATTATGTGTTATGACTCTTATGTCTTTCATCTCCACCTGCCCTTTCCTGAGGCAGTCAACCAACAGTGTGTGAGACATTCAGATGAGGACAATCAGCACAAAAAGATTAGATGTTTTAGCCTTGATTAAAAATGCTGAGACATTTCATGAAACAGCTGCACACCACACTCACCAGAAAGTCAGGTTTGACTCAATGGTAATATTGGTAATATTAACCTAAAAGTTTTCAGTTTCTTCTCTTTTCATTCTGTTTGTTCTTTTTCTCTGTAAGTGTCATATAACCCATCTCTGGAAATGTTCAAGGCCAAGCTGGATTGGGCTTGGAGCAGCCTGGTCTAGTGGAAGGAACCCCTTCCCATGGCAGGGGGGTTGGAAATGAATGATGTTTAAGTTCTCTTCCAACCCCAAACCATTCTGTGATTCTGTGATTCCAAGAATCTGTGACAAAGATTGCAAGGAGCTGTGGATTGACAAAGATACAAATTCTCACTTAGGAAATTCCTAAATACATAAAAGAAGGTGACAGGGGGGCAGAAGCCTCTCAAGGAAAATTTTTAAGTTTTGCTCATCTTTCCAGGACTTCACAAAGGCATAATTTAGTAGAGATAAAAAAAATAAACAGAACTGCAAACCTTGGAAGTTCCTCCTAGGCTACCTCAAAATAAGAACGCAATTGTCTTTAAAATGATTAAGAGTAGACAGAAGGATGGACTCAGTAGCTGTGCACTTGGGAAAATTTATGTGCACAGATATCCTATTACAGCTGATAAAGAAGCATTCATAACTCACTGCTAGATATCAACTGGAATTGTCCCTTCATAAAAGAAAACCAAAATTATCAGATGGTTATGATGAAAATAGTTGAAACCTTTTTACATAAAGATTGCCTGAATAGTTTCAGAAATTTAATCTGGAAAGCATTCTTTTTCTTTCCTTTTCTTTTCCATTTCCTTTTTTAATCTTAAATGCTGAATTCAAACTCTATTTGATTCCAATCTACCACAAGTTCATAAACAACACATACCTCACTAAGAGGATATGAGTAAAGACCAGCAAGTAATTAAATATCGTTGCTGAACTGGTTCCTGGGAACTGAGGGATTCATTATTTTTGTCTAATGAATTTTCCTAACCTTTGTTCCTGTAGCTGTGCTCCCTCTTCATTCCCCAGAGACGCTGGCAAATGGATGGAATCGACAGCAGGCGTTTGTTCTTTGACCCAGGGGTACGGCCAGGAACAAGGGCTACCAAAAGGGGTCGATAGATACACAGGTGCCAGGCTGTTAAGGTTTGTGTGTGAATAACTATAGCTGAAAATCAATCTGAGAGTTGCCTGGTGTCAAAAGCAGCCGAGCCCATTTGCAGGTAATGTGGTGATTTTCTTTCAGGCAGGTCAGACACCACACATAAGAATTTATGATGGAAGAAAGGAAAAAAAGGAAATAAACCTATGATTATGCAAACCAAGAGAGGAATTTTGTAACAACTGAGACACAATCAGGTGTAGGCAGAGACCAGCACAAACTCTTGAAAAAGTAGAAGAGATTTTTAACTCAGTGAGAAGTAAAATAAAAATATGTTGGGAATAACTACAGGATGCAGAGAACTCATTTGGATTTTAAATTGCAATGATAACCATGCAATGGCATTACAGGGAACTTGAAAAGTCTAATTACCATGACATCAGTCACCTAAGTGCAGAGTTACTGGCTGTAAACCTGCTTCTAATCCCTCTTTTCAATGCTTTAACCCCCTACCCACACAAACAGAAAGGGACTAAAAGACATGGGCAGTCAATCAGTGGTGATAACACCCCCATACAATCAAGCAGCAGAGTCCAGGGGAGGATTAAGCATGGGAGAATAACAGGGTTATCAACCAGAGAAACAGCAAAACAGCCAAAGAAATTGTAAGGGCATAATAATAGCAAATAGCCTGGGAACAATTCTAAGCAATGAATTCCAGCAAACAAAACCTCACACTGTATTCAATCAATATGTTTTAAGAAAATATAATGTGTCCAGTGGGTAGATCCCTGGTGTCAGAGTGAAATGAGTTGGTGGCATAATGAGCGTTGTTACTTCTCTTTTCTGTAAATTTGATGCAATCTGTTCCTGTTTATCTTCCTAAAAGAGGCTGGATTTCAACAAAGATCAAGAATGCTTAACTACGTTTTTGTACATCCAGTTAATGTATTTCTCCAAGACAGAGCTAAGAAGAAAGCTGAAATTAAAGACATGTTTTGTCATCTACTTTGGTAAATGCCTATCTTGCTAGACCTGGTGGTAGCTTTGAGAAAGTTTTTTCTGGTTTTCAGCATAAAAGAAATTCTAGAAAATACTCTCTACCTGTAGAAAAAAAAATATTTCTCAAAAAGAAAATATCTTTATGCATGCAAAGATCTTCAGACAGGCTACAATTCCTAGAGCTAATTGGTAAGATTAATTGGTAAGTTAAGTGGCTGTTCATTAATGATCTATTGCGTACAACCCAACTTTGTCCAGAGATGCTCAAAGAAACACTTTAGATAGAAAATATAACAGAGACCTATGGTAAACTGGAAAGAGACTCATTCTGGAGTAGCCACCAAACACAACCAAGGCACTGATAGATATTAATAAAGTGCAAGATCTGTCTCTGACTGGCTCAAATTATGGAGGTAACAGTTCCTCCAGATCTGAAGCCTGGTGAGTGCCCTGATCAGTGTGGGACAGATCTCTCTCATGTTTTCATTTCAGCACAGAGCAGACACACTATTGCATTCCATAGAATTTTAACAGGGCAGAAAAAAAAATTACTTTCCATGCTGTTCTGTTTGTCACCTCAGACTTTGAGTAGTTCTCACTCTTTAATGTAACTATCTTCATAATTTTCTGCAGGTTTGGGAAATGCTAATAATCACTGGTTTATAGTTCACAACACCTGACAAATGAAGGGGCAGGTCTAATAAAGCATGTGATCTGCATTGACTAACTTTAAGGGGTACAGATTGAAAAACAGAATCCAAGACCAAAATTACACACCTGAGTGCCTTGTTTAGTGTTGGATAAGAGCCACATACTTTTGACCAAAAATATCAAATAAGGAGCTATGTAGAACAAGTTAGTATCACATCTGCATGTTGCATCTGAACTTCAGCTCTGTGTGAAGCAGAGCATCTCAGTCAGATCACCAGAGAAGACTCTCTATGAAGCTGGAATTCAGTCTGGAATAGGTGCTTCTTATAACACAACTGGAGAAGAAAGACACAGTTCTATCTTTTATGTGTTAATGCATGTCCTGGGTAATTCACTGTCTCCAGAAGGAGCAGGAGCTCATAATCCCCAAGCACTCCTGCATGTGATGGAACACCCCAAGAATGAATGAGCTGAGATCTTCTTCCTCCTAAGATGAGACTCTTTTTCCTCCTAAGTCTGCAGTCATCAAGGAAAGGAAAGCAAGATGTGGAAGGGAATGGAGGAGAAGCAAAACTTTGAGCTGTGGTCATGTAGAAATGGGGAGTCCTGGTTTGAACTGCCTGCTTCTGTGCTCTTTCCATTTTCATTCAATGGCTCTACAGATTGATTATCAAAGGTATGACAAAAATTTTCCTTCCAGGTAATTATCTTAATCAGACCTGCTGGGTTTTATGTCTTCTTTGGCTCTTCACTTTTTGCATTCTTTTCTAGGCAGAGGCACTTAGTGCTTTCACACATACATAGACACACACAGAGATACAAGTGGAAGCCAGATCTCTGGGGTTTTTTCCTGTCTGCATTTAAAAAAATTAAGCAGCTACAATCACTAATGGTTCTTACAATCATTAATGGTCAGTCCCCAGCCCTATCAGCCTATATTTGCTATTTTCCTGTCTGTTGTGATGCTGTCAAGGAGCTGATGAATTATATGGTCCAGTCTTCAAATGCAAATTCAGACACAGTGACAGCAGCTCTATACCCCAGAAACCTTGAAAATAACCAGGTCTAAGGCATCTGGTTAGTTTTGAACTCCACAAAGTTTGGGTGATAAGTACATCCACTTAAATCATATTGTACATGAAAACATCACTGTTTTTAAACATTTATGAATGTCTCTGTGAGAAATATTGAAAGAAAGAGGAAATCAAATCACATCTTTCAGCTTCCTTGGCACAAAAAGGAGCTCTAGGTCTCTCTTGCCTTTCAGACACATACTAATACAACTGTCTAAAATAAACCTCTCCTTAAGAGGCCTTGACAGGAACCACTGGAAATTCAGAGCAGTGAGACGTTGCTAGAATTGCATAATGGTGAAAAGGCAATGGACATTTTAAATTGTCAACAATTATTTGTGCAAAGTGAGAAAACTCTTCTGAGAAGCACATAAAGAGCTATGCTTAAATGACTCCTAGAAAATTTCTCATAATTCAAATTTGAACTAAATATTTGCAGTCCATAAAAAGCAACTTCTGTCTGCCTCTTGATTTAAAACCAAATCCATAATTTTTTGATTACACAATTGCAATGCAGTTGAATTCCTCCCTTATTCCTCAGCCACTGGGGACCACAAACACATTGCCTTCGATTCTGCCTGAACAACGTGCTTGACTTCAAATTATGGACATAGAGAGATTGCATTCTAAGTCATTTCATACTCTTCATAAGCAGAATAATGAGTTTTCATTGTAAGAGATTCAAAGCTTTGCCTTCCATTTGAGGCAAAGCCATGTATGATGGTGTACTGTTGACATCAGGAAGAAAAATAAAACTGGGTGGCTAAAAACTGAAGATTGATCTTATTTGTATATGTATATGTATTTCTATATTATATATGTATCTTTATAGATACATATCTTATGGCCACTGTGAAATGTAACTGTCACATTCAGAGGTTTAGGAAGAGCCCTATGAGAAACTCAGGATTGTTCTTGTTAAAACTAGCTTCTTATTACCATTAGAATGTGAGCAATCTGACTGAGATTCCTTTAACCTTCCCTGCCCAAAAGCTCTTTTTCTGTTAATTTATCTATCTGCTGTCTCATCATAGCTGGAAGCTTTGATTCACAGTTCTTATTAATTGTCACATATTGCACTACAGACACAATACAGGATAGAACAGAACTGTGAAAGCAGAAAGTGCCTGGCAGAGAACTGAACTTAAGGAGGAGCAATGGGCACTATGGTAGGAAGAAAAGTATTCCTTCCTTGGAAAAAAAATCCATATTTCAGAAGTGTGATGCTGTTCAAATACTGACTGGTCTGAATATTGCTTGCAGTAATCAGTTTTCCCTCCAATACACAATTCTTTCTCTTCATATTAGCTTCTGTTGGTATTTGGGGTTTTTTTTCTGGGTGCAGATCATAGATAGTTGCCCAGGGTCACAAACCATGAATATACTGAGGTTGAGCTTTAATTAATATGTATTTAATTATGATATACTTCTTGCACAGATGTTTGGGTGGGTTCCATGAGTTAGCCATGCATGTCCAGAGTGAAGCTGTATTTTTCAGTCAGTGTAAAACCACAATAGGAAGTCCTTAGCTCCATTTTCTGTCCTCCTGAGATTCCTTCCTCATAGTCAGCACCAAAAGTCAGAAAAAAACTCAGTTTTCTGTATCCTCCATGGTAGTTCTTTATAGACTTGAAAAACAGTACAAAAGGAGACTTTCATTCCCCCAACAAAACCTCCTCACCTTTTTCCCAAAGTTCTTCTCTCAAATTGCCCAACATGGATCTCAAAGGACTTTTACTTACTCCTTGATTTTGACAACCTTCTTCCAAGCTCCACTCTCCCAGTCAGTGAGGAGAATTATCTAGCTAAGTGTAGAGAACTGGAATTAGACATCCAACCCTGAGTGAGGCACTCTGGGTTCCCTCCAGGACCAGAGGAAATCAAGACCATGTCTTTAGAACATGGTCCATTTGGTCTACTCTGAGATGCAACTAACACATCCTGGAAATAAGAGTCTCTAGCCAGAAACAGGCTTAGAAAACTGAGATTGTTCTTCTTGGAGAAAAGAACGCTCTGGGGTAACCTTATTGAAGCTTTTCAGTATTTGAAGGGAGCCTACAAGAAATCTGGAGAGGGAATTTTTACAAGGGTGTGTGGTGACAGGACAAGGGAGAATGTCTTTAAACTGAGTGAGAGTAGGTTTCGATTGGAAATTAGGAAGAAATTCTTTACTGTGAGGGTAGTGAGGTCCTGGCACAGGTTGCCCAGAGAAGCTGTGGCTGCCCCATCACTGGAGGTTTTCAAGGACAGTTTGGACAAGTTTCTCAGCAACCTGGTCTAGTGGAAGGTTCCCTTCTGGTGAAAAAACATCCAGTGACATTTTCCTCATTGCATTGATAATTGTATTAAAACTGAGAGCTCCCAGTTTACAGCAGGCAACTTCCCATACATCCATCAGCCATCCTTACAAAGAATATGATTATTCCTTTATGCACCCTGCGTTCAAACAGCTGGACATTGATTCTGAAACAAATTAGAATTTACTTGGTTTACGAGTAAATTTTAAATCACAATAGATAATAAACTGTTCCACTAAGGAAAAATGATAGTTTTCCCTATTGATAAATTGACCCACTAAGCAGAATCATCAGTGTAAAATGTGGTGGTGGTGTTTCCTCAAGGAGAGGTGGCCTTGCCTGTTAGGTTATTTTCTCTGGGTTTCCAGCATGGCCATGATAATCTTGTTTTCTTCAAAGTTTTCTTCTTCAGATACTCATTCTATTTTGATCTGGACTTGTTGTTCATTGGAATTATGGACTTAACAACTTGGAAATCTTCTGTAAACGCTTTGCAAAGGTTATGAAGTGACTCAGAAGCAAAGCAGGAGCAACCCCTCAGTCAGCTCTAGCTCATAGTCTTTCTTGGAGGCTCTTTGCTTGTCTTTAAGTACTTACATGACCATCATCACTCAATCTTTCTTAACAAGAGCATTTTTCATTACTATTATTTTAGAAGTGTTTTGTAATAACTCAGAAGTACTGGGGGGAAAAAAAAAATTCTGAAATTACTCTTTTTATTTTTTTTTCCCCTTCACCCAAAATACATGTTTCCTTCCACTGTGTACAATCTGTTTCTGTGGCAGTGGCTTGAGTTTCCTTGGAAACGGCTGCAGGTCAGACCTTGATTGGTTGTGTTGTCAGCTTGATTGCAGTGTTTCAGGCAGTGGGACCTCTGAGTGCAGCTCTGAAGCAAGTAAATAGGGGGCTATCCAAGGGCTTTGCATTAGTGGTCTGAAAGAAACCACACAGATGGCATTTGGGGGAGTGTGTGACACAGGGGCACTGGTTTGAAGAGAACAGGAGACAGCAAGGGATGAAAAAAGAGCCAAATGAGAGGTGTTGCCAGGATGGCTGGGACGGAGGAGTTTGGCTGCAGTGAAAATTGCTGTAGCCTCATCTCTCTCAGAAGGCACAGCTGACAGCAAGGTGCTGGGGTGGTCTGGACCACGAGTCCCTCACTTACTGGCACTGGAATGCTTTGTTTCCTGTTTGATTCTTCCAGTTGCACTGAAAATTTTCTAAGGCACACGGACATCTTGTTATAGCATTAGGAGGGATAAAGAAAGGACATTTTCCACAGTAGTGTCTAGGAGTCACTAACTTAAAATACATAATTATAGATAAGAATAGCAGGTTTGTATCCTGCAAAATTTAGGGAGAAGAAGAGCAAATTGCCTGAAGTTGCTTAGTTTATGAATCCAAGTACAGTAAAACCACACAGGAAGGGCCTACACACTGAGATGAAAAGTGGAAAGGTGGGAACAGCACTTCAGAAGGGATTCCTGAGCTTTGGCTCATCCCTTTTCCACCTGTACATGTAAAACATGTACTGAAAATCTTCCTGGGCTCGTGTGTGAACACAGTCACATACACAGTTTGGTGGTCAAATCCCATGTGAAATTTCTAAAACATCCTTTCAGAGCTACAGAGTATCCAGCATGAGCTAATCTTTCAAGGCTTTGCTTTACCTTTCCTTGCTTTCCCTTCTGTTCCCTCAGCTCCACATAAAATAAGGTTTCATTTTAAACTTCAACAGCACAACAGTGGAGTGCACTTCTGAACCACTCTGCCAGATAAACTTCCACATGGTGATTATGTTCTGTTCTGACTCTTTACTCCTTAATGTACTTGATAAATTCTTTGGCAAGCAGACATGCCCGGTGCCCAATAACCTCCTGTAAACCTACAGACTTTAAAAGAAAAAAAAGGAGAGAAGAAAGAATGGTGTTGCTTGTTTTCCAGTTTCATTTATTTTTCTCCCTGATTTGCAAGCAGATCACTTTCTGTTAATTAAGTAAAAAAGTACTTAGTGGAATCGATCTGAATTCAGTTCTAAGAGGACTTGCTAATTCTGCTGTTAGTTTTAGGAAGCTGGTGGCAAAAAGCATCTATCAAGACAAATTTGTGCAGGCACCACCCATGGCTAGAGTCACAGTTAAATGTCTGCAGTTTAACAACTTGCCTGTGTGTCATCTGAGCACCAGGGACTGTAAACATCCTTCAGCCTATGAAAAAAATGCAATTTAATGTCACCTGATATAACCTGCTATGAAATAGATGAAAAAAAATCCCAGTTTTCGTTATTTTTACGGGCCTGTACACAGACTATCTCAGTTGTCCTGATCCTGACACACAGTAATCAGTTAAATTATATTTAACAAGCACAGCCCATAGTGACAGACACATTTCAGCCCACTCTGGCACTTCAGGAGTTAAACAGGAAAGGGATGACGGGGAGGTAAGACAGGGAGAGGAAGGCACCTGTCTACTGTCACACAGAAAACAAGCAACAAGTTAAAGGAGGATAAAACCCTCTTGATTTCTTCTCTAGTGCTGTCTCCTGTTAACAGTGCTGCTCTTCTTTTAATAGTGAATCACTCTTTTTCAAGCAGATGTACAGCTCTCATTAGAGATAATCCTCCATGCTCCCTCATCTTCCCTTTCCCAGCTTTAGACAGATAACACTAGTTACTGTCCTTTTATTGCATTGTTCCATTTTGTGTACTCAGAGAACTATCTGCATTACAATAATCTATGCATGTCAAATGGGATTAGGAAGCAAATTGAATGAATTAGCCAGAGTTATGCAGTAAATTATGAGGGAAATTTTTAACAGGAAAATGCATCACTATAATTATGCAGGTAATACCAAGTAATGTTTGTTATTGAAACTTTTTTAATCTTCACTGTGGAAAAAAATAAATTATGCAGAAATTATTCTTTCTCCTTAATAATATCTTCCTCTGGAAGAGAAATACATATTACATGCAATGTATTTGCAAGCATCCTTTATATGGTACATAGAGGGAGCTGTTGGCATAGGTTTATTAGACCAATCACTGTGAAAATTTTCCATTATTACCAAACCCTTTATAAGATTTCATTATTACTTTAACTGAAAAAATCATACTGTCATCATCAATATATGAACAAAAAGAATCTCATGAGTTTTAGGCACATAAAGGAGATATGAAGAGTGTGGTAGAGCATTCTACTTTTTGCTGGACATTGGATTCATTAGTATATGAACTCCAATAAACAAAAAGTTTTTTCCTATCTATAAATAGAAAACTAGGGGCTATTAGCTTTACAATTTCTAAGTTATATGAAAACATATAAATGAGACAACTGCACATATTCCAATGTGTATGTATGAGATTCTCTTCTATTATTTCTAGTACTGCAGAACAGTCTGAAAGCTGAAATCTTTGTCCTCAGTGGAGTGCAGGGAGACTGCTATCCCTGCCTCTTACTCTCCTAACCTTCAGGGATCTTTTTCAGGCTGCTGCTAAAAGAAGGGGCAGGAAGAAAATATTTAAAGGGGAAGCTCTTACTCTGTGAATAGTTTAGATGCTGTCAATTACCCATGTAAATGCAGCAGGACTCTTTTATTCTATTTTTTTTTTCTCCACTCATGAGGATCTAAAATTCTCACTAGTTTGCCCTCAGGATAAGTATAAACATTTAAAATTTGCAAAAACAGATTTACAAATGTATACTATATGAATGGGACAGTGACAAGAGCTGTCTTTAAACTAGTTCATGAAAGATTGGTTAGGGAAAGAGTATTTTTTAATTATGAAATATAAAAAGGAATCCATTCCTTTTTTCAAAACTTACAAAATGCTTTGTTAACTTTTTTGTCCATGACATTTCATTGCTGAAATTCTAAATGTTTCCAATTTCCTCATGGCACTTGCAGCGCTGAAATCCTGAAATCATGACTATTCCCTCTGCAGTCCTAGTTCAGAAAACCCCAAACAGGAAGTTCTTGATATGACAGAAGAGACATTACTTCCCACAAGATGTTTGGCAAAACTAGTGAGACTCACAGCTTCAAAATGCAAGGCAACCTTGGCATTTTTACCCAGATCAGGGCTCAGTGTTTTACGGTTTGTATCAGAGCTGGACATCTCAAAGAAATAGCATTTCTACATTTTGTTAGATAGTCTTAGAGCTTAGAAGCATCTTAAACACTTAATATGATTGACATGTCATACACTGAAAAGGCTGAACAATAAGAACAGGGTCACTTGATTTCCCAGTGAGCACACAGATGTCACACGGACATACATGGTCACTTACCCATTTTCCATTTGACTTGTAAATGGATTCCATTAATCACTGAACAAAAAGGAAGTTATTTACAATGACTATTCTCTGCCCAATCTCCATTTCAGGGAGAGCTTTGACTGCCTTTGATATAAACAAGAAGGAGCCCTTCGTTTCAGCTCGCATGTAAATGCAATTTTGCTTGCTGTTCTACCTTAATGGCTGGAATAACAAGGACTACTGAATGATTTGTGTCTACCTCAAATTTTATATCTATCTGATACTTTAAATTAAAAATCGCATTTCTTACTTGTGGCCTCAATTCAGCACGATACTTAAGCAGAATTTAACTTCAATGCATGCAAATTCCCAGGGATTTAAATAAAGCTATCTGTATATTTAAAGATAGCTTCACACTTTTTGAACAGCAATCGCAGCTGTTGCCAGGATTTCTGCTTTAACAAGCACACAATGTCTGAAGAACCCATTTATTTATTCAGCAACTTGTTTTTGAGACCAAGTGCTTTTAAATCATCCAAATGGGTGCTGTGTTTGTTTTGTATTTTCATTGCTAATACAATATTTGAAACCATGGTTCCCCTAGAGCAATTTATGAAGGAGGAGAAGGGGCTATTTGGTTTAGTATGGAAGTATCAAAAAATAAAAAATGGAAATTTTTATAATTGAGCTATTTCATGTTTGGAAGAAAACTGAAAGCTAATCTTAACTAAAGTGCTTTCGTTTCAGTTCATGACACTAACAGCTGCTGTAATTGTAGTTTTGAGGCAAAGAAGTTCTGTATTTTGAAAAATATACACTAAATTGTTTCTAAGTATCTCAGAAGATCTTACCTTCTGCCAGAAGATTTATACACTCACAGTGCATTTATTTTTCACTGCACTGTCCTCTCCATAGCAACGAATCACAAACATGTATATGTACTTATTGTGGGAAAAGTCAAGATACACAGGCAGGCCATACAATTCCTTGGTTGTCCATAAAATGAATCATAGAATCAAAAAACGGTTTGGGTTGGGAGGAACCTTAAAGATCACCCAGCTCTGACACATCTGTCATGGGCAGACACACCTTCCACTGGATCAGGATGCTCCAAGCCCCATCCAGGGATGGGGCAACCTTCACTGAGCAAGAGTTAAACCTGAGACTGAGGATCTGAAGTGTTTCAAAGCATTTATGATCAATCTGCTCCCTGCTGGGCTGGGACAGGAGCAGATGATCATTAATGACAGACATCACAGAAGAATAAGACTGGATGGAATTTTGTGACCTGTGGCTGGGAGATACACAATGATACACGGTAACTGGAAGACCAATGGATAAGGATTCAGGATGCTTGGAGACTGCTTTTACCAGGTTTTCCAGAGTCTTTGCTAAGTAAAGGGAAATGAGATGCTGATGGTGCTTCATTTAATCTTTGGACACAAGCAGGAAACTTTCAACACATGGCTACCCCTCATCCTGACCATTGTCTCTCCAATTTACTCAGAGTACTTTGTTTCCTCTTCATTTCACAGAATTCCCCTTTTCCATAATTACTGTTTTATTTAATCAGAAATATAGACTGAAAAATATATAGATCTAGGGATTATCTTTGTACTCCAAAATTCTGGGCACTGGTTGAAAGTTGTGACTTTAAGTTCTTTAACTTCTATTGAGAAAAACTTTGTTATGGGAGAGCTCAGTTTCTCAGTTCTGCTTGTTCTTAGTGAACAGGAAAATTCTGGTACAAAATATGTATTTCACCAAAAAAGTATAAAAAGTCCAAACTAGTTTATTAATTTTTTAGATGACTTCTAAATTTACTTTGATAATACATACATTTGCTGAACAGAAATATTAAACAGAAAATAATTTACTACTCATGGAATCTTTTTTTTCGTGGTTTTTCCAACCCAGTACAGCCTCAACATTAACTCCACTTGATGCAGACCAGGGTAAAACTCCACCACCAATGAAATCACCTGACTATTGAGACAGTTTTGGTCATTCTTACTAATTTTGTCCTGTTGGAATTCTTCCACTTAAAATGAATGATACAATCACCTTTCTTGTAGTTAGCTAAAACAGTTATCCCAAAAGAAGAAAGATCAGAAAATTGATGGTTTGGATGATTTTTTTTCCTTTTTTCTAAAACCTCTCTCAAAGATCTATAATTGGTAAGCAGATAAGAGTGGAAATACAGATTACTATTGAAAAAATTAATTCTTTTCACATGCTATTTAAAGATGAAGTTCAAGGAGACTGCTTTGCAGAGGGGAAAGCAAAATTAGGACTTTCTTAAGGCACACTGGAAATTCTTAGAATTTATTGACTTGGAGGCTGTAGTGTGGAGTCTATAAATATATGTCCCATTCTGCACAATTAACAGCACCAGCTCTTCAAGAAATATAAATCACTGTCTTTGTGGTTCCCATGTTGGTGTAGTCTCCTGTCTTTAATCTCCCATTTATAATCAGATATGACTTAATAGAAAAATATGCATTTTTTTGGATCCTCTTTTGAGTCATATGCTTCAGAGAGAGCACAGATGGTCCAATAAAGGGGTTTTTTGTACTGTACCCAGAGTGTAAAAACTCAATTGCTTAGATAGAATTCAATGAAGACTCACAATAATCTGATACCATCCCAAAACCAGGACAAATAAATGAGAGTAAAACAAACCAGTCATCTGCAATAAGTTTTGGCCCAGCGGTTTTGCATTTCAGTAAAGTTTGAATCCTGACTTTAAATGCATAGAACATCATTCAAATGGAATTCAGTACACTGAAAAGGAGTCTGCAGGAGGATCCCTGCATTGAGCATCCAATACTTGTGCTCTTTTAGTACCTTTGTTGGTAATGATAAAAGCTATAACACATCTGTCATTTAATTCTTGTCACTCTTTCCCTATACCGCACTAAAAGTACCTTTAAAAATTCAAATATACAGTCAGTTTCTCAAACTTATCTGAGGACTGTCTGAGCTTTGACCATGATATCACCATGATATCTTCTGCCCTAGAGAAGTTATATTTTTGTCATTTTACATCTAGAGGAGTAAGAAAGAGATAAGATGATATTTACAGAACCCAGATCTCACCAGCATCAATGGTAAGAATGAGTCCAAGGACTTGTAAATATTAGGCTCTTGATATTGCTTTTTCAGTGTGTTACTCAAACCATTAATAAAGAACTTAATGTGACTTGGGATTCAAATTTTAAACGATCAGGAGATCTATAGAAAATGTTATTTAGAAAATTTAGTTGGTTTTGCTGTTGTAAAGAGCAAAAAGAGGGTTTTTTAGGCAAAATAGAGGCATGTAAAACACAGACATTCTCACAATGTTTGTGTAGATTCCCTCAAAAGGTTGTATCAAGAGACTGGGTTTGTGCTTGTCTTGAACATTATTGTAGGATGGTGACAATCACCAAAGTCCATTGGCCAGAACAGGCCTGAATCTTGAACTAAACACTGACTATTGAACAAATAAATTTAGATGAGGTGAAAGTAGCCCCTAATAGCAACAGGACCTTCCAAATGAAGCTTCACCAGGTGTCTTCACTTGCTGTCAGATTCATAAGAAACTTCAAGATACAGAAGAAGCACAGGCTGATAGAGTGGGTGTGGTTGGAAGGGTTCTTAAAGCCCATCCAGTTCCAACCCTCCGTTGTGGGCAGGGACATTTTCCACTGTCCCAGGCTGCTCAGAGCCACACCCCACCTGGCCTTGAACACCTCCAGGGATGGGGCATTCAGATTTTCTCTGGCCAACCTGTTCCAGGACCTCAGAACCCTCACAGTCAGGAATTTCTTCCGAATATCTGATCTAAACCTTCTCTTCCTTTTAGTTTAAAACCATTCTCCCTTACCTTGTCACTAATGACCTTGTCAAAAGTCCCTCTGTAACTCTCTTTTAGCACCAAAGTCTGCTCCAGCTCTAAGGTTTCCCCAGAGCCTTCTCTTTTCCAGGCTGAATGACCCCAACTTTCCTGAACTCTTCACTGAGTTTATAAATCTGAAGTCTTTAAAAATCACAGCAGTTTGGCTGCTCCTTGTACAATCTCTCATCTTTTAGATTATGTCAGCATCAGAGGGAGGTTATAATAAAATTCAAAATAAAATCCAAGACTCTTAGGTGAGCCATGACAACATTTATGTTAGAGCTTGGGGTCTTGAGCTTGGATGTTTGAACTTCTGAGTAAAGGATTATTTAACATGACTTGTTCAATTTTGTCCCTCTCAACAATGCTGTGATAATTTTTTCAGAAGTGCAACTCCCAAGGGGCAGCAATACTGCAAGATATAACCCTACAATCTCCTTCTGACCTTCTGGCACCTGATTCTGTTTTCTTCATCTTCTCCCTCAATAATCCCAAACATTGAGATTTTCCTGGAAGGAGATCTGAGTGGTACTTGAAGCATTTCCTAGAAACACACTTCACACACAGTGCAACACAGTGCTTATAAAGATGTTACTAACTTCTCATAGCTTTAGTGTTAGCACAATAATCTCAAGATATATCTCATATAGCAATATGACCCTGAATATCATCCTTAGTGTGTCACAAAATCCTCATCACTCTTTTCTAATTTCCAAGTTAAATTGTAAAGAATAAACTTTTCTGTTGCCACAGTGACTTCTATATCTGCGAAGGTATAGCAGCTCTTGAAAAGTTAAAAATTTCTAAATGTTAGCTCATATAGCAATATATTTACATGGAAATACATGCATAAATATATTAATTATTTTTTCTTTGAATGATCTTAAATGTTTGTAGGGCAAGTTAGCATTCCAGTCTTTGACTTGTTGTGTTAATTTCCCATCATGTGAAGAGAGCAGAACTTGCAATTCTGCTCGTTTTTATTTTTTTTAAGCACAAGTCCCAGGTGTTTCATTTTTTTAAAGATGTTACAGCAATAAAAATGTTATTAAAGTGTCTTTGTTCATGCTGTTATAGTTAAGGTTGTGTCAGCATTTCCATTACAAGCTCATCTTTTTCAGAGAAAATGCTCTGGTCCATTGGGTAAATAACACATGTTTTTCTATGACACACACACAGGAAAGCTAGAAATATTAAAGGATAAAATTGTTTAGGATCCTATCTTAATTTCATACAGTGTATGTTGTGTTGTAATTTTTCCCCATGAATGAATAAATCAAGTATTACCTGTCAGTGATCACAAATTTCCTTGTACCACAAACTATGTTATCATCATTTTTTTATGTAGACTTTTTTTTTTTAATTAAAATCTGGAGAAAATGTATTTCTCATTACTATCATGCATGCATATCAATAGGATAATGCTTTGAAAGTTCAGCTAATCCTTAGAACGGTCATGGAAATGAAGATGTGGTAGGCCCCTAAAAGACAGATCAGAACCAAAGATTTGGGAGGTCACTTTTTGGTTTTGAGTTCTCACCAGAGCTGGAAGATCTTAGATGTTTCAGACTTTATGTAGCATCATGTAACTACTCCATATCATGGACAACTTCTGATATTTCTGTCTGAAGTGTCATGACAAGGCTGTAGAAAGGAATGAGAAACCAGGAGAGCCTTCCTCACAGGAAACTGCTGAATAGGACACACCTCAGTCTATTAATTTATTACCTAAATCTGCTTTCTCAAGAGGCAGCTCACAGACCTTTTGCATTCAGTTTATATGTTTTCAGTCATTCCTTACAATTTCTAGACACCATCCCCACTGCTAATAACATCACATCTCTTAAACTGAATCTTGAGCTCTTTCCCTGCTCTAGGGCTGTGATCCTGTACTGTGATGAGCTTTTTGGTTATTGCCATGGTCCTCTCATATTTTCACACTCCTCCTGCCTCATCTGACCCTGTAGAAGGTCACATTCCATAAGAGCAGCTTGGAAAATAAGTGGTTTGAATTTCATGCCTGAACTCTTCACTCAGTATTTGTTCCAAAAACAAACACTGTCTAATACAAGGGATGGGTGATCTCTGAGCTTTATCTCACTTAGCAGAGGAGGCCAAAAGCTTCACAGCCTCAGGCTTATTTTTGTTGTTGTTCTTGTTTATTAATCTCTGAATCCTTAAGACCAAGTATCTTATTGCATCCATGCTTATTGTAGAAATACTGAGAAGTTACTTCTGGAAACTGGGATTCAGGGGTGCCAGAAGCTGTACAAACATACAGGAGGAGATTTTTCTTATCTAACTTAGATAAGAAAAGAGTTAAGAAATATTTTCAATGGAGAAATAAACAGAGAAGACAAGTGGAGAGGAATATTTCCACCATCTTTTGCACACAAGGAGCAGTCATATTAGATAATACATCTTAAGCCAAATGGAAAGAGCCATACAAATGCCCATGTTCTTCCCTTGGTCAGATCTCACCTTAACACAAAAGTTAATATATTTAAAGATTAAGAATTCACAAAGAAGAGATTGATTTGGCTCATTTAAACTTTTATGTCTATCATCAGATTGTGATTTCCTAATTTTAGCATTATTTGCCCTTGTCCAAGACATGTTTTCCAGGGTCATCATTCATCTGGTGTACTGATTAAAAAGCCTTTCCTTTGTCTGTTCATTTCAACATTTAATACCAAGGTCTGTGATGAGGTGCAGCTACTTTTTCTTACCTCCTCATAACTTTTGTTATGAATGGATAACTCCTAAGTTTGAGGATATAGATTGCTGTTTTCTTGCTCCAAATTAAGTCCTGTCCTAAGCATAAGGTCTCATCACTAATAATGGGTCAAAGGGGTCATTCTTTTTCCAGAGATTCACAGATGTTGTGAGCAAGGTCCTCCTATCTCTGGATAACTTAATTTGCAGGTGCTAAAAAACAACAAATTCAAAGCAAACTATTAATGACTTAAATATAAGTTGTTTTGAATATTTTTCTTTAAATCCAGTTTTCTGGAATGAAGCATTTTTGGCATTGACAGTTCTCATAAGGAAAAAGCTAATGATTTTCTTCTGAGAATAATATGTGGATAATTAAGATAATGTTTTTAGCAATCTGAAGTGTGTAACTGCCTTCATACAATGTAAATCATTCTTGGTTTGCTGGTTTTTTGTTTTGTTGTTTGAAGGTTTTTTTGCACCCTTCATATATTTAATTTAACTGTGCAACAAAAGAGTAGAAAGAAATAGGATGGTTTGCATAATTACACAGCTACTTCAACATTATATTCTTGAGTCTTTTTAAATCTTTCACTTGGAAAATTTCTCCATAACTGAGCCTTTTAGGATCTTTCCTTTTCTTCCCTCCTAGCTGCATTAATTGTGTGTGTCTAAGAAGGAAGCATTTGCTTTTGCTTTATAAAGGTGTCTGAAAACAGTGAGGCACAGAAAAATATGCATAGCTGCATATGTTCTCTGTATAACATGCAGGTGGATTTATATGTGTGAATACATAAGCACATTTGCACATACAAGAAGTATTTAATCAACTGTTAGACCTTGAAAGCATAATCATATTAAAAAGTCACTTATTTTGAAGTTACACTGGAGAGTGGTTATTAATAACTTTGATAAATTGAGGAAAGCTTTGATAGCATAAAGGAAGTGGAGGGATTTTTTCTGATGAGCTTCTGAACACTGGTGGAGAATAAACCTTTTTTTTGGGGAAAAATGACAGAAACAACTCCAGTTGAAAATGCTGCTTTACTCTCAAATATTTTCCTCTAGATCCTGGTGCCCCTCATATACCTTAATCCAGTGCAGTTGCTTGGTGCTGTTTGTGAGAAGCTGATACAGGACAAATCTGACTCGGCAGCTGTGCAAGGGCCAACCTGCATCACTCACCTGCCAGCATTCAGCTTCAGAGAGGAAGGGTGTTTCTGCTCTCAGCTTACACTCATTGCTTTAGGGAAGGGAGCTTCTGGTCTCAGCTTTTGCTCAGAGATGTGAAACAAGAGAGGAAACCTTGAGAAACTGCTACACAAAGCTGTAGTTGTCCCTGCATGGGACAAAATGTTTGAGCACCAACCATTCTACTTCTGTATCAGACAACCTGATGTAGTGTATAAAAAATTAGTGGTAATATTTCCACCCACTTTTTCTAAAAGAACAATATTTTGGAGGTTTTATTTTGTGTAAATTGTCGGCATATTATTTTTTCCCTTGTAAACTGTCTAAAACCTGAATATCTTCAAGGTTTTAAAGTCTTCAGTTGTTCTCTGTTTCTTTTCCCAGAACTAACCAACACTCTCCATTGAGGAGTTGAAGCGAAATTGTTTCTCACTTGTAAATTCTCTTTAGGGAACTGCTCTGACAGTGACAAAACCCCTGCTGTGAAGTGCTTCCCAGAGCAGCCAGATTTATACCCTCAATAATGCTCTGGTGAGATCCCACCTGGGGTCCTCGGGGTCCCCCGCACAGGAAGGACAGAGACCTGTTAAAGCAAATCCAGAGAAGGCCACCAAAATGATCAGAGGGCTGGAGCAGCCCTGCTGTGAGGAAGGGCTGAGAGAATTGGAATTGTTCATCCCAGAAAGGACAAGGTTTGGGGTGACCTAACTGTGCCTTCTAGAGCCAGAAGGGAGCTGACAGGAAAGATGGACAGAGACCTTTTGCAAGGGTGTGTGTCGGAACCCAGGACACCACTCTGGCTGTCCTGGATGGCTCAAGCCCCTGCCAGGAGGCTCAGAGACCTTGGCACAGAGCTCAAGACCCCCCTGTGCCTTTAGTTTTGACCCATGGAAAAAATTAACAACTTTATATGAGGATTTACAAGCCACAAAAGTTTAAGCAGAATGACAGTTAGTTTGTCACAGGGTGAAAAGTGGAATTTTGGGGTTTTTAGAATGGGGGCTCAGGGTCCCAAGATGGAGGAATCTGGGTGTGCCTTGTCCTTCTTTCTCCTTCTTCCTAGCCTCCATCTTCTGGGTGATGGTGGCACTTTTGGATTGGTTTAGGGTAGAGACAGACTGTCTATAGGTGATTGGTATTGGAAAATAATTGTAAATAAAGTACATAGTTTTTAGTATAAAAAGACAACGCCGCCCTGAAGGTGGGGAGTGTGCCACTGACTGACCTGCTGGATGGACCTCAGCAGGTGAGGAAAAGAATGTTATAGATAGCAAAGAACAAACAACCTTGAAAACCAGAAGAAACAACCTTGAAGAACAGAAGAATCCTGACTCCTTCTTCTGTTGCCAGGCTGGGAAAAGAGACTCTGACACATCCTGGGGTCATCCTGACCACAGAGACCCCCGAGAGATATGTGATGGCAAGACAAGGGAAAATGGCTTCAAACTAAAGAGAGTAGGTTTAGATGGGATATTAGGGATACATTCTTCACTGTGAGAGTGGTGAGGTCCTGGCACAGGCTGCCCAGAGAAGCTGTGGCTGCTCCTAGATTCCTGGAAGTGTCCAAGGCCAAATTGGACAGGGCTTGGAGCATCCTGAGATAGTGGAAGGTGTCCCTGCCCATGGCAGAGGGCTGGATCTGGATGGACTTTAAGGTCCCTTCCAACCCAAACCATTCTGATTCTGTGATCCTTAGTGCAAACACAGCAGCATTCTCATGGATTTCATGGTACACTGGGTGCATATGAAAGAAATTGCAAGCACTCAAGGAATCTTTTGCCTTTAAAGTGAGTAGCTTAAAATTAAATAGTTTTAAATAAAACTTTTGCATTTCTGAGCAAAGAGAAATATTGGTAATCCATGCTGGTAGCTACCAACATGCAGCCTTTTCTCGGAAGGGAGTGTGTTTTGAATCTGTCAGATACTGGCTTACATAACTCCAGAGAATTTTAGATCTTGTAGATAAACTCGATTTAGAAGCAGCTGAGACATAGAGGAGTAATTTTAGTGTAATTTTGCCGGTTTTTGTAACATTCTGTTACAATGAATGACAAAGCTGAACTCAGAGTGATTTATTGAGAATTTAGATCATGTTCAGTATTCCCACTTACAAAAGTCAATTTATCCATACGTCTCTCTGGGTACATTTCAGAGAAGAAAATGAGTTGTTTTCCATATTTCATAAACTGGTGATGTTTGAAAGCATCCAAATAGGTGATTTCTCCCACATTTACACCTAATGTCATCAACTTTGTCCCTGCTCATGGCATGGGGGACGAGAAAGATGATCTTTTAGGTCCCTTTCAACCCAAACCTTTATATGATTCAATGAACCAGGGCTTAGAGTAGAAACTTTGGCCTCTTTACCTGTACAGGCTCCAGACAGACAATTGTGCTGGCTGTATAAACAGCCAAGACTATTTAGATTTAAAATTATTAACCCTCCTGCTTTCAATTCCTCTACTAACAAAGCATATACACAGTGTTCAACTGGAAAACTGCAGAGCATGACAGTCAATGTGTTGCTATAATACTTGTTGTTATGAATTAATTAGCTGATTTACATTTATATAGCACACTTCATGCAGAAGCAACACATGGCATTATACACTTAAACTACATTACAATTAAGCAGAAATTCTGCTAGAAAAGTCAAGACAAGGCATCCAAAATAAACCACCCAAAAGCTCAAAAAAATTAAGTTTCTCATAGCTCTTATGGGAAGGAGTTTAATTTAAAGAAAAATCAAATCTTTAAGAAAGGGCAAGTACTAGTCTCAATTACAAGGACAGTGACTGATCAGCTGTTCAGGGAGGTAAGTGGAGATGGAAACAAGATTTGAAGAGTACACAAGTACTGTAAAAGTAATTATGCATTTGACAGGAAGCCTGTGCAGCATCCTTTACCTCCACGTGATAAGCCAATGTATGCAAGGGGCCATTCTAGGTGCTGAATTTTGAGCAAACCAGGGATTTAGAGGATGCATGGTCAAGGAAGGCTGCGAACATAAAGTGGCAGTAATCCAGCTGTGATGCTAAATAATGTGAGTCAGGAGCTGTGCATCCCACTGAGACACAAATATTCTTAACCCACTAAATTCCTGAGATTACTAAAATGAAATCTGAACATCACTGCTCAGTTCAGATGATTAGGAAATTAAAATTCCACTCCCAGCCAAACAATGAGTGAAGAATCATTATTGAAAGAGTTATTGGATGTAAACAAAAGAGTGAGAAAAAAAAAAATCATTTTCTCTGACTTAGAGAGTTAGGAATGAAAAAATTAAAGGATTCAAAGTTTGACTTCTGACAAAAGGCATTAACAAACAAAAGGTACATTATTAGAGGATAAAATTATTTTTAGTGACTTCACCATGAAAATATTAGGATGATGTGTGTTCTTTAATTCTCTTAAAAATAGTGAAGTCTATGAGACACCTCTTTCTGTCTCTGGAACCAAAGGACTGTTCCAGGCAGGAGATCTCAGATGTTAGCACTGGTTGAACCATTTCTCCAGAAATGTGCTTCTCTGGGTTCTTCCAATGTCTTATATATTCTTAAGAATAATTTTTGACTGATTGAATTTCCCTTTTCGAACAAACCCAGTTCCCTCATTTACCATTTACTCTTATAATTTCATTAAGTTCTTGTTCCAGTGAGTGCTAATTTTACACACAAGAAATAAAGGGTATTAAAGGATATGGCCCTAAACAATATTACTTTTTCAAGGTACAAAGTGAACTTCTAATTAACCATATTTGGACTGAGAACTGAGAATGTGTTTTTCAGAAAACAAGTGTTCCTCAAGAGTTGTTTTTCTTTCCAGCCAAGCACATCTAGATTTACAAAAGATTGTGAAAATGTACAGAAAAAAAAAAAATTAAAACCAAACAAAAACAAGCAGAGTTCTGAAAAAGGTATTTAAGCAGCCAACTTGATTAGAAACATGTCAGGTTTTTGGTGGCTTGGTATTGGAAACTACATCACACAAGAGTTCTTATTTTCTGTTTTGTTTTGTTTTTGTTTTTTCTTTTATCCTTTAAGAACAAAACCTCTTTCATCAGTGGGCAAGAGAGTGCAAGCCAAAGCTCGGCCTCCAAAGCTGAAGATAATTCATGATGCTGCAGTTTGAATATTAAATGAAGCTTTCCACTTGGACCTCATGGACCATATGCATTCTACCCATCACATCACATACCTCATGTCCTCCAGATTCCACAAGTTGCCTGCAGGTTTTTGCAAATGTGGATTTCATCCTCTGGCATTATAAATTTTGGAGTTGTCATCACCTGAAACACCTTCTCTTTCCTCAGTTCATGCTGAGCTGTGATCCTGAGAGAAAGAAAAGGGTAATAGGTCATTCCCAGTGTGTCCAAACCCATTCTCTGTCTCTGTGCCACAATCCAGGAAAGCTGCACAAATGCTGCAGTGGGGATTTCTTTCCTGGGGCACTGGTATAAGAAATACACTGTGGGAGTGTGGGAGAGCTTAAGGTATTTGGCCAAAATGAAATTATAGCCGTATCAGTGGTCAGCAATAAATTTGAGCAGCCTGGTGTAAATGCTGACAGCTATAAATTACACATGAATGGATAAGTCATACCAGGGGACTGGATGAAACAAAAATTGAAATAAATAAATATATCAGTGAGAAAAAGGGAAAAAAAAAAAGAAAAAAGTGTTGGGGGGAGAAGGAGAAAGTAGCAATCTACACACCCAGGAAAAACATGTCAGTGTTCCTCCAGCCACACTGGCAGTTTAGACACGGAAAAATTACTGAAGGCACATCATCATTATCAGAGCAAGAAAAAGATGTCTCTAATAACTGTGTTATCTGCCCTCAAATCTCCAGAGACAAAAATAGACTCATTTGCTCCAAGGTTTCAAGGGTTACAGAGTGAGGCAGGAACTACAGAAAAAGAGATTGATACCAGGGATTAAAGATCACAGCTGCACAGAGAGGAGGTGGAAACAAATTGGCACTGTTTCTAAAGCCCTGATGAAAGAAAATGGTGCCTTGCTAGGGAAGGTGACAACTGAAAGATAAAAGTAGGAAGGAAATGTTTTAATATTAAAGCTGAGCAAAATGTTGATAATGAAACAGAGCTGCAGTTTTGCTTAGTTTTGCACTCCCTCACAGAGTGAGAGTTTGGATCGCTTTCTCAAGGTGAGCAATCCCAAGCCAATTTATTATATCTTCTGGTGGAAATGATACAGAGGAAACTGTGATTGCCCTCGCTGAGATACAAAGCCAGCCATATGGTTATCCAGCCTGGTGCACCAGAGTGTTTCACTCCCTTATTGCGTTACCTCAGGCCTGACCAGGCAGAGCTTGGTTCTCTCCCGGGCAGGGATGGAGCTGCCAAGCTGCGCAAAGCTCGGGCTGAGCCACAAGGTAGCCAAGCAAAGAGCGGCTGTAATGGCCATCAAATCCCCCAGCAGAGCAGGTATTAAATGACAAACCATTAAGGATTAGCCCAGGAGCTGCTGCAGGAAGTGCTAAAGACAGAGATTTCTGCAGGGTCCTTTCTCTCGTGGGCAGGATGGGATGGATGGACCCAAAGCCCACGATTAAGTGCATTAAGCTTGATCATAAAATGGAAACCTTCTCATCTTAGCACTTGACTCTGAGAATTGCTAAGCAGGCAACTCCCTCTTGGACTGGTGGGAGCTGAGAACAGGGGGAAAAATAATTAAGGATCTTCCTTAAATCTGTCTGCTTAGTTGAGATTTTTGATATAGAAACCTAATTTTAGCTTCTATAGTTCCATATTAGAAAAAGGGATGAACAAAACCTGAAAGAAACATGTCAGAAGCTGTGGTATTTACTGGGTGCCCAGGATGAAGGAGGAATTGAGAATCTGACTCCATGTTCTTAGAAGGCTAATTTATTATTTTATGACATTATATTATATTAAAGAATGCTATACTAAAACTATACTAAAGAATAGAGAAAGGATACTTGGAGAAAATTTAACAAGATACTCATGAAAAACCCATGACTCTCCAGAGCCCCAACACAGCTGGACCATGATTGGTCACTAAGTAAAAACAATTCACATGTTGGATAAACAATCTCCAAACCACATTCCAAAGCAGCAAAACACAGGAGAAGCAAATGAGATAATATTTTTTTCCTTTTTCTCTGAGGCTTCTCAGCTTCCCAGGAGAAAAATCCTGGGCAAGGGGATTTTTCCAGAAAATATGACAGTGACAAGAAGATTTCTCCCATTTGTTTTCATAAATTTTATTACCAGAATATCAAAATTTCCTGAAGTATTACCCACTGTTGATTTTGACTGCCTGCTGGTAATGATGCAGTGATGCTGATTCATTAAAACAATTAGAAATTTCAATATATATATATATATATATATATATATATATATATATATATATATATATAAAATCTAGTTTGCATTAGATGTGCACAGTCAAGACATCTTGATAAAAAATCTTTGTCTCTGCAAAACTGTTGTTTTTTTTCCTTGGAGCCCCACCATGGCTGTCCATGTGGCAGGAATACATTGCTGTGCTGGAGAGGAATTTGGAAGCATTTAACATATTTCTGAGTATTTCATCCTGAAAAGACATTCTTCTGTAAGCATCCAAGCAGCTTCAGTGAACTCATTTTTTTTTTTATATGTATGGATAAAGACTTTATGTGTATGAATATATAGCCTGTAGTAAAGAAGAAGTGTCCATACAGTAATTTTGAATTAAAATCATGGTGGTACAGTACATTAGCTGTGACATTTTCTTCAGTGAATAATAATGACAGGATTGGCAGTGGATTAGGCCCAAGAAAGAAAAGAAATATCCCCAGGTTGTAAGGAACAATTTATCCCTATATCAGGCTGGGAATCCCAGAGCAGAAGAGGACAATTTGTTATTTTAAGTGAGGTGTTGAAAAGCTTTGGAGCAGAGAAGTGTGTTCTGTCTGCTGACAATAACAGTTAAAATGGCTAAAAATTCTTATGAGTTCTTGTGAAAGTCCTTATGAGCTTTAGTTCTTTTTAAGGGGCTGAAAAACATAGAATAAATCTTTTATGGTGATTAATCAACATCCATTGAACTGCACAGAAATTGCTTAAAATAAAACCAAGTTTGTCATTCCTTGCAACCCGACACTATTGGCTCAAAGAGGTTAACTGAGGAAAAAAATAGTGCTGCTCACTACTTCTCTAGATTAATGTAAAATTAAAAAATAATAAAAAAGTATTAGAAACTTTTAAAAAATGTATACGTATATACTGTTTTGACTGTTTGGCCTTCTGCTGTCACTTTCTTGTCATACTGCCTGCAAATCCAGAAGATGCAAATATTGCCCTCCCAACCATAAGAAATGCAAAATAATTAGAAGGGAATTTGAAACTCTTGTTTTATCATTTATTTCTAGCTGATGGGCTCGAGGAAGTTTAGTTTAGCCAAGTGAAGTTTCAGCCACTTTTTCTGTTAAGATGAGGAGGGGCAACTCTCATTTCCAGTGCTGTTTTATCTGCATTCTCTGCCTGCAGAAACACAAACTCTGATTAAAACATTTCATGTGCCTTTCCCTTAAAGCTGCATAAATGAGCTGGTGATGGATTTCTGCTGAACAGTTTTGAAGCATTTCTGCACCTGAGTTCCCAGCACCCAGGATCATCCAGACTCACAACTTCAGCCCAAGCTGCTCGATGAAAAATTGTAAATGACGAGTGTCACTCACAGATCATTAGTTCACCAGAAGCTGGATCTAGTGTGAATGTTTTCAGGAAAAACTCTGTAAAAAGAAGAGTTCTGAATAATTATTCATGTTATATAGCTGCCTAGAGATTACTCACCATTAAGCAGATTTAGGTCTTGTTAACCACAGGGAAGGAATTGCTGAAATTCTTTACGCGTACATAGGGACACACTTGGTCCTTGTAAAGTGCCCCATGTGTTTGTTAGTGCTACTTCCAGCATACAGTAATTAAGATTTATACTGCTTGAGGATATTTGATGTTAACACTGGAAATTATGGTTTTCTGTAATCAGAATGTAAATGGGGGTAAAAACAAGGGTACACTTGGGACTCCTTGTATTTGTGAGGGTGGAACTGCCGTTTATATTTGGTTTAGCATGGCAGTTTAAAGGTGTTGATCTGAGAGAAGCCAGGGCCATATCCAAATGCTGGATCCACAAAGATACAGGGAGTTCTGTATTTCCAAATAAGATTTATTAACAACAGACAGATCTCAGTTATCCAGAGTGAATATAATCCTTGTTTCTACATCCTAGAACTTACTGTGTAATAACAAGGTCTCTAGTGGGGGAATACACAGGCTGCTAAAAAGGTTAAAAATATTTTAGGAAAATTCTGCTTTGTCAAATTTTTTTTCCGTGACATTATTGTTTTGGAGTAACAGTCTCTCTGCCATGAAAAATATGCAGTAATCATAGGGAAAAAAAATTAGAAAAAATAATAAAATCAGCTCCCCATTTTTCTGAGACACTGCAGTCATGAACCCCAAGGAAAGACAGAGAGAGAGAAGGGAGATCAACACATACTTTGATTGTCATGGTCAGGATGCATCCTGCATCACCCTTTCTCTTTCCAGACATCCTAGTCAGAGGAGCAAGAATCTATGCATTGCTAATGATTGCAACACAACAATAACAGACATTTTCCTGGTAAATAAATATCCTTTTTCTCAGCAAAGTGAGAAAACATTTTTAGTATTAAATTGCAGAAAAATACAGAACTGGAAAATGGAGAACAGAAATCAGATGTGACCTAAGAGATTTATGACTGAGGGAGCAGCCTGGAGTGACACAGTTCCACTAAATTCACATTGGAAAGGAGAAAATGGAATTCTTTCAGAAGAGAAATACATTTACAATGATGGGCTTGCTTCCCAGTTCAAGACAAATGCTATATGCACCTAGTTGCCAGAATTTGAGTTGTGCTTAATTTGAAAGATAGTTATGGATAGATATATTGATATAGCTTCTGCTTTTTTTCCTTCCTTTTTTTTACTTTTTCACTCTTTTCTAATTTTTTTAACAGAACTGAAAACTGAACATCAATATAAGGAAGCACTTTGTGGTGGTATTTGGTTTTTGTTCACTATTTCAAGACAGTGTGCTTTCATACCTGTAATTTTAAACTAGCTAGAAAGAAAACTCAGTTTAACAAAGTTTTTTGAGTGCTCAAATGACATTAATATTTCAAAAATGAAACCCCAAAAATTATAACTTTCACTGCCACAAATATGCACCTGACATCCTGACATTTATTTTTTAAGCATAGATGATCTTGGAAGTGGTTTAGTTGAAAAAATTTCCCTTTATAGACTAGTTTCCAATGCAAGAATAAACAATTTAATTGAATTTATCCATCTGTTAGGTTGCCTCACCCCAACAAACTTTGAGCACACTGGTTGCTTTCCACCAAAATTTGTCAGGAACACTGTTATTTAAAAGAGAATTAAATTTGTGTGACTCTCAGCAATCAAATAGAAGACCTAGGTTCAAATCAGTAAGTAAAAAAGCAGAAAGGGCTCAGCTGGTAAATATTCTTTTTGCACACAGCAATGGGCACATGAAGAGCTCCCAGCCAGCCTTAGACTTCCTCTCACATTGACTCATGGAAATATTCAAGGGATACAGGGCAGAGCTGGAGATGTCAGTGTTGGAGTCAAAGAAGGAATAAAGAAAAAGGCACAGGGAAAAACCTTTTTCATCAGAAAAAAAGGTTTCATTAGCTCCACTGCCCAGAGAGTTTCTTGGTTTTGATAGTAAGAAGCAATTTCCTGCATTTCAGAGTGTCACTTGGCTGGAGGTGTAAATCAGTGCAGCTTATGGAATTCCAAGGTGTGCTAATTATATCATCCCTGATCCTCTCTGGCATTAAAATCCCTCCTAGGAAAAATTCACCCTGTGAGGAGATTCTTTGATTTAGAGCCTAGGAAATAATAATAACCATAATGTAACAATACAACTTGAAAAAATAGTGTAAGGTATTATTTACTAGTAAGCAAATGCTTTAAAAAAATAACAATAATGCAAGAACTCCTGAAGAACAAGTCAAAGGTAGGAGATAAAGTGTATTTGTCTAAACCCATAATTATTCCTTCTAAATATGAATTCTAGAGCAACATAAAATATGCACAGAATAACTGTGATTTTTGTCATCTTGAAATTTTTTTATGCATTACTCAGTATTTTGGATGGAAAGCAAAAGAACCATTCCTAGTAAAAATCACAAAAAAAGGGATATCCTGTCTTAAGAAAATGCCATAAACTCCAAGGAAAAGACCTTTCACTTCCTCCCACTAGGACTGCTGAACAGTGAATTAGTGAATGAGCATCATCTGGAACCCAGATGTGCAGTGACTTGAGTATGTCATGTTCTGGGCTATTATAATCATTAAGTTGCTTAGCATAAACAGGTTTTTGCAATGCCAGTGTCTTCTCCACAAAGTTTTATGAATCTAACTTTTCATTTCCCATTTCTTTTGTCTGTTCTTCAAAACCAAAACGTTTCACCTGAAGCTGAATAGAGAGTTTCATATGCCACTGACTTTCCTTTCAACAATTCACTTAGGAAAAACAACAAAACAAATTTCAGTCTCTGTAAAACCTTTTATTTTTTTTTTCTCCCCTGGTTTGACTAAGTGAGGAATAATCTATTATTTATATTCCTACCCACTGCATACAGAGCTCTCTCTGGGGAGAAGATGAGATAAAGAGCAAACCACCTGCGACAGATGTTGCTCATATTCTCTCGTGCACCATGGGAAGGTGCTCAGATTCTGCTGTGGTGAAAGTGGCACGTGGAAAATAGAGAGAAGGGAAACTCTGATGGTGTTCTGAGGAGGGGAAATAGTTTATGTAAAACATTCTGCTTCTTGCAAATTATCTTATAAGCTGTTGCATCAAGCTAGGCAAACCACTGTGGCACAACTTTACATTTCGCACCTTCATTCTTGACTGTGCCTCCTGCACGAGCTAGCTACAGGACTCTGCTGCTCCCAACGCTGTGTCTGACTTCAAATCACAGAGAAGAGAAGCAATGAGAGCCTTAAATCAAGGAATTATTGGAAAACAGTAAGGAAAAATGCAGTTTCCTTAAAGCAGAAAACAATGCAATTTGTTAAAGCAGAGGAAATGTAGTAATGTAAATTACTGTGAAAGTACCTTGTACATGCATCTGTGTTCATATTGCCTTTTAGAGGCTGTGATTTTCTAGTTGGGAAATCTACAGGTAACCAAGATTATTCTGTGCTCTCTTCTAAACAGAATGTCTGCTCTTCCTTCAGTACTCACTTTCTGCATATTTTCTTTCAGAATCTATTTTGAGCAAAAAAAAGTATTTAGAAATCTACTACACAACTGGAACACTGATGTCTGAGGGAACCAGGCTCAGAAATGCGGAGGATTTGAGTATTAGAACCCTTTTGATCAACTGAGTTCTTGATGGTATTGTCATAAATAATGTTCAATAAACCAAGATTCTGTGTTATGATGGTCTATATGGAAAATTGGCTGTAGTCCTGGCTTGACTGGAGCAGCTCAACAGATGCACATCAAATGTTTCAGAAGTGTCAGAGATGGAACGGTTTGGAAAGGCTCTAGGAATGTTTTGCAGGAAGGAAATGAAAAAGTGAAAACCACTTCTGATGAGCTTTTTTTTTTTTCCTTTTTTTTTTGTCAGCTGTGGGATGAAAAAACATATTACAGGAATCTGGGATTCAAACGTGTCTCACTAACTATGTCAGGATCAGAAGCTGCTTCCTGCTTAATTCCTCCCCCAGAGAGAGATTTGATTACCCATTTGTACTCATTTGTCCTCTCAAAAATGTTCTGGAGAAATGGAAACAAAGTTCCTGGAATCCCTGGAAAGTCCTTGCTGACAAAACTTGAGCTACTTATCCTTTTACATAGTATACAAACGATATTTGGGTTTTTAAGTTTTATGTTTATGTGAACACCTGTATCTCAGTTGCTGCACTGCCATTCTCCTCCCTTCCTCCAGCTTCTGAAAGATCAGCAGATAAAAAAAAGTTTCCAAGTTATGCAATGCAGGTTTTTTTCTAGAAGCTCTTCTTTTCTCTGTGTGTACCCATTCTTCAATGGAGCCAAAATCAAGCAGAGATTATATGTGTTAATATGAGACAAATAATGTATTAACAAAAAAAATATTTACTAGTCAACATTTGAGAAAATGTTGTTCAGCATCTTGCAGTGCTTCAGTCTGGATAATTTTTTAAATCTTGAAGAAAAATACAACTGAATGCAAGGGCATTTTGTTATGCTGGAAAATCAAGTTTCCCTACTTAAAAAAAACAAAACAATAATGTTTTGGACTGTTAGAGCCCCCTACTTTTTTCATAACTGCCTCCCTCTTATTTTTATGAACTACAAAGTGAAAGGCACAGCAAGTAGTACAAAGAATTCAGCTGATCAGAATCTTTAGCTTTATGCTAAAATCCATTTATTCTTGGGCAAAATGTAAGGAAAAAGAAAGTGTGTATGAGTATGTAGAACCCTAGTAATTTAGTCTTCAGTAGGTCATGTTGCTGCACAGGCTTTAGAGCTAGTTCACACTGTTATTGAATAAAAGCAAAAAGTGTAGTTACCATAGCAACGGCCACAACACATGATGCTGATTTTTCCCTCTGAGATTTTCAAGTCCCTCACATTTTTAAGGAAACATGCATCAAAATATCTCATCTGCACTTGAAGGCCTTGGTGGTTTTTATTGAAATGCACCAGATTTGATGTATTCAGCAGCCGCTCTTTCCCTGAGTGATTTTGAAGAAGGCCAAGTTGAAAGAGCACTAATAGTTTGAACATGGGCCCTACAGAGGTTTTTTGCCACTTGCTGCTGGAAAGACAAACTTTAATGTCTTCCTAGGTTTGCAAACAGAAGGGAAACAGTAAGCTGTAAAAAGGAGGTCAGATTTCCAAATCAAGTAAACATTGTGCTGTGATCCTTCCCTTTGGAATGGTGAGTCTGAAACAAGTGTGACAAATTCTGTGTCCTGGGCTATCTTGGATGAAGAATCTCTGTGTCCATCCTATCACTTCCCTACTTTCCAATAAACCACCTCAGAATGGAAGAGTGGAGAGTATGTGACATGGGTTAACATCTTAGTTTAGAAGGAGGTAGGAGTTTGCAGTATTAAACTTGCAGCAGTTAATGATTTACCCATGTGTTTCAATGGTTTATGTGGCACAAACTTTAATTATAAACCAGCTATTGTAAGAACTTCTCTCTGTTGTTTTTAAGAAACCTTCCAGCTGATCCTTACTTTTGGAAGAAATTTTAGGGAGGTAATCTAAAATTGCTTTGTCTTGGCATACAGGAATTCCTGCTGGCAAAGAAAGGTATTATGAAGCATATTTCTACTGGTGGCACAGGCTTCTGGAAGAAATTCTAATGGAATTTTTTAGAACAGTTCAGCCTTCAGAGATCCTTTATTGCTTCCTCACAGAGCAGGTTTAGTATTCACTGAAATTTTATTTAATTTCCATTGGCTACATAAGCACTTCTCGTTCAGTTCCTACTTGATGAATCTTTCCTTTTTACTTTTCATGTTAAACCAGTGGTGCTGTATCCTTTTATGGACCTCTGAGAAAACATCACTGTTGATATACAAATATCTATGTAGGGAATATCAGCCTAGAAAATGTGTTAGTTTTTCTCAGTTAACTTTTCTGAGGGTCTCAAAAGCATCACACAGTCTGCAGGTTGAAAGCAAATGCCCTGAACTATTAAAAAGCATTGCTATAGTCTGTGAAATAATTATTACATTTTGCCTCTGCAGCTGATACAGATTAAATCATGTGTAGGCATCCTATAGTTGATATATCAGTGGAAGATACTATTATTTAATTTTAATAATAATCCAGTGTAGAGGACAGTCATATAGAGACAGAGAAGTAAATGTCTGCCAAAGCAGTTGGGTCAGGTAAAACTCACTGACAGTGAGTAATGGTTTCATATACCACAAAATGTCAAAAGAATAATTTACAGATAATATTAGGAAGGGTAAATGAGGAGAAAATGGTTCAAAGTGAAAATAAGCTCAGGGTGCAGGGATCCAAAAATTGTGTTTGAAGGTGATGTAATGCAAATACAAAGCTGGCAGGGCTGCACCCCTTTGAAATCGAGGGGAGTCTGCAGCCTAATTGTAAAATATAGCTCCATTTACTGAACAAAGAATGTTATCAGCAGGACAAGAGGAAGGCTGAGAGGAAAGCACTGGTTTATTCTGTGGATAGTCACCTGTCTACAAATGGGCAAAACAGTATGGATTTGCACAGTCCCATTTAAGGGCTTAGGGATTATCTTCTACAAGGGCCATATAATTTTTCATATCTGTACATACAATGCTGAAAATAATGATTTGGTTGTTCAGCCTATAATGCCAATGCATAAATTTCCTTCCCCTTCTGAATGGAGGTGTCTTCTTAATTACATTCATCTGTACATCTCTGTTCTGTGTAACAGGTTTATTTTTGAGTCACTCATTTAACAGGTGCTTGAAAGCAGCACAAAGATACTGTGAAAATGGTGATGGGATTTAGTACCAAAACCATTCATCAGACCCAATCAGGGTTCAACAGGCAGAGGGAGATAAATTTTGGATCGAAGGACTGTTGGTGGAAAACAGAAGCACTTTTGTTTTTTCTCGTTGGTATACAGGACCAGAGCACTGGGGTCAGCTCCCTGTTAGGTTTGGCAAGCATGTAATCTCATCTGTAAATGCAATAACCTCAGTTTTGTAAGTAATTGAGGGACTGTCCTCCCCTTTTCATATTGGAAAAATGCCACAGAACTTCATGACTCTGATATTTAGAATTTTACTTTCAGTTTCTATTCTCTATTCCTGACCAACACTTGAATGTGCCACTCTTATTCTGTAACCTTTTTCCTCTGCAGTGTTTTGAAGTGTGACTTTTGGTTCAGTTTTAATTTTCCTCATTATGCTTGAGACTTTTAATCTCTGTGTAAAGAGTACAGATGTTTTTGTTCATCAACCTACTTTCCTTGTCATGTGAGTGCTAAAGCCTAGTTTCAATACTTTAGCACATATTTATTTTTCTAATAAAAAAAAAACCAACAAAAAACAAAAAATAAAAACCTTCAGGAAGAGACTAACATTAGACTTTTCTAGCATGAGTACAATCTGTTATGATCAGCTGAGGAGTTGCAGTTGTTTACAAGGTGAGATCAACACAAAGCCTCACAATTTGGAGTAGACTGAGAGAGCTTTCTTTTAATTAGCCATACAGAGCACACCTGTTGGACAAAATCTCACCATTTACTGTTCTTTCATGATCCATTTACAATAAAATGTTAGGCCCCTCTTGTTCTGGTTTCCTTGATTTTGCAGCCACTAAACCAGCCAGCACAGTTGCTATCCCTTTAACACACTGCTTCTGTCCCAGTATACATACTATGTTTTTATTAAATCCATAATTCATATTTCCAAGTTTCTTTTCTCACATCAGGAGTTGTAAGCAAGAATAGTAATGACACACATCAGGAGTTATAAGCAAGGATGGTAATGATATAAGGATGTTGCAACAAACAAAATGTTGTGCAGGAGCAGTGCTGCTCCCCATGAGCTTCCATCTAACTCCCCTGCCTGTGTGCTGAAGAATCACAGACTGAAAATGCTTCCAGCTAGACAAATGTTTTGGGGATTTGGATCTTTAGAATGAAAGGATCGGTTTGTGTGTTTTCAAGTTCTCACTGGCCATTGTAAACTGCACAAAGACACCAAGGAAACTGTTAGGTAGGAAAAGATTTGTTGCAGGCTGTTTTCTTCAGCTACTGTTGCAGCAGGTTAAAAAGATGAAATGCTCTTAATTTTATAGAAATGGTGCAAAAAAGGTTTGAATATTTAACCTCAAAATCTTTGTTGTAGAAGTGGATGATCACACATGCTTATTTACTCTTTTTCTGCTACTGAAAAATGGCTTCCACAAGAAAAAAAAGAGAGAAAAACATGGAGATATGTGCATTACTATGTAGGTCAACAATTAATTGGTTTCAAAGGGCTTTATTCTTTAAAAGAAATGATCTTTTTATACTTACAGAAGACATTTGTTCCATTTGCAGTATAAATTGGGACACATGCAGTTCCCTTTGTAGTTCTCCAAGCCACGATGATTAAGCAAGCCCATTAACTCAACGAGCAGTACAGTAAGACTTTTTGCAAACTACTTCAGAAGAAAAGCAGAAAAATCTCTATAAACACAGGTGAGCAATAAAATACCAATAAGGCAAAAGTATTGTTTGCAGTATACCCTTCATCAGTGGCTATTCTTTTTACATCTCAGCATGAAATCTCCACATCTCTGAAGTCAGTTTCATAAGAAATAATCAGGAGAACTGTATAAAACCTAAAGGCCACTAAGAATTAGATTTTGCCTATAAAAAAATACCTATTAGATGTTCACATATTTAGATATTCACATTCAATAGATGAACCAATTGTATTTTAAAATACTTTGGCTTTCTGTCAAAACTCAAAATTGTCCAAGCAGTGAGGGATCAGCTTAGTAATGCTAAAGCCTGTATAAAATAAAATCTGACCAGAGATGTCAAGGGAAAAAAATAAAAAGCTTCTTTAGGTATGGTGGTGATAAAAGGAAGACTAGATAAAATGTGGATCCTCTTCAGAAGGAAATAGGAGATCTGCTTCCCTGGGCCATGGAGAAAGTTGAGGTACTCACAACCTGCTAGCCTTATTTTCTGGTGGCAACTAGCAAAGCCTCTTAAAGATGAGGGAAATGCATGAAAAAGCAGAAAGATATTGGGCTGCACAAGCCTTTTCTATCTAATCATAGGGCAGGTCACAAATTACATTATTTTTCTGCTCTCACCACCACTGTTTTGCTGGACCAGTGTCCAATATTATCTCCTAGTTCCTTCAGGAGAAATCTGGAAATGGTTGAGAACTGACTTCCAAGTTAATTTATTGACATCTGCAGTCCTGTAACTGGTACAGAAAACCAGACAGGCTCTGCTCAGGCTGGATTTTTGCTACTCCAACACAAGGCACCAATGTTGCAGTATTACAATAGCACCATAGTTGAGATAAAGAATCTGGTTATATTTATTCTCTTTTAATACTTGCTCAAGTTGTTAGAAGCAATCATATATGTCAAAGCCACTTGGTACTGATATTTATAAGAAAAGATAAATAAATCAAATCTTGGCCAGGGAAATATATCAGAGAGTAAAGTGTAATTTGGTCTTGTGGAACATCATGAAAACTCAACCTTGTGGAAAAATACTTTCCAGATTGAAATTATCAAAGACTTTTAAAACAGAATGATCTGGCCACAAAGTATTTACAAAGTGAGGAAATATCTCAGGCATTCATAACATTTCTGTTCCCTTTCTTTCACAATCTTCATTTAACCTAGACTTGCAATCCATAGGAGATAACTGAACTCAATACAACAGTAACCAAGCTAACCCAGAAATACACAAAGTTCCTCAGCTACCATTCAAGTATTACTCTTTTTTTTATACTTAGATTATAAATTTTTTTGGGGGAAAAATATTAACACTGCTGTGTTTTACACTATTAAATCATAGGTATAGTCAAAGATAACTAACTTAAATAATAATTTATGTATTAATAATTTAGGTATTATAATTTCTAGTTATTGTTTTTACTAGAATATTTTCTACTCTCTCTGCAACTTTGTACTTAGCTCCCCTGATAGCTAGGTTCTGATGATGTATTTTTAAAGTAAACCCTCATTTTCAACACCAAAAATTTTTACCAGAGTGATTTGAAACACTTTAGTTGCCTCATTTTCCAGCATCACTCAAAAAACTTACCTTCATTTGCAAACATTATTGTGTGAAATATTGCTACAGTGAAGTCAGCAAAATGACTCTGGGCTGCAGGGTGCTGAAATTCCCACATCCTCTTCCCTGACTGCTACAGAGCCAGGATTTTTTCCCCTGTTGTGTTTATGCTGAATGGAATGGAGCCTGTAAACGATTTGCCACTGTGTAAATGTTTCAGTAAAAAAACTCCAAGAATTTCCTATAACAGGGATGGTAACTAAGGTTTAAGAGAGGAGTGGTTATTTGTAAATGCAATAAGTGAATCTTATTCTAATGTGAGCACAATATTTCCTTTTTTTTGTTGTTGTTGCTGTTTAATTTATGATGGTTTGTTATTATGCTGTATCAATTTATCCAGTTTGCACTTATCTAAGTGTGCCTTTGCAGAGACACAAAGTTCTGAAGAAATACTACATGTGGAGGCTGGATAAATGCCCAGAGACAACTACACTAACAAACCCAAGTGAAAAAGATAAGAACATGAATTTGTGATATGGGCGCACTCAAGTCTTTCCTTGAGAAGGACTTCAGTCCATTCATGACCAAAACACTGACAATTTTTCTTCAGGTCAAACATTTCTCCAAATTTAAGCAATAGGAAGAACAAACTTTATCTTTTATTATGATATCACCCAAATTTAGGACCAAAAAGGGATTGGAAAAGTATAATCCTTCAAATAATTGTCATAATTTTAATAATTGTCTGCAATTAAGTACATAAAATTCAAGAAAAAAAAAAATTCAGGCAGCACACTTGTGGTAGGTAGGTAGCTTGCAGGATTCACTGTCATAGAGTCACAGAATGGATTAAGGTGAAAGGGACCACAATGGGTCATCTGGTCCAACCTCTGAGCTCATGTAGGGCTGTCCTAAAGCACAAGGCACAGGATTGTGTCCAGACAGTTCTGGAATATCTCCAGAGAGGGAGACCTCACAGCCTCTCTGGACAGTCTCTTCCAATACTCAGTCACACACAAAGTTTTTTCTTGTGTTCAAGTGGAACTTCCTGGGCATCAGTTTCTACCTGCTGCTTCCTCTCCTAATCCTTGGCAGCCCTGAGCAGAGCCTGGTCCATCCTCTGACACCTCCCTGCAGACACTGACAGCCACTGATGAGGCTCCCTCTCAGTCCTCTCTTGCTGAGCAGACTCAGCTCCCTCAGACCTTCCTCCCTTCATCATCACTGAGCCCTCTGCAGGAGCTCCGTGTCTCTCTTGTCCTGAGGTGCCCAGGAGTGCACAGAGCACTCCAGGTGTGGCCTCATCAGGGCTGAGCAGAGGGGCAGGGTCACCTCCTGTACTTGCTGGCAAAGCTTTTTCCAATGCACTCCAGAATCCCATTGGCCTTCTTGGCCACAGGGACACACTAGTCACTGGTCATGTGAATTTAAACTGAAATTTCTGCAGGAAAGACAGGTCAGGGGCTCATACCATGGATGTGAATACATGGCAAATTTGAGCACCCATGAGCTGAGCCACAAAGAACAACATTTATGCAGTCAGCAAAAACAATACCTTTCTAGGAAATGCTTAGCCATGGCATCTTAATGCATTTTTTAACAGCAATCTCTCCCTGGAGGAAGGTCTCACTGTACCACTAGTGTTCCCTAGTGCTGAGTATTAAAGTGAATGTACTTGCTAAGTAACATCCTACTGCAAACCTTTGTAATTCCGAATCTTTTACACCCAGAAGCCAGTGCTGCTACAAAAGACAAGTCACAGAAGCTCAAATGGCTCTTTCACTACGTGCAGAGTGTACATACATATGCAAGAATGAGCCACCATCTAAGAGCCTTTTAGCCCCCAGACATAAAAATCTGCAGTGTGGTTTTCTAGAATATAACTGCAGGCAGTATGGAAATTGTACCATGAGAATATTGAGGGGTGCATATGTAAAATAAAGAGTGATTGCTGTGGTAAAAGCCCTCAGGTTGGAATTCAGCACAAGAGCTCTGTAGGTTTCAGAAAGAAAATACCTTAAATGGTGCTAAAAGATACTAACTAAATGTTGCCTTTGCATAGGAAAGAGACATCATTTGTTAAATATCATGTTTTAATTTAAGTGATGATCAAAAGTCTGTTATTGCTTTATGTCCCAAATAAGTTCATTTTTCTCAAACCAGTCTGGTTTATGAAGAAAACAGAAGTGTTTAAATCAAGTAAGTTTGCTTTCAAAGAAAACACCTCTGCAATGAAAGATTCTATGCTTCTTTTCACTTTTTACATTGAGAACTTTTTCTGCATTTTGATTCAGAGCAGAGATAGTTCCAGAGGAATAATACTGATTGAGGTCCTGGACAGGATGTGGAGAGGGATTGCTTCAGCCAGCTACCTCCTTTGCAACCATCTTCCTGTGCCCCTCTCCTTTGCACTTTGGCTACATGATCTGCTTGAAAACAAAGCTTTGAGAACATGGTGGCTTTCCTCCTATAGCTAGAATTTATCTAACAAAACTGGAACCTTTAAAGCTTTTTGATGGTTTTTTAACACTGATTATAAAGATTTTTTTTACATATCTGTACTCTGATTCATCTGCAGTGATTTTTATGGCACTCCACACAAGTGACAATGTTAGCATCCTTGTAGCACTGATAAAACCAAAAAGCTGATGCTGTTTAAGCATCCCAACACCTTCAAAATACTACCAAATGAATACCCCTTGTTGCAACCAAGGTGTCAGAAAAGGACTGGGATATTGCTCACTTATGTGATATTTTAAAGTAATATTTTTTTAAACTAAACTACAGGACAGCAATACCTTGAAATAATCTGTTTCTGTAAACTCTTTTCTCTTTTGTCCTGACCGTGTGGGTTTTAACTCTATATATTATTTGTTAGATGCACAGAATCACAGAATCACTAGGTTGAAGGTCGTCGAGTCCAACCATGCCCTAACACCTTAACTAAACTGTGGCACTGAGTGCCACCTCCAATCTTTTTTAAACACATCCAGGGATGGTGACTCCACCAACTCCCCAGGCAGACAATTCTGGTGCTTTATCACTCTTTCTGTAAAAAATATTTTCCTAATGTCCAACCTATATTTCCCTTGGCACAGCTTAATACTGTGTCTTCTTGTTTTCTCAGTTGATGCCTAGAAAAAGAGACCAACCCCCCTCTGGTAGACCCTAAGAGAGATCATCAGCCCATCATCAGCTCCCTGTGGTATTTCTGATTTCAGGAAGAGGAGTAATGTGGGACAGTCCTTTTCTCCTCAATCTTGTAAACCATGAATTATTAGTACCTAAATGACCTCTAAGTGCAGTCATTTAGCTTTACCAGAAAAAACTTAAATGCAGCATATAATTTGTGTGTTTTAAACACGATGCTGAAAGTGAGGTGAAACCCTCAGATGTTTACCTCAGGGTCAGTTCAGAGTGTCTCCTGCTTTGTAGTTCTCAATGATCTGCTCAGGAAGATGATGTTATACAGCCAGAATTGTAAATAAATCCGTTATACATGTCCTACAGGGAAAATTCTCAGAACAGGATCAATCTATTCAGGGGTTTTAAGTGTGTTTTTTATAATTTACAAGCTGTGTTTAACACAAACTATCATGGCACTTATCTTTTTTTTTTTTTTTTTAATATCTTGAAGGTTCAAAGAGTTTTGCAGGCACTGATAATTAACTCTGGGATTTTCAAAGAGGTTTGAAAGTGAGCCCCTCATCCACAGCAGAATTGGCTGGGTAACTCCTGAAGACTGCTTTAAAAGATCCTCTCCTTGACTATTTTAAGCAAAGCTCCATTCCTCAGAATAGAAAATACTTCCTTACCCTAGCTTATTTTCTTTACAAGCCTTACTATGAAAGATCAGCTGATCACTGTCTTTCTGTTATAAATAAGATTTTCAAAGGATGAATTTGATCACAGTCATTAAGGACAAGTAAGCACAAGCAATGCTTTGTTTAGAGATTCTTCTTAAAATCTGATACTGCAGGGTCCACTGACACATGTTGAAGTGTCAAGATGAAAATGAGAATTTTTTTTAAGAATAAAGATGATTAACACAATAATTTAATATCAGTTGCTTGAGATTCTCCATGGTTAGCAATAATAGACATAATCTTCCACAATCACAGAATCACAGAATTTCTAGGTTGGAAGAGACCTTCAAGATCATCGAGTCCAACCCATGTTCTAACACCTCAACTAGATCATGGCACCAAGTGCCACATCCAGTCTTTTTTTAAACACATCAAGGGATGGTGACTCCACCACCTCCCTGGGTAGATGATTCCAGTATTTGACCACTCTTTCTGTGAAAAACTTCCTCCCTAATTCTAGCCTGTATCTCCCTTGGTGCAGCTTGAGACTGTGTCCTCTTGTTCTGTCTGTTGTTGCCCAGAGAAAGAGACCGACCCCCAGCTCAGCACAGTCACCCTTCAGGAAGCTGAAGGGAGTGATAAGGTCACCTCTGAGTCTCCTTTTCTCCAGGCTGAACAACCCCAGCTCCCTCAGTCGTTCTTTGTATGGCTTGTGTTCCAAGCCCCTCACCAGCCTCGTTGCTCTCCTTTGGACACGCTCAAGCCTCTCAACGTCCCTCCTAACTGGGCCCAGAACTGGATGCAATACTCAAGGTGTGGCCTCACCAGGGCTGAGTACAGGGGCAGAATGACCTCCCTGCTCCTGCTGGCCACACTGTTCCTGATACTGGCCAGGATGCCTTTGGCCTTCTTGGCCACCTGGGCACACTGCTGGCTCATGTTCAGCCGACTGCCAACCAGCACCCCCAGGTCCCTTTCCTCCTGAGCACTGTCCAGCCACACCGTCCCCAGCCTATAATGCTGCAGGGGGTTATTGTGGCCAAAGTGCAGGACTCGGCACTTGGACTTACTGAACTTCATCCCATTGGATTCTGCCCATCCATCCAACCGTTCCAAGTCCCTCTGCAAAGCCCTCCGTCCCTCTGACAGATCAACACATGCTCCCAGCTTAGTGTCATCTGCAAATTTGCTAATGAAAGACTCTAAGCCCTCATCCATGTCATCAATAAAAATATTAAACAGAACTGGCCCCAGCACAGAGCCCTGAGGGACACCACTGGTGACTGGCCCCAGCTGGATGCAGCACCATTCACCACCACTCTCTGGGCCCGGCCACGCAGCCAGTTCCTAACCCAGCAAAGAGTGCTCCTGCCCAAGCCATGGGCTGCCAGTTTGTCTAGGAGTGTGCTGTGGGAGACAGTGTCAAAGGCCTTGCTGAAATCCAAATAAACAACATCTACTGCCTTCCCTGCATCCACTAGGTGGGTTACCAGGTCATAAAAGGTGACCAGGTTGGTCAAACATGACCTACCCCTCCTAAACCCATGCTGACTGGGTCTGATACCCTGGCCATCCTGTAAATTCTGTGTGATGGCACTTAATATAAACTGTTCCATTATCTTGCCAGGTACTGAAGTCAGGCTGACTGGTCTATAATTACCAGGATCCTCCTTTGCACCCTTTTTGTGAATGGGTATCACATTGGCCAGCTTCCAGTCATCCGAAACCTCACCAGTGAGCCAGGAATTGCTACATATTAATAAAGAACAGATTTTTAAAACTGCATGTATCTGTGCTATAAGCAGTCAGAATTCAACACGTCAGTCCTTTTTATTTTTTTTACTGCTTAATTTCTTTGTTTGTGTTGAACATAATTCCTTTATATTTTTACTGCCTCTATATCCTTAATTTTGTAATTTTTTTCTCCTCTGGCAAATATACAGTCAGGAACATCTTTGAAGAAGTTTGAGGTGATGTATCCTGTTTTTGTAACTGACTGATTTTGAGCCCAGAGCAAAGAAATAAATCAAAATTGCATTTGGGTGCTCTGAAGGAATGGAAAAATTGTTGGGGAAGAAAAACAAAGAAATATTGTGCAAGTATTCAATTTTTGTCTTCCTGGTTGTCACAAGAGCCATGAGTTTGCGGTAAGTTTTAGGAGCAGAAGTACCCAATGCATTTAACTTATCTTGAATTGAAAAATATCACTGATAATCCTGAGAACTGCAAAGTGATATTTTAAGCAAAAACTTTAAGCAAGAAATGTGAGTACAAGGGAATGCCATAAGCCTAAAGGATAACTCTTTTTTTGGGAAGCTTCTACATCCCATATTCCGCTACAAATTACACCCATGACTGAGCATTTCATGGTGAGCCATAGAAACAAATAATTTTGTGTAGACAGTAAGTAGAAACATTGTCCTGAGCATAATGGTCTTTGTTGGAATAGCACAGGGCTATTTCTAATCTGTTAAAGGTCTTCTGCTTCTTGCTTACAGCATTTGTTGTTTCATAGATAGACAAAAATAATACAGAATACCCTTTTTATGGATACTTATTTTATGGACATTATGGCACAGGAAGCTTTTTACATCATGTAAGGAAATATAACTCAACCTTGGAGTTCCACGGGCACACTCACTGCCCTACTCACAGGACGGGCCACACCACACACTCAGCATCTGATGGGCTCTTGTGTTGCAGCTCTGGTCACTTGGGGAGAATTAAGCAGCCCATTGGGTGCTGTTCTGTTTGAAACAAAATTCTGAAGGAGACAGGAAGGATTTTGCAGAATTTCCTAAGGTTTTCTCCAGCTTCAGGTGAGCCAATCTGAAAGTGAACTCCACAGCAAGTGTCTTACACTGCATTTCCTCATTTTTCACCTTTACTGACCCAGAGGTCTAAGACAAATTCTTTGGTTTGCTTCTATCCTCTGTCCAAACCTCCAGGACTCGTTCACCTGTGACTGAAGAGGGCAGCAATTCCTGTGGATGAAATGATCATTACCCAGTTTCTGAACCATTTGTCCCAGACTGCTTGGTGACACACACACCCTCAGTGTCCATGGCTCGACTGCTGTATGTCCATGGCTCTTTCTGCACAACAGAAAACATCACGCATTTTATTTCACTGCTCCTCTCTTTTCTCTGGTTATTTATTTCATTGTTTCTCTCTGGTTATTCATCAGCAGTTTTCCTTTGTTGACTGTTCCAAGCATGGCACCTTCAAACCTTGATACATTGCAGCCAGCTTAATTTGTGGTTATGGTGTAGAATAACTAACTAAATGAAAGCAAAAAATAACAGACTAACATGAGAACATGGTGATAGTGACCTGCTATGCTTATTTTTTCAGCCCTAATTTTCCCTAGGAGGTTCTGGGTAGCACAATCCATACACAATCCTGTATTAAACTCTCTTGATAGACCTCACTGCAGAAATTACTTGAAATATGGAAGGTCCAAGTCTGCTCTCACAGAACACCTATGTTCCAACAATCAAAAACTGGCTCACACAGAATATATGGCTTCTGCTGGAAAATAATAAACCCTCCTTACATTACCAACCTATTATACACACATTTTACAATCTGAAGGAGCAATCTGTGCTAAAGAGAAACATAAATAAGTTCTTATTTTGGCAGTTTTATTACAAATTGTGTTGCACAATAGCAGATGAGCAATTTTATTCATTGACAAATGGCTTAGGTTGGACTGGTGCAATGGTTCATTAACCTTATGATAAGTTTGGGCTATCTCAGAAGTGTTCTTGCTGTGAATTTAGATTTGATGACGGCTCACACATCAAGGAAACAAATTGCCTTGTCTTTTATAGGAAAGAAGGGGGGAGTAAAGAAGTTAATTGATGTCTTTTAAATCCTATAACCAATAAAGCAGGGTTTTTTTCTAGATACTGCTTTCTAATTCTTATGAGATGCATTAGACCGACAGAATGCCAAAATCACAGATTATTTTAATTCTGCTGTTACCAATTAGAGGGAGTCAAAGAACCCTGATTACAATTATCAGATTTTAATGAGCAATTGTCTGTCAAGATTTTTTCACAACTCTGAGGGTTCATACATGATTTGTATGCAAGGTACCGGTACCCTTGCACAGTGAGTTTTTCTTTAAATAATCAGTACCCAATTTTTAACTAGCAGTTTTCACTAGACATTTTTGAATAATTGTTTTTTGATCTCTTGGAAGAGATACTACTTCCCCTGCTTAATCTAATAAATTATGGACTAAGAAAAGATTAAAATCACAAGTCAGGAAAAGTAAAAATTATTTTAAAAAAAATCTCCTGATGTAAGTCTATATTGATTCAATGTGTCAAATCACATTGGTCTGATCTACATCAGCCAGATTCTCATTTCTACTGGATACCTTTTCATCAGTCTTTCATTTTTAAAGGTAAATTTACAGAGGTGCTGGGTTTAAAACCTTACGGTTAATGTTACCACAGAGGTCTTGGCTATTATATTTAGTTTTACCTATGGTAAAAAAAAATAAATAAAGTGGGAAATGAGGCAATGCTAGCTTTAGTGTTTCTAGATTAACCTATAAATGAATGCACACTTCAACCTCCAGACAATTAAAGATTTAGCTCCTCCAGAAGGGTGACTTTGTGCTAACTACTTCATCAGATACTGGTTTCTTTGAAGTAACTCTCCTTGAAATTCTGTAAATGTTGGATGTTAATCAAGAAATTCATTATGGCTGTCTACTAAACAGGTTGTAGTTTAAGACTCATACTTTATTGGATGAAAAAGCTGCAAGATATACAGAGGACGAGGTTTGAAGCCTTTGTGACAGTGAGTGCCACATATGCAGAAGAATGAGTACAGAAGGGATAGTATTTTTCCTTCTTCTTTTGGATAATTGATGCAAATACCCTGAATTTCTGTTCAGTGCCATCCTACTTCTGTCTGTTATCTCTAGAAGAGATTCAGGCTTCTGGGACCACCAAGTAAATAAGGGAGCTGATCATTCTTCAGCATCAGTGCTCTAAATCTTTCTTTCAAGCACATAACTCACTTAGGCTCTGAAGAGAAAGAGAACACTGCTCAGTATTTATGTAAAAGTCTGTTCTGTATTTTTCTATCTGCCTCTCTTCCCCCCACTCCACCTTGTTTGTTTTTGTTGTTTTGGTTTTTTTTTATTTTTGGCCCATTTCAGCTAAATTTAAAGATGGGACAGTGGTCACCAGGTAATGAAGGTCTGACATCAGGAAATCAGAGACTGACAAAGGAGCACCAACTGACAGCAATATAACTTCTAATCAGACACTGGAGAATTCACATTGGAAGGTCTAAAACAAATCATGGAAGCCCTAGCCCCACAACAAACTTAAAAAAAGTTTATGTGATGGTAGAATATCCACCCACAAGCTGTAGATGTAATGCAGTTTTCAGAAATTCAGCCAGAAAATGTTGTGTGTTCTGCTGGTTTGGGCTTTTGTTTCCTAATATTGAGGCATGATTTCTTTTATTCCCTAAAAAATGAAACATTAAGATTCATTCTATTAAGGTTTCAGCAAATGCTGCATTTTTTGCTTGTATTATAAAGAATAAGGATTGGTTAAAAAATCAAACAGTTCCCCTTTTTACTTACTTTGAAGGAAAACTTTATTGCCTTCCTAGATGTTTTTTTAAGTATTAATATTTATGGCTTAATATTTAGCAAGGCTGAAAAGCTTACCTATTTTTTTACCAATAACTGCTATTTCAGTCCTGTTTTAAAATATTCTTTAGAAACATATGATGGCTCACTCCTGCCACCTTCTTTGGTGATAAACTAGATAAAGCTTCCCATGAATCCTGCTTTTATGGCCTATTCTTGTCTTCTTTTCTAAGTTATATAGTGCAAAAAGAAGATTTTACTCTGTCACTGTCGTTTTTACTGAGGAGGGTGCTGTGCCATTAAATATCTCTATTAAAATAGATATGGGTACTTCAGAAATAAGGTGCTACTTGATTTGAGTTAATGGAAGCACTGGTTCCAAAATGTCACCTTGCTGCAAGGGCTGAAGTTGAACACAAAGAAACTGCATAATAATAAATAGGCACAGATGTCAAATTCTGTCACCACTCAGAAATGCTCCAGAACATATCAGGGAGCTTCACTGCAAATGTCAACAGTGCTGGTAGGCCATGAAAGATTGGTTCTGTTGAGTCCTTACACATGGTACATTCCATTTTTGCCCCCTTTCTCTTAGCTTTCCTTGATAAGTCTGGTTTGGACAGTTCACAAGTCCCCACTTGGACTCACCAGGTTCACCATTGCTTAGAGAATTCATTTAGGTTGTGCTTAAATTTTACTTGCAGGATTGCAATTAAAAGTTGAAAATAACCCAGGCTGGTAAAAGAGTAGTTGCAGCCTACCCGTTATTGAATATAAATACATATATACATAAATACATATGTACACATATACATATACGTAAGTTTTGTAGCAATAATGTGAAAAAGAGAATTTTCTCGTATCTTGTCAATCCATTGCAAGTAGACACCCATATCTTGTCCTCAGTTTTGTGCTAGAACTGACACACAGCTGTTTGGTTCTGCTTCTGCAGCTGAGTGTGGGTTCTTTAGGCTTGGAGTGTGAACACACAGGATTTGCATTGAACATATATTGGTGGTGGGGTCTTGGTCCTGTGTGGGAAGTCTTCTTACAAATCCATTTCCCACAATCCTGTTATTCTTGATTAACAAAACTAATGTCCAAAGAAAAAAGGGAGTTTGCTTCAGTCTTTGGTCAGCATTTATCATCAGTCCTTAGAAAGAAGCAACAAGGTCTTTTAACAGTAGAAATTTTTGGCTGATGGCACCTTTAGAATGTCACTGTTCTTTATTTTGGATTCATATCTGTAGACATTTCTGTGTAACCTTATTTCTGTGTAACCTCCTCAGATGGGACTCATGCCCTATTTTAGCTGTGTAAGGATGATGTGACTGTGCCAACCACTTTGAATATATATTTTCAGGTTAGATGGACTATTCTCTAAAGGTGTCCACCTTTTCCAGTAGTCACATGAAACCTAAAACCTGTGTCTTTCTTTTAGATGATGAAAATAGGTTAATTAGTCCTCCTTTTCCTGTAGTTGCCTAATTATGCATTAGCAGATATAAAGTCATAAATTAATATCTACTTTTAATAGTTTTACCACTTTGCAAGTTTTGGCATTTGGAAGGGTAAAAAATAAAGATAAATATAAGTTTTTTGTTCATTACTGCATAAAGTACTGTTATGTTATGCTGGATATCCCTAAAGTCATGTTCTTCAAAGCAAAAGGCTTATATTGATTTTTTTTTTAAGTGAGAAAATTCCATTTCTAAATTCCTGAAGTCTTGCTGAATTCTATGACACCATGTTTTCTTATCACTAGGTGCTGTTAATAGTCGCCACATCTCCCCCATGACTGATGGACTGCACACATTCAATTGCTCCAAACTCTGACAGTGCAGAATCATGACAGGGCAGCGTTCCTTGAGTGCTCTGCATCAGCTTAATTCAAAATGTGCTTCTGCTTTTATCATTATTATTTTGGAAGTCAATGAAGCTGCGCATCTGGCTTAGGTCCCAAATTCCTCAAGAGTGGCACAGATCTCACAGCTTGACAATGTGTATCATGATGCCATTGTGAAGGAGGGCAATGTTATTATCCCCACTTCACAGGTGTAAACTGGGGACTCTGAGGGTTTATCCAAAACATCTGCCTTAGTAAAACTACCTGATTTCATAGTTCCTGAAGGAACACGATACCAAAAGGTCCAAAAGCTTTGGAAAATAGTCCCAAAAGTTGTCCAGATGATGTCCTTCCTTAGACAAAGGTAACTATTATGATCTCCCCCTCTGAGAGAATGCTTTCTCGTTTCTCAAACAATTTAGTCATCTGAATGTCTCTAATCCAGGGAGCACAGGAGGCACTTTGATGAACTGGACCTAAATAACTTGATTGTTCCAACAAGCTGTGCTTGAAAATATGTTTTCATATTAATGTCACTGGCCACAAAATTGCCTCTGTTTCCTTTCAAACTGAGAATTAGAAGAATTATTTTCTTCCTGTTGCTTAAAAGGGTTCTATTCAGGGGGTTTTGTCATACTAATGAAACAGATTTTTAGGAATGAAAGGTCAACTGTTTGAATTGTCAATCAACTGTAAATTCTTCATCTAAAGACGGAGTTGAAACTTTCTGATTAGTTCTTTGGTTTTTCAAAGCCTCAGTTTGATTAGGATAATGAGGAAACAGTCATGAATGGTGTTCTGTCCAATGCCTTTCTGCAAAGATTCATGTGACACTGATAGTATTTATTTTTCTGACACAAGGGTGATTACATTAATAAATTTTAAAAAGTCACATTGTGCCAAATAAACTGTGTGATGCAGCTACACGGTTGCAACAGGACAGGACATGTTTTAATAGACACAAAAGGAAAATACTTGACATGGGAAATGGGCATGAGGGTCTGAAGAAGTGAATCACATAGCAAAACTCTGGTGGAATGGATTTGTTCCCTTTGGTACTGGCAGCTCAGATTTGCCTACAGAAACAGCAACTTTTTGCTGACTGAAGCCACAGGGAACAGGCACTGGGACCTGGCTGCATCCCCTGTGACCTCCCAACGCCAACCCACGCCCCATGCCAATGCTAAGTGGAATTGAAGGAGTCAAGCACATCCTTTCAGAGGCACAGAAAGGGCAAAACCCCAGTCACCAACTCCAGCAATGTCTTCCTGGGACATGAGAGCAAAAATGGATCTTCAACATTGACAAAGACCTCTGACTTTGGTCTCTCTTTATCTGTAAGGGACACACAAAATAATTTACTTTTTTTTGGTTCTTTGATGAGCATATTAATAACTTCCAGATTATCCAAAGTGGGGTGGGTGTCACATAACCAACAGGGAGAGATTTCACCTGATTTTTGAGTCAGATATATGTAGGCCTTCACATACACCTCCAACAGATTACATCTTAAGCCTTTCCAGCAAGCTTACTTTGATAATATTTAAGACAGGTAGATGATAAATAGGTTCATGAATACAGAGAAATCTGTGAAAGCTCTGAAGCCTCTGTCAGTGGAGGTAGATTGAGTAATAACTCTGTTCTGGGAAATGCAAGGAGGAAAGTGAATGGTGATTTATTAACTCAAATGAACATATACTGTTTAGCAAGTATAGCAAGTGGAAGTGAATAATACATGAAAACTGCTAGGTCTTAAATTTAGTGCATAGAAAACTGCAGATTAAATCCATAGTAGTGGAATAGTAAGTGGAGAAGCTGAAGAGTGACAGCTTGTAATGGTTGGTAAGGGTAGAAATGAACCTGATGTCAAGATGTCACAGAGTCTTAGGCACAAGGAAAACTAGATTGACACTTGAAAACTGGGTAAAACTTTTCCATGTAGTTCAGGGGCCTGTTATTTGTTACACTCATAGCATGTGGTGCTTAACTTATGGCTTTGTTCCACACTGAAAATGAGTCATAACTGCTGCTTCAAGCTGTTTTGATTCTGATGATAACTCTGAAAATATAAAGCAACCAGGAGCTCCTTACTGCAAGATGTTTCCTGTCCAAATAACATGTCAACTTATCTAACCTCCAGATTTTCTGGCCTGATTGACTTTTGCGGATTTTTCTCTAGCCCCAACACCAAAGTCTCATTTTTGAGGCCAGCTTCAAAAATCTCAACACTTCCAGAACTCAAGCTTTGCAGGGAACATTGAGGACAACAAAATAAACGAGAAGTGATCTATGAAACTCTCTGGAAGCCTTTGAGCTTTTGAGATCCAACATCACTGATGAGTTTAATTTACAGGTTTTGGATTTTTTTTTTTTCTCTACTGTATCCATCCTCACAAACTCCTCCACAACCAAGAAACAGCCTGAGTGAAAATGTTTGTCTCGAGTCTCAGATAAGCATGTGTATCTCACTGAGAATCTCTGCAGGGTTTCCTCTGCTATTCAAGTCTGGATTCCCCATTAAATATGGCTTTAATCTCAGCCATTAGACACAATTCATTCACAGATTCATCACGTCTGGATGAGTGGGAGCAGGCTCCCCAGGGAAGCTGTCACAACACCAAGCCCGACAGAGTTCAAGAACCTTTTGGACAATGTTCTCAGGCCCATGGAGTGATTTGTGGGAGGTCCAGGAGCTGGACTCAATGATCCCTGGCTCCCTTCCAGCTCAACACATTCTGTGATTCTATGATTCTACTGGATCATTTGGTCTGATATCTTTATACCACATAAATCACATTTCACCAGTTTACTTCCATACTGAGGATAATAAATTGCATTGGTGTAAGTTAGAGCATCTGCAAAGAAAGTTGCAATAACTGAACACAGAGCTCTAAGATGTAATAATAGATTTGACTGTAAATTGTTGCTGCTGTGTTTTGAGTTTCTTATTCCAATGCTACCCAGCCTTTTCTTTCCTGATCACATTGTCATGAAATCACTTGCCATTCCTGTAGCTCATGAGATAAAAAGAGTTTCCTTTTCCAGAGCTTTTCCAGGATTCTACAGTGGCTCTAGCAGTTTAATTTTTCAGTGTCAGCATGCAGAACACAGCAGTGTATTCTCAAATGTGATGATAATTCCCCACTGAACACACTTCACAAGATTTATTAGATTCCCACGTTATCTTTTGTTATGTATATTATTTACAACCTCACATCTATAATCACAAATGCATGAATTCATACCATTTTGGCAAAGTGTTTCTCACAGTTACTTCTTAGTCTGAATTAACCATAATTCTGTCAAATCTGACATTGCTGTACTTTCAATTAGGGATTGATACTTTAGATACTTAAGCAATTAAAATTTTTCAAACCACCTGGAATATCTATATCAGTCTAGTAATTATTTAAAACTTACAGGTTACATTGGACAAAACTTGTGCATGACTCTGTACATTTAAAAATGTTCATATGCAAGTGGATGTTATTTCATGTCTTCCTTAGACATTACTGGACTGAGAACACCTCAGAAAGGAAAATAGTTATATGTAAGAAGTATTATTCATTTCAGTACAGTGCTATTAACAGTTCTCCTAACTCCATTGGTCCAAACAACTTATGTATTTTAATCCTGCTTGGTATGTGCATTTCTTATTTGTTGCAGAGGGAAAAAAAAAGCAAACAAAAAAATTTGCAATATTTTCCATGCTCAATATCCTAAAATAATAGAATGAGAATATTTATTTAATTTACATATGCTATGTATTCATAAAATGTCATGTATTATTTCCAGAGGGATTAATCTGACCTACCTAAAATTGTCTAAAATTTAGCTATTGCAAATAAAGGAAGTCATTCAAGGATTCCTTATTAGTTAATGAAGAGTAATAGACAGCTCTGTTGAGTGTAATGAATTAAACCTATGGGAAGAGCTTTATATTTCTTAAATCATTTACCAAAAATAACCTGGGACTTTTCAGATTTAAACTCAAAAAATATACTATGTTACCAAACCCTCTCCTAATGTCAAACTCCATTGTAGTTTATATTTGCATAGAAATGTATTCCTCCCCCAGCACTGTACAGGAATTTAAAACATGATCCTGAAGGTTCACTGAGGACTAGTTTCCCTCAGTGGAGCCCAGGGCTTGAAAGTGAGAACACATGAAGTTTCTGTTTTGGAATTGACTTTTTCACCAAAAGAGAATTTTTTTTCCCAGTTTTTCTGGTGGCAATAAATGGATTGGGGATATAAATTGCTTGCAAGCAGTTCTCAAGATTTATCTGGTCTAAGAAAAAATTCATTATATGCTGGAACCACAAGCTTCAATGATTTTTATGTAAGTTTAAACGAGTTCAAGTAAAACTTCAAAATGCAGTGATCTGGATTTTTGCTACCTTGAGTCAAACCATCCTTCTGACCACTTACACACATTCTCCTTTTTCATAGAAAAACATTTTAAAAGTCCTTTACAAACCTCTGTCTAGGGAAGCACTGGATTGGTTGAAAGGTTTCTAATCCTATAATTTTGTGCACGCAGAGTGCCTCATGCAGAGGAGCTGTTACTGCTTTATAAGTGCTTCCATTTTAACATTCTTGCTTCTCCAGCTTAAGGTTACCCTGCACTTGAAAAACACCATCTTAATTGTACTTCAACAGCAACTTCATAGCTTTTTTGTTCCTCTTTCAAGTGTTTGAAATGAGAGCATAACTGCTCCCTGAGGTTATTGCTATTAGCCTGGTGCAGAGCTGCTTGTCTTCGTTGCAGGTGTAGAGTTTTGAAGGAGACGCAGCTTTCAGCAGCCTTTTTTTCCACTCTGAATCCTCTGAGGGCAAGGGATGATGTGAGAAGTCAGTGCTGCCACAGGACCTGGGCCATTCTCACCCCACTGATCCCATGGATTACTCTTGGGACCCTGGTTACTGAGAATTTCAGACTTTCTGTGCTGACAGGCAGTGACCCCCAAGAGAACACTGCATTTGACCTGAGGCCGTGGGGAAGGCTTCCAAAATGGAATGATAGAACTGGGATTGTGGATGTGGAGTTTGAATAGAAGTGTGTAATATCACATGGTGGAAAACTTAGAGTTTAAGGGTTTAGAATATAGTAATATATATGGAAGATGGTAAGGCAAGGTGGAGGTTTTAAGGTAGAGGCTGGTCCTTCTTCTTCACCTTCTTCTTCACCTTCTTCTCCATGGGTTTGGATGGTTTTGTGTAATCAGATAAAAAGTCCACATTGTGGGGCATGGGTGGTTGGTTATTGGGTTAAAAGTAAAAATAATTTAGGTATCATTTCTTAATTGGACAATTTACCCTTAAGAGGTCTTGTAGAGAAAGAGAGATAAATCTCAATTTTTCCTTTTTTTAGAGTGCAGTGCTCTATTAACATTAACATATTATTATATATTATTATTATTTATTATTTATTATTATTTATATTATTAGTATATATTATTATCATTATTATTATTATATATTATTATCACACTTTGTGAGACTATGACATAGATAAGAACTAATAAACATCTGAGTCTGAACAAGGAATATCATCTTGCGATTCAATCCCCACCTTGGCAGAAAAGAAGCAAAAGAATAGACAAACAACAAACACAAAGATGCCCAGTTTGAGGAGTTCCAAGAAATCCGGGGGGATAGAGCTGTCTGTGTTCAAAGGTGCACTGAAATGTGGGCTTTCTGTCCATGATTAACTGCCCCTCTCCCCACAATCTGAGGATGGTTATTCCCAGAGATTAGGGTTTACACTGCCTCTAGACACTCTCATGGGACAGGAAAAAGCCAAGCTCAATACCCAAGGTCAAGATGCCAAACTTGGAATATAAAAGAGCAGAGCTTTCTTATCTTCTGCTGTCCAGTTAACCTAACAGTTTAGGAGTAAATGCAAGTGTATATACCTACAAATTGTGCCCAAGGGATTAAGACTGCTGCTGTTCTTAAACAAGGCCAAACCTTATAATTCATAATCAAATGTTCATTTAAAGGGATTATGAGCTCCTGAAACTTAGTCTATTATGTCTGCACTAAGTTCATGGCCCCTGAAAGAAAATATCCTCCTCACTTAGCTCAGATTCCTCTCCGGGGATCACCTTTGTCATTATATTTATCATTAAATATGTTTGTATTTTTTTACTTTAGCACTCCAAGGCCCCCAAAGAGGTGATTGTACTTGACCTTCTGTGAGCCCAGAAGAGCTTGTGATCTAAATAGGCAAATTATATATTCATTTCTAGAGACTACCTTGGCCTTTCTCAGATTGCCAACTTTCCATACACTTCTGTGACAATAACTGGGTTAATTACCTCTTAATTGTGTTGTTCCTGTTACTTTTGCCATAAAATGGCCAGACACAGACATGAAGCATGTAATCTTGTTCCCAGACTATTGTCCCTTCCTTGCTAGAGTGATTGCTCTGTAAGTACTTTGGAGGCAGTTTTGGAAAGGCAGTTTAGTCAGCACCGTCTGGATACTTCAAAAGAAATCAAAACCATTTAATAGCAAAAGAAATTGTTTGGGCCTTTAAATGTCAATAGAACTTTCCAAGTGTGTCATAGAGTTTACAAAACAAATCTATCCCAATTTAGCTGTAGGAAGTATGAAGAGCTGCTTGACAGACAGCATTGTTTCTCATGTTTTGTTCTTTCAGAATAGGTAAGAAAAGAATTAGAAATGTCTCACCAAGGCTGCACTGGGACTGCCTCTATTCAACAGACGTGTTCTTGATAAGACTGCATGTGACAGTGGAGGTAGTTGATCACCTGTGTTATTCAGGATCTTCAGGTTAACGAGGATGATTGGAAACTACAGAATAACCAGGGATAAATGATGAATGAAAATTAAATTCAGTCTTGATAAACACAAAGAAATTCACTAGAGAGACAAAGCAGTGAACTTTACACATACAATGATAAACTGACTTGCGCTCACAGAGTTTGGATTCTGAGTTCATAATCAATACTTAGCTGAAAACATCTGATCAGTGTTTAGGAGAGGTTAAAAAGAAAAGGTATTTTGGAAAATTATTAGAAAAAAGTAGATGACAATGTAGACAATTTTGTTATTCTTTACTAAACTATCATATGCCAATACTTTGATGAGCACAATTCTTCTTTTCAGATAAGACATACCAGAAGTAAAATGGGACCAGAAAAAATTGACAAAGGTTGAATCAAAGATGTGATGCTGTTTCTGCATGAGGAACAGCTAAATAGACTAAGAACCTTTAATGTTGAAAAATATTTAAAAAGGACTGAATGTTGAAAAAAACAGAGCAAGACTGAAAGTGGTATGATACAAATCTCCCCTGTATGCCAGGGGATGGACTGTTAAAAGTGAATAAGGATTGACTGCTAGGTGTCTCCTCCAGTGAAGCAGTGATCACACTGACACTGTGAAGCAGTCACAAAAAACAGAAACAGATCCTTCTTTACACAGTGTGTGAAAGGTTTTTGAGCAAATCTGTGAACTCCACATTTCTGGGCACTGGAGATGGTAAATGAATATGCACAGGTTCGAATACTGACCATAGAATAAAAATCCATGGAATCTGACTACAAAAATACCCTCTTTTTCCCCAGAAGTTCCTGATCTGAAATTTCCACAATGGGTCACTGCATCTGGATTCTGTGCATATGCCTCCCTAAACATGTGCTCTGTGATGTTGTCAGAGACAGGATTCAGGGAGTTATATGGTCCCTCTGCCTCTGTGTGGCTGTTCTTACATTCTCACCATTATGTTTTAGTCCTGGCTAAATTGTTCCTCCAGCATAGTCAGACTTTGTAACTGCTGCTTCTGTGAGGTAAAAAAGAAAATAAAAATATAATATGGTCATGATGTGTCTCCTTCCATGCTCTATATCCCCTCTGTCATAAGACTCATATCCTTCAGGAGATGGGTGATTATTTGAGCTTGGTTATATGTTAAATCAGATGATTCCAATATCAACAATCTACTCCCTCCTGATGGTGAGACAGAAATAGCTCTGCCCTCTGTTTCATCATGCATAAGGAGGAAACTCATGTCCATCCTGGATTTTTGGTGGAAACTGTGGTTAGCCCTGGTGTTAGCCTGCCCAGAACAGTTTTGTTGAAGACATTTCTAGTTCACTTCCAGCTTATGCCAAACAAGAAAGCTGATGGGCTGGCAGTACAGACCAGACTAAAGGACAATCCAGGAGTGAAACCCGTGTCTGTCTGTGATATCCCACCCTTAAGGGGAAGGTAGTATCAAAGATTCAGAAATGCTCAAGTTAAAAAAGAACAGCAAAAGTCAGAGTGTTCACAAAAACTCACCAAGTTTTATTAGCAAATGACACACTTGGAATGGAAACTGGTTATAAGCACACAAGAGTGGGTTTTGGATAAGGTGAAAGGGCGGAGAGAAAGAGGTTCAATTCTTCTGGGATTCTACACTGTCTGAATAAGACCTGGAGTATTTTTGCCAATTGTCACCTTTCCTGATTCCAGCACCAGGGCTGAAAGTGAGCTCAGCTGTTCTGACACACCAACCTGATGCCTGACCCAAGACCTCCTGAGCTAAAAGTCTGAGTAACTCCATGGTACACTGATGAATCACACTCACCTCAGACAAGCACAGAGGAAACCTCAGGCACTCACTCACCAAAGAGGTTACATGAAGCTCTCCACTGTCTGACACTTCTGCTAAAAAGATGTCAACTACATTTCAAAAAAAGAGAATTTTTAACCCCCCTGTCTCAAAATGTGTTTCCAAGTGACCTGAGTGCAACTCAGGTGTGAACCCTCTCACACAGTGTCAATTAATGTTGGCTTATTTAAAATTGCACTTAATTCCTTAAATTGCATTTAAGGAAACAAATGTGGCACAGCACAGGTGAAATGGCCCATTAAAATAGAAATTTTAACAGAATGAATAAAAACTTTATACTGCTTTCCTTGGAAAGCATCAGGTGGCTTTGGTGAGGATAGCTGCAGTCTCTGGAAACTGACACCCTTGGACACATTTCTCTCATTTTACAATGTTGTGCAATCCCGAAAGTCTCACTGAAAGAGTTCATTTTTATGTAGACTGACAAAGAACTTGAGAATTGTATGAAAGTACAAATACTTTCATTAAACTGCACTTCACAATAAATTCTTAACCACTACAAACAGCAGCAAAATTTCTTTTTCCCTATTTTCCTCTTGCTAGCATAAATCTAGTCCTATATAGCAACATTTGTGTTATGAATTTGAAGAAAAAAGCATTCCCCACTTATTTTACACTTGGAGAGCAGATGACAACTTCCTACATTCTCTCATGTCACATAAGCAGCATGTATCAGTGTCAGGCAGAAGGTGTTCCTTTACTGGAAAATCTCCAGTAATCACAAGAGAAAGCCAGGGAGTTAATCAGAAAGGCAGCAATGACAGAATGTTTCTTTATTTCTCACAGCACTTGGGTCATTGCCTTGCTCCATGCCTACCCATTAAAAAGATGTAGTCATTTTGACCTCCTGAGGCTTGAAAGCTTGTTTCCAGAGCCATGCTATGTTATCCTGCAGTCCTCTGAATCTGCCAAATAATGCTTCATTACCAAAATATCACTGATGGGATATTCTATAGAGAAATATTAGATTTATTAAAGGGTTGCTTGCCCTTGTGGAATACTGTGTTGTCAGCCTCAACTCTTTCTTGCAGTGTTTTCAAGAACAGAACTTGCCAAAAATGTTTAAGGTATTAGAGCTCGCTGATAAATTATCTCAAACTGTCAGGAAGAGTAATAAAGACCTTGGGATAAAACTGCCTGTAATCAGCAGCCTTGTTTGCACCCTCAGGAAGCAGCCAAGGATTTAGAGGGTCTGGACACAGAGCAGACCCTTTCCTTGGAGACTCTTTTGTTCCTCATCCCCGTTCTCCTGCTGAGCACAGAACATCAGTCAGGGAGTTTATGGCCCCATCAAACTCAAACACTTGCTTCTGGGCTTTAAAAATGCCAACTGTTGCCTTCCCTCAGGAGACAGCGTTTTGCACAGCTGATGGAGATTCTGAAATGTTACACTGGAGCTGATATGAGAGTATTAGTCAGAAGCTCAGCAGTCGAGCTGGAGTTAATTTTACATTAGGAGTGAAGAGCAGACAGAAATATGATGCAGGTTTTAAGGAATTGGAATAAAAATACTTTGCATCCAAATACCAAATGACTTTAAGCAAACCACTGTGATGATGTGGTAGATTTTAGGACTGCTTTTGTATCCTAACATTTCCCTTTTTTTTCAATGTAATTGTTTTTCATTAAGAACAAACCTGTACTTTCTAGCTGTAAATATGGGTTTGTATGGAGACAAAATACAGAAAAATACTGTCCTTGAAGATTTGCTGACAAGTAGGTGTCTTTTTTTCTAATAGCAGAATAATTACAATATCAAACCTTGTTGCTTGGCAAAATATTTTCATTTAGGTAACATTTGTCAAAAATTTCTGAAGGTAAAGACCTCCTAAATCCTATCATTAAATCAATATGAAATTTATCTCAAAAGTTATTTTTTAAGATTGCCATTTTTTCTCTCAGGAAAACAAAAATCCCAAAACAATCATCCATCCTACCAACCAAAAGTCCAGTTTTACCCCCATGTCCATTCCAGCTCTAGCTATCTATAGACCACAGCAAGTGAGCAAGGAAGAGTAATTGCTACAGTGCTGTAAAGTTCTTAATGTTACCAGGCCAGAGTTATTATCGATTTTGGGCTGTTTTTTGAGGTCCTCAGATAATGCAATCTGGGTTTTGACATGATGTCTTTGATGGGTGAGTAATTGGCAAAAGTAAGCCACAAAAATCGAGAAGCAGGAAATAAAGACTTGTGGGTCTTTAGAGGGGCATCACTTGTGTGCCCAGGAGAGGGATGCCCTTAATTTAATTTGCTTAATTTAATTTGAGTGAGAGGAAAAAATGTTATGTTGGATGTTTAAAGGTATTCTAGTGTTTAGGGTATTTTGGGGTTTCAGCTTTGATGGGGAATTTTGGGGTTTTTTTGTTTTGTTGGGGGTTTTTGTTGGGGGATGGACAGGGGAATGGTTTATTATAAATGACCAAATATAGGTTGACTGAAATTACTGATGTTCAAAGCCATCCTTCGTTGTGTTGACTACAGATTCCACCCATGGAGATACTCCAAACTTTTAATGCCAGTCCTAAAGGAATTTGCTACGAGCTCCAGAACATTAGCTTAGTCTTGGCAGCTATGCCATAAACACAAGGAAGAGCCACGTCCAGCTGGAGATACACAAGAATAATTTGGGCATTTCAAACCTCACTTGGTGCCCATGTGTGAGTAGACAGGTCAGGCCATAGACCTTCAGTGACTTTCAAAGCTCTTAGACTTACAACAGTTGTGCAGACAGCTGTGTATAGCAAGTGCACCCTCCAAAATGCAGGTGTCTGGGGGTTCTCCTTGGTTTCTCAAACACAGATACCTGGTGCCACTTCAGCTTTCATGGAATCTGACATCCTTCTGAACAGGTGGGGTTCTCCCATAGGTCCTTCATTGTACCTTCCAGGCCTAAACAGATGTTTTGGATACCCCAGGGCATTTCAATAATCTTGAATGACTGGTTTTAGGCAGCTAAATCAAATCTTAAGTCTGTATGTTTCCCCATCATTTCAAGTATCTAGCTGGACTTTCATTATCCTTAACACAATAATTTGACTTTCATTATTCTCAACACAATAAACACAAAGCATAATTCATCTGACCAAAAGAAGGAATTTCCATTAGAATATGATTAATAAATACTATTGGTTCTTCCTTGAATTTTGCCAAACACATTTATGCCTAGTGAAAGTAGAAATACAAGGCCTTGAATGACTTCAGCCTTGGTTATCTACAATTGGGTGGCATTTCAACATCAAGTCCATACAAGACCATGTGACATAAAGACCAACAAAAAAGTGATGCCTTTATTCCTGTCACTTGTACAGTTTCTGGTTACATCTGAATGGAGAAAATATGTAGCCCTGTTCTTCTAAAGTTCTTCTAAGCCTTCCGATGTTTACATTTTTGTAATGGAGTTTCTCACACACTTTTCATGTGAATTATGATTGTTTTGCATTCCTTACTGGAGGAGGAGAGAATTGATAAACTATTAGTTTGACCAGTGTAGTTAGAGAAGTGGCAATTTCATCCTCCAACACATAGTCACTTTTGGAATTTTATAAATATTGAAGTCCAGAAATAAACGTGCCTTTTTTGCCTTGGACATCTCAGCGTGTGAGTGTCATTCATTTCGTGTCATATTGCAACAAAAATAAGATTTACATTCGTGAGTGGAAATGAAATCTAGTGAAGTGTGCTTTAATGGGTTTATGTTGGTGCCTGTTGCGGTGATTAGGCCATTGATGTTCAAATATAAGGACTATTTCCATTTATTTAACTCTATCAGCCTGGTAGAGCTACTCAAATTCAGCAAAACAGAACAAATCTGTTATTGCTTATGCATCACTGAAGTCTTTGGACCCTCTGTTCCAGCTTTGCTTTTTTTCTGTTTATTTAACCAGTGCAAAAATCAAAATCATGTGTAATGACAGCTGAATAGCTGACTCTGAGCTCTCTTTACACTTGTGCAAGTAACCTCAAACACTTCATTTCAGTAATCTGGCATTTTTTCCTCTTACTCAGGAAGTGAAATGTTCATTGACAGCTTGAAAATTTGAAAAAAAATATAGTAAGAACAATATTGTAGCTAGCTTTTGCAGTTCAGTACTGTGTATTGTTGTGAATATAATTTTTTTTTTTTTTTTGTAATGCAGAGAAAGCCAAATTGAATGATTAATCTTTGACCTGTATCTGTTGGAAGCATTTGAACAATCCCTTTTAAAGGGTTTAGCCTTCTCTGTAGCATGCACATAACTTTCATTAGCATTAAATAGAGTTACATGTGCACACCAGGGCATAAGCTGCTAAGTAGATATTAATTGGCTAAGAAATTATCCCCTTTTTCTTCTCCTTACAGTTGGTGTTTTGGAACTCACTTTTGGCTTGCTACCTTCGTAATTCTTTGAGGTTGCATTTATTCCTTTAACTATTTAAGTGACAAATTTTCTTTAAGGGATCTGTCAGTTCCTGCAGCCACTGTAAAGGCAGTAGAAGAATAAAAGTTTCAATATTTAACATCAGGAGTCTACTCTGTCCCTTTCTAGTCCAATCCCTGTAAATTATCAGTATATGAAATAGCATTTTGTCTGGCAAGTTCAAAGGAATTATGAGTAATTGTGAGTCTGCAGTCAATATTATTTTGTAGCTGTAGAAAATAGTTTGGAAGCAAGCATGTATTAGTTCTTTATGTCTATTCAAAACACACGGTCCTTTCTTTGTAGCAGTTAACCAATGCAAAATGCCAAGCTGTGAAAATAAAGCAACATAGCGGGGCAACGACTAGAATTTTATATTAAGCATACAACTGTAATGGACCACTTACACAAAGAAATTGCTTTATTGTCATCTGAGATTGCCAGTGGGAATGGGTTCAGGATTTCCACATATCTTTAAAAAAATCTATTTAATCTATTCAGGATGAACTTTGTAATCGTTTCAAATCATCCTTTAAAGAAGTACAATGCAAACTGCAAGTGTTCGCTAATACTCATGTTAACAATGTGTCTGTGCTTACACAGAAAGTTTGGGATGCTTCAAAGTTTGGGATGATTTCAGAATTAGGGGATCTTGCTGCATCTTTTTTTCACCTACCAAACTGTGATCATAGATCATGTGAATCCTTTCCCTAGGATGTTGTTTTCCTTTTCCTTTAGGCAAGCACAGATGCTACCACAGAATCCCTGCTTCTTTCTGCTCTGACCTCTGCACCTAGACCACGAACTAGGCATTGGAGGTAAGATTAATTTTTTTTTTTATTTGGACATCCATGATGCAGAAATCCAAATCTTAGATCTCTGAGATGCTTCCTATATTTTTGTAACTTTTGCATCTTTTGGAGATTTTCAAAATAAGAAGTATTATTGGGGACTGGGTTGCCAGCTGAAAAATTAGGCAACAGGCTCTTTCTTTTGTATTCAAACTAAAACCTTCATAGAAAGGTTTGTCTTTGGAATTAATGTTTTCTAATTTTCCAGGTATGCCAATGGAGAGAAGCTTTGCATCCATCTTTTTTATGGTGGGTTTTGCTTCAACCATGCCAAGTTTAACTCTAGAACCAGGGACATATGTCATATTGATGCGTTCCTATCTTTTCCTTGTATTTATTTTTCACTTCCCTTTGCTTATGTTCAATGAGTGCTGCCTGGTACTAACATGCCATGAAAGTGCTATACAGGCTTAAATGTAAAGAGGGCAGAGCTGATTTTTTTTCCTCTTAGGGGCTACCCTTTGGCCTGCAGGCAGTTCTTTTAAAAATAGCTCCACTCTACCTGATGCTATAATTACCACAGATGCAATTCCCAATTCAGCCGTCCAGATCAGAAGTGAAGCCTCTCTGTTGAAAAGCAGCAGAGATGCTGCATCTCCATTTTCTTCTGTTCAGAAAGGTTCTTTCCACAAAGCTGTGTGGCAAGGCTTTGTGGGTTTTTGTTTTTCTTGGTTTCTGTATTTTTGGTTGTGCTTGCTGTACAAGAGAAAATGCTGAGGGCAAGATGCTGGTAAGCCTGGAACATATGCATATAAAACTGATGTTCTGCTTCCCTAGGTCTGCTCAGACAGCACTGGCAGGCAGCACTTTCATTTGTGCTTCTCAAACAGAAACAGAAAGGGAAACAGCAAAACCAACCTGGTAGCTGAAACATATGGGGAATGTTTCTGCTACAGACTCCTAGTAGCTCAGAAAAGTTATTTAAAATCCTCACTTCAGTTTAAGCCTTTAATAAAATGGATATCTGCTTATTTTAAGCCAGAAAGTCTCATTGCAATCACCAATGAGAGGGTTGCTATGGGCAAGTGACATGAGCTGCTCCCAAAAGTTGGCACAAATTTACTGAGGACTTGAGAGAATGGGTGGTTTCATGCATCTCCAAAGAGTGGGATGGCCAGGCTCACTTCTGTAAACTAAAACTTTGGGTTTCTGCTCCATTCTGGGACATATTGCATGTCTCATTTTTAATAGAGATTGAGGGTAACTCATAAATCTCCTATGAATGCTACTTGAAGTTTCTGGCACCAGTGACCTAGTAATCAAAAACTGCATCATGATTTAAAATATAGCGCAGGTTTCCCATCTATTTAGGAGTTTATATCAAAAACAATGTCCATGTGTTTAAACACAAGACATCTCAGGAGAGGACCTGCTTCAATGATTTTCCAACTTGGTACAGAGCTGGAAAAGGGGAGTTGTTGATTAACTTCTCAGGTCCTAAGGAAAAGATGCCAGGTGATGGAACAGTCAATTGGAAATTATCTGGACACTGAGATTCTGAGATTTGTTTTTTTCCTAGAGGTTCCTCCACAAATTACAGGAACTGAGAATTTAAGATTTAAGTCAAAGACAAAGAGTAAAAAATCAAGTTAATTTGAGTGAGTGAAGGGTTTATGTCTCTAGTTGTATACAGTACAATGATACTGTACAGGTTGTTTCTTTATAGGATATTCTCAAGTTTAACTTTTGTGAATCATTATGAGATCCTTAGATAAAAGGTAAAATGTATTCCATAAGGCTTCAGGCATAAAAGTACCATAAATAATTTAACAGTAAAAATATGGTTACTCTAGAGGCTGTCTGATACTTCTGTGGTACAAATCCCTGCAGAGATAGGTACCATAATATTGGCTGAATAATTTATTTGATGAATTTCTCAATATTTTATGCTACATTTGACAATGTCTTTCATTATTTACCTAACTTTTGCACCACTGTTAAACTATTATCTCATGGATGCAAAAGCTGCTTACCTTACAAAGAGTTTATTTTCACTGAAGAAAAAATAAGAAGTTGCTTTGCAATGCCATCTAATAGCAGCACATCCAGAGAACAGCTGTCACTTAACCAGGAAAAGTGTTCAGAGAATGTGAAACACTTATTCCAACTTTATATTAAGGGATACAAACTACTATAGCTATGTGTATATGTAAATTTTTTTGGGGGTGAAGACTTTTGTCCAAGACCTAGTCCAGGATATAATTTAGAGATTCCAAAATAGGAGTATGAGGTATCTCCATCATTCTGGTGATGGAAACTGTGCTCTTACAAGGCAGCCCTCAGTTCATCCTAATCAGGTTATGGCTTTCAATGACTTCAGTGCACACAGTGAGGTGATTACATGGCCTCATTAATATTCAGATATTGCTGATATTGAAAATTCACTCTGGTCCATCACAGAGAAATTTGGTGTGGGATGTTAGCATACAGCTTCATTGTGTGAGGATTTCTGGAACCTCTCTCTGACCATGTAAGGTTTGTAACCCTGGTCCTACCCTCAGATGGAAGGCAGCACAAACAGGGGCAATGTGAAGTGTTACATATAAATGTTTATGAATTTCTTTTCTGTTGGAATTCTAGGGTGAAGGTTGCTAGATCAAGGTTCACTATTTATTTGTGAAAGAAAAAGACCCTAACAGGCAGAATTGGCCAATTCTAACATCTGCTGTATAGATATGAGTTTATATAACAGCTCCCAATCTTTCCTGCTACAATCTCATTTGTAAACAAACAAGACATTTACTAGACAAAAAACAGGCACAAGCAAATTAAATGACTTCTCCAAATTATAAAAAAAGATTACCCAAAAAGGTTTCTTTCTGAGACAGGCACGGATCTCAGATCTCCCAATGCACCTTTTAATATTACAAGTGCATCCTTTTTTGCTGGATATTTGGCTTCAGAAGCCCTTAGTAATGAGCATGGTGAGGCTGAAGATTTCATCATGGAAAATTGTCAAATAATCAGTAAGCACTGGTATTCAAATGTGCTGCCATTAATATATCCTCTTAAGTGGAGTTACATTGTTTTATTTATTAACAAAATAAAGAAAGATTGTGACTAATTTGTTTTTGCTTCTTTTCACAGATGATCATATAGTAAAGCTGAAGGAGACCCTATTTTTTAACAGATCAAAGCATTTGTTTTACTGTTTAATTCTTTGGTACTGGCTCTCTCAAGGCCTCTGCTGCTATGAATGAATGCAAATTATGTCAGGAAATGCAATGGGCTCAGTAAACACTGAATATTAATTCAAGATGTTTTTGGAAATGCATAAACAGCATCAGTCCCAAAATCCAGAGCAGAAGCAAATAACAATGTTAAATTGATATGTCAGAATTTTATGGGCAGTGCTGTTTTGGCTATAAAAATCTGTTTTTTTCTTGCTTTGTTGAGTGATCATGTTGTTCTATCATAATACATGAATTCTAAATCATTGGGCAATATCCTTTCTTCACACACATTTTACCCAGGCCTTGCTCAGATTCTTAAGTGTTACTTTTCCTGTGTTGTCCAGCTCTAGATATACCAATGAAATATATATTTTTGAGAGGTACTAGAGTTTTGTGATCAGAGGCTCAGAACAGGATGCAGGAAACCTACAGCAACTCTCCAGGATTTTTAGCTTTGCTTGTGTGTGACTTTTGCATTACCTATGAAGCTTTCTCTATCTGCATCCATGGATTTTCTCACTTTTATACTTCAGATTCTCTCCCCATCTCACCAGGGTGAGGCTCTGTGTGGGTCTGAGCTGCCAGGTGGAATTAAACCACAACAATCAGGCACTCTGGTCAGGTCATAGCCTCCATGTTGCTCACCTATGAATGTTTTCTTCTGCTTTGATCCTTTCTCCATAATGGACAGTTTAGAACAACACAAAAAGATCCAACCATCAGCTGTTTCCTCCTGGAAAAAAATGATTCCAGATCAGGTCAGACCTACAAACAATTTCATGTATGGAAGTCAGAACAATTATCATTCAGGTAGAGACACAACCAATGTACAGCTCAACAAAAGGAAAGAATGTGTCATTGACAGAAGTTTCTACATCATCACTAAACCACCTTGATTTTCAAAATAGTTGTTCTGATATCAATATAACACTGTAGTGAGTCTGACACTGCTTTGACATCTTGTGTGACCCTAAAGGAGTAGTGAACACTTCAGCTGGAATTCTGAATGCCAAGATGGGCACTTCTGAGCAAAATGTCCAACATTGCCTTTTAAAGGCCTACTGCCCAACCAACTTTCAAATTTGTTCTGCATTTCTTGAGGAGATAGAAGCAGATTGTCTGAATATTGAAATGAATAAGAAGAGTGCATTGGCATTCAGTTTTCTTTACTTTTCCCACGTATCATTACATATTTTAATATTCACCTTGGGAACTTTTCTTATGCAAGACATAATATCATAAAACACGGATATGAAATATTGAGATCCTGGTACACCGGCAAATCCACAAACTGTTAATAAAATGCTCTTTGTTAGAGGGTGGGAAAGGATATCACACTGTGTAAGCAACAATTTCAGTAAATGTAAAAGATTTAGTGATACCAGAGGTTCATCAGGTGGTAGCAGCAGATACTGAGTACTCATTCTCCAGAGTGTGCAGCTACTTTCCTTGATATTCCAGAGATGAAAAAGGCAATTTAAATATTTTATACTCTCTGCCCTCCACTGATGCCTAGAATTGCTCTAGCAGCCCACGGATGAACTCCTGCTATCTCACAGCTCACTGGAGACACCCACACAAATGCCTTGTGAAGCCACCACCAATTGCCCAATTGGCCAATGTGACAATCAGAGCTCCTCAAGCCCCAGGTTCCACTTTGCAGGATGGAGAAGAAGCGTGATGCACTCTGACAGCAAAGGAACATCTTTTTCTTTCTCTATTAGCCTTCCTGCTGCAGAGGCTGGAAAACACATGATGCTTCCAGGGTCTATTGACAACAAAAGCAGCTTGATACAGAGCTGTGCTCAGCTTTTCTAGAAATATAAGCTCCAAGCCAGTATTAATGGTTGTCTCAGTTATACACCTGGGTGTTTTCTGACAGAAGGTGTTCTGAGGACAATGGTTTCTCCACTTGTTTTATAAATATGATTAATTTCATGTGTGTCATACTGTCAGCAACAAGTTTTGTGTCTGCAGATACTAAATATTAAACAGCACTGCCACCCAAAACTTTTAACTAGCACACACAGTTTTATGTTTTAAATATACTAAATATACTCATAAAACATACGTTGTTTTATGATCATGTAAACATAACTTTTTAATAGACTATTTGTGCAGTAATTTTTCTTTCATTCCTCCCAGGCAGAGCAATAATGAATGGTAAAAGCAGTTTGCAGAAACAAAATAATTTGGTGAATTTCAGAAATTAATACCTGCTAGAAGTGGTTCTGGGATTTAAATACTAAAAATACCCATTAACTGGAAAGTTCTTGCTTTAATTGAATATTTTTTGTCATGAAATGGTTCATTCTGATCATTGTATCCTTCAAATGCAGATATCATGGACATTCTTGTGAAAAGCTCAAAATGTAAGTTAAGCTATTCCTCACATAAAACATTTTACTGTTGCTTTTATTTTTTAATCTTTTTATTTTGGTTTTGAGAAAAGAGGAATTTTTGGTTTGGATTGGGATATTTTTTCCCAGAGAAATTTGTGAGAGAAAACAAATGGACTGTGCATTTTAATTCTTTTTCAAGCTAGTAATGTACTACAAAAATATATATACAAACAAAGACAGAGAGAGATGTATTCAGCTCCTGTGGCCACCTTGGGAGTCATTAGCTGATCTGATAATAAAACTGAAAATTTCTTGGCTTCTACACACATGTTTTGAGCACAAAGCTTCATTATTTTCTTAGAATCCAGCAGTGAAATGTCTTCTGTTTTAATACAGGAGCTGATCTTAAGTTATCCAAGTGATGTGTATTTTCCCAGATGAACCTTTGACAGTATTTTAAACAGAACTCATTAATTTCTATGGATGTTTAGCATTCCCAAAGCAAATTTTTTCCCCTTAAAGACATATGTGAATTTATGTAAGACTTCCACTCACAGCAGCAGCCACTGGACAGACTCCAGAGTAGTTTAAATACAAAACTAAAAACCTAAATAAGTTTTTAGATAACTTGAAAAGGCTAAAAATTTACTAGTATCTACATTTTGACCAGTGGAAATCACAGAAGACTATTTTATATAAGATTTTTTCTGGCATTAAAATTGAAACTTAAATTCCTTTAAGGCATACAAATAATAATTTGGAAATACTTAAGAGTACTCATGGATAATTTAAAAATCTATATCTGTCACATCAGATATCTCTATTTCAGACACAATGATTAAGACAAAAATCTTGTTTTCTATCAAATAAAGCACTCTCAGGCTCTAGGGAGATTTGGTATTTTACACAACCTATACAAAAAGAACATTGGAAAATAAAATGTTTGATTATTCTTAGTAGATTTAAAGAACTGTTTTCCATAATCACATTGTATGTGAAATCTCTCTGTGTTTTTAACTGATGAAGCATTCTGGAACAAAAATGGTTTTATTCCTAAAGGGTGTCTTGCCTAGCAAAGCAAAGATAGTAACTAAACTCTCAAAGCTGGTGAACTGCTGACTTAGGATGCAGGAGGATTGGTGAACTCTATTCTCTTTTAGCTCAAAGGAATGTCCAGATAAAGATATAACCTCTAAGTTGTTCTTCTCTGTTATTTGAAGATTCATATTGTAAAAAATAAACAGGGTGACAAAAGCAGTGACAGAATAGCTCTGCCACTCATGGGTAAAAGATATTCTAAATTCAAGTGTTTGTACACTCTTACAGCTGAAGACATCGCACAGAATCAGTTAAGGGGCTTTTTTTCTCTGCTAGTAGGTCATACTACCAAATAGCAATAGGCAGGATAATAGTAACCAGTTAGTTTCCAGTCCAGTATGTAAAATACACCAATTTCATGTGGGAATAGAAATTGAAGCATTTTGTAGTATTTTATGTCCATAATACCAGCTATAAATTGCATTTAGTCTTGACTTTCAATGTTCTTCTTCGTTTTTAGCTGTCTATTCTTAATGAATAAGAATAGCACCATTAAAAAATAAAAGTAATCTGGTTTAAGTTGTGTCTGATAAGCTTTAGGGTTCTTGCATAGTGGTTAGTGGTAGTAGCCAAGCTCAAGGAGCCTTTTTTCTTTCCCCATCACATGTCCTTAAAAGAAATTCCCCTTAAAATGGCAAATGAAAAATGGCAAATATGATGTTCAGTTACTTGTGGATTTCTTTTGTTCTTTTTTTAGGACTTGGATTTTATTCTTTTTTTAATCACTCCTGTTTCTTTAGTGCTTTGTCTAGATAAAATTGAATCCATATACCCAGGAAGACCCTAGATTCTATTGTCAGGCTTCCTGATAACACACTATCAGTTTATTCCCTGTTTTAATCCTTTTAAAGCACTTCACATTAAATGTTGCCCATTTGTTGTTATACTTATGAAGTCATGGCTTGCACTGCATTGTTTTCTGAAGTAAACTTTTTTTCAACTGAATTCCTGGGGAATATGATTTACCACAGGGGCTCATCTCATTGCTAATGCTAAATAACCCCCTAGGTGTTCATACTCCATTGTATTCCTATTTCATTTGTGCTGGGGAAAAAAAATCTGTGTAGAAGATTTTAAAATGGAGTGTAGAAGAATTTTGTAGTGTGTTTAGGAAATTTATTATTGGCCAAAAGTAGTGAAAAGAAAGAGTTAGTCCCTTGCCTTTGATATATTATTCCTTTAAGCACTAGATGATTGGTAAAGGTGCCTAATCTTAGATGGTCAAATTTGGATAAAATAAATCCCAGACTTAGCACAGATATTTCAAAGATTTAGATATATTGGGCTTTCTGGGTTTTCCCAGTACTGAACTGGGTTTGTACAAACCACTTTCTTCAGTGCCAAGTTAATTATGAAAACCCTTTAAATAACAGACTGCCTGCCAAATACTTGTTCTCCTGGACACCTCAGGAAGGAATAAACACCTGGAAACAGCACTATGACAGCCTGTGAGGAAATGCATCCTGCAGAGCCTCTGGCATTATAGATCCTTATCCTGCTATGAGTAAGAGATGTTGCTGCCTAGCCTGTGTGCTGATCTGTACAAAATGTTTCCTCAGCCTGGTTCTTAGCGGATGGAATTGTAAAACTACTGGCACCTTCGGAGCTGAATCCTGGGAGATGCACAACTCCACCAGCTCCCACTGCTTGCCATAGAAAACTGATGGTATTTAGCAGCTTGTCAGTCCTTGATCCCATCTGAGTTCTGAGAGCTGCACAAGGGAGCATCCAGGGAGCCAGGTGGGATCCATGTGGGCGCCTGCAAACATCGCATCCCCTCAGCAGTGGGAAACTTGAACACTGGCCACTGGCTTGTTTCCTGCCACAGACACTTTAGCATATCATGCATGAAGAAGAGAGCAAACTGCCCTCAGTTTTGGCCCACATTGTTAAAATTCTTGGATGGAGATCCATGAACCAGATAACTCACACTGCATTCATGTGATTTTGTTGGCCTCTGCCAAGCGGTGGTTCAGTGGTTTCTGAAGCATTTGTGGGTTACAAAGCAAGAAGATTGACAGGCATTGCAGTGCTGTACCTTGCCTTTTGAAGGAGAAAAAATGTGTTACTGATGGGAATTGGAAAAATTAGCTATGAAAATCATGAAACTCACACTTGATTACTATTGGCTCAAACAATATTTCTTTTCATCATGTGTAATCATGTGTTAGAATTCCTGCCTCATTATTTAAGAGAGACTACACAAAAACACACGTTTATCCAGCATGAAAATTCGACTCTGTTTAGAGCTCTGCTGGTGTCTAAGTGAATTTATACTGATGTCTCCAATGGCTTATCAGATCAGAATTGGTATTTTATCCTTGTCTTCATGTTTCTGACCATGTTACCAATTTTTCCAAATTGTAAGTGATTACTTCACTTCTACATCCACCACAAAGGCTATTTTTATTTTTCTGGAAAATTTGTTTTTTTTCTGTCTCTGTCTTTGGTTTTGGTTTTGTTTTTTTAAACCTGATGCATTGTTTCCAAGAGCTCTGGTTAGAACATCATCTAACAAACCCAGCTTATTATTATGCATTATCTACTGCTGCTTGATGCAATGCAATATTTACACTTTGGCATTAAGGCAGGAGCTGGCCCTCGTTATGGAGCACAGCCACTGCTGATAGATCGACACAACAGCTTTGCAGAAACGTGAAGAATTGAAAATGGTTCATCTGGGGATTGCAAGTGCTATGAATTCTTTATATCTAACAGTTGGCCTGCAGTGACCCAAAGGATATTAGATTTCTTAGGAGCAAACGTGCTCTGCTGAAATGTACTTAAAAAGCTGGATCTCTGCATCTTGCAGTGGCTGCACCCCCACATCATCCCTGGCTTTTGCCAGACAGAGTTTCCTCTCCCTCTGTGCAGCCCTTGCTCCCTGCCTCATACCTCCTGCTGCTTCCCTTACTCTCCGTGTTGGCATTCTGCAGGCAGCAGGCGGGAGCACAGAGGGCTAAGCGAGTGCACCATTAGGAGCTTGAGGAGGTTGCTCCCAAGCCTGGATTTTATTGCCGTGTCACTTGGATTGTTTTTACAGCTGGCAGGCCAGAGTGACCTTTGGCTGCCTCCTCTCATTTCTGTCGGCTCCTTCCCCATGAGTCCACGTCAAATCTGCTTCTCTTGCGGTCTTTTAAAGGGCTGCTCTGCCATGGCTGCTGCCTCCGGAGCAGGAGGCTCTGACCTCAGCCTGGGAAGTGGAAGGGGGAAGGTGGATGCTGAATGGCCCAGAACTCTCCATGTCCTGCTCAGCATCAGGGCTGAGCCAGGTGTGACCTGCTGCTGCTGGCATGGTGGACACCAGTGATTCACTGAGGGGCAGCAAAGCACAGCAGGAACCAAACAGGGAGGTGTGGGAGGACATGAAGCGACACCTGCCTTGCACAAAGCACAAGGTAAAATCACCTTGTCATGCTAACGAGACATTTCTCTAATAATTGCTCTTTGAGGATCCCAGGACCCTTCTGCTGTAAAAACTGAGCACTGTGGTATCATTTTGCAGGAAGTAGCAGTATCATCCCAATTTCTTTTCTCTTTTGAGACAGATCAGTTGACTGATGTCACTCATGGTCAGTGAGTGCTTGCCATTTATGATCATCTAAACACTGGACAATGCTGCTACTCCAGAAGTTATTCCCACTTTCTCTTTGCACTTTTCTATGTTTTGTGTCCCCAAAACACCCCAACATCAGCAGGAGACCCTCCACAGAGGCAGAAAGCAGGACAGAATTTGGCATTTTTTTCCTACATAGGCTGTAGCAAATATTTTGTTTCTGCCAACTCGTGATGAATTTAGAGATCTGCACAGGTGGAAAGCAAATTTTGTGTGCATTGCACTGGCCTCTGATACCATGACCCAAACTCAGGCCCTGCCTGCCTGGCTCTGCCACCACGGTTCCTGTCCTTCCCCCCATTTCAATGACATTTCAGAGAGGGAGAAGAGAGCAGGATTTGGGGGGATGAAAACTGTCAGTTAATTGAGACAATTTTTAATTAAACTATGCATTTCACTAACTGCTCTGCACAAAGAGCTTTATTGAAGTGTTGCTGTGGCAACCTCAACTTTGAGCGTCCTGACATGTGATTAAAATCTAAGATTTAAATGTTTCATTAACAAAGAGAGATTCTCATTGTTTTTTGGGTTTTTTTTTTTTACTTTTTATGGGCATCCACCAACACCACTGATCCTGAAGACTGAGGATCAGAGTGCCACCTCAGATTTTAGTCACTGAGGGAAGGGACAGAGAGGAACAGCTGTGCAGATGACTGAAAGCCTATGGGGGAGAGATATCCTTTTCCTGACTTAAAAGTACCTGCCCCCTTCTCCCCCCTGCCCTGCATCTTCCCACTCCCTAAGGATGCTGTACCAATCAGACTTAGTAGCTTAAAAGGCCATAAAGGGAAAAATGTCAGGTGTGAGCTGCTCTGCTCAGCATGACAGGAGTTCAGATAAGAACACAAAAAATACCACATGGGGTTAGACATAAGGTTCATTTAGCCTGCTAACCTTTGCCTGGCAACAGCAAGTAGCAAATGCTTAGGATATGTATAGACTTGACCTTTCTCTCACAGACCCTCCCAGCTCCTGATAACCACTACTTAGATGTGTCCTTGCAAATCTCCCACAAATGGTGGCTTTTCCTAGTAAAGACCTTCTGAGCTAGGAGAGGCATATCTTTTCCTTTCTTTTTTTCTTTTTTTTTTTTTCTCCCCAATAAGTGGCCACACTTTGTCCTTTGAAGAAAAAATGATTGCTGCTTGTATTATGATGGAACGGGATCAAAGATTCAGGGCAGCCCTGTAGGCAAACAATGAAATAGAGGCATCCTAATGTTAAGGCAAGATGCTTTCTCCTTTCTCTTCTTCTTTCTGTGCCTTTTAAGAAAGAAAAATTGGATATAGCCCCCAATATATGTTCCTGTATAGAGATGGGGATCTGTCCTGACATGTCCTCCTCTTTTCCCGATTAATTGTCAAAACAGTTTCACCCTGGAAAGTTGGGGTCAGATCATCATCTCTGATTTTACCCACCAAGGGAAATGAATAGGAAAAAAAGTCTCTTTTATAGGAAAATTTCTGCCAGCAATCCTGAAATAATAATCCTTGATTCTTCATATCTCTTTTAATTTCTCTCGGGCACAGCTCTAATTTAAGGTATTTAGGAATATGATACAGTGGAAAGGTGTTATGTATTAAATAGTGGACTTATCCAGGACAAGGAGATTTACATTAATACATCATTTATCTCATCCCTTACAAAGCTGGATTTCTTCTATTACTCCATCCAACAATGGGTGTTCATTCAGTTCTCAGCTTTTGCCTTTTATTTTCAGGAAAAAAGATGAAAACTCAGAGGGCATCTGAGCATTTGTGCAACATAGAAGCAACAGATAAATTTCCTGACCTGCTGGACAATTAGTTTATGCCTTGATTTGTGATATTTGATTACCATTCCTTACAGATTTAGTTTGTGGCGCTAATAGCCATAAAATCATTGAGTTTCTGATTAAATGTAGTCACAGAATTTGTCTCAATGATTTCCAATTGCAGGAAATTATCCAGATATGCTTCTTGGTGTGTTCCAAACATGCTCTCTTTTGCCTTCCCAGGACCATTCATTCATCAGTACTGTAACAAGAAGACAGAAAATTTGCTGTAACATGAGAATTTTGAACAGCTCACAGCAAAATTGCTTGTTTACTTATCTTCTCCCTACTATAATCTCTATGTTTATTTTAAAATGGTCTCACGTTTAGAGATTGATGAGTACTGTAAGTAAAGATGTTTTAACAGGTTTTCTCAATTCTGAATTGGACAAAATCTTATAAAATATTAATGACTGTACACACGTACAGAAGATAAACTTTGGTAAATGTAACTATTTCATACAATGTCTCCTGTGAGTCTGGAGGATGCAAAAGTTAAAAAAATACATTAGGAGAAATAGTAGGGTTTTCATTTAAAAGAGCTGTATTAAAAAGGGATGTGGCATTTATTATTTTAACTCTATCGTTAGACGATATTCTCTAAATAAACACCTCTTTTCGCCTTCTATTTAACTAATCATAGTCTAAATTTACAGATTTTAAAAAGTGAGATTTTCCTTATACTTTGTTTTCAGCAGATCAACCTTGTTTTCAAAACTAGAGTTTAAAATTTCCCATTCAGTTCTCTTCTCTGTTCTGAGTACTTTACCTCAAGATTTTTATTCTAATTAACAGCAGTGTCAAAGTTCTGTAGACAATGATTCAAGAGAAAAGTACATAATTATGAGATAAGGACTAAATAAAGAAAAAAATGCAAAACAGTGTTTGAATATGTTCACAATTTTCTTTGGCAGAGTTAATGGAAAATATTCTCTGGGTTGAGAAATGAAAATTGCTCAGAAATTTTAAATCTTTTAGTGTTGGAGGAATGGAAAGGGTCAAAACCTCTACTTTGGATACCTTAATGCCCAAGTAAAAAGCTGGCCCCAGCTTGTCATATTGTTAATTACTGCTTAGAAAATAATAATGCAAGGTTCCCAATGGGTAAATGAACTGGTCTTGCCAAGAAGAAACAGCATTGAGTCACAGAATGGTTTGGGTTGGAAGGAACTCAAAAAGTTATCTCATTTCAACTTCTCTGCCATGGGCAGGGACACCTTCCACTGTCCCAGGCTGCTCCAAACCCCATCCAGCCTGGCCTTAAACATTTCCAGGGATGGGGCAGTGACAGCTTCTCTGGGCAACCTGTTCCAATGCCTCACAATCCTCATATTAAAGAATTTTTTCATGATTTCTAATCTACATCTGCACCCTTTAAGTTTAAAGCCATTCACTATTGTGCTATTCATCCATGCCCTTGTAAAAAGTCCCTCTCCAGCTTTCCTGTAGGCCCTCTTTAGGCAGTGGTATAAAGATTTCATTCTTTCATTTCTTCATTTAAAATGAAATGGTACCTCTAAATCAAAAAAGGTTGCAGTGCAGTCAAATTCCTTGATCATGGGTAAAAGAAAAGAAAAAAAAAATCTCAGAAGAAACCTGAACACATAGTTAAGCAGTTGATGCATGTCCTCATATTTTTACATGTGATCTGCATATAGGCTGATTCCTGCCATGGGATTCTGTCATGGTACATCATTGTTTAAATACAATCTTACAAGTAAAATATGAGATTTTCCACATCATCCCCTAAGCAAGGACTAAAAGAACACCAAATATTGCAAGTTTGACAAAATCCCTCTCCAATATCTGTTTTAAACAATACATGCCTTAAGCTTTGTAGCTATTAAAGGAGAACAAATGGTTCTTGCTCTTTAGAGATCTGAGGTGCAAAAAAGAAGACTTATTATTTAGGGAGCAAATGTATAATGGAAGACAACTAGCATATTTTTTTGCATTATACTACTGAAATATGGGTTTTCATTTTTTTGCTTTTTCAAAATTTACATCCCCCTCTACAAATATTTTCAATGACTTCATATATTTTCAAACACGTGATTTTTTTTTCCCCTTTTCTGTCATGTTAGATTGAGTGTAGTATAGCTGCATTTTATCTGCCAGAGGTGGGAATTAAATAATTTCTGGGAGATGTAAGGGAAGCTGGAACTTTCCCCAGTTGCCTGCTTTCTTTTCTTTTTTTGCATGTCACAGAGTTTTGACATTTTCCCTGGTGACGGTTGCTATGCTATGCCTCAGCACATTGGCTTGGGATCTTTGCAATGCCTAAGGTGCTAAGGCATGTTTTGTACAGGAAATCATCTTTTTTATTTCTTCTTTTTTTTTTTTTAAGGCTTCTTGGAACAGGATATCAGTTAGAATTTTTCCCCCAGAGATGATGTCAAACTTCTCATCAACACACTGCAGAGTCAAAGGCACAGAAAATTACCAATGACTAAGGACATTTTGTGCAGAGACACCTTGCTTGTTATCTTCAAGAGGGACATAACATTCACCAGGTCCAAATAAGGGCCTGATTTCTGATAGCCAATATCTCCCTTCTGAACAGGGTTGGGTTGCAAAAGGCAGGAAAAATCTTTGCATTTCCCAATAACCAGGTGTGCCACTCCCACAGGCACGAGGATGTGTGTGAATGTTGTCCTCCTAATAGCTTGCAAACCCAGTTTAGCACCTGACATCTGAGATTCAAAAATTGTCCTACACAAAGTATAAACCAGAGAGAATTTATTTCCTCCTTGTTCTGTTCCGTTTAACTACGGATTCCACTTGTATGTGCAAATAGCAAGACAAAAAAATCTCTTTTCACAGGTGGCCCCTTATCACTTGTCGTTTGTCTTCTCTCCCAGCTCAACCTGTTTTGTGAGCACCTGAATTGCCTTATGAAAAAATAATAACAATAAGAAAAAAAAATAAAAAAAAAGGAAGCAGCACTGTTTGTCCTGTTTTTTGTGAACTCTGGCAGGCTCAGGCCTCCAGGAGGAGTTGTGGGCAGGTAAAATTGACAGCAGGCTGTAGCTGAGTGTGTGGCTGCTGCCAGGCTTGACACACGTTGTCACCCTTGTTGCAGCAGCAATAAAGGATGCACAGGCTGGTGGAGGAGAGATCCTGCCCCAAGAAGGGAACATTGAGAGCCTCGTGTTTGGTTGAAGCCCAGCAACTTATATTCCTGAGTCAAGCTGTGTGAAAAATTGATCTTTTTTTTAGTGTTAGCTGCCAAATTGGTAAAAAAAACAATGATGGTAGCAAAGAACAACAAAAACAACAATAAAATTTGAGCTAAGTGTAAAACTTGAGGTGGGGGCATAGGGGGTGGAGGAGAGAGGGAATGTTTTTTTTGCTGAAATAAAATGTGTCATTTTGCTCAACCCAAAATGAAAAGGTCTCTTATGGACACTTGTAAAGGAAAAAAAAATAAAATCACCAGAGCAACAACATCAACAATTGTTTCCTCAGTACCTTTAGAATTTAGCACATTTAACCCTGGCTGCCAGACATCCCTGTGTCTGAGCAGGTCTGAACCCATTTGTACCTTTGGTGATGCTGGGAGCTCACATGGCCCTGGGTGATGCTCACAATATCCCTGAATCATACTGTTCCCACAAAAGTCTACACAACCCTCTTTTTCTAAAGTAGCTAAACAAAATGAAGCAAACAAAAGTAAAAGCAGGAGTTATCATAAACTGTTTATCTAGGGCTAGTTTTCAACTAGAAAGGACAGGAAAGAAAATAGATTCATTTTTCTCTTTAAGCATTCAGTTTTTCATTTGCTACCTTTCTTTTCCCCCCCCTTTATTTTTTGTTTTGTCTGAACAGGATTTATCCATATGTTTGGAGAAATGAATTTGATTTGAAGTTAAATTTTCCAAACTGCCTACAAGAATATTAATTTTTGCAGCCAGCCTGCTTCCAGAGCCCAGGCTCTTCCAGAACACATGTCTCTGCCTGTTTGGTTATTCCTATTTGAATGTCACACTATTTAACTTACATATAAAAGCACAGAAATGATCCCAGGAAAGTCTCATTCTGAAGAGTGGGTAGAGCACCAGTGAGGGAATTTTACATGGGTTCACATTCAGGCTTGGTCACAGTTTGCCAGGTGATGCTGGTGCTGGTTTTCCATGCCTGCAATGAATCTTCCCCACTAGGATGTAACATTTAAATCTGGGCCAGATCACTTTTTGTCATTATGAAATAAAAATAATTACACTGCTCTGTATTGCATAGAAATATGTTGAAGTAGAAATTATAAGGAGTGCAATTTTGAGTAATCATGGAATATTTCTTTAAATTCCATACTTGATAGTTGTCTACAGATTTGCTCTCTTTTTTTTTTAATAAGGATCATCATATCAGTTTCTATTTTTAGTGTGTATCTCTAATCTGAAATTAGTTGTTTATATCAAAGTTAATGCAGATTTTTTTTTTTAGCTACCATACCATGAAGTTCGTGTTGTATCTAAGATAAAAAGATTATAAATTTACCATCTGTTATAGAAATCTGGATTTTTTATTGACTTCCATTGTTGCTTCAGTAACAAACATCATTACATTTGTCAGGAACCCTTTAGTATGATTCTCATTTTTTAAACGCTAAAGACAGAAACAAAATCAACAACCCACCAACTGAAATCTATGAAAAACCTGCAAACCATCACATCTGTTTCCATGAACACATCCAAAACACATCATGAAAAATTTTGTTATCCAGCCATGTCCTTGGACACCAATATTTTTACTTTGAGGAGAACACGCATGATGCCTACCTAAATAATTAAAAGGGGAATTTTATCCAACAAGGCACTTTTCCAGGGAATAGATTCTTGTGAAAGAAACATTCAGATACATCAGAAGAATTACTTCCACACATCACAGGCACAATGTGTTACAGACCATCCTGCCTGGAAACTGGGGGGGGAGATTGATGAACAATATGATTAAGTGACTTGTTTAATTATACATTAAACTTATATGGGGAGATCATATCTGCTCAGAGCTCTTCCAACCATTCACAGTCTGGAAGTCTCTAAACTCATCAGAAAAAAATCTCCCTGTAGGCCGCAAACATGACAAAGGGATTTAGATCATAGCCGAGGAAGAAGTTTAAACTGTACTAAAACATATCCACTACAACCACAGTAAATATTTCCACAGTGGACTCATAAAGCCTTTGATCTTTCATTTGTCTTTTTGCAGAACATATTGCACTTCATGAATTTCACCAGTTGTCTTACTTGTGAAATGAAAACACAGGAATGGACAATGTAGACAATAAATAATGAACAAAACCACATCGGGTTGGGGAGATTCTATCTCCTACAAAACAGCTAATCCCTACTGATTCAGGTGTGAGAAGAAAAAATACTTAAAAACCCTTCTTAAGATCAGTCTGAGAATTAAAACTCAAGTCCTGATTGATTACTAAAAACCTGGCTTATATCTGCCATGACTTTGTGATACACTATAATATTTCTCCCTTTGGCCATCAATATCTGGGCATTCATTGACAAAATTCCTTCCATTCCTTGGTAGCAATCACCTTTTCTGGACTTGTGACCTGATACTTATTTAACTAAGCTACTATTTTGGTTTTAGTTTGAATTCAGCTTTAAAATCCACTTCTTTGTGTTCAAAAATAGGCTTACCTTTTTGTCTACATTATTCAAATAAAAGGTTGCTATCTTTATTTATAATTCAATGATTAAAAATTCTGCATATATTCTACTTTGTAAAAAAATATTAATATTTTTTCTGATTTCTTATTTGTCCTTTTGATGCATGAACTTTTTTTCAGTAAAACAGTTCAATCAAAAAAAGTTAAAAAACCACCCAGTGAAACTCCTAAGTCTGCCTAGAAGTCTTTTCCAGATTCAGCTGAAAGTCCATGTTTTTCTGTAGTTTTTTCATTTATAAAGACAATTTCAGAAAGAAACTTTAACCAAAATCTATTTTTTTTGGAAAAGGCATGTATGTTTTTTCCTAAAGCAATGAATTTTTTCCTATTTTTTTTTCCTACTTATGGGAAATTTCATGATCTGCAGGTTGCCTTGAAGTAATTACCAAATGATGTCCAGAAAGGTCAGAGGCTGATATGTAATTAAAAATGATGATTAAGAGTAGGGATGTTTTACATCATCATGATTCCTATCAGCTTCTTTAGCCAACAGCATTGCAGTGCAGACATTTCAATACTTGTCAGGATGACTCCTGCTCTCTCCCTGAAAATTTTCAGATGTGTTAGACTGTTAGCTGAGATCAATCCAGCTGTCAATATATCATTATTAGAGTAAGGAAGCTGGACAGAAAATTAACTAGAGACACCATAAGAAGAACCAGCAATGCTTAGATTAGGTATCTCCTTGTTGATAAGCTTTCAATTTCTAAATCCAAATTTCCTAACAGAGTGTGATTGCACGAGATTCCATCCCCAGGATTTCCACATACGGTGCAGAGACTAAATATCAAAGGTCTCTGAACTGTGAGTGATATTTACCCACAGTGTACATGTCATTAACAAGTAGATAAGAAAAGATTGATCTTGGCTTTGACTTTAAGAAAAGATCTGGCAGTTTGTGTGTGTACAAATTTTGTTACCAGCAGAAGTATTTTCCTCGTAAAATGCTGGAGCTTCACATTTAGAGCCACATGCCTCATATTAATTCTGATCATAATAATTGTTTCAGATTGACCAAATTGTTGCTGTTGCTCTTTTGCTTATGATCATACTTTGTTTTGAATCATATGAAATGTTTTTGAAAGAAATAGCTTTTCGAAGCTATTTTTCAATAGCAAATGTGCCAATCAAGGCTAAAGCCTTAAAAGATATCTCTAAGTGGACGCATTGTGGAACAGTTTGATCTCTCACAAACCATCTGCAGCTACTTGTAACTCCAATTCTTGCCCATTTCTGCCTGATTCAGAGCAGCAATATGAAATTGAGTCGCTTGCTTGAAAAATATGGGTGTTGCTGCATTTGGGTAAAATGACAGCATAGTTAATATTAAAATCCCAGTCCCTTCTGGAAACTGTATGTTACTTAAAAGTAGTGGTAAGTCCTCAGTCCTTCTCGAGAGGTCACCCACCTGCAGTTTGATGGCAAATTTTGGGTTCACTCTATGATCCATGTCCACTAAATATTTTCACAGGAGAATAATTTCTTCACTGAGAAGGTGGCCAATCATTGGAATAGGCTGCCCAGGGAAGTGGTGCAATCACCGTCCTTGGATATGTTTAAAAAATGTGTCAATTTGGCACTTGGAGACCTGTTTAACAGTGGATTATATAATGTGGATTAATGATGGGACTTGATGAACTTATAAGTCTTTTTAGTCCTTAATGTTTCCATGATTCTATGATTTCCACATCAGCAGTGGAAAGAAAATAATCTCAAAAGCCCTGTAAAAATACTATTGCAAAGCCCTTGTTGACGTGGTCTCCACTCCAGTTTATCACACAGATCCCAGTGAAAAGGCCTTTCCCAAGCACCTTCTCCTGCACAAAGATGACACCACCTCCCACTTTAATAATTTCCAGAAACTCTGGAGAAAACCACTTGAATACTTTTAAAAACATTCCCCTAAGAGAAAACCTTCACTCCATTTGATGCAAATTTGAGCGTTTACAAAGTTTACAATAAATATAAAAGTCACCAGAATTATTTTGCTAAATTTGACTAGGAATACTAGCAAAGTCAGCCCTTCCATCTGCTGCCTCCTCATTCCCCAAACACCTGCACTCAACCTGTTCCTCTTTGGCTCAAAATCTGCATGACCCACGCAGGACCTGGGAGGGCAGGGCTGCGCCCTTAATCACCACCTCATCCACTCCACAGTTAGCACTTACCTGTTGTGTTGAAAGATTGTTCTGTCCTCCTGGAAATCACAGCTCTTTTATAATGTGCAATTACTGCAGGCAGGTGTAAAGTTTCAGGGTTTTTTAATTCTTGGTAAAGTTGCATTTCTTAGTTCTTTGCACTCCCCAAATTCCCTGTGCATTCAGTCAGACATTTATGAAGGCAAGAGGAGGGTAGTCGAGCTTCTCAAATAATGTTATTTTGCAGGTGTGCTTATGAGAGTAGAAATAATTATAAAAATTATATATACAGAGAATAAAGTATTGCAGATGCAGTTTAGAATACCTTAGAAGAAACACTGGTGAGCAACAAAAACACACCACAATTATTGATTTTATTTTATTGGGTAAGGAAAAATGATGAATTTTCTTCTTCTAGCAGGTGGCAATAGCTTGTTGAATACTGAAATGGATTGAATTTCAAGATATGGCTGCACATTATTATCCTTTATCACTGTCATATTCAAGCCTGGAAGATTTCATTCACTAAATGAAAACCACATTGGAAGATGCCATTTTATTTGGGAATAGGTTTATACATTCAAAATTATCCTTGGCACTCCAGTGCTAATACCCCTCCAGTGATAATTTTAAAAATTATTGGTGGAAGATGGAGGGGTTAAAACTTCCAAGGATGTCAATCATTTCAGCAACCCTCTCCCCTGCCTGTGTCATCCACAGCAGGGATGGCTGCAGATTTTGTGGTTTATGACATACCTCTGGAATGGTACACTCCTTAGTAAATTAATTATGCATCTCGATATTTGTCTTGTACGATTATTTTTTCCTTCAGCTAAAAATAATTTAATCACACATTAAACCCATGAAAATTCCATCTCTTTTGCAGACTAGATTCTCCAGATTTATAACCTACTTACTTCACTTCAGTTTGTTTTGAGATTTTGAGATTGGCCTTATTTATTATACAGTCTATAAAGTAGAATTATTCTAAATCACTCCTGTGGAACCACGAAAATGAAACCTTGGATAGGTGAGAGGATTTTTATGTCTTTTAATTAGAGCTTATGTTGAAACTTCAAATGCTATGGCAAAATGTTCATTGAACAGCCTTTGCTCAAGCTGACTGCAAAGGACAGAACCCAGCTACACAGAGATGAGATGTCACAGATTTTGAGCAGTTTTGAATAACAATATCAATATTCAAAATCTTTAGCTCTGACTTAGGAGCTTTATACAGGAATTCTGTTGCTTTATCCCCATTTTCCAGCCTGGCAAGCAGAAGGGAGGTGAATGTTGGGATTGTTGAACTTGCTCCCTTTCTACAGCTGCTCAGTGGCAATGCAGCCATGAATTTGTCCAGGATTTACTTTTAAGCTTTCAAACTAAATTCAGTGATTAAAACTGGACAAAATTAATCCTCATACTTCAAGATTCCAGCTAGTCTATCATGACTCAGAAAGTTTGGTCCTCACACACAATCAGCTTGCAGTGTTTATAGTTCTTTTTCTTCTTTTCTGAAGTATCAGATAATCCATCCTCTGTGTTTGCAGCCACCTGGACACAGCTGTTACCTGTGTTCCCTCCTGTTCTCCATCTGCAGCACAGGATTCATTCTTCTGAAGACTGGAAAGCTTCCACTTAAATGTAGTCTTGGAGCTTAAAACGCCTCATGCATGTGAAATATAATGGGTTGTGATATGCAAGCAGCCAGGCTAGGTGATCTAAAGGTACCTTCTGGCCATAAGCTCTATCAAATTATTAAACCTATGAAATTGCAGAACACAAAATGCAGGATAATGTTAAGTCAATGGGAGTGGTGGAAATGAAGTATCAAGTGTATAAAACCCCACACACTTGGTTTCATTAAACTCCAAGCACCAGGATTTCTCCCAGGCAATCCCATTTCATAGGACAGCCAAAGAAAGAGGAAGAAGGAAGAAGTTTTAGGGCCACTTGACCAGTGTCTCCTTATATTTGCTAAGTGCTCACACTAAAACTAACTTTCAAGGAATTTAATGTCTGTGAGCTGATCCAGCAAACGAAGTAAATCCTGTCTTATAGAACACCTGCAAGTCACTAGGTAAGAAATATTCCCAACACTGCTTCAATAAGTTTATGTATGCAAATTTAACTCCAAGTACAGACAGGTACTCTGTCTCAGCTGCTGAGGATATAGATTTTTATTTGGCAGAATGGGGGAAGAAATTGCTTTTAAATTTGGGAAGTTTCAATATTTAGACCAAGGATCTAATACAGTTTGAACAAAATCCTTTTAATTCTATTTCTCAGTTACTTCATCAGTTATCAGTTACTTTAACAGTTATCTGAGTTCCATATATATACACACATAACATTTATTTATATATTTATAGACTTATTATTAATTTAAGACAGCTTTTCATATTTTCTCACATCTCCCGGGGAGGTGTGGTATCATGTACAGTGGAAAACTAAAGTTAAACAGATCATGAATATCATCAGTTTGAAGACTTATAGTGTTTGCCCTGATCAGATGTGTTTTAGACTATTCTCAGTCTTTATTCTCTTTCTTCTCTGATAAATTTTCATATGTGTTACTGATGCAGAGAACACATTGAAACTCTTCAATACACAAAGTAACTTGCTACTTACATTTTTGTGCCTATATATTTATAAAATCCAGAACACAACATGTAGAGATATTATTTTATTAATCCCTGACTTTCAGTAACCAAATATCTCCTGGAACAGATTCCGTCTGGGGCAGGTGCCACACCTGTGGCCCTTGATCTGGATGATAGGTAGAATATTACAGCTATTTTCTAGTTTGGCTTTACAAGATGTTCTTTCCCCACACAAACAGGTGATGAGATGTTCTATACAGGGTTTCAATCCCTGGATGCAAAATAAATGCACATCTGGACCTCAGGATTGACACAAGTGAATAAAATAGAATGAAGGCCTGCACTGAGACCAAGAATACATGTACAAAGCCAGGGAAAACCCTTTCTCCAAAAAGCCCTAGCAAGAAACAATTACTGGAACATACAATCTCTTCCCAGGGCCATACATACATGGCAAAACAAAATTTAATCTTTGGATTTCCAGAGATTTCTCTTGCTTTTGCTTCTTTTCATGAAAGGCTTCTTCTACTGCAGCATCTGGCTCGGTCATCACAAATAGGAACTCGAGGGATGAGGTTATCCTTGCATGGGTCTCCATGCCTGAAAATTTGCACATTCAGTGTTGTGATGTTGATAAGATCAAAGGCAGTTCCTCCCTGCAAACCCATACCTAATGAAAGCAAATATATACCTGAAATCTAAAACAGGTGAAGTTTCTAGGACTCTAGTTCAAAAGGGTTTTGTCTGAAAGGTTATTAGAAATATGCTGAAAATAATCTTTAAAGATTAGCTCCATGTCATGTTTCAGAAAGAGTTGTCTCTCTTCCCTGACTGAACATATAAGCATAATTAAAGATGATTTACATTTAGTAAGTGTTGTGGTTTAAGATGGCAGGCTGCTAAACACCACACAGCCTTTTGCTCACTTCCCACACTGCAGTGGGATGGGGGAAAGAATGGGGGAAAATAAAGTAAAATTTGTGGGTTGGCATAAAGACAGTTTAACAAAATATAAAAGGAAGTGAATAATTATTAACAACAACAACAATAATAATAATAACAGAACTGGAATATACAAAATTAGTTATGCACAATTTAATTGCTCACCACTCAGATTTCCCTCAGTTTATAGAGGTATGTCTATGTATGTTTATATATATGAGCATGACATCATAGGGTGTGGGGTATTCCTTTGGCCAGTCTGGGTCATCAGTCCTGGATGTGTCCCCTGCTTCTTGTGCATCCACAGACCAAGACTGTAAGGCATGTGCCTAGTAAAAATTTTCTTTATGATTGCTCTTCATGTCCACAAAATTCCAGGTTCTTCAGCATTAATTCTTCTCAAGTTGTTCATTTTTTTTTTTTTTCACAATATCTTTTCTGCCTTCTCCGTGTAACAATAAGTAACTTTTAGGGAAAATACTATTACTGCACTACTTCAGAAATGCTCTTTGATTTTTGTTTACTCCCTTTCCTTACTGCCCATTTGAAATGCTGAGGAAGGAAGAGCCTGGATGGGGAAGGGCTGGGCTCTGCAACAGCCTGAAGTCAAACCATGAGGGCAATTCAGAATAAAAGAATATGCCCTGCTCAAGACACAAAATCAGACTTAAAATTCTATTTTAATTCTGTCTTTTGCTACATAATCTTGAGAAAAATAGCTAAGATTCCATCCCCCATTCCCTGTCTCTAAACGAAATAATAATATTTATAATAGTAGTAAAATCTATGCTTTGGACATAAATGCATGACAAGATGGAGGCATCTGAGTAGCATGATAATGCAGGTTGCAAAAGTAACTTGGATCAGTAATGTACTCAAAATGTAGTTTGGTGGAAATCTTATCCCCTGGGTTTGCCTTTTAGGATTAGAAATGGTTAATCTCTCCACTACTTTTATTATTATTGACTTTAATAACCTTAGGTTTCTCTTTTTGTTCCAGCAATTTGCACTGCATGTGAACATTTTAACTATAGGTGTGGCATTTTAGTTTGAAGTTGTGTGTGTGACAGTGGTTCTTTAAACCAACAGATCTGAACCATTTCTATCAGAGCTTTATTTAAGTTTATTTGTTCTGCTGATAAGAGCTCTGAAACTCTACTTACAAAGACTAGCCTGTGGGTATCAAGGATATAATTAATAAAAAAATCACCTTGAAACGGGTGCCCCTTTCCACAGCAAACTGCATTTCCACCTAATGATCATCCTATAGACAGATGCTAATAAAGGATTTATCCTGGTATGTGCTCTGTATCCAATTGTCTTAGAAGGAGTTAGAATTCTTAGTTAAGAATTCTTAACAGGAATTCTGGAGAAGTTTGATGCCTTCTCCTTACATCCACAGCATTTTTCTTCCTCTTTGTGTAATATAGTCATTCTCCTTCAATGAGAGTTTGTATCTTCCCATTAACTGATTAACTGCACTTGTAAACTGTCAGTGAAGCAAGCAGATCTTACAGGAATCTGGACACAATGTTGGCTTTTATTGGTAAAACACAATTACAAAGGTAATTGGCTCCTATATATCTGTGTGACACTTTCTTGGCGCAATCCCATTCCTGGATTGCCTTCCCTCTTCCACTCCTCCTCAATATGTTTTACTATTGGAGCCAATAGACTGGTGACCATTCCGAGGTTATACTTGGCAGGTTTAGAACACAGATGCTGGATTGCAACATTCAAGGGCTTGCAAGAGTTTTTGTACCAAGCTCTCTGAGTGTGTCCATCTCTTGGACCATGCAGCAACTACAAAATTGCCTTTAAATAGGGTGAGTTAACCTGTTGATGAGTTAAGCCCATTCTGTAGACCTCCAGTTTCTCCCTCTTCATTTCACCTGGAGAGAATTAGATTCTCTCACCTTCAGGATCATGTTTTCAAAGTATTCTTACCAAGATGAGTTGATGATGATTTTATGTAACTTTTTTAAGATGATAGAGTGCCTTGAAGACCACCCACCTAAGCCCCTCTGCAGTCGTTGAGACAGATTATCATTTCTGCATCCTACTACAAATAATCCAAAGTGTAAAAGAACAAAAAACATGCCAGGTGGCTGAAGTGGGAAGTGGGGCTAACAGAATGATGTAAAGCTGTCAACTTTTCCACCAGTCAGAGGCAGTAATCACAGCCCACAAAATGCAAACAAATATAGTCATAGTCTCCTCTATAATACTTTCTGAGATTTCCCTTGAACGAGATCCACTATAAATCAGTTATTCCAGGGAAAGAATAAACTAGGTTCTGCTTCATGTCCTTTGGGAAAAAAACAAAAAAAAAACCAACCAAACAAAAAAAACAATAAAACCCCCCCAAAAAAAAACAAAACAAAACCCAAAAAAACCCAAAACAAAAAAAAAAACCCAAACAAAAAACCAAACAAAACAAACAAACAAACAAACAAACAAAAAACCACAACACAACCACAACACAACAACAAAAACACCCCAAAACCAAACCATGGTTCCTCTTTGAAACAGTGTCAGAGTTCCTGGTGTACATTGTCCTTCAGGTTGTGGGCTGGGGTGTAAAGGGGTTTTACCATGAAGGATGTGACAGCGCAGTATTGACATCAAATTCAGTGAGATGAGGTTTTTTACAAGGAATATCTCAAAGAAAAATTAAAATGAATTCATCAGCCTCTCAAAGAGCTGAGGCCATGCAAGATGAGATCTGATTTAGATGTTGTGCGTTGCTCAAGCTCATCCAAAAAGAACAAAATGAAAAAAATACACAGTTGGAGAATATAGAAACTTCTTTACCATTCTTTTTAATTCCTTCTTTGCTATTCATTGTTCTTTCCCTTTTTTTGACAAATTAATATCTATAAGGTTCCTCAGTAGGGGAAAAACTATTAAAAAAAGGATTTGGGGAGGCTAGAGGTTTGCTTATTACTGACATAACCAATTGTCACTTCCATTTGGACTCTGCAGAGCTACAGAGATGAAATTTTCAGCTCTGAATCCAGTGAAGTCAGAGACATTTAAGGATGTCCACCAGTTCTGAAACTTTTGCCTTCAGCTCTAAATTAATTTATGCAGGAGCAGGAGTAATGTTTAATTCTTTGCCAGAATACAAAACAAGCCAAACTCTATATTCTTTTTTTTGTAGGTTGGATAAAAAGACTAATGTCAGAATTCTTCCATTTCTGGTCGGGGAATTTTGAGGCAGATGTGGAGCACTCTGTATTTTTGGAAGGTCCATATGCAATTAACACGTGTTCAATAATCAATAACCACATCTGAAAGCTCAATCGGGATGATTATTTGGAGCAGTGTTGCAATCTGTGCATGAAGCAATCTCTTTGTTTTCTGCTCTGCTGACCAGAAATTTCTCAGCTTGTTAAGGGTTGAAGAAATGTGGTGTCAAAGAGCAAGTCCAAAATACAGATAAAGCTGTAACTAGAAAGAATAAAAGAATTCAGGCAATGCTGTCAAACTCAACAAATGTTAGTCTGAATAAGGACTTTTTAGGGATGAATTTTACTGTGAAGAAAGATCTCACAAGTAATAATGCAGTTTCCTATTTAGCATAGGAGTCAGATCAAAAATGTTTGTGTATTTGCACAGATGTATGTATGCCTTTTCCCACTGCAGAAGCTTTATTTCTTCTGGAAACAAAAATAGCTATGTGATTTAACTCTCTTACTTTGCTTTGCAATTGGATGTTTATGAATAGAGTAACTGTGGCAGCAAATATGTCATGAGCAATCAATAGGTTGTCATATATTTCTATAAAATATTCATCAGATAACTTGAAACTGAACAAATTCATAAAGCATGTTGTACCCACTTTGCTTACACCAAGCACTGCTGGAAGTATCAATTCCATTGGCATCCTAAGGAATTCTCACATTTGAGCAAAGATGCAAAGATTCACAGTCTGGCCTGGGAGGATTTTGTTCTTTTTTAAGAGTAGGCAATTGCATAAATAAATAGAGTAGAAATTTCCTTTTGATAATAATGCATAGAAAAAATTACCTGGGAAAGCAGTGTATTTTCCAGCCCTGAAAGATATTAAATCACATTTTTTATATATTGTAAAAATGTTTGATGCAAAAATGACTGAGTAAAAAGCTCTTTTTGATTTCCTCTGCTTATGAAAGAAGTTAGACTGTGATTTTCATTCTAGTCCTAGAATTTATGAATCTATGATACTTACAGTATATTTGTAGAAGATTTCTAAAAAAGAAGTGGAAATAGATCAATAACATTCATTTTTAGTTGAATGCAATTTTTGGGGTTCAGAGTTTATTCTCTACATGCACCTACAGATCCATCATGCACAAAGTTATGGAATATTTAAATGCAAGTCTAATTTAAGTGAGCATAACCTTTTGATCTAAAAAGTAAACAATCTTACAATAGGAAAAATTGCAATCTGTCAAGACATATTTGAGTTATTTTGCAGTAATTGGCTTGGCAGCAGCTTCAGTCACAGATTTCTGTTTCACAGATTGTCCCCAAATGAATAAAAGGTTTGCTTTGAAATATAATTAATACTGCATTCAGCTGCAAGACTTTCTCAGGTTGTCAAAGGAAGAAGAAAAGAGAGAAGAGAGAAAAGAGAAGAGGAGAGGAGAGGAGAGGAGAGGAGAAGAGAAGAGAAGAGAAGAGAAGAGAAGAGAAGAGAAGAGAAGAGAAGAGAAGAGAAGAGAAGAGAAGAGAAGAGAAGAGAAGAGAAGAGAAGAGAAGAGAAGAGAAGAGAAGAGAAGAGAAGAGAAGAGAAGAGAAGAGAAGAGAAGAGAAAAACTAAACTAAATAAAAAATTTGCTAAAGGGCAAGGGAGGAGGGAAAATGGAATGCAACAAATGGCAAAAGCCTTTCAGGCTTTTTTTTTTGCTTTTTTTTTTGCCTTTTTTTTTAATGTCAAATAAACCATCAACACATAGTTCAATAATGTTCCATGAACTATACAGACACTGTCAGTTCAGGTAACATATGATGATGAAATATTTGGGCTCACAGTGTGTGTACATTACAAGGCAGAAAGAGACAAGAAAACCCAATTTTTCAGTGTTGGAGTCATAAATATCTGCTTCACATACAAATATATTCATTTCATTTGCACTTTAAATCTGTGTACAAATGTTTAGGGTTCAAAAAGATTGCTTGTGGAAATTGCCTACTCAGAGTGCAATGTGCAGCAGAAATAGAAAAGTGGGTGCAATTCTTCTCCTCTTCATAATTAAAGGATTAATTGACTCCGATTCCTCAGCCACTCTGTGCTCCATTTTTTTCCTCCATAATTTCTTCAGTGAGAGATTTGGGATGTGCGCACGAGGCAGGGGATACAAATCCTTGCTGGAAGTGAAAAGAAAGCAGGAATTTGGTGTGTGGGGTAGGGCTGTGTGACCCAGCCTGGGTCACTGGGATGTGAAGGCCCCAGGTCACAGGATAGAGGCAGGGGTGGACAGAGACCCCTTTAGGGGTGCAAAGGGCTGATCTTGCCCTCAAAATCCTGACACAACCCATTTTTGCCCTGAAGACCACCTCTGTGATTACTGAGAAAAGGCAGATCCTGACATTTTAGGTGCCAAAATCCCATGGCCAACTACGCACCAACCTACAGAGAAATGTTTACAAAATTTCCTTGATACTTACCTGCGTGTTTTATACATCAACAGTTTAAAATGAATCTCTAATAGTTTTGCAGTACACTCCTCCTATTTAAAAATTAACAGCATTTCCCAGTAGACAGGAGTGAGTGAGAACAGTTCAAATCAACAAAAAACATGTAAAGTCCAGTGAAAATAGAAATGGAGCAATGCCTCCTACACTATTCTTGTGTTGCAGCAAAAAATGTTGTTTCCTGCTGAGGTTTCCTAGCTGGTTTTAGAAGGCAGCTGTGGTTGGTATTGCTGCTTCCTTTTCATTAGAGACATCCACATCTGAATTAGTCATGCTGCATTCCCATCACTGTCAGTGGAGAAAACTCAGGGTTCAGCTTATTTATACCATAATTTTTAATGAACAAAAATAGATGGCCACTTTGGGCTTACAGGAATTTAAGTCTGAATAAGTGTGATTTTAACTTTATTTATGAACAAAAGCAATTACAGCAGTTGATGACAGAATAGGTTTTCTCAGGTGAACACTAGATATTCCTAAATGTTCTAGTTATCTAAAATGAATTCACTTTTCCTCAGAACCCAGAAGTCAAAATCCTCTTTGCTTTGCCTGGACTTCAGCTGGGTAAATGAAGCACAAGAAGTGGCTCATTGCTTCAGTCTGTGTGTAACCTGTTATCACTGCACTTACAGTTCACCAGGAGCTTCACACTGTCAGAGATGATTTACAGTGAATTAATTCCACATATTAACCTGATTCCTTTTCTGTGCAGGTAATTACCAGTGAATTAGCTGAATTAGTTGTGTGTGCTGCTTGTCCAAGAGAGTCTGGGGAGGGAAAGGGTGTAGCTGTAGCTCTGAGGTAGCTACACAGGGTGTAAAGGATTAGCAAGAATCTGCTGCTGAGACAGGCTGATGTACAAAATGAAGCTGTTTGCAAAGGATACTGTGAAAGAGTAGAGAGAAGGGGGAGACTGAAGATGTGGCTTAGTGTATATCCTAAATCTGGCTGGAAGATGGGCTTTAAACAAGCTGTTATTTTCCACATGGGAGTAGCATTGCTACAGTAAAATGCCAGATTTCATCCATCATAATGTCATGGCTCATATTAAAATGTCTTGAGGGACCTGAGGGAGGGATGGGCAAAAGACATCAAATCAATTTTCAGGCAATTGCTACGGTTTTCAGAACCTAAGCCCTGTGTGATGGCGTTATGGTTGCACAAAGGGAGGCTGTAAATAAGGTCCATATATCAAGAGAGGAAGTAATTTAGAAAAAGGCAGTGGATTTGACTTTTGCATGAGGCTGAACATACAGTGAAGTGCAGTCACGTTATCATTCTATATATTCTTTACAGAGATAAGCACCAAATCCATACTTATGAGAAATTAGCACATCAGTGTAGTCCCAAAAGTGTCAGCTCCAGAGAAATTAACACATCAGTGTAGTCCTAAAAGTGTCAGCTCCACAGCAGAGTAGCTCTTTTTTAATAATAAAAAACCCAAACAAAACCCAAAAAAACCCCACAAACAAACCCAAACAAACAAAACCAAAAAAAAAAACCCAAAACCACACCTCTAGGGGTGTTTTTTGCATTTGTTTAAATTAGCATTTAGCTAGGAGATATGCAAGTCAAACACCATTATATAGCTTGTTTCTTCTGGAAGCCTGAGCATTAAGCTTTTGCAGGGAAAAAAATAGGACTTTTTTATAAGGTGATTTCAAACAGAGAGAATGGGAAATTAGCCCCAGGATAGTCCTGCACTAGAAGAAAGTAGAATTTGAGAGTTTTATGGTCTACATAAACAAGGATAAATAGTTTTGTGATGAGTTTTTCAAGACAACAAATGGTCTGTGTACCACAGTGTGCAGGGGGCAATGTTTGTACAAAATCCCCAAGCAGGTGGCTGAGAAGGAAATTGATCTACCTAATGGCTTAATATTTCTGGATGCTGCATCCACTTAGGAACTCCTCTGTTTCCAGGTCTTTCTGTTGGCAAAGGACCAGCACATATGAAAATCTATTCAAGGCATCTGAGTGCCTTCATATTCCATCTGGAAACAGAATCCAGGGAGTTGCTTGTGAAAAGTCTATGAAAAAAAATCTTGTTTCTCAGGTATGTGCCTGTGGATATTTACCTCCTCTGTGAGCCATGTCAAAAGTCAAAGAAGTCAAAAGAAGAACTTCCATGAAAGCAGGTCTAGAAAAGTGGTTTTATCTGAAATGGTCATTACCATAGACATGGCTGACCTGCAACAATCACTAAAGGAAGAATTTTCCATGTAAATGGGTAGTTTTAATCTTAGGCAAGGAGACATCAAGATTTCCTACCCAGCATCTGTTTATGTCTTGTATAAAATTAGCAGCTGGCCTCAATTCTAGCCAAAGTGGACATATGGCAGAATGAAAAAAAACTACAATACTTAACACTAATCGACATACTTGTTGGCACTGGAGCTGGGTGAATAATTCAGTTTCTTTTCTGTTTGGTAGCCAAACCAGACAAAAAAGGTGGGGGAATTTACTACAGCAAAATGTCTCAGCAAAACTAAAAAAAAGTGCACAATTTTTTCTGCTCAAGTGTTTCATCAATACAAATGCATAAATTTACTTATTTTCTTTCTAAGGTTAGTTGATGTCATTACTTGATCTTTTTCTGTCAGTGTAGATGATTTGCTTAAGTACAAGATAATCTTCCAAAACACGAAGTCTGTTCATTCTGGTGAAAGTAAAACCATGCATTTTTAAATAGTAAAATAAAATAATATGACATTCTCAAAGAGCCCATGTTCTTTTTCATTGTCTTCATGGCTGAAAATAATTAATAATTTTGCCTCCATTTCCAGAGAATTTTTTTTTCTTTTTCTAAGCTTTATTTTTCAGTAAATCACTAAATTCACTGTTTGTTAGGAAAAAAAAACGAACACCCAAACAAAAAACAAACAGACTGGACAGTACTCATTTTTAATTCCATCATGGACAAATGTACATGGCAACTGAAATACATTTAGGTTTGATCTCTTTGTGTGGGTCAGCTAGCCTAGAGTCCATTGCATACATTGAGAATTTCCTCCTTTGGCTTTATTTGTCACACTAACAGCTTCAATGTGTAAATTAGCTTGATGATTTGTTCTTTCTTTCAGCACAGACCTCATAATTATATTTATTAAGGTTCGAGTATAAAGTATCTTTTCTTTGTGCACTGTCCATTGTGAAGCTGAACTTGTGGTCAAGAGCTTCTTTATAATGAACAAAGTAGTTGCATGGCATTTTAAAAGTCTCTTGGAACATAGATTATTTTTGATAAATAAAGATTTCTGGGTTTGGGAGATGAGATCTGTTTCTTTTGGTGAACAGTAAAAAAGAGTGAAAAACTCCTTCAATCATTTCAGCAATATCTATGTTTACTTCCTCAGAAACATTTATCTAATGAAAATCTATCCTACCCTACAAACAGCAGGAGAGGTGAATTGTACTTTGTGAACTCTGATTTGTACATTTTCCCCTCCTAGAGTCCTTCTCTGATTTTGCACCTCTGGTGAAAGTGATGCTATTGATTGCTCAGGTCTGATTTACCACGGTGCATTAATGAATGCTGCAGTATAAACCTGTTAACATGGCATTCAGCTCAATTCCTTTCTTGAACTTGTGTGCTGGCCTCCAGTTCCCATTCCTAAAGGTCACAGGTTTCCCTCAGGTTCTGCATCACATTTGCCAGGTCTGTACAGCTGCCTTGCACAGCCCCTGGCACCCGAAATGGCACCAGATGTCTGCTCACAGGTGGGAGGATTTACCTCTGAGGACTGGATGCAGCTCCAGCCTCAGATGAGGTGTAGTGCTCACAACTGAACAGGTTCATTTTTGTCTCTCGGGGCTTTAGCTGGTCACAGTGACCCTGAGATATGTTAGAAAGTCTCTTTTTCCCAGCCTGGTGGTCAAAGAAGGAGTCAGAACTCTTCAGTTCTCGCTCTCAAGGTGGTTTATTGTTTCTTATCTATAAAATTCTTTCTCTGGCCTGCTGAGGTCTGTTCAGCAGGTTAGACAGTGGCACACTGATGCCCTCGGGGTGGTGTTATCTTTTTAGACTAAAAGCTACATGTACTATATTTCCAATATATTCCCAATACCTATCACCTATGTCAGACAGTGAGCTGCTACTCTAAACCAATCTAAAAGTGCCAACATCACAGCAGAAGATGGAGGCCAAGAAGAAGAAGGAGAAAGGCTGGACATGCCCAGATTCCTCCATCTTGCCCCCTGAACCCCCATTCTAAAAACCCAAAAAAATCTATTTTTCCACCTCGTGGCAAACTAATTATTATTCTACTTATACTTTCATGGCTTGCACATCCTCATATAAGGTTGGTAACTTTTTCCATGGGTCATAATCAAAACCACAGGCACCTTGGGCTCTGTGCCAGGGTCTCTGAGTCCCCTGGCAGGGGTCCTGGCAATCCAGGACAGCCAGAAGGATGTCCTGAACTCTGACATTTGTCTACAGAGCCTGTAAAGCCCTTCAGATTGTCAACTGAGGGACCAGCTGGATAACTCTCATCTCCACTGAGCTCTTTTGTTGACCACACAGGCATTTAGCATTATTTGAGATGCTCAAGTATCTTTAAGACATTCTTGTGGTGCTTACAGAAATGAAGAAATGACACATGACATGCAGGGACCTCTGCCTCCTGAAGGAGCAGCTCCAAGTGGGTCTCTGAACTGGCTGCACATGTCAGAATAAGGACAAACCCATTCAAACCCTTCTGACTGTACTGGAAAACAACTTAGAATTGCTAAATTTGGTACTACCAACACTTAACACGACAACCCCTTGAGATCTGTAGGGCTGGCAGATGTGACACAGGGCTCAGGCCCCTCTTTAGCAGGAATTAGATGTCAAGATGACCTGAGTTACCTGCAGTGCCATTAGATGTGTGGTAGGCAGCTGAATCAGCCCTGTGTCTGCGCTACATGGTGAAACAGCAGTAAATCCTTCCTGCTCCCACAGAAGCCCCTGCAAAATCAAAATTAATCGCCAAAATCTGAAGCTGAATCCCTTCCAAAACTGGATGTTCACCTAAACTGGGCACACACAGAACCAACAAAGCAGTTAAGAGTGCCAGCCAGAGAATAAAAATAGCCTTTTAGTCAAGTGTTAATATGCACATGCTTAAAATGCAGTGTGTGCTCAAGTGATTTGCTGATTCAGACCTTGAAGTGCTTGGCCAGTCTCTCCCTCTGCAAAGCCCAGATTAGAAAAGCATGTGATTTTCTTTTTTCCTTTTTTTTTTTCATTTTCTCAAGCTAGGAAATAATTTCTCACCTTTTTAAGTGCCACTTGTATGTGGGTACTGTAAAAATTGTTACATCTTGTGGAAGTGCCAATTAGAGACAATAATTATTTGACTTGTCTGCTTTAGCATTAAAATGCCTAAAATTCTCTGTCCTTGACAGCTGGAATTTTTACTTCTGTGCTTTTCTGACTAAGAAAGACACTGTTTTTTTATGGAATTTGATATAATGATCAAGACAGTCACCCAAATTGTAAAACTATACTCTCCTAAGCTAATATTCCTAGCATCCTGATTTAATTTATTAATTTTATGAATTCTTTCTAGTGTAGTTCATATCATAATTTTGGTGATTATATTATATAATATATTACTTAAAAAAATTAATATGAACTGTAACATAAATTTTATGTAGAATATACTTCTTGATGAAGCTTTCTAAAATTATATTGGATTTTTCCATCCAAAGTAGTATTTTCAAGGAAAATGAAACCAGTCTGTATGAATGAAAACCTAATTTACTTGAAATTTATGTGTATAAATGAAATGGAGTGAAATGCAGGATTACATTCTTTTGTGTAACTCTGACCAAGTTTTTCTGGGATGAGAAAGTGGAAAAACTAGCTAAACCACTTTGTCATATTCCTGCATTTTAGCACATCCCCTGCAATCTTAAAAATCATGCAGGTGTTCTTTTCTAGAATGCTTTTATGAGTTTTAATAATTCTCATGTGTAAAATAAAAGATCTGTTTTAGCTGCATGCTAGGTACTTTCACTGGAAACTGCTTCCAACCAAATTTTACGGGGGGGGGGTGGTTAAGGGTTTTTATTTTAAGGATTACAGAATATTTTAGGGGCTTTATTTTTTCAGAACTATTCAACACCACTTTTGTCTAAAAATGTGTATGCATAGGTGGGAGCTGATTAATGGTGCTAAAAACACTTTGTGTAGGATCTTATGCTAATTATCCTTTATACCCTAACCTGTGTCAGTTTTAACAATCTAAATTAGCATTTTCTCTTAGGACTAGAGGAATGTGAGAATTGTGAAATTGGCTCAGTAAGCTGAATTAACAGTGCGAAAATTGAGATGTTCTGTCTTTCCATATTAGCATCTGCTTCCTGTACTAAATGTGATGTTCTCATCTAAGTGATGGAGACAAAAAAAAAAAAAGACAAAAAGAAAGAGGAAGAAGAGATGGGGTGGGGAAAAAGAAATTAAAATCTTGCTACATTGTAAAAAAGTGTAATTGGTGACAATTGTTATTGGCAGTTCCAGGTAATCATGTCTGGAATAATGGATTTTTGACATGCAAGTCTTGAAAATTGGTTGCATTATTGTTGATGCAAATAGTTCAGTTTCTTTCCTATTACTGCTGCAATATAATGGAACACAATCTTACAGGCAGTGGGTGATACAGACAGAACATTGCTCAGATAAAATCCTGATTACAAATGGTTCCATTTGGTTTATTTTATATTCTAATAGAAACATAAGTCTTTCTGGGCTCATTACATTATTAAAATAAAACCCCACAATTCTGAAGAAAAAATGAAGCTTTTATTATTGTTTTCTCTTCTAAAATTGTGCGAGGATTATTCAGATTTTAGGTCTTAGTGAGCTGATAAACTGCACTAATCAATGGCAGCGGGAAGGAATTAGCATTTTCAAAATATAAAGATCATTCCCAGTCCCGTGAACTGCCCATTGTTACACCTGATTATCATAATCAATACTGTCTAGAGTGTTTCTGGGCTGCCAGGATGGCATCTGTGCAAGAAGCAGCTCCTGGGCAGCAGCAGCTCTCTCCAGATGAGTGCAAGTCAAACTGCAACACCCCACAGGCTCTGCTCACCAGTCCTGGGAGCACAGGGCTGGAATGAAAAATGCCAAAATCCAGTCAGTGCTGGAAGTGGGAGCTCTGCTCACAGAGTTCAGGCACACAGAAATAGAAAAAAAGGAAGGAAGGAAGGAAGGAAGGAAGGAAGGAAGGAAGGAAGGAAGGAAGGAAGGAAGGAAGGAAGGAAGGAAGGAAGGAAGGAAGGAAGGAAGGAAAATAAAAAAAAGCAAGAAAGAAAGGAAGGAAGAAAGGAAGAAAAAGAAAGAAAGAAAAGAAAGAAAAGAAAGAAAAGAAAGAAAGAAAGAAAGAAAGAAAGAAAGAAAGAAAGAAAGAAAGAAAGAAAGAAAGAAAGAAAGAAAGAAAGAAAGAAAGAAAGAAAGAAAGAAAGAAAGAAAGAAAGAAAGAAAGAAAGAAAAAGAAAGGAAGAAAGAAAGACAAAAACATAAGCAACTACTGGAAAGACATTGGGACAGAGAGAGAGGTGTAACCAGGTGGCTGATGTCACATTAATCCAGTCCAAATGGAGCCAAGGGTGGTGATGGCTCTCTGGAAAAGCTGCTTCCACAGGGTTCCAAGCCCTCTGTGCTCTGGCTAGGCAGGAGGATATGGGAGCACCAGGTTTCAGCTCCAGAGGTGCTTCCAGCTCCCAGGTTTTCATGATGCTGATGGCCTGGGCTCTTGGAGCAAGCTCAGAGGTTGGAGGGAGCTGGTTCAAGGCTCAGTTCTCCTTCCCTGTTTGGCAGGAAGAAAAGAGGGGAAAGAGTTTCCCACTTCTATCTTCCTTAAGGATTTTTCTCAGACTTGTAAGAAAGATAGAAATAATGAGCTTGGCCCCTAGTCATCACTTCATTAAAATAAAACCCTTCCTGACAGCCCAAATGTTATCTTTAAAATCTTATTACTTGTCAGAATGCACTTTTGTCCTATTCCTGGCCAAGAACAATTAAACAATTTATTTTCTCTTTTTTTTAATCCCTGCAGCATTGCCTTATACAGCCCTTCAGAAACATTGTATCACTTTTCAAGAATTCAGTTCATATTAAATCTCCAGGTCTTAAAGGGACTCCTGGCAAAAAGAGATTACAAGTACAAAACCACAGAGAGCAGCATGGATACCCCAATTATGGTATTTACATTCATGTTTCTTTGTAAACTAGCACAATCCAAGGGATCAATCAAATAGTTTTGAAAGATGCAGCTGAGTGAAACTGTAAATGAGCTCCCATCCCACTGGCATTTTGGGGTTAAGCATCCATTCCCCTTAGGCATCTGTGACCGTGTTCACAGGGGTCTCAGGTTGAGAGAAGAGATGAGGATCTGACTCCATGTTTCAGAAGGTTTGATTTATTATTTTATGATATATATTACATTAAAACTATACCAAAAAAATAGAAGAAAGGATTTCATCAGAAGGCTAGCTAAGAATAGAATAGAAAGAATGATAACAAAGGCTTGTGGTTCAGGCTCTCTGTTTGAGCCAGCTGGGCTGTGATTGGCCATTAATTACACACATCCAACATGGGCCAATCCCAGATGCACCTGTTGCATTCCACAGCAGCAGATAATCAATGTTTACATTTTGTCCCTGAGGCCTCTCAGCTTCTCAGGAGGAAAAATCCTAAGGAAAGGATTTTTCATAAATGATGTCTGCGACAGGCATCTGCTTAGGAAGCAGCACTCCCCAGTGCAAGAATAACTCCAAGTTGAGTTTTGCTTTTCAGAGCTGCTTTGGGCCTGGCTGAGCTGGAGTTCATCTCCCCCCAGCTGCCCTCACAGTGCTCTGGTGCCCAGCAAGGTGCTGATAATGTCCCAGTGTTTGGGAACTGCTGGGCAGAGCTCCAACATTCCCCCTTCACCTGAGCCTGGGGGTGGACAAGGTCCTGTGAGGGGACACATCCTGACCCAAGGGACATTCCATGTCACAACTGCTCTGACATAAAATCTAGGAAAAGGAATTGTAAATTATTATTTGCAATGTTTGCCTTCTGGAGCATCTCCACATGATAAAGCCCTGCTTTACAGGATGTGGCCAGACACCACTTGCCGATGCTTTTTGTCCCCCCTGCTTTTCCTGTGCATGCACAACCTTTCATTTTTGCTTTAGTAAATTTATCTGAATTTTAGCAAACATGTCTCAACCTACAAGCTGTCTCCCATCTTATGTTCTCTGCCCTGTCCACCTCAGAAGGGGGTATGGAGTGATAGAGAGGCTTGGTGGGCACCTGGCATCCAGACTTTTTAATTTATGCAGACTTCAAGCAGAACCCAAAGTGGGAACCCCACCCTATACTGGCTACACCAGCATGTCAGAAAATACTCAGCATTCAGAGGAACCTCTACCTTATTGGGTAATTTACTAAGTTGCATAATGACCCAGGCAGGGCACCTGTAGCTCCAACACATTAACAGATATTTCTGTCCCTACTGCTAAATTAAGGGTCTCTTTTATGGTTCATCTTGATGATCTTTTAGGTCTTTTCCAACCTAAATGATCCTACATTCTTTGCTTTATTCTGCTGCCCAGCTCATACCAGGCTTGTGCCAGCTGAGCAAACAGGCTTATGCACCATTATTTGCTAGTTTCTTGTCTAATTCTATAAGCTGGGTGTTCACTAAACATTATATTTACATTTTCTTTCAGCATTGCTTGAACACCTGCAATAAGAATGTTGCTATAACCTGACAATCACATTCTGGTAGACATAAAATCAATCCTTAAACACCTTTGAATTTTCCCTGATTTCTTCCACTTCATCCTAAACAACAGTAAAAGTGACAAATTGCAGCTCAGTTTCTCACCAGAAGCGATTTTTACCCAAACACACAGAAATTCTCAACAGAATCATGCACTATTCCCACTCCACGACCAAAGACAAATCTTTTCCTGTGCCAACAGGCAAGGCACCCCTTTGAAGCCTCTTTTTTAACCCTGGATATCACAATCCATACTGGCTAGTCATTGCCCCTGTCCATCAGCTGGGACATTGGCATGAATAGGGCAACATCAGCTTTGCTGGTTCATCTCTTTTCTCCTTATAAACTTCCCAGAGTTCCTCCCCAGGCAATCTCTTGCTCCTGAAACCATCTGTGACTAGAATCTCTTAGGGCTGGGATATTTAATCAATTATATCCAGAGCTGTGAGTAGAAGATGGTTCTGGCACTGTCATACTGTATGTACTCCAGTGCTGAACCTTTTTGGAAAACTTTATTATTATTAAATATATCTGTTTTGTGTTCTACAGTCTCTTGAGGGTAAAAAGGTAAATTAATTTAATAATAGATTGAGTTTCTACCAACATCTGTTTGCAATCTGGCCAGGCTGTTATAAATATCCTTTCCCTGTATATCAAAATGAAGTCTTGTATTACTTACACTGAGTTCTAGAAATTATTCCAGTGCTCTTTTGCTTGGGAAGGATTTTTATTTTATTTTATAATTCTATTTTCTAAAATTGAATAATAATACTTTTGGACTTCATAAAGCACTGATTTACCATTCCCCAGATGGTAACATATGCAATGGTATTATTTTGTAGCAAAAGTCTCAAGAAAATAGGAAAGAAAGATGCCAAGCCAAAATTATACTTTTTTCTTTCCTTTCTTTTGAGAAACAAGTGGAAACCAACCAGTCCCATTAATCCAATTGCTCAATTGCTTTTTGGTTTTTTTTTAGTTTCATTTTTTGAATCATGATAATGTTAAGGGAGAGCCACTATAGGTAAAAAAGGGTGAAAAGAGTAAAAGTAGTTCAAAGAGAAAGGTCCAAGAGACAACCAGCTCAGTACCTTCAGGAGTTGGGCACCCCCACTCAGCAAGTCACATCAACTTGTGACTTTCTGAAATGCTGATGAAGAACTTGTGCTTAAAATCTTTGTTAGATCAGGGGCACAGACCTCAGCCCTCAGCCTTTCATGCTGAAAGAGGACTGCTATTTTAAAGAAACTTTTATTATTATTACTATTATTACTATTATTAATAATAATAATAATAATAATAATAATAATAATAATAATAATAATAATAATAATAATAATAATAATAATAATTTAATAATTTCTGTTTGGTTTCCCTATTTTTAAATTACATAAGGAGGGTCTAACTCTGAATGCTCTGGCACAGGTAAGCATCCTGCTGTTTCCCTCATGGCCAAGCATTCCCCAGGGCTTGACTGCACATTTCAGGTACCTCTCACCTCACAGACTGGGAGAAAGTGAGGTCATGAGCATCTCAAGTTGCAAGATCCCGGCTGTGAGGAAAGAATGTTAATTGTCCAGTTGCTGAGAGGTGTTTGTTTGACAAGTGTTATCCTGAGTTTCTTTGACAAATGATGGTGGATGAAGAGTCAGAAATACAGGGATCTCCATAAAGCCACCTACAACCTGCAGCCCATCTGCTCAGAAACAGTGGGCACAGTTAAAGTTGTACTTTACATATAGCTGAACAAAAACTCCTAGTCCTACCATACTAGTTCCAAAACCTCCACATTTTTTTAGGGCTGATCTCACATCCTTGGAGGATGGAGCTCCCTCTGTGCCCCTGCCCATGGCAATGCACTGTGATACTGATGAGCAGAACAGCAGCAGAACACTTTGCTAAATACAGAAGTTTATAGAAGTTTAGGATTTTTAGGATTTTTTATTCTTTAAGAGATGGACTCTTTCTTTCCTGTAAAATAATTAGACAATAGTGTATTATTTAGGGGTGAACATTGTCAAAGTTTAATACTTCCTTGAATTATTTTTTCTTCCCTAGTTTTTTCCAGCCCTTGTAGGTCACAGTTCCCTAAGGTATAACCTGACCATTAGAAGCCATTTGGAAGAATGTGACCTGAGAGTGCAAACACTCTGAAATAGATGGAGATTAATTATATAGGATTATGAAGAGGCAGATGAGAAGCTAATGGAAAGTCAACAGAACTGGGTTTGACCTCTGTTCTGAAAAGAAAAACCAACCAAAAAAAAAAATCACCCCAAACCCCCCCCCCCCCAAAAAAACCCAAACAAAACACCCCACCCTGTTGCATGATCTTGGAAAAATCTATTTAAGCTTTTTTTTCTTTCTTTGTTGGCTTTGTTTGCTTTGTTGGCTTTGTCAGCTTTGTCCTTTTGAATACAATGCTCTCTGGGACAAGGACTGTTTTTTCCTTTGTCTGTACGGTGTCTAAAACAAGACACTTCAGCCTTGGTGGAAATCTTCAAGTGGAATTGCAAGGATAGTAATTATGGAGTCTTTGTATCCAGTGTCACAAGTGCTTAATGAGTTAATAGAGAAGTGTCAGTATTAATATTGAAGGAAGGACAACAGATACAGCCAAGAGGGGGAAAAAATCACCTTCAGCATTTGAAAAATCCATAATAGAGGAAGTGTTTCTAGTGGAGTCTGTTTTATTTAGACAATAAGACATTTGTTCAAATTACAATAGACATTCAAACACTTCTTATTAGGAACTTTAAAAACCTGAAGGAAGCTTTCTTTCTTTTTTTCCATTGAAGTCTACAAGAATGAGAGAAAGGCTCTTGCTTTCTTCTTGCCCTGAAGAGACTTTTCTACCAGCAAGTGAAACATTTGCTAAATATAATGGTTTATTTTTTATATCAAAGAATTTTGACCATACCCATTCTTTATAAACATTTTACAGCTTCTTCTGTGTCCTTTCCTTTTTCTAAAGAGTGTCAGCTGCTCAATGTGGAAGGTGACAATGAGGCTCAGAGCAGCACAGTGTACCAAAGGCATTGTACTGAATATCTGTGTGTGTCTGAGAAGGATGAAAATGAGAGAACCTAAGTTTGCACTGCTGGAAAGGAAAGCACACAATTGTGCAATTCTATGGATATAGAAATGTTCTCTGGGTTCACAGGCTAAGCCTGCTGATGGGGAATGAATGTGTTTACATATCTTAATTTCTTTGAGGCAGAATGTTTACCATTTTAGCTCCTCACTGTGAATGGAGAACAGGGTTTGCATGGTCACTGAAAGCAACAAAGGATTTCAATGAGTTTGTAGGATAATTTCCTCAAGCTTTAATATTAGGGCAGCCATATGAAAAGAGCACATCTGATGAGCTGCTTTTTGTGACAGAGCTGGAGCTAGGAAGATGTGGGCTAAGAGAAGGATCCTGCAAATGCTTGTACTTGTAAGTAGTTCTTATTCCCTTAACACATAAGCTTGAGGTGCTTGAAAAGTGCAATTCACTTCAGTTGGACCTCTCAAGTGTTTAAATTGGATGCACACTTGGCATTCTGCTGGGCTGGCAGGCCTAACCTGGTGTTTTCAGTGGAAATGAGGAATGCATTTGATTATCCTGAAGAGAAGCAATTCCCAGGACAAAGGGATTAGACTGCAGGAAATTCCTACTCTAATGGGGAAAAACTAAATTGCTACATTTATCCTTAAAAGTTTCAAAACATACAGTATTTTCAGCAGCACATTATGTGAGTTTATTCTTATTTTAAAATACTGGGAAGGAGTTGAGCTGTTTCCTCTTCCCTGAGTGATCCCACTGATGGGGAGAAAATCCCATAAGATCAGTGGTAATAGGACAGGGCTGAAGTTGCAGACTTGAGCCTCCTCCAGTAATATATGGAAATAGGAAGCTTATTTGCCTTTCCTCACTGCCCCATATCTGTATGGCTTTGGCTTCAAAGCATCTCTGTCACATCTGTGCAAGAAGAAAAGTACACTCAGTTCTTTATTCATGGTTTCAGGATAATATTTTAGTGTTATTTTCCAGAGAAAAAGAGCACACATTGCTGAAATGTCAATCCTGCTTGATACAGTTAAGGCTTCTACATCAATGCAAGTAATTCAAGCCACTATAATATAACAAAATGCTGGATTATACATGTTTGGTCCTGTCCCCTTATTCTGCTTCTTAGAAGTGGAGGAGGACAAGGTCTGGTGGTGGTTTGCTTTGTTTTTTTGGAAGATATTTTAGTAATCTGTCTGCATCGCATTTGGAAATGCAATTAGCTTCATATATTTGGACTGTTCTGTGCAGACATCAGGTGCTAAGGAAGAAGTGCTAAGAAAATTCACAAAAGCTTTTGGCTCCCTTGCAGAGCAGCTGGCTGAACAGATAGAGGGTTGGGGTTTCTTTTTGGAAGTGGGCAGGCCTTTGAAGTCAGTTAAATAACTCTCCTGGTTTAGATTCAATTTTCAGTCAATTGCTGGTCAGATTAGCTGTAGGACTGCAAGTGTCTTACTGGTGATGAGCTAAAGCAATTAGATGCCTGAAGCTTGTCATCTCCTTGTTAACAGGCTCCTGGGTATGCCTGCAGCCCCCTTATTTGCTGAAGACTGTAATTCAAATGACATCTGTGAGTTATTTATAGGAAACCATTGCTGGAGCTGTAACCCATATAAAATCAGCCACTATTTTAGTTCCCTGGCTGAGACACAGTCTCTAAGTCTCTTGTGCTTTGGGATGCTCTTGACATCAAATGTAGGGTCAAGACTGACCTGTGTGTTTTGTGTTTTGTATTCAGAAATCTTTCTACTACTGAGAGTTTAAAACTCTGTTGGAATCTCAGTCCTGGGAATGCTGGGTATAATAAATTGAGAAGGGTGCAGATATAAAAGGGGTGAGGGGCAGGCTCAGGACCCTCTGCTAGCAGAGAGCCACCAGCCAGCCATGCAGGGCCAGAGTTTCTCAGAGGATATTCACACACAGCTCATAAGGAAAGCATTCGGGCACTGGGAAGGAAATTCAGTCACATCTCTGCTCATTCAGCTGCAGAGATGGAAATGCTGGGTAACAGCAACATTAACTGTGAGAAAGGAGCTGTGTCTGCCCTGTCACTCATAAGCAGACACATTTTCTCTGCTTGTTGAATTCATCCACTGGTGTCATTACTCTGTGGCTGGTGCTGCTCCTCCTGTCTCCACAGCGGCACCAGATCAAAATTTCCCTTCCTCCTGCACCATACAGGAATAAATCACACCAGCTCAGCTATTCTAGTCCACAGTGACACCTCCTGGGTTAACCCTACAGAAAAAAACACGGCTAATTTTGTTACTTTTAATCATCAGATTCCCTTTTCATAACTTCCCCTTCATTCCCATTCCAACTCCTTCCCCCTTAAAAAATTACCTGGAAAGAAATAATCTTCTAGTCAGACACAGATGTTTAAGTTTGAGCTGAACAAATTTAATTAGTGCATAGAACTAAAAACTAGAATTGTGTCAGCCCCTTGGTCTTAATATGTATTAAAAGTGTTATTTAGGAACAGGTGTAATTTACTTCATAGCATAAAATTGATCAGATCACTGCATATGAAAATGATTCAGGAATGATGAGATTATGGTAATTAATTAATCATACCTAAATGTATGTTTAAAGTGACGCTTGACAGAGAAGAGCCAAGAAGTTCAAAATTAATCATTAATCCACACAAAATTGCATAGATATTTTTGCATATCTTCCGCATCATTTTTGCAGATCTTTCACAGTTCTTTACAAATACTAATAAAACAAATATGATTTGACTAGGGAAAGTAACCTTAAAAGCTTATTGGGATCATTTCTTATTACCACAGTGTTATCTCTGGGATAAATGTGTGTGTGTTCTGCACAGGGAGATGCCAGATTGACACATCCATTCAGGAGTGCCAAGCTGTGTTCACCCTGACTGCTGTATTGCCTCCAGTGAGAGGTTCTGTCACTGGATCTTAATTAAGCCTACTGTAGATAAAGCTCAAAGCAGACTGAACACAGCACATCCTTCATTGCTACAGTCATCCCTCGGTGACATCAGGAGCCAGAAGGGGAACCACTTGTTACTCATAGGGAGAATCTACTTGTGACTTCATATTGCAAAGCATTTAGGCTGTTGTGATCACCTCTGAAAGCCTCAATCAACCATTGTTATCTGTTTATCATTTCTCATTGTTGAGAAAGTGAGAATTATATATGTGTTTTATGTGTTCATATACTGATGTGTCTATGCATTTCCTAGGAGTCCCATCTCCTACTCTAACAGAGGTCTACCCAATGCATTGGATGAAGTCTAGAAATTAACTTCACCCCAGTCAGGTAGTTCCAACTCTCTGCCATGGACAGAGACACTTTCCACTATTTTGTGTTGCTCAGAGCCCCATCCAGCCTGGCCTTGAACACTTCCAGGGATGGAACATCCACAGCTTCTCTTGCCATCCATTTCCAGTGTTTTACCATTCTCATATTTTTTTTTTCCCCACAAGCACATGGTAATATCAGGAATAATGTCTTATCTTTCGTAAATCCTTTGTTTCTTGAATCTGAATTTTGCTTCGGTTGCTATAATTCTTTTCTGCGCTTGAAGGATGAAAAGCATGAAAACACAAAAAATTCATTGCTGAGCATGAATATCAAAATAAACTAACGTAATTAAGATATGTCCAGGAAGAAGAAAAACCTCAAACAAAGAACAAAAACAAAAACAAACAAAAAAAACTCCAAAAACCCCTCCAAAACAAAAAGCAACAAACTCCAAAACAAAGAAACAAACAAACAAAAACCAAAATGGAACAAAACAAAAAAGCCACAAAAACAAATACAAAACAAAAAACAACCAACCAAACAAAAAAACTTAACAACAACATTAAAAAACCACAAAAAACCCAAGCAAAAAATACGCAAAAATTCACAGAACCACAAAACCAAAAAACCTACAGAAAAAACAACAAAAAAACCCCCAAAAAACTCAAACCAAAAAACCCCCAAAAGCAATAACAGGTAAAACATGATATGAAAACAAACAAACAAAAAACCCCAAACAATGCCAAACCTTACACTCAGCAATTTTAAAACCAAAATATCTAATTGGGAGCTTCTTAACATTTGAACTGGCAGTCTAGGGAATTATTTGAGTTTTTGATAAACCACTTTACTCTCTTTCCATCTACTCACGTAGCATCTATGGAGAAAAATTGGTGAAGGAGCTGTGGGGGTGAGGCAGACACAGATTTTTTAGCTCTGGCACAAAAATTCCACTCCATTAATTTCTTTGTCATCGTGTGCATGGCAGCCAGCAAATGGCATTGGTACATGGCTGGTATGGTAATAATATTAATATTTATGTTCTGGATGACAGGACAGTGGTTTGGAAATTTAGGAGCATTGGAATTGGCTTCCAAGCTTTCCTGCCAGATAACTGTGAAGCCTTCAAAGGTTGTTCCAGCTATTTTCCCAGGTCCAAAACAATTTCTCTTTTTAGGTGTTTGGGTTTTTTTGGAAGTCTTTTCTGCTTAATCTGTAAATTGTCCATAGTGGAGAATGTCTTGTTATGCACAGAAAGGGGTCTTGATCTCAAAGGAACTCCAGGATTCACCATGATTCAAAAATTCAAATAAAATTGATCTCATTTATTTTGTCCCTGCTTAACCTGGTTTTGTGTATGGGCAAAGCATCTCATTTGGTGAGCACATTTTGAAAACGAGAGCTGTCTTCTGAATTGTTTTCAGCTGCTGATTTCCATCCATTTTATGGTCACCTAATGATAAAAAGTGAGCTTCATTTACAAAACAGAATTGTTTGGAAATCAGACTAATGCATCTGGTGTCAGTTTCCAAAATATTTATCATGTGCTGCAGTGGCACACAGCCTGGTGTGGTCAGTGTAGTGTGGTTCAATATTTTGTCCATAGGAGTGTAAAAATTCAAGAGATCCATAAAAAGATTTGACGTAGTAATACTGGCAACACACCCAACTACATCCTTTCAAAAGACATTTCTAGAGTTTGGTGCATAGAATCTTGGTAAACAAAGTTAAATGTTTGATTTTACCACAATGGTTTTGTTTGAGCTATTTGGCTCTGCATATTAGTAAGATCTCATAAATCACTTGACTATAATTCAAAAATTTCCAAGCAAAGACCAGTGGTGTATAAAACACTTCAGTTTCATACAGAAAATAACTCCAAGCTTTCTGTAGCAACTTCCTTCCCTCATCTCATGTTAAACCTTTGTGCAGTGAGCACCACAAAACCAGTTCTCTCTGATTTGCCTCTGTTTTTAGCATCAGATCTCACTTGTGCAGCCAGCACTGCTCACAACAGCCCAGACAGAGCTGAAATTTAGGCTTTCTGTTCCAGATGCAGAAACAAATCCAAGATGTGATGAGCTTGGCACTGGTGCTGGAGAAAAGCAGCAGTTTCTGCACTGAGTGTGAGCAGAGGTGTGAGTGGAAGGTGTGTTTGGAGTCCAAATGCTGGAGACTATGATCAGAAGATAAGGATCCCAGGATGAGAAGTCCATAAAAAATGGACTAAATCTGGTCAAAGGTGATAAAAGAAGATTTAAAATCTCACACATATGCTTTTCATGTGTGTTCATGAACTTGCATATGCAGCAGAGCACAGATCACCTCTGGAGTAATCTTTGTCATTTGGGTTGAGTTGTTTAGTGAAACCAAACAAAAAATGTCATGCAAAAGCAAGGAGATGGAAAGTCTCATTCATGCACTGTAGGGCCTAGGCCATCCATAAATTCTCTACTCATTATTTCTGAAAAATTTGCAGCTTCCCTCTTACCAGCTTTGATGATTGTCTTCCAAAATGAGAAACATCCCTGACTGTTTAGCATAGGAAGGAAGAGTGTTAAAGTCTAAGTGATGAAATAGCAGACAAAGTTGATGCCAGGGGCAGGCTGCTGAAAGTCTCCCCTATAATTATAAAATTATACAAAAGATAACTTCTTAATTTGGCACTGATTATTTTTTGACTTCATAAAACTAGAGGGATAATTCATTTGTTGCCCTTTTCTGCTATTTTTAATTAGGTATTCTCAAGAAAACCCTTCTTCAGCATCAAAGTTGTTGTGAAGCAGGAGTAAGACAAGCTTTTTTTTTCTCCTCTTAATTATTTTAGGTAATGATGGCAGGATACTGAAAATTTTTCCTCGATGGGGAAAAACTTCCTGCAATTTCAGAGGACCGCAACCTACATAAAACTCCTGCTAAAGGTGCATAAAGGTAAAGCACAGTTAAACCAAATGTAACTCCCATCACAGACCCACAGATGCAAGAACAAAATGTGACACAGTGTCCTGGTGCCTTCAGCACAGTGATGTCCTACAGGATGTCTGGCAGGCACCAATCTTTACACTCTAGTGACCAGTGACAGGACAAAGGAATGGCCTGAAGCTGAGTCAGGAGAGATTTAGGTTGAATATCAAGAAAATATTTTGGTTGGACACTGGAACAGCTCCCCAGGGAAGTGGTCACAACACCATGCATGAGAGAGCTCAAGGAGCATTTGGGCAATACCTTCAGGCACAGGGTGTGACCCTTGGGGTGTCCTGTGCAGGGCCAGGAGCTGGAGACAATAATCCTGATGGGCCCGTTCCAAATCAGCATTTTCTATGCTTCTATGATTCTGTAACCTCCCTGTCTATTCATTTTACAGTAAGCACTGGATAAATTGCATCAACAGCCCCTGAAGCTGAAACAGAGGGGTCTCAATTCCAGGATGCCACCCCAAGAGATTCTGACTCACCCCAGCCTTCTGCTTTCAAAAGTCTTGCACGTCTTTCTGCACCCTCTATAAATGTAGGTGTCACCGCCTCCTCCTCCTCCTCTTCTGCCTCCTCCTCTTTCTCCTGATATTTTTCAGAAAAATGCCTATCATCAGCTCTGAAAAAAAGTCAGTGCTCTCTTTCTGAGTGTGCTCATCACAGTGCCCCCCCCCCAAAGAGATGCACGGTGGAGGAAAGCTCTGCTGATGTGTCCTGGGCAGACCTGGCAGTCAAACACTGAGCCCTGCCAAAGTGGTGGCAGCTTTGGAGACAGCTCAGAGACTGCCAGGCATGCTGGGAATTATTTAGTGGAGACAGAGGTGTGAGCAGATTTTCAAAATCTAAATATTTATAGACTTACTTATTCCATGCAGGTGACCTGAGAACAAAGTGATCCAGTGAATGACTGAAAACTAATGACCTGGAGTCACACCAGGGTATTCTGAGCATCCAATTTAGTGCTTAATCACAGGTACTCTCACAGATCAAGTGGGACTTCAGGCTTGCACTTGCATTGCCAAATTGCAAGTCTCCACTCTTTTAACTTGACACATGTCTAATAAAAAAAATGCACGTGAGGAATCAGAGTGATGCTCATCTTGAGTGTGTGTTCTTACATTTGACTCTAATTTTCAGTTTCTTTCCAATTTGTTTCACTGGATGTTGGGAATAAAAATGTTTCTGAGGCACTGGTTATAGTCATCCCTCTATTGTCAGAGTCAGGGAGAGTACAGCTGAAAGCAGAGAAGAACATTTGGAATCCCCAAGTAAAAATAAATCAGTTAAAAGTCTAAAAAATAGTGAGCAAATATCTGTCTTGAACAAATAAATGAAAAATTACTTCATGAAATTATAAAAAAACAAATTATCTTTATCTGCTTATTTTTTAACATCCTTTGGGTTTAAAATAAATATTTTAAATGTTGTTGAAATTGCCACTGAAAGAGGGACAATGAAAGGAAGAGCAGGTCTGATATCAGCTTCCTTTTTGTTAATACAATAAATTATTTCAATGGAAAAATGCCTTCTTATGTGTCCCCACTATTCCCATCTGAGATATTAAAACTAGAGAAAATGTTGTCAAAAACCAGTGTCAGAAATGTGTCCAAAGCAAATCATTGTAGTTTTTCTCATTTTCAGCTGTTTGTCATTAAAAGGATGAATTCCAAAAGGCTTTCAAATTTTTAATGTAGGTTTTATGTATAAAGACTTAATAGGAGAGAGTAAAAGAATCCCAAAGTAACTCTACATCTCAAAGAAAGTATACACAAATTAAAGCTCTAATTTTCCACTGATGGGTTTGTTCTACAGAATTGCATGGGCTTCATTACAAGGTAGTCAAGAGTCATAATTAGAATCTACTGAATAAGGGTAATGCAGGAAAAAATTACTGTCCTTTTTCTTATGATCTCAAAGAAGCTCAGAGTCAAATATTAGTTATTCTGCTGCAAATTAGAAGCACTCTAAGCACATGAGTGGAAATGAATATAAAATTGGTCCTACATGTTAGTCCACTGCTAATAACCCCACGTTACAAAGCCCAAGGTCTTTTCCTAATAACTCTGGATGTAAAACCTGCTGTTCTCTGCATGAGGGGGACTAATGAGAGCTTCTGCCCTGCAATTTGAGCTCCTGCATTGCCCCACTTCTCCATTTCAGACTATGGTGTGGAGCCATTGCACTCTAAGTTCTTTCCTGCAGTACCACCAAGGTGCCCATGGACCCCAAATCCTCCACTACCCCTCCAGCCAAGGACAGTTCATGCTGCTGTCCCTGGGTGCTACATCCCTCATTATCAACTCAACCATTCATTCATTGAGACTCACAGAAAATATTTGAAATTTAGAAAAGTCGAGTGTGGAAAAAATTTCTGTCCAGGTACTAAGTTCTATGGTTTTTCTGAGAAAAAAAAAAATTGTAATTATTGAATATTAAATTTTCTCTCAGCAGAAACCACTATAGGCATTATTTTGGTAATAGTATTATTTTCTAGTAATTTTTACAAGACTTTCAAATGTGTTCATTTTTTTGTTTAACAGTGTATTAACCTCAAATGAGGAATCTCTGGAAAACAACTCCTTGATTTGTATAACAAACAACGTTACCTCTACAAGTGTACAAAATATAAATTAACCTTGTTTTTCAAAGCTAGAATAGTAACAATTCTATGAGGTTTGGTATCCTCTGTCTAATTCCAGCACATATCTCTTAATTTAGTAATTTCAGGGTATCCACTTGCTGCATAAGTGTTTATTGAAGACACACGTTTTCTTATTTTACATTTTTCTGCCTCTGAGAGCAAAAATTTGCCCAGAGTCTCATTGCATTTTAAGACATTATTTTCTTAAATTGCATTTCATGTTTCTTTAGAACAGTTTCTCCTGTTATCTAAATGAATAAATCACCAAAAAAGACTGATAGGTTTGAGTGAATCTTTTCACTTATTTTGATTCTGAGAAACCAAGAGCAATTTTCAAATCCTTCTTTGTTCCATTTACAAATATATATAGCTTAAGAAGACATTAAGAGTTTTTGGTTGGGTTTTTTTAATCAATCTTTGGCCACGAGGGTGGAATTCATTGCACTAAATTTTAGGTATTTAAAAATTAGGCACTGACTTCTGAACTACTCAGCGTAGGCTGGATGTTCATTCATTGTGAATGAAAGAAAAAGATGCTTCAAAGGGTGATTCATCTGACCTGAGTTACCTGTTTTAGGCTGAAATGTTTCTTGAATGGCTGTTTCTCTCCACTGGTGTGCTAAGAGAATTCATTCTTTTTAAAGAATCACAGCTATGTTTCATGTCCTAGGCATGTATTTAAAAAATTACCTCCCTGGCCCAGCTTCTCCATCTTTCAGTGTGGGAATTTTAAAATTCTACCCGACTTCACAATGGTGGAAGTAGTAAATCTCCTGCTAAATTCAGCAGAGAAATGTCTGGACAAGATTATTTTTTAAACCAAGCAATTTATGCATTTGTCTGCACACAACTCATGTGCATTTTTTTTTCTTTCTATTTAATTTGGAGCAATTTGTGAAAACTAATTGAGTTAGTTAAAGCATTAAAACATTGTAAAACCTACTGTTTGTTTCTTGACTCAATTGTTAATTCCAGCTTCTACAGATGAAAACAAGCCTGAGCAAGAGCTTAGGTGTTATCAGAACTCAGTGAACACTTATCTGGCTGGATCCTCCATTTCTCAGCAGTCATTTTTGTAACCTAACCCATGTATAAAATGCTTTTGAACAGAAGGAGTGCATTAAAGTGAAAGAAGGTCACCATTTAAATGGATTGTAAAGTGGGAATACTTCACAGTAAGGGTAAGAAAACAATGGAACAGGTTGCTGAGTTGTGCATTATTCCTCAGTGGTCATGGCCAGACTGTGTGGGTCTTTGGGCAACCTGATTTAGTGAAATATGGAAAGGTGCCCCTGTCTGTGGCAGGGGGGTTGGAGTAGATGATCTTTTTATTGTCTCTTCTAAATCAAACCATTCTGTGATTCTATAACTCTATGAATTCTTGTGACTTTTGTCAGATGAGGATGTTCCACTGTAAATATTTTGAAAAATCCACAGTTTTAAAGGTGGTGGTACTGCACTTGCCTCACTTATCCAGCCCTGCCAGCACCAAAACTCAAGATGCATTTTCAGGTGAGGTCCCACAATGTCAGATTTGAACACCACAGAGGCAGCTAATGTTATGCTACTGTAAATAGGTGGGTATTTTCCTTTTTAAAGCTTGGATTTAAGTGCCATAGAAATTATAATGGTCTTTAAAGAGATGTAGTGAACTGTGTCCACCCAAATCACTGAAACTTGTAGGTGTCAACATAAATAAATTCCACCTTGCTCCAGGGATTTTTACAGAACTTAAAAGATATTAAGAAAGTGGTGAAACTCATACTGCACTCAAATTATTTATTGAAATTGGCACATAAAGAGGTCTTCAGTGTGGATAGTGAGGAAAGAGAGAGACCATGTGGTCCTCCATGCCATTTTTTCAGGCTCTGTTTGCATTGTCTTCACCTCAGCATGGGAAAGCATTTGAGCCATCAACCATGTCTTTACCTCTTGTCACCACATTGATCACCTAATTTTCTCCAAATATTCACTTGAGCCTCCTTCAGTTCATTTCCCCAAATTGCATTTGTATAATGCCTGAGTAATAAAAGTCAGCAGAATGATGGAATTTCACCCTTTTGCATTATCATTGAAAAAGACATTACTATTCCCTTATCAAAAATATCCATCAGCCTAATTACATCCCTTTTCTTCACAAGGTTTTAAAATAGGATACCTAAGTATGATAGGCAATGCAGACTTATTATTTAATGACCATAGGGGAGATACATTTTGATTCATTTTCTTATGTGTTAAAAATTTATGACAAACATAAAACCCAGTTATAGCAGCTACCAGGATCATTTGTAATGGTCATAATTTTATTTAAATCACATATAGATAAAACATTATGTACATTTTAAAGCATTATGCCATTTTGAACCACTTGGGGAGACAGTCCTGTAGGATGGAAATAAAGCAAGCAGTAAGAATAATCTTAGCTGAAAAATACATGAATTCTGAAACTTGGCACCTAAAACTTTAATATCTTTTTAGCCTTTTTTAATGCAATTCTTTCCCAATTTTAATCATCTCTCTAGTATTATTTACTTTACTCCAGTTTAGTTTAAAACTTTTGATACTGATTTTGTTATTGGCTTTGTAATAAGATCTTGCTCTATCTGATTCTTTCCCCACCAGTTTTATTTGTCTCACAATTTATAACTTAAGAAGAAAACAAAGCCAATAAGAAATGGGGGGAAAAAAAGAAAAAAATTTTGACAGCATAGATCATTGGAGAGCAGGACATCTACTTCAGTCCAAACCAGGGGAAAGTTTTTACATTAAACTGGAATTGCTATTCCTATCCTATTTGTGGGCATCCTAAAAAATTTTAAACCATGCCCAGATGGTTTCTGTTCCACTGGAAATTATGTGAATAAATTGTCCTCTATTGCAAAAGTTAGTCCAGGAAAATAAAAGTCTGAAAAATACAGAAATTTTTTTAAAGTGTAAAAGACATTTATCGTGGAATTTTCCTATAAATAAGGATGGTGAATTTGCTTCCTTCCTTACAGAATCCAGTTTAATAGATCAGTCCTGGTTAAATCATTGATAATGTCTACTTTCTTTCCTGGAGAATTGCAGTTCCAAATATTTTTAGTTTTTTCACTTAGTGTTTATTTAAAAGGAAAGTACAGCAGAAAATGCAGAGGGATTTGTAAATTTTCTCTTCAAAATACTTGAATTTCCACTTTAAATAGCCAGTTGCCACTGTATTTGAGAAGGGAAATAAACATATACAAGGAAAAACACATAGAAGCTGTCTTATAAGCAGCTTTCAGGATTTATAGGGGAGTAATTTCCCTACAAAAATTGATTTCTCTTTTTCAGCAAGTTAGGCCATGGCCCTTTATGTTTAAAAAGATCTTCCTCTCTCAAAGACTCTCGCAAAAACTGAGGTTTGGTTTCTGAGCCTTGACTGATACAAAATGGTGGAACAAGCTGTATTTTCATGTAGCCATGAACAAGCTGTGGATCAATCCAATTTTTTAAAATATTTTTAAATGTACTCTCTGAAATTTTTGACAATATTTTCAAATAGATGCCAGTTACCAATACAAGGATATGAAAGAAGCTCTTAGAAGGAAAGAAATGGCAATTGTATTAAGCACAGAATCCAAATGGAAAGTAGTTTGAATGGGTTACAAACTGATAATTTCTATATTTCTATGAATGTACATGTGTGTTGGCAAGTTAGAATTTGGGCTAATTCTGACTTGGACAAAGTCAGTCTTATAGCCTTCATTGGGCAATTTTGTAGTGCCATGGAAATACAGAATGAGCCTATTGAAAAAAAAAAATCTCTTGTTTTGTAAATCATGGCTTTTCTATCATATTTTACATCAGGCAACTGCAAATTCACTTGAAATTTATAAGAGAAATTATAGAATTTAAAATTAATTCTAAAAAGTTTCTCTCTTCTTTTTTGTGGGAGACAAAAGTAGTAAGGTACAGATGATCTATGATGCAACATTATAAAAGTAAATTATGACCAAAGTCTTCTCCCAACTTCCTTTATTTTTTAGAGTAATACAAAAACATAACCTTCACTCACTCTGTTTTCCTGCTCGATAATATTTTGCAGGTGAAGGACTTTTCTTCTTTGGGGATTACCCCAAAATGAATGTTTGGGATATTTTTCCTTCTTTATAGTTTTATTTTCTGTCATAAGTTTCCTTAGGGAACCCTGAAACTCTAATAGTTAGATGTTTTATCTAAGACAGATGACAGGGTTACTTCTCTGTGACTCGTGAAAGATTTTTGTGCAACGGCTGAAATTTATGTTGAGGAATTTTTTTTATATTTCAGCATAAATTATATGGAATTACCTGAAATAACTTTGACAAGTATGAGTTTGCATAACTAACAATAACAAGGAAAAATTACTAGGAAGTTACTTACATTTGCAATACTTTTCTGCAATATATATGAGTCAAGTACCTATATTGCTTGTTTCGCTCCCATCAATATTAATTACAGCAATAAAAATGACTCCGTTATTGCTGTCCTGAAAAGATGTTAATGATGTGGTCATCACTGAAATAGCTAAATTGGCTAATGTGATGGCACAATAAATTCAGACTATAATTGGGCTGATTCTCCTTTCTCTGACATCTGTGTAAATTAGCAGCTCCCAAAGCATAAAACTCACACAAATGAGCAAAGATCCAGATCTTTGCTTTATATCTGTGGAGACCAGTTTGTAACAGTTAGGTAATTTTAGTTAGTCACTCTGCACTTTTGTGCTGTATTAGCTGGCATTTATATTCCATGGACATAGCCACCTGCATCTCAGCCTCTTCAATACCTAAATTACTAATGTACTAATATTCTTGCATCAGTTAGATTTTCCAGCAATTCACCAGAAAGTATTTCATGATGTATAAATATAATCGTAGGAAAAATAGCTTTATATATTGCATGTACTGAATAGCTGTAAAAAAATTATTTTAACTAAATTCACATTTATAAACATAATTCTTTAAACCTTAGTAAGGAAGCCACAAAACATCTACTTGCCCCTCCTGTTTCTTTTATTTTAACTACATGACTGTTTTTCTACAAGGTCCCAGGTTTGTTTAGAGAACACACTGGAAAGTCAATTACTGATGAACAGCAAGACAATACTTTGGGTTTCTTATTTCATTCCATTTTCTCAAGTTTAATTCACTGTGCAATATTCAGACTTTTTGCTCTAAAGACAGTGATTGATTTCTTCCCAGCATTTCCACAGTGCTTCTTCTTTGTATCATCCACGAGTTTCATCCATTGAGTTTTTGTGCATAGCATTTCTATTAGACAAAGAGATTACAGTACTTAGAGAAGGACAAGATGAGGCAATGGTTGACCTGGTTTTACCTTACTTATTTTAGTTGCATAACTTTGGTACCTAAGACAACAGTTTATTAATTTCAGATTGGATCTATTGTTAGTTAAAAGAAGAAGGATCTTTGAAGAACAGCACAGATTTTAAATGAGTGCCTCTTTGTTTCAGCTACTAAAGGAGCAGAACAGAACTATGATTCTAACTCTTACAATGCCAAAAATTCACAGTAGATTGGGATATATTGAAACTCCTGTTTACCAGTGAGTTATGCAAAGCTTAATTTCTCCTGGGAATAAGAAAAAAGGCCACTTATAAAGTGCATCTGGTTCCTTAACTTTATTGTTTTCTTGAAGGAATGATTCTGATAATCAATATTGCTTATAAGGTCTTTGAGTTTCCCAAAGCAGAGGACCTGCAGATCCTATGCCAAGCATCCAGAAAGCATGAAACACACATTTGACAGCCAACAGTAGGAATTTTGGTTTAAACAATGTGCCTAGGAATAAAGAAGGCATTCTGCAGAAGTAGCTCTGGGCTTGGGTCCCCCGCAGATACATTTCAACTGCCTCTGTCAGTTGAAGTCTACTCTCTAACATGTTATACATATTCCAATTTCTGTTAAAAAAATAAAAAATCTAACAGCTCATTAAACTGAACAACCTTCACTTATCCCCAGAGCCTGGCCCATTTCTGGACCCTGGCACGTAAGAAATTGAAATGGAGAATTCAGCCACTAACACGCAGTAGCTGAAATACTTTGGCACTTTGCAGTTTTTCACTACTTGACGCCCCTTGTCAAAACATTAAGGGGGATGTAGAGCAGCAGCATGTCATTATGTAACATTTTTACACATCATATTTATAAAGAGTCAAACACATTTTATTCTTGATCTAGAACTCTGCAAATTAGATGCCACTGACAGTTTGACTGCAGACTTGGAGTCTGAGCACTGTCATGCTGTTCCCGGTTGGCATTTATAGTTGGCTACTCCATCGAAGCTTGGGCCATTCTGCTCAGGTTTTCAAGGCAAGACAGAAGCATTGAAACTTTTCACCACTTTCTCTTGCTTGTTAATTAATGCCTGCACAGTGCTTTGAGTATGGGCTGTCAGAATTCTGTCTTTTATTTCCCTGGTGAAAAAGCCTGGAAAACACAATCGTGGATGCCCTACAAACCATCCTAGATGGGAAAAAGAAAAGCCAGAGATTAAATCACCTGAGACTACAACCTTTTAAAAAGTGCATTTATATCATAGTATTATGATACCAGTACAGGTTATTGCTCTCGTGATTTTAGGTTAAAGAGATTTTTGTCATTTAGCCTGCTCAGGTTCAGCAAAAGTGCAACAACACAGGCCTCAGCAGCCAGTGCAAAGCCAGCCCCAAAGCATAGGAAGGTAATGATCAAGTTATTGAACTTTTGAGCTAAAGGTATATACCTGACAGATCTTACTTTCCCTCCCAGAAGTTGTAATTGTGCCTGGATCATGTCCCAGAACATCCTCCTGGTAGCTGGAGTTTGTAATATACTTCTCTCAGCTCTGACCATGCTGCTAAATGTTCCCTGTCCTGAGCATCTTCCTGAGCTCTGAATGAGTCAGCCACACATTGCAGACACTTTGGGGGTTCAGAAGGTCCCTTATAACTGTTGTTAAAGGTATCCACTGTACTCATTCTCCAAAGTCTTAACCTTAGTAAATTATTAGTTTTCCATACAGACTAAATGGCACACATGTACAGGAAAGGATCAAGCCCTCTGTAATGATCTTAAATAGGAATTTATCTGCCTGTAACCCAAACTCATCATATCTCCTTCCCAGAACTGCATGCCTCTAAATTCACTATGCATTTTCTATTGAGATTTTTCTGGATGCCAAAAATAAGGCACAGTATTATAGAGAAAAAGGTGTTTTCTAATGAAAATACCACTGCAATGCAGATTAGGAGAGGCAACAAAGCCAGGAAGGATCATAACAGAGAAAGTCTCTATGAGAAATCACATTAATTCCTGACTTTCCTGTTTGTCATCTATTTAAAAGGATAACTGTATCTATTGCATTCCCTAATTTATGTGGTCATCTGAGGGTGGCAAAAGCTCTTGCAAGTGGTTAGTTCATCAATTATCTAAAGCTCTTTGTGTCAAGGCTCAGTGAAACCAAAGGCAAAATAATTTATCCTTTTCTGCTAATTTCAAAGTAACAAATACTGTTTCATGCTTCTTTCTACCAGCCACTGTACTCATGCAACTTCTGAGATGATCTATCACTTATTGAAGGCCTAAATACACACTTATTTGATAAATTTGGAGTCAAATATACAGAAATATGGTTAGAACTTGTTATTTAGAGAAACTCTTCCAATTTATGGGAACACATTTACAATAAAAGACAGATTTTAAAGATAGAGGGTGTTGATTTGTTTTTCCGTATGAATTACTTCAAGTCCCCAGACCCCAGAATTATGTTGAAAGCTCAAGTGTATCTAATATTCATAAAGAATTGAATGCTTTTTTAGAAGTGTAAAATCATGGCTTTACATAGAGGCAAACTTTACCTTTATCAGTTCAGCAGTCCTAATCTTGATCTCCTTATTTGAAGAATTGTGGAAAAGGGTGCACAAAAGGGTGGGAAAAACAAGAGCATAATTAGACAGGGAAAATGTTTGCCTCTTGATTTTATTATCCTTGCTCTTTGGAAACAAAAATTACTTTACATTTACTCACAATGGAGCAAGATCCTGCTCAGCTGTGAAATTCTCCCCGCAGAAATCTTGCACAGTAAATAATGCAGCACAAGGTAGTGACAATGACACGTTGGAGCTTCGTTTGAATGCACGCTGTGCTTTGTGTGTGGTGCAGAATTCAATGGACAGCAATTTGAAGGGGGGAAGAGGCTTGTTTGTGTTCACATTACATAATCCACTTGCTTTTGTTGTTCTCATTCTAGGCATTTTGTCCAAAGATGTTCTGCTTCTCATAAAGTGCATTCAGCCTTATCTGGAGCTCAGAAGCCTAAGGCTTTGTTGCAATAGTCATTTATAACTTAACTATAAAAAAAAAAAAAAAGATAGCTGAACAGGAAAACACTTCTTCAGTCATAAATAAATAGCTCATTTGTACCTGGGGAGGAGAAGAATAGCTTTCAAAGAGCTTTCACTTTAAAATCATGACTTCCAGGTAGAAGCAATTGGAAGAAGGCTCTCTAAAACAAGATTCATGCCATTTGTTGTTGAAAGCACATTGTTAAGATCTCCAAAATTGCTCTGGGATTTGAATACCTTTGTGAGTTTTAGGTGTCCCACTTGGAATTAATCTGAAAGGAGTCCTTATAATACTAAACATTTCCAGCTCCCTGAAAACCAGACATCTCTGTCAACCATCTAGAAATGGAAGAACACAAAATTCTTGCTTAAGAGAAAATGAGTGGCAGCTGCAGATGGAGAAGCATATTCATGTGGGATAATTTAAGCCTTTGAAATACAATGGAGGTAAAGAAAAGAAATCTTGATATGTATCATTTGAACTATGCAAGAACAATTTTTGACCTATTATCATTATTGATTTTGTGCTCAGAAGCTGATTTCAGATAAGGACCTAGCTATTAAAACACGAAAATCAGAAAATTTGCCATGTTTATGATGACACTGCTATGACTGTGTTTGATATCAGATATATTGGTATGAAACTAAAACACTGATACAGCTTTTTCCATATATATGAATAAGCTTCAACCACAAAACTACATAGCATCATTGGGTTTGGATTGGAAGGGACATTTAAGAACATCTTGTTCCAAACCCCTGCCATGGGCAGGGACACCTTCCACCAGATCAGGTTACTCCAAGGCTCATCCAACCTGACCTTGAACATTTCCAAGGATGGGGCAACCAGACATCCTGTGAGTGCAACCATTTCAAATATGATGCTCAATGATATAGCAACATCATAGTTGAAATGAAGAATTTTTTGTGTTTACAAGACCTCACATATTAGTTCCAGACAGAGAGGAAAATTATTCGAAAAGGTTTCACTTTCAAAAACCAGGAGAAAACCCTAAATTCTATTCCCCCCAGCATGTGCAAGTTTTGCAAGACATATTTCCATTCGGCAGAATTTTTTTTTGGTGTTTGGGGCGAGGAAAAGGAAGAGAAGGGTCATCATTCACACAGTGGAACTGAATTAGAACCACATATAAACAAGGAGTTTTTACTAAATTTTATTTGAGGCTGGTTTTGTGCTAAATGACCTGCTTTGCTGATCTCTCAGATCATCATCCATGTTACATTTGAACATTTCCAAACCTCCTGAATAAACAGAGATATTTTCCCTCGCTTTTCTGTTATTAATCTTGAAGAATACTACCAATTTCCCCAGCACTCAAGTTGCCAGGAGCAGAGAAACTGCCTGAATTCTCCAAAGCTCATGCTGAAATGCAGCATTTCTCCACTCTTGAATTCTTTTCAGTAGGTGTTGAAATCTTTTCTAGTAAATTGCATTTTACATGTTCAAAACTTCAAAAGAAGGTGTTAATATAATTGATATATGATAAGTTTGACAGTTGATGTCATTATATGAGTTTCACTCAGCAGCCTTCTGAAGCAAAAAATAATTTTAAAACCTGTTTTCCTAAGGAAAGGAAGCTTATGGCTTTAATGATGAAATAACTTCTTAATGACCTGCTCTAAATCCATAAAGTCCTAGTTCATGTCCCAATAGTCAGCATTTTAAAGTGGATTACATGTAACTATTCTGAGTCTCATATTTCTGCTTTTTTAATGGATCTTTTGTAGCAATAGAATTGTATTTTGTGGTTATATACTCTCCCTTATATTTTTATAAAATTACAAATAGGGAAACATCTTACAATTACTTACTTGACACTTTAAATTTCGTTGCCTCTCAGTGGGTATCAATAGGATGGGGACCTGTCCCAAATTACCACTTTTATGAAGTTTTTTTACAAAGCCAAATAACAGAGAAAGGCCTGGGGGTAGCCAAGAACAGACCTTGGAGCAATTTTTGGAGGGTCTCGGAAAAGGAGGTACTCCAAGTATCAATTAGATGACTCATTTCCTGCTGAAATTTTGGTCTCCAACATGTGATTTAGTTGATTTGAAAATGGTAGGATTCAAAATGCTAAAAAATGTAGGCATATTTTTTGTTTGTTTGTTTTTGGTGAGGTCTGTGTGAGACCTATGAGGAGAAGCCAAGAAAATAATAATTGATCAACAAACCCAAATGATTCTAGATATGTAAATACAAAAAGAATATCTATCATTTAGAGTCCTATATGCCAATGTAGAATTAGAGGACAAATATGACCACTAAATCCTTGGAAATATTTTTGGAACGTGTAATGTGAAACAGAGTCAGAGAGTTCCTTTTACCATCTCTCCATGTTCCTTGCTGAAACATGAACAGTGCTGCCTAATTTGCCTCCCTCTTCCTTCCAGCCTTCATTTTTATAGACCACCCTTCTGAAAACAGCAGATAGTTCTACAAATTCTAAATATAGAGGAAGCCTTTTATGCAGTCACTCTGTTGCACAGGTAACAGGGACTTTGTACCGAGATCCATCCAAAGATCAAACACGACAGAGTTATGGAGAAATCAGGAATGGATGCAGTATCAGACCTTCTCCATAAACATTGCATTGTGTAAACATTCTACAGCTTCCAAAATAAAATTCAGATTTTTTTCAGGCATAACCTCAGCCTTCACACAAACCTGTTCTTCATCTAAACTCATCTCAGTGTCACTTGGCTGTTACTCTCACCTTTGGAAGTCCTATTCCTTGTTGGTATGAAAGAATCAGAATTTAAAACCAAATGCTTGTATACACAGACCTCCAGTTAAATGCTGCATGCACATTTTAATCTTACAGTTTGTGTGCCACAGCCATCCCTGGCACCCATGAGTGTGGTGATTGTATCTCAAAGTCCTTCTTTCAACAGCTGTGAGTCATGAAGAGAGGAGGACGTTCCCCTTGTGCACAAATGAAACTCAGGAGGGATGGAGACTGCCAGACCCAGTATATCCCATGGAATTTGGCAGCATTTCTGCACTATTTACCACTTCATCCATTTTACAGCTCTGCTTATCTTTCCGTGTGCTTGAAGACAAATGATCCAAGAAGAGTAGAACCCATATTCTGTAAAGAGCATTTCTCCATCCAGTCTGCTCTTCAGGCCATGAACCTTAGGTTAGGTACTCCAATCTCTCTCCAATCTCTCTCTGGCTCTCACTTGAGCCAGACAATTCTGCTCCTGTAGGAGTACTCAGACCATGTTAGACCTCCCTGAGTAATTCAAATTAGAAATTTGTGAACTTCCAGTTTAAGAGAAATAACACATTCTCAGTGTTGCAGTAGACAGCAAGAGGAGAGAGAAGAAAGACAGATTTGCATGCCAGTGTCTTAATTTAGGTCAGGCACCAGATTGAAGGTAAGCTTGGGACAAGAAGGCCTAGGTGGAAGAAGCAGGAAGCAATATTCTAGGAAGGCAGGGAGAGCTGAGTGATCAGAGCTAGGAATGATTTACAGAGGAATGTTGTTGTTCTGTGCAGCATGCTGAAAGAATGGGTTTTTTGGGCTGCAACAGCATTTGATGGCTTAATAACATGAGTTAATTATCATTTTTATGGCTTTAATAGTGGGTTCTTCAAGCCGTAATGCTTTGATGACAAAACTACCAGTCATTTACTAAGTTTTCTCTAAAAATGTTCGTCTCAAATCCATGAAAACTTTGCTGCCTCCTCTCATTTATAATGGTGCTGGCATTCACATGGCAGATCTTTCCAAATTCCATGAGGAACAATGTGCCAATGAGAGTGTTTGTGGCCTTGTGGATTTGAGGGAGGTCAATAAGTAAGATCTTCCCCACAGCCAGCATGCCAGTGCTGGACTCCCCTCACAGGATGTTCCTGGTAGTTCACAGACACCATTCCCAGGCTCTAAGCCTGGTCCCCAAAATCAATGACATCCCCCATGAAAATGAGCATGTTGCCCTGAGACATTGCGGATGCCCCACTCCTGGAAATGTTGAAGACCAGCTTGGAGAGAGCTCTGAGCAGCCTGGTCAGAGCTGGAAGGTTCCACAGCCAATGGGAGGGGGTTGGAACAAAGTGATCTTTAAGGTTCTTCCAACCCAAATCATCCTGTGATTCTACAACTTGCTACATGCTTGTCACTGCATCAGTCACCTTTCACAGAGTTAACTTTTCAGTTACCATTCTCGTTGCACTTTCAGCAACAGCTTTCCTGAGAGAACATTTTATTATGTTGATCCCCATGAAGCAGTTTCACATATGGCACTGTCAGTGGCTCAGTCCTCTTGAAGGAATATTCTCTTAATTCTCTAAGCTGTGTGATCCATCCTGATTGCACAGCTTCAAAACCCTTCCTTGTTTATTGGGGTTTAAAGCTACCTTTTCCAGACTTCCTATTTTTCAGCCAGACCTGAAGAGAAAGGAAAACCAGAGCACCACTGGGAAAACTTGCTCTGTCATTGTGAAAATTTGACAGATTCTCAAATTACAGTGGGGATAGTTGAAGCGCTGTGGAGGAAGGCCCATGTTACAACACTAGTAAATTAAATGTACTTTTGTAGCTTTTGTATCTTACACAACCCAGCAGGAATGACATGAGGAGAGATGACAGGCAAGAACATGCCTCAGCTAAGGAGAGAGGAAAGAAGGTGAGGAAGCAGGAGGTGGTGATAGAGCATGAATAGCTTCACAAGGCATCCCCAGACAATCCAGTTGACAGAAGGAGTGGGAGTTTGCAGGCAAACTTTCTGCAGTCTCATTAGATTGGGAGCAGGCTGATGAGAGCTCTAAATAACAGGTGCTTTATTGAACAAGGGAGAGAGAACATGAAAATGAAATGAAAAAAAAAAATTATTAGGGCTAAAATTTCACCAGGATTATCAGAGGCTGAGGCTCTGACAGGGAGCAATGGTGCTCTGCCTCCTTCTGTGCCTTTGGATGTCTGTAGGCTCATGGGCAGGAGCTCAAAAGTTGTCCTGTGAACACCAGCCACCCTGCAGAGTTCTGCTCATTCTGGCAAAGAACTAGGTTTTCCCACAACTGTAGAGTTTTTGTGACTCTTCTGAGGAAGTTCTGATATTTCTTCTTCACCTTCCAAAAACATCCACAAAACTCATTCACCAAAATGCGTGAGTTCACTCCCAGGAACCACAACCTTCCATCAAGGTAAATATTTGCTTTTTGAAAAGTAGGACCTACCTATGAGGATTTTAGCTCTATGTAATGAACCAATAAAATCCTTACCCAGTTTACAAAGGGATTGTTTACAGACACAGAATAGCACAGGTATCCAGCAATTACATCAATTGTTCATCCATCACCAGTTTCTTTACTTTTCTCATGGCATCTTATATAAATGAGTAGCAGTCTTCTTTTCTTTTTTTTCCCACTTTTTTATTTTTTTAACTTTTTTCCTTTCGATACAGCAGTAGTAAAGGAATGTTAAAGTTCTCTTGTCTTCATTGGTCAGAATGAGATGGATACATCACCATCTTAAATTTGCCAGTGGCATTTTTTTATATTTCAAGCTAAATCGGAAAGAATTTGAAAATATCTCTACTTGTTTTTTAACACTGCATGGAGATTGCCTTGACAAGAAGTGGGAATTCACTTTTGCAGGAAACACTTTGTTCAGTAACTGGCAGACTTGCAGTTAGTTATATCTGGCCTTGCTAATTGGCCATAGTACCTGGTTCTCCTGAAATTCTTGAAGGCAAAGGAAAGGACTGGAGGCTGCTTCTCATCTGAGAGGCAGGATATGATTGCAGAGTTGACAAGCATTATTTAGTCTTGTTCATATCAGTGTTCAGCTACCACATCTACCAGGACTCTGAAGAAACCAAGACTTGCTACTTCATTCTGCAGCAAGTTACCACTTTGTGCCTGATTTTTTGTTTTATTTTGTGGAGGGAAGAAGAAATTAGAGTTAATTTTTCACTTGGTGGGTCTTTCCGACACATACATATACTCCTATTGACCCATTTCAAAGTTCACCACAGGGAAGTACTTTAAAATCCTGAAATTATTTAACCTTTTTTTTTTCCATTGTTACCCTTTTACACCCTTGCCTGAGGGTAGCACAATTTCACTTGCCTTTTGCAGTCTGGTTTTGTCCATGTACCCCAAGATACACAGGAATGTGGTGATTCATCTCCTCTGACTTTAGATCCTACTGCTCAGTTGCTTTGGCTACCTGTGGCTCTCTTCATAATCGCTTTAGAGACCAGAGGGCTTCAAGGTACAATTCATTTGACCTATTTTAGACACCGGCATTAGCATGAAATAAATTGCACTCCAGAAGTTCTCATTTCTCTCCCAAGAGAGCCTCAGGCGACCAGCACTCCCCCACCAGCTGCCTGTGGTGTGGCTGTCTGCAGCTGTGTTAAATCAGTCCCACCCATGAATTTCACTCAGGGCCTCCATCCACTGAAATCCATGATGAAACTCCTTTAGGCTTTGGGTACAGTTCTGCCCCATTTCATCTTGGAGAAGAAATGGATGTGCTTGCAGATGTTTTAAACACATGGTGGGCTTTTACTTTCCCAAGATTTAGGATAGCACTTTAAAGGCTCATTAAATATCTGTATTGAGTTGCTCCTGTTCACTGATCTGTTTGAAATGAAAATCAAGTTAGTGCAATAGGGTTGGAGATGTAACATTCTTCTGCAGGTTTGAAATTGTAGAGGTAATTGTTTTATTAAAATATTTGCTCTTTTGCTCCCTACAAGGTTTTTGATGGCCTGGAAGTCAGTGTAGGGCATCATGCTAGCCGTTAGTGCTTTGATTTCCACAATGCCTTTTTTTATTTAATAGGCCTGAAATATTGATTAACATTTACAGATTCAATTCCAAGCACTTGCCAGGGGTTACAGAGAGCCAGAGAGAGCTGGTTGTGCCAGTCAGATTCTGAGGTGTAATGAAATCCCCTACTGTGCCTGTCAACTTATCCAGTGTACAGGTCATTTCCCACAAGGTCTGCTGTGTTGAAAGAAGCAGTTTTCACGTGAAACATTTCATAGGGAAAGGGAAAATATGTCTCCAGTATTGTATGCTTTATCCCTTTGTCTAATATTGAATGGCCTCATTGCTTCACACAATTTTTGCCCCCAAAGCTTTCTAAGTCAATAGAAGAAGAATCTTTCAGGTGGGCAAAAGTCAAGACTCGCAGTATAAATGCTTTATTACTGTTGTCAAGGAATTTCACAGTAACTAAGGCTAGAGATAGACAAGCCCCAAAAGGACTGGAATCTCAATCCATTTTAGTTAAGTATTGAATGATTCTTTTATTCTTCCAAATATTACAAAGCTCCCTTTGAAAGATACTTACATCTTTCTTCCAATAATGTCCTCTTTCTTAATTTGTTCCAAGACCACATCTTTCCTTCATATTCAAACTCTGTTACCTATTTCAATCCAAGCCCAAATAGAATATATTCTATTCCATCCAAGTCTACATCTGATTTTCTTTTGTTTAGGATCAGGGTGCTTTTGTCTTCTTATCTCCTATAGAGAAAAGAAAGCATATGCAGAGAAATGTTTCATTTTCCCAGTTTTGCTCCTGCTACTAAATGTCAAATATCTGATTTAAAAAAGGTTCTTTTAAAGAAAGATGTCCTGTTCTTTGAGTGACTAGGATCTAATTTTAGATTGACTATAACAATAGTCTTTAGGCCAAAAAAAATCAATGCAAAGTTGTTGGCCCTGATCTTTTGTGTGATATTGCCTCAAGTTTAAAGTTTCTGAATGAGGAGTACAGTTGTTTGCCCTTAGTTCTCTAACGAGGAGGGGGACACAGGTACCTGAGCTGGTCAATGCTTCCAGTGTTGTGACCTGACCTGACCTCAAGATGATGGCTTTGATTTACAATTTTAGAGTGGACTTTGGCTGGTTTCTCCATCAGCTTGAACTCTAATGGAACATTTGACACTGATGAATGGCTGGATAGAACCACCAACAGATCCAAAAAGATTTTCTTCGCTTTTTGCTGAGAATATTGAAAGGAGAGGGAAAACATCCACCTGAGAATGATGCATTGGATGTTTTAGATGCATTGGATGTCAGTGGTACTGGCTCAGGAGAAATCAAGTCCACTGCTTTAATTGAACATTTCTAACAATCTCAATGTAATGGAAATTGAAAAAGGCAAAGGAGCTTCCCATTAAAACTGGGTGATGAGCAAAATCTCACTATTTGACATTCTACAGCAAGTGCACATTTTCTCCTTCCAGTATGTTTTACTTTATTTATATGTTATTAACAAGAAGCTTTGCACTAAGATAAGTGGAAAACATGTAGTCCTGATAAACAGTTTGCTACCAAAGATTGGTTTTCCATCTCCAGGAATGAGCTTCAGAGACACTTCATCTACAAGTTTCTCTTGGTCTGCAATATACACCCAGTTCTGTTGCTAAAAAATTAATTATATATAAATTAATATAAACCTGTTTTATAAACCTGTTTTATATAAACCTGTTTTAGTCATTATACTTCAGTTTCTGCATTCTGCACTGAGAACAAGATGTCTCTAACAAGAGCTTTGCTGGAAATGGGAATGAAAGTGACTTTTTTCTGGTAGCCATCATGCTTGAGGTTAACATATGGAATTCTAATGATCCACAAGTGATTCCTACAGTGCGATCTCATTCAAGATTAAATAATATATATTTAAGTATCCATATGTGAGCTGAGTAATTAATCTCCTGATAGGTACAACTGACAATCATTGTATCCAGAAAACTGTTCATGAAGAGCAGAATTCAACTGGTTAGGCTTTCTGAAACTTAAATATCTGGGGCATTATGCCTAAGGCATTTCTACTGGACTGGAAAATATAAAATAGGATTTATGGGAGGTGACACCACTGTGAAGCAGAAGCTAGAGGCAAACAAGATACTTCTGGGAATCTAAAATTATACAAGACTGAATTTAGGCAACTGGATGCTGTCCTAGATAACTGATTCAGGGTGAGCTGATAATCTGAACACCACAAATATCACTGTTTCCAGTCGTGGAGACATCCTAGAGGATTTGTAACCTGTACATAGCTTGGACAAACATGACACAATCCTTGTAGGAGACATAAACCCTCTGCAGGGGAAAGCCAAGAGGGGTCCTTAAAGGAACCTCAAATGGCAATTGACACATTCATTGAGGCAAATTAACTAAGTCCTTAGATCCATTGAATTCTCAATACATGTTCTTTGACTGTGACAGGAACTTAGATGTGTAGACATCTGTAGGAAAACTATTTAGGACTTCCATATTTTATCATGTTGATGTATGAGATTGCTCAGAATACTCCATCTGGTGTACCTTAGGATCAGATTGGCAACAAGAAGTGGTTTTTTCACACAGAATCAATTTAGGTTGGAAGAGACCTCTGAGATAATGGAGTCCAACCTATGATTGATCAGCACCTTGTTACCAAGAGAGAATGCCACATCCAGGGACTCTGTGTTTCCTTAAGTAACTCCAGGGCTGGTGACTCCACCACCTCCCTGGGCAGCCCATTCCAGTGCTTTATCATCCTTTCTGTGAGGAAATTCTTCCTAATGCACAGCTAAAACCTTTCCTGGCACAGCTTATGATCCAAAAATTATGGATCCACAAGCCTACACTGGCCTTCAAACCAAGTTCCCCACAACTCAGGTGATCTACTTTCCTCTGAGGTGGCTAAGACTCTCCTTTTCATTTCTATTTCCTAATTCTCTGCTCTTTGTAAACCCCAAAATTAGTTACCTTAGAACACTGCACAGTGGAGGGTGCAGTCCCACCTCATCTTGATGGAAGACATTGATCCAGAGAATCAGGGACTCTGAAATCTTCCTCAGATTAATAAGATTGCTTGGAATGACCACTTATTTTGACCAGGAGGGCTGATATTTAAATGGTGATATTGATTTTCTGTGTATAAAACAGTTAAACATGAATTAGTATGACATGTGTGACATAGGTTTGACTTCCTCTTGTACTCTCCAGTCAGTAGTGTGATGGAGGTCTCTGTTTGTTTTTCTGTAGCCCATTGAAAATGCCATCCATGCAAGTGGAGGAAAGCAGCAAGCACTTGAGAAGAGGTGATTTCAGCACACTCAGCTGCTTGGATGGACCTTCCCCTAACTGGATGGACAGGATGATTCAAATCAGGAAAGAAGAAAAGTGAATTTTAGCATCTAATACACTGTGCTTGCAAGTGAAAGACAAGACTCAAATACTCTCACATTTGTAACTCACAACTTTATTTTAAAAGGAAAAAGCTGTGCTTCTAGATGAGGCAAACCTTTATTTGACTTTTAACACAGGGAAAAAAAAGTATCTCAGTTCAGATCAACTCAAACATTGTGGATTTTTCTGAAAAGAGGTAAACAGAAAAAGTAATAACTAGCAGACCCCTAATGAAAAGAATGTAAACTCAGATAAAATTGAATTTCAGCAGAATATCTGTGCCTAATTCCCTTCTCATTTTAACAGTCTGGGTCACAGCTATAGTCTCCTGGGATTACCATGCATTGGTTTCCAGTGGTGTCTTTCCAGAGTGTCTTTGACACCATTTCATATACAACTCCATCCTTCAGAGCAGCTTTTCAGCTACTTTTCAGCTTTTCTAGCTCAAGCTAAAAACCTTTATTTTTAAAACTATTTTCACAATTTCTGCTTTCTTATGTTTCCCTTTGTTAGGAAAGAAAGGTTTATTGACTCTAATTCAGTTTGACTAGGTCCCAGAGCTTGGAACTTTTTTAAAATTCTTGTGTTCTTTAAGAAAATGTAATGTTTGCTCCTTATGTTGCATGTCTTGTTTCTTAACCATTTTGTCACTGCATGAATGTATCCCCTCCTGTTAAATCATTTTCTTTTTAGAGCTACTTTTTAGTATTAAATACAAATCTGTAACACTTCCAACATGTTGACATAATAGCAACCCAAGATATCCCTGACTGCAGGAATGCTGGGGGCATGAATGCTAACATTTTGCTGTAGGCTAAATTGCAAAAAATGGTTTTAGCAGCTGTGATTGACCCTATCTGGTGCAAATCAACTATGATGTATTAAAATTAGGGTCTTTTAATTAGAATACACAGGACTGGGAACTGCACTGAACATGATCAGGTGAAATCTCTGCTGCAACCCAGAAATTAAGTCATCATTTACATTTGCTGATCTCTAATTGTGACACCTTTTATGAAGGTATCTTTTCCTTTTCTCTTTGATTTCTCTTTTCCTCATACGGCTCGCACTTTCAGCTCCCTTTGTCTCTCTGCCCCTTTAGCAAAATGGTGCACTGACTTCTTGCTGAAGAGACGAAATCTTCTCTTTTTCTGTTTTTTTGCCATAATTTTTTTTAGCAGCCCCCTCTGCATTTTCTGGATCACCAGAAAATCACCACCTTTCTTTGATTAACTGTAAGTGAAGCTTACAGGTGTTTTGGGGGATTGGTTTTAACAGAGATTTTTTTTAAGTTTTAATGTAATGTAGCAAGAGATTTAGAAACACAGATCACACCAGCTTCTCTGGTGGTGTTCTGTTCCTGCATACAGTAAAGGTGCATTTAAAAGTCTCCTTCTTTGTGCCTCAAATAGCTCTTACACCATCGAAACTTAAATGGAAGTGAAGTTTTAAAACCAATGCTGAACACCCAGAGGTTCCTTTGGTTGTAGTGGCTATTGCAGGTGCTTAATCACTTCGAAAATTTGCACACTTTTACTCAATTTGGAAAGGCCAGCACATTTGCAAAAGTGCACTCTCCACCCTGCAGAGTTTTGTGTTTCAATAAATGTGCTACCAAGGGAAAAACAAGATGCAGACCTCGAGATTGTTGCTAAATGTCTGCCTTTTATTAGAGGAGCCCTTCCTCTAATGCTTCATGATAAATTCAATCATTGACCAATTCCTAAAGCAAAAGCAGGGGATCTCTGTCTTCAGGAGCAGGCACAGCTTGAGATTTCTTTTTAGATGACTAATGGTCACTTTACAGTGTTTGAGTAGGATACAATCAAGATCCTTGACAAGCCCAGCACCCTTTGAGCAGGGTAGAGGTGCCCATGTTTAGCATAAAAAGCCCCCTTATGGCTTTTGCATTGGCTTCCATCAGATTCCAATAAACAGTGAATGCTGGCAGGGACTTTAAAAAGCAGAACAAGCTGCTGTGGGTTCGAATTCACAGAAGCATCAAGGCATTGACATCCAATTAACTGCTGATTCTTTAGAAACCCAAGAATCATTTAGTCATCTAGTTTCCCACACAGACAGGAAGCTAACATAAAATTCAAACATTTCCATGAGTTATTTTCACAGATCAACCTTTCTTCTTTTTTTTTTTTCTTTTTTCTTTCCTTTTTTTTAAATTTCTCTGACAGTCTGCATCTTAAAATGTATAGATTTTTGGACATACATCTTTTCAAAGCAAAGCAAAAAATCTGAAAGCAATTTGCAGGGTGAAAAAGAAGCAAAGAAAATTCCCAAAGGGTACTTTTCTAGTGGTAAATCTGGACTTATTTTATAGCTGAGGTAAGAAAATTCTTCCTTGAAAAGGTATTTTCTAATTGAACATGAGATAAACAGATCTTTGGGCTGGTTCTTTATTTTTTTCCTCTTATCTTAACAGAAGGTTATTCACATTATCAAAATTCTATTAAAGGGTTTTTATTGAAGAGAAATGTTGGACTTATTGATATTAATAACATAACCTCCTTGAGCACCTGTTCACATCTAAAGGAAGGTCAGAAGCTCAGGATCACTGAAAGATTGCTTAAAGATTAAAAATAACTTAAACATAACTTGTGCGGGACATTTTAGCTCATTTTTAACATGTTGAGGCTTCAATAACTCATATTTTCCAAGAGGAAATTGTATTCCAAAGGGCGGAGAAACTTAGCTTTCTTGAAATAAAATTGAGGACCAGAAGCTTATGTAAAAAACAAACAAACAAACAAACAAAGAAACAAAAAAAAAAAAAAAAACCAAAAAACCCCCAAAGAAAACAGAAAAATGTTCTGGCACTGAGGATGAAATCTTGAGGCATGACAATATTGTGATCTGGACCTTTGTGATCACAGCTGCAGAGGAATGGTCTCATCTCCTTTATCTCAGAACAAGGACTGAAGTCTCTGAGAGAAGATAGTAAGATAGTGTCACAAAATAAAAAACTGGAAGAAGCTTACCAATAGGATTCTTTCATCTCCAGTGAAATTTCTGCAGACCTTGAAAGGTGACATTTATGCTGTTCCTTTAAAACTATGTCTTAAAAAAGAATAATACTGCCATGAAGGAGATTCTGAAGAAAATGTGTAATTTAAACAAAAAGAAGCGATTTCTTCAGAACTAAATAAAAAGTTGAAAAGTCCTCAAATTACTTCCTCAATACTAGGCAATGTATGAATGAAAATTTAAATTTCTGCACCTTCATATCTGTAACATATTCGTTTTATTTAGATATTCCAGTGATCTGAAGCCTGTAATTGTGAAAGGAAACCAAAATTTCTCTACCAAGGGATATTTTTTAGTCAAGAATTTACATTCTTTGAGGACAGTTTATTTTTACTTGTTGCTGAAGAATGTTACTTTTCCTGAGAATTTGGGAAAAAATTATAAAACTTCTGAGAAAAGTGAACTTTTTTTTTCCCCCAGATTTTTCCTAAGTCTAAACTAGAGAATTGAGGAAACACAAAAAAGAACAAAGGATTGGAAGTGGGGGAGGAATTAGAAAACGGTGCTTAAAATTTCATAATTTCTATACTGAACCCATTTAATTCTATTTTTGTCCTCCCCTTTTCAGACATTTTTTCCTTCTACTCATAGCTGGAAAGTAGCATGGCCAAAATTATAGATCATTTATATTATATTAATATTCACCATTCCTTATTTTGACAAAATACTGATAAGAGTTGTTTGCTGAAGAAATACATTGATATTAATAAGTGAATAATGAGTTCACTTAAGACTTTCATTATCTGTACATTCATAAGTTTGAAAGATGAATATGATAGCTGAGCAAAAAATATTGCTAATTATGGTGTCTCAGCTCAATCTCCAGAACAGCACAGCTTTTCCTAGAGATGCACTAAAACCAGAAATCAAAATATCAGCCTTGGACTTAAGAGTGGAGCTGAAGCCCCACCTCAGACTCATTTCTTCATCCTAGCTTTACTTCTCATCATGCCATAACTTTCTCAATATTTGTTGAAAGAGCTCTTGGGAGCTCTCATGTTTGTTACAAAAGACTGGACATATTTATTCCAGTAAGGGAAAAAGCTGCCCTCACTGTAAACAAGAAGCAGCTGGACTGTGTTGATGAGCTCCAGTGAGAGCAGAGTTTATGCACATTTTTTTTGTAGGTAGGCATTTGTGTATTGTCTGCTTCTCCAGCAGAGTTTTGTTTTGTCTTGGAGTTGATACTCCACACCAAGATACATGTAAATAGACTTCCCATGAGCTCTTGCAAAAAAAGTGATAGCAGATCATATCAAAACAGTCACAAAATTACTAAGCTGCCCTAAAATTGGTCTGAGAACTGGTTGAGGAGCAAAGAACAGCTGGAGTGGGCAAGAGGTAGCCACCAAGGGCTGAGAGAACTCCCTTACTGGAGCCTGGGATTGTTTCCAGGAGACACAGGAGAGCAAAAGCCCACCCTCGGAATATTTTCTTATCATCTCGTTCATGCTCTGAAAATTGAATCACGCAATATTTTTTTACAGGAAGAAAGAAACAAAACCAAAACAAAACCTTCCACAAAATGGTTTTAGTGTACATTTGAGGACAAAATTAATAAGATCAACTCAGCCCTCGGTGCCAAGACAGGAAGGAAATTTTCTTCAAGGTTTTGATTGAGTCTATTAGGGCCTCCTCATTATAAAACTTCCAGTGTTCTTCACAGTGGGAAACATGATTCCAAAGTAACTTGTCTGTCAGATTTGTTCTGGTTTAGCAACAGGAAGATTGATTCTTAAAATTAATGTAGGAAGTGGAACAGTGGGAATGGCTGAAAGATGCTTTGCCTATTACAAGTTTATGCTTGTGAAATGTAAATCTTGATGCATTTTTGCTTTATTTGGACATATGTAATTGCTGGATCAGCTGGAAACTTGAGTTAGCCCAGCTCAGGTCTGACTTGCTCTCTTAAAATCTCAATCCATCATCTATAAAAAGGAGATTTTGTACAACTACTGCCCTAACTTTTATGCCTTAGTTAAGTGCCAAGAGATCTGTGTCCATCTAATATTCTAACTAGTATTCTAAAATGATGAAGATATATACATATATATATATATATATATATATATATATATATATATATATATACAAATAAGTAATTTTAATTTCACTGTGGTAGGCAGATTTTTCCTAGTGGTCACATGGCTATTCCAGAGGTCAAGTTCAGTCACCAAATAGGATTCTGACCATAAGGAAGTTCACGGTGTGATTTCCAGCCTGGGTGAAATTTTCTAATTTAGCACTGTGAATACTTTCCAGTGTGATCACCTGTTAGGTAGAACACACAGATTGAAGGTATTTTGTTTTAAAGGATATTTTTTACCTTTTCTTTTCTGAGCTGAAGATAATCTGAAGGTATTTCAAGATGAAGGCATTTATATTCCAAGGAACAAAACAAAGAGATGCTGTAAGCTATGTGAGCTACATTTACCCTGAGGCATTTACCATAAAGTTCAGGGTGTTTTTTTTATTGCATCATTCTGACAGCTGTGAATTGGAAAGTGAACATATTGGTATTGTCACTGGGAACTACCATTTACATTTTTGGATACATGAGGGAAAGGGAAAGGTACCAGCATCTGTGAGCACATGCAGAGGACATAGATCCAGAGTGCTCCCTTGGATCCATTTCCTTTGGAATTCAAGAGGGACAAAACAGCTAAAACAACTGCTGATTCTTTTTCTAAAAGGATAAAAAGGGAAGGAATGAAGTTGGGAGAAGAAAAGGAGGAATTCAGGGTGAGAGAGAGAGAGAGAGGAAGGAAGGGAAGGAAGTAGGCAAGCTGGCAGGTGAGTATTCAGAAAAGAGAGACAAATAGGGAGAATTGTATAAAAAGTTAATAAAATGAAAGAGTGAAAGCAAAATGGAGCAAAAAACGAAGGAAGGAAGGAAGGAAGGAAGGAAGGAAGGAAGGAAGGAAGGAAGGAAGGAAGGAAGGAAGGAAGGAAGGAAGGAAGGAAGGAAGGAAGGAAGGAAGGAAGGAAGGAAGGAAGGAAAAGAAAGAAAGAAAGAGAAAGAAAGAAAGAAAGAAAGAAAGAAAGAAAGAAAGAAAGAAAGAAAGAAAGAAAGAAAGAAAGAAAGAAAGAAAGAAAGAAAGAAAGAAAGAAAGAAAGAAAGAAAGAAAGAAAAAGAAAGAAAGAAAGAAAGAAAGAAAGCGAGCTAAGGAGACAAAGGCTGACTTCTACATATTTGTCTGGAGATGTACATATGGTATATTTGATGTGCTGAGAAAATTTAAAATGACCTTCTACAAATGTCCTAGTGCACAAAACAAGAAAAAAATAATCATTTTAAATGTCTGGAAAAGTTCATTATGGTTTCTCTAGTCTCTGTGGAACATCTTTAAGCAAAAGCATGGTAAATAATATATCAATTTTCTATCGCCACCTATGAGTGAAAATGTAGAACTACAAATTATTCTTCTGTGAATAACAGAGGAAAGAGATGTGACAGTTGTTGTTCAAATATTTCCAGACATACATATTATATGTCCGAGACTAAACTAACTACAGTAATTTGTTTCTGGAGGAAATAAGCCATTTTTCAACATATTTAGTGTTTGTTAATTTATTTAATTTTATTCATAGCATACATTTTGCGACTTATTCCAGTAGTTCTACTATCTTTTCCTAACTGAAGCCAAAATTTGGGTGTTCTGTGGACCAAGATAAAGAAATTCTGATTTGGATGGTGCATGCACATAAAAGCAAGGGTAATTTCAAGCGCCTGTATCAACATAGTATTTCTAGATTATAATCTAGAAATACTATGAGCTCTGAGATACAGGCAGCGATTTAATGGCGACTGGTGCAAGAGGACAGAAGGAAATAGGAGAGAAGCACAGATAAGAATTTGCTTAGACCAGCAACAGGGTCAAAGTGGAATAGGCCAGAAAATCTGAGTGAATCTAAGCCAGTGAGACATAGAGTGGTTGAACAATGGAGCTGGAAGGAGAGTCAGGACATGCAGAATCACAGGATTAAGTGTATAGATGTGTGTGTATATATAAATATATATTTATATTATATTATATTATATTATATTATATTATATTATATTATATTATATTATATTATATTATATTATATTATATTATATTAGAAAAGGGTATGGATGCTCAAAGTGTGTGATTCCTAAGGTCACAGAATGGGAAGGAATGAATCCTGTCAGATGGCAGCAGCAGGACTTGAGGAGGAGTAAAGCAAAGTGAAGACAACACAGAATGTGCTGAGATGCTCCTTTAGGATGCAGGAACTCTGAATATCATATTTAGCTGAAGCACAATCTTCCTATGTGATTGGAAAAAGAAGGGAAAAAAAAATAATAACTCTGGGCCCAATTCAAGGCAAGAGTCCTGGTGGGATTCATTAAGTGAATGAAACATTGCAGCACAGAGATCTTTGAGTCTCCCCAGGCTCCTGAGCAGTCATTGAGGAAAAGCCTCGTGTAGGCTGAGAATCATCTGCATGCATTTGGCTGGATGAATTGCATTTAAAAGGGGCCTCTTTGCTCCATTGTCTTTGAAGGGAGTCAGGGGTGCCCAGCTCACATGGAGACTTCTGGAGCAGTCATTCAGCTGCCTCCTTTTCTGAATGGAGAGAAATGGGAATTTCCAGTGTGTGATTCATTCCAGCTGTCCCAAGCACTAGTCTGAATTGTCTTATGGAATTGCTTTTTATTTCTTTATTTTAAGAAAAACTCATCCTGCTATTCCTCAGTGACTAACAGGCTTTGATAATTCACACTTCCACGCCTAAAGTTAGGTGAGATGAATCCCACTCATGAAATTTGGAATCCACATCAATTCCTTCCTGACAGACAGTTAGCTGACAAAGGTCTAGAGACCAGACAGGCTGAGGATTTACATCACAACTGTCCTGGCTTTTTTTTCCTCCCTGCCTCAGGTAGATGGATAACATATTCATGCTGCCAATGGACTGTCTCTTGGAGAGACCTTTCAATGCCCCACAGAGAGGTCCCTAAAATCTCATCATTTTGGCAGCTCAGGAGACATCACTGTGCCTCCAGCCCACAGCATCCCTGGGTTCTTGGGGCAGGACTGTCTCATCCCACCACATGGAAGTTGCTTACAGGAATGTAAGAAGACATGAAGGCAGAGGTCATAAATAAAACGACCCAGTGTAAAATGCTGAGGAGTTCCATTGAAGGACAAAGTGAAGTTGAAGCAGTAGCATTACAAAATTACTACAATAAAGTGCAATTTAGGCATATAGCGAATTTTGAAGCAGGTCTTTCTATGTTTTAGTTGGATCTGCCACAAAATACCTTTGTGTTCCTCAGCAGGGCAAAGAAAACTCTTGGAAAAGTCAGGCACTCTTTGCTTATAGAGCATAAACCAGAATAGAACCTTCATTCAATGCAATTTTTATTTATCTTCTTCAACACTGAAGATTCAGAGAAAGCTTCCAAAAGGCAAAAAAGCTTTGGCTTTGAATGGAAACACAGTATGTGTAGATTGGATATAGTGTGAAATTAGCAAGAAATCTTTACTGTGAGGGTGGTGAGACTAACACAGGCTGCCCAGAGAAGCCCTGGCTGCCCCATCCCTGGAAGTGCTCAAGGCCAGATTGGATGGGGCTCGGAGAACCTGGGACAGTGGGTGGCATCCTTGACTTGTCTTGGAACTAGATAATTTTTTAAGTGCCTTCCAACTGAAACCCTTCTGTGATTCTTCAACTTTCTCATCTATGGCTGCACACAGGATCAAGGGACACTTCTGATCATTTTGCTCTGCACTATTCGAATGGAGGCACAGAATGTGACTTTTTTGTGTAATCCCATACCAAAGGAATCACAGAGTGGCTCCATTTAGAAGGGACCTTGGGAGGACAAGTGGTCCAATCCTCCTGCTCAAGCAGGGCCACTTGGAGCCAGTGGCCCAGGACCATGTCCAGATGACTTTTGAATATCCCCAGGGTAAGAGATTACAAAAACCCTCTGGGCAACCTCTGCCAGTGCTTGGTCCCCTTCTCAGTTAAAAATTATTTCCTTAACATCCAGAGGGAACATCCTCAAACATGTGGTTTGGTTTTGCACTTGTTGCAAAACCTGTGGTTTGTCCTGTGACTGGGCACCAAATGGCAAATATAGTGCTGAAACAAATATCTTGAGAGGGTTATTTTCTTTACAAAGGGAATATGTCAGTTATCTGGATAATTTTCTCTCTCTTACATTAAGAATGTCTTGTGAAATTAATATTTATCTCAAAACTAATGAATATTCCCAGAATATTAAGGAAAATAACATTTTTCAAAGCCCGTGTGGAGTGTATGAAATATTTATAATTTCATATTGATTTTGGTAGCTTTGCTGGTAAATATTTTAATTAAAGAATTTCACAAAAGGTATAAGATAGAGAAGAGCAGAGCTTTTTCAGCTTTTCAAAAATCCTTTTTTTGGTGATCCCTAATACTTCTGATCAGCTGTGAGAGACATGTATCAGGTTATAAAAATTGAAACATGTAAGCAATAAAAAAAAGCCTGGTGCATTCTCCAGCTGCTCATTTTTAAATGCAGTAGCAGCATATTTGCAACCTCATTTAAACAAAACATTTAAACATCAAAGTTTTAATTTTTATCTTCTGCTGCTCTGTCCCAGTGTTCAGGAATTTGGGATCTAAGTTTGAAATTATTTTCAGAGGTCTAGGACTCATGCTGTGAGAAGAAAACTTTTAAATTAAACCTTTTGGACAATCAAGAATTTATCATTCCAGTAGCTATTTTTACTACTAAAAAGAGAAAAAAATCTGTTACTTAAACCATTTTTTGGCATTAGATATACTGTTAAAAATGTTCAATTAAAACTTGTGCAAGTCTCAGAGTATTTCTACTTCACTGAAGATATAATGGAATATATTTAATTTGAGTGAAAGGATGTTAAAGATATAATAAAAGACTTTGACAGGTTTCTCAGAGAGCAAATGAAATTTAAATATGCAGATCCTACAGGCAGAAAGAAATGTTCTCTGAGATCTGATTAATACACTTCAGTTCAGCAAATATGGCTTTACCACTAATCCAGGTAAAATAAAAGCAACATATTAAATTATTAATCTACAGTCTAAGATGGTTGTCTTCAGATTTTTGAGGATAAAACAGAATATGGAAAAATTCACATAAAACAGATAAAATGTCAATGAAACCTAAAGTAAAAAACTGAAAATTCACATGACCCTGGAACAAAAGGACAATTATTAGTCATTTGAATAGTTTAAATTGCTCTGACTATTCATACCATGTTTTTCTTTTACTCCCTGTACACAGGTTAGATATGTGCTGTATGGAGTATTTGCTGTGAATTGCATTTATATCTTAACCTCTAATTTAATAAAACACCCCAAATTAAGGGATTGACTTTCAAGCTGACAGCACAATTTAAAATTCTATTGTTTCTTTGTTTTGCTTGGTACCATAAAAAAACCAAAATGTATATAGGGGAAAATAGGCTTGGAAAACAGATGCAAGTCACTCCAAAAATTGTTTTAACCAATTAAATGATGTGTACTCAGTGGGTCCTACTTGGTGGGACTGACTCCCTAGGATGAGGATTTTCTTGCAGTCTTTGGAACAGACTAGAATTAAAATAAAATTATGCTTAAGCTAAAAATCCAAGGTTTGAAGGATAAATCATAAAAAACATTAAACTTCCATTTTAAAATAACACAGGGTCTGGTTTTCAGAGGTGGTTATATAGCTACAGCAGCATAATACTCTAAGCTAAAAATCTTTAAAAACCCCACAGCTCATATCTGCTAGGAAATTGCTTGTGTCCCTAATTTTCTTCTAGAGACAAATGATACATAAATATCTAATTGTTTTCATTAATAGGACTTGATCTCTTAGAAACTTTCAGTTCCTTTGAAATATTACTTCAAACTCTCAGCTGACATGAATTTAATGATATGATGCCACTGTTGTTCATGAGGCTCAAAATTTGCTTTTCTTTTTATTCCAACACGCCTAGCTCCAGGAGTCCTGTTATGCAAGAATCAATTTTTATTTAGTAAAAGATTAGCTTCTGCTTCTTGCCATCCACAAAAAAAAAAAAAAGTATGAAAATGCAAAACAAAGCAAGATGGAAAATAAATAGAATTAGTTCTGTAATTTTGAAAATCTGATTATTTTTACCCTGGACCTTTCAAGAAGGGGAGAGACTCATCACTTATCAAAAGTTGAGGTTATTGATACTGAGCTCCCCAATGTTCAAAGAGGAACCCACAGGTTGTTCTTATATTGAATACCAAGGGGATCAGCATTATTGTGTCAATAAGGAATACAGATTGAATCAAACAGAATGTCTGCATGCTATAAATACCTAGAAATCAGGAGAAATGTCATTCCGAAAAAGGGAGGCCCAGTTTTGCAGATGTGAAATGAACAGTATTGCATGAATAGCCTGAAGGGAGATATGGGTTACAAAACCATCTTTCCCTGCTGCTTTCTCCTGGCTTTTCAGCTGGCTGGTGTTTTCTCTCTCCTTTTCTCTCTCAGCTCTGACTCAGTCAGGGAACTCACTTATTAAGTAAACAGCCTTCAGAGCAGCTTTTCTGAGGAATACAGTTCCATTAAGTAAAAATACAGAGCAAGAAGCTCTTGAGAGGCGATGATCAGAGATCTAAGAATACAAATGAACAAATGCACATTCTGATTTAAATATGTTATTGTTATTAGCACCATTATTCATCTTCCAGTAGCTTCAGAACAAACATCTTGCTGCACTAAACTTTCACAGGCATAAACATCTATTCTGCCCTAAATAACTTCCAGTGTAATTGAATGTTAGTAACATAAAACACTTATCAGGAAATGAGGCTGACTCATAAAATCAACTCACTGTGTGACAGGTGGGTTCCAACCTATTTTTTCAGTTGAAAAAAAAATGTTCTTTTTGTTGATCTTGGGGTGCCTCAGAGGCTGGTTGTTTTTTAACACATCCTCCTGCAGAGATGGCAGACAAAATGCTTGTAATTCTCCATTCAGCTTAATGATCCTGTCTCTTAAAGGTCTTCAAAGTGTTTTTGCACAAGAGAAGGGAAGGTCTACAAACCCCTGTGAGTTCTGCTGCAGGGGCCCATGTTGCTGCACAGAATGTGAGATGGGAGCAGCAGTGGGGCCACAATGGCTTTAAAATGCCATAGGACTGGGTCAAATTAGATATTAGCAAGAATTTTTTTCTGGTGAGGGTGATGAAGCACCGCTACCATTTGTCCAAAGCAGCTGTGGCTGCCCCATCCCTGGAAGTGTTCCAGGACAGGTTGGATGGGGTTTGGAGAAGCCTGGGATAGTGGAAGGTGTCCCTGCCCATGGCAGGGGTGGAACTGGATAATCTCTGAGGTCTCTTTCAATCCAAATCATTCTTTGATTCCATGTCAGCAGCCAAAAGAAGCTTTCTCAGGTCCCACTCAGCCCTTGACTCACAGCCCAGTGCAGGAATCCATTGTCTTTGACAATCAAAGTTAACACATTCTTCTTATTGTCCAAGGCCAACGAAGCACTCCGGAAACTGAAAGCATTTCAAAACATGCCTGGAGCATCACTTTAGAAACAAGCACAGCACAATATCCCTGAGAGGCAGAACAATGCTATTATACTAATTTCACAGATGGATAAACTTGAACGCAGTAAGGTAAGGCCTAGATCCTGTTTGGTGCTGTGCTTTGATATTTTAGGGGATTAAACAGCACAGAGAGACTTTTCTTCCCTAGCAGGAAAGCTGAAAGGCAATCCATACAAGGAAATACAATAGGAGTGCAGCTGCAAATGCCTTTACACACACAACCTGCACATGGAAGAGGGTGGCTCACCAGCTGGAGGGCTCCTCTTCTCTGCTGAGCTTCACAGGTAACAAAGATACCAATGAATATTTTCCTGACAAGCTGCTTACTTTTTTTTTTTTTTTTTAAACAGCAGTGAAATGAGTCCCATCTGCCTCAAAACCTTTCCATGTTCTCCAAGCTGGCGTGAGTTCAAGGCAGATGTTGCCTCTGCTCCACTCCTTTCACCCTCACCTCACCAGCAGGGCAGGGTTTGCCCAGAATAACCTTCCCCAAGCCCGTGGGGTTAAACTGGCAGGGTTTGCCCAGAATAACCTTCCCCAAGCCCGTGGAGAGCACCCAGGTGTCCTCATGGCCATGCTCAGGCCTGTGCTCAGCCCATCCCCTGAATGTTAATGCTGCTCTTCCAGCACGTCCCATGGCAGGGGCTGCACTTGGGCAGGGTGACAGAGCTTCCTGCATCTGCTGGGGAAGAGCATTGCTGAGTTTAATCTCACTTTTTCACTTTGCACTACATGAAATTTTTAATTGTCTAGTTGAGAGAGGGTGGCAGCTGACAATTGCTTTGTTCAGACTCACAGAGCTGATAATGCTCTGCTCATGAAACTGGGGCTGTTAATGATTCGTAAGCTGATACTTCCTCACACTTGATTGTGCACAGTAGACTTCATAATTTGAGCTTGTCATTTTCATTTTTCAGGGGGGAAAAACTACAACAGAACCTCTTCTTTTCATGGTAGACTTCTCTATAAGTGTGTAATTACATCCTGATGTTCTCTGTGATTTGTACCTTGTTCAGCCCATTGAAAGTCAATTTTAATACACTTTCATAAAACGTTCATTTTGTTAGGAAAAAAAAAAAGCTTTTTTTTCCATGTGCCACTGTGGGGGTACTGTTATCTTATATATTAAGAATATTATTTAAATACATAAAAGATGCTCCAAGGAGCATTTCCATCAGAGGGAAACCATTCCTATCCCAACATTTAGCTCAAGAAGGGACTTGCCATTTGTGCAAGTGGCTCACTGAGGGAGCATCTTCATATCCATCCCAGGTCCTCACCACAGAGATGGTAAAAGTCTCCTACAAGGATCCTTCCACATCTTGCAGACTTTTGATAATCAGACCTTCAATGTCAATGTTAGGGCTGTTTGCAAATTCATATAGAAATAAACTCTTCCAAATCTTACATCAGCTGACTGCTGTGGCTTTGGCTACATCAATTAAGTGGCTGAAGGATAAGTCATTCTGAGTATTTTAGCAGGCTTTGAATATTTATTTTAGGACACATTGTTGTTCATAAGGTTGGTTTTGGTTGGTTTTTTTTGGTAATGCAAGCCTAAATATTAAAAGAAGACTGTTGATTTTAGATGTCTACCATTTTGAGAAGGCTGTGAAGTCCTCTGCTCTGAAAAGCAGGATATGTCCCAGCATCTTTTTTTAGAGAATGCAAATTTATAATAATTTTTAAACAATCTCCTCTCTAATTGCATTGTAGACCATTGTAACCAGAACCACCTTAGAGACATATTTTCTAAACAGTTTATTAGAAGAATACCTAGCCCCAAATGACCAGATTAATACTTTTATTCCATGACTGCAGAATGGAGACAAGTGAAAGCTCAGAGTTTACCTTGGGTTTGCAGTTTGTAGTATCAGGGAAACAGACACAAAAGGTGATTTCAGGTGACAAAGTAGAAAATACCAAAAGATCTGCAATTAAATAAATAAATAAATAAATAAATAAATAAAGAAAGAAAGAAAGAAATAAAATAATTTAGAGATTTTTCATATATAGTCATATTTATATGTGAATAAAATCATAGTTTTTGCAATCATCCAAGATGTCCCAATACAATAAATACAGAAAATTTGCTGTCTGGAAGGAGCCAGATAAGCCTAGAGAAAAGGCTGTTTACAATCACTTAATTGCATACTTACCTGACTTCCCATTCCTTTCTGGAGTTTAGGCACATGGCAAAATAGAAAGGGAGAGATCTTTTCTCAGTGGCCTTAAACATATGCAGCCCACCTTGTTTCCTGCCAAAATTGGGAGTTTCAATTCTCCTAGACTTAGAAAATCTCCTACCTACATTTTCCATTTCCTAAGGTACTTTTCTTACCACAAGGCCATAAATTTGGGATACAGGTGCCTAAAAAAACAAGAATCATGAAGTCAGCACATAGTGTGGAGCCTGATTTTTAACATGGTTGTTAAGAAATGCTTTCTAGAAGAGAGGGAACTGAATTTTACCCCTTGATAATTAAATAATTTCTGTGTTATAACCTTCTCATGTGGAAGACTTTCACACTTTCATGTAAGACTGAAGATAAAAAGTTCTTCTACCTAAGTGGTTTAGGTTCCTTATGTAAGAAGAATTATAAAGCTGATGTGTTTGCATTTCCTTCCTTTTTTAGGAAACAAACAGGGAACTTCTTAGGTCTCACTCAAAATTCCTTGCCAGAAGTCCTCCATACCTTGAGAGAACGTACCCTCTGTCTTACACAGTGATTCAGAGTCATCTATTTGCTGAGCGCCGGTGATATTCTCCATCTTCATGCCCTGAAAAATAAACATGGAAAGAAAAACAACAAAAAAAATCATTACAGTGAGATCATGAACAATGTCTGTGGTACATAATCTGATGGTCGTGCGACCATCATTATCATTAGCAAATCTCTATTAAATGCATAACTCATGCTCCCTTCTCTGTCAATTCTATGCTTTTAGAAATCAGTCATGCAAATACCATTCAGATGATTTGATTTAGCAAATCTGATCTGTTCTGTTCTAGAGGTAAGCTGAAGAGTGATTTAAAAATCATAAGGACTGTAATCCCCATTTCTAACTGAATGCATTTCATTACACAGATGCAGTCAAATACTTTGGGATATTTAATTCTTGCTAAACTTACCCCATTTATTAAAATCACAGCTATATTCCAGAGCAATTTTCCAAAGTTCTACAGCTAAACTGTTGTTTACTGTGGCTGTTACACAACAAGGAAACACACTGAATATTAGCTCAGTTTAAGAAACTCAGATTTATCTCACCAAGCTTTATCCATCTGAAAGTTAGACATCTGCCCTGGTTATCTGGGGTCTCTCAACAACCAAAGGAGAGAGACACATTAGGAGAGCATGATTCATCCCTCCTGTCTTAAACACCTATCTCATGCTGGAAGCTGATGCAATTTTTCCTATCTGTTATAAATGGATGTCTTATTTCCAATCTGAATCTGTCTAGCTTCAGCTCCCAGCCACTGGATCCTGACATGCTAGATTAGTGAGTTATTTACTGTAAAAAATATCTTCTCTCCGTGCATGAAGAGTGCAAATAATCTACTCTTCAAAGAACTGAATAGATGGAGATTCCTGGTTTCCCACTATATGACATTGTGGTTGCTCTTCAAATAAGTCTTGAGAGATAATCTTTCTTATCACCTCAACTGACACAGCCGGAAAAAAATAGACAGGTTTCTGGGCATATAAGCTCTTCTTTAGGTCTCACCGAGTTCAAAGCTTCTCTATGAAAAGCAAATTTATTTTCATTTTTGAAAAACCATTTAACTTGACAAATTAAAGCTTTGCAAGGGAAGAAGCACTTCTTACACATAATTGGCACTTTAAGGTTTTAATTTTACAAAAAGCACCACCACAATAGTGAGCCAATTTGTCTTCTATTACCAGGAGTCTCTTTCCAGTGTGTACTCAGCAAATTCCGTACATAAATGTGATGATTTAAGATCACACTCCTGAAGTTGGAGGGAATCAATGGGATTGTTTCCACTAAATGACTTTCATTTAGGCCTTTTGGTTCAATTCTCTATACTCACACAGGATGAAAACTTCTATGGGCATTGAGCAGCAGTCATTAGGAAGCTGTGGTGTGCTTGTAGGAATAAAGTTCGTATAAATGGTGAGAGAAAGCACACTGTTAATTTGCATTTTACTTTAAAACTCAAAGTGTATTCTAGCAACCCATGACCCTATTATCAAAGGCTAGAAGAAGATAATGAGATTCTAAATAAGGCTCTGAATAAATGAAGGTTTTCTCTCAATTATGAATGGATGCATGCTTACTATTATAGAGGTGTTCTCATGTCACTTTTCTGAGGTCTTTGTCAAAACTTTCCCTTTGTCAGATGAAGGTCGAGGGGACATTTTTATTTTCACAATTACAAGCTCACTGTGAAAAAAAGGTCCCTAATAAAAAATCCAATCCCCAAGCAAAGATATTCCAGCAACCAGAGGAGACAACTTTAGAACATTTGACATTTTCACCCTCTTGGAAATATGGAACCATTACTCCATCCCTGGTTTCCTAATAGATCTTAAATAAATGGATGAAGTTAATAAAAGGACACAAGAAATTATTGGAGAAAAGAAAAAAATTAGGCTGAAGCTGTTAAAAAAAAAAAATTGACCTTTTTTTGTATTAATTGCAGCTACAAAATTTTTATAATTTTCTGAAAAATTTTTCTCACTAGTTTTCCTTTTTCTCTTTTATTCCCTAGACTTCACAGCTTAATTTTTAAGCAAAAATACCTATTTCAGTAAACTACAGGGAAACAACATTTCAGTGGTAGCAAACTTTCTGATATGATATTTAGGAGCTATCCAAAGGCCTTCCCCAAGGCCATTCATATCTGATATATCCATTAGATCTGAGATATAATGATAAACAAATGCAATGTGTTATTGTTAATTTAATTACAGCAATTAATACTCTGAGATGCACTGTTGATAGGAAATGTTGCAAGTGATTTACTTGATCAGTTATGCTGGACAATACACAATATCTGATGCTTCACAAAATGTCAATTATCTCTTCAATAATCCTTCCATCCAAATATCCAGGTAACAAAAATAAATTGGATATAAAGTAGGAATATAATTCTGTCCCTATAGTACATAAAAACATAAAAGCATGAAACCTCTTTCCTCCTTTGTGGTGGCATAAATGATATTAATGGCACTGCTTCATTATTTCTTGAATCTACGTTGGGTTTTCCCTGGGGCACAGCAACTGAGACATGCTTGATTCTCTTTACGTGTCCTGTAACTTGTCAGCAAGCTGATACAATTAGGATTTTCCTTCCTGATGGTCCGTGTGTGTGCCCTGAGTGATTGGTTTTATTTAAAGATGGACCAGATTTAACATTCTTCCTGGAGACAAGTGCCACAACCTGCAGGTTAACTCAAATCAGAATCCAGCCACAATTAATTTGGTATATTTAGGGATCCTTTTTGAACCAGTTCTCAAGTGAAATTCTTGTGTTGTTTTGCAAACAGTTGAAAATGGAAATTGGCTGGTGGATTAAAATAGAAATTCATAAGCTTCTTATGGAGTATCCCTGCTATGAATAAGGGTTGTGCTGAAAAGTCAAACTATTCCTATTATACACAGTAGACATCTTTCCACCTGAATGCTCTTATCTTTTTTTGATCATATAAGACAAACAAGAAAGATTGTCTGGATTTAGAAACAAGACTAACCCCTTCAAATCCACCAATTTGAAGAGTGAAAGAACAAGTCGTTCATTTTCTATCTATTTTTTATTTAAAACTGTAACATTTATATCTCTAGTGAAATATGCAGGTTTGTTTCATTGGCTGTTACAAAGCCCTTTTGTGCTGTTATCTCATTCTTTATATTCATGTATCTTTCTTTTAGAAAGCTAACAAATGACAGATTTTTAAACTGTCTCAAATCCTTTAGAACTCCTATACTTTCAAGAACTTCAGTCACTCTAAGCTGTAAAAATTGGGAACTGTGACAGATATTTTAAGTGTACTCTTGCAACCTGAATTCCTGATTTTCAATAAAAGTCCTTATTCTCAGATGAAAATTACTTTGGCTGAATATAGCTTATAGCAGTCAGAAATCTCTCTCAGTAGTTTCACAAAATTTAGGTGAGACTACTTAATAAGATTTTTAATTTTGAACCATGGAAACAAAATCAAAACCAAACCTAGACTTCATTAATCATTGAAATTCCAACTCAGATTTTTATATAGTAGTTTTTAAACATGTGGTTTGGTTCTACAGCTGAAGATCAACAACTTGTGGAGCCCTTTCCTGTGATGTTTGTATCCTGTCTGCCATACATTCAGTAGGAATTTTCCTTCTGATAACATTAAGCTGCAAGGGAACAAATAACACAGTGTTTTAGTTTGCAACAGTCTGTGATCACCATTACTCACTCAAAGACAACCCCCCAGGTTATGTGATATCTGAGGAAAATGTTTAGAAATCCCCAGAGTGTCATATTTTTATAATGGATATTCATGCAATTATTCATGTTCTGTCAGATGTGTTCTCACTCACGGTATTTTTGCCACTTGTAGTAATTTCTGTCTGCAGTACCTGAACATGACTGAGCCAAAATCCCGACTTTCCCAGGAATGCCCCAAACTGAGAGGCAGCTGCCAATCCACCAAAATATGTTTGGCCAGCAGAGAGGATGAACACAGAGAGCTGAAGTGATTCCCCTGTGGGCACAGGAGTGTGGGACTGCTGGAAAGGGAACCCTGATCCCCCTTTTGGAGGACAGGGCCAATGTGTGTTCCATTCACATCAGCTGCATTGTTTAAAGGGACTAGGAGAGAGGAAAAAACACCTCTTAAAAGTTGGTTGGCTTAACTATACAGATTTGAGGACACCAATAAGGGGATGCCCTCAAGATGATGAATATAGATAGAGGGAAAGCAGATATCAAGGAAGAAGAGCAGTGCCCAGTGTGAGACATTGGCCACATCAAATGCAGCAAGAATCAGAGAATCATTGGGGCTATAAAAGGCCTCTAAGATAATGAAGTCAAAACATTAACCCAGCAGTGCCAGCAGTAAAGTTCAGGCAAAACTGACTCAGAAATACTTAACACATCCCAATAAATCTGATATCCCCAAACTCAATAAAATGGTGAACCAATCTCAATTCACCATAAAAAAAAAATCTGAAAAGCAAATGCTCATTATTTTCCAGTGGGACGCCGATACAATATTCTACAATATTAATTTCTAACAAATTAGATTTATTTTTTAAATCTACATATGTAAGACTTTTTTTTTTTTTTTTACTTTTCTGAACTGAATTATTTACTGACTGCAGAACTTCTGTTTTTTCATTTGGAAAATATCTTCTTTAAATATTTAGAAAAAAATATCTATAAACAGCATGCAGTTTTAATTACAATTTATACGCTTGCATTCTAATTGCATTTTAAACTAATTTAGCTTGTTCTTAAAGTTAATTAAACTCATTGGGGGGAAAATGTTCCTTAATTCAGTTGTGAAAATGGAGCAGATGTGGAGATGTATTTGTGATTGTGTCTATCAGTCTGAACTTATATGAATCATTTTAATCTTAAACTCTTTAATAGACTTTAAAACAAAGTGTTTTCCATATGATCAAGGTGCCCTGTGCATTTTCTGCTTTCAACATTAAAATTATACGTGTGCAGCACATTATTTTTTAATTAGTTTGTCCCTTCTGAAATTCATTGAAGCTGGATATGACAGCATGCTCCACTGGCTGTATTGTTAGAACTTTGGGTGTTGGGGACTATTCACTGTAAATTTCCAAACATTTAAGTAATTCAGATTCAAAATCAGAGCTTGATTTGAACAATAGTGACTTTTTCAATGAGCTTCTGGCAGGTCAGGGAGTATTTTGGCAGTGAGAAGAGGGAATGCACATTCTCAAGTGGGGAAAATATTAGAAATATATATCAATTGAATTAGAGGTCACTGTGGCACTGCAATTTAATCCTTGACATAGCTTTGAATCGACCAAATGGATGTTTACAGCAGTTCTGGTTTGTTGGAGAGCTTGTAATGGGCTGGCTGCAATTCCTACAAAGTCCAGTCTGTTAGTCCATGATGAACTTGATCTTAAACTAATTTTAATTTACAGCTGGTTCAGGTGCCTTTTCTCCAGACATAAGTAGTCCACCCTGAAAATTAAATTGTGTGTTTATAAAATAATATAGGAAAAAAAAATTCCCAAATGTCAATTAATGAAGGAAAGTTCCTTCCAGCCAAATAACCCTACCAGGTTCCAAGGTTCCAACTTTGATTCTTATCTTGCTGTGGTAGTAGGATGTGCATAGTGTTAACTACCAAAAAAAGGAAACTCATAGCCCATTTTCCTTGAAGTGACCTATTCTTATTCCTTATTTGAAAGAATTTTATCTGCTAATCAAACTAAACTATATCCTCCCTCTACAGAGTGTCCATGAAAATGGTCCAGTCAAGATTTCTGGTTGCTGTGGTAGTACCTGATACATATTAAACAACCAGGTCGTTGCAGACAATTGATCTTGTGATAGACACAGAATAGTAAAACCACAAAATAAATCCAAGCCTTCAAAAAGATCATTAAAATGATGAGAAGTGACTACCCAACAGTGCTTGTTAGCCCAGATCTTGAATGGTGTTTAACCAACATAAGCAAACAAAGGAGGATTTATTGTGAAGGTTGAGGGAGAACAATACCCAGCATTTCAGTCGCCTCAGAACAGAGCACAAGACACCTAGAAATTCAGAAGGAAAGAAAAAAAAAAGAATTTAGATAAAGAAAACCAACCCTTTCATCCTCACTGTATCCAGCATCCGTGGGTCAGTGGTTCTGAGGTCACTGACAGAGCCTTACAAGTTTTAAAAAGAAAGCCTGGGTTAGCCCATGGTTGTGTTATTGCAGCAGAAACAAGCTCGCTGCTGGTTTGTTAACTTGTTTTGATTCTGCTCTACTCTTGTTTCACTGACGTTCACCAGGCTGACATCCAGAGACACTCTTCTTGGGCAGTCATGTGTGGCGGGGCCGCTACGCTCGCTGTCAGCTTGAGAGAACCGCTAAATGACTGTGCGCTGATCCAGAAGCAACCACTCCTCACACTGTGCAACTTGTTGGGGCTTTTATGCATACTATATAGTGTGTGACAGCTACTTTTGTGCATGTGTAGCTGCTCATTATATACACATTTAAATTCCTTTGCAGTAGTGCCTGCATGTATTTCACTTACAGATAAACTTTATGTTTTTCTCCTTTTGTCATGAGTCTTTATTTCTCATGCTCTCTGGATTTGAAAGGATTTTTTTTTTACAAGCTTTTTCTTTACTGACCATCTGTGTTTGTGAGAGCTATTTCATTAACTGGTGCAGCATATAAACCTTGTGGAATTAATCCATCCTTTCACACCCAAAAGCAAATTGAAGTCACCTCAACACTTCCATAAAACTGAGCTTGTACTTTTTAGATTACTGAGCACAGAGATGTGTGCATGCCCTGTTGGAGGAGCCATACATTTCCACAGGAAACGTTTTTTTTTTAACCACATTGTTGGCTCATTAGTCTTTCTTCCCCAATGCTGCAACAAATCTACAGGGAGAACCTCTGTGGGATGCAGCTCTCTCTGAAGCAGCTAAACACAAGTGGGAGATTGATATGGGATCTGTGGGATCCACTTAATGTAAGAGGAAGCAGGGACCACATATTCCCTTGCCTGAATAAAAAAGTGTCACCTGTCATGGATCAGCCCAGTAACACTACGCACATGAATAACAAATAACAGTTCCAAATCCTGACCTGTTATAAAGCTTTCTCTAGGGGTTTAACTGCATTGTGAAGATTCCTCAAATGGATCAGCACACTTGGTTTCCTGGTGGCTCCTACAATGTAAACTTAAGGCTGTGTGTGGGACTGTAAAAGTAAATAACCCAGTGTCAGAACATGAATTTCAACTGGGTTGTGTCTATGTAGCAACTGTGGTCTCCAAGAATTACTGATAAAACCTTCTCATATATCTTAATTAAAAACATGGGTGTTACTGACTTGTCAGACATATCCTTCTAGGACTTAACATCACATTTAATTATCTAGAATCCTTCTACAGTCAATTAATCTATTAATCTAACCTCATCTAGGGGCTGTCCTGTGCAGGGCCAGGAGCTGAACTTCCCTGACCCTTGTGGATCTCTTCCAACTCACAATATTCTATGACTCTAATTTAAGCAACTTCTTAGGTATGGGAAAATATTTTTTGCACCTCTAAAGGGGTTTTCTTATGTCAATTTACATTTCATAGTAAACTTAACTCAGAATTGTAGATTAAATACTCCCTGTTCACCCTTTAACTAAGTTCTCAAACCTTTTCTACCCTTTCCAAGATTTGTAGCTCCACTGGCCCATCTAAGATCAGCACAATAATTTCCTCTGGTCTCTAAATAGTGCTAATGATCTGGAATAGAGTAGTCCAAGGTGCCTTCATTTTGTCATCATTGCAGACTTCTTTTGAATCTTCTGAGATTCCATGCTGCTGGCATCCACATTTACCCTTGGAAGAAAAGACTTTCTTAACCTTGCTAATATGCAAGTCCCAGAGCACAAGCTGTCATGACTATGCAAGCAGTGAAATAACCACAGGGTCTCTGCAGAGTTTTCGATTATTCCCTATTTGCACATAGGTTAACTGTGATATGAAAGAAGAGAGGAAAAAATTATGCTGTAGCGATTCCTAAAAAAGAGCTGGTAAGAGTCAGTACGTAATGTCACTCTTTATTAAAAAGAAAGTAATATAATTTTCTTCTGTCATCTTTTAGCAACTTCAGTGACGTTTTCATTTTCCCTACTTTCCAACTTTTTGCTGGTCACACAGGTTATGAGCCAAGTCAGCAGCTCATGAAGTGCAATGGTTAGACCATGGCAAAGGGCAAGCTTAAGGGAGGGCTTAATCTCATCTGACTTCAGACACTTATATCAACCTGAGCTATACATTTATTCTCATTTCTAATGAGTAAGGAGAAACTGCTGGTTTTCAGAAGTTTATTTTAATCTTAAAACATGTTTTGTAATAATCCAAAAATGTTCCAAAAATGAAGATTTGTTTGTGAATATTAAATGGAGCCTGGGCTTCTAGTTCAGTTGTAGGTATGAGGCACCTAAATTAGGGAAGATTGATTCACCTTAAGTAACTTAGAAGCAAAACAGGAGCAGCACAAATCAAGTCTTGTAAATCATTCAGAGAATAAACAGAAGGCTTTGCTACATATCATCTCTGTGTGAATGGAGATAACCTAATGTCATTTGAACAGAAAATACCTGAACTAGCAATTTCAACAAGCTCATATTGCATAACGTATCCCGAGTCACATCGGAAATGTCAATATGTTTTCTCTCTCCATTAACTTTAGAAGGCAATTAGAGGACTAGTGTACACTAGACAGATCACTTTTTGAAAGCTAGAAGTAAAAGAGATTAATTCTACCCTATCTGTTTGCTCTGTGGATTTATTTTTTCCCCAAATCAGGCTTGTGCTGTCAGGCAGTGTGTAGTCTGGCTAGATCTATATCTCTGACTGACACTTTTAAGAGCACGTGGACAACACAATCTTGAAAAACCCAGGTTCCACTGCATGTGCAAGTGACTGGATCGTTAGAACAGCCCTAATTCTGCACATTGTCTTTGTCCTGACAGCTCAGCACAGAGCTGGGATCAAAGCCACTTCAGCATCATCTGAGAGAGCCATCTGGAGACACCAGAACAGGGACTTGTGCTCAGCAATATCATTTCTCAGCCTTGCCTTTCCTTACACTGAGCTGTGGATACTGCACTTCCACTTTTGCAACCAAAATTTTTGATTGATTCCATGGCAGGATAAAAACATTTTTTCATTTGAGGGATCTCAGTCAGCAAAAGGTAAATATGTAATTACAAAATACATCTTCTGCATTTAATCTGTTGTGGATAATCTATCTACATTGCCACCACTTGATTTGTGATAGCCCAGCACCTTGAACATGGTGTTGCACCTCAAATCCTGGGGTCAGATTTGGGTCCTTCATGACAAGGGAGACATTGAGGGGCTGGACCCTCTCCAGAGAGGGGCAGCAAAGCTGGAAAGTTCCTGAAACTGCTATTTATTTTGTCTCTTTTTTGTATGGATAACAGGTAATTTTGCTTAGTAACAATTTTCCAGCAGATCAGTTATGGAAGAGTCATATCTCCATATAAAGTGGTTTTTATTAGTTTTAGAGAGGAGAACCCCAAACTTGTATTTTAGCCACATGTATGTCAATATTTGTCAGAATATGTTCCAAAGCCCATATAGAGGATTTTCATATGGAATACTGCTGGGACATTTTGTGTTATGATGGAGATTAGCTGCAGTATATCAATTACAATCCCAAATTAACCCACATATCAGGAAAAACTATCTTAATCCAGTAAGGAAAAGAGAATTAAAAGGTTGGTTAACAACAAAGAATGAAATAAACTCACTTCCACCTCACACAAACTTAGTTTTATTTTGCAAGAGACTGTTCATTTTAAGAAGTTGGTTCCAATGTTCCCATGCTGAATCAGACCACTTGTGATTTCTACTGAATCCAGACAAAAGCAATTTTTTACAGTTTATCATCACAATATTGATTCTGTCATATTTTCTCTTATACAAGATTGATGTGGATGTTGAAAACTGCTAAAGGGAATTCAAGATTATGTTATATTCCAGGGAGTGGTTTATTATATGCAGTGAAAATAATGTTTTGTGTTGTAGTGAAATTAAAAACTTACTTTGTCTTTTAGAGTGGGAAGAGATCCATATATATGTGTATTTAGATAGAAACAGCTCCTTTGACTAATTTAAATAATGATGAGTAAAATAACATGGCACAGACAATTAGGGGAAAGAATACCAAAATGAAGTTTGATTAAATAAATTTGAAAAAAATAGCATCAAAATGATGAGCAGATGAAGACATCATAGGTATATGAACTATATTATAATTCATATACCCTCTACTACTAAATGAAGATGAGTATCAAAAATTCTATAGAAATATTAACTCTGGTCAACATGGTTTTCCAATTTTTAGGTATGTAAAATTACTTAAAAGGCTTAAATATTGTTTTCAAGCATTATTAACTTCTTTCAACTTTGTCTGCAATAGTTGTGGCTATAAATGTCATCACTTTGATAAATTCTTAGAGGGCCTGTGCACACACAGTTCCAATACTGCCTTTTGAATTAGCACATTGCATAGGAATTGAATTAATACATTTATCATTAAGATGCAACTATTTTAATATTTCTGCTCTATAAAAATAAGGCTATCCTGTATCATCTTTAACTTCCTACAATTCATCAGAGTTGTGCTAAAATTGTTCTAAAAAGAAAGTTTCCAAAAGAAAACAATCAAAAATAAGCCAAAGTTAATATTGTAAAAAGCATAGGTGATAAACTCTTCACAATCTAGATTTTTTGTAAGGTGATAGTGCACATCTCTAGGTGTATGAAAATGTTTATTTCAATGGAAATACAAGTCAAATAAAATTCTTTATCTGGTACAATTGGAAAAGAAATTTTTTGCCAATGTTTAGAAAATTTCTCACTATCTCCACAGCTATAGATATCTTCCATCAGTGAAATTGGCTTCCCGGCCTATGGGTCTTGTCCTTCCTCAGACCTTTTTTCTTGATTTTGACCTTGATTTGTTGGTAATGGCGCAACTGATCCCTTTTTTACTTACAGGCATTCTTATCCTAAAAGTACATGCTGCAAAGACTTTGCCCCATATACATCCTGTGTGCTTTTTAGTGTTTAGCTAATTCCCCAAGAGTGCAATCATATTTATGGTTGGAGAAAGATAACCAGGTATGAATGAGCTGCCCACAGAAACAACCTTAACTGATTACACTCCAAAATTGGGCATTTCAGTTCTAGCTAAAATCAGATGAGAAGCAGGCAGGCATTGCTGTGCTAAATACTGAAAGGAAGCAATGTTCTCAGGAAGTTGGGGCATGAAGCTCAAGATAAGAATCTTCCATTCCCAATTCTTCTATTGGCCAGTGTTGTCTCCTTCTGATTTGGAAAAACAGAACCATAGAATGCCCTGCATTGGAAGGGACCTACAAGGATCATTGATCCAGACCTTGGGCCTGTGCAGCACACCCCAAGAGTCACACCCTGTGCCTGAGAGCAGTGTCCAAACACTGCTTGAACTCTCTCAGGCTCGGTGCTGTGACCACTGCCCTGGGAAGCCTTTTCCAGCACCCAAAGCCCTCTGGGTGAAAAACCTTTACCAATAGCTAAACTAACTCTCTTCTGACAGGGCTTCCTGCCATTACAGTTCTATGCCATTCATACAAATGAGGATCTCTATCTTAAAATTCATTTAAATTTATTTAATTAAATAAAAAACCTAAAGCTGTATATGAGAATGATACATTATTTGCATATATATTATTTTAAACTTCAAATGTGGTGGAATCTTGAATAGGAAATTCTTGGTTTTAAACAGAAATGCATGGCATATTAAAGGCCTAAAATCTTCTTTCAGAAAGTTTATTAGGATTATATCAATGCAATGAATGACGAACACAAAACATTGTGCAAAAGGTCCTAGTCATCATCTGGCTCCAAGATCAAATCTCTTTCACTAAAAAAGTAATGAATGAGAACAGTTTCTTGTCCACACACCCCCTCAGAAAACTGAGTGCATGCAGTGCCTTTAAACTGTACAATGCTGGTGGAGTGACAGATCTTGAAAGCCCATCTGCCCCAGTATTTCAGCTCCTGACACTTTTGTTTTGTGGGAGTCTATTCACAAATTTTTATTTGCTGATGCTTTTCATCATAAATGTTTAAAAGGAAAAGTGCATAATCATTTTCCCTTAAAAAAAGCCCGATCGAAATCTAACTGAAGTCAATGGGAGCTTTTCTTCTTTGACATCAATAGGCTTTGGATCAGATCAGTACAATGCAATTTAGTACAGCAGTTAAACATGTGCTAAAGTTCCGTGGACTGCAGAGAGGCTTTAGACCTACTCTCAACAAATGCCCTCAATATCCAGCTGTCGTGGGAAGAGAGCATTTGTTTGGTGGTTTTGGGAAGTAAGGATGAAGGCAAGAAGTAGAGGATAATTGAAGTTGATACAGTATCATAAAAACTTTTAATTAAAAACTAGAGAGTGTCTTACAGTGTTCATAGAAACTGAGAAGGTCACAGCTGTAAGTGGGCCAGTAGGAAAGTTTCTAAACTGCAGAAACATCTTATTTTTACATGAGAACTCTATCTCTTAAAAAAATACACACTGGAGTGTTCTGGAACCGATATTTGGATCTGTGCCCATATAACATGTCCAGGGATCTTAGAGGGCAGAATACAAACTGTCAGCCTGAGTAAATCTTTGGAAGAGGGCCTGACAGGGTAAATGTGTAATAGAACACTGGGAGCTGGTTGCTGTTATGTACAATACAACATAGGCAGATTTTTTAAATAAAATTCCCTTAAGTGCATTGAAAGCCATCTAACTAGATGGTAAAGGTATAATCCTTAAAATCTCTTTTGCTGTGATCTTACCTGTCCCAGTTTGTTTTTTTCAGCCAGCATTTACCTGGTCATGTATCTCTTTGTAGAAAAATCAGGAAGTACGGATGCATAATTATTACATAGTAGATGTCAGGGCCAAAACTGTAGGTTCCCAAGACTCACACAGATGCACCATCAGAGTGGGAACTGGGTACACTCAGTCCTTGGACAATTGGATATCCATTCTGACTATCCAACACATCAAAAATAGGTGCTCCAGTGGAAAACACTGATGCTTAAATTGTGTTTCTATTGCATCACTTCTGCTGAAGAGAACTTTGAACCTTCCCTGGAACCTGTGCATGCTGCAGATCCACATTTACATCTTTATATGATATTCCAGAGGTCACTTTGCTTATTCACTACAGGAGTTTAAGTTCTTTGGGCTTTGAATCTTGCTTTTTTCACTACTTGGGTTTATAATGTTGAGTGATCTCATTTATATGAAAGGTTATGTGCAAAGGGAAACTTCTGCTGTTTAGACACTGCACCAGACAGTTATGCAGAAAAGTAAAATGTTAAAAGAGATACCAAAGGGGGGTTGTTTTGCAGTATCTAATAAACTGGTGTTTATTAAAGTTAAAACTCAAGAAATTTAATTCTGTTTCTTTCCTGTAGTATTTTAATTAAAGAAATTTCAATCTGTCCCTGGAAATCCCAAGCAGGGAAAAAAATCAACATTTCCTACAGACAACTTTAAAGTAAAAGCCACTAACCTTTTATGAAGTCTTAAAAAAGGGAAAGATTAAAAAATATGTGATCAATAACAAAAAGGGTCATCTGTGAGTCTTGCATCGCTTCTGCCTTTATCACAAAGGCACTTTAATGAGTACACAAGCATGAACAAAAATATTATGGGCTGTATTTTTCTTCCACTTAGGCCATGGAAGATTAAAGCAAAGCATCTGACTCCAAGCTAGTCTTTTCTAAACCTGAAAATGGAATTTAACTTAAAAAGTGCTTCTTTCACCACTATAGACCCTCCTTTTTATTGGTATTTTTCTTACTTTTTTTTTTCCCCCAAAAACATTGTACCTTACATTGAATGCAAGGAGACAATCCAGACACATTAAGAAAAGACTTCTCTCTGGAAGGATTGAGTCACTACAACTTGGAAAACTAATTCTAAAAGGGGGGGGGGGGGGGAAGCCTTTTGACAGTTTATTAGTTCCATGAAAAGGTATCAAGGGTCACCAACTCTTCCTGTTCTGCTAAAATATTTATAAGAGAGAGTTCTAGAGAGATGTGCTCATATGATAAGTTTTTGGATTATTCCTGAAGGTGCCTATGGCAAAGGACCTTTTTGCCCTGTCATGGTTTAACCCCAGCCAGCCCACCCCCACAAAGCTGCTCACTCAAGTCTCTCAACACCGATGTGGGGGAGAGAATTTCAAGGGTGAAAGTGAGAAAACCCATGGTTTGAGGGTTTGACAGTTTAATAGGCAAAGAAAAAGCTGTGCACAAGCAAAGCAAAACGAGGAATTCATTGCCCATTTCCCACGGGTAGTGGGTGTTCAGCCATCCCTGGGAAAACAGGGCCCCACCCAATGGAGCAGTGACTTGGGAAGGCAAAAGCCATCTGTAAAAATGCCCCCCTGCCCCTCTTCTTCCTCGGCCCTTTCCTTCTTCTCTCCCAATAATTATGAACTGCACACAACCCCATATGGTCTGGGGTGTCCCTGGGATCAGTTGGGGCCAGCTGTTCCAGATGTGTCCCCTCCCAGCTCCTCATGGACCCCCAACCCCCTCGCTGGAAAGGGTGAGGAGCAGGAAAGGCCAAGACTCTGTGTAAGCTCTGCCCAGTAATAATGGAAACACCACTACATTGTCAACACCATGCCAGCCCAAATCCAAACCACAGCCCCAGACTGGCTGCTGTGAAGAAAATTAACTGTACATCAGCCAAAACCAGCACAGTCCCTACTTATCCCTAGATCTAATGAAACACTGGGAATGTCACTTTCCCTTCCAGTGTCCTCAGTCTCTAATGGCCCAAACTCAGATTGGAACCTTTGGGATTTTCCACCAGCTTTATCACAGGGCTTGGAGAGGTTGTTCTTCCTTCCAGGATTTTTCAAACAGAATGTATATTATCTGTGCAGCCTGAAATGAAAAGACTGTTTCTTTCAGACCTTGATGAAGGCACTTGATGGGAAGAAAAATGCAAGGATAAACCATTGATACATAGGGCTATGCAGCACCCTGACACAGTCTTCTTCTTCTTCTTCTTCTTCAAAGTAATAAATATTCATTAACCATTAGTGAAATGCCTTCACAATCGAGTTGGCTTCTTTTTTTTTTCTTGCAAAGCTACAGTAAAAGGACTCAGAATGTAATTTAGCTTATTAATATTCTTTATTTGTATTATAGCAGTAATCAAGGCCCAGTAATCGCCCCATTCTCACTGTGCTCTGACAAATGACCTTTTTTTGGCTGCCACTGCAAAATATATCTGTAGCTGAGAGCAGCAGATGACCTAGCACAGCTTCAGAAGAAGTACATGTGGGAGCTGCTGCAAACTCATCCTTTCTCTGGAAGTGGAGCTCAGCACCGATGATGAGAATGGAGGACAACAATTTCATGTTATAGAAACTATTTTAAGTCCCTTGTCACTTCCTTTTCTTTTTTTTTTCTTTTTTTTTTTCTTTTTGCTCTGCACTGTGATAAGAACCACATTTTTGCAGGAGATTATCCCTAAATACAAGTCTGTCTATCCCAAAAGCAGAGGAGGTCAGATTCATGGATATTCACTTTGCCTGAAGAGTTTTTCACCTCAAGTTACTGAAAATTATGCCAAGCAGTGACTTAACCTCTGTTCCCCAGAGCTTAGACCACTGCCTGAAACTCTCAGTTACTGTGTTTTTCCTTCCTTCACTTCTGCTTGCTCTTTTCTCATTTCTTCTCTCCCACATCCTACTGAACAACAAAAAATTCTGTGGAGATTAATTAAGTGATTTCTGTGCTTTTTCTAATTGTTGTTATTGCTGAGAAACTGAGCAGAGGTCTGAGGAAGTACATGGGCTGGTGGCTGAGGCAGGAAAATCGGTTTCAAGGGACGCAATTGAGTTTCTGGCTAACTGGAAATCTCCTAAGTGTCACTGCTCATTAATTGTTCTCTGTCCTTTTCACTCTCTGTAAAATGAAAACAGGGGAATGTCCTTCCTCCCAAAAGTTTCTTTATTGATTTATGATGAGATTATTATGATGAGATTTATTATCTTTTCAGTTGTGGACATTGTTTATTATCCCTCCTGGAATTAGGTAGGCAAGTTAAAGTCCCCAGTAAAGGAAACAAAGTAGCTGGGGAAGATCATAATCTTAATCACATGAATGTGTTTATTTAACCTGAGGAGGCTTTGGGAATCTACTATAGCAGAATTTGTATTAGATTATCCATGATTCTCAGCATTGAATAATTCTGATCTTGCTGATGTGTAACGTAAAATTGGATTAAGGCTAATGCCAAATATGTAGAAAGGTTCCATGCAAGGGGAACAGAGAAAGACTGAAAAACAGAAAAAACAAAAAGGGTGTTCAGCTCTTCCCCAATATGGAGGTTTGATGCCATTTAAGATGCCCTAAGATAATTCAGTTTAGTCTCCAGCTGTCACCCACTAAATACGCCGTGCAGTTCAACTCACCTAAAACTAGACACACAAAGGCCAGTCAAATGAATATCTAATTCTCTAGGCTGTCATATTGGCTTGATCTGCTCCAAAAGGGGTGCAGACTGACCCAGCAACATTTAGAGAGCAACATGTAGACACTTGCATTAACCTGGAGATGCATTTCACCCCAAATGTTGGAATAGATGCATTTCAAGTATGAAAGGATTAAAAATGGCTCCTGTCATAGAGAGGAGCTCACCAGCAAATCTGGTTCTGCTCCAACGTGTCCTGTCCCTCCCAGTGACCAAACTCTGAGTTTATAATGGCATCTGAAGCCAGGTGAGTTTACAATAGCTCTAGGCTTGCTCACATCATGCTGCTCTGTTAATTGCTTAAGCAGCTGTACTTTTATATCTTCCATCCTTTCTAAAAAGGTAATCTAATTGAACTGGGATTTTTACAAAGAAACTAAGAAAACAATAAACTTCATTTTCAGAGAGGAGTAGACAGGTGCAGGAACAACAGACAACAGCAAATACATAAACAAAACTCTTTTCCACCATATTGGAATGGTAAGGAGTAACAAAAAAAACCTGATCCTGGCACAGGGAGCAAGGCTATGATTAATCATTAAATTATTCATTGTAATTCTTGTTATGTAGAGATTATGTGAAGATTAAGTAAAAGTAGAAAAAATAAAGAGCAAAATATAATCAATATAAAATATTGGATGGAAGAAAGTGATGAAATGTTGGTTTGGTAAGTATTGTGTATTGCTCATGGCAGTAGTCCTCAAATTTCAGTCTAAATTTAAGATGGACTTAGACTGTGGAATGAACTCAGAGAAAAGTCCTGACACTCAGGATCCTGAACCATCTCACAGCTGACATTAGTCAACAGCACACTCAAGATTTGCCACAAAGCCCATTGCTATGAGCACTAATTGAACACTGTTTACAGCTAAAATGAAATATATTTTCAAATCACTTTTTTTTTTCTATAGCACCCAGAGCTCTCTAAACAAAAGAATATATCTGATGGAAATAAGGAGAAAAACTAATTATACAGCCTAAAGGAATCTCTCTGTTTCTGGATGTTTGCTGTAGTTGTCTGCTGGGCTTGATGCACTGCTGAATTTTTCAACTATTTAAGCTGCATAACACCACTGATTTCAGAAGTTTTACTGCAGTGTGTTTCTAGTGTAAAATGGTAAATCAATTTGCCTATTCAATATGCATTAGTTGCATATTTTTCTTTACCCCTCAAACTAGGTATATCTTCAATTATTGCTGTCTGTTTATAGTCTCTTAGACAGCCAGTAATAAGGTAAATATATTTCTTGCCAAAAAAAAAAAAAAAAAAAAATAAAAATCCAAAGATGGACCAGGAGGATTCTACAACTTAGCCCCTAAAACTGACCTTTTCAGGGCTGACTCTTTTCCAGGTCATCTCTATATCATGTAAGAATCTTAAAAGTTTTCAATATACTTAATATTATGCTTATTATCTCTTGCTGGTTTTGGAAGTAGGGATAATTTTTAGGTGGGAGACATGGTTTTGTTGCTTTGGGGATTTTTTTTTTTTTTTTGCATGTTATTATCTTGACTCATTGGAAGTTGGAAGAGACAGAGAGGGACGTGAGTTCAACAGTCAGAATCTGTTCAGATTGCACTTGGACAGTAAAGTACCTGTTCCAGCAAATTGACTAGATTAAGGGCTCAATTTCCATTTTAACCAAGAACATGGAGTATTTATTTGTGGAAATACCCTTTGGCTTATCAGAAAGAAGGTTAACAGGTGGCTTGATCTGAGAGTACCCAAAGAGCAGCTAGAAGAGAGCTCTTTAATCAAGTGGCCAGACACGAGCCAAGATCCAACAGCTAGAAATTGAAGATAAAATGAAATAGGAAATAAATGCCCATTTTTATTCTGGAGGGTAATTAGCTGTTATTTGCTGTGGGTTATTAGATTACAGGAAGAAGTGTTTGGTACAGGAATACAAGACTGCTGAATTTGGAAAGGGCCTTTGGAGAGCATCTTGTCCAACACCCCTGCTCAAAAGAGTTTTTGCAGCAGTTTGTTCAGGGCTAAATCCAGATGCGACTTGAATAACCCCAAGGACAAGGAACTTGAAACATGGGAAATCTGTTAGGCATTTGATCACCCATACAAGAAACCTGATATTCTTAAATTTTCATGGAATTTTCTCTCTTTGAATTTGTGCTCTTTGTCTCTTGTCCTGAGCACCACTGAGAAAGATCCAGCTCTGTCTTCCCTGCTCCCACATCAGGTATTTGTACACGTTGGTAAGATGCCTCTAAACCTTCTCTTTCCAGCTGAAGCCCTCTCATTCTCCCTTCATTTGCATCACTTCAAATTTTGCCATCAAGAATGAAGGTCTCTCCACTAATCTCTCCTTAGCACTAGGATGTGCTCTACTTCAACCAAAAATATCAAGCTTAAATGCATGGGTTATAAAGGGATTTTTGTCATGTAGGAAGTCAGATAACCAGAGTAACACATTTTACCATTAAAATCTTCAGACTAACACCTTTGCCTTTCAAAAAGAACAACCTTCATTGAAGGTACAGATGAGTTTTCTTTCTGCCTCTGAGAACTGTAATTTTCAGTCATCAGAATAGAATTATAAAACCTGAATAATTTTCTGAATAAAAAAATCCCACACAATATTTTTTGACCAATTATTTAAAGACTTGTTGGGCTGTGGTGTACCCCTAATGTTCTGCTGGTCTACAGGCACTTGAGGATGTTGTTTTAGGCACCTGTTTCCCTCCCAGAGACAATGGCATTTTAGATTCAGTGGATCAGCAAGAAGGCAGTGACACATCAGGAACCCCAAGACAATTATTGCCTTTCCACCCTTCAGCAATGTGGCTGCAGCAGGGCTGAACGGCTTGAGATGCTTTACCAAATTATTTTCAACATGTGGATATTTTTTTGACATGACTTATTTCTTTGCTTGAATAGATCTATCATTTTTCCCAGCACAGGGTTAATGCTGTTACATTTCTGATCCTCTGGAGGGAATTTTTCTTAGGTTTCTTTAAGCCTTTCATTGGAAATCAATTTCTAGATTTAGTTCATCAGTATTTTTTTGCTTAATCTGTTACCTACCCCTCAAAAACTGTATTCCTCTGAAAATGGCCCGGGATTAATAGAGGACCTGGATCACAGAGCTGCTTGCATAAATCTGGTTCAGATAGACAGGAATTGGGAATTCAGTGGGAAAAACTCTTGGGATAAAGTTTAACTGGAGCTCTCTGGATGTGGGAAGGTGGACACCATTCCAAGGAAGGCCATGCATGGATGAAGTCTGGCTCTTCCTCACCCAGCGAATTCACCAACTTAGGCCTTCCCAGCTTTTTTCTGAGGGGTGGTGAAACCAGCTGTGGGGTCTGGATGCTCCTGGGCTGTCCTAAATGGGGACACAGCCCAGATACAGGAGCTGAAGGAGCAGTAGGATGTGCTGGTTCCTGCAGTCCTTATGGTGTTTGGGCATTCTCTGTCTCTGGACATTCCCTGGCTCTCTCCAGGCTCACACTGGTGGGCAGCTGGCATCATTTCTCCCTGTGCCTCTGAGTTATCCCAGTGCAAAGGGGTCTTGAGGGCCTTTGTCTTGGCACTGCTAGAAATTAACACATTGGGAAATGAATTACACCTCCTGCCAGCTAAATAAAAACACTGGCTGATCTGAGAAAGTAATTTATTGATCTTTCTTCTGTTAAAGTGATTTCAGGGTGCAAAATACTAACTCAGCTAAATCAATATCCCTTTCACTACCAAGCTGACTTTAAGATTGTGGGGATATTTTGAAGACTGGAGTTTAATTTCAAGACGTGTTGCTCAGACATCACCTTAGTTAAAGCTACAGGGCACAAACAGGGAGCAAACAGGGAGGGGGGTTCTAAAGGTGGTGTGTGGATCTTCCACAACCAGTTCATTGGGGTCTCAATGACATGTGAAGGCAGAGCAAGGTATATTGCTGAAAATTGAAATTGCTTCTAAGTACAAAGCAGTTTTGAATCCCTTATTAAAGAATATACTTTCAAATTCTGGTTTAATAACTTTTCCTTATCTGAGTCCTCAACTGCTGTATATCAGCACAGTTTTACTGAATTTAGTGGTGTCTCTTTGGAAATCTCTCCCTGTTTCTGAAAGCAAGTTCTAAACATATCTGTGTATAAAATGTCAGATAGATAAAAATTCATGCAAAGCTTGCATTTTAAAATATTATTTTATAGGAATAATTTAAAAATTCTTTAAAAATAATTTTGAAAGCATTATTTTAGCTATAGTAAGGGACTGTTGGTTATCAGCTGTGATTCATATCTCACAGTGATGAGCAAGACTGTAAAATGTGAAGTAATACTGCAGTATTCAGCTGGAAAGCAGTCCAACTACAAGTGAGGTGATTCAAGAAATAAGTTGTTGCAGTGGTTTTTTTTCCCAGCAAATTATCCTACTATGCCTGAAAGAATTAAGAAGGGCAATTTAATCACCCCTTCCATGTTATTCTCTCCTGCTTCATGATTTAAAAATTCTCTGCTTTTTCTGTTTTGGTATTTTTTTTCCCTCTTCTTCCCTGCAAGGAAAATTTAATGAGGCATATTTGCTTGTTTCCATGGTATTTCAAAGAAAGATTACTAGCTGAAAGCAAAGAAATATATAGAATAAAGTAGGGAATGAATGTCTTGTCTTTAGTAACACATATAAACCTTACTTTCAGAATTAATTATATAGAAATACTTTTTCTGTACTTGTAATAAGTGAAGACATGATAGTCATTTCTTTTTACTCTGCTGTAGGATCTGATGTCATACAGAAAAAATAATTTGCTAGCCAGTTTGTTCTGTTCTTTGGTCAGTTAGACACACACATGTGGGGCTTTAAAGGGCTTTTAAAAACAGCATTTGGTATTTAAAATATTTCATAATTAAGTTACAAACAGTATTCAGTTTGCACTATTCACACAGAAGAGAGCTATATTATGGAGATTCCATTTATTTATTGATGAAATCCAAATTTATGTCTGTGAATAACACCTAGCCAAGAAGGGCAAGAGCATCCTTGGGCATCTCCCAAGAAGACACAAAACCATAATTGCTCATGTACCCTCTAAATTCCCTGTGTCTGTTATTACAATGTTTGCACAAATGCAGACAGGAAAATGCAGTTATCATCAAATCCAGCTTTATTAAAATCTCTTGCTCATGGTCAGAAAAATTATCCTTCATTATTTTTATGCTGTTAATTGTTTAATTTTCAAAGGGCTTGAAAGTTCAAAGGATTGATAGGATCTCACTCAGCTGCCCTTGAAATCAGTGCAAAAATATCTATTAATTTCAGAAGTCTAAATTCAAAGACACATAAAATACTGAAGTTACTACAGATGACACCAACAGAACTTGAAGCAAGAATTACATTTACAGCAACATCCAATGAAAAATATAGACAGGTGATGCAACATTAAAACAGAGGTTCTCCAAGAACCTATGACCTGCATAACCATGAGCAAACCACTAAAGATTGGATCTCTCACTTCAAATGACACACCTGAGGTAGGAGCTTCACCTTTCTCTCTGCTCAAAAAGAAAAAGAAATTAACAACTTTAGAGGACAATCGAATGCTCCTGAGACAAGAACCTGCCCCATGACCAGGAGTTTGATTTAGGTGCCTAAAGCTAGATGGGATGAAGCAGGAAGAGAAAATACACAAAATAAATAGTAGTAGCAGTTGGGACAAAACTGCTGCGGGCTTTGCAAATCCTCTTGAAATCTAATGTGCTTTATTTCTTACCTTCAAATCGAGCTGGAGTTACAACAGCGTCTCCAGGGATTTGTTAACACAACGTGCTTTGTTAACACAAAGCAAAGAAAACCCATCCATTCAAAGAAGGTGGTTTGTTGGTTTTGGGGTTTTTTTATTTCATTGCAATGCTAGGAATAGCATTTTCCAAAGCTCTGGTCTGTTTTTTGAGTTTTTGTTAAACCTCTTCAAAATCTCTTTGAGGTACACCAAGTCACCCTTTCTTTGTTTGGGTTTCAGTGGGGGATCTGCCTGTCTTTGTGTAGATCCCTGCTTCAACCATTAATCATCCAATTACAATATAAAATGTTAATTCCACTCAGTCACCGCTGATCAACTAGATCTAATCCTTAACAATTTAAATAGAATCACTCTGAGTCAGACAAAAACACTTGCCTGCAAATTCAATAGGAGGGTGTGCTTATGCTAATAAAAAGCCATAGGTCATAATATTGCCAGACAAAGTATCTGATTTTACTGTTATTTTTACTAATTTTATTGTTATTTCAATATTATCAAATGAAAAAATAAGGGCCATCTGCCCAGCATTTTGATGAAACATACACATATTTCTTCGTACCTATGTTCAAAAAATAGTAATTTCATCTGCCATTTACCCATTTCCACAACCTTACTAAAAAAATATTTTTTTCCCCAATTCAAATGCTACCTAACAGACAAGCAGGAATTATTATATTTGTTTTTTAGGTGGGAGATTTTTGCCCAGAAAACTTAAGTTACAGAGGTTTTCCAGTACAGAAAACTGGTCTCTTTTGAATTCATCTATACTGCTTCACAGCTTGGGTTTATATCAACTTCCACAATTTACCTAATTATTCTAGAATTCAGAACTTGGGCATAAACAACGTTTGTGAAGTTAAAGACAAAGAAGATAATACGTCATTCTTGCCTTCTCCACATTTTCTGAGTAACATTTCCTTATTTTTTAAGGGGAAAAAAATCTCTGTTCAACTAAAGTGTTAAAATATTACCCTCTATACACTTCCAGCAAGCAACTTCTCGGCATGGGTTAGGCTCTACTTGGAAAACTATTGTCATCCAGGAGACAACCTGTAGTTTTAAATGACTAGGCTGTCAGTTCTTTAGCTCTCTGCACTTGCTTTTTCTGCTTTAGTGAATAGTAACAATTACACGACAAACAGCATGTTATTTCCAACTGTGGGTTTTTGACAGAAATCTTTGTGATACAAATATTGCGAGCTTCCATTCATTTGCACGATTAAATTCTATGCAGATTTCTAAAGCCTTAAGAAGATTTTAATAAAGCTCACAGTCTTCAGATTTTGGAAGAAAACAGGGGAATCTTTTCAAAAGTATGTTTATTAAAATGAAATGCTTTAAACAGTGCAGAATTTGGAAGAAAACGGGAATCTTTTCAAAAGTATATTTATTAAAATGGAAATCTTTAAACAGTGTAGATATTGGGGGGTTTTTTTAATAGTTTTGCTAGATTTGTGTTGAGATTTGTGAACAGTTTATTTCATACCCTGGAAAGAGTATTGTCAGCAATAAGGATTAAATATTAAACAACTCTGCCCCAGAAAACATTTATAAATCACATTTTTTCTGAATTTAACAATGAGCATGCGACATGATATCTAGTAAATAAACATGGAAATATTATAATTGAGTAAAGCTTGAATGTCATTTATGAAGGCTGCTAGGAGCCACAGACCCTACTCTGGTTTGGCAGGACGCACTTTTAAAAATTCACCATAAGCATTTAATGTTTGAAGGACAGGCAGGGACTCAAATCATTCATCAGTGTCAGGTTTGAAAGATGTGCACTTGGATTCCTTTCCTCCCCGTTCTGCCTTCTCTCCCAGCTGGAACATGAGATGCACTTCAGGTGTCACCGTGTCCCTGGAGCCCCCACCACCCCAGGGTGCCACCCCCGGGATCTCAGTCCCTCCCCAGCCTTTGGTGACATCCTAATTACCCTCTGCAGGTGCTGCTGCTGTCAACAGCTGAGGAACGAGGCAGCACTGGGGGCTTTGCTGAGGTTTTGTACATTTACAAAGGAGAAATTGTGCCCTTAGCGTGGGGTTGTATCCCCAGCCCAAGGAGAAGTCCAAGCCCCGGATTAGATTTGTAACCCCGCTGAGTTTTTCTTGTATCTGCCCAAATTTCTCTCACTGTGCAGTCACCCTACATGAAAATTTACTCTTTTTTTTTTTCCGATAATATAATTTCTTTCATTTCCAGAGTCATTTTGAATAGTTCTAGTCTTCATGCTCGTGACAAAGTCTGCAGCTGTGGTTTTTATGAAGTCTTTTATTTTGTGTTCTTTATGCTATACAATTAATGAATGCAACAACAAGCAAAATGCATTTTTCATCATTAATTAATTTTAATTAATCTTTTTTTTGCATTTATAGATACATTTTAACCAATGAAGAGAACTCCATGTACCTGTTGAGGCTATTTGAATTCCACTAAAAAAATTTAACTGAATCCTAGTCTTTTCTATATATACTCTTACATCAACAGATACCTGATATATTTTAAAGTACCTACACATTAATTAATGGTCTTATTTGAAATAAAACATTTGCTATCCTGACCACCTTTAGTGATGGTTTCTTAGCAACCAAACCACCTCAAATATTGACCATTATGAGATGTCCTTTATCATTCAAGAAGATAATTTTTTGCATATTTTCTAAAACAAAATAAATTCATTTACCTATATACTAGTCTGTTGCTGTAAAATGTCTTTATTAAATTTCTCAATATCTTTTTAAGAGTAAAATGATAGATTCAGAAAAGTATCCCAAAATTCAACATCAACTCAATTATAAAAAAAAAGAAGCTGTTGCAGTATGAAAAATAAGTCAGCTATTTCAGTTATTATTTTTTATTCCAGTTTCCATCAAAAAGATAATGCTATGATGTCATCTCAATAAAAATCCAATGTTTTAGTAAAAAAAAAAAAAACCACTCTTCAAATTGAAATTAATTAATGTTCCCACCACAAAAGTTAGTTTATTCTGGGTTGGAACTGAAAAATTTCATCAGCATCCCAACTGTCATTGTGCATAAAATTGAAACAGCAATATTTTGGCTGCTTGGAATTTTTAGATTATGGATGTCATTTTCCCCCATTTATTTATGTTTTGTCAGTTATTTTCTTACTGAAAATCCTTGGTAAATGTCAAGGAATTTTTTTAAAGAACTCTTTTTTTAGAATTTTTGTTTTCCCCACAGAGGAAATAACAGAAAAAGAGGAGGAAAGACAGAGAAAGAAGAAGGGAAAAAATAAAGAAAAAAGGAATGTGAAAAATGCTCCACTCCTAAATTATATTTAGAAAATTGAAATTATTTCTGGATTGTTTGGGGGGGGGGGAGTTGTTTTTCTTTTTCTAATGTTTTCACTATAATTAAAATTTTGCGTACCTTTAAACATTGGCTAAAACACTCAGGCCCCTGGCTGGGACACAGGTATTCAGGTAATGATGTTTTTTGTGTGTGGGGCCAGGATCCTGCACAGACACAAGTAAAAGAGATTTTTGAGAGACCCCTGCATTGCAACTTCCAATACGTTTGGGTTTTTTTACCTCATCAGTGCTGTGGGGGCAATTTATTAACACACATTAACAAAACTCTGAAGCAATCTGTGAGTCAAATCACAAGGTTTCATCCAAAATATCATTCAAACCACCATAGTATATAGGGCAAAGGGGTAATTTCAGTGGAAACTAGAAAATTGACTAGTCCCTGCAGTAAACAAATTTTGTCCATTTAATTTCCCTGTCAATGGAAAAACATCGACCAGCTCTAGCTTGATGTTAGCAGAATGGCTTACTCAAACATTAAAATTCCTTCCTCTATCCATCATTGCAAATATTTTCTGTTATTTGTGTGGGTTCAGATACTTAGTCCTTTGTTATTCACAATTTTTTCATTAAAATTGCTACTTGAAGGTTGGTCTGCTTACAGTGGTTGCCCCCTCCACTCCCCTTTTAAGAGTGTTTACTTTCTAGTACTAATGACCGTGCCCCTACTTAGGCAACGATAGCAACACAGTAAAAATCATCTTCCAAAGAGCTCCCACTTCAAACCAGCAGAGAAAAGGGATACTTAGCTCTGATTAAAGAAAATCTCTCTGCTTTCATAGAGTCAAGTGAGCTCTGCATAAAACCTTTTGATAACTTCACAGGGAGAGCAGGACACGATGTACATCTCCCACCTGGGAGGCTGAAGTGCAAAACTTGTGGTTTGTTTGTGAGTCAGAGCCAAGCAGGATCCAAGGAAACTGTGGGGCAGGGGAGGAATGATTGCCCATTGACCCAAATCCCAGAGTGGTCCTGTCCAGAAAACTGCCTCACCGAGAACAGGAAAACCTGAAATCTGCTTGTGCCCGCAGAGCTCCTGAAGGCTCTGACCGCCAAGGGTTGGGGCAGGTACCAGTGAGGAGGATCTAGGATGATTATTTTGGAAAAGACCTTTAAAATCATTAACTCAAATCACAAACTCAGCTTGCCAAGGCTCACCTTGCCAAACTGCCAAGGCTACCACTGATCCACGTTCCTAAGTGTCACACCTACATTTATTTTATAAGTTTCATTGCCTGGCCCCAATCTCCCTGTTGCTCTGTCTAGTAATTCTTCCCTCTTTTGTTTGTAAAAACCTTCTCTGGGTTTTTACTGCAGATCTCTTGATATTAGGTGCAGTCCTATTCTCAACTCCACAACCTCTGCTCTCAGATGTAGAGGTTCCACCTAGAGAGTTATAGTTAATGAGAGAATTCAGGTGCCTTATTTTATCTCTGTATTTCTGGGTGGTTTTGTGAACCCTTTTGGTACTGTGCCTATCTGTGATTCTTTTGCATTTATATCTCTAGCAAAATGACACAGAAAGCATTAGATATTTCAAATTTTAATGGAAATACTCTTATGGTGCATAATCAGGCTGCTGGGTAAAATTAAATAAATGGACCTTATTTGGAGACAGAGCAGAGATCAAGAGATCAAGCAACCAGATTAGGCTAGAAAAACATCCATCAATTATCAGTTACTAAAATTAGCTTTGTCAAATGTCAATATGAAGCTTTTCTCCTTTGAGATCCAGTGCTAGTGCAACAGACTTCTAACATTAATCATCTTTCAACACTTTTTTGTTGTTATTGTTGGATACATTTACAGTTGATTGTCTTGTACATTAGCAAGAGTTTAATTCCAGCAAATTGTTCTGTAAAACAGGTGCTGTTTATTGTTTTGCTTTCCTTTCCCAGCCTGCTGTTGGTTTTGCATTCAATGAGAAATATTCATTTAAAAAGCTAAAAACCTTCATCAAATGATTGTGGCTAAGACACCAGAACTTTGCAGAGTACATCCAAGTGCATCCATTCATTGGCTCACACTCTTGACTCTTACTGTAGAGATCTATATTTATGCATGTTCCCTGTTTTCTTACTTAGAAATCTATAAATTATATCCATATCTGTCAGTCTAACAAATGTTTTAGCCAATACACCAAAGGGAAATTTGACCAGTAGGAATTTAAATGGTGAGCAGATATTGAAATGCACAGCAAGGATTACATGAACCATTTCTTTTTAATATTGACAACTGTTTTAAGCAACATACAGAGTTACATCTGAAAGGAAGGAATTGATATCTTCCTTTGTAATCACAGACTATTCACAAAGAAATACAAAATTAGAAAACTGAGGACACCAATGGTTACCTCTGCAATTGACTGTATCATTTTGAGATCTGTCACGTTAACATATTCCCAAAATCAAGTATCAGCATGCACACCAATATGCAGAAAGATCAATATTTTATCTCCTACAATGACTATAATTGCAAATCTGTGCATCTGAATTCAGAATCGCTGCAGTTAAATGCCAAAGATACTAAACTAGTACCCAACAAACCTCATAATCTCGTGGATTCCACTAGGAAAGGTTATTTCAGAAGAACCACACAAAGAAAATTCAAAATGCTAGTTATTTTTTGAAGGGTATGAATCTAAATCTTTCCCACTTTTGGACAGATGCCTGATTGGAGTCACACTTAGATGGAACAGGCAATGGTAAACACTACTGTGGTGTGGGAAAAAGAGGTAGGCTCTTGCAATATATTGACTCAAATATGCCAAATTTTAAAGACATCTCAGTAACATCAGTAATGAAGATGAACCCCCAGTGGTGGATTGCCACCATATCACCACATGCATTCTACAGGTAGAAAAATGAAGGAATAACTGTAGTGCACAGAGTTTTATTTTTAGCAAGAGAATCTGAAGTAAAGCTAAAGCATCTATGCCTATAGGTAGAATAATCAGACTCTCCTGTTGCTGCCTATACCTGAAGTGGATGTTACCAGTTAAAAGCCTGATTAGGAAAATCCTAAATTAAATGTGATTTTTAAGAGCTGGGAAAACATCCACATATAAAATAGTGTTCAATATCACAAATTTATCTCCCCTCTTTCTGAAAAGCAGGGCAATAAGACACTCCATGGCGTTATGTTAAATCTAAGTATGTTTTGCAAACACTTCCCTCTGACAGAAAACTGATTCTATCAAAGCCACCCACTGTCTCACCAACATTATTACTCAATTTAGCTGCTTCAATGAGCTGGGCATTTTGCAGAGCAAATAAATAATTAGTGGCCCAAGGATCTTGCCTAATAATTTTATGGGTGATGTAACAAGTGACAGCAAGTTACAGTAGTAGAGAAAGAGAGGGCTGAGCTTCAGCCTTAAAATTTTTCTGTGATTATCCAGTCTGAGTTTATAAACTGAGTGATGTGCAGGATGTGTCCCCTTTTTGCTTTTTATGAGACAAGGCAGAATTCTGAACAGTGGTGTTTCTATGCCTTTGGTTCTGAGATTTTCATAGCTATCTCATTAAAAATCTGATCGTTTTCATGCACAATATGAAGAAATGTTGTATGGATGCCAAGTTTTCAAAATATATTCAAAAAAAAAACTACCAGAAGGAAACCATAGAAACATTGCTGGGTGTAAAACAGTCAAATAAAAGTCCGTAAATAACTACTAAGAAGAGAAAAAAAACTCTGAATTTTTTAGATTATTTAAAAATTAAGGAGCAATTTAAAGTAATAGCAGTACACCATATTTTTAGCTTCTTTCCTTTACATTTCACCTGGTAAATGCAATTAATTTCTCTTGAAGATAACACACAAGGGTATTCACAAAGTGTTGAAACATGGAAAGCTCAGGGGGGACCTACAAGGAGAAATCAATGCTCACTAAGTAAGGATAGGAAGTTACATTGAATAGCAACTCCACACCAATACTTAATGCAGACAGTGGCCTTTGCTACATCTCCCTTCATGTTCCCAAGGGAATTAAATTAGAATCATGGCTGTCTTAATTCCCCCTTTCGGTGAAGGAGTAGAAAGAAACATGTCCAGAAGGAGAGGCAGATGTGAAATGGACTGTACTGTGCTGTTGAAATGGTTTTGTCTCTCTGCTGCTTTTATAGGGAGAAAATAAACTGAACTGACTTGAAAGAAACACCCTTAAGATCGGAATAAATTATTTTTTTCACCAGGAAGACTCAATTCTGCCAAGAGGGTGGGTTGCATCTCACCTGCTATAGAAGCTGGCTTTGATACAAGCCTTCTGATACCAAGGACAATAATTTTTCATCACACTTTTTCCTGTTACTTAATTCCAGTGCTGTTGGTGGCAGAGATCACAGTGCATATTCTCCACATATAATTTCTGAATTTTGTCTTTCCTGGTGCCCTCTGCCATGGGTGAGCACGTAGGTTCCTGTCATGGTGGTTGAACTGTGTCTGTTTTCTAGGATCAATTCTCATATTTCCCTTACATCCAAGTTCCCTCAGCCTTAGAATGGGATTTATCTCATGTAGTCTAATCATCTAAAAGTTAGACACTCAGTCAAAGCCAATCATGGAAGTGGCTTGTGTCCTGAAAGAGAGAGGCAGGCAGAACAAATCAAGCAAAAACAAATCATACAATACTTTAGGCAGACTGTGCCTCATTTACTCCAACCCCGTTGCCCAATGGAGACAGTTCATTTTGACACTAGATAAAGTTGACTGGAATGTTTTCCAGATGAGTTATGAAAATTTCCAAGAATGAAGATCCCATAAACCCATCCAACCTGTTGTAGTTCACAGCAATTCTTCCCACAATTCTTTTTCCCCATGTACCCAAAAATGTCACTCTTATTTTTATTTTTTTTCCCATCATGTGCCACTCTCCTTTAGTGTGGAGAGTTCCTTCTGTTCCAAGGGACTCTGTGAAACATCAGCACTCACATCTTGCTTTAGCAGAGTGAAGGTGATTTTCCAGTGAGCTGTGAAGGTTTTCTTTTTCTCTCCTTCACTTGGGCTAACATGACTATTGTGGTTTGTCAGGAGTGTCTAGATTGTGGTTAGATGTGGAAGTACAGTAATAGATGCTTTCACGCAAAGATGGAGGGTTGTGACACCGGTGTCAAACCAACTATTTCAGCATTCCCCAGCGATGCATCAAAATGTCAAAATAGTGACAGAAGTTGAAAAGCATCTCTAACAGGGGAGAACCTGAACACACCTTCCAAAGAAAGAAAAAGGCAAGGCAGTTCAGTCATATTCTGAAACTGAGTGTCCTCTTAATGATACAGCACGGGTTCTGGTAATCTCTACTTTAGAAGGGCAATCAACTGGGCATTCAGTCAGAAGTAAACTGCACATTTCTTTGTGGACAAATCATCATTGGGTGAAAATATCTGAGATAACTGACATTTATAAAATTTATGCAAAATTGAAGAGAGCTATGGAAGTAGCAAATATCCTGGCAAAACAAAACAGAATTAAGTATCTGGCCGAGTGAAGTAGAATTATGAATCAAGAACCAAGAACATTTGCTAAAATTTTAGTCTTCTTCTGGGGATCAAAAGCATTGCAATTTTGCTGTACTTTGTTTATACTCTGGTAGCACAGTTATGACCCAACATGCCAGATGAAAAGCACATCATAATAATTAATCCTTGCACTACAGAATTTACAACACAATTAGCTGTGATAAGTGAAGAATTGAAGACTTGCTTTGGGGATATGTAATCTTACTTGGGACTAAAACAAGATTTGCCCCCAGTTACACTTACAGCCATTACAACACAAAGAATGAAATAATCAGCTCAAGTTTGCAGAACAGATGCAGCAATTCCAGGAACTGATCAAATATTTCTCAGTCCTATAATGCATCTCAAACCGACTGACATTTCTTCTTTTATTAACTATATGAATAGTTCAGGGCAAGAAGCTGGATTTCTTTTCTGCTAACATTTAGATGAAAAAAGCAGCCCTGAGACTCTTATTCCCCAAGGGCATGTTTCCTGCCTGGACTGCAGAGGTACCACAATGCATACCTGAATAAACCAGGATGGCAAGCAGTGAATACGGGTTTTTTAAGTCCTAACCCATGGCTGAAGATGTTTTAAGCACATTTTGGGAATTCAAATCCCACAGTCTATATTTAAGCCTATATTAGCTTTCTGTTTAATGAGTGTCTGAATAACTCCTCTTAGCTTTACTTAGTTTGCTTCACATGTCAGTATAGAAATCAGAGAATTATTTAAGTAGAAATTAACCCAGTGTTCTTTGTTGTTAAAATCAAAGTTATTTTTCTGTTTTCTTTAGCACAACATTTCCTGGAAGAAACAACAATTTAGGAAAACCTGCAAAGGTAATAACTCTGTAATTAAGCCACTTTAAGTTTATTTTTTTTACATAAAAATGCTGGGTTTTAATAATTTCTTAATGTTATTTTCCAATTTATTAAGGTGACAGTTGTGTAAGTTGATAGTAATCAGTTCCATCAAACTTACATCATTGTTTACTTACTGTGGTCAACCACTGAGTTATATAACAACATTACAACTCACGGCTGGCCTAAATCAGTTCTAGCAAAGAATTAAAATCTCCTTTTTAAATAGAATTATCACATTTTCAATCTCTTTTTCAACTAAGAAAAAGGCTCATCACAGCCATGTTGTTAACAGGATGATTTCTAAACCAGCTCATCACCATAATCCACTCACTCCAAGGAACCTTGTCACGCCTACAGATTTTCTGGTGGCCTTTCTGGAAAACTGAAATACTTCAGGGAGGTGAACAAGTGCCTGTCTCAAAACAGTCTTGCCACGGGTAATGTAAATTCTCACAACATTCAGTAGGAAAGGGATGTTTAAGCAGGTACCAAAGGCTTACCCAACAGCACTCAGATATCATAAAGGCACCTTTGTGTACCTGTTCCTTATAATCAGTTTTGCTAAACGTGGAACAGAGTTTTCAATGCTGGAGTACTCAAAATTCAATCTCTTTTCTTGTTTGGTTAGTTTTTTTGAGCATTTTGGTTGGTTGGTTGATTGGTTGGTTGGTTGGTTGGTTGGTTTTTTTGTTGGTTTGTTGTGGTTTTGATTTTTTTGGTTTTGTTTTTTTTGTTTTTTTTGGAGAAGTGGTTTTGCCCAGTTCTCTGTTGAGAGATTCCTCTATTCAAGTTTTGCTGGAAAATGTTATTTGCATTAGGTGGCATTTTACTTACTCAGCCACACAGGAGAGGAATCAAACACCCTCTTCTTTAAAGAGCAAGGCTCTTTTGGACACATCATGGGGTGATTCACTCTGCAACCATCTCCCATCACTGAAAATATCAAAGGTTTATTTTAAAAGGAGGCCAAAATGCTTTTTCTATTTCACAGCCAAAAACTACTGTGAGAATAATTTTCTTCTATAAAGGTACAAAGTTCATATTGCTAAAATTAGCAATTGTTTCACCTGAGCCTCTTCTCTGTGGTCCTATTCAAAGCAGTATTGTTTCAGTGTTTCAGTGTCTGCTGCTTAAAATGCAATGTTCCCCATTTAATGTGTCAAAAAGCTTTAGCTAATTATTCTCATAGCAAGGATAATTGTACCAATTATGATTCTTTAAAAAGAATAGTGGAAACAAAGAAGTGGAGATAAGATTTAACAATGACAAGACAAACTGGGGAGGCAGGCAAATCTTAAATGTTGAAAACCTCCAGTGCCCTCTCTTTTACAGGAAATAATGAAATTACAGCTTTTTGAAAGAGAGAAGTTATCACCGTGAAACATGGGGAATTGCGTATTATTTTGACAAGGTTCCTGTTGGTTTGGGATGAAGTTCATGGGTGTCCTTCCAGCCTCAAAATCTGTAGGATATGACATAGAGTAAGACCTAATATTTTTGCTGTCAATTACCTGGGATTGACAGGCAGTGGAATTTTAGGTGCATAGTCCTAAAGGCAGCAGTCCAAGACCTTATTTTCAGATCTATGGATGCTCTATGGATGATCTATGAAGAGGAGCAGGTGGCCACAGGATTGATTATGTCAAATATCTACTTCTAGTGACTGCCTCAGGAGGGCAAGAATTGCTAAAGGACAATTCAAAACATCTAGATTAAATCTCTTTATTGGTGTATAGAATACACAGGATTTTTCAGGCTGGGATGCAGGCCAGATACACCCTTTCTAAGGAAGAGCAGATCTGAATCTTGGTAAGGAAGAAAACAGTAGCCAAAATGACACCTGTGTCCCCAGCAAAGGTAAATAACCAAACATTGGAAGATATATATATATATATATATATATATGTCCACCTGGAGGGTGAAGAGCTCTTATTTCCCATATCAAAAAGATCATAATAGGATATGGGACACCATCAGGAAGGAGGACTTTGTGATCCTGCTGAAAATGACTCTTTATAATGGTAGAAAATCGAGGAACAAGGAGACAGTGAGGAATTTTGCTCCTTCTGCCTCGCTGCCAGAATAAGCTGAGAATCTACTGCCTTTTCAACTCAGTCAGCAGCCTGTTCCTGCAGCTATTACCTCAGGAGCAGATAGGAAGCCCGAGTGGAATGACTTTTATCACTTACTTGTGGGTATTGTTAATCACTTTGAATGTCTTTGAGACACATTTAGATTTCTCTAAATGCAGTGACAACTTTGGACAGAAAATCACAAAGCCCCTGGTTCTGATCCAGATCTCACAGACAGTCTGAACATACCTACTGTCACTTAAAATTGAAGAACAGCATCACACAATTGTCCTCTTGTGCCTGTCAAATTCAAAGACACAGATTGAGTTCAAACAACTGTTGCCCTGTTCCACAAGCTCTGATAATGAAGACACCATGAAAGTTTTTGGCACAAAGGAAAACAAGTCAATACACACATCAGGACACTACAACAGATAAAATTTAGCTCTATTATAACCAGGTATTCAAACATTCTCAGAGAAATTGGATCTGTCTGCTGCTATTTCTGCCGTGCTTGCTTTAAGCTGTTCTCCAACTCCCTGGCTGTTTATCAAACAGAAGACATCAGGGGTATTTCACCATCAGGCCAAGGGGTGGTTCTCTCTGTGAGGTCTCACAGGAAAAGGTCCTGAGAGATGGGAAGAGCATAAAATCTTTACAACTCTTCTTCACCCCCATTTCAAAATCCTTTTCTGAAAGGTATCCTCTATATCTACCAGGCAAATTTTATATTGAGAAACATTTCTACTGAGGCTAGAGAAAGAAGTGCATGGCATAAAAAGAAAACCTGTGAACATAAAAGTTTAGAAAGACATTGAGGAGGCTATGAGAAAGTTTGATTTTTGCTTAGCAAGATTTAACTGAAACACTGTTTTGTGGGGCACCTTACCTTTACAAGGATTGTGTTTTTCCCACAGCACAGGGGAATAAACACCTACTTAGAAATTGCTCCAGGCTGCCAATTAATGCAGGGATATTCCAGATTCTCCCACTGTTACTGGTGTTGTTTTATTCCCAAAAGTTTGGGAAACTCAAGACACACTCAGTAAGGTTTAGGTTCCTCAACCAAAAATGCAGCTGCCTGTTCTGTGACTTGGACACACGGGTCTTGGAGCAAAAGGCTGTTATGCAGAGAGGTGTGTAGCAGGGAGGTAGGCGTGCCTTACACTCAAAAAATCAATGCTGTAGCAATGAGTTCTGGATATTCAAAGGTACTGAAAATCACCTTAGGTTCCATGACTCTTGCCTGAAACTATTCCATCCTGCTTTGCAAACCTTTGATTTTTTTTTTTTGTCCCTATGAATTCCATTTGTTTAATGGATTTCCTTTCCATTACAGAGGTGCAAAAATGTTACCATTGAGACGGGTTAACACTGTCTGTGAAACACCAGTTTGCCTTGAATTTTTTTTGAGATGGTTCTGTAAATCAAAAGAGACCTCAGGAACACAATGCAAGTTTTGAGAAGCTATGGGTGTTTCAACTAATTTCATCCCATATAAACTACCTAAAAAGTTTTTGTTTTGTCTGTGTCAGTTGTCTGTCATCATTCTTTAGGAAATGGAAAGGAATAACTGTTTCCAAAGGGCAAATGAACCTTCTCATTGTGAACACTTATTTTAGATTAAGACACATGCTCTGGAATACTTCTCTGTCCCTCCATGGATTACAAAAGGACCTTAGACCAAATATTTCCCATTGGATAACTAAATTTAAGATCATGTTGCAGCTAAATATAACAAGAACACTGTTAGACTAAGCCTAAAATCCCTCTCTGTAGTACAGCTGGTAAACAGGCCACCTGACAGGGAGGTTACAGACACTTCCTCTCAACATTTTTTTAAAGCAATTTTCTTTGTATACTCTGTAAAACAGCTCTAACCACCACAATCCAGACATGGACAGTCCAGACAGATGGATGGCTTTGAATGGTCCAGTTGCTGTTAAATTTATACAGGAATTTTAGTAAAAGCTCTTTGCAGGGCTCAGGAGTTATCACTTCATTCAACTCTGGTGATAAAAGACATCATGTTCAGCTGTTAACTTCACTGAATGACCTTAGGCTTCCTTTTTCAAATTGTTATTTTGTGGCCTGGTCTAGCACATGACAGAGAATTGGGAAACTGGTTGGTGAAGCATCTGCTTATGCAGTGGTCAGGACATGGTCCTGCAGGAGAACAGCCCAAATGGCCTCATGGGGGCATTCAGACATTCTCCTCAGGGACTCAAGGGTTTAGACTAAGAGTTTAAGCAAAGCTTTTATTTGTGCTGTAGCAGAACCTTTTGGATGAGTGTACTCTTCACAAAGTAAAAAAAATGGCTGGATAGGCAAGTCCAAGGAGTGGCAGACTCAATGAACTGAAAGGACTTCTCCCACCTAAGCAATTCTACGGTTTTATAACTCTATGATCTTATATTATACAAGAGAGGAAATGGTTTGATTTCTCCTTCTGTTCCCTAAATGAGAAGCAGCAGCCCATTCCCAGTGCTCCCTTAAAAACAGCAAAGCACAAGGAACTGCTGCAGTGTCAGATGGGAATTTCAGGTCATTATTAATCTGGTTGACATGCAAAGTGCTGAGGTAGAAAATGAAAGCCCACTTGCACATTCCAGCCCCCCGAGACATTTGGTCTCCCAGGAACCATTATTTCTCCTGTACAAACTATTGTTTCATGGAGAATATTGTGTTTCAGCAGAAAAAGTCAAATGTGTCCTCTCATAACTCCATGTGGCTGTTAGCTTACTGCTGAGCTAATACTTTGCCACATAAATAAAACTGCACAAAAAAGAGAGAGCAGGCATGCAAGGAAACATGGGGAAAAAATATAATTCATTGGTGCTCAGGGCTGAAAAGCTAGTGAGCTTTCCTTTCCTTTTTTCTTCCCTTTACCCTTACAAGTTGATGTGTATCCAAACAGCTTGAAAAGTACTTTGAAATCCAACTTTAGTCAGCTACGATGAAGACATAAGAGGAGCTGATTTTTCCTTTGTGATGCTTTGTTTTCTTCTCTTTTATTCACTGCTCGCTTCAGCAGTGGCTGCAGGAGAGGATCCAAGTGTTTTTTCTTGGAACTTTTTTTTTCCTTTTTTTGGTGCAGTGAAAGATATATTTCTTGAGTTAAACTGAGTCACTACATACTGCTTCTTTGGCAAGCTCAGCTAGTGAGCTGAGAGGGCTTGAACCAAAATGCAAAATGTCTCAAACCCAGGGAATCTGTAGCATCTTTCCTAAGGACTTTTTACTACAGTAAAAAACTGCCACTTTGTGTGGAAAGATGTGAAATTCTATTAGCTATTTTGTTTTTGCTCAGTCTATTTCACAAACATTCTGAGGCACCACTGGGGACCAGTCATTGGGCTCCAGGGCAGTGGTGCCACTCAGAGGGATCTCATGAGGTTGTAGGACAGGACCAACAGGAACTTAATGACTTTTAATAGGGGGTAAAATGCAAAATTCTGCGTGTTATGTGAATTATCACTGGACATCTGGGGAACAGCACTGCTGAAAGGACTTGGAGGTGCTACTGGACAAATAGTTTAATAAGAAATATCAACACACCCTGCCAGCAAAGTGTTCTGGATTGCTGGTGCAGCAGCAGGGCCAGGAGCTGGAGAAAAGTCATATTCCTCCCTAATCAGCAGCCACTAGCCCACAGCTACAATTGTGCATCTTGTCCTGGGACACCAAAATAGAAAGGCATTGGTAAAAATTGGCATGAATTCAGTGGTAGGTCACCACTGAGTGGGGGAGAGCAGGATCAAGGGGGTGATTGACCTTCAGAAGATGCTGGGGGAGCTGGGCTTGTTTGGCCAGGAGAACAAACAACTTCAGGAGGAGGTAACAGCATCCTGCCCATACCTATAATGAGGACACCAAGAAGACAGAATTATTAAAATCCAGCTCAGCAAAGCACTTAAATTCCCATTTAAATTTGTGGTTTAAATTTACTTATTCATTGTAGGTTTTTTTAAATAAATATAGATATTTTTGTCCTTTTTTTTATTCTAATCTCTCTAATTCACTCATATATCTGTATATTTTTCATAAATTGTAAAAACCTACTTAAACCTGGACAAATACCTAACATCTTCCCTGTGCTGAGGTATTTTGTAATATTAAAATATGATTATCGTTCATCCAATTTGTGGATTAGGTGTTATTTCATTTTATTTTTACAGCTATATGCAGTATTACCAACCATTAGCACGTAAGTATGAAATGATAAAATTTTTATGGCTACTGCATAAAATGAAATGGTACCAAAATTATTAGGTTTAACTCTGAACACTTAATAGAAATAAAAGGATTCAGTGCTGAGCTTTTCCTCAAATGAGTGCAGTGAGCCTTTCACTGTTCCATGTGTTATGCACATCCTGGCCACAGAAGATCCTTGTTCAGATGAAAACATGCACCACTGCCGTAACTCATATTTGGGTTCATGTGAGTAGCTCAATGTGAGTATATTTTAGCAAATATTTCAGTTTCCATCCTGCTCCTTCAGCCTGGTTGTTGCTGGAGGAAACATTGCTATGCATCTGCTTTGGAGCAAACCCCACATTCTGACATGGCCCTGGGGCCAGAAAAACATTCACCAACAGGAAAGAGGCTCAAAAATGAAAAAGATCTGAAATATCTTCAGCCTGCATAAAGGAGAAGACCCACCAAAGCAGTGTCTAGATCTATTATCTCATTCTCTGCTGAGAAAAATTCTTCAGAGTTCAGCTGAGAATTCATGGGTTTAAAGAGTCAGTAACCAGAAGTGATTGCTCCCTCTTTATTGATTTTGGGAACTGTGTTCTTCGTTCTCATTTGGGGTACCCAAACAGCAGCACAGTAAAGCTACAGCTGTGGCTGCCATAAAAACCACGTAGAGCATCCCTATGATCTGGTACATGATTCTCTCCTCTTAGTAAAAGAACACTGTAAGATAAAACAGTCTTTTGAAACTGGACAAGGAACAAAGTTAGATCGTTTTTTTTACAAAAACGTCTTGTTTACAGGCAAGCATAAAAAAAAAGTTTGAAAAAATAATGAAAATTGATATAAATGTCTAGTCAGATTCTCAGTAGTGTCAGTGGTCACATGGCAAATTAATCCTACAAAGCCATATAAATTTACAATATCTGAAAATCTTGCACTCTTTCCTTAGAATAATCCAAAATCAAAAAAAAAAAAAAAAAAGAAAAAAAAAGAAAAGAGAATGATGAACCCCAACACTGGAAGACTTAAAAAATTACACCCAGTATTAATACACATGCAAGTGAATGGTTCTCAGAATATTGGTTAAATGCAACACTGAACAGTGTCTGCTAATAATTATTACTTTCACCATTATTGTCTTGATGTTCTAGAAGAAATTTAGAGTAGGACTAGCAAGCATTTTTAGATTATATTAATATAATTAGGTTAATTTTCCATGTAACATCATGCATTTTCACGTGGCAATCTTCATCCCTTAAGCTTTTTCCATCAAAGAAAGAAAGAATACTTTGTCCCTGAGGTATCCAATCAAAATTTGTGAACCATTTCAAATTTATGAATCGAGCACACACAGTGAAACCATTTACTGCATGTTGTCTGAGGGGTGACTCCACTGTGCTTCATGGTGGGATTTTATTCTATTGCTTTTTTATTGCTTTTAAATTTTTTTCCTAATAATTCTTAATCACTTTTGCAATTAACTTTTTGACTATCATTAACCACTATTTTTTTCCATGGAACTATTCATTGCAATTTCAAGATCACATTCCTCAATGGCAAAAACTAGCTTCAGCACTGAATATGGAAAAGTTAAGATTAGTTTTTCATGTTTTCCTTTAACATTTACTTCCACACAGTTTTAGTTCCCTTCTGATCATCCTGCCTTGTACATCATATTGCTGAAATGTACTGAGCTGTGGAGCAAGAGGTCAAGGCAAGGCTTTAGTTGAGTTATCTGTGTCTGGGCATTCAGATCTTAGATGTCCCAGAGATCTCTGTGAAGCACTTTCTCATGGGATTTTCCTTCACACAAACTAGGATTATCAGAACCTCAGTACCTCTGGAACTGAACCTTTAATTCTTTATATCTGTGTTCTCCATGCAGGAAACTTAATATTATTCCATGCCAGAGATAACAATTTTTCTCCTGAAGAACAATGGCTGTAAAGAAAAATTCATTCATGCTTTTAGACACCTCAGGCAGGTTTTCACTCACCTAATTTTAACTGTCTACAAAGTAATTGTCTGTACCTGAACTAGGTGGAGGTTTTTTTGACTCTCAGAGATCTGGGAGAGAAATGGGCACTTAACTCCTCCTGAGGTAGCCATCCATAATAAAACAGATGAAACATGTATTTTAAGTACCTGTTCTCTCTATGATTATAAAAGAAGTTCAGGTGCATACTGGACCATAGAGTTCAGATCTAGACATGCAGACAGTTGGATGGCTACACACACTGAGATGAGCTTGACATTCTGAATTTACAGTGATGACTGATGTTTCCACATAGACACCCTTTGAATTGTTTGTGCAATATATATCTCTGAGCTATAATCTAATCAATATTTTAATATCCTCCATTTTCACTATTAGAAAGAATATTTCCCCAAGCTATGTAAGCATGATTTTGTTTTAAATTAAGAATTTGGAGTCTTTTGTGAGCTGTAGAATCTGTGAGAGTAAAGTACTGTGATCGTATATAACTTTGTGACCCAAAGGGCACATGGTTATTTATTGACTAAATTCTGAATAAACCAGAAAAAAGTACAAGATTGTTTTAAGATTGCATTTTCACCAAACTATATTATTACTTCTGGATTCAATATAATTAATTAAAAGTAGCTCAAAGCAGCAAGAGTAAACAGAGTAAACACAAAGTGATAAAGAGCATCTCAAAATGGTAATGCAATCTAGGCCAGTGAAAACTCCTTGCTGTGTACTTGAGGTAAGCAGTCGGAAGATAGTTTCAGATTTACTGACAGCATTTAAAATTTCAGAAGGAGACAGAGAATGTTGTATGTACACAAAGAAAGGGTGACTAAAGCCTATCTGGCCTTCATGTTACATGCTAGCATACATTAGCCATCATTTTTGGTACAGCCAATCTAATAACAGTGAAAACTTTTATCTTTATTCCACACACATTGTAGAACTCAAACTTTTAGGCTAAAAGTGTGTGAAAATCTTTTGAGTTCCAAGAAGGGTTCAAGGAGAGTTCTAAACAGCTGCATCCTCCAATGGTCCTCCGTCGCTTCTCTCCTTATTCCTACTCATGAATGTTGATGGCTGAAAACAGCAACTTTTCTCCAAAAAATGTTGATTTAGTAGCTTGCTGTGAAAATATCTCTCTCCCACAATTCATTCTAGAAAGCTGGGATTCCAGGCTTTCTATCCTGCAGATTTCTAGACTCACAGTTGCCCATGAATTGAAGGAAAGACAAAAGCTTGAGTACTGCAGAAGTCACAGTTGCACTGCCAAAAACTCAAGGTCCACTCTTCCTGCCACACCTTTCAGGGTCTTGTCAGCCCTTGGGAGATTAACCTAGCAGTTTTTCTGATTCCTTGCCACCTTTATTCAGACTCTCATTCCAGCTATAGCATTGAAAACAGAGGAAGAGCCTGAAGTCACCACCAGTTTGGATGCCTCAATGTCTCTCACTCTTTGAGCTCTCACTGCTCTTAGAAAGGCGGGGTTTGCAATGGGAGGAAACAAGCAGGTTACATTATTGTTAGATAAAAGGAGCCATCCATCATAGCAAGACCATTATCTCTTGGGACTGTGCCCCTGCAACAAGTTCCTTGAGGATTTCATTGGGAAAAAAGGGAAGGAAACAGATATTGAGGGATGAGAAGAGGAAGCAGATATGATCACACAGTGCCTGTCTCGATGCTACATCCTCTCATCCCTGTTAGTGTATTTCATAGGGAAGAGTGCATAAACTTGTGGAAGTGAAATAATACTATGTCATCTGTTATATAAATCTATCAGCAGCAGAGAGAACAGAAAAGTTTCTCTTTTGCATCCTATTTTATTCCTTCATGTTGCCTTCAGCAATTTTTTTAAATTCAGCGTTACTACTCTTCGGTTAATGACTCCTGAAAAAATAAATATAAACTTTTATAGCTTGAGTGATAATTTTTAATAGCTTAATAGTTGTCTACAATCTAAGCTTGCAACAAGTTCTTTTCATATTTTTCCTTTTTGGAAAAATTTTAATTTATATTCACTCCTGAAACAGTGCTCGTGCAATATCTTGATTAAACTGCCTTCAAAGTGTTGGCTTCACAAAGATTAAAGGAAAGACTCCCAGCTTACATAAGCTGTCACATCCTGTGGGCTGCTAACATTTTAGATTAGTTGAATCTCTAATATTAACATTTTCTCTAGACATTCCTGATTTTTCCTAGTGAGTTCTACTGTTTTGATTTTTACATATACTAATAGAGAAGCCCTAAGGGGGCTAAACTGAGATGCCTTAAGCAGTTTCTTTTTCCAATGGAAAACAGACAGTCCTCTGTCTTCTGAAAACTAGACATCTCTAAGATGTCTGTTTATTTAGAGATATATAAAATCTAAGCATGCACTATTCTATTTTTTAATAAGGTTTAAAAAAAATCCCCCTTCTTCTATATGTACCAGTAATGATTTGTAAAGATTTCAGTTTTAATATCACATCTCAAATAAACTTAATTTCACTTTTTTTTTCCTGTGTGTATCTATGATGCGAGCCTGAGTAACGCATGAGGAACTTTCTTTCTGCATTCTTCTTTATTTTTAAAGCACAGGGAGAATAATGAGGGGGAGCAGAAGAGAGGAAGAATATATAAGCAAATGTTCACTTTATATATATATATATATATTTAGCAAATATCTCCTCCAGTCATATTCACCCAAGATAATGAGGTGATCCCACTGCCCCTTTCCTTCGAAGCTGAAAGGAAGGTTACATTTTTGCACACTTAAAATACATGTCTGATTTCTGTAACATAAAAAAAAAAATTAAAAAGGTGTTGCTCAAGGGAAGCCATCAGCACTTGAGAGAACCACAATCCCCACCATCTGCTACCACAGAGACAGAGCAACTATTCACAGCTTTTGTTGCAGTCCTCAGGCTGCAATTGTACTGCAACTGGGGGTGGTCACAGTAGACCTGAGCAATTTTATATCTTTACTGCTTATTCCCCGCCTGCTGCCACCTCTCTTCCTTCCTCCTCTGCCCATTTTTTTACTGTAACAGGCAAAATCAGGGCAGTGAAGGAATTGTATATTTCTGATCTTTAGGCGACCTGCTGCCACCAACAGAAACATGAAGTGCACATTGTATTCTGAGTCTGTAGGTGATGTCCTCTAGGCTGAGATTCATTTCATTTAATTATAGTTATCTGTAAAGTTCCCAGTCTAAGGCAGCTATCTAGGCTCCTCCTTTAGATGATTAAAAAAAAAAGGAAGTTCCAAAGGTGATTCATCCTCAACTTCAATTGGTATTAATCCCCAAACAAGCCCTGTGTAAATTCAATTCTCCTTTCTGATATAAAAAGAGCTCAGGCTCCAATTTGGAGCAGACACTAAGGATGGGCTTTGCCTGAGAAAACACACAGCTCCAATGCAGGTGCCTTACCTGAGGTGACTCTGTGGATTTCCTTTATACAAGCCAATAGAAAGGACAGGAACTTTTGATTCCTTTCTTCTTATTGTACATCATGAAGTCATAGAATGTCTTGGGTTGGAAGGGACCTTGAAGCTCATCCATTTCAAATCTCCTGCCATGTGCAGGGACACCTTCCTCTAGACCAGGTTACTCAGAGTCCCCTCCAACCTGGCCTTGAACACTTCCAGGGATGGGGAGTCCACAGCCTCTCTCAGACACAGAAAGACTGAAATATGGAAAGTATTTCTCTTCACTGATGACAGTGATAAGCTTGTATCTAGACTCTTTTTAAACAGAATTATGCAGTTAGAAGAGATAAATTGTGTAACTTCCAGAAAACTAAAAGTTAATGAGGGTAATCTGGGTTTTACCAACTGTCTCACACAACTAGAAATCATGTGAGAAGTGCCACCACCTTCAAAAGAAAGTCCTCTTTGCCAGACAGCCATTCATCCACTCTAGCACTTCCAGGTTTTGGGATCTGAAGGTTTTCATGTGCTCTCCAGAGCAGCATGCAGAGAGCCAAAGACAGAAATCACTCCTTCCTCTAGCACACCAATGTAAAGATACAACAAATCCTTTGAGGCTTCAGACAGTTATTGACTGGGGACAGAGGAAAATTTAAACCTGGAGTAAAAATGTGTTTATGTTACTTGTACTGCCTTGGAATGTTCATATTGCACAACATCAAATGTCCACGGCACTTAATTCCCATAGGCTATTTCTCTTATGGCAAAAATACTATATGAGCAACACATTTGCAAGGACACTTGTTCACCACAGTGTGCATTGAAATAAGTTCTAGTTCATTATAACCTTTAAAGCATCTCAGCTTCATTGACGTTTAAGTATTGGATTATCTCAATGGGGTCGTTAAGAGAGTTGAATGTATGGGAGGATAGTTCCTCAGCCTTATTTCATTGCAAATTTTATAGTTAATTACTGGGACAAAACACTAAATAAGAAGACAAACAGTACAAGTTAAAATTGAAGGCTCTCTGGCAGATATAGCTTTATAAAAAGCAAAAGTTAAATGCTAAGAACTCATTCATAATAAAAAGCAATTTCCCAAGTATTATGTTCTATCTCCGTTATGGTGAAACACCATAAATTAGCAATGAGCATTCCAATTCAAATGATTTGTGTTCTTCAGTATTCTTAAAAATCAGCTGAATCAGAAGTCCGCCAGTGGTTCAATGGAAGTAATAGAAGACAATTTAATTGACAGAAATGTGGTTTAGATAATACTTCTTATCTTCAGGCAACACATTTTATTACCCAAAACTTCATTACAGTGCACAAAAAAGGAGAAAGAGAAACATATGTTTACTTGTAGTGAACCATACGTTTAAAATGATAACAGAATTGATTTCCTCCTGCAATTTTATCTCTACTGTATGCATTATGACCTGTATGCTGAAATGTGAAAACCTAGAAAATTCTGGTACACTTCTGCATTTTCAGGGAAAAAAAAACCCAATAATGTTCTCAGAAGAATTATATTTTTGCATTGTTGTAATATGCATTGTTTTCCTAAGATCAAATCTAAAAGGAAAAGAGCCACTATATTGTCCTCAGTGGTGCTTCTGTCAGATCTTGTGGCTGTATCTTCCAAACAAAGAGTTTGGTATTTCAGGGGGAATCCTCAACACAAGAATAAAGAAGGAGCAATGTTGGTTTTTAAGTGTAAGTGCCATGTGTGAAGTAAATTTTAAAAGTAACAGGTGACATTGTTGATTTTGATCCTGTATTATCAGTGGGGAACAAAATACAGGTTCTGAATCTACTGCCAAAGATTATCTGCACATTTTTTTCAGCTGTTTCTGAGGGACAAAAATGATGCCCAGTTGCTGGTGCTCCTTGAACTGTGGGTTATGAAACAGCTTCAAGGACCTGACATCACTGGAAGGAAGTTTGATAGTTTGATAGTATAGTTTGATAGTGACACAGGATTAAATGCCATGCTAATTATTAGAAATAAGAAAAATAGACAGATCCACAGTCTAACAGCAGCCTTTTCCCATTATGATTTACAAACTGGTGGTGTTTGGAAGTTTCTATAAGCCATCAGAAGAGGTTGAGTCTAAAATGAATAATCCAGTTTTTTAAACTATGAAATAATTAAAACCTGTTTGGGCACCATGAACTGAAGTTTGAATGAAGAAGCTGAAATTACTTTTTCAGGGCTATATTCAATAATCTTAATCCCATCAACCATGGAAGTGCAGAATGGCTTGGGTTGGAAGGGTTCTCAAAGATAGCTGGTTCCAACCTCCTGCCATGGGCAGGGAAAACTTCCACTAGAACAGCTTGCTCCAAGTCCCATCCAGCCTGGACTTGAGCTATTCCAGGGTTGGGGCATCCACAACTTCTCTGGGCAACCTGTGCCAGTGCTTCACCACCCTCACAGTAAAGACTTTATTCTTAATATCTTAAATTAGTCTCCTTTCTTTGAGTTTAAAGCCATTTCCCTTGTTCTATCACTACATGATCCTGCAAAAAGTCCCTCTCCAGCATTCTTGTAGGCCCATTTTAGGTACTAGAAGGCTGCTGTAAGCAGCAAAAATAAACAGATAAAACCCATAAAAGGCATGTCCTTCTTACCAGACCCTTTAAGGATCTGGATCTCAATTCTTACACTCATAGTGCAGGAGAACCACTGACAGTCACATAGGCATTAATTGACTTTGACTCAGAACTGTAATTGTATTACAGTTATTAATACAATACATTACCAGTTTTAATGCACAATAATTGAATTGCAAACCATTTAATGGTGGGGCAGGGGTACACAGAAAACAGAGCGACCTTGATTGCTTGATTGGTCGGTCAGAAGCAAGCAGTGCAGGCAGCAAGGACACAGATGTGTGACAAAGAAAATAAAGCTCCTACACTATCCAATAGCTGGAAGCTGGGAGCACAGCAGACTGTCATCTATGCAGAAACCCTGGGTGTAGTAAAATCTTAGTACAATCCATGGATTACATGCCTCTGTGAAATACAGAACATGTATAGAGAGGCATTTCTTCTATTGGACAGTTGCAAACTCCACTGGAACATGCTGATCCATTCTAGAAACCACAGAGTAAAAGAGACCAAAACAACAAAAAAAAAACCAAAACCAAGCAGGCAAAAAAAGAGCAACAAAAACCCTTTAAAAATTGTAGAAGGTTTTAAAAAACCCTAAAGGTATAAAGAAAAGTAGGAAAAAAATAACAAGAAACCAAATTCCTATATTGACCCTTGCATGGCTTTTGGGCTGGCTGACTCCAGAAGCAGTCTGCAGGCTCCTGTGCTCCTGAGACAAAAGTATATGTGTTATTAAACACTGGCATTAATAATGACATGTGTTATTAAATATGCTGGCAATTTAGGCTGAATTCAGGTTGCTGCTGTCCAACACAACACTGGGAGAGGGAGCAACATTTCCCCTTTGAGTTTGCCTACAGATTCAGATCTGTGTGGCTCAAATGCAATTTTATTACTAAATACTAGGAACACTTTATCCTTTTGATCCAGAGCTCTGTCTCCAGGACCTCCCAAAACAAAACATGTCTAAAGGAAATGGGCTCAGTGGTTGCCTCCATTGGTGCAGTTAATTCTGGTTGGGCACTGCAGACAGTATAGTCAGGGGAAATAAACCCCACTGACAGTGACCAGTGCCATTTCCTTTTCCTTCAGGAGGCAACTACTCTGTTCTTTCCCATAATTTTAATCTTTATTAATTTTTTTGTCATTTTTTTAAATTAAGAGGAATTTAAGTGAAATAAAAGATGTTAATATGACCAAGATCCAAACTGTGTTTCATAGTGTTTTGTTTTCTTTTTTTTTTTTTCTTTTCCCTAATATTTTTATGGAAATGTCTGGAAACATTCCTCCCATCGTCAATTCATGTAAGTAGTGTTTTTTTATGCTCAATGCCCTGATTTTATGCTATTTGAAAAAATCTACTATTTGCAGAGTATTATTACTGAGATGAAAGATTAACATAGGTTGATGGATAAACAAATAAGCAACAATAAAACGCTGCCCTTGCAAAACACTGTACAAACATCAATTAATTCTATTTGCAACAGTCTTGTGCAGCTGATAAATTCCCTTCCTGCAGATGGAAGTGCCAAGGCATAAAAGTGGCAAAGAATTTCCACTGTGCCAGGACATTGATTCAGACAGAGGTTTGAGGCTTGACTCTTTCCTTAAGAGTGCTTTCCCACAAGTGCCAGAAAGTTCTGTAAGCTCTGAAACGTTTCTCTTACAACAGAAACTAAGCCGTGTGATTTCTTTTCCCTCTCCTGTAAAGGAAACTCTCCCTGTGGAAGAGGTTCTTGGTTTCAGGCTCTTTAGCAGCTGAGCTGCTGCAGATCCCAGCCTGTTCCTTCTGGGTCCCCAAGAAGTCTTTTCTCCCTTCCCTACAAAAGTCTTGATGTGATGGTGTGGCACCTTCTTTTTCCCAGTAGGCAACACTGATACAGCCTCTCAGTCTGTGCCTTCTCCCTGTATTAATAAGCCTTTCTCACCACCTTCTGAGCTCTTATTTTCCTTGAAGAGCCCAACTCCCCCATGAGTTTGGAGCCAGAACAAAGCCAAGAGGCAGCTTTCCCCTTTCTGCTTCGCCTCAGTGTGAGTGTAACATCAGATGCCCAACAGGAGGCAAGCAGATGTGTAACCCAGACACAGTCCATCATGCACAGCCACAAAGTGACTCTTAGTTCTGCTAGTCCGGTCCATCTTGGGAGGCTGAGATAAGGGAGGTTGTTCCTCAAAGAGCCCATTAGATTTTCTTTGGTGAAAACTGAATGTTTTAATGCTGCTCATAAAAAGCACCTTTCATACAGTTTTACACTGGATGTGGTTTTTCTGTGTACAGTTTTTAACTGATGGAATCATCCATGGTGATTTTTTAATTTACTGATTTAGAGAAAATAATCCCTTTCCTTACAGAAATAAATGCTTGGTCTTCCCAAAGCACAGTTGCATTTTAATTGTGGGGTTTAAAGTTGACACATGGCTGCTTTGCCTTCTTGCTCTTCTGAATTTTTCCTGTAAGAACATGGCTGAATTTCCTTCTCAGTGGAATTACAACCTCCTGAGGACAAAGCTAGAGGCAACATGAGTTCAGCATATAATAACAGCTGCCCACTGAAGGGACAAGGAAGACTGTATCTTCCAAAACACAACTCTCAAACTGAGCATCATTCTGAAAACATCCTGAGTTGATCTACAAGTGTTAAAATGGTTTAAAGAAGCCAAGGATCATTTACAATTGTTGCACCAGCATAATATTTAAACAATTATTTACTTTCATAGAACAAATATTTTGAAAGCTCTGTTATTTAAGTCAAAGAATGAACCTTCCTTGCTTTTACCATTTCTGCCACAGTGCTGTCAAAATGAGTCTGTCAAGTACCTGATTTTCTTACAGATTACTGTCCATGCTCCCTGTGTAAGGCTTAAGCCTGGTGCTGTGCCATCCTGTGCAGGAAGCACTCTGCTTCCAGACTCAGGGAGATGGGAAGCTCAGGAGAGAGCAGGATTCAAGCCCAGCCTTCCTAAAACAATTTCCTTCTTGTCCTGCACCTGCTATTTGACCAACTCAAACTGACATTCAGCTACTAGCAAAGCAAAAAGTGAACACTTGAGCAAGGAGGGATTTGAAATTGAAGTTGAGACTCTGGGTAGAGAAAAAATTTGGTGTGTCTATAGTCTTTTCATATATATATATATATATTCATATATCTAGTACATGTATATATTCTCAAAACGTTTGATTTTAAGAGGAAACCACTTATACGATGATTATTTTTAAGAGGGTTGAGAGGTTTTCTGTAATTATGCTATGCTGATGGAATCATAGCATCCTCTTACACATCTGTTCATTACATAGCTGTGTCTCTGTAGCTAATCATTTAGAAATTCATCACATGAAATATATAAACAAGGTAGTTCCATAACATTCGGAGCCAATCAGAGAGGCTGGCAATGCATATTTGATTGTTTCCCAAAGTCAATATTTCTGTTAAAAGGCATTTTATTTCAATCTCTTTCTCCCTATCTTGACACTAGAACTCCCCATTTACAAATGTACAAAAATTTGAAGGTCTTTTGCAGCCTAAACTATGTTACTTTTCTAAACTGTTGATGTGTGGCTGGATGAGGAGTGAAGTGGGTTGAAAAGTGGCTGAAAGGTAGGTCCAGGGAAGGGGAATGGAAGGGGAATCAGTGGCACAAAGTCAAGTTGGGGACCAGTGTACCCTGGGTCAACACAGGGTCCTGCTTAACACTTTCATTACTGATGTGGATGTAGAGCATCTCCTCAGCAAGTGTGCAGGTGATCAAGAACCAGGAGGAGCTGCTGATCTGCCAGAGGAATGTGCTGCCATACAGAGGGACCTTGAATGCTGGAGAAATAGGAACCTCATGGAGTTCAACAAGTGTAAAATGCTGCACCTGGGAAGGAACAACCCCAGGCTCCAGAACCTGCTGGGGCTGCTCTGCTGGAAAGCAGATTGACAGAAAAGGACATGTGGATCCTGGTGGAAACCAAGTTGAACAGGAGCCAGAAAGGTGACCTTGCAGCAAAGATTAATGGTATCCTGGGCTGTATTTGATAAATTATTTCCAGCAGGTTCAGAGCAGTAATCCTTCCCTTTTCCTTAGCACTGGTGAGGTCACACCTGGAGCTTCTTGTGTTCCATAGGTGTTAACCAAGATTCACTAAAGTGCTCAGAAAAATCTCTCTTAAGCTTTGCAACTGATCATGAGTTCATATGTTTACTTTAAGCATTAAATGGAGGTATCCATATGTCATGAATTTAGCCATTAAATAGCCCTCTTTTTTTCAAAGTCAGGAGATATTCTTCATTAGAGAATTATCCAGATTTCATAGGGCCCAAATCAGACCTTGGAAGAGCCTTTCTCTACATGAATCTTACAGAAAGTCTAAACCTGCTAAACTTGAATTAGATCCCTCAATTGTAGTCCTTAAATTAAACTGAATAAGTCAGAAAGACTACTTTTTTTTTTTTACACTAGTGTCCTGCAGAACACGTAGATCAAGTTTTTAGCTTTGTTTGCTTTTCTCACAAAGCCTATACACCATCCCTCATTACAAGCTGGGCTGTGCAACTTCTGTCCTAATGAAAATTGTTATTCAAAGTAATATATTATGCACAAATTAGGATTGGGCCCTATGAAAAAAAGGCATATATTTGCATTTGGATGAATGTATTTGTGCACAGCTTAATCTCCATGTGATTGTATTTGAAATCTCAGGGACAGTACCTAATGCTTTCCCTTCAGAATTGTCATAAATAAATGAGCTAGGGCTAAAATACTGAACTGATTTGTGCAATTGTTAAATTACTGCAAGTGATGAAAAATACATAGCCCTAGAATTCTGACAAATATCTTCGGCTCACAGCTGGCAAGGTCAGAAAGCCTGAACTGAGCTGCACAATTATGGGTATTTACCTCTCATTGAGTTAATATGGCCTAAATTCTTAAAGGAAAACAGCTTGACTTTGGAGTCAGAATTTCAGCAGTTTAGGGCAGGAAGACAAGCTCTTAAAGTTGATGTGAAGTGATTTTTGGCAACATTGTTTCTATTAACAAAACTAGCTCTCAGCAGGTGGTAATTACTGCACTTCCAAGTGAAGTGCCGAAATGGAGGATGATTTATAGTAGAATGGCTTGGATTGGAACAGACCTTAAAGATGATCTAAATCCAATCCCCTGCCATGGGCAGGGACACCTTCCACTAGACCAGGTTGCTCAGACCCCCATCCAACCTGGCTTTGAACACTTCCAGTGATGGGGCAGCCCCAGCTTCTCTGGGCAATTCATGGCAGGGCCTCACACATTTACACAGAGCAAACTGGATGTGCAAGAGCAAATTCCAGCTGAAGAGTGGGAACTATGGGGCAATAACTTCTCAGGCTATTCCTGTTTTACCTGCAAGAGCTTTTCTACATTGTCATGAACCAGGATGCTAAGTTTGGTCATAAGTGCAGGCTGAAGGATGCTGATCACATTGAATTTTTTGCCTTGACACAGCCACGGATTTAAGTGTAAAGAACACATGGGAGGATGTCTTATTTAAAACAGGGTGTTATTTAGAAACAAGGCAGCACAGCCTGAATTATCTGAGTTGCTACTGCATCTAAAACCTTGTGATCTTAAACAGATCATGTCCCCTGCATCTATTAATTACACTGCAAATTCTCCTGATTGTGTGACTGTCTAACAGATTCAGTGTTGTGGCTCTGAATTCTGTTAATTACAATTCTGCCAGATGGGCAAAAAAAAATGGGAGCAAACTCCAAATTTCTGTAAAAAGTTAAAAGAAATGTCATCCTGTTTTTCATGTAGCAAAATGTTGAACCAGATCCTAGGCTGTACAAACTGACCAGCTCTCTTGCTGGTGTTGGACTGATTCATGCCCGCTGAAGATATGGCACAGTGTTAAAAGAACAGATGATTCATGCAGTTTTAATATTAAACATTAATATGATGTTCTCTAACATAGTTTAATAGGTACCTATTGAGTGCCAAGTTTCCATCGGTACCTAATAAGTATGCTGACTAATAATAATTAACAGATCTACTTGGAAAGCAGTAATTTTCATATATTCCCCCTGCATGATTTTTAACTGTTAATGAAAGTTAGATTAACAATTGCTGTAAGATGTAAGAAGATTCTGGCTTTGTTTTATCCTCAGCACAGCAAAGAAATGTTCTTAAGAGACTCCAGTTTCCATCGCAGGGGTAGCAAGGACCCCCAGGGAATATCCCAGGGCTGACTGCAGCAAGGATTTTCTCAGGTAAAGCAGCCCATGGTCCTTGCTAAACAAGTGGGGAATTGTGTTGGTATTTTAGTCTGCAGCAATTTTTGCAGGGATTTTTTTGTCCTCATTTTGTGTTCTGCGATCACGGAAATCAAAGATAACACACCACTGCAGAGTATACAGGGGTCTGGAAGCACAAAGAGGATTTTTTTTCTGCAGTGTTGAGATCCCCAAGCTGGTAATCTTTGAGTCTGAGCAGTCTGGCAAAGGAATATTGTAAAAAATGGGAAACAGAAGCTCCAGGCTGCCATTTGCACTGCACTGAACATGGGGGCAAAGCCCTCTGAGCCACCACAGGAGCCTCCTATAAACAGGTTTGGGAGCTGGGCACCAGCCCTGCTCATCCTGCAGCATCCAGGGGCACATCCTGCTCCCAGGGCTCCCATTCCTCACCTGCAGTATTCCTGGCAAAGTGAGCACTAAAGGAAGTTTTGTGTCTTTATGTGAGGACAGGCATTAAAAACACAGCCCAGGGTCTGAATAATACTGACTCACACTGAGGGAACCCAGCCACACTCTGCTGATACTGAATGTTTCACTTGGCCCAAACAAATGAACTAATTCACTACTTCTGTGGAGACAGGGTAAAAAAAAAATCCTAAAACATTGATGAATTTTTATTTTTATTCTTTCTTTCATGCCTGCTAGTGGGAAGTCCTGACAGGCCAGGCTTTCCCAGAAACTATGCAAATGAATGGCTGAACACCTCACAGTTATTGGTGCCTTCATCCTTCGTGGGCTGCAAATACAGCAGAACTGTGCATATTTAGTGTCTGTGAGGTGCCTTGAATAATGATCTTCCTCTGATGCAGTGTTATTGCTGTTTCTGGCAGGCCCTAGAAGAGCAGGCTAATTGCACAGTGTCAGATGGTAGGTGTGTTACTGGGTAGAACTGAGAGGCACATCAGCAGAGCCTTTTACAATAGAATAGGCACTGACTAGCCAGCCTCCTAATACGGCCAGAAAAGTTTCACCACTCACTGCTTTAAGTTCAGGAGGCCTGGATGTAAACTAGGAATAAAATGAAGGCTTTTCTTTCTTATTATCACAGGGAAGGATTAAGAAATTGCACTGTTTGAAGTGGACTCCCTTCACTTTACTGATTTTACCCACTTTAACATCCATTCCTTGGAAAAAGGTCATTTGTCATTTAGTTTTTCCCAGGCTGGTGATATCAAGGAGTCTTTCAACCCCAATAAGAATCATCAGGAGTTTAATCAAATCATATTAGGGCTTGATCCTGAAAGATGAAAAAAATTCTCTTGCATAGCACATGGAAGGATGTGGCCCCTGGTTTTAAAAGCAAAAGAGTGTCAATGCAGATTGCAGTGCTAAGAAAGCAGTAAGAAAAGTTCTCATATTCTATCTTATTCACTTGAGTTAAATTGAGTCATTCCTCTCTCCAGAAACCAAGAGACTGATACTCCAAAAATCCCAAAAAGGCATTTCTCTATTAACCTTTAATATATGAGGGAGGTGCTTAGATACTAGATGGCAGTATAAAACCTTAATAAAATTCTTTTTAATAATGACATTTTAAATAATCATGCAGTACATTATCAATACACTCGCTGGGTTAGCAGAGGAATTAATTTAATTTCACCACCATCCTCTGTATTCCAGGTATTGAAGGTTTCTTTTAGAAGAGATACAAACTTTTTTGTATAATATTCAGACATTAATGAAACCTTCAGAGAGACTCTACTTTCTCCCTAAATTTAGTCATTTCCATAATTGCACTGAAGAAAAATAGAGTGCTCTTTTATATCAATATTCAACAAGTATCTTCATTACAATCAGGAAAATTTTGTTACTGGTAAAGATAAACTCCTTAAATATAATTTCTCTCTGCATTGCTGCCATGAATGAGAGCAGTAGAGAGAAGAAATTGCCCCAGCAAATCTGATGCTGAAATATAGATTGTTGATAATTAGTAGTCTTATATGCTGTTTCTCATTTGGGCCAATCCATTTTTATTTCACCAATTTGGGAAACGCATCACAAATCCAAGACTGATTGCAGAAACCTGAAGCTAAGAAATATATTGAATGCAACAGATGGTGGTTAAGTTAGATAATAGAACAGAGTGCTAAAGAGATTTATAGTCTGCTTTTTATTGCTCATTCTGGGGGATGTTAGCATTCTCCATTTTTGCTCATAAGGCTTTTTCATGGCAATATCCATAGTTCATAGACTAATTCTTAGAGCATTGTTACATTTATCTAATCCAACCTCCCACATAACACAGGTCAGGGCATTTCATTAAGTGTTTCTTGCACCCAGAAACATACTTTTATAGCAGCTATCATAGCAATGGTAAACTGCCAACACCTTTCTGTCAATTTATGCTCTGTTACAGTGAACTCTGGCTGCCCCAGCCCAAAGTGCTACCCACTGCCATTTACTCTCAGCAGCTCGTGGCTGCACTTTCACTCTCCCAGCCTGCTGGTTCTGAGGATTTATCAAGCAGAGCCACGTAAAAGGGCAGGAAAAGAACGTGCATGATGCCAAGTTCAGATGAATACAGAGTAAGCAGTAGTAAGACAGGGTATATTAAGTAGGAAATACAAGTCAAGGAAGCAGCACTTGAAGGGCTCTTGAGCATTTCTCCAGGAAGGGTCCTTTAACCTCTGTGCATGGTGCATTTCAATCGCATGTCAAAGCCTCTTGGTCTATAGCTCCACTGAATTTAAAACAATACCCACTTGGAAATTAGATGAAAACAATCTGTACTGTTATTGTGGAATGGGGTTTTTGTGTGATTTTTCTTATTTTTTCCCCAACAAAACAAAACTTTTCAAGTCATCTATATTCCACAAGTAACAGCACTTGCCTTCATGACTCTCAACTTTTTTTTTTCTTTTTCCATGATGTTTTGCTTTCTGAACTGGCCTGAACAAACTCATATCTACAAGGAATATTTGCTGACATGGTAAGGCCACACATTCTTTTGCAAACACAGCCACTGCTGCTCCATGGCCCACAGGCAAATAAAAAAGGTTTCATATAAAATCTTCTTAACCTCGTTAGCACACCAGGCCTGTGGCACATCTGGTGGGATACATCAAGTCAGCACAGCAGCCTCCTCAATTCAGACTTGTAAATGTGTGGTGGGCCTGCAAAGCCCTCTGCAAACACCTGCCCAAACCTGCATGCCATTTAGCACACCAGGCCCACACACTCCTCACCTGGCCATCATGCTCCTGTTTCTGTTGTAGACACTGCACCAAAAGGACCACAGGGATGTGGGAGGCACTGAGCGTAAGAAGTGTCCCAAATGAGCTCCAAAATAGCTTTCTGCAGCTTTGGCTGTGATCCCTGCTTACTGTGTTTGCATGAACATTTTGTTGTTTTTCTACTTTTCCACATTTTCCAAATCCATCAGTTGTCTTTCATCTCTACATCCAGGAAACAAGACTCATAGAGGGGTGGGCAGTTTTTCCATTACACTGCCTACAGCTCATCATATACTGGATCCCTTATCACCACGTCCAGATGTTATTGGGAAAAACATAATAAATGACAGAATTTATTTCATTTCCAAGAATTTCTGTGCTGGATGACTCCATATTCTCTCTCACTTCCAAGACTGTGGCCACTGTAATATCTCAGCATCTAAAAAGCATCCATGTAGTACCTGCCTGAGGAAGAAATATATTTTATTTTCCTACAAATGAGGAAGGGTCTCAAAAAGTAGTGAATTTCCAGGTTCTTGTATCTGAAAATATCACCAAATGCAAACAAGCCACTTTTATTATTCTTAAATACAATAAAACCATTAGTGGAACTGTTGTACTGAAGGAAAGTCAATGATTTCAAAACAAGCTGGGTTTTCAAAATAGGTTTTTAACCAATAATTACCATTCACTATTTCATTAGACATTGTAGGTTAGGTGTAAAACCCCTTGAGTCAAACTGAAATAGTCAATTTCTGTCAGTAAATTTATAATCTAACTCTTGATGGTCTGGATTTCACTTTGAAATGTGTTATGGATCAAACCAATACCAGTATCATCCTTATTTCCCCTGCATCTGTACCTAAACCCAGGAGCACCCAAATTATTTGCACCAGGGTAATGCCCATATTTTTCCACTGGTGTGCTTACCTCCAGTAAGTTTTTTGTCTTATTTATGCTCACTTTAAGAAGCAGGAATGAAATAATTTGTGTCTAAATGTTAAATGCACAACCAGGGCACATTTTAATTGCTTTTAGTAATTTTTAGAAAAATTAAGGAACCAGGCATTTTCCTTTAGTTCCTTATCCAATCAGATTTCAGATTCCCAATATAAATTGCATTCTATTTGTATGCAACTATGGGTTTCCTTTCTGAGCCTGAATGCTTTCTGTGTGAGTTTAAGCAGAACCCCCCTCATGCTGTATCTGTTTTTTGGCATTCAGTGAAGAACAGAAAAGGACCAAACACTTCATTTTTGAAAGGCTTGTTGTTGACAGGAAGGTTTGGGTTACAATGGGAGAACTAAGTGTTGTCCAAGCTCCAGATAAAAAGTTTTGTAATTGCAGAGAAGGCAGCAAAAGGTGATTCAAACACGAGTGCTGTAGTGAGAGCTCTGACTGCATGGCTTTCTGTAAGTACAGTCTTAGTTGAACACTAAAGGCACAACAAAATTCCAAAACTAGGGAATGGAAGCAAGGCAAATTCATATGAGACAGGGTAGGATTTTAACAATAATAACTGTAAACCATCAGAATTACTTCATATGAAAAGTGCTGTTTTTCCCTCCCTTTGAAGACTTTGAAATCAGACATCACAATCTTTCTTGAAAGACATTTAACTCTAAAGCCAGAAGTCATCTGTCAGGCTTAACACGGGAATTACTGTGCCTCATTTTGTGCTATAGGATCACAAAATCATTTAAGTTGGAAAAGACTGCTAAGATCATTGAGTGCAACCATTAACCCAGTACTATTAAATCCACCCCTAAAACATGTCCCCAAGTGCCACACCTACAGATCTCTTAAATACCTCAGGGGATGGTGACTCCACTACCTCCCTGAGTAGCCTATTCCAGTGCTTGACAACCCTTTCTAGGAAGAAATTTTTCCTAATATCCAATCTAAACCTACCCTCATGCAATTTGAGTCCATTTCCTCTTGCCCTGTCCTTTGTTACGAGGGAAAAAGGCTTGATCCCCACCTGGCCACAGCCTCCTGTCAGGGAGCTGCAGAAGGCAATAAGGTCACCCCTGAGCCTCTTTTTCTCCAGGGCGAGCACCCCCAGTTCACTCAGCTGTTCCTCACAGGACTTGTGCTCCAGACCCTCCATGGGACCTTTATGCAGGTGGTCAGAGGAGACAATGGGTTTTTCAGGCCATAAAATGGAATTTCACTATGGTGGTGCCAAAAGCTTGATGAAACATACTAAACCCTTATGTTTAAGTCAATGGATGTGACATGGGACTGAAATCTAATTTCAGCCAAAAAAAATGATTTTACATACCTAAGCCATGGACCCAGTGTTTGGCTCTGCTCCCAGCTGCCTCTGCCACTGAGGAAACCTTGAGCCTTGAACCTGACACTCTCACCCACCACTGACTGGGATGATGCCTCTCCTGTACATTCAGCATGGCTGCTGCAATGATTGTCTGTAAATTGTGTTTTCCTGTGCAATTGGATACTACAAAGAGAGCCTCATGCAGCATTCTGTCACAAGCTGCTAATAGCTGCTGATTCTCCCTTCCACAGAAACATACATTAAAGAGGAGAAGATATTATCAGACTCGTGCTGAGATTTAGAAGTCCTCTGTGTGGGTGTGAGAAGAGAGAAATTGAAGGAAGAATAAGAGAGGAGATAAAGAACAGACACAATCTCTTCAAAATTATGGCCATTGAAAGGAAAAATTTCCCTGGATCTGTCTTGGGACTGCAAACTCTCCATCTGAACTTTGTCTCCTTTTTGCCACTGAAAAAAAGATTCTCCTAACTGGAGATACCTTCTGATATTATTTGTTTGAGTCTAGACCTGGTTCCTAGCTTACTGGAAATCTATATTTCCTGCAGATTGCTTGCTTGATGCTTTTTATAAAGCACAGCTTTTTTCAAAAGGCTCGGCTCCCCCTGATGTCCATGGGACATTTAGCATTTGACAATAATGTGAGTAAAATTGGACCAATGCTGAGAAAAATCTCTCTCCCATATGCCATAATGAAACCCCCCGTGTGTTTATGTGCTTTTTAAAGCATGTTAAGTGATTATGATGGGGCAGACACTTTTAATATATAAATCTCTAGAAAATGACAGAACATTTCTGAAGCCTCCTGAGTGGGTAGGAATCCTGAATCAACTGTTATTTCATATTTAATCCCATTCCCTTTCTCCCTGAAACTAGGCAATCCTGATTAGACTCTGCTTTTCAATAAAATAACAAATTCAAATAACAAATGCAAGTACAGTAGTGCGCTCCATATAAAATTTACATTAGAGCTTTTCTGAGAAAAGCTTTAATGCTGTGCTTGAAGTAATTTTATTTTTACAGAGTGCTGCTCGTTAAAAGTTGTAAATCTCTTTCTGTGTTGCCGAGGATGTGTCTAGCTCCCAGCTAAATGGAAATATATAATCCTTCTCACTCATTTGATTTTCTTAAATCGTGGTTCTGTCTCTGGGCTCAGCCCTGGAAGGTGCTGGATAGTCCCCAGCCAGGAAGACAGAACCAAAATCAGACCTTCCTCCTAGCCTGGGTGGTATTTCACGGTGCTGAACAAAAGCCATTCCTTCTCTCCTCCTGCCCATTTTCTACATCCTTGATAAGGGAACAGAGAAATGGGTCAGGCCTGTTTTCCATTCTCCCACCTCCCTCCACCCCTGGAGCAGCAGAGCTGAAGAAGCCGTGGGAGAAGCTGAGGGTGGTGTGCATGGTGCATTTTCTGTGGGTGAGAAGAAGACCATGAGGCAGATTGAGACTTGGAGGATCACAGACTCTTCCACAGCTTCTTCTCTCCCAGCCACCAGGCCAGTGGGTGGGGTGGACCTGAAATGAGCCTGAAATCCAGTATTTCGGAGACATTCTATCAGATATCGCTGTGGGACTTTGATGCCTAGCTACTTCAAAACCCAAAAAACCATTCCTGAAAATTGGTAGCATCTGGAACCTGCCATTATTTGTCCCTTCAAATTTTTACTGCGGAAATAGAGAAATAATTAAACCAGAGCAAAGTCACAAGGGGAATGTGACTCATGCTTTATTTGCCAAGATGTTGGAAATGCTGAAGGCCTCCTGCTGTCACACAGAGCCTCGTAGGGGTTTTGCCAGTCCTGAACATTCCCAGGCTGGTGCTGAGGATTTGGAAGGGGGGAAACACTTTGCCATTATCCGCAGCTGGAGCCGTGACCTGTAAAGGAATCATCTCCATGCTTCTAAAAGGATCAACTTCTTTCCAAGTTGTGTTTCATCAGACGTATAGACAGGACAAGGTGGTTTTTATCCTATGAATTTTAGGGTAATGTGACAGAAACCAGAAGTCTGATTAGACTCTCATGTGAATTCCAGAAAAACAAAACTTCTTTAAAACATGCCATACTCACTCAATGGAACCAAGAAACTTTGCTTCCCTCCTCAGGTGTTTTCTTAAAGGTAAATTAATTCAAGGTTATCACTTCCCTTCAGCATCCCCCACTTCGCTGGAATTAGTCTTAATTTACTTTAATGAAACGTACCATATTAATCTTAATTAAAAGCCTTGGAGACAGACCTGTATAGACTCATGACACAGACACCTTGGACTTTTGTTGGTGCTTCATTTCTATGTCATTTGGGATCCAGGAATTTGTCTTTCAGCAAATGATAGCTCTGATATTTTTCAGCCCTATTGATCAGTTAAGTCATCAATGACTTCAGAGAATTTTCCTGATAGATTCTGACTTACACTCAGCTTGCTCCTTAAATCAGCATTTGTTGTCAGAGGGAGGAAAATCACCCTGAGTCAATTGGCTCAAATAACCAACTTATTTGGACACACATAAAAATAAGTACTTTCAACAAGTAAAAATGAACTATTAACTAAAAGTTCAACAAAACTGGCCACTGAGTGGCATCAAGAATGAATCTGTCCACAGAATTTTATACAGAAAGGCTGAGAGAACTGGAATTGCTCAGCCTGGAGAAGAGGAGGTTCTGGGGTAACCTTGTTGTAGCTTTTCAGTACCTGAAGGGGCTTTGCAAGAAAGCTGGAGAGGGACTGTTCACAAGGGCATGTGGTGATAGGACAAGGGGAAATGGATCTAAACTGAAATAGGGCAAATTTAGATTGGATAATAGGAAGAAATTCTTCACTGTGTGGGTGGTGACGCTGGACCAGGTTGCCTGAAAAGGTGTGAAACCCAAGTGGAAAGCTGGTTTGAATTCATTTTGATGTAGTGAAGCATCACAGTTTTCCATGATATTTGGAGAACACAAAACCAAATTTGAGGCTTTTTGCTCTCCCTTATATACATGTATATTTCTGTACATATACATATTCATGTATATATTTGTATCTTTCCACAAGATGTGGAAAGAAGTTTGCATGTGACTGACACAAATGTTATTTGCACTGCTGAGTGATCCTCTATTTTTTTTTTTAATGAAAACCACACTCCTGTCCATCCCACCACTTTTCAACTCACCCAGCTAAAAAATACAATAGGCTGCTCTCCCCTGCTCCATTAAACTAAAGTGAGTTAAAATGAGCCTTTCAACACCTCTCCCTCTATAGTTAACACTCACACAGGCTTGAATATCAAACTCCAGATGTTTGGGATCTTGGCAGTCATGCCCTGATCCCGCACCTTTGCCATCAGCTGAAGCAAATGGCTGTTACAGAGAGCATTGTTGACCTAAACATTTTCTGACAGCAGCTTCAACCTGCCCCTATGACTGACACTTCCCAGAAAGCTGATGTGTCTGATGGGCTGTATCAGTTTCAGCTCTTTAGGTTTCAGATTCAGTAGCTGGTAAAATGAGTTCAGTTCTCACCGTGCATAATTCGGTAACTGCTGCATCAGCTTTAGCTTGCTCTGCATTTAATTTATTAGGAGAAGAGCTGCGTTTCAGATGCACAGATTGATTGTTATTTCACCAGGTGATGTGTTTCAATCAGCAGGTGATATATGTCATTTACCATATTACACGCTTGCAGATGCTGAAATATGGTTCAAAGGGATGAGTACTTGATTTTGCAATACATTCTAATGCATTTTGACACGCTTTTCATTTAGTAATATATTCAGTCATTCCTTCTATTGTGTATGTTTGTCAGGTGGGTTTTTCTGTATTGGGTTGTTTGGGTTGGTTTTTTTTTACTTAAATGTGTGATTTATGGGTGGTTCTCTTTATTGAGACTGTTCTTAAAACATTTCTCCCAACTTCACTCTTTTCTGCACATTTATGTACCAGAAACATTTACACATGTAAATTATTACCACATGTCAACCTCCACATACAAAGTAAAATTAGTCAATTTGTAGAGATATGGACTAAATTGCAAGATGCTTATAACTTTGGAATTCAGATTTTGGTGGGATCTCTTGGTGGGACATTGGTCAACTAACATTGATTCATAACCATCTTCACATGCTCACTACTTTTCTTCTTGTCATTCATAAATTTCTAATTTTCTTTATGTAGATATTAGTAGAAAAAAATGTGCTAAGTTTATTTTTTATTTATAGAGCTCTGTATAAGCTGCAAATGAGCTTACACTCCTGAGATGCTCTTTTAGGAAATATCGTGATTTCTGTGCGTGCTGCAGCAAGATTTTCTGAATTTCGAAGCTAACAACATTTCTACCACTCCCAAACACATGCTGTTGGACAAAAGCATATTTTTTCCCTTGTAAAAAAGGGGTCATGATCCTCAAAATGTATTGGTAGGCTGTTGGCAGTAGGCAATGGACAAGCATTTTATCTGAGGAAAGATGAAACCTCAGACAAAGCAGCAGCGTCACATCACATGTTGCAGCTGGAGGTTCGAATGAGAGCCAGGCAACTTCAGTTCTGTCCTTTGTCATTTTGGAGTGGATGCTCCAAGATTGAGACATTTCACTTGAAACACAAAGCTTTTCAGACTAACTATGCTTCAGCACTTTAACTTTACAAAACATTTCACAGAAAATATTTAGCCCTTAAAAGAACTTGCTTAAAGACTAAGAATGTTGGTGTTCCACACAGTCAGCAAAGACTATGTGACATTCACAAGAGAAGAAGAGATTCAGTGCAGAAATAAGGACAAAGTTTGTTCTCACCTTTGTGTCCTTCAATTCCAAACTCCAAACCTTTAAATAAGTACTGCAATTTGGAATATTCTCTAATTCTTTTGCTGGGAATGATTTTTCTGGAAATGATTTTTCTAGCACATTCAGGGCACTTAAACTGTGCTTCTCCTCAGAACTCCTCTCTGGAGGAGGTTTTCTCACCCCAGACAGTATAAAGAAAGCCACAGTATACAAATCTCCTAATTTAGGTATCTACACTGTAAATACCCTCTCAGGGACTGTTGCTGCAGGATGTAGAGTTAAAACCTGTTTTGATGCCTCAAAGAATTACTAAAATGTTGTCACAGGCAGGCAGCTATGCATCATTTTTCTGTCACTGAGCACCTTTACAGCATTACAAATATTCTAAGTGCTCAAACAATGTACAAAGTAAATCCATTTTAAACCAAGCCAGTTAAAATATAAACGGTAAAATGTTTGTCTTGTTTTTGCCTTCTCATATATTCCCCAACACAGAAAATAATAATTTGCAAGGCAGTAAAATGCTGGAACAATGAGGGCAATTTGATGAATTATTTTAACAGTTTGAAGGATGTTCTGCTTGGAGGATGAAGAGTATATATGTATGTATATATGTGTGTGTGTTTGTGTATATATAAATATATGGGGATGGTGCTTTGGTTTTTTTCTCACATCACTTTTCTGACTCACAAAATGCTTCAGTTCATTGAATTTATTAAGGGAAAAATTGTGTGTTGCTGTTTCTGATCCAGTGATTAGCTGAACTTATCTCTTGAGGGCTATGGGAGAGAAGAAATTCTTAGGCTTTGTTTTTGCAATGCCATCTCTGGATGTGGATCCAGAATATTGATATCAAGGGACCAACCTAAAGCTTATTGAAATCAATAGGAAGACTGACTGCAGTGATAATGGTACTAGCCACAATTTTGGAATTTTCTTAAGCAACAGCTTTATACTGCAATGGGATTTGAGTAAATGCTGAAATGTTTTGCTGCACTGAGATTTCATCCTGGAACTGGTGTTTATGTACCTGCATTTATCAAAGGTGGTGTGCCTGTGCGCTTGCAGGTGTGTGAACATGTGCCCAAATGAGCAATCCACATAGAGCTACTGTGCCTTTATTACCCAGAGCAAATAGCCAAAAATCCACCTGTCACATAAAATAATGGGGAGCTGCAAAAACTCACTGGTTTTGCCAGCTGCACCCTCCCCTCCTTTTCAGGGAGATGGTTTTGTTGTTGCATTTGCCAGGCTGTCACTGGCTGTTTCTCCAGTGTAGGGAGATCCTGACATCAGCCATCAATATGTCACATCTAAGTGATGCTGTGTTTAACACTCACAGACAATTTTCAAGCCCTACAGTTGTGTGTTCTGCATGAGAACCTGCCGTGGCTTAACGCCAGCCAGCAGCCAAGCCCCATGCAGCCAATTGAAAGCCCTGCTCAGCAATAGCAAAAACATCTCTGTAGTATCAATCCTGTGCTCAGCACAAATGCAAAATGTAGCCCCATACCAGCCACTGTGAAGGAAATTAGCTCTACCCCAGCCAAAACTGGCACAGAACCTTTAGATGAGAATGGGTCTGTAGCAGATTTACATAATGAGATAACCTGAATTACAAGAATCAAATTATTTTGATGGTAACTTGCTGTTTTTAAAACTTGATTTGATTTCCTTTGGACCCCAAAGTTTCATGGAGGAAGTGAACAGATCTTGTCCCTTGCTAATCTAAATGGAATATCTCCCCTTCCATAAGAATGGTTTTGTGTTCAAAGGCTTTTGCCATGCCCTAATAAAATGTAAGCCATAAAGAAAGACCTTTAAATATAAGGGAGAAATCATTTCAGCAGGTTTTGGCAAAGAAAGAGTTCTCATAAATGTTGAAAAGCAAAAGGCTGCCAAGGGGTCCAAGAGGTCAGCACATGTCACTCCCAAGCAAAACTAAAACAAAAATGTTGGGAAGTTGGGTCCAAAGATAGCTTTATATCTTTTTCACGTGAGTTTAGGTTGGTTTGGAACCACAAAGTCCTCGATATTGGTAATAGAAATAAAAATGTTATGTAACTATGGAGAGCATTTTGAGGTAGCATTACTTGGAGTTTATTTTGTGCTGCTCTTCTCTGCTGTGTTTGTAGAGGTTGTTTTTGTTGCTGCTCTTTGCTAAATTACTGCAGTACAAAAATTTCCTATCTTACTTCACTTCTTCCCCATCTTTCAAAAAATACTACTTCAGTAACAAGCTGAAGGTAACTTGTTGTATCTATTTCTCTATCAATTTGCACTAAAAAGCTTTTGGTTTATGGTTCAAAAAAAAACCCCAAATCCTTACTTGCTGGAACATAATTTTTTCCAGTGGCTGTGGCACCACATTAATCCTGAATTATTGTTCTGAAATATTAGCTGTGCAAGAAACTACATTCAAATAAAATAGCATTTTCCTGGGAATTATATGAAACTGTTAGGGGATATAAGTTTATTTTAAAGATGGAATGGAATGATAGACAGACCCAAATACTTATCTACGCATGTCCAGATGGTTCACTTTAGTGATCTGAGCTTGGAGACGGATGAGAAAAAATTGTGATTTTTAATCTTGGGTCCGACACCACTTCCCTCCATGGCCTAAGGCAAACCACTTAACTTCTCCATGCCTCAGTTCACCATTTGCCTCTAACTTGGAGTCTTTAGCAGCAGCTGCTTTCACTTTCTCTGGTAATTAGGCAAGCAGGCTCTTGCTTGAGGCCTGGAATTAAAATCTACCCCTCCTGCTTAAAGAATAGTGGAGTCTTTTGATATCTGTCACGCTCATTTTTCCTGGTTTTCACTACTTTTTAAAGGTTTCTTTTGACATCTCTTGCATGTGATAATGCAGGCAATATATTTAGATTCCTATGGATCTAACACCTGAGCTTGCATCCACTGCCCCTCCAGCCCAGGGTGGTTTGGGGAAACCACAGGTGAGGAGGATTTCAGGTTCATCCTCAGGACAGCCAGGACATCTGCAGTGGCAGCCCCTGGACACTGTAGTGGTATCTATATAGCTCAATATAACAGCTCCAGGAACGTTTTTTGCTGCCAAGACCTTTTATATGCCTCACACTCTTACCACACTTATTTTTCAGCCCACCACATGGAATGATTGTTACCAAAACTGCCCACAGGGCTGGGTTCCTTCCATAAAAAGTCCCTTCCACTGCTGGGAAAGTTCAATGGGAGAGGGTTAATTAGCTCAGGACCAAAACCACAAGATGGAGAATTTTGTAGGTTACATGAGGACTGAACCTCCCATTTTTAACCCTGTTTTATTTGCTTGGATATATATGGAAAAGTTCCAGGGAAGTGCCTTGACTGCCTGGTGAGGAAGAAGTTCAAGAAATAAATCTTTTTAAATGGTACAGCACATTCCCTACAGATAACTGAGATACTTGCAGTTCTGACAAAAGTAATATCTACGAGGCCAGTCTTTAGCAGTGAATCTCTAAATATATAGATAAAAAATACCATCATCCTCTCTTCAGAAATGCAAAACCATGACCAACTTACCCAAAGCAGCCCAGCACAACTACAAGTGGGACAGGGCTCAGACTTGAGCCTCTCAGACCTGTTGGGTGTTCTATGCTGCAGGGAACAGAGCTTCCCAAAAACAAACCATGGTTAGATTTCAGTTAGATACTTATGTTGTTTCTGAAGCATTTTTACAATGTTGACTCCAATTAAAATAGTTTGAGGGCGAACTAGCTAGTTCCAGGATGATTAGTGACAGGTTATGGTTACTCAGGAAGCTTTTTCCCAGACCTAAGTTCCTCAGGTGTCCACACTGCTCCTCTAACTGGGAGACTGGATTTATTTCCTTTTGAGATATAAGAGCAGTGACTCCTGTCTCAGCAGGGCCTTGTTCCATTATATTTGAGTAGTATTTATTTGCATGCCCACATCAACTTCCATTGGTCATTTCCAACTGAACATGGTATTTCTGAATTTTTGCTGTTAGTCCCCAGATCCTTGCCCTCTGCACTACTGAATTTCATTAAATTGCTATTACTTGGGTTTTCATGCTCACCCAGTTGCTCCTTGCAGAGGCTCTGAACCTCTCTGTGTCATCAGTGAGCTTTATTGATGTACTCACTTTCTGTGCCAGGATTGCTAGTAAAAGTATTAATTAGTATTGCTCTTAAGGCTCCTCTCTGAGCCTTCCTTCAGGCTGATTTCCAGTCTCAGGAGTACTTGTTGCTAAATGGTCTCTGGGCAACCCCACAGTTCTTCTTCACTAGCAGCTCCCTGGTTTATCCTTCAGCTTTAACTTTTATATGGTTCCTTTGCTGAGGGAACCAGAGTAGTTTGGGATTTTTTAATAAATGAAAAACAATCAGGTTATTCCAGCAAGAACTACATTTGGCACCCCAAATTTAAATTTAGTCCATATAATTTTTTTTCTGCATTTTTTTGTTCTTTGAGATTTGTTTCAATTTTTAATACTGCTCAGACAGAACTTACAAGTTTGTAGTGAGTTGAGCCATTTTTATTGCTACTTTCTGAAAGGAATCCCTACATCTTCAACTACCTATGCCTTAGGGATTTTGTACTACTGGCTCTGCAACTTATTGTTTTGTAATTCAGACACATCAGGCCACTGTGACTTCTCTTAAACCCTCTGAAATTTTGCTTCTTGCTAATTTCCATTTCCATATCTTGGTGTGTATTGGTCAACATTTGCTACTGTGCTCTCATTGCTGTCCATATCAGCCACCTGAGCACTAGTAAATAAAGCAAGGCCATGGCACAAGCTCCAAGGCTGATGAATAACCATCCCTGCCACTGTACAGGTACAAGTGACCAGCTTCTGAGTCATGCCAAGTGGTACTGACACAATGCCCATGCCCAGCTCAGGGACAGATCCAAATACAAAATCTGGATGTGACCTTCCTGCTTGGGGGGTGTGGAGAGTTTAATCCTATCAATCATTAGGAGAAGTAGTCTGATAAGAAGAAGCTGAGGAAGCTGATGGATTTTAGCCTGGAGAGAAAAGGAGGAAAGAAGCTCCAGAGGGACCTTATTGCTCTACAACTCCCTGAAGGTTGTAGTGAGATGGGGGTCAGCCTCTTCTCACAGGTAACAATGGCAGGACAAGAGGAAATGCCCTCAGGTTGTGCCAGGGTAGGTTTAGATTGGATATTAGGAAAAATTTGCTCACCACAAGGGCTGTTAGCAGTGAAACAGGCTGCCCAGGGAGGTGGTGGAGCCAGCATCCCCAGAGGGATTTAAAAGATGTGTAGATGTGGCACCTGGGGACATAGTTTAGTGCTGGACTTGGCAGTGTTGGGTTAATGCTTAGACTTGATTATCCTAAAAGTCTTTTCCAACCCTAATGATTCTATGGTTCCATGTGATCCACCCACATGCAAGATTTTAGGTCATTTTATTCATTAACATGTCTGCATCCATTGAAATCAAGGCACAGTATCACAATATCCATTTAGATGAGTTCATTATCTTTCCTCCCTCCACCACTAATTCCTACTTTGCAGTGGAAAAAAGTGAAGGCAGAGGTGCTCAGTAGCTCACTAAATTAGTTGCAGTCCTCAAAGCAGGGTGAAATAAAACAGGACTAGAAATGCAGAGTGTATTTTTATATTCCTTTATAGATTTCATTGTTCGTGAAGCCTCTGGTTTGTAAGCACCTCCCTGCTTGAATCTTTTTTTGTTCTATGTTGTGATTTTATCTGTTTTCTTTTCTCCTCTGGACAATAGGTTATTTAACTTCTCCCTGCACTTTCCCCTCCCCATTCTGTTGTCTCTGCTGGCTTTTTATAGCTTTGTTTGGCTGATTTGGGTTTGCATGATTTAGCACTCTAATAACCTCTTCCTGCAATGGTGACAGGGAAGGTGCCATGGAGGGTGGAAAACTCCTTCTCCTTTATTGTTGTCTCCTGTGTGATCTGACAGGCTGGGAGAGGAACAGAAAAGTGGGAGGGAAGGAAATGGTAGGCATTGGAGCTGCCAGAATCCCCCCTCCCCTCTTCTAACATTTCTGCCAGGTTTTCTAGAAATGACAGATTCTTCCACCCCTCTTTTTGAGCCTTTTAGGGGGAGAGGGTGGAGCTGAGTGGCAGGAGCATGAGAGGGTGGCCAGAGAGGGAAAATAGCTGCAGTTTTGATGTGACAATTTAGGTCTGCAAGGTTTCACCTCAGGGGAAGATCCAGAGAGTAGTTGTGGTTTGGCCACTTAAGAGTGGGGTAAGAGCAGGGCTTGGATGGCTGTTCTGGTTTCTGGTGTATTTAATCTCTGTGAGGGGGAAAAGACACCAAAGGAAGGACTTGAAGGAATGAAAATAGGACTAATGAATGCTTGGTCTTCTGCAGCTTGGAAAAATCTGAGCTATTACAACATCTAAGAAGCCAAGTCCTGTCACTGTTTTCTCTCTATTTTATGTGAAGCACAGAGCAGCCAAGGGTCAGTGGCCTGTTCAACTACTTTATAGCAGCTTTGTTTCACCTTCACACTGAAAAAAAAAATGAGCAGAGCACTGATTTTGTCCATTTTAGTGCCTATCTTTGCTCATTTACTGTTTCAGAATTCCTCTCCCCTCATCCATCTGCTCATAAGTGCCTTGCTTTGAATGTTGCCATTTCTACCCCACTGTTAAAAAATTTCCACCACCCTGGCCTTAAGATGTTTTTGTCATAGCCTTTCACATTTCTTTCCTTTGAAAATGCCAAAATGAACTCTGGCTCAGGAGAGCCACCAGCTTGCCAAACTGGTGATCAAGCCCTGTTTTCCAAGGCACTTAGATTATAAATTTTTCCTATTTAGGAGATCTGTTTTCAAATTATGTTAAACCCCATTATTCCTACCAATAAGTAACTCATATCACCTTCAGGGTAAAAAAAAAATGGCCTGCATGTGATAAAGGTTTCTTAGGATTGTGACATTAGCAGATATTTATAACACCATAAGTTTTTTGCTTGTTTATTTATTAGTTTTTCTTGCGTTACCACCTCACATCTGTTCTCCATTTCTTCTTCTTCTTCTTCCATTGTTCTTCATGGAATCATAGAATGGTTTGGATTGGAAGGGACCTTTAAGGTCATCTTCTTCCAGCCCCCTTTGCCATGGGCAGGGACACCTTCCACTAGACCAGGTTGCTCCAAGCCCGATCCAACATGGCCTTGGACATTTCCAGGGATGGGGCAGCCACAGCTTCTCTGGGCAAGTTATAATTCAGGGTTCCAGTTTATTGTAACACAGACCAAGCAGTTGCCACTAAGGCTGTCAGGAATGGCTCTGGCCAGGCTCCCGAGAATCAACTCTGCCTCTCTCTCCATCATTGCTCCTTGATATTTAGTGGCTCTTCACAATAGTTCTTTTTTCTCTCTGCAGGTTCCCCCTCACATAACCTGGACTTGGCTCATGTCCTGGCACTTTCCTTCAGGGCAGGAGAGGGAGGGCTGATGGCTCAAGTATTTTGTGAGAGTGAGGAGAAATTGCCCTGCCAAAACCTGGCAACACCATTCTGCATGCCAGATGCATCCCAAAGGCATCACAGCTGGCAACAGTACAGGTTCAGTGTACTCTTTTACCAGTGGGTTTGAGTGCATTTAAAAGATCTGCTCAGACTTCTGCTGCAGGAAGAACTATGTTTCTTTCCTTTTTTTTTTCCTTTTTAACAAAATATCTTTTCACTGCAGTTTTTAAAGGCTAAGTTTGTAAGGACAAATTTTGGGTCTCTTTGAGATATCAAAACTTTAATTAGAAACACTCTAAATATAACTTTTTTCTTTTTTGCCAGACAATTTAATAAGTATATTTGGATGGCTTATTTCACATTGGGATGCATAATTCTCTCATGCTTTCAAGTTCTATGAAGCTGCGGACCATCCCTTCTGTAATACCTTGTTGGTTAAATATGTCTCTAATTCTGCCTGTGACTTAATTTCATGTTAAACTCCTCAATAGTGCAAACTCATCTTAGTGGGAATAGTAATTGATTATTTAAATGCTATTTTCCATCCTGCATGAGCCCAAGTGTCCCTTCCCTTGACTTGGATCATGAGTTCCATGATCCTGCCAGTCTGCAAGGTGATCCAGAAGCTGTTGGCCCATGCTGGGTGTCCTCTCCAGTCCATGGGGGTGATTTCCTCTGGGGCCAGCCCCAGGAGGAGCCAAAGCAGGACATCCTTTCTCTGAGTGAAGCACTGGCTTTCCTCCCCCTGCCCTGCTGCCCCTGGACTCCTTCATGTTTGTGGGGCTGAGCCATCAATCACTAACCTCAGCAATCCAGAGCTCAACAAATCATTTTTTTCTCCTACACCTCTCTGCAATCATGAATCACTTCAGGTTGTCATAATTTGCAGTCTGGGAGCCAGTGCCTCTAAGCACTACATCATCAGCTACACAAAGTTCTCATTTAAATGAAAAAGATGCAGTGGAGATATTTTGTAATTCCCATCCCATCTTACACTGATAGCCTTGAAGGTTTCCTGCAATGCCTCATACTTTGCTGCAGTCCCTGCAAATTTATTCTCTATTATTTCTGAGACTGGATAATTGTTTCTTATATTTGCATTATTACATTTTCTAAGTTTCTTCAGTCCGTACACTCTCTGAATCAAACCTGGGCTAAACATGTTTTTAAACCAAATATTGCCATTTTATTCCTGTAACTATAGCAGGCTCGATCAGTTCCAGTTAAAGATAAACTTCAGATCACGTAATTCTTTACTCAGAATTAGTTTCATGCTATGCAACCTCAATTATATTTGTCTTTCCTCTATGTATTTACATTTCCCATTCACATTTTTTTCCTAAGCGATCTATGTTTTGTCTATAATTTATAAGCATTTCATTATTTTTTAATGAAAAAATAATTTCTTCGCTTCAGCATTCTTCATCCAAGCCCCATGCAGAACTCCTCCATGTCACTGCCAGCTCTGGCCCCTGGAAGAAGGTCTGGGAGTACAAGAACTTGTCTGTTTTTGTGGCTGTCTGTGCTGGCCTGTTGAAAGGTGCTGCCTGTCCCTGCAAACCCTGTCACTGCCTGCTCTCCTGGGCACTGAGTCGTGAGATGTTCTGCTTGTCCCTGCTACTCAGGGCTGAAAACTCCTGCAAAACAGCATTCATTTCTAAATGCTGCCTGTTGTCTGGGTCTGTACATGTCCCCATTCCTCAAGCAGCTGCTTTTCTTTGACATTTTCTCACTGTTTATTCTACAGCATCTCTTCCAAACCCCTCACTTTGCTGTGACCTCCTGCTTCCCAGCGTCCTCTCCTGCTGGTGAATCTGTCAGGAGAATTTGCAATTTGTTTTCCCATTTAACATTTTCATCCTGCCTTGATAATTTCTGCAGCTTGGCACATCCTGCCAGCATCTTCCCCAAGTCTGGATCTACATCTTTCAGGAGTCCTTCCTTGCAGCTCTGGAACTGTGCTGCTGGACACGACCTGATAATTCAAATGTGGCCTGATGAAGTAAAACTACACATCTGACTCATTGGATTAGGATAAGAAAACAAGAACTTCAAAGGGATTCTTCTATATTCAGTTTCAAATCTCATCTCAAGGCTTTCTTTTTCTTGGGAAGGCAATATTCCCCAAATTTATGAAGTTTGGCCATTTGTTCTGGCTTAATTAGGTACTAATAAAGCCAGTGCTGATAGGGAGGTGCATGACAAGCTCCAGGTGAATGCTCTGGATTTATTTCAGTATCAGCTATATATCTCTGACCTCAAAGTTTTAGCAACTGACACTGTTGAAAAATGATTGTTGGGAGCTATTGCAAAGCTCATTTGAAAGAAATCAAATATTATGATATTTTAGAAAAGCAGGCACTTCTATATTCCTACTTTCCAAAGTGGAACGCAGAAAATGTCATTATTTGACCATGTTATGACTGGAAGAACTCTGTCTTTTCAGGGGAACTTCTTTGAATCCCTGAAGTTGGAAAACAAACAAAGAAAAAAACCCATCCCAAAATCCAAACTAAGATAATTAAATTAAATTAAATGAAGGGTTGAAATTAATTATTTTTTATTGAAAAAATAAAAAAAAATATTGAAATTAATTATTGATTAGATAAAAAATGAGATATAGAATACAGGACATAATACTAAAATAAAAATGATAAAAACATAAAAATATTGAAAGTACAATATATAAAATTATATAAAATATAAAATGTAAAATATAATATATAAAAATATAAACAAAAAATAAAAGCACCTATTCTGAAGTTGTAAATTAGAAACCATCACTTAAAAAAAAAAAGGAAAAAAGAGGGGGAAAAAGCAGCCCTCCCCATAGACTGCAGCTCACAAGGCTTCTTATTTCAAACTGTTGTGCCATTAAAAATAATTTGAATGACTCACGGTAAAAATGTGAGGCATAGTGATTCTTTAGGGCCACAACTGAGACTTGTGCTTTGCTTAAATGTCAAGGCAGTAAGAATAGGAAATACTGATTAGTTAAATAAATATCATAAATCACTTCTACATCTGAGTATTTATTTAGAGAAAGATTCCCAGCATATCAGATGTCATTTTTTGCAGGTAATGCTGGAGGAAGCAATCAAACAAAAACCACAAAACTGCCTCATTTAACCTTGTTACACTCTGAACTGTGCTGAGCATCAGCTGGGACTCCTAAAAATCGTGACATCATTTGAGGCTGGTCGACTTTCTTGTATCAAAATTGGTGATTCTTGGGTCCAATTTAGATCTGGACTCTCCTCAAAGTTCTAAAAAAGCCACAAGAGACAGCTTTTCATGCTCTTTACCTTCTTTCACTTTGTAATTTCAAGGAAGATGCTGATGTGAAATTAAAATACAAAGAAATAGTGCAGTTAAAGAATTTTTGGAGGGGTTTACATTTGTTTAGTAATTTTCATGCTTTTTCTTTTTACAGTGTTATCCAAGCAGATGAGTAACTCTGAAATACCATATACATCATTTTGATTATATTGAAATATATTAAAAGGTATTTAGAACATCATTTTACATAGAGAGCAAAATGCTAGAAAATGCTAGCAAAATCAAACATTTCATTATTGATTAAATAACCAATTCTTGTGATTAAAGTTAAAGGCAGCTTTTAAAACAATTGCACTTTGCTGAAAAATTTAATATGAGCTAAATTGTTTAATTAACATTGAGACAACTTTCCGGAAAATAAAAAAAAAACCAAATCAACCATATTAAAATTAAATCTGTGTGTGATTACTTCAAACAAGTTCCTATTAGTCACTACCTGGGTGATCATGGTCCTTCATGCATTCATGTTCAGTTCCCAATTATTCACAGTTTGTTAATTGGTGTGATATGGAATGAATATTGATGGTACAGCCTGAAGATGATTTCCATACCAAAGGAACAGGCATATTTACTGTCCATGTACACAGCAAAAAACAAAGCTCCCAACAGATGTGTCTTGGAAATCTGGCAAAGGCCTTTCTGTGTGTGCTGCATGTTGGCTCATTACACAGCCCTGCAACAAGAGTAATGGAAAATATTATGCAATATTGTCGGAATAAATAAATAAAACAAAATAAAATAAAGTAACGCAAAACCAGAAAAAATAAAAAAGTAAAATGTGTATGTTTTGTTGTTCAATTTGCATAAACTTCTTGAGAAACTCTGGACCCAGTAGGGTCCAGATAGACAAAAGGGTGGTGTGACTTGGTGCCTCTCACAGAGAAGGGTCAGCATGTGATGTTGGCTATCCCAGATTTACACCTGCACTGAAACAGAAGGGTGTTCAGTGAGGAAAATAAGCCTTAGGAACTCAGATCTGTGTTAGAGTTTTCCCCAAGCTGAGTGTTAATCTCCCATTGTCAGCTAGTCTGTGCTTCTGTGTTAAATCCAGCAGGGTCGTGGGCCAAAGTTATTCAAAGGGCATGTGAAAGAGCCTTTAAGAAGCAGTGAAAAAACCAGTCTCTTTAACTTGTTTCAAAGAATTTGTGTGTGTTTGTTTGTTTGTTTGTTTGTTTGTTTTGCCATGTCTATTTTGTCAAGTAGAATATACTTGACCAGGAGGATATGTTAGTAAGTAAAAAAGCAACTCGAGGTGGAGGCTGTGTGAGTCTAATCCATGAAAAAAATCATGTCTGAGGAACTGGGAGTTAATCTCAAGATAAACCTGAGATTAACTCTGAGCTAACACTTTAGTGTTAGCTAAAACTCTTAACTAACTCTTAATGGGGGATGCAAAAGGAAAGTGTGAAAGTAAATACAAGAGGTGAACAGAATTGAAAATTTCGATCAGAGGTAATACATCTAAAGGAGAACAAGATGACACAAAGCCTCACATCCAATCTGCAAAAAAGGAGTTCCACCAAAACAGAGACAAATTGGAGTTTTCAAGGAAAAAAGTATGTGCCCTACTCTGGAGATAAGACAGAAAATTATAGGCTCACAGGAACTATGACCCATCTGCTCTTCACCCTGGCCACAGTGTGCAGCATTTAAAATAGAGCAATCTAGACCAGAATGTGAAGTTCTTAATTGATTTTGTTTTCTTTTGAAATGGCTCAAAATATCATTGAAATGCAAAGAAACACAGCTGCTCTGTAAGTGTTCAAAAAGCCAGGGTATGAAAAGAAAAAGCATTAACATTTAACTTGCACTTGAGGTGGTCTTCACCTTTGATCAGATAGCATAAGATGAAAACAACTTTATTGAAATAGTGACATTTCAAATACTCAGGCAATATAATTTTTTCACATAAATGGAGAATAGTTTTAGCCCAAATTCTTCCCCTTTTGCATCTCCCTCCACCCCCTGTGTTGTCAAGTCTCAGAGCAGGCTGCTAACCCCCTTATCTCTTTATCACTTTTCCCTTGTGGCACTCACCAACTGAAGGAAAAGAGAGCACAAAATACCCATTTGTGAAAGACTGAGGGCTTAGTTGCAGAGTCCACAGAGCCTCCTTTACAGCACTGAGGTTCTTTTCAGCTTTATGGCAGGGGTGGATTTTGTTTCTGCCTTGCACATCTCTGAAAACACAAGTAGCCTTGCTGAGTGTACAGGCACACACACTTAGGTTGGCACACCTCAAAGCTATCAAACATGTCACATTATATTTCTTTCACCTGTTTATGAACTCTGGACACCTGTGATTTATTGGCAGCACATGCTGGTTGCTGTGGAGGAAGTTTCCAACGCAGGAATTAGCTTAGTAATCCTCCAGCTTCTTTGGATTCTATTTTGAATATTCAGTATCTGTTTGAAGCAACAGTTGATGTTTAAAATAATATTAAAAAAAAAAAAAACTAAGCACTTCTTTCGGAATTTTACAAAAACCTTCACATAGGAGAGAAAAGAAAACCTAATGAAACCCAAAAGCATGTAACAATTTATTTTTCCTCCTACACAATATCTTCATTTTATGGCAAGTGAAATCAGCAGTCTGCACATTGAGCAAGAGACACTGTCAGGTAGTGAGACTTACTAAGCAGAAAGGGCTTTAGTAGGAGTTGTTAGTGGTGCAGGAAATGTTTTTGGTAGCAGATGCTACCAGGTACTCAGGATGTCTGGACTTCTCTGATCATCTGTTGCACAGGCTTCACTCTTTCCACTGACTCAGAGCTCAGGCATTTGCAGTTTAGTGTATTTCTGTTGGATTTAGGTGAAGGTAATGAGTTTCAGAAGGACAGTGATCAGTAGAAAAGTCACTTCACCCGAGGACCATGCAGGAATAGAGTTTTCGTGTACATATTTTGAAAGACTTTTTGGAAGACTTGTCAATAAAATATGAATTGATATTGTGATCATATTTTTTTTTCTATGAATGAATATAAAGTTTACCAGAATACTGACTGTTTTTTAAAGTTAATGGGCTCCCAAATTATTTTTTCAGATTCTTTCTTCCCAGTAAATTATATAATCTAATTTGACAAACTAAATTGAAAAAGCAGACAACTGTTGTACAATGATTCTGCTACCCAAAGGCAGAGGGGCCAGAGCTTTTGGCAGCTGTCAGGGTATCCATTCCCAATTCTCCATATGGGCTTTCACTCCAACATCACCAGCTGAGTGTAACCCAGCCATTGCCTCTGATGTACTGGGCATGGATCTGCTGAGTTTTTTTCATGGAAACATAGATTTATAGAATCATAGAATGGTTTGTGTTGGAACAGACCTTAAAGATCATCCTGTCCTCTAGTCACAGGCAGGGACACCTTCCACTATCCCAGGTTACTCCAAGCCTTGTCCAACGTGGCCTTGGACATTTTTAGGGATGGGGCATTCACAGCTTCTCTGGGCAATCTGTGCCAGGGCCTCACTTCCCTCACAGAGAATAATTTCCTCCCAATATCTGATCTAAATCCACTCATCTTGACAATACTACAAGTAAAAAGTCCTTGTAAAAAGTCCCTCTACAGGCTCTCTTGTAGGCTCCCTTCAGGTAGTAAAAGGACTACTGAAAGGTTTCATTTCATCTCTGAAACTTAAACATTTAATGAAATAAACACTGGGACCTTTGTCCCAAGTCGTGGTTCAGTGTCCTAATTATGCAGCAAATGTCCTATTTTTCATTGTTTAAGAAAATATTTAAGTGTTTCATACAACACAAATGGCTCCACTGAGGACAGCTGAGGTAGCAATGCCAAAGGAACACAGCTCTGGTGCTTCAGGCTACGTTCTAAGTGGCAGGCAATGTGTGAAATATTTAGTCTGTACATTGTTTTCCTTCCTTATCAGTATTTATTCCAGCCATGGAGAGATCTATCAGACAAAAAGTCTGGCCATCCCTTTTTAGGACTGACCTGTGAACCCAAGTCAAACTCTACCATCCCTGCCAAACCCACACGGCAAATTTAGCATGAATTTGGAAGAAAGATTTGTGGCAATCAGCTGCATTTTCCACCCATCAGCTCTTCTGCTGCTGTGACAGTGCAAGGATCCCAAGCCACAGCACTGTTGTGCAGAATGCAAGTGGGTGTTTTGGGACACAATTTGATTTTTGGCTCAGGTCCATACATTGGTGATCATTAGCAAAAGAGGTTAGAAGGTATGTAATCGCTTAAAGAAATGTCAGAGGGCTAAGAATCTTGGCTTGTAAATGTAATTACAGAACTTGTCAATAGCCATTGATTTCCTTAGACAGATCACTTGAAAGCATTCAGAAAGCTGGGAGTAAAATGGAGGAATGCTACAGAGCTCCAACAGGAGCAAATTGCAGTTTTCCATCTTTTCCTCCAAGGTATAAATTTACACATTGTGGCATCTTACAGGCCAGGAGCATATTTTGTATATTTATAAGAAAATGTTCAGCATTCCTCTGATTCTCCTGTACATGCTGGTTTTAGTGCATTTCATTAAATTTTAAAAAGACTGAGTAAATGTTCTCACATGAAATGATTACTAATCTCCAAAATTTATCTTCTCATAGTCCCTCTGCCCTCTCTTGAGTGACTATATTCTCATTAGTATCTAAAGTTGCTTTATAGTATCAGCTCTTAAATGATCCTTTTGTGAACCAAACTATCCTACTCTTTACTCTGAACCTAAGCAGGTCCAGAGGAGAGACACAACAGTGATCAGAGGTCTGGAACACCTCTGCTATAAGGAAAAAATGGGATAACTGGGATTTTCCAGCCTGGAGAAGAGAAACTTCCAGTGAGACCTTAGAGCAGCCTTTCAGGGCTTCAAGGGGACAAAAAAGAAAAAACTGGGACAAAACTTTCAGCAGAGTCTGTAGTGGCAGAACATGGTTTTAAACCAAAACGGGGTCAATTCAGACTAGGCATAAGGAAGAAGTTTTTCATTATAATGATGGTGAAAAGTCACCCAGAGAGGTGGTGGATTCCCCTCCTCTGGACACATTCAAGGTCAGGTTGGGTGGGACTCTGGACAACCTGATCCAGCAGATGTCCCTGCTCATTACAGAGGGGTTGAACTGGGTGACCTTTAAAGGTTCCTTTCAACCCCAATTATTCTGTGATTATAAAAATTTCAGCCTTGAAAACTCACTCTGCTTCCTTGCTCCTTCTTTCCCAGAGCCTTGTGCCTGACCTTGTTTATGGAAGAGAAATATTTAAAGACAGAGTCTGGAAGTTTTTTACACATTTTGTAGGAATTAGCAGCAGAAGGTTTTAAATGGCACTGAAAATATCAAACACAGCTGAACTGTATTTGAGGACAAGAGAGAGAAATGTAAACTTATTGTGGAAGTCGCCTGTCAGGTAATAAAAAAGTGAATATCTGAGATTCCAATTCAAACATTAGTCTGGAAAAAAATACTATAATTAGTGCTAGTAGATAACAACCTCTTCTGTGCAAGAAGTGATAGAGATTCAGCCAAATATTTAATAGCAGTAAACAAAACATAAGTATCATAAACAATTGCTTCTATGCATATCACATTACTTTTTCATCTTCTTATTTATGATTTTTTTAACAATTGCCACTTTAAATATTTCCCATGGTCTTATTTATAGGAAAAATTATAAACTCTAGTCCATCTACTTGGTGCTTTTGAAATATATGAATACATATGAATCTCAGCTTGAAATAACAGGGAAAATTGCCTTCCTGTTGAAGCTTTTTTTCCTGGAGGGCAGGATGAAAGTCTAGACAGTTGTATTAGGTTTGTTTGGGATAGTTTTGGTAGCAGAGGGATTAAATGGGTGGATTTTGAGAAACTGCTAAAGTCTACCTTGTGTGTGATAGAGCCAATATCAGTTGAACTCAACATTGGCCAAGGCTGAGCTCACCAGTGATGGTGGCAGTGACTCTGTGATAAGACAGGGGAAAAACCTGTTCAGCTCATCAGCCACCCATCAGCAGAGAGAAGTGACAATATGTGTGAGGACCAAGTCTGCAGACACCCAGGGCAGTGAAGAAGGAGGGGCAGGAGGTACTCCTCTGCTTCTCTTTCCAGCAGAAATATTGTAGGACTGAAATAATTCCTGCCAGGTGAAGATTCAAGGAGAGTTAATAATCCACTTACACAGCTCAGCCATTGTAGCCTGACCCATTCCCATCACTTCCTGAGTGCTAATGGCCAATGAACCAATGAACCTCCAATCCAGAACTCAAAAACTGCCCAATTCTGAGAATGAATGGAATTCCTCTCTCAGATAATTCAGTGATGGGTTCTGAGATGAGTTTAGAGACCTCCAAGGCTATGGTTTCCTTTGTTTTTATATGCATCATGTTCCTTTGCTTTGATGGGATTTCTGCTAGCAGCTCGGTGTTGATGAAGAAAAGGAAAGCAAACACTGAAATCTCATTCCCTGCCATGAAACAACATCCAGGATTTTTATTTCTCAGATTGACAGAAAAAAAAAACGAAGCTGCCTGGACTTCCTTACTAATCTGGGCCAAAATGAAGATTACCACCATATGTTGGCTGGTGAGCTGAAAGTTTTTAAAACAATCTAGAGATCTTGACAGCACAAGTGCTGCAGATGTGGATATAAGCCAAGTAACCATATGTGGTCCAAAGAAGTGTATGGACATAATTTTCTTTCAATAACATCTGCAAGATAAAGAATTAATTGGAGTTTCTGGCTGGGAAATAGCCAGGAAATAGAATAGAATCATAGAATATCCTCAGATGGAAGGGACCCACAAGGATCATCAAAGTCTGGGCCTGCAAAAGGTCAACCCCAAAAATCACACCATGTACCTGAGAGTGTTGGCATCACAATTCCTGAGCTCTGTCAGGCTTGGTGCTGTGACCACTGCTCTGGGGAGGCTGTTCCAGTGCCCAAACACCATCTGGGTGAAAAACCCTTTCTCTAATACCCAATCTAAACCTCCCCTGACAGAGCTTCATGCAGTTCCCTCAAGTCCTGTTGCTTGCACAGAAAGGAAAAAACACTCCCAGGGTATCACATGGCCTGAGAGTCTGGGCCTTTGAGAACAAGTTCTTTGGAACAGAAATCTTGTCTTCTTTATGGAGTCCCTGTATCCTCCTTGGTAGAAGACGGGTGTACAGAGAGCAATAGAAAACAGCAATCTGCTGAACACACCACCCACATTTGAAAACAAGACAGACAGCTAGGGAAAAAATGGATAAAAATAAAAGTTAACTCACTTTAAAAAATCCCTTAAAAACTCTCCAGGGTACTGCAAATCCCTGCAGGCATGGAGACTACATGGCTGTGGATTTTTCTGTAGAATTCTGCAGACTTTGCAAACACTTTAGGATGCTGCAGGGAGCAGATGCTTTCTAGCTGTCATCACTGGAGTATTGCTACCCAATTATGGTTTTGTTTCACAGCACCTTTAGTATTTTCCATTCACTTTATAATTTTCCCTTAACTTTTATTAAGCTAATCATAGGCTTGCAGTTGCCAGCCTGATGGACTTGGAGAAGCAGTTGTTAAGCAAAGCTAGCTTGTCCCTCAAGAGATTCTCTCAGTCATACAACAATTCTAATAATAACAACGGTATGGGGAGGGGAGGAAAACAATCATTCAGGCAGCAGAATACAGTGTTCATTATGTTAATTTACTCCAAAGTATTTACACAGTGTTACTTGGCACTAAGAAATGAAATTCAGTCAGTCCCATTCATGCAAGGAGTGTGGTAACATTGTGTGAATGTTCAGTTTCATTTAGGGCAGGTGGGGAAAGAGAGTCACATTTCAATCCTTTGTAACATAAAAAATGCATTTGAAACCTTGCATGCCTGAAAATATGTGGCTTTTTTTTTCCATGAAGCAGACCCATTTGGCCATTTGCTTACTATGCACACAGCTGGCAAATATTGTGGCTGTATGCATTCAAGAGAGGCTCAGGGCTAGAAAATGGTACAAGGAGGAAGACAAGTCAAGTTAAAACTGAGGTGATTTGATAAGGAGGAGTGGAAGCACTTTAGTGGTAGTGCCCTCTGACTGTTAATTAATTGGTGTATCTCTTATCTGATCCTCATTGTGGGAGAATCTTTTCTGCCCAGTAACCACCAGCCTCGGAATTCCCTGGGTGATTTTTGGATAACTCAGATTTTTTTCTGAAACTACTATCGAGGGCATAGGAAGGGAGAGTCCACTGTTGTTTTAAACTCATTTGAAATACCCAGGTTTCTCCCCTGTGCAGTTGCTGACATGTCATGTAAAGGCTCAACAACATAAGGGTATAAACATCCTTGGATAAAGGGTCTCCTCAAAACTGGGGGTTTGCACAAGGACGTTGGTACCAGATGTTGCAGGTGGAATGTAGGAGTGACATGGGGGCCACTCAGAGTGAGTAAATCCCATTGAAAGTTGGTTCCACCCAGCTGGTAAATGGCAATAGCTTTACTCCAGCCCTGGCCTCACTTCCTTCTTCTGCTGCTCCCAGCAGTGGGACCTTCCAGAATTTCAGGCTTCAAAGTGTAGTTCTGCTTCCAGAAGGAGCCAGAGCATGGTGGGGGTGATGAGCAGGGGGCTCACACCCTGGCATAATGCTGGATGCCATTACACACTGCTACACCAGTATTTTTGGTATCAGTTACCTTGGAAGAGCATCTTTGGCTGCTGCTCCACCTGCCCTAGAGGGCTTCAGTTTCTCAGAGAGATGCATGATACTGGAGGAACAAGGGCTAAATATTTCATCCAAAATCCAGGCAGGCTTTAAAAAAAAATATATGGCAAAAAAGGCCTTTCTCCATCTCTCTTCTCCACTCTTTCTACCTATTTCCAAGTACAAACTGAGCAGAATCCTAATTCCATTGAAATCAGCAGGAACCAATTGTACTCCAATTGACTGAACTAGGAATAGGTTCTTGATGCATAATACACTTTTTTCCTATTGTCCTTAGAATCTGGAGATGAGGAATAAAAATATTGAAATGTGGCATAATGCAGGGGAAAAGAGGAATCTTTCCACTTAACCAAACAAAACAAATATTTGACTATCTAAAAAAGCCCTACCAAATAAGACTTTCTGAGCCTGTATCTGATTATTCTCTCCCTGGTTAGAAGAGATGGGAGAAGAGAAATGCATTTAACTACATGGGGCTGCTGAATTTCTTAGAAATGAGGCAACAGTCTCAGCCCCAAAGTAGCTGCCAAGCTTTCAAAAAGTTCAGCCACCCCTGGACAGGAGAATGGCATTGCAGAAACCCAAGGCACAGAAACTACCTAATGTGTGATTTCTTTGCCAAAATATTGATGAAATCTTCAAAATGCTGAAGGAAATGACTTAAGCATGAGCAACTCTGTTCATATATTCTTTAAAATTAGATTATTTTCTCATGTATTTGATAGTGTGATAACATGTGTGCTTGTGTGTGGGCATTTGTATAATTAACATTCAAAGACTTAAGCAATGAATCCTCACATAATTTCAGTGACATTTCCCACTGAAATTCTTCCATTTAAAAAAACCTTTCCTACCCAAAGCAGAGAATGTTGGGATGTCTCATCTCTTTAATGCCATGTCATTCTTTAACTTATTATTTTTATGGTGGGTTTTCTGGTGTGTTGTTTGTTGGGGTTTTTTGGTTGGTTGGTTATTTATTTTTTTTTTAGTAGAACATTACCACTGAAGTTATTTTCAGAACATCATATGGATTTTTCATTGAAACATCTGTGTTAACTTTTATCATCCTAGCTCTACTTTGTAATTTTGGAAACAGATATAAAGAATGAGCAACCCAGAGCACAGTAATATAGTGGGAAGCATCCTTCATAAGTCAATTGAGGAATTTAATAATCTCTTTAGAAATAAGCTCTGCAGCTATGAGAAAAATGTGTGGGTTAAAGGCCTTCCAATTAAGAAAGGTTTCTCTGTGGATTTATAGGCTGGTGGTTAGCTCTTCCTGTTCGTGTTTCCATGGTAACTGTCAGGTAGATTTTCTGCTACTTGCTAGGAAGTTGGAAATGTTGAGTCTGGTTGAGCCTTTCAATTCACTGAAGCTTAAATGAAATTCTTTGCAAGGAACTGGCATTTAGCCTGGGTCATTTATTCATATCTAGAAGAGAAATCAATTACAGTAATCAGATGTGCAAATTTTTTTTTTATTGGAATTATTTTGAGTAGGCACTTTTTTATTATTATTGTGCCACAATCTATTTTTAATGCTAGGGTAGGAAAGGTTTGAAAAGCTGCAGCTGGCCTCTTTGCTGCTGATGGCTTATGGCTTTAATTACAGCCCAAGACACACACAGGCATGTCTCTCTCTCTCTGGTCTACTTTTACAAGCTATAATCACCCCTGGTGATATTCATGATACCAGCTCAAATCCTGTAGACTCATTAGAGTCGAGACACCTGTATTGTGAGAAGCACAGCTCACTGTCTTTCCCCTTTCAATTTTCTTGTCTTGTTGATTTGTTTGAATTAGGCTTGAGGAAAGTAAATAATTTGTGTGGCTTTTATTCAAACTTTCTTGCTACATTGGGGTTTAATTCCGTATCAGAATCCCTGTGTGTTTGCACACTTCTCTGTGCTCCTTCTGTTTTCCACCCTGCACTGACTGTCACTTGTCAGCTCTGTGTTTCATTCCTGTAATTCTCCAAAGTCAGACACATCAGGGCTGTGGGGTGTTCCTACAGTTTCAGCCACTCTGTGGTGCACAGTCCCTGACACCTAACGAGCTCTGTCCTGCAGGCTTTATGTGAATAATTCCACGTAGACTTCATTGACTTTTCTTGCAAGAATAAAGCCAGCAGGGCTTGGCCCAAAGATCACAGATTATCCAAACACAGGCAGGATGGTCTTCTGGGCAGAGAGGTCGTTAAGGGCTTGGAAAACCTGAGGGCTTGCTGCCTCTCTCTTCCCCTGGTTTCCAGGGGAAGGGAGATTCATTTAGTGGCAGATCCTAAACTCCATGAAGTCCTCTCACACCAGAGTTAATGGAGCTGTGACAATTTATGCCAGCTAAGAATCTGCTCCATTACCCAAGCTCACTCCAGCTGTATAATAGGAATAATGGCAGTGCCCTACCTCAGAGAGATGTTGTGAGGATAAATAGTTAGATGGGAAAGTGTTATGATACTATGATAATGAAGTCCAGAAAAATACCTGCAATAGACAGATATCAGCATAACTGATCTGACATTTACTTTTATTTCTCCAGTCCTTCTGCCACAGAGAGACAGTAATAGCTTGGCAAAGAAAAAGTGATACCTAGCCTCTGTTTCTCCTGCTGCTTTGCTTTCCTTGATTTGATGTCCTGCCTTTGCTGTTTCTTTCTTAAGATTTCACCTAACTTTCCTTAAGAGCTTTTAAGAACCAATTAACAAATATTTCATTTCATTTTCTTCGTCCGTCTATCCCAGCCTATTTAATCTGGTTTTCTTTTTCTGCTATTTTTCTTATCTTTATTTCCATGGGTTGAGCCCAAAATCTGTGCACACAGAAGTCCAAAGGGATTTAGTTAACTTTAAATGAAACATTTCACATTTATAAAGCAACCAAAACCAAGTTTTGATGTTGCAAATTTTAGCAACTGCTTCCAGGGCATCTAACAGAAAGAGAACTGATCCAAAGAGCCAGAATATCCTATCCAAGACATTAAAGATCTGTTCAAACTGTAGATTTTGGATATATAGCTCAATTGGATGCCAGAGGTTGTGAGAAAGTCATGAATTTTCCAGTTTTCATGACTGACCTTTTGTCTTAGGCAGACTTGGCACCCCAGGCGACTCTCACAGGACTTTGCTATATTTTGCAGTGTAAAGTGCCTTGAAGAATAATTCTTCCTAAGTTTTTAGTGTGGATATCTTCTTTCCTTTTGAGTCTCCAAAGAGCCATCCTGAACTTTTCTATGTGTTTCCAGAGAAGATTCCATCCCTCTGAGTAGCAGTGTGAATTTCTGGGTTGGTATCATCACACACACACACCCACCCCAGGAGCTGGATGGACTCACAGATGTTCAGGTGGGAGGAGCAGCCTCTCTAAAATCCACTGCATGAGGAAACAACTCCATTGCTCAATGGGTGTCTGGTTCTTGTGGGCAGGAAGGTGTTTTGAGAAACCACTCTGACCTTCTGACCTGGTTAGGGGTGTGCACTTCACCAGCACGTGGAGCTGAGCCTGGTTCATTGATCAGATTTTAAATCATCCTGTTCTTCAAGAGACCAAACTCTTTTCTACTATAGACAGAGAAAACCAGCATCCTCTGCCACCGTGTTCACAGGGGTCTCAGGTTGAGGGAAGAGATGAGGATCTGACTCTATGTTTCAGAAGGCTTGATTTATTATTTTATGATATATATTACATTAAAATTATACCAAAAGAATAGAAGAAAGGATTTCCTCAGAAGGCTGGCTAAGAATAGAAAAAGAAGGAATCATAACAAAGGTTTGTGGTTCGGACTCTCTGTCCGAGCCAGCTGGGCTGTGATTGGCCATTAATTAAAAACATCCAACATGGGCCAATCAGAGATCCACCTGTTGCATTCCACAGCAGCAGATAATCAATGTTTACATTTTGTTCCTGAGGCCTCTCAGCTTCTCAGGAGGAAAAATCCTAAGGAAAGGATTTTTCATAAAAGATGTCTGCGCCAATACTCGCAATTCCACCAGCACTGTACTACAACTCTTCTCTGAGCTCTGTTCTTGTTCTCTGATTTATGATGTCAGTTTTAACCAGAAAGGGAAGGGATATTTGTGCCTGTTCAGAGACTGCCTTCATGGCAATACAGCTCTACCAATCTCAGGCCTCCCAAGGCCCACACGTTGCTCCTTTCCTCCACAAAGCACACCTGGAATGGGCAGGATTGATCTTTCATCAACACTGTATAAAATTGTGGTGTCAGCATTATTTTGGAAAGATTTTTGAATATCCTCTAGTGATGTTAAAGAAGTAGAAGACCAGGACTCCTTACTATGGTTGGGAAATGTCAGTATGTGGTGGATTATAATTCCAAGAGGCTTCCTCATGTGGGGAAGAAGAGGGTCAGGCACTGATCTTTTCATTCTAGTGACCAGTGACAGGAACCAATGCAATGGCATGAAACTGTTTCAGGGGAGGTCTAGGTTGGATATTAGAAAAACATTCTTTTCCCAGAGGGTGTTTAGGCACTGGACAGGCTCCCCAGGGCAGTGGCCACAGCACAAGCCTGACAGAACCTAAGGAGTGTTTGGACAATGCTCTCAGAGACACAGTGTGACTCTTGGGATTGTCCTGTGCAGGGCCAGGAGTTGGACTAAATGGTCCTTGGAGGTCCCTTCCAAATCAGAATATTCTATGTTTCTATGATTCTGTGAAGGCTTGGATTATAACTTGGTTTTCCTCTGTATGTCTCTGCTGTGGCTACTCAAAAACTGAGTTCAGGCACACACAAAGAAGAGGCCAAGTGCCTGCTTAACCTCAGCTTAGCACAGCACATGGACAAGAAAAGGCTGTGGAGTAATTCTTCTCCACCTCTCACTGCAGATCCAGTAGTGATGAACTGGCAAGCCAAGGGTGCCATTGGTGTTCAATCTTGGTAAATAACCTGATCCAGTGCAAATAAGCAAGGAAATGGGAGGAACTGATACTGCAAAGGATAACGTGTTTAGTTAGAGTGTTTATGCACCAGCCTTTGCAGACAGCTGTGCATAAAGTAATTTTTTAATCATCTCTGTGAATACACACTAAATATCCCCCTCCAAAGCAGTCCTGTGTGTAAGCTCTAAGTGTCAAAATGGCAAAGAGCTAGAAAGTGCTGGTGCTTGTTACACAAAACCCAAAGCAGTGCATTCCTTCACAGATGTATATGAGCACATCTGTTTTAAATGTAAAGGCTGCTGTTTCAGGTGACCTTAAATACTCTCAAGCATTATGAGTATGTTAGCAAGTGTGTTTTGGAAAGGTTAAAAAATATGTAGTCTCTTTTTTCAGGAACTATTAGTTGGATACAAGCTGAGTTTTCCAGCCACTCGGTGTTATTGTAGGAAATACAAGGACCACTTCAAATTCAGTAATGGCTTGTTCTTCCTGGCACTAAAGAATTGTGGCATCTAATTAATGACTATACTTCTCCATCACAATCCCAATACAGATTCATATTTCCATTTGTGCAGGCACTCACAGGATTGTCTATATACAATTGCTTGGTGGTTGTTGATGCAAGGCAAGAAAGAGTTTTACCAAGCCACTCTTTCTTTCTAAGCAAAACAGCAGAATGAGGAATATAAAACAAATTTTTCTTTAGGTGCAATGCCTGAACTACTTCTTTGAAAGATGAGGAGTACTGGGAAAAGACAGGACCTATTTTCACATTTCCCACAGTGTTTTGCCAAACTGCTGGGGAGGGTCTTAAAATGGGGATGGGAGGGATGGACATAAACTTTAATTTTGGCTGAAATTAATGAGGTAAACCCTGTCAAAACAGAACACCTGGAGCGCCTGTACACAGTGTAAAGCAACCAGAGGAACAGGCAGGAGGAACCAGGCTGCAGATGTGGCTGCAAGCACTGCTGGGGTAGCTGGGACATTGTAGGACTGGAGCTTTCCCTGCTTCCCTTACATCCAGTCTGAGTCAGAACCATTTAGGTTGGAAAAACCTCTAAGATTGTCAAGTCCAAACATTAGCCAAACACTGCTAGATCCAGCACTAAACCATGTCCCTAAGCACCACTCTGACACATTTTTTGAACACTTGAGTTCATGATCTGTGACCTGAGTGGAGTTGCTCAGTATTTGCCCTCCTGTAGAAGTCTTTCATCCATGCCTGGTTTCTTGATTCAGCTCCCAGTCTTTCCTTTTTCAATTATTCCTTCTTAATTGATCACCATTGTTTCTTTCCAGAACAATAATTTTACTACAACTACCTTTCAATTCTCCTACTTGCAGTGGTATGGTAACTTCACAGAGACCAATGCAATGATCCAAATTTTCATTTGCTGTCACTGAAGTGTGGTTCAAGCACTTTACAGCAGGAAGACTTCTAAAGATGGTTGCGGGGAGAGATGAAGTTTGGGATACATTTAATGTTCCCTATATTGTTATACTCGCTTTCCAACCCAGAGAGTTTCTGACTCTCATCTAAATTCTATGAGTAATTACACTGAAGGGCTAATTATTTTTTCTTATTTGTGGATATAGGACTAGTCTGCTCTCTTTCCAGCTCTCCTACTTTACATCAACAGAAACAGGCCAATGTCATGTAAGCCCCAATCTGAGGGAGAACAAAAAAGTACAGATCATCCAAATCACCCAACACCTTATCTTCTACCCCTTTAAATATTAGCAAGAGCATATCATCAAGATCTTTACATTGTGTAATTTAAATCTGAGACACAAATTTATCTGAAAATGTTTCAGGAGCTTCTTATTAAAAGAGAAGGAAAAAACTAGTCTTAATTGTTGCTGTGGTGACTAACACATCTACCAGGATATGTTGCAGTGAAAAAAGAGTGTGAATACTGTGAACAATTCCTGTTGTCTTTCCATGGAAAGACTTAGAGCAGGGCTCCTTAGTGGCAAAGAAAGTGACTTTACAAACTCAACTAGAAGGCACTGTGAAATTGAAAGACAAGCAGTGTGAAATGAACAGAAAGGAGCACTCTGGTTTAAATAAACAAGCAGAAAGAGCAGGATTGGCCAGCAGGACTCATTGTCTTGGTAAAAAACAAGAAATTTTTTTGGTAGCATTTAAACTCTGTTGGGCATATAGATGGTAACATACTCATTTGGTAAGAATTCAAATACCTGTATTTTCAACTGACTCAACAAAATTACCCTTTAGGGGTACAAACTCATTAATATGGAAGGAGGAAGGGCAGCAAAGGAAGGAGGTCAGGTTCTGTAGAGTTCCCATCATCTGAACATGGCCTTACAGGGTGGTGAGGAATGCTTTTTTTGGAGGTACGCTCACTCCACATTCTATAGCATAAAAAAATAAACAGCGTGTTTCCCAGTCTTCATCTCTCAGTGTCAAAAAGCTGACCTGAACCTTCTTTCTCACCCTTCCCACCACCCATATTTTTCTGTTTCATTCTGAAGGAATTTGATGCACTTCTCCTCTATTTATAACTCAAAAAATCCAGCCACAAGTCGAGTGGGTTCATTTAAAGACAAACAAACTTCTAACAAAACCCTACTGATTTGTAAATGACCAACTCTGCTGACACTGCAGGCTGCAGGGGACTTAAACTACCCTGGGAAGCTGGCCATTTCCTGAAGTACAGAGCAAGAGCCCCTGTGGTTTCCTTGGCCAGGAAACAGCTGGTGGGGTATTTTTCTTTCATTTTTTTCTTTTTCTCTTTTATTTCTTTCCTTACAAAAAAATCAATTTCTGTATTGTTTTATAAAAGGATCAAAATTTAAGATTTTATTGCTGTTTTAATGTAATATATAAAACAGCATGGCTTCTATTCTATCCTTGGTCTGACACAATTATTGATTTCAAATTGTTTTGGGGCAGATTGTTAGTGTCCTTTTAAAATGTACTTCTGAATGTAATGGTTTATTCCCTCATGTTCAGGGCTTTTGACCTTTGCACTGGGATTTGTTATCTTGATCTTGTTCTTGTTGATGCCTCTCTCTCCCTGAATTAAAGCAAGTTTCTAACCCATTGGCACTTTTATTCCATACAAAAGAGGCAGTAAGACATACTATTTGGTGCTCAGCCTCCTTTCAAACTCAGTGGGCTTCTGGATGACAAATAAAATTGTTTCTCTAATATTTCAAAGCTAAACCACACCTTTGTCAAACACAGCAGCTGCATTTTGTTTAGAGTCTTCTTTTATGGAAATGACTTAATATTGATGAAATGTAGACTCTGCATCCCTTTGAGAAACCAAGGAGAAGAGATAACTGCATGTCTATGCAGCATTTCTAAGCATCAAGAGTACTCTGAAGGCAGTTATGTGCATTATCTTGACACTTCCTTACTCCCTGAGTGGGTTCCCTTCCTTTTTTAGACCCACACAAATTAATCACAGTTGTTTGAACTGAAGATACAATTGATTCACCCCGCAAAAACTTCTTGCACCTGCTTCCTCCACTTGAATCTCCTTCATTGTAGGGATGACTCAGGTTGCTGTATTGTCAAAAGTGTCCTTCCTGCATTCTTTGACTGAAGGAAAAGAAAACAGAATGAATGATTATGCAGTAAGTTTGGTCAAGCAAAGATCAGGGATTTTTAGGGTGGAGAATTACACCCGCCAGTGAGTTCAGTTAGATCGTAAACCTTCTGCTTTCTGTATGGACATCGTTAATTAACCTTGTCCTGGGAGCAATTTCTGGCCCTCACCCCAGTGTCCCACAGCCACATGGACCAGAAGCCTCCCCACCTCTACAACCTTCTTTGTCTGGCTGTCATTCTGGGAAAAGTGGCAGATCTGTGCCCTTAAGATTTATTATTCATTCATTTGTGAAAGGTTTGAGATGTTTGGGTTTTTTTCAGTTCTGAACACCTGAAATAAGGAAGCAAACATGTGACAGAGCACCAGAGAGTGTTATGGGTGTGAGCTGTAAGCTTTGAACATGCACAGAGCCATGAGGGAGGTATAAACTTGCTGGGATACTATGGAAGGACTGTGCAGGGAGAGGACAAAAAAAGGTGTGATTTCATCCATATCTCCTACATGGCATGACCTTTGGAAAGATTTATCACCTGAATTGTGTCCTGTGTCACCTAAAAGGAGGCCTCTGGTTTCTTTCAAAGTGGTGGACATGAATAAATCTGATCAGGCAAGAGGGGTGACCAAAGAAGTGATGAAATCTCCATCTTCGGGGATATTTTGGGGGAATCTGGGTGTTGTCTCAGGCAACATTCTTGTGACCCTTCTTGAACCACAGGGGGGAACTAGACATCCTCCAGAAGTCCTTTCCACCTGATCCTATGAATGGATGCAGAATGACTGGGAGAGAGAAATGTGTGCATAAAATCACTCTGCCATATAGAAATAAGAAGGGCACCAATACTTTGCATACTTTTTGTTTTGACATCCTGTTCAATAGTTTTACAGGAGAAAATATATTACAAAACAGAGGTGAAGATGAGACCTAGCCTGAAAATAGTATTTTTAGTGGATTTTTGATGTGCTACTTGCTAATGAAAACACATCTCAGACAAAAAGTATAATTTTTGCACCTCCTTTGACTTTGTAGAAGAACTGCTGAAATCCATCTCTGAACCTACATTTACAGTTGACTATATTAAGCAGAATTCCTTAAAAAGAGGAAGGGAACTGGTAAAAATACTTCATTGGAATTTTTCGTTATCCATTTTTTAAAATATTCTGAAGTACATGTGTTTTGCTAAAAATAGGTAATGTAAATTAGAATTTTTTAATTAAAAATTGTTATTTAATTCAAGTCAAAGTAATTTTAGCACATTTTCCTTCTTATAAAAATAAAATCCAGCAAGAACAAATCAAATTTTAAAAATACATTGGGTAAGAGTGTTCTTTACACTTAATTTTTTGGCCAATTTACCTATTCTCCTACTGCCCATTGTTTCCTTCTGTTGACTCCAAAGTGTGTCAGCTGGTTTGTTTTATTCCTTTTAAAACTATACATTTGTTTTTAAAAAGCAAAAATAAAAGGACAGACTGAAAAGGGGAAATTGTCTTTAAATTACTTAGTTTCATATTTAACATCCCACTGTGTGCATGACAGAACCACAGAAACCAGCAATGTCAAAGATATTAGATCATCCAGTCTTTCTTTTTTAAAATGCAGAATTCTACTGGCTTTGATATCAAATCAAAAGAAACCAAAAAGGAAGTCTATGTAAAAAATTAAGGCAAATGTTCCTGGCCTTAGAACACAAGTTACTTTACTACTTTATATTTCACGTCTCTAAGGGAGGATTTTCTTAAAATACAAATGGGAGTTGGGTGCCTGAGTCGATGAAAATCGGACACCTGACTCCCATTTGTGCCTTTGAAAATCTTCCTTTTGTAAATCATTGTGGAATTCCTACACTATGATAGAATGTAGAAAGGGAGAGAGGGCTTAGAAGTGATGCTTGAAGTCCTCCAAGGACTATAAGGATACTCTTTCTACTTTCTTGCCTTTGAAACTGATATTCTTGGTTAAGTCACTGAATTTAAATATAGCTGTTCTTTTGCAGAGAATTATGGCTTGCAAATTGTGATAACCAGCTTTCCTGCTGCTGGTCATTCAAAATTATGCTATATGATCTTTAAAAAAAAAAAAATTCACTCTTGTTTGCACCCATCTTTTACTAATAGTCTAAAGTAATGAATCTCTGAAAGAAGCAGGAAGATTAAAGTGTTCTGTAGCTCATTGGGCCACTGTTTGCTGCAATTATTACAACACTTTTCAGTTATTGCTGTTGTTTTCTTTTTTTCTTTTTTTTTTTTTTTTCTGTTTTGAGTCTTTCTGACCACCTATTACAGTATCCTAACAAGAATGTACAGGAAATCAATGACCTGAAAAGTTCATCGCGCTGTTATATGACTTAATTTGGAAATATTGTGCAATACAGTAATACTCATGGTTTAATCCTACCTCAGTTTTTCACTTGTTGTAAGAGTTTTCTTAGTTCTTTATAGAACTAAGACAGCATAACTCTTCCTTGAAAGTACAACCATTTCTGTAAGATATACAGTAATAATCAGAGATATTCTGATTTCCCAGCACTACTCTTTTCATCCCATGGAAACCCAAGAGAAATGCCATTCCCTCTCAGTTGTGAGAAGGTTTTGAAGGTTTTTTTATGTTCTCCCCCAGGATAAAGTTTTCAAGGTCTTAAAAACAGGCTGAAATTCACTCAGAATAGGCCCTCGTTTAGGGAAATGAGATATATTATAATAGAATAGGAGATTCAGTTTGAGGAAGATGAAACATTTCATAATTCATTAATAACTGAAGAGTGCATAACACAACACCAAATATATATTACTTTTTTAATCAACAGATAACTCCCACATTACATTCATTCAATGAAATATTAATTGCATTGCATTTCAGTTAACAACATATTCTTAATGTATCTTAATATCAGAAAAAACCTGAAGACTGAAAAAAATAGTAATGTGATATATTCAGAAAGGACACAAGGAATCATCTGGTAAACTTCAGAGTTGCCAGAGTGACATGAAGTTATGGAAAATGTTTCAAAAATAAATAGGAATTAAGTGGATGTAAATCCAAACAATGAAATATCAGCCAGCATTAATTGATGCAAATAAACAACTTTTACAAATTTGGATGTCATCTTTGATGAGACTGTGAGTTTGGTATAGCTAATTAAGAGATGAAACATATTACTTTTGTTATGCAAGTTAGGTTTTAAAATGCTTAAAATGACCTGACAAGGAGATTTACAACACCTGCTTCATATAATTCTTCAGATGGGTTTGGGCAGTGTGTAAATCCTTGGGCCAAAAGAGTTGTGGAAGTTGCTGTCAAGGGCTGCAGGCAGACAGGTCCTCGAACTCAACCCAACATATTTCTGTTGCTTGAAAAGACAGTATTGATCCTCCCTCCCTTAGCTTCTCCTCCCCTTTCCCAAATCCTTCCATTTCAAGCCATTTCTTTCTATCTGCAGAGCTTATCTGACCCTTTGGTGAGCTAATTTAGCTTGCAAAAACCTAACTTGAATTTATTCACTCTTTTGCTGGGTTCATTTTCTTCTGCTTTAACGGGTGAAATGACTCATCAAGAACTCAGACAAATGTCAGAGCTGGTGTGTGAAAAACAGCTGGAGCATGTGGCTGGGAGGTGGAAAAATGAGAAAAGTGAGAATTCCTTCTTTTGGAAAAGTGAGAGCTGCTGAGTCAGCCCTGGCCATGCATTTAGAACGGAAATTTCATTTGATGCCTAAACTAAAACATCTCCAACAAAGCACCTGAGCTGAAGTAGATTTCAAAGAACATACTGAGTTGGAAGAGTTCTGGAATTTGGAACATCAACAGAAATGTCTCCAAAAAAGATCTCAGTTTAAGCAGTTTGGTTCTCTATTGTGATTAAGAAGAAAAGAGGTATTTAAATTCTACATCCTATTTTAGAAAAGAAAAAAATTTCCCAGAGCTAAAAAAAAAGGAACGTGTTTGTTTGTGATGCCACAATCCTGAATAAGGGTCTGGGCAGCTCTTTTGCACTCTGGTGTCCAAACTCTGACAAAGTCCATAATATATGAGTATATGAATCCCCATAGGCTTATTCTTTTGAAAAGTACCAAGTAATACTGTGATAAAAGAATAGCTTCACAGGAAATCCTTTAAACATTGAAGATTAAATGGACATCAGAAAAAATGCTTACAGAAATCATTTCACTTTGTGAAAGCATTTCTAGTAGGATTCTGCAGGAATCTATATTAGGGCTGAGAAAATTCAGTGTTTCAATAGTGATGGAGAAGTAAACATGATACAGCTGCCAAAAAATAGGTAATTATTGGCAGAAAGATAGATAATGATAGTGACAAGGATTTCCTGCAGAGCAATCTGACAAGCAGGGTCTATTCAAAAAAAAGCAAACATTTTCATCTGTACATTTAGATGAACCTGGTAATGTGAGGAACATTACAGAAATGGGGATTGCATCCTGGTAAACCACTAACCCTAAAATTTTATAGTACTGCAGTGTAACAGGAGTTCAATATAAAGTCACAGTGAGTTATTAGGCCAGAAGGACAATTGTAAATCTTTGAGAAGAAGCAAAATATTGATACCAAATATTTATGTGGCATTTGTAGCAAATAATCTTGCTTGCTCTTTTTGGGCTTATAATTTTTTTTAAGAAGGTGAATTTACAAAAATTATTTAAATGCTAGAAAGCAATGGCTTTCATTTCCTTAATTAAAGGGGTTGCAGGATTTTTTTGGTTGAAGTCCACACATGCATGCATCCTGTATGAATTTGCTTGCCCTGAGAAAAAGGTTGTGGCTGCAGGACACAGCTCCTCAAACCCAGGGAAATCTGCTTTCACCAGTACAATATTACTTGATTTCCCATTGAAGGTAATTTCTTCTAGAGGTGAGATGTTTTTTCCCTAGGACAGCTTCCCAGATTCGTTTGAGAATGGCTTTCCTCTGTCAATTAACTCCATCCTCTTCCCTTGGAGCAACTCCACATGCACAGCCCTGGCTTGAAGGGAGGTTGAGAGGTGCTGTGATAGGTACATCCAGGAGCAGGAAACCAGAGGTTTTAAATGTCTATTTCATCTGGCAGAGAGAGCTGTAACAGAGCAATGCTGAACCAAGCCAAATTCCAAGTGCAAAGTGGGTACCTCCTGTAAACAGAGAAAGGGATTAAACAGTGGAACAAATTACCAGTGGAAGTGTTGGTTCCTCTGTCCCTGGTGTCTTCATGTCAAGCACAGATGTCTTTGTGGTAGTCAAACAAATTGCAGTTGGGTTCAATTTAGGCACAATAAAATGTTTCCTGATGTACAAAGGGTCAGTGTGCATGAGCTGAAGGTTTCATCTGCCTCCATCTGCATGGTTGTCAGCAAAAGAACAACATTAAGGAATTATTATACGAGTAATTTTAACATTATTTATCACATCAATTATTCTGGAGCTGATTAAGTACTAGTATATAAAATTCAGGGTTTTTTACTTGAAGCTTCATTTAACTTGTTTTCTCTTGTGAGGCTAATGAAGATATGAGAATCTCAGCATTTTACAGGACTAAATGACTTTTACTTCTCTGTATGACTTATCTCTTAGTTCTTGACATTCCTCCTCAGCTTTTTAAAGATATTTAAAGATTTTAATTTTTTTTTCTAGCTCCTCTATTCTAGGAGTAAACCCCACCTGCTTAAGCCTTAGCTCTTCTCTCCCACCCTACTCTGTGCTGGGGAGGCCTCACCATGAGTCCTGTGTGCAGGTCTGGGTCACTACAATAAAAGAAAGCTATTAAACTATTAGAGAGCATCCAAAGGAGGGCACCAAGGATGTTGAAGAGCTTTGAGAACAAGCCAAAGGAGGAGAGGCTGAGGGGACTTGGTGTGTTCAGCCTGGAAAAGAGGAGACTGAGGGGAGACCCAGTCACAAATTCCTTGTGTGGGGAAGAGGAGGGACAGACACTGATCTCTGTCCTGTGATGATCAGCAACAGGGAATGGCCTGAAGTTGTGCCAGGGGAGGTTTAGGTTGGATATCAGGAAAAGGTTCTTCACCCAGAGGGTGGCTGGGCACTGAGAGAGGCTCCCCAGGGCACAGCACTGAGCCTGACAGAGCTCAAGAAGTGTTTGGACAATGCTCCCAGGCACAGGGTGTGAATATTGGGGTATCCTGTGCACGACTCGGGGATCTTTGTGGGTCCCTTCCAACCCAGCTTATTTTGTGATTCTGTGACTCTGTGAGTTGCATAAGTAAATCACAACTTCAATCATCTTTCTAATAGCAACAAAATATTAGCACCTGTTCTCACAAAATCAGTAACAAAACTAATATTTGCACCCTCTGAGATTATAATACAATTTAAGAAGAAAGAGAATGATTTAAAGAAAATACAGGTGTGAATAGTCACCTAATTCGTATGAGAGTTTCCCAAAATATTTTTGCAAATGGAGTGCATGAATAGTATAGTACTAAATTAGAGAACAGCATATATATATATATATCTGTTTAAACATTTATGCTCAATACTTTGAGGATTCAAAAATATTTTGAAAAACACCTGGCTTATTGAATACTCCAATAACACGACCCCTCTAGAAGCAGCACAGTGATTAACTGTGTTTATTGTTTATTTATGAACATGTTCTTGACTAAGCTTTATCTTTTTTTTTTCTATTTTTTAACTTAAGCAGCCTTAATGGACAGAATGTAAACCAAGATCTTAACATGATGGCAAGATGGAATAGTTTTAATTGTAATATTCCATGTGTAATGGAAGGGATTTACAGTGTAGTTAGTTTGATCTCATGTCTCTCAACTTGATTCTCACAGAATTTTTCTCTAAAAATTACCCAAATCCTGACAATTTTTTTAGGATTTGAGGGTCTTGACATTATCTGAAAAACTTTAATGTAAATCATTTAAGACTGGAGTAATGCATGTGAGAATATTTGTGTGCTTAAGAAAGTAATTAAATATGATTTTCAGAAGAGATTGCTTTAAATTTCATCAATTAAATGTCCCTTTTTCAGATATCTAGTAAAGCAACAGTCTTTGTGAAAAGAACCCCAAACTTTTTTGCTGCTTCAATTTAACTGTAGATTTGATACTCAAAACCCCATGGATGCATTGCCTATACAGACTTTTCCAAGGACTCACAGAGAGGTTTTGTGTTGGGGTTTTTGGTGCTTGCCTGAGCCATTTTTTAAAAGATGCATAATTTGATCCTGAAACTTTTTAATTATAATGCCTAATTGAAACACTCACATTTCAATTAAAACAAAGCAGGCTAAAACCATAGGGTGTTAGAAGCTTATAAGGAAGGTATAATTTATTGCCATTTTGATGATCTCTAAGTCTTCAACTTATATCAATTATAAATAACTCATTTGAAAATGAATACAAGAGAAATTAACTAAATTGACACCAGTTTCTTTTTGTGATCTGAAAATATATGCATAAATGGCAAGAAAATGTTAATTGACCTTAACCTTTTCTGTGATAAGTCTCTTCAGTAAGGTAGTAATACTTGGCACTCACATAGTTTAGTACCTCTTATCCGAAGATCTCAAAGATCCTTATAAAAATTAATTAAATCTCACAGCACTTCTTTGACGTAGGCATGTGAAGTATTAAGTAGGTGATTAAACTGGAAACTAGAGGCTAAAACCAACATTTTCAAAACAGGATTTTAGGTATAGGGCCCTAAATCTGGTTATTGTGATACCTTATTCTCTGTAAAACCACACTTGCCATTGATCCTAGGGCTCTAATGACTCATAAGCACAGAGCTTTTGACTCAAAAGGTCTTTGATGCAAGAACTTGATTATTTTGGCCTTTATAATGCCAAGCAAATCACAGGTTGGGTAGGGCAGAGACTCTTGCTTGGAGGAAGCAAAGACATTCTCTCACCTCTAACACCTTCTAATTCTGCTCAGAGAGCACAGAGAATTTATCTTTGAAACATGTCACCATCCAAGACACCAGGATTAACTGGAGAAGCTCCTGGAGGTGCCTCTCTCCACCAACAGTGGGGGTAACCAAGGAACTTACTAAGAGTGATGCTAATTTTGAGAGCCAATATCATGCAAGTAGAATTTCACCCTAATTAGGGTGAATCCCACACTAATGAACCTGATTACCACTGCAATGTGACAATTCCAGCATTAAGAAAGCACAAGGAATAGGTACAAGGAATACCAACAGACATCCTTTAAACACAGTGCTTTGAATCACATATTTCTGTGTCGCTTTGAAACTAAAGACATAAAGGTAGAATAAGTTTTATAATTATTACCTCACATCCTTGTTAACATAAGCTGCAGTCTGGATAGCCATAAAAAAAAACTTCATTCCTGAACAAGGCTTGCAATCATAAAGCTTGGAAATGTAAGTTGTTGTCAAGCAAGGTGTAACCACATATTTGTGCGGATGAATGCGATGGTGCATGCACATATTGCACCTTAATTCCAGGAATTCCTGCCTGAGGAAGCAGTTCAGTGTCAATTGAAATAGAGGTATCTGTGCAGGATGGGAGCTCTCTCTTGCATGTAATTCATCCATGGTGGATTTGAGGAGGAAGACTCAGTCTTGCCAACAACCAAGTATTCCCCCTTGGAATTAATTAGGATTATGAGCAGAGGTGACAATTTGTGTTAGACGGAGCTAAGAAGTCCATCAGAAATGTCCTAGGAGGGACTGGGCAGTCTCTGGGACTCCCACTATTTAGGGGAGACAGGTTGTAATTTATTTTCAGCATCTCAGTCCCTAGCTCCCAGGTGTCTTCTCAGCTGATGTAAGAAAATTTTTGAATTCTGACTTTTAAGTGCCCTGTGTTGGGTATTTCCCAAACTGAGGATCTCAGGAGGGGGAAAAAAATTGATAACTTTTTAAAGATTCATGGATTTTCACTAAGTCACTATCTATAGATTTGTGGTGTTATAGTCTTTGGAAGATCTCAAGCTTATATACTTTTATGTCCTATATCTCTACCACCCGTCTCACTTGTTGGTTTGGTTTTGTTCTTCTCTACTTTAATCTTGAACGCAACTCACACAGGCAAAAGCAAAAGCAAAAGCAGGCAATTCATATTTGAAAGCCACCTATCAAAAATATAATCACTTGACATTCAGTCTCACAAGCACTTTGCAGGACTGGGCCACCTTTATCTAATTCACAGTGCACCGTCAAGAAATGGAAATTGATAAGAACATGACCCAACTTCCCTTGCAAACAATAGAGATATCCTTTTTTGTTTCGTTTTGTAGGGCTCTAGAACCACTACATGATCTTGTTGTATCCAATAAAAAAAATTACACTATCTAATTTTGTAGATTTAATTTGTTTCTCGTTGAAGATCAATGAAGTGAGAACCTCTTAGAAGAATCAAACATATTTCTGAGTATTTTAATAAAATAACAAAAGACAAGTTCCAAAAATACTTTTCATGTTGCTGTCACTGTGAAATCCTTGAAGGGGAGTATTCAGGGCAGAATAAGACCAGCTGGAGCGACTGGATGTATTCTGGGGATAACTTACACTTTTATATCTCATGGGGCCAGTAATGTACATTTTGTATTCGGCACCACAAAAGTTTGCTGTCAATCCTTGAGAGTTTTCTTAGAAAATAATGTATTTCTGTTCTGTTCAGCACATAGGGAGCACGTGCTTTTTCTAGGTGTCTCCATGAGCACAAGCATGATGAATTCCACATTATTCAATTACACAGTTTGCATTTTCTAAAATGACATTTTGAGTATTTCCTTACAAGCTTGGGGCACATCCCTGAATTAGCTTAAAAAAATACAGAGCCAAATTAGGTACAGTTTTCTTTCCTTGGATTAATTTGCATTTTGTGGTTAATTTGCCTTTTGTAGATCTAGTAACAATAGGTTTTGGTTGGATCAGCAAATTTTGGAATTAACTCATTGTATTATATGTTGGTCCTCCTTTAATAGTACTTTTAAAGTTAGCCAGCTCCTCAAATATATTAAAGTAACCTTATACACCATGAAAGAACACCTTAAGTGCACCCAAAATATCATTTTCTATTGAATTTTGCATTCTCTTTGAAAAAAAGATCTTATGCAAGGCCATCAGCTGTATGGGTGCCAATTAATAACTGGGCAGACAGCTGCTGGTTCAGTTATTTTTAAGGGCTTATTTATCAGTATGACCACTGAGAAAGTCAAAACCCTTGGCCTAGTTTATGTTTTCAGCTGGATTTTGCGTTGTCCATCCTGTTACCTTATAAATAATTCTTATATCATTATAGGTGCCGAAACAGCATCAGACCCGTGTCGGCGTATTTAAAATTCAGAAAGTGCTGCGATTGAATTTGAACTTCGCCCTCCTGCAAATGAGTGCTGTGATTCCAGGAAAAGCCCTCTCCTTGTGCCTGTTGGCAAAGCACACAAAGTCTCCTTGTTCAGCACCTGTCTGGCACAGCAGCCTCTGCTCAGCAGCGGCTCCTTTTCAGGTTGACTCCAAAGACCCGTCCCACTCAGCTGCTCTAAGTGTGTGGGCTTGATCAGCGCTGCAGCAGAGCACCCTGCAAACCACATCTGTTACCTGATCCTGCCTGCTGACACATCCATACATCTTCCAGGGAGCCTTTTCAGCCTCTCCTCACAGCTGCTCCCAGTTCCTTCCTGGTCCCGTTCAAGTTTTGCACAGCTGTGTGAGTCCTGCTGTGGCTTGGATCCCAATCTCCTTTCAGTGCCTCCCTGTGTGTATTGTGCTTGCTGGAGATTTGTTCAGCCTGATCCAGCTGCCTCTGGGCTTTGGTGGGAAGGGGTTAAATCTGGTGTATTTTTAGCACAATTCAGACAGTGAACTCCTTTTTTCCTCCTGCCCAGCAAAGCAGTTTGCTGCTCAGAGGGGACCAGCACTCAGCTGACAAATAACCCCACTGACACCAGCCCAACTCGGCAGATTTATGTTGGCTAAGGAGCCAGCTTTCCAGGGAATGCTGAGGCCTATCTGCTCACACAGGCTTTTGCTTCTCAGATTGTCAGAAAGACACTGGACTTAACCTTCGCTGTTGGCTTGACCTTTTAAAGCCTACTCCCAAGCACTGCTCCTCCCCAGCTGAAATGAGGGATCTGATCAAGCTTCTGCAGCCTGAGAACCTCCCTTGGTGCCTGACCCTCACCCCAGCCTGGGGATAACTGAGGAAGCTGAAAAGCTCATCTATGTTCAAAGGCATCCAGGGTGGGAGACTTAGCTTGGAACACAGCTTTTAAAGGTTGAATATTTGCTTTTTCTTCTTGTTGTTGCCATTAATATTTTGTCACACACAGTTATATTTGCAGGACTGGATGTGTCTGTCTTTAGTAGTCATAATTTGCAAAGACAGATAGTGATAGGACAAGGGGCAGCGGTTTTAAAATAAAAGATATTTAGATTGGACATTAAGAGAAAACCTTTTACTCAAAGGATCCTGAGGCCCTGGCACAGGTTGAATCTGTGGGTGCCCCATCCATGGAAATGTTCCAGGCCAGGCTGGATGGGACTCTGAACAACCTGGTCTAGTGTAAGGTGTCCTTGCCCATGGAAGGGGGTGGAACTAGAGGATTTTTAAGATGCCTTCCAACCCAAGCCCTTCTACAATTCTATGGACACCTGGAGGTCCAGATAAGACTACAAAATGACCATTCAGCTTTGATTGCTTGTTCCTAATTTTCCAGCTCTGGAGAGATCTGTAATAATAAATATTTGCTCTTAGTAAATCAAGGTAGACACACAAAAGGAAGATACACCTCACAGTAACCAACAACATTAAACATTTTTAAATAGCTTGTCTTGTTCTATTTTTTAAGTCTACTTTATAGATCATAATTGATGACTTTATAACTTGCAACTTGGTTAATGTATCCTTTCTGATTGTTCAAGTGCTCAGACATTGAGTGATGCTGGAAGGCAAATGAACAGGATCTGTATCCTGTGCACTGTCCTTGCAGTAATAGAAAGAGAACAGAAAAGTTCATCATTGAAAACAGTCCCTTATGGATTTAGGTGACCCTGTAGAATGATGCCATTCATAAATCTATTAAACTCCATTTTCAAACCTGTTGCTATAAACAGCAAAAATCAGGTCTTGCTCTGTGCCTTTGGAGCATGCAAGCAAATACCTCATTGTTTAGGCAGCAAGATGGATGAAGAAATACAAAATTCAGAGCAATTACAGAGATAAATTAGCAAAAGTATATGGCACTGAACACAATTATATAGTGCAAGGAGGTTTTGTGCAATTTCCATTTCTAAACAGTGTGGTCTGACTCTTCCCTTTATTGCCAGCTCAAATATCATCAGAGTATGAACAGGTTTCTAAATTTCAGCAAAGACTTACAACTAAAGCCTCTGGTTGTGCCTTCTGAAGCATGTCTAAAACTGTAGTCAGGTAAAATTTCCTACTGATCCATGAAATGCTAAAGTTTAAACAGTACCATTTAGCTGCAACCACCTGTTTCAATTAATTCTCTTACAAGTTTCATCCCTTTAAAGCTTTAATCTTTCTCTTTAAGTCACTCTGTCAAGGACCACAGATGTTTTGTTATTGCTGAAGCCCTTCTATGCTTTCAGTAACAAGAGGTGAATTAAGTAAGTTTACAAAACATAGCATTCATGGGCATCCATCATTTGCAATGTATGTAGGAGTAGTTGTCAAATAAGAGAAATAATCCTAAAGGACATGGCAAGACAACAGCCAGCCTTGTGCTGTACTTGCAGATATCTCATTCTGTTACACACTCAGGGAAAAAAAAATACTCTCATAAGTGGGGGAACAGAGCTGCTGGTTATAATCCTTGCCCTCCTGCTGGCGTGGCAGGCAGTATTGTACCTTCCAAAACATCTTGTGAATTTAGGCTGAGATCTCTCTTTGCTTAGTGTGGGGCATCACCTTTGGCAAGAGCCCTTCAGTGTAACACTGAGGTGTACAACAATCTGACACCAGAAAACCAGACACAGTTTTTCACATCCTTGATGAAGCTGGAGGCACTGTGTTGAGTGCTGTATGACCAGCAACACACAGCATAGGAATAAAATCATACATATCTGCAATGCAATGCAAATGCAATGAAGATTTGTCTCAAATACTTTCCAAATCCTCAGCTAGCACTCATTTCCCACCTATGGCTCTTAGACAATGTGAAGGCATCCTGCTCCTGCCAGTAAACCACCACCCTCCCTGCACTGTAGGGTCTGTCACACATAACCTCTGATTCTTTAAGGAGACCTGCAGCTCCTTGAATTTCCAAACAGAGAGAAGGGCAGGTTTATGTCTTTAGACGTGGACTAACAGGACCATTTATCTCACTTTGCATTGTTTTTCAGGAGAACCATAGTGGTGCCCTGAAGAACTGGATCTGCCTCCTTACATTATCCACAGGATGCCTTTGGATTTATCCTTTGAGTTGTTGTGTGCCCAAACCTGGTACACACCACAGACAACCCAAACACCATTTATCCAGGAGAGCTTTTCCATGGAATCATCATTTGCAAGGCTGCAAAGAATCATCCCTGCCACTGTCACCTTCTGTCATAACACCCACAACCATTTCTCACCTCTCCCAGAGTTTCAGCCCATTTCACTTGCCCATCCTGCCTTCCCCTTTACACTAACATAACTCCAAAATGCCTGTTCCTTTTGCTCCAGCAAGAAAATCTGGAAAGAACTCTCTTGTGTCTTCTCTTATAAAAGCTGCATGAATAAAATCCTAATTCAACAAAAATCACCTAAAAGCAACACCTGTGTGAGAAAATCTTTGTCTGATTTTGCCTGCTTGGTTTCAGTTTCAAGTAGAACAGTGATTTTCTTTAGCCTAGTCAAACACAATGTAGTTCCATTGGTTGTAAAATATTTTATAATACTGTGTTTAAACTGTTGTAAATAGAAAAATTTTGCTGCATGACACTATAAGAGAGAAGAATCTTCACAACAGCTTTTAAAATTGTTTAAACTGGAATAGATATTTCCCATCCACAATGAAAAGGCTTAGAGGGGAGATCTTAGTTAAGACTTCAATGTTTGTTTGTATGTTTGTTTGGATTTTCTTTATGCTGAGAGTTTTTGTGGGACACATGAAACAAATATCTTGTGACTGAATGTCTTATTTAATTCCAATAATAGTTTTAAAGATTTTTTTTAATGCCTTCATGAGAGTAACAAAATGTTAGCTTTGGTCAATTCTGGGAATGTATATGATAAGTATTGCAAATTAATTTGTCAGTAGCTCCACCTTGAAATTTCCCTTTTTGGTGTGGGAGGAAAAAAACCCACACAAAACTTTCAAAACTTCTAAATCTGTTTCCACCATGTCAGCCACTATGTAAACACATGGGTTTTATGTCAGGTTTTGGAGAGAAAGAACTTTTAGGATGCTTCTTGCTCTATTGGCAGAATTTGAGGCATAAGAGTTGCAAAATAATGAGAATTATTTCAAAATATGGACAGGACAATATTTAAAATATGTAAAATAATATTTGAAAAAATGGCAGGGATAAATCAAGTGTGTTAAACCCTGAGACACTGATGCTTTCTTATCAAATTTTTAGACTTAAAACCTTTGTGTGCAGAAAACATTTACTGACACTGATCAGTAACACCAAAGTTTCCATTATTCTACTTGCCATCCTGTAAGGTGCTGCAATTATAATATATATATGCCTATAGTTTTAATTAAGCATTAGGTTATTTTTTTAGAATTCTTGGTGAAACTCAAGTTCAAATATGAGGGAGCTTTAATGTTTATTTTGCTACAAAATGTAAGGCCAACACCTCATAACATTTTGCTCCACGTGGGCAATCACAGGATGAGTTTCTGAGTCCAAAAATCTCTTGGCTTTAGCATGATACAGGACTAAAGCTGAGCATTAGCTTTAGGTGAGCATTATTAACCTTTCCCTCCCTGCTGAAATCTGAGGGCTCTGGGAGAAGGTTTCAGCCTTGTTTCAATCAGTAAAGGTCTAGGAAAGCACTTTGCAGATACTAAAAGGTACTTTGCTTAAAATATGCTCAGACCCTACTGAAGTGATATTGTTTGTCTAGAAAATATTAATGGTGGACCCAAAAATGTACATCAATAATTAGCTCTTTGTATTGTAAATAGGCTGAAGATGTTGCTTTAATGACTCCTAATATGACTGAAGAATTTAACAAGAAGATCAAGAAAATAAACCTTTTTTCCTTTTTTTTATCCCCTGCTCTATTTCAAGGAAACAGATCCTGCAGTTCAAGAAGGAACTATCACAGTTCTACAGGACCCACCACTAATAACACAAGACAAATTAGAATCATTGAATTTTTAGGTTGGATACAACTTTGAAGGTCATTAAGTCCAAGCATTGACCCAGCACGGCCAAGTCCACCACTAAGCCATGGAAATCACTCCAGAGGTTCATACAGTCAATAGAGAGAAACACACTCTGAGGATTCAGTTCATCTGATCTTAGCACTTCTCTCTTTCCACCAAAATTATACACACCTGTGGAGTTTAAGGAATGCTTAGAGGTAGATTTTATTTACTCTAGGCACCAGTCTTTATTCATTGCTTTTACACTTATTTTTCCACACATTTCTCCCTGGCTTCAGCCAACCATAACAGCAGCTAGCCTTGAAGAAACAGATATGTGGAACTTAATACAGGAAGAAACCAACAGGTATCCAAGCAAATAATTCTGCCTTTGGATGCAGGTGTTTCTCTCTCCATTGCAATCTCGAGGTGGGTGGCTCTCCAGGCTGGATGCATCCAAATTAACATCATTCCAGCTGGGTCTCCATAGCAGCCAGGACTTCCTGTGAGGTGACAGTCCTGCCCCACATGGGGTGTGAAAGCTGGGGGAGCTGTGTCTCCTGAGCTCCACATTAAATCTCACTTGGAGATGTCATCCTTGTGAGAGTTTTGGGTGTATTTTTTCTGTTGTTGAACAATTTTGAAAGACATCACTTTTAAATGGAAATTCAAATCCTTACAGGTTGGAGAGGGAATAAAATCTGAGGTGCTTATCCATCTGGAGGAAAGAAAAACAGGACAGCATTTATCAGGTCTGATTTTCAAGCAGATCTCTGTAGAGGCACAGACACATAACTGCAGGCCTGATTAAAATATCTAATTTCTAAAGGGATCATTCTATTGTTCAGTATTTTCATTCTATTCCTCAGTATTTTCTATTTTCAGATCAGTCTGATTGTTACATGGCTTATGTATCTAACTCCAGATTTTGGGGTTTGCTTTGCAAGAGGGTTAAATCAAAATATAGATTCTGCAGCACTTTGAAATGCAGGCACCAGCATTTTATTCTTCCTACATCTCACGCCCTAAAGAGTTCCCATGCTGCTCATCCTCAAAAGAGGATAGAGGTATTTCATTGTATTCCATGGAATGTCTCTTCTCTATTTTGAACTCAGACAGCATTAATTCATATCCTGGCCTCCAACAAGCTGCAACCTGACTAGAAAGAGTAAGATTAGCTTTCAGAAAACTTTCCAGACTAAGGATAATATAGATATTTCATGTGTCGCTCTCTTATCCTTATCACAGAGATCTATATAAATGACTTTCTGGCATTCCTCTACTTATCTGTTACACAGCATTACAGATCTGTAAGATTACACTTTCTGTGGGCTCTGAGATTCTCTCTTGAATCCAGATATTCAGCATTGTTTTCACCACGCTTGGACTTTGTTCCACTTTTAGTAGCAGCATGAAGTCAGTCACATTTAAATCAGATGAAAACCTGAATTTTTCATATTAATTAAAGTTCAATAGATTCCTTGTAAAGAATAGATGAAAGGAGCAGCAGTGACACAGGAGTCATGTAGGCCGGATTTTCTGCAGATTAGCTAAAGCTGGTATGAACTTCCTCCCCAGCTTTCTCAAATATTTCCTGATTTTTTGAAGAGATTGACAAATAAGGTTTTGCATAATAGCACAGAAGCAATTTCCTCATCATTTCCACAATGTAAAGAAGAGAGAGAATTAAAAAAAAAGACTGACATGAAAAAAATCAAAAAAAATCCAGGGCTGCCTCTCCAAAGTGCTGTTTCCTGAAATGCTGTTAAATGCATAGAACCCTGATCACCCTCCAGTGTGATTCTCCCAGTCACACTGGGTTACAATGGTGATAAATTCAACTTTGACATGTTTAGGAATAGATACCTGGGAAAAGAACTAGTAGAGTCTCTTAAAACTGGATTTTTGGGAACTGATTGAATTGATTATTTACAAAAGAAAACCCACATTACTGTAAGAGCTCCATTTTTGAGGTAATGGAGTATATTATCATAGAATCACAGAATAACTGGGGTTTGGAAGTGGCCATTAAAGGGACACCTTCCACTGTCCCAGGTTGCTCAGAGCCCTGTCCAACCTGGCCTTGGACACTTCCAGAGATGGGGAAGCTTCTCTGCGTGACCTGTGCCTGTGTTACCCCCTCATTATCAACAATTTCTTCCTTATGTCTAGCCTGAATCTAACTTCTTTTCATTTAATTTCATTATCCCTTCTCTTTTCACTACAGGCCTTGCTAAAAGATTTGTCACCATCTCTCTTACAAACCCCTTTGAAATGCTGAAAGGCTGCAACAAAGTCTTCTGGATGAACAATCCCAGCTTTTTCAGCTTTTCCTCACAGGAGACATGCTCCAGCCAGATGATTGTTGTCTCCCTCCTCTGCTCCTGCACCAACCAAGCTGCTCTCACCACAAATGTTGCAGATTCTTGTATTGCTTTTTGGTGGTGAAGAACTTGTTGCTAAAACACATTTGTTCTCAGTATCCTTGAGTCTTCAGAAGAGACATAGTTTTACATCCAGAAATAAGTCAGAGTTTAAAGTGAGAAATTTAAAAGTGGAAATTGTGAATGTGTTTTAATTTAATTTAGAAAATAGGTAATACAATAAATAGGTTAAATGGTATATTAATGACAGATTGCTCAGCACCTTATTATAAGTTCTGTTTTAAACAAACCACTTACTGTTACAATTTAAGGAAATTTTACTTGTGGACTTCACCACCGTTTTCTAATTAATATCTGCAAAACTACTGATAGTATAGGTAACAATTCTATATTTCGCTGAGAGAGATCCATCAATGCTATGGTTAGCTAATATTGCAGAGGGATTTTTTGCATTTTGGTTTTTCTCTTGGTACAAAGTCTCTAAGCTATTAGTGTAAGGCTTGATTTGACTTCATTTTGGATGGCAGTCTCTAAAGGGGCCAACCCAAGACAAGCATACCCTACAAACCTTTGACTTGAAGTTCACTTGTAGCCAGGGAAACAAGACTATGAAATTCATAGTATGAATAGGGAAATTCCTTCTGATTTTTCCTTTGAAAGAGGAGAGGTGGGATTTAGGATGTGAGCCTGTTCTGAGCAGGAGAAAGCACGTGCTTCATTGTGTGTCCCATACAGTATTTCTTACACACATAAGAAAATATTTCCATTTTCTAGGAGGAGGAGCACCATTGCTCCCCTCACTCACAGAGGCTGTGAACACTGAACTTGCTCCTCAGCCAGCACTCAGAGGACAGCAGCTCCACACTTACACCCTTGGGTCACATAGAAGCCTCCCAAGGCTCCTCCTGCTGCAGACACTTTCCTCAGTTATCCAGGATGGCTCTGAAACACAGAGACTCCACGTTTGGGATACCAGAGCACTGACCTTCTCCACGTGGCTCAGTGAGCAGGTGCCTCACAGGTCCATCAAGCCAAACCATGGATCAATGATGTCCCTGCATGAGACAGGAGAAAAAGCCTCTCCTACTGCAGCATCTACAGCCATGTAGAGACTACTCTATTTCTTTATTCTGTACAGCCGCACACATCCCAAAATTAAAAAGTGACATTAAAAAGCAATCCTGACTACTAATTAGCCAAGCAGCCTGTAACAGAGGGAAGTTTCTAAGTAGATTATCTGCTTTCTCCATCTCTGCAAGAGCCACCTGCACTCTGACTTTTTGCACATAGCAAGACTGGAGTTGATGCTACCGTGATTCTGAGCTTGTATTCCTGCCCAGGGATCAGTGAGATAACATCCATTATACAGTGGGTTTAGCATTTATTATCCCTCTTCCACTAAAGCTGATCTTGAAGGGGTCAGCAGCATGGTCCAACTGGTCTGGTGTCGTGAGGAGCATGAGGAGGAGCTCTCAGCTGGAGGCTGATGCCATGCTCTATCAGCCCTCCCTGTACCCAACCAGAGCACCAAAACAACCTTTCAGATCAGAGCTCTGTTTTGAGAGGGAAACTTCTTGTTTCACACTGACTTAAGCATCTAAAACCATAAAGCCAGAATAGGCTGTGGTAAAGACTGAGGCTAAGCTTTCATCTTCTCAGTGGACAGAAACCTGAACATTCCAGCCCAAGCCAATACAGATGACCTTGTACCATTTCCAAAGTAGTTTTCTATGTGGGACACAAGGACTGAAAGCATCCCTGAGCCATTCCATCTCGCTGCAGTGTCCTGAAAGTGCAACATGAGGATGTGCTGAGAAGAAAGATTTCTGGAAAGATGGAAGGTCACCTTCAGCAGCAACAAGCTTCCAGAACATGCTGGCCTCATCTAGAGCTTAGGTAATCCACCTTGCCTGGGATTTGCCCCTGGTGTGAGGGAAATGTGTGCATACCCTTGGTGTGTGAGCATCTATAAACTCCCTAAAATGGAAGAGTTGGACCTCCCAGTAATTTTGGGGAATGCACAGATCTACGGGAGCACAAGACCACTGAAAAGACATATGGAAATGCTGGGGATTCCTTTGAGGATTTCACATTATAGTGTACCATAGCTCAGTTACTCCCTTCATGCCTCACTCCTTCTCCTGTCAGGGCAATTGAGACTTTGCATGGGCAGCCAAAGGGCAATAGAGCATGGACCACTGGCAGTTTCTTACCTTGCCTCCTGGAAGAAGGCCCAGCTCCTCAAGAAGCATTCAGCAACCCCCTTCTAACTGAAGTTCTTTCAAGGATGGAAGCCCAGGTACTCCCAGACCTCATTCTCCAACAGAAAAAGGCAAATGAGCCTTCAACTATTGTTATCCACTAAAACAATATTTACAGATACTGTAAATAAGTACGAGTATATGACATTTCAGAGGAATTTAATAAGAACTGTGCTGAGTTTGGCTGGGGTAGAATTAGTTTCTTCATAGTAGCTGGAATGGGGATATGATTTGGATTTGTGATGGAAATAGTGTTGACAACTCAAGGGTGTCTTTGTTATTGCTGGGCAGAGCTTACATGGAGTTAAGGCCTTCGCTGTTTCTCTACTCACTCTTCTTTTTCTTGTCATTTACATTGAAATCTGTCTACAGGGTTCTAAAGGATTGGTAGTGAAAAACAAAGTTGAAAGTTGCTGGGAGGTGTCTAACAGATACTGCAGGAGTCAGGTCAGGCCCTTATGTCTTCATTTTGGTCCAGGGGAAAAGAGCTAACAGAATACTAATGAAAGTTGCAGATGGTACTAGAATCAGTAAAGGTTATCAATCCCAGTGAAATAATGCAAGAGGACCTGAATAGGTTAGGAATCTTGGCTTAAAGCAAAATTGTGTTTAGCCTAGAAAATTGCAAGCTAATCCCACCAGAGAAAAAATAATTAATGTTGAGTAGCAAAGGGAGGAAGGTAAAAAGAGCCTGAAATGCAGAGTTTTGAAAGAGATCTGAGGTGAGAGAAAACTTTTAAGTTAGAGATAAATTTGCAGTGTGAAGCAGAAAGAAAAAAAATATTGTTGAGTTAAAGACTTAGGCAAAATTCACAAGTGTCATAAAACAAGATGAAACGCTGGAGTTCTGTGCGTGGCAATACCTGGCAGAGCATCTCTAAATGAAAGCAGCTCAGAACCAGAGGGCAAAGTACAAGGAGAAAAGACTTTTTTCTTTCCCCTGCCCTTCAGGGATAATTGTTTTCTAAGGGCACAGTAAAGAAGTTGTTGAATAAGTCTTGTAAAAGAGGGCTTGAATAAATGATGTGAGAGTGGTCATGTCCCTCCAGAAACAAATATTTTCCTCTTTTACTAGTACTTCCATTGTAGTTGGCCAAAGAGAATAAGATGAATTTAGAGAGATCAGAATCAAGATCTAGTCGTCAGTGCAGCAGCCACATGTAGAGAAAACATTATCTTTAGCGTTTGAAGGAAGAAGCAGGCAATTTTAGACCTGTGCAGTAATAAACTTCGGTAAAATTGGAAAGAAAACTACATAGTACAGCAAATCTTCCTCACTTGTCTCTTGTGCTATTTCCTACTGACTGGAGCTTTCCTGTTAGATAAAACATGATTTCTAGGAAAGTTTTGTTTCAAACTCATCCATGGGAACCCCATTGAAGGGGTTCCCTCCAATTCATTCATGTAGGGACTTTTTGGGTCAAGTCACATTAGTCTAATTAATATTAGTGATTACTGCATATGACTGAAGATCAGACCTCATTGATGACTGATATTTACAGCTCCATCTCTACAGTAGTAGTGCATTCCAAGGAAATGTGCTTTGTGTTCAGAGATCCATCCTTTTTCCTGTCCTTGATTTTCTTTGCCTCTATAGAAAAGTTAATATCATTAAGACTTTCCTTACATGTTGATAATATGGATGTAATACTATACATTTTTAAAAACTGTTGACAATGTGCAACATCTTCTGTATCCAAAAGAGATTTTATACAATTAAATATTATATACATACTGGCATTGCATTTTAACTTTTTTTTTGTAGTTAAACAAGTGATATTTGTTTCCAAATTATCTTAATTCTGAATTAATAATTTTTATTAAATATTTCACAGTCCAGAAGAATTTTCCAGTAAATAAAAAATTTCAGTTTGATCAAAATTTTCACCTAATTTACATACTGGTTTTTTTCCCCTCTGACAAATCCAGGTTCTAGCATTTCAGTGAGAGATTCCTATTTTATGTACAACACTTAGGCATGATTACTGGCTTTCATTTGTAAGGCCAAATCTTAAAAAAAATAAAATCTATCCTCAGTGCTGTAATAACTAATTGAATAGTCTAAACTCAACAATTGAATTGAAACAAATACAGTGAAAACAGAAATCACTTGCTGCTTTTAAAACCAAAGCAGGTTTGGTTAAAACCAAAATCCATGTGTTTCATTCCTTATGTTAAATGCAACATCGAACTCTCTAATCTTGCACAGGCAACGTAAAAAATGAACTACAGACCAGTAGTTCAGTTGCATCTGGAAATGTCTGTACTGAAGGTCTTTGTCCTTTCTGCTTCACGGCAAAAGGTCATCAAATGTTGCATAAAAGGGGCAGACATTTCTGATGGTACAGGCATGAGGCAAATTGATCACTGATCCTCTGGAAAATCAGGAAAATCCCGTTCTGCCTCTGCCTCATCAGACAGCGAAGCGATCTGGGATGGGAGTTAGGCTGGAACCTTGTGAGGTTTAAAAATACAGCCTTGTTCAGACAGGCACTTGGGGTTTGGCACATATTTTGCCTCTCCCTGTGTCTCCCCAGCCCTGAGCAGGAGACCACGGGAACATCTCTGGAAGACAATTCCTGCAGGGAACCACTGTTGAGAGCTCTGGCCCCGGGAAGGAGCCGGTGGCACGGCAGCACAGCAGAGACACTGCAGCCTGTGAAGTGACAGCTAGGGTGCACTGATACACAAGTGCCTGGCAACTGCTCTAATTTATTGCATAGGCTGTGATGGCTCTCTGTGAAGCCTAAAATAATCTATGAGCGTTTCACATTTTAATGGTATTCATGTTGAGGGCCTCTGTGTGACTGCAGCTATATGATAACATATGCCCCAATCAGATCTGCCCTTTGTGTACGAGATGACACAATTTGTGCACAGCTAGCCATGAGGGAGATGGAGATTATCCATTTCCAGTTCAGGCAATGCTGGGTCTTCCAGCCTCTCATATACACCAAAGAGACAAATATTTTCTTTTTTAGGAGCATTTACACCCTCAGAGCTCAACAGATGGAATGTTCTTGCCCTTCAAGGCAAAGCTCTGCTGTCAGAAGAGGCAGAGAGGACCAAGTAAGTAGCCGGCACAGAAACTAGTTAAGAGTTTAATGGGATTTGGCTGATTATTATGTTTTCTTTTATTATCATTAACTCGTATTTTCAATAACACCAAGGATCTCAAACTAGGGAGAACATTAAGAATCTGTGAAGTTCCTAGCAGAGAAGAATGCTATCCAAGAACATAACTACTTATAGAAACTGAGCACTTCAAAAAGTTAGGGGAAACTAGAGTTAAGATCACTGCAGTGATTCATTCCATCCTCTGTGGTGTCCAGTGCTACATAATCACGTGTGCTTCACTGCACAACTTCTCTTTATCCATCCAGCCTATTTCTGACAGTGCAGCTCCATTTCTGAACCAATCCCTCTGCTGAGACTGACTGCTCATGCCTTACTTCCAGGCAAGAAGCCCCACGTAACCAACCCATTCTCCTCTGCAGAGGCATCTCAGTTTTAGTTCTCTTTTTCCTGGCATTTTTTACACCTATCTCCTTCTGCCCACCTGAATACACTTCCAGTTTTGCTCTCCTAATATATTGCCTCCATTCCATCCTTGCTTCTCTTGGTTTTAGTTTCAGAGCTTTTCTAAGAACAGTTTAAGTGCTCATGGCCATATGCATGGTGATGAATGAAGTGGGTATCAGTCTTGAGACCAAGGGGCATTGCAAAGATCCATATCAGAGAATCATAGAACAGTTTGGATTGGAAGTGACCTTAAAAATCATCCAATTCCAACCCTCCTGCTACAGGGTTGTAGGGACAGGGACAGGGACATCTTCCACTAGACCACATTGCTCAAAGCCTCATCCAGCTTGGCCTTGAACACTTCCATTGTGGAAGTGTGGAATTAGTGTGGAATTCCAGTGTGGAATTAGGGGACATCCAGTAATTCCAGTCATGCTGTAACATCACCTAAATCATGTGGGATATAGCTTGTCCATCCTGTTACTACTTTTTTCTGAAGAGTCCTCATTTTTTAAATTTTATGGTTGTATTTTTTTGTTGTTTCTGGCATATTTGCCACCCCCTGGGCAAATTTCAACTCCCTGCTTAAATCTTGTCAGAAACACAGTCTTTACAGACTTCCTGAAAGAAAATGCAACCGTCATCTCAGGATGCATTTGCTGGCTTGGTTGTTCACTAAAACTGGGCTGATTTGACTGAAGATTTCCAGCAATCAAAGGCAAAAGAAAAGCAGAGAAAAATTTAATCCCAGAATGTAGTGTAATAAAAAGTCATAAGCAGTTGAAAACTGAGCTATATAAAAGAAAACATCATGAAACTTTGACAAGCACTGTTCCTAGCCCTGCAAATAATACCTCTTTGACTGGTCTGATATTCCTTAATCCGCTTGTAAAGATTGCAAAAGATAAAGAAGATTTTACAGGCAGGCTCAACAAATAGCAAAATCTTGTCTTTGCCTGCATATTTGCATATTTCTCACCTCTTAAGTTCTAAACTCAAAATCTAAAAGGTGTTCATTCAGGAGCTGACAACCTTCCCTTCCCAATTTTTCTTGGATTGCTCCCAGGGCCTTTCAATAAGGTGCATACTCACGAGTCAGATGTGAGGGTCAGCTGCACACGCCGGCGCCTTTCTGCGGAGCAGCCGCTCCGACGGCACATGTCAGGATCTGCTGAGCACATTTAGGGCAGCTGCCAAAGCCTTTGGAGTGCTTTGGCAGCAGAAAAAACAGCTGGTCCCATCAAAGTGATCACATTCTTGGACGTTAATTTAGTGTCTGAGAGGATGGAGTGATGCTTGCCAGGGAATAAACTTCATAATCCTAAAGGATGAAGAGGGATCCTAGAGACCCCAAGATTACAGCCTAGTAAAGGTGTGGGTAAAGCAGGTGCAGCTGCTTTGTTAACAGGTTGCTTGAACCTTGGAGAAAAGTGTATTTAGGCAACATGTAGTGCCTGAACTGACAAGTTCTTTCAGTAGGAGGAGTTATAGATGGATGGGCATCAGAAGGCCAATCTGAACTCTGGACTCGGAACATTGGGAGCCATTCTATGCAGTCTCAGTATATAACAATAAGTCAGTGCTGGTGCAAGAATGAATTATTAATCAGCGTCTATTGTGAAAATTCACCTGGATGAGTCTCCCCAGAAGCTGTTGTTCTGGGGAGAATTTGCTGGAGGTATATGGAGATATATATCAGAAAAAAATTTAAAATATGCATTTATGGTGACCTCCGGTAAAATATTTAGGGCCCATTGCTGTCTGATTTATTGTGGCATTTCCTAAACACAAAATAAGCAGCTCCTGTAGAGTTTTGGTGTTGACCACCTCAGTATGGCCCCAGCACATGCCTTTTCCATCATTTTTTTTTACCCAGTCTATAGCAATGAGAAATACCCAAATAACTCCTGAGCCCTTTAAAGAGTCCCTTTCTGCTCAGAGGCTGTAAAGAAGAAAATACAGGAGTCAGTTATGAACACCTGAACTTAATGTTGGTAATGAGAGTGTGGTTATCTCTTCTCCTTTTCCTATTTACACCACCGTGGAAAACATCCCCTTTCACCTTGGAGCCAAAGCTGTTATTGCAACATTACAAAATTGCTGAGCAATTTTCTTTCTCTGCTTAGCTATTATTTCCATTGAATCATCAGTTACCACCCATTGATTGAAACCAAACATCAAAGCAAACCCCAAAACACATTCTGAATGAGTTGGCACCCTTATTTTCCACATTATTTCTTCTGTGAAAACAGCAGGAATTTATACACAGCATCTGTCTGTCTTTCTTGTCTTAGAGCTTTACTTTCACACCACAAACTATTCTAAAGAAATGAACATTTGGAAGGCTAACACACAAGGATGGATTAATTTATCAAAGCATTAAACTCCATAGAGATTTCTTTTTTAAGTCAGCTGCCATTGATTGCAAGACAACAGGATGTACCAAGGGGACAGAAACACAGGTATGAAAAATGGATTCAACCCAAGGCAAGGCAACAGGGAAGGACTAAGATGTGTAACTGTCATTTATTAAATCACATAAACTGCAGAATCTTTTCTTCCTGGAGAAGAAATTTTGGTAAGCAAAACTAAGTGCTATAAAATCATGATCTCTTAATGGAAATTGTAGCAATGTGTTTTTTTCAGCTGGGAAAAAAATAAAATTGAGTGATTGTTATCCACAAGGCAATCAGAAGTTTAAAACCATACTTTCCACTTTACCAAACCATTTTTATGGGCTGGATTTGTCTGGGGAAGGGAGAAGTTTCCTGTTCTTTCCCCAGCATCAGTGATTAACATATATAGGTCACCACATCAGATGTAGAAATCCTCCAACAACACACTACTTCTGAAATAATGCACTGCATCCAAGGACCCCACAGAACTGTATACAAAGCACTCTATTAACAGCAGGTGCTGTACAGAAAAGCTCTCTTTAAAAGAGCTTTTAATTACAGTATATCTTTGTTTAGAAGGCACCTTCAACTATCTTTTCCTTGCAAGCTGAAGAAGAAAGCCATTAAATGTATGAGAAAACCACCCTCAATTTAAAACTGCAGGAGAAATCAAATATTGTAAAGGTGGGCTTAGCCTGGAACACAAAGAAATACGGTATGTGAAGTCAGTGGAGGCTGGGCATTACTTTGGCATAATTAATACAAGTTGGAAATTTTAAGATGTGCAACTACCCCAAGTTGAAAGTCCTAGCTGGCTGTATGGCCCATGTTTATTCCCAAGTCTCCCTCTAAAAATTAAGTTTACTCAAAATTACATTTATCTCTCTCAGCTGTACAGTTCACACCTTCTCAAAATTCCCTTTACAGAGGTGAAGGGTTTCAGTAGAGCTGAGTAAGCAGGAAGAAATAGGGGTTTATTTATTTAAATGAGGCCACTTGCATAGATCTGGCTACAAAGAAAAACTTTAGAGGAGGAAAGGGATCTTTTTGGTCTCATTTGGTATTTTTAATTTACAAGTCTTTTTTTTAATACTGGAACTAATCTCATACTAAAACTTCTTCCTCAACCCTTTTCCTATCACAGTATAGCACAGTCCTTTTAGTCATAGTGCAAAAAGGGGTTCAAAGGTTTGGTGGATTTTTTGGTTTTGGATGTTGGGTTTTTTTAAATAATTGAAATTTACAAAATGGTTTCTGTGTTTTTAGGAGCTAATCTTTGATGATCAATGACATCAAAAACATGTGGGGAAAAAAATAATAAAACAAACAACAACAAAACAAAAACAAACCATCAAATAACTCCACTGAAGTTAAAGGCAAAAATGTTCCTTACTAAAACAACACCAGAAAAGGCTTCATTTGATGGCGTTTTATAGAGGATACAAAGGTTAATTAGATACTTTCCATTGCATTATATAGCAGGAAACCTCTGTTAATTACTGCTTCTCTAACATGACTGATTCGTTAAAAACCGACTGTGGAACCACAAATAAAAAAAAAAAATTCTCTCCCATTCCAGCACAAACTATTCCAGGTTCTAAGAGCTGTGCCCTCTGGGTGCCTATTTTTCTGCATAATACCTAATTTATTTCTGCAGTCCAAAGCCTATGACCTCTTATCAAAATTAGATATTAACAGAGACTCTGAATTGTAAATTTTAACATACAGCATTACTGAAACCCTAAAATGAATGAAACTTCCACCAACTTCTAAACACCTGAGCATTTGTTCCTGTGTTTTCTCATGTCCTACATTACAGGAGAAAAGGTTGATATTAATGGTTTATTTTACCACTGTTTTTATTTCAACTTCATACCATAAATGAGGTGTTTCTATAAATGTTTGAATTTATGAGCTTTTGTGAGTTTTCTCAACCAATTAGTCAAATTTCTGCCTTGAAGGCATCTCCTTGCTAAATCCAGCTTTTTTGGTTCTTTGTTATTTAGTGCACTACTGTATTCCTTTAAAGGCGAAGTTCAATTATTTCTCTTTTGAAGGTCTGAGGGCCTTGCCTAAAATGCCAAGTGTATTAAAAACAGTTCCCCCTTTTGCAGGGAGATATAGAAGGATAATAAGTTAGTTGGATTTAATGGAATTTTGGAATTGATCATGTCTACGTGTACACGTGCATGATGACACTAAAATGAGGTTTAAATGCTGTCAAATCATCAAGAACACTTGGTTTTTTAACCTTTTGCCATTTTTATTTCTTAACAAGGAACAAAAGAAGGAAAGATTTCCAGTTGAAACAAAGGACAGGGCGGCAGGAGACACCAAACTTGGATGAAAACTTATACTAACATTGTTTGCAAGCACAGAAATAGGTCTTTAAAGCCACACAGATGTAAAGGAGATCAAATTATAGTGGAAAAAAGCTGCATTTCTGCTCTTACTACTTGGTGAATCTACTGTTACCCCTCTTCTAAATTACATTCACTATCCTTATTTATTTTTATTTAAATTTTGAAGATAACTCTCTGTGCTGTCTTTTTCCTCTGTGCTGGTACTGAATTCACAGTGGATGGCAAAAGTTTTTTGCAGACAACCCAAATCTGCTATGAGATCCTGGTGGACTTTGCAAATAGCTGGTTCTTGGCCATGGCAATTTATTCCTCATGTCTGGAATGGCCGGAGATTTCTACCAACAGGAGAAATGGCTTCAGGTCATCTCTTGTTAAAAGGGTCTGGAGGCTTTAAAAGAGAAGAAAAATAATTTCAAATTTGACTGTGGTGGTACCTGTTTTTCATTGCTGGATGTTAATGAGCAGCAGCCTTAGAAGACTGTAGGGCAGGCCCTACGTCTTGAGCCCTATTGTGCAAGACCAGGTAATAGGAATCACCTTATGGGATCCACTTTGACTGGTAAAGGCTGTTTCTACAGGGATTTTAAAAATCTGCTTAGGAGCCAATTGTCTCTGGTAGGCATGTTCAGCAGGCATGTGCCTCTTCCAGTGCAAACTTTGAGTAAAAACTGAGATTAATTCAATTAAGTTTAAACATTTCAGCTTTTTATTTTATGGTTACACACATAAGTAGAGCAATAACTGAATACAAATGCTGCATATTTACTGTGGCATGATCCAAGCAATTACTACTAAAGTATTAAGGAAAATCATTATTTCACTCTTTTAATTTTATTCTGTAATTAGGTGGGAACCGTATTTTGGTGAATACATTTATATTTAGAAGTAATATATTATGTTTATCTTTGTTTTGAGAGGATGATTTTAGCCCTGTTATTATAAGCCTGTTAATAACAATTAAAATAGCTATTAAAAGTTATTTTAGCTTTTGTACACTTATAGCTTTGTACTTGTTTTTCTTGTTAGCTTTCATCAAATAGTTCACACTCATATGATATATGCAGTCTGCTAATAGTCAGGAGCACAGACTGCCAAAAATGGTTTCAAATATCTGGTTAAAGTCAGCTTTTTATGTTCTAGGATTATTAGTTCATCCTTTTCACACAAGTGTTGTGCTGGTTGCTCATTATGCCTCTGACTTCTCTTACTTTTTGTTCTCAAAAACGATTTGAAAAAGTTTAGAAGGGAAACTTAAAAGCAGAGCAAAAACAATGCTGGCAACTTTTTTGAGTGCCAGAGTTTTTACTGCTTTCTGTTGAAATATTTTCCTGACTTTCTGTTCAGATAAGAATTTTTGTGCAAGGTTTTACGGGGAGGGCTGACTGCATCCCTGCAAAGTGCAGCACAGTAAATGTCTGTGTATGTTCTCCGTATACCATACTATTAAAATCAATCTGTTCAGGTTAGTTTCCATTCTGAGGAGTGCAGAAAAACACAACCACCAGTTTCTGTCACGTGCTGCGCCGCATCAATTAAAAATAAATTACATTTCATGCAAAGAACCTAACTTAAAAATCTCAGCAAACAACAACAGAACCTTTTCACTAATGATTTTCAGTCATCAGAAGTGGAGAGAGACTCAGACAGCAGACAGCATGGTCCCAGCATGCTTTTTGCCTTTTTTTTTGTTTGCACAGTAGCTGTCAGTTGCAGCCCTGCAGGTAGTAGAACCCAGTGGGAAGAGGGGCGGGACAGAGCGATGCTGCCTGAACTGACAGCAAATTTAAATTACTGAGCTTTCTTTTGCTTTTTTTCTTTCTTTGAGTGCCCTTTCCTTTTTTTTTCTCTTTTCTTTTTTTTTTTTTTTGGTATTTTTCTACTCTGCGACAAACTGAAAAGATTCGAGCACACACTAATTTAACAGCCCTGCTTCGTCGTCTTCTTTTTTCCCCTTCTGCTTCCAGGATAATTAAAAGAGAAACCTGTAAAGGCAACGTTCCTTCAAGCAAGTTGGTGCTGTAACGTGCTGGTAAGATGAATTTAATTTATTTTTTTTTCCTTTTCTCATCTTTTCTTTTCCTTTTTTGGAGCTGAAAAGCTTTTGTATATCTAACGCAGTCATAAGTGTGGTTCCCCTGCTGTGGAGGGTTAGGAGGTAATGAAAAGGTGCAACGTCTTGATATGTGACCTTCTCCTATTACTTAAAATGGGGAATAACAGCTTTCATGCCTGTCCTCATGATGCTTTTCTCTCTATGAATTGACTATTTGCTCAACAGAAGAGATGCTGTGATTGTCGCACTATGACAATGAGGACTTGATTGTTTTTTGGTTACTGTTCCATGCTCCTATCAGAACAGATACTTGAGTTGGGGGGGTTGTGTTTGTGATTTTTTTTTTTCCCTCTGAATGTTGCCTGAAGCACTGATACGACAGGGGGGTGGAGATGGGGGTGGAGGAGACGGTCTTGGGTATCATCCTGCCTGTTCAGCTGTTTACTAGGTAGGGAAGTGCAACACTGAAACTTTTTTTAAAAATAAATAAATATTTTTTTTCCGCTTTCATCAAGTCGGGTCAGTGTATCCAGGATTTATTGTTGTCCAGTGCTGGGTAAAGTTGTGCTGTCCCTTGCATTTTCCCTCTGGAGAAGGGGGGAAGGGGTGTTCCACTCCATACCTTGTCACACCATTGTAGTAGCTAATTGCAAGAAGCTGACAAACTTTGCGATGAAATACCAGGCGTCGCTTTTGTGAGGAATGAGTTCGATGCTGTGGATCAGCTCCTGTGAATACCAGCCTGCCAGATACAATCAGATCTATATTATGCATGTTACATTCCTGACTTGCAAGTACACTGATTTCCAAGGTCTCCTTTCTAGTCGTCTTCTGGTACTAGCAGAAGATAAAAATAAAATTTTCATTTTATTTTTTTAGCAAATGAGATGTGTTTTGCTTTGTGTTTAAGCTTACAAAACTTAAAAAGTGGTGTGTTTTTCTCAGGATTTATGAATGTAGTTCTGCCAGGTATTGAATGCTACATCTACTGAAATCAACAGGAAGGCTGAGCTTGTCCTGTATTTAAGAGAAAATTGCTGAGTACTGGCAGGACTGGATCTTATGATTGCTGAACTATCTCTGTTTTCTCAACTGCAATTAATCTTTGGTGCACTTTAGGCTGGATCCTGTAGCTTTACTGTAATTCAGAATAAGCACTATTCTTACACTTAGTTGCTGTTTTCTGGTTGTGCTGATGAAAACTTTTTGAACATAGGATGGGGATTTTAGGAGAAATTGAATAGAGTTAGGAAACCTGTGTGATTTAGTCCTTTATCTCCTTGAAAGCTCTTTTCCTTAATTTTATTTAAAGAGGTATCCTGAAACTAATAATCTGCACATTGATACATTACACTTTCCAGACTCAAAGGTCTTTTTTGCCAAATGCATAATGTGATATCATGAGAGAAGTTGTGCAAGGAGGGTGGAGAAGAGGAGCAGTGGGATTGAACAGAGTCCTTTCCATGTCAGTGGAGAGGGGGAGAGGATGTGCCAGTGCCATATGGAAAATCACATCCTCTCACAGAAACTTTGTTAGGGCAGAGGGTTAAGGGTGCTGCACTTGCAGAAGTTCATCACTCCCTATCTCAGTCTCAGTTTCAAGCACTGCAGTACTTTTCTGAAGGTTTACTTTGCTTGTGCAGAAAATACTGTTGGCTTGTGAAATGAGGGCGTTGGAGCTCCCACATCTTGCTTTTGCCCTGAAAACTTGCCTTCCCCCACACCACCACCAAGGTCTGCAAGGCCCAGCAAATTAGGCTTTGTCCCTTGTAATCCTAAACTCCCATCCATTTATAACCAGAGAAGAAAAGGGTTGAATTCAGTGTTCTTGTTATGGAAATAAGTTTTTATTCACTCAGTATCAACTGACAGTTAGAAGCGTATCTGATGTAATATGAATAAACTGTAGGCTGTTGTCAGTAAATTATGCATTTACAGTCTCACATTCTCCTAGAAACACTGCCTTTACAATGCTCAAGTGGCCTAATGGGGTGAAACAACTGCCAATACTCTCATCTGAGCCTCCTAATCAGCCAAAGTCATGAGAAGTCCATGGTGGTTGGTTCCCACTGACCATGGTGGGCATCTCAGCCATGGGTGAGGCTGCAGGGAGGAGAGCCTGAGGTTAGCCAGGGGTCTTTGGTCACACAAGTGGTGTCAATATTACTGTTATGAAGCAATATGAAAACACAGTACAGCTGAGGTTAGATGCTGAGTTTTGTAGCAAGAATGGATTACTAAATTCTTAAAATGCTGAGTTATGTGGCAAGAATGGATTACTAAATTCCTAAAAAATCTTACTAAATTCTTAAGCTGATATCTGTACATTTAACTAAAAAAACAACCACCCGAACCCAATCTACCAGTCTACATCCTCTTTGAATTTAGTCATTAAATATATTTATTTTTTAATTAATCTGTGCACTTTAAATTGCTGTTGGCTTCTAGCAATACTGTCCTCTATTCAGTGCCTGGAAATTTCTAGTTGAATGCAACTGCTTTCATTGTAACAAAAAAAGAAAAGTAAGCCAGAAAACTTGCTGTAATTTCCTGTCAGTAACAGAGAAATAAGAAAACACTAGGCTAATAAAAATGATAATCTGAGTTTACAACTGTTAACAAGATTCCTGAATAGAAATGGTGCTATTATGCACAAAGAATTTCTATCATCACTAGAGGAATGTAGTATAAAATTATGAGGTTTATTATTAGGGTCCTGTCAACCAATCAGAAATCAACCCATAATCTTACTTGTGAAATACCATAAGTTTTAGCATCTTCCCTTCCCTCCTACTAATAAAATATTAAAGAAATTTTATAATTAGAAACTTTGATAACATAACTGTGAATTTCATTTGCAGCAAAAAGCAAGCATAATTCTGTATTTCTTCTACATCTCTAACGTTCCATATAAAGTCACTGCAAGTCTGAGTTGCACACAGCAGGTAAAATTAAGGTAAATCACAGACTTGCCATGGGCAATAATGATGGGATTTCATCAGTTACTTTCTCCTGGGAGAAGCCAAATTCACAGATTTTTCTCAGGACTCTGAAGAATGTCATAGCACCTCCTTCCCTGAACGTGATTGCATTTCTGCATTGCATTTCTGGTCAGCTCAATGCAAGTTTGATAGAATCTTGTCAAAATTCTTAGATTTTAACCACTGCAGATTATTCCATTTCATTCTAGGGGTAAAAGACTCTTAGATTTCTCTTCTCTCTGCAAATGATTTATGTCATTGTAAGGGGCTTGCTCTGTTTCCACTTGATTTAACGTATTAGCCATGGTCTTCTTTCAGCAAGAATCACTCTTGCAAGAACCCTGTACACAGGCCCAGAGTGACCCCAAGTCTCTGATCCTCCCCCACTACCTGATTGATAACATACTGGGCTACCACTTGCCTAAACACACTTCTCCCACAAGTCTGGCAGCCAGTCACATGCCCTTCATCTCCTTGTGATGTGCACATGGCTCACTGCAGAGTCCTTGGGGATCCTAGCCCTGTGTAGAGAACCCTAAAAATAATCTAAAACCTCCTCATGACTCTCATCACCCCCAAGGCAATAGAGCTCACAGTATTTCTCAGATCACTAGATAGGAATTAAGAATATAAATGAGTATTTTAGCTATTAAGGTAAACAGTAAAATAATAGCAAGAAGGGAACAGAGTGAAAAGAGAACTAGAAGCCCAGAGAGCTCATTTCTAGACCATAATTGTCATCACCCAAAGCCTTCTTGGGTTGCTTTGCATGTCCCATGGCCTGAAACTCAGTTCCTGCCCTCATGTGCTCTGAGTTCTTGAAGCCACATCTTTCCTGCTCACATTGTTAAAGACACATATTGTCATCTTCCTTGGGGATGGCAACAAAGTGGGAGCAACCCAAAAGCTCTGCACGTGTATTTTTGGGTTTTAATTTTCCTTCTCAGCCTGGAACCTCCAACTGCCTCTGTGTTACCCATAGAGGTGATTGCTCTCTGTCCATGACATTTTGGCACCAGAGATAGGATTCCTCTCATCCAAATTTAGGCGCCAATGAGGTAGACACCTATATGTGGGTGAGCCACCTCTGGCTCTCCTTATAGTCAGAGAAAACAACCAGGTGCTTTTCTGACATCTATTTTCTTACAATCCCATGGAAAGACATCATATTCAAAACTCAAACCATTTAATTTTCTCTCCTCCTCAAATTTTCTCAACTGTTGCCTTACTTTAGACATCTCCTGTAACTACTTCATGAAAACAAAGGACTCAAAACTCCGTAAATTACATACATGGAAAAACCATTGACTTATCAAGCCTCATATACCTGGCAGTGGGCTTCAAACAAGGCTGATCCTAGTGCAGTTAGGTCTGTATTGCATAGGCACACCCATACATCACTGACAAAATGTCACTCATATATATCATTAGTCCTCCAGGGCTGCTGGAGGGAAGCTGTCACAAGTGCATCCCAGGCAATGTGTTTAACGTCTAATTAATCGTGTTCCTTGTGGTTAATTTTATTAGGCTGAGCTGATCTAGTGAAAGGAGGTGCTGTGATTGGTTTATTTGTTCTACTTAGTAGGCCAGTGGCATTTAAAAGTCATGCTGCAAAGCTATAAAAAAATCCCAAATTCAGGAAACTCCATGAGTGTAATGAAGTCTACCTATTTTAGGCACCAGTATTATAATGAGTTGATGTTCCTGATGTAAATTTTCTTATCCAGAGGACACTTTGTGCATTTGAAAGCTTTCAGACTGATACTTTGTCTTCCTACATTTTTGCAGCTAAAGCTCTGTTAAGAGTGCAAAAAATGTGTTCTGCAGAGCAGCCCCCATTTCCCGAAGGTACCTCACACCTTCAGCCCACCTGGCCATCTCTGGAGGGGCTTTTTGTGTCCTCTTGGTCCTGTGACATGAAGGGCTGTGGGTGATGCTGATGGGTCATAGCCCACTTGAGCAGAGGGTTAAAGGGTCTGAGGGAGGCAGCATCAGAGCAGCCTTGCTTGAAAAGCCTAGAGGAAATTATACCCAAGGATCACCATGACCAGCATCAGTCAGGTTTATATTCAAGGAAAATCTTGTTAATTTAAAAGGCAAATGTGTCAGCACATAAGTGTATATTAATATGTATATCAGAGCATGGTGTTAGTAATGCCAAGGTACTGGGTTCAATCCCTGTATGGGCCATAAACTTATGAGTTGAACTTGATGATACTTGTGGGTCCTGTCCAACTCAGAATATTCTGTGATTCTGTGATACAAACTCATAGTATGGGTATTGGATACATAAAACCCCACTAGACAGGTGAGACATTCAGCAACAGGGACACATTCTCCCATCAGACAAACGTGGTCTCCCTTTAGGATTCATTCCTCTCTTCACTTAGGTAACCTTCAGCATCTTAAAGATTAAGGCTTGGTTTAAATCAGAGAAACTGGATTTTGCCACTCATTTGAGCATAAAGTGTTTGATTATCCACTCAGTTGTTGATCCACTTCTCAATATGGTGGTATTCAGTCAAGGTAGGTTAGGCGGTTAGGCTTGATTATCATAGAGGTGTTTTCCAACCTTAATGATCCTATCATCATCACACATGGTTGAGATAGCTCTATTCTGAACCTGAGCTCTGAAATGCTTTGCAGAAATACTCTTTATTCAGACAATGGAGTGGTCAGATTTTGAAGCCAGCAGAAAATGTGTTATGGTGCACTTGAACTGCTCACGTAATGACAGAGCTCTGAACACAGGATTGGAGGTCTGACACATTTGCTGTTCCCAATGATTTATGTATAAACTCTGTACCAACTACTAACACAGTGAGCAGTCCAGAGGGCCCGTGGACTGCATTTTGGATAACCAGAGACAGAATTATCAATTAACAGTGGCTCTTAATCAATCTGATGCAGTTGATGTTTTCCATAGGCTCTCCATTAATGAGCAGCTCTACCAACACCTTTCTTTCCCTGCACTCTAAGTCCCTGAATTATGAAGGACATGTGCATACTAAATGAAGCTTTTCCACTCAAGAGAAAAGGCTGCCTATCCAGTGTCACAAAGTAAGAGACCACATTCACAGGACATTAAAGGCTGAGTACTCTTGCTGAACAGGTTTACACATTTAAGCCTTGATCCTGCAAGGACTTATACACATGCTTAACCTTACACACTGCGAATGAAATCCTGGGCCTCTCAAAATCAATGACAAAAGTCCACTGACTTCAAAGGGCCACTCTGTGAATAGCCTTTTTGGTTTCAGTGCAGCCACACAGCGTGCAGAAGCGTGTGAGCTGATCTCCCCAACCCTGGGTGCTTGTGTGAAGTCTTAAGAGACTGAGCGAGCTGCTAAGTGTATCTTTCAGAGCGCTTCTGTCTCACAACAAACTATAGGCATTCAAAGATGTTTTCTTGTTTGATCTGTGCTCTTTACGAGTTTTGCCCAAACCCTGTGGTAAAACCTGCTGAAGGAGTCTGTGAGCAATCCATAATGCAATTCCCTCCCTGGCTAGTATTGCATTCTGAGCAGTTTGTTTTCTTTACTTTCCAAGAGATCCAATCCCTGGAGTGAGGTGATTATGCTGGAATCACATCTTTCTTTTTTAAAGAAAAAAAATCTATAGCTCACATGATTTTATAGGAAATCTGGGAAATATCTCCTGAAATGACTTACAGGTCAAAAAAAAAAAAAGTGTATGAATTTGTACAGGATTCAACTGCTGGTTTTCATCTGCTTTCTGCTGGTAATTGAGATACCTTCTTGCAAAATCTAACATCCGCCTCAGGATCTGTTGGAGATCAGAAACTCAGTCCTGGGTCTGGGTGTATAAAACTCTCCTCTGGCAGTGGTATCCCTCAGACACACTCTGGAGTCCTGAGGAGTTGGGTGAAATGTTCAGGAGGATGGAAAGTGGTATCAGCCCCATTTTTCAACACAGATCCCTCTCCAAAGCAGGTTAAGTCAATGATCCAATGATGCTGCACAGACCCTCTGCTCTGGGGGTGGTAAATTATGCTCCCAAGCCTCACAGTGGCTGAGGTAGTGGAGCCAGGGGGTCCTGGGCTGTCCTGAGTAGCACCAAGGTGTCTCAGCTCCAGTAACAGAGTTCATGCTGGAAAATGCAGATCCTGTGAGTGAAACAGCTGCACTGGTGTGCAGATGCACCAATGCACCCTGCACGAGCTCAGGACTAGGGAGGTTTTGGCTATCATCTCCCTAAGCCTGCAAAAACATTTGTGAGGACAATATGTGTGCTGTAACAAGGAGCAAGGGTTTGGAAAAGATATTTATAAAGTTTTGCATCCCAGTTATGCTTTAGGATAAGCCTGTGTTAGCATTTGTGTAAGCCAAATTACCTCTTCTCACCTAAATTGGTGGCAGTCATATGAGAAGGAGAGTAGGCTGGGTGAGCTCAGTGAAGCTACTTTTTTCTCTTTCAGCATTTTCCTCTGACACGTTTCGTTGCTCTAGCAGGAAAAAAAAAATCCCCAGACTTCACTCTTTTTTTTTTTTTTTGGCTTTTACTGTAAAGGTATTTTAATTTTATCTTCATCATGCTCCTGTACTAATGGGCTTTACACATTCCCAGCAAAGTCCTGTGTGAAATTCTTAACCACAGAGATTACAGAAATTTACTGCTTCACTGGCGTGGTCAAGTTGCCACAAAATTGCATTTGTTAATGTAGCTGTGAAAACACATGGCACCTGCCATCTCTGAGCATAAGGATTTTAAATATGGCTTGGAAGAATTTAAGGATGCCTATAAAATGGGGCTTGGCCGTGTCAGTTTAGCTTTAGAAAGGAGACTGTGCTATAAAATACTCACCCATAATTGGACACAAGTGACAGCTTTACTTAACTAGTGTTCACAAATGAAGGAGCAATGAAAATGTTCTGCCTTTCTCACCCCAGAAGAATGACCACGGCAGATGTTAATACCAGTGAGAATGGCTTTATTGTAGCTACAGGTGAGACAAATGGAGGATTTATGAGTCTGGGGATTGAGGGAAGGGGAGGAAGGGTGAAAGTCCAATGTTGTTCCCCAGAAATGCAATGTCCATTCCCAAACACATTGCATAGCACACAGAGTGCACTAAAGCAGAGGCTATTCTGTGTCCATGAATTCATGAGCATGCCTGATGTTTTTGTTTGTTTTTAAGTATACCCAGACACACAAACTGAACATGATTCTGCTGTTTATTTCCTTATGTTCTACCCTGTGTCCATTTAAGCTGATGGCACATCTCTAACTTAATTGATAATACGATGTAATCAATGGCTCAAAGTCTGGGAACTCAGTGACCCGTGGAAGTGTAAACAAGAGACAACGTTGTTTCTCTGATGAAAGTCCTGAGACCAGGCTTGGCCCAGCATCTGCTGGATCCTTTCTGTTCATTTTAATGAGCTTACAAATGGTCCCTAACATAATGTGCATTCAATAGAAATCAGCATTGGTTTTTCAGGCACTGATCCAGTAAAGCCCTTAATTATGTGCTTAAGATTATGGTATGGGAATAGTCCCACAGAAGCCACTGCAACCACAGAAATGTTTTAAGCTCAGCAAGTAAGAAAATGTTTTGTTCTTGGAGTATCATCACATTTTTTTCCAGTCAGTGGCCTCTGCCAAGAAAACTAACAAATACAGTTTCTAGAAATCCAGCAACATGAGATGCCATAGATGCAGTGATATTCAGAATTTTACCCTTTTTTTTAGCTGCTTTATATTCCTTTATGCCCAGACATAGCAAAGCACTTAACTGCAGTTGTGACATGAATAGGAGTACTTGCATCTTGAAACTCAAAGCTCCCTCCCCTTTTAGATTCAGAGTATGCTCACACGTGGTGCTGCTGTCTGTTGTCAGTCCCAATTCCAGGTAGGATGATGTTTTTAAATTTATAAAAGGTAAAGCTGCAGTATGAGTAGGAAAATATTCTCCCCTGTATTTAAAGTAAGTTCTGGTGATTTACCCCAAACTCTTTAACCAGGTGCTTTTTTAGAAGAGCTGCTTGACTGCAGTTTGAGCTTTTGTGCCATGTGGAGCACATATTGTTTAACTGCTTCACTTCAGCTCATCCCACCTCACTAGAGGGGACCGCATTTCTGCATCCCCTTGTTTTCATGAAACCTCTTGATATTCACCAGGATTTTTTCAGGTAATGGTGCTTACAGCAAACACAGCCTGTGGTGTTTCCAAAAGTTTCCTGCTGTCAAGAAGCATGAGGGCCAAATTGAAAATATTGGTTTGGGAGAATGTAATCTTTTCAGCACAGGCTCTGGTCAGCTTGGCTGTGTGCAGTGCCAGTGCCCAATAGTAATGATGTCCAGGCACAGGGCCAAATGCTAAAACTGCCCCCAGAGTGAATATACTCACACTCTGTGAGAGAAGCACTAAAGTATTCTTGTTTTCTGGCCAGCAACACCACTTCCCCGGAGGAAAACTTTTGCCAGGAGTATGAATAAGCTGCAGTGAGGCTATGCCTTATGGCAACTGCTGCATCAGGGACTGCTAAGTAACTCATAAATAAGCAGTCCCTGCTGCCCCCCAATTCCAGTATCCAGCTTCAGAAGGTACTTATGTAGGTCCAAGTATAAAGGCTTGCACAGTGGCCTCAGTGGGCTCTGAGAAGTGCCAAAGCAGAGGTGGCTACTTTCCATCTCCTGCTCCTTCAACTGGCCATAATTTTTCTGGCAAGCACAAATATGCAGAGCCTAGAAGGATTTGGCTTCTATTCTTCAGCTCATATTCATCATGTGGGTTGCTCCAGTGAAGTTATGAAGCCAGGAGCTCCTGTTATGGTAGGATAAAGACTCCACCACAGCTGAAATCTTTATTAGCAAATTAATTATGAATAAACACTGGAAAAATAGGCACACTTTAATCAACGCAGCAGCTATCTTGTTCTGGTCACACAAGTGTATTTATACCCACAACAGAACTATGTTAAAATGTAGAAGTTTTTTACATTAGTGGTCATTTTCAGTTTTCTTGAGAACCACTTCAGTTCCACTCACATAAACATGCCAAAACTTCTGCTGATATAAATCAGGGTGATCCCTTGAAGTCTGGTGAGCATCTGCCCCAGAATGGCAAATAATAGCCTCTAGAGCCCCACTAATCATTGAGGATGATAGAAGTTACTGATTCAACATGTACAACTTTTTAACACCACACAGACAAAATCATTTCAGGCAGGAATTCCTAGACTAGGGATAACCATATTCCATAAGGAGGTAGTAGAGGTTAACTGCATTCTTCTTGCAGCAAAGCAGCCTGTTTTGGTTTAAAGATTTAAAACCTGCTTACAAGGATGCAGCAGTTCAAAGTTTTGTGCAGACAGGTAGTAACAGATATAATAAAGAATATGAGCATTTAGGCATCTCTAATGTTCTATACTGTGCCCGTGTATGAGATAATCCCCAGGTCCAGCTGCTGACATGCAATGATCCAGCTGCTGCTTCTTTGCAGCAGAATTGAGAACTCTGACTCCAAATAAGCCAATAAAGTGATGCTCTGGAAGGCAATACTTGTACTCCTTCAGCTACATTTTTCTTGCCTTTCACAACATTTCCTAATTTAATGCACAGATACCTTATTTTGGAAAAAGATAGAAATATCATCAGCTGGTGTGTTTATCTAAGAAAAATCTGTATATTTTAGACAAGGATAATCAACCTCTTCTGTATACAAAGACAATCTGAGCACCATTAAACAGAAAAACACTGTCATAGTTTAAATTTCTTTATGTTCTTCTCTCCCATCAGTATAAGAATATACTTTTGTCATATAGCTACTTATCTTTGGTTGAATACAAGAGTGAGCACACAGAAGCAGTTCTTTGTTCTGGTATTTCCAGTCAGCTTCATACCTCAAATTATTAAAAACCTCTGGGAAGTCTTTCTCATGAAGTGTGATTCACAAATTGTATGAGTTAGTCTTCAAAGATTTTATTAAAATAAAAATGGAAGTCTATGACCCTTACTAGTGGTTTGTCTTATATAAATGTATTTCTCTGCTTGACTTTCACAAAATACATTAGCACAGAATAAATGACATTGGAGCAGGACAGGAAATATTTCAAAAGGAACTAATTTTCACATGCTGCAAAACTAGTTTGGGGACCATCTTGAAAGATCCTCCATGCCTCCACTTTTCTTTATGCAGCTTTATTCATTGTCTTAAAATTAATTTGCCAGAGCAAGAAAACTTGTTCTTAGGAAGGAGATAAAATTTATTTTGAAAGTCCTGGTGGTACTAGTGGTCCATGTTGCTGCTGGTGAATATGTTGTGGACAAATCTCCAGGGTTCTGTCAGTCCTAGGAAGAAAACAGCCAAGGACCATCCTGTAGTGCCACATGTTATTGAGTTGATGCAGCTCAAGTCCATCCCCACACACTCCCCCAGGCCCAGGCAGAACTGCCAGCATCCACCCTGTCTGTGGTACCTGTTCTCCCCCAGCCCAAAACCTGGAATGTTTTAGAGAGTGACATTTGGCTCAACCCAAAGCTCTGCAGGGGAGCAGGCTGCTGACTAAAGGTCTGTGCATGGTCAGGAAATGGTCCTTAGGCCACGTTCCTGGTCTGGATCTTCATATCAGTGTAGACACAACTAGCAGAAACACAGATCAAAGGGAAAGTCCTCCCCAGAACACTCACAGACCCTGATTTGAACTTCAGCCAGGTGCAGTTTCAGATTTACCCACCCTGTTGGAGGGAACCTGAAAAGAAGAGGTGGGAATAATTGCTGGCAGGTGTCTGTACAGATTAAGTAGGATACTTTCAGCTGTAAAGGCATATCCTAACCTGTGTAATAAAAACTCAGTGTGTTGCTATATCTACAGAGCATCCCTCAGCCAGGAAGTTTGGGAAGATGGGAAAGTACTGGAAGCTTGGCTTGCTCTTACAGCCTGCTCTAGGCATCCACTAAGTTTTACTGATGGACAGAGGACTTGGACAAACACCTGATCCAGCCTGGTGCAGAATCCTCCTGCTACTTGAAAGAGTGTAGGCTGAGGCAAGTGTTGTGCCTTCCTTAGAGGAAAGAAGGCTGGTTCCTGGTACAGAACTATTGAGAAATGATAAGGGCTGCTGGAGTGGAGCTGGCTTTCAGAGCAAGCACGTCCATCCAAATAAACACTCCAGGTACTCATCAATATGCCCTTGTCCAGGAGCAAATTGGATTCTGAGCAAGCATCCAAAGATATAGAAGTGTAAATATAGTGATGCTGTCCTTTTGGAAAAGCTGCATATATTTACCAGAGCAAGAGGGGGTGAAGGACTGGGCATTGTGTTATTCTACTCACTTTAAATGTTAGTTTTGATAATTTTTTCTAAATGAGTCTTTATATTTCACTGCTCCCTGTATTTCCCAAAATTATTATTAACAAATGAACAGATCTTTCTTAGTTCTCTCTGAAACAATAATGGCAAAGGCTTTGTTGCATGTGCAAGAACTCCAAATTAGGTGAAATTTGCTTCTGGCAATGGAGTTGTGGCACCATGCAGACACATCTACTAATAACGATACTTCTTTTTCTGTGTGTTGTGCAGCTATGGCAGGATATGTTCCAAACCTCATTTTATTAAATGAACAATACAGACCACCAGTAATTGTTATGTCAGGGGAAAATAAAAGCATAAAATATGCATATGATAGGATGATGTGAACATGCACACAGAGGAGCACACCAATGTGCTTTCCTTCTGCAGGGTTTTGGGAGACTTTCCAAAGTGCCCAGTTTAGAATTAGCAGGGTCAGAGGAGATGTCCCAAAATTTAGAATAATTTGAATTTATCTCTCTGGGGAGAGGTAAATTCTCTTTTCACAGAATAGATAGGTCTTCTCAGAATATTTCCCCAGACAGATTCTCTTCTGCACAACTCCTTGCCAACTGGAACCTTTTGATCTCAACATCCTCAGTGCCAAATTCTTTAATGGTGTAAATGAGTGAAACTCCACCTAAGGCAGTGGAGCAGATCCCATTTGCACCTGCAAAGAACTTGGCTTTGATTCTGTAGCCAAGGAGAGATTAAAACCATTGGTTCTAGTAGATTTGTTAGCCTGTAAAAATGCTCCTCATCTCCGGTTGCAGATAGCTCTGTAATCCAGTCCAAATGTGAGAAGGAAAAGCAGCAGAAAATGCTTTTGAGGGCGTGAATCCTAGAAAGGGAGAGTGATACACTGGAGGCTTTAACAGGATTTTGTGATCTCTGTCTTATGACCAAGGATGCATTACCATCATTTTGATTCTGGTCTCCTCACTTGCCCCCTGTGCAGCTTTTTTCCAGATCTCCTAATGTGAGCCACTTATTCCAGGTTGCTCTTTGAAGAAGGCAGCCATTGATACATCAGAGATTAAATGAGTCACTCATGATGGATTGTGGTTCATGGATTTATATACCACAGAAAATTATGCATTTTACACTACCTTGTAAAATAACCATTTATCTAAGTAAACATATTGACTTCTTTTGGTTTCATATGAAAACTATCCTGGGCTGTGAATCTTAATTTAGCAAGCTCTTGACAGGCAGGAGAAAAGACAGCTAACAATGATGGAGAAGAATCAGTTACTTAAATGTCAATAGAGGGAGGTTAAAAAATGAGCTCAAAGTAACAGATCAATTTGTTCTCCAGTGTCCAGCCAGAGGTACAGACTTGGCAACTTCTACCACAAGAAAATGAAAAGGGAAAAAAAAAAAGGGAAAGGGAAAGGGAAAGGGAAAGGAAAAGGAAAAGGAAAAGGAAAAGGAAAAGGAAAAGGAAAAGGAAAAGGAAAAGGAAAAGGAAAAGGAAAAAGAAAGGAAAAAAGAGAAGAGAAGAGAAGAGAAAAGAGAAGAGAAGAGAAGAGAAGAGAAGAGAAGAGAAGAGAAGAGAAGAGAAGAGAAGAGAAGAGAAGAGAAGAGAAGAGAAGAGAAGAGAAGAGAAGAGAAGAGAAGAGAAGAGAAAAGAAAAAAGAAAAGGAAAAGAAAAGAAAAGAAAAGAAAAGAAAAGAAAAGAAAAGAAAAGAAAAGAAAAGAAAAGAAAAGAAAAGAAAAGAAAAGAAAAGAAAAGAAAAGAAAAAGAAAAGAAAAGAAAAGAAAAGAAAAGAAAAGAAAAGAAAAGAAAAGAAAAGAAAAGAAAAGAAAAGAAAAGAAAAGAAAAGAAAAGAAAAGAAAAGAAAAGAAAAGAAAAGAAAAGAAAAGAAAAGAAAAGAAAAGAAAGGAAAAGAAAAGCTTTAGAGTTTTTGGCAGTTGGTGCAGTTGTATCAGTTTTATGATACAACTGCACCAACTATGATGTCAATTCCAACATGAAAACAGCACATACTGGACAAAGAAATGAGGCCAAATGGTTAGAACAAAGGGAAATGGTTGAGAATCATTTTCCAGAAACTCTACCTCTTATCCTTCCACTTGTATTATAGGAACCAAAGCAAGGTATCTCTTTTCCAAGCACCACAGTTTGCACATCTGTAATAAGGAAATTATTCTTCTGATCCAGATTCTCCCCAGGGCCTTTCCATATGGGTCACAGTAACATTTGAACATCTGACACTGGTAAAATTGGATCAGCAAAAATGTGCACTGATTCTTCTTCTGTGTTGAAAGCATCAGAAGGCATAAGAACTGTGAAAGAATGCAGTTTAAGAATGGAGGTAAAATGGCCTCATCCAGGTCCTTTGGGAAGCTCTGTATTTGTCTGTCTAGTGGAACAGGAATACAGGTCAGCACTTGCTCAGCTTTCAAAATAACAACAAGTTAAATTTTCTAGTGTCTGACCATTTCTGCTTGTTAGCTCAGATTGCATTTAATTGGTGCACCTGTCTGATTTTTGGCCTCTCCAGATCCTTTTCCTGATAAGTATTTACACCCCACTCACTCACAAAAGGGTCCAAGGTGCTGAGTGCATCATTGACTTCAGCCAGCTTTGGATCAGACCTGTAATCACTGCAAGCTTCTGACTTGCTGGCTCCAAGTATTTCAGATTAATCATCTCAGAGACAAAGCAGGATATCACAGCCAAGTATTACCTTATATATTTCTGCTTTCCCAAAGGTTTACTCTCCAAAAAATCCATTGTCCTATATGTAATATAAAATAATTCACCATGGAGCAAAACACTGTATCATGATACAGATCTGGGCAGTGATTGAAATAATAACAGACTGTTTAATTGCTAAATTACAGTAGTGATATTATGAAATAACATATTATATCCGCATTTATAATAAATTAATCCATCATGATTAAAGGTCTCTCAATGAATACCAAATGAATTAATACATGATTGGCCTTTATAAGTATAAGCCTTTAAAATTATGCAGTTTTCTGCAAGCAGCTAGCAGCCCACAGAATAAAGTGGCAATGAGAAAATCTGTCACAGGAAAACTTTTCTACATTTCACGTAGAACACCTTTTCTTTCAGAACATTTTTGCATGGTACTCGTTACCAATTATGACAGATAGCTTTTTAACAGGAGAAAATATGCCCATAATCACACAATGTTTGGGGGAGAGGGGAAAATTACCACAATATGACTAATTTTATGAAAGACATCTGTCATTTTCTACTGTTGTAATACAAGCTGTTTAGTAAGTAAATTTAATTAACCAGATTTCTCATTTTAAAAAAGGGGGGAAAAAGGCTTTTACAGCATGCCAGGAGCATATCCCCTGAATATAGTTTGTTTAATGCACCCAATTAGACTGAATCATCAAATTCTCTGAACCTTAAATATCTCAAATTAATTTTTTCCACATTGTTTTTCTATGTACCATTTTGCAGCCATTTGTACTGTGTAGTGGATGTTGTTTATTGTTGATATTCCTTTTTTAGAATTCCTGCTTAAAGCCAGGGCTTCTTGATGCTTGGTCTTGCACATAAAGAAAGAAATCTCTACCTAAACAGGTCCCATTGAAAAAGAGTGACATACAAAGAGTGAGAAGTGAGAAAGGCAGGGAGAGCAGGTGTATCTGTCCCAGGTCATAAATAATTCAGTGAAACATCTGAGTCTTGGTCTGGTGTCATCTCAAATACTAGACCACACTCTAAAAGGATATAATTGTAAGTCAATGGCAAGCTCCTGCTTAGGGGTGTGAAATTTCCTCTGTTATTCAAATAATTACAGACCTGAAAGGTTGGTCCTTTTTTTTGTAAAGAGAGTTCATTTTTGCAATGTATTGATTGCACATCCTTTAGACAACTTATACCATAAAGAAAGAAATTCTATAAAGGCGGTTTTTTTGGATTTTTTTGTAATATGTGAAAAGGTTGTGTTATAACACTGTTCCCCAGGAAAAGCTGCCAACATTTCTGCAGTTTTCCAATGGCCAGAAAAAAATCAAGCAAACGTGAAAATTCATTTTATTGATGTCAGTGGGAATCTGGGGTAGTTTCACTGACAGCATTTTAAGCTACCTAGGGTCAAAACATGAATAGAAATCTCAAATCAATCTCAGTAAAAACAAATATTCAAATAATACTAAATAAGCTGATTGCAACTTAATATAATGTGTTTTCCATTTGCTTAAACTATTCTTTAAAATACTTAGGTTAGTAGAAGATCACCTTCTAAACTAAACTCTTGGTGATTTTCTGGTTTAGTGCACCTTCTGAATTCTGTTCTTAAATACAGCACCATCCAAAATTTTAATATCTTCTCCTTTTGTGCACAAGGGAAGACTTCATCCCTATTCAGAAAAGAAAATAAATCAATGAAAAAACTACCCATTGCCTGAGAGTGTGTTGAACTGTACAAAATTTCACTGAAGAATGAAAACATCTTTTTATCTTTTTTTTTAATTTTATTTTATTTCATTTAGAAAAATTTACATAGGTTATGTATGGTGAGCACAGCATTAATTCTGGCAAGTTCTTGTTACCCTAACAGATTTAGGAAGTTAATTGTACATAATATATGTTTGGTATTTAGAGAGCATCATTCACTTAGTAGCAGGAATAGAGCTACTAAATGTGGGGAATAAGTCAGCCCAGCAGATAATGGATTGCTTACTGGGCTGGAATAATCATGCAGAGAACTGGATAGGGAAAACTGAAGGACTTTGGTTATCCTCATGTACATGCACACATTGTAAATCTGCCAGAGTATCTTCAAGCTTAAACACTGCATTCAGTCCTTTAGACCAGGGTTTTCCTCCAACTTGAAGGATGAGTTGATAACTCCAGTAAATGCCCCCTCTCTCCCGCACAGGGCTTTTGAAAGAGTTCAGGTGGAGAAGGGTCATAAGCTGGTAAAAAAGGACCAAGCTGAGAGGTGAAATGTGAATTTAAACATCTCCTTTTCTTTTCTTTTCTTTTCTTTTCTTTTCTTTTCTTTTCTTTTCTTTTCTTTTCTTTTCTTTTCTTTTCTTTTCTTTTCTTTTCTTTTCTTTTCTTTTCTTTTCTTTTCTTTTCTTTTCTTTTCTTTTCTTTTCTTTTCTTTTCTTTCCTTTCCTTTCCTTTCCTTTCCTTTTCTTTTCTGTGGGGTTTTCCGGGCTGGTTTTTTGGGGGGGTTAGTTAGTTAGTTAGTTTGTTTGTTTGTTTGTTTGTTTGTTTGTCACAGACTTACTCTGCCCCATTTATCAAGGCTGAATTCAAGGAACATGAAGTGCCCATGTTCCTCAAGGTAGAAAGTTGGTTTTAGTGATGCCCCATGTAGAGCCTGGTTATAACAACCAGGTGAAAATATAAATCCAAAGATCTGTTTATAACCCAGGTCACTTGAATATGGCTTTTAGATTCTCTTTGCTTTAATTGCCTTTATAAATGTCTCAGACTGATTAGAGAAACACAGCTTAGTATTAGGGGACATATGGACATCTATATTCATATCTGTGCCATACAGAAAGAAGAAATATATAGTTCAGCATGTGAAGAAGCATGCAGACATGAAACAAACCCACCCCTGAGGGGTCAGCAGCAGGAAAGGTGTTAGAAGCTCGAGGGAATTTTATCTGAGCACAGACAACACGATCAAGCTCTGAGACAGAGCAGCTTTTAACTGAGCACAGGCAATCCTGCAATTAATGGAGACATATCTGCTCCGTATTACAGTACAGCCAACCTGCATCCTTGGCTTATTAATTTCTCCCAGTAGTACAAGTAGGTTGACGTCTTCTAAATTAAAAACAGTTCCGCCTTAGGAAGAATTGCCAAAGAATTTGTACATTAGAAGTCTCAGGAGATGAAACTCTTGCATGCCGCCTTCACTGGGGAAGAGTACAAGCTTATCCTTCAGGAAGTGTCATCTGCCAGTTATGACAGCTACACATTTGTATTCATTTATGAATTCACCATTTACAACTGTGGCTATTTAACACAACAATTCCCTGGAAAATCTTTGGACTCTGTGTTTGCATAATAAGAAAAAACTTTCAAGAACAGCTCATCTCCTTCCGCCTTTTCTACTATTCCTGTTTTGTACCCAATGAATTTTACACAAGAATAATTTAGGACAGCGTTTGGCAGGGTTGTTCTGCTCTCTGTGCACGTAGGAGGCTTGTGAATCTCTTGCAATCTTGCTACAGGGGACAACATTTCTAACAGGGTGTATTCAGGAGAGTTGATTTTGTTATTCTGTGGAGTGAAAGTGTAGTCTGTCACCTGGGCAGATACAACTGTTAACTGGAACAGGGCTCCAGGTACTAAAGCTCTGTTTCTGATTCAACTAGAGATGTTCTGAGTGACCCTAAATAAATCACTTCATCTAGCTGGTTCTTTATCTTTGTATAACATCAAAATGCAGCTATGATTTCTTCTTCCAGGCACGCTGTGGGAATGCAGTGATGAGGTGTTTAGAGAAATGTGTCTGCTCTCCTCTGTATTTGGGCTATAATTGCAGTGCTGAAGTTCAAGCACAGGAGAGTCCACCTGGGCTGTCAGGTCTTCCTCTTATGGGAACTTTCCCTTTGACAGCTGAGGTGGTGGTGACCATCTGTGACATTACCTCGTGGACTCCTTTAGAGCAAGAGATCGAGAATGAAAGAACAGTGAATCTATCCCTCTCAAGACAAAAAGGAGAAAATTAAGTACAAAACTTACCAGTGAGAAAGAAGCAAAAATTAAACTTATTAATTTTGTACCATTTCGATTGATGTCCACACTGTATTTAAATATCTGTACTCTCAGGAGTTGATCCTGATACTTTCATTAGTGTAATTTTTTTTTCTTTTCTTGGTCTCTTTGTTCATTAGTAGTGGTGAGGCATTGCCAAAGGAGAAGAGGATATCAGTTGGGAGGGGTGTAGGTATTATTTAGGTAGGGTATTGACTTCTGGGAAGTGCAGGGGAGCAAATGAAAGAGATCTGTTGGTGGACTTGTGTCTCAGAGAAGGTGAAGCAACATGCTGCTTAGTGTGTACAAAATAATGGGAGATTTATGAGGAGGGGAGCAGCTTATAAGAATAGACCACATTAATCTTCTGCTTCAAAGTCTTCTCATTAATCTCCAAATAACAAACTGAAATGGTCAAAAAGTATACTATTCCTTTAGGCGGGTTTTGCCATGATTTTACAAAGTCCTTAAAGAGATTCCCAGCAGAGAGATTCTCCTGTTCTGTTTCTCTCATCTTCCCATATTGTCCTACAGTGGATGCAGAAAATTCCTATCCAAGATGTAGGTTTGCAAAAACATGTCTCATCACCATGATTTCTTTTCAATTCAAGCTCTAAGTCCATTCCTCATGACTCCCACCTTCCTTTCCTCTTTCCCTTCTCCATTGCTAATGAGATAGAAGAGTACCTTGTGACTGCTATCTGCTGATTTGCCTGAGCCTGAGCTCTGTGAGTAGATAAATTTGCAATCAGAACATTCAAATTCAGCCAGATACCTGAATAAACATGAACAGCAAAAATGAAAACAAAACTACAAACAAGCAGCAACAAAAACCTGACAAGATAAGATTTTCCTTTAAAAACAATATGAAGCAAAATTCATCAAAAAGCTGAATTTCATCTGAATCCACTGGGAACTGTCTGCTACATGTAAGGGTTGCAGAAGCGATGCATGGCTGCTGAAACCATCCAGATGACTTGGCAGTATCTCAGTGAAATAGGTTGGGCTAATCACTCACCATTGAATTCTATTGTGTGCCTGAATTTCTTGGCTTTGGTGCAGCGCAAGTGCTCTTTATGATTTTCAGTAATCTTTAAAAACATCTTCCAGAGAGTGGAGGCTCTGACCAGATAGGGATCACAGACTCCATGGAGTCATTTTTCTTCACAGAGTAGTAGAAGTAGCACTGTCACAACAGCAAAATTGTATTCTATCCAGGGAGTAAATATATTGATTGCTTACTTAGCAGAACTGGCGAACAACGCACGTTACTCCAATTCACCGCAGCTTGCACAGACTTCCAATTTGCTTTTGGATGTAGAACTTGATGTATTAAGCCATGGACTTTGTGGCTGTGACTGCTTTTCTGCTTCTTCTCTCCTCCCTGGGTCCTACCACTAGAGATCAGTTGGGACCCATCTGCTAACAGCCTCCATTGACTCAGAGGGATCAAAGCTTCTGTCATACAAAGTACTTCTGCTGCCCCAGCAATTTTAACCCATTTAGTGCCTGGTAGTATTTTATTCAGATGACTGCCTGGGGAGGGAATATAGGCTTAGCTGAGATCATCTGTAGGAGGTCAGTATTGGACATTTTCCAGTTTATTTTGTAATTATCAATCTTGTTCGTCCTTTGCTTGAGACCAGAGGTTTGTACCCATAGTAGAATCACAGAATCATAGAATATCCTGAGTTGAAAGGGACTCATGAGGATCATCAGTCCAGCTCCTGGCCCCGCACAGGACAAGCCCAAGAATCACACCACGTGCCTGGGAAACTCTGTGCTGTGATCATTAGAAACTTTTTGGTTTCCCAAGATTAAATTAATATGGCAGGACTTTAAGTCTTCAGATCAACTAGAGATCAGTTTAGCAGTGATCACATCCTGTCTAGACACATGGTTACTCAGCTGGTGAGGAGAAAAGATTGAAATTCTCAACCTAAAAGCAGCATCAATGGAGGCTTCTCTATCTGGTGCTTGAGCAAGGAGCTTCCAGATTTGAATTCAAGAGAAAACCTTAATATAAACAGTCTTTACACCAAGGTATTGACCAGCTCCTTTGGTGAACCCTTCTGCTAATATTGCTTTTGGGGCAAATGTAGAATTTTGAATGCTCTGGATACTAGCTACACAGCTCCCCAGCACACACTCATTTTAAAATGCAGTTGAGTGGATCAGCAAGTGAATGTCTGACTAAGCAACAACAAACAATTGATTTTTCATTTGTTTTGTTCTTTGGGAGTTCTGTTCACTCTAACCATTGTTTCCCTCATAAACATAGATGCCTATGATGTAGGATTGTTAATATGTGTCTCCCTTGGGTTTAGCATATGTGGATAGAATCCTAGAACAGTTTGGTTTGGAAGGGATTTCAAATGTCATCTTGTTCCAACCCACCTGCCATGGGCAGGGACAACTGCCACTACACGAGACAGCTCAAAGATAGAGAAATCCCACTTGACTACAGGGAGTGATTCAGGATTTCTGGTAATCTATTGAGTAGGAGATGTTGGGCAGCACATGTACAGCATCCATCCAGCTCTATCCATCCTCCTGTGGCTGACCAGTTCACATCCATGCTACACCAAAGCATGTGCAGACTTCAGCCTGTTCACTTTAAAGTAATTTCAAATGCTTTATTTGCCTAAAGTGTAGGTTGCTCCTGGATGCACCCAGCTTGTGCATCCATGGCTCCTCCTGAAGTCACAGTAACACAGTGTGCTTTTGCCTGCACAGGCTGTACCCATTCAGACCAAATGCTGTGTGAATTTACCATCAGCCCACGACATTGCTGGAAGTTTCTCAGCAGTTTGAGTTTGCATTTCCAAGGAAGACTTTTTTTATTGATTTCAACAGAAATGATAACTGTAAATATCTCTTTTGGGTAAAAAGCAGATCACCCCAACATAAAAACGTGGCTGGTTACTATGGTAGTCTACTAGATTGTGGGAAATATGTGGGATTCCCTGCTGGAAATGAGGTCATGTTTCCTCAGGCAAGAAAACCTTGGACTGGTCATAGCTTCATCCTGGGGTCAATGATTTTAATCCCCCACATTTTCTGAAATGGGCAAGCTCTTTGCTATCCAGCTACTTGACTGATTGCAAATATTTGTGTCAACTCAAATATGAAAACTTTACTGCTGAGCCAAATCCTGCAAGAAGTTTGTATTTTTGTCTTGTAGGCAGAGATAACTTTTATCTTGGTCTTCTCAGAATACAAAGTTCATATTATTACAGTGCTTGTCCTTCAGGCCACCAATAACTCCTGAGTCCATGAAAGACTTCAGCCCAGTTTGACAGCCACTCTCTATTTTACACCAGCAATTGGTTTTGCACACACAAAAGGCAGGACTAACCACAGTGTCTCTTCCCTGCCAAGATTTCACGGTGAGGACCAGCCCATCCATTAGCCCATCCATTAGCCCAGGGCACACCATGGACGGAAAATCTGCAGGAAGTTTGGCTTCATAAATCCTGCAGGTCGTTGTGAGGCGGGAGGGAGATGTGGAGGGGGTGAGGAAGGATTAAATATTCTGCTTTCGGAGAACCCCTCGAAATGGCATGTAGAGCAAATCCTCTGCTCTGCAGAGCTTCCTGGGAAATGACTGTCCCGGCGTTTATCGCGGCTTATCTGTGGCGCCGTGTCCTTTCAGCGCGCGCACTCCGCTGCCCAATCAGCCCACCAAGCTGTGCCTTATCTCAGCCCTAATCCCTCTCCTCCTCACTCTGGAAGAGCAGATAAATGGGAGGCAGGTGTGTTGCATCCAGCATGTTAACTGAGAGAGTGCTCCCCAAATCTGCTTCTTCGGCTCTGCCTTTTATCTTGTCTTTAACACCAAGCAGCCGCTGCTGATAACAAGCAGATTAAAAACACTATCAGATTAACATTTTTATGTAATAAATGGTCAAGAACCTCACATTAAAAGAGTATCTTTCCTGGCATTAAGCATCCTTCACTCACCCAGGAAGCCTTTATCAGCTTGAACCTGCTCTGCTCGTTGCATAATAAATCTCCGAACCCTGATTTCATCGTGAGGAAATTCTTCATGAGGACAGCAGGGAACTAAATGAATGACTGTGTTTGAAAGGGAAATCAAGCAAAAAGATTAAAGTGCTGGTCTTCTTTAGTTTAAAAGTAACTTTGTGCTAAATCTTTTATCTGAGGGATTGCTTAGTTTGGATGTCCCACAGTGTGGCACAGATTTTTGCTTTCTCCAGGGCAGTTCAAATTTATCTCAGGTCATATTTGCATCAGATAAAATAATTTTCTTAATGAAAAGTTTCTTAATTTTTCTTCAAAAACACATCTCTGATACACTCTTCCTTTGCAAAATGTTAATATTACTATCAGCACTTTTTCTGCGTGTGTTTATCTCACACATTTATGTTGGATAATTTCTGGTGTCTTTTGTTTAGGAACAAAGTATTTCTCAGGCCAAACACTGGACTTCAAAAAACTGGAAAATCTGAAAAAAACTACTCTGATAAACATGGCTACGGTAAATGTTCCACAGAAAATCCTGTGGAAAATGAGCAAAGGTCATTCCAAACCCTGTCAAATGGAAACACACTTGCAATTTCACTTGGCCAGCAGCAGCCTTACCAAGAAAATGTATTAAGAACACGAATCTATTTTTTTCAGGGTAAACCCTGAAAGATGGTCACAGCATTTGCCACTAACTCACATTATTCTGGCTGTAAGAGAAGCAAGACTGGGAAGGAAAGAGGCATAAGAGAAAAGTACTCCTTTTATCTTTCACACTCCCAAATAATGAGGGCAAAGAAGGACTGACATTTGCACCACAAGTGATGCACCTCTGATAGACAAATAAGCTTCTGAAGATCTGGGATCCCTAGATAAGCATTAAAGCCACTCAATGAATAAAAATAATATATTTTTAAAGATTTTTCAGTCTATAATAGCCTGAAAAAACGCAAAATTTTCTTACAGGGAAACACTGCAGGTTTTCTCATGTAGTACATCCACGTAAAAATATGATATTTTCAGCAAGAACTGTCCCAAAAAGAGTTCTATATTCATTCAGTGCTCCATTGCTTTTCAAGATCTTTTTTGAAGATAATCTACATCTTACTTTAGTCAACTGGCTGGCAAGTTGCTTGAGTAATGCTGCCTTCAATCCTAAGATTTTTATTTATTTTAATATAGTACCTGAAGGAATCTGAATCACACTTTCTCTTTAGAATACTGGACAGCTTCTACCCTTTATTGTACAGCTGTACAACACTCAGATTCAATCATTAGCAATTTTCCCATACAGTCTTCCTAAAGTCTTACAGTCTTCTTAAAATTGTTTGTAAACTCTAGCTGATTGCCATTAAATATATATATATATAATTTTTTTTTTTTAAACTCAGATGTTCAGAGACACTTTTTGGAGAAGAATATTCATTACTGAACCATTGAACAGAATCACAGAATGGTTTGGGTTTGGGTATGGTAGAAGGTGTCCCTGCCCATGGCAGGGGAGTTGGAACTCAATGATCTCTAGGGTCCTTTCTAACCCAAATTATTCTATGATTCTATGACAAATATAGAAATTAGAATACTGACCATCTGCATGTCCATATAAAATGTATAGGGAACCAAGCAAAAAGTTGGTTTGGTATTTTTAACAAAGTATACACTGCTTTCAGTTATTGGTGAGTAAATCCTACAACAATGCTCTAAGGGTTGGTTTTGCAGCCCACATTCACACTGATTAAAACTTCTCAGAGAAACTGCAGTGAAACATATTTCCAGCTGAATAACATCATTTTGGGGAAGCAAGAAATTCCTAGGTAATAATTGGTAACACCTGCTAGAAGCCCATTTTTCAGTAAAGCGACACTGTCAGACCCACTTGAAGGTATTTTAACCCCTATCATTTCAGAATGAGATTGAAAGGAGCCAGGCTTTTGTGTTCAGAGCACCTTTCATCCACCCAGATGCTGCAGGATCATGCAAACGTCAGTGATTGCACGAACAATGCAACGATTCAGAGCAGCCAACAGCAAAGTTCAGCAACAGCCAAGGCCAAACAAAGAGGCCGTGCACAGAAAATCCAAACAAAAGGGCGTGAGGCACTAATGATTCCACAGAGGAGGCACTTTTATGTTTAGTGTGAAAGGATATTGGGGAAGGAATAGAAAGGTTAGGCATGGAGATTCCAGCAAGTAGGAGCGCAAGGAGCTACATGGCCAGGCAGAAAAGTGATGATTGGACAGGAAGGCCAAACAATGGAAGTGCTCTCAGCAGCAGATGCCAATTTCCAATAAATTCAAGCATCACATAGGGTTTTAGCCACATGACTCCTATTGACTTTAATAGGAGTCATGCAGCTAAAAACCCTCGTTGCTTGGAAAGTTGCTTATTAAAAAGTGAATACAAAAAATTAATTTGAGACAGGCGGGTTATTCTGAAAGATCTGGCTTGGAAATACAGTGAGTTATGCCAGCAGAGAATTTGGCCTGATAGTTGCAGCATTACCCTGGACACCTTTTTTCACTTGGTATTGTACATGTGGCTTTTCCAGTATTAGTTACTGGATAAAGAGGAATGTGCACTCAGTTGACACTTTGGTTGACTGCCAAATAGAACTTAATAGAGTTAATAGACACTAATCCTGATTTAGAATTTTTCAAGGTTTACTCCATAAATTACTCTGGCCACAGTGTGTTTAATACTGCTTTTAAAGAGGAAAAGTGTAATACAGACAGCTGAGCACACCCAGGCTTACACTATTCCCTGAAAATAACATTTCTGAATTCTGTTAAAGACATTGTTATGTAAAGTGATGTTCTGTATTTTTGAGCTGTTGTAACAGCAGCTGTCATTCACCAACAAGGTCTGTCCCAAAGTAAAGATAGCCTAAAAACAAACTTGCAGGGTTTTCTATCTCTGTTTCCATTCCCACTTTCCTTACCTAGCCAGACAGAAGAAAATGAAAGATTTGAGCTCAGAATCATTCAAATGTTTTCAAATGGGATATTAGATGAAAATAAGCATAAACACAATTAGAGGGACAGCAACTCATTAGAGATCCAATAAAGAATCTTTACATTTTTATCAGGCTATTCTCAAAGTTCCTGATTTGAAAGATCCTCGAGAGGCAAATTAGCTCAGTTCATTCTTTAGCATTTTATATCATATATGCATCTATCATTTCCAAAGTTTGTTGCTGATAAGCTGAGAAGAAGAGAATACCCAGGCTCAGACATCTTTTATTTCATGGGCTGGACTCTCTCTGGATGAACAAAAATTCCCAAAATTTCTACCTAGGCCCTTTTGACCACAAGCAACTCTGCACAGATACACCAGTCCAATGCAATGTCAAATCTGTTTAACATGCAGATTTCTTACCTGAACTATGATAAGGAGCCTAATAATTTTATTGGGGAGGATCTTATCCATCAGGTGTAAAAAACAACTGGAATAATGAGTATCCTCCCACTTATATGTCCATGTCATGGCAGCAACAGCAGTTTTTTACAATATGGGACTTCTGCAAAATGTTGCCCCATAAAAACACAAATCAGGTTCAACATAAGAATACTGAATTCTAACATCTCTGGCTCACCCATGCCTTGTTCAATTTGCATGCAACCTAAAATATAGCAAGTTTCTCTATTAAAAAAAGTGTTAAAATTTTCCTCTCTTTGAATGTTTTCAAACGTTCTTACCTCCTCAGCAGTAACAATAATGGTAGAGGCAAATTTAACACCTTAGAAGCTTCAGCACTTAAATCAGCTTACAGTTAGGAGATAGAAAAGGAGTGTTTCAGAAAGGGGTAGCTCATAATTTCTTTAATAAGTATCAGTTTCTTTAATATTTTAAGGAAGATCTAGGATTATACTGGATAAGGAAATAACCTGAGAGTGAAAACAGGAGGACAATTCTTATGATTCCCTTGCTTGATCATAACAATTAATTCAGCTGAATGGTAAAAGAATTAAAGGACATGTATACACCAGAGAGTGTGTAATGCAGACCCATATTTATAGATGAAACTGATACTAAAAATCTGAGGCAGGCACCTTCAAAAGGAAGCCATGTGAAGAGCACAGAAATGAGCCCTGCTGATATTATCATGTCCAAGAAATGGATGATGCATCCTTTTACTGTACTGACATTTATACTGGCATAAACAGCATGGGATGTAGAAAGTCTGTGAGATAACACTGAATCCTGAAAAAATGTCTTCACTCACCCATGGCACCTATCCCTATCTCTCTGTTTCCATGTTTTTTTGGTTAGTACATTGGCTCCTGTAAATATTACCAGTTTTCCCCCTCTCCCCAGGATTTTGGATGACTAACTTCCCCCTCTGAGTAGGAGCACTAGCTTCTGAACATGCAAATGCTAAGCATGACAACTACCTCCTTTCAAATACCAGCACAAGGGTTGCCAATATGCAAAAGCAGTTTCTCATCTGGATTTCTGGCCAGCTTGAGGACAGAAGGAATGACCTGTGATAGCTCTGCCCAGACATCAGCCTTTCCCACCACCCACTCTCATGAGCATAAGACATTGGAGTTCTCCACAGAAGGTGGTTTTTAAGCTGTTTTCTCTGGTTCTTAACCTTGCAAGTCAGGGAGGAAGCCCCACCAAATTAATATTGCTCACTCCTTTGTTGCAACACAGCAAAGGTGGCCAGGAGAGGAGCGGAGGCAACAGAAGGCAGGAGGCAAGAGGGAGGAAGTGCAGTCAGAGATTTTCTGAAACTTTTCCATGCTGGATTCTCTCAGGATGGCTGCAGTAGTTCAGTCTCATGTAATGCAGCTCATTAGTTCCCAAACAAATGTAAAAACCTGCTGCATTTCATCATTAAATACAGGCTCCAGAAAGTGTCTCAGTTAGGGGAGGGAACATGGTGTGTGCTTATTTTTCAATTCACAGCTGTGATGAGAAGCCTGAATTGTTTTGATTCCTTATTTAAGATGGTCTTCCCATGGGATTTCAAGGTCCTCAGCATTAAGACAACTGTGTGATTTAAAAAGAAAAAAAAAAAGTAGGGAAGAAGCAAATATCCTAATAAGCAATCCCGTGGCAGGTAGATGCACAAGAATATTTTCTGCCCTCTGATATCTTTCTTTGTGTCAGTAAAAATGTAATACTTAAAAAGCAGAAATAAAAAGGAAGAAAGAAATCAAACCACACAAAGGGAACAATAGCACCCCAGGGACAACAGGCAAAACATGTCTGAAGTCCTGAAATATGTTAATTGCAAATCAAAGAAGAAAGCACAAACCAATGAAGCAGTGATCCTCTGCAGGTTTCAGCTGACACCTGCATTTAGCTTCTGTATTTTTTTCCACCTTAATGAACATATGGAGACTGCTCTATAAAGGGAGCAACATGTCATACACTCTGTAAGGAGTTTTGCACAGTTGCTGAAATGAAACAGAATAAGTGGTGCTATAAACACCTTTCATTAATCACCCAAACACTGCTATGACACTTAAGTTAGCAGTTTGATTATTAAAAGCCCATGTTCGTGGATTTCTTGTTCATGCAAATGTTATCCTATTCCAATAAAGCATTAGGCAAACAATGTGTCGAAAGAAAATTAATCAGTCACCAGTGCCTGGCTTGTTTTTCCATTTCCCTTTTCCTTTTTTTTTCTTTTCTTTTTTCCCCTCATTAATTGAAGGAGAAATATCCTTAAAAACTGAAGGTAAGCTCTGTATATATTTGCCTAAAATGAAGCAATGGACTAGAAATAAGGCAGTCCAGGCTTTCTTGCACAACCATATGGAAAATCTGAGGGAGTCTGAGATAGCCCAGAGCTGTGGGCCTTGAGGCACACTTTGGTATTTCCAGAACTCCAGAAAAGCTGAAAGGTACCACTCAGTGTTGTAATTGACAAAAGAATAGGGAAAATTCAGATCTTTCCAGATGAGAATGAGACAAGTCCATGAATGCTGTCTTGTCTGGGTCAGATGGAATCTCTTACCCTCCTCAATCCTTTACTACCTTCCTTTTTCTCATCTTCTATCCCACAGTCCTTATGCTGCTTGGGGAGTATTTCTAGGTTGTATCCCATTTCCTGGGAAGTGCATAACCTTGTTAAACCTGGAGTTACTCCACATTCCCTGTTGCTGAAGCAGCCCACGTGCCCGAACTGCGCTGAAGCAGGGGATGCCAAGAGTCCAATGAGCTGAGGTTTCCCAGAGCCACAGATGATGTGAGCTTCTCTCACATACTTTGGCAGGAGGCCAGGCTCGTTTCTGATGGAAACCTGCATTAGTATAATTTCAAGGAAAAGAAAGAAAAGGAGATTTTTTTTTTTTCAGAATGCCATATTTAAGAAGAACTGGCATTTTTCCACCAGAGCCTGCTTTTCCTAGAAATTCGTAGCTGTAAAGAACTACTTGAAAAACTGGATGAAACAAAATGTCAGGACACAATTAGCAGTCTATCTGTCTAATAGAAATCTCCATTTAATGAGGTAGCAAAAAAAAAAAGACCCAGAAACTATTAAAACCAGAAAAACCATTAAATTATGTATTAAATTATTAATTAGTTTATTCAAAATGAGACATATAATAAACAGATTACAGAATATACATAAAATATACTTTTAAAACTTCTTATCACATTTGTGTCTATTTGGGTTCCTCAGGAAAATCTGGATGAGCCCAGAGTTCTTAAAATTACTGCAGTCATCTCTAAATTATTCTTGGTTTTCCTGCGCCTGTTATTTTTTTTTTATTTTTATGTATTTTAAACAACAAAGATATCCCAGTTTGCAGTGTTATCTAGGCAGCTGAAAGAGGTGATGGCAATAGTTCAAAACTAGATTGCTGCCTCTTGAGGTTTCCCTAAAGAAAATGGAATCTTCAGTGTGGCAGTAATGGGAAAGGGAAATATCTGATTTCAGCAGATCTGTGTAGTTACCAAGGAGTTGTACTTTTTCTTTCTTAACAATTGTCAAAAGGGAAAAGATTGCTCTGGATTAGCACCTTGAAGCATTTTTAATGGACACATCACTGTAAGAGCTGATTGTGTGCAGCAGGATGGGATTTGTCTTAGAAGCCAAGGTAGGTCATGTCCATGAGTTTGACTGCTGCATGTAAGAAGATGGGGAATATTCTAGAAAATCTAGAATATCTGACCATCTTATTACACAACAGAGGATCTATACACTTACTCTTGGATAAGGTCTCAATGCTCTTTGCTCATACAAAATATGAATGCACAGTTTCACAGGCAATCTATGTGCTCTCCCTTGTTTCTAAAGCTCAGAACTTGTTTGGGTTTTGCTGGGCTTTGCTGGTTTTTTTGGGTTTTTTGTTTATTGGGTTTTTGGTTTTTTGTTGTTGTTGTTGGGGTTCTTTGGCTGGCTTTTTTTTAATTACAGATGTGTTTGGGTATGTGTCATATCCAAGGAGCCCACCATTGTAGAATCCAGTTTCACAATACATCCCCTGGGGTATCACACTGGCGACTTCCTCACCTCCCTGCACAGCTCAGGGGCAAACCAGTCCTTCTGGGGCAGCCTGGAGAGGACATCCTGGAGATGACTGCCTGGAAAGCCTCATTTATGTATCACTGCCCCAATAAATTGAGTCTGAGACAAAGATTTTGATGGCAAGGAGCAGCAAGGTCTTCCTCAGTGTCAGTGAAAGCCAGGGAAGACAAAGGATTTTTCCTTGCCCCCAGTCTTTTGCCTTTCAGATCATACTGTAATTGTATTTCTGTGCTTAGCTCTGCTGGTTTAAGCATCTAGGGGCAGCTAAGTTAGCACACATGAGGGACCTTTTGCTACTTTTGTTTTGTGAACCCTACAGCAGTCAAGCAACTTTGACTTTCAGAAATGTTTCTCACTTTAATTCCAGGTCAAATAATGTATAGACTGAAGTGCTCAGTGTGTCACCTTTTCAGACCTAAATTAGTAATGAATGGGTCTTGTGGACTTTTTTGAGGCTGTTCACCTAAATGTACATAAGATCACACACAGAGTCTTAGGAAAAGCCAGACACAGCACATTCAAATCTGTGACTGATGGTACAAGACTATCTTTCTTTACCTTAGGGACTGAGAGGTCTTTTGGCCATAATCTATGTAATTCAGTCTGAAAGTTCAGGATTCTAAGAGAATACTTCCATGAGAATTTTACCAATATTCCATATTCCCAATAGCAACACCAAAACACATACATTTGAGAAAATATATGCCTCTAAATTCAGTGCTTAAAAATGCTTCTATCCACCTATATAATTTGTCTTTAATTTATAGGGAAAAAATAGAAATGCAAACAGAGTCAGGAATGATTTATGCCACCTAGCCTGCTTGCAACAACATAGGAAAAAATGGTATGACATTCAGCAGATGCTGCTTGGGTGTCTATTTTTCTGTGTTAATATGGTTACCTTGTATTTACAAATTACTTACTTTGGAGATGTGATGCTTAGGGTTTAGTGGTGACTTGGAGGCGTTGGGTTAATGGCTGGACTTGATGATCTTAAAGGTCTTTTTCAATCTAAATGATTCTGTGGTTTTCTGATTCCATAACTCCCACACAATTCCTGGTAACACTCTCATTAACACCATCCAAACAAGGAGAATAATATAAGCTTCTCCTGCCCATCCTCTGTCTTTAGGAAAACCCTGAGATATACTGGCACCCATTTAAAATCAACCCTAAAGCCATCCATTCCTAATGATTCAAAATTGACAGATTTATTCATATACTCCACCAGACAGACTTAGCCCCCGAGGGCCTTGGAACATTTTCTTCATAGATCTTCAGGGAATTTATGCAAATGCTGAGTTCTCTACTTAAGAGAGTTTCAGGAGTGCAATAACAAGGATGGCATAGCTCAGGAACTGTGATGCACAGGGAGGTTTCATTACACCTGCCAATATTAAAACTGGATCTTGCCAGTATAATGAGCACCCATTTTTATGGCAGCAAATTTGCACTGGAGACATTTTGGGGTCAGGTTATGTCAGTGTTCTCTTCAGAATCACTTCTGAAGGCAGGAGAGCTTGGTTTGCTGTTGACACCAGAGCTGGACACATCGTGCTTTGAAAACACTGTATTCACTATAGCATTTTACCCTGACTTTTTTTCAAAATAGTTCATGTTGATGTCTTGTGTGTTTCTTACTCCAAATTTGTCTGATTAAAATCAGAATTTTGGGAACAATTAAAGGGGCCCAAGATCAATCTACTGATGGCAGCAAATTTGTACTCCAGTTTACTCCAGTTTCTTTCTTTACTTATGAACTGAATGCTCCTCTAAAAGCAATGTTTTGAGAAGATTTCCCTAAAAAAACTTGGTTGAAAAATGAAACTGAAGGAGGTGTATTTCTGTTGCTATAGGTACAGGTTGCCAATTAACAGAGGTCTTTTCAGAGAAGGATCTAAACATTTTACTACAAACTTCAGGTTACCATGACATCATAAAACTCACTCTTCCCAAATATTCACAAACAAGATTTTTCATAAATATTAATCAGGAAATTTCTTCCTGATCCCCTCTATGTAAGTGGCATACAGAACTAAAGAGAAGGAAGCAATTTTTAAAAATACAATTTAAAAGAAGAAGGAGATGCACTACAAGTAAGCAGTTGAAGATTTGAGAAAGGCTGAGGAAAAGATGACCCAGACCATGTATTTTATATGGATTTGTTTTAATGAAGTGCTCCAGAAATGGCTGCTGACTAAAGCTGACATTCACTGCTGTCTGAGTAGAGATGTGTTATGTTAGAGAAGTGGTAAAAAATGATTATCCCCAAAAATTTTTGATTCATAAAATTCTGGAATAGTTTGCCCATTAAACAGCCTTTGTTCATTTCTAATATTCCAGATAAAAGTTCAAACAAATGTACCTTGTCTTTTCCTTATTAAGAAGGAAGAGCAAAGTTATTGGGGTAAGTGACCCATCCTCAAATCTTCCTGCACTGGAGGCTCAGTTAATCACTTCCATGAAAATCCCAAACTTCTAGCAGATGAGGAAACTGCAATATACAAAATCAGATCCCAGCTTCAAAAGGAAATCTGACACTCTTTTTCCTCAGTTTCAATTGCCCTGAAACCAAAAATGTATGAAAAACTGATTCAAAATATACAAAATTATTTTATTAAATTGGCTTTTTATGCAAAAGCACTTGTTTGGTTTTGTTTCCAGACACATCTTATTGAAAAGTTTGAAATGAAAAGGAAAAATACAAATCAAAAAGAGGGACCTTTCCCCAGATACATTCCTGTGTGAAAAACATTCCTGCCTAAAACCTTGTGTATTATTAAATAGAAGGTATCTGTGATTTTAAGCTCTAATTCCTCCTAAAATTGGAGTTGATGTTTAACTTCTAATTCAACAAGTTTTACTGCTTGAAGACTAAAATGCTTTTCTTCACCACCATTCTGATTCTATGAAGACTTATACTTTTGCTGCCTCTTAACTACAAGAATTATCCTACTGAATCAATGAAATTGGTCGTATGTTTAAAATAATGTCAATATATGTGAATTTGGTGTCTTAAGGAAAAAGGATTATAGCAATATTGTCAGGTATTTATTATCATGTCTTTGTGACAAGACATGGAGAAATGGAGATGAAATATTCTTAGTTTTTTGGGTTTTTTTAACAGTGCTATTGTCTTTTTCTTTAATAGTTATTTTCCTTAGGACTTAGCTCAGCTTTTTTTTCTGTTGCACTCACTCAGGGCAGCTATCATATCATAGCCAGGAAAGATAATTGAATGAAGAATTGATTTTTATTGCCTGTAATAAAAAGCGGTTCTTATTACTTTTACAAATTACTCATAATTACAATTGTCTAGAGAATGCCTTATCATCCTGAGTGGAGTCGAAATAAGCTGGATGCACAATAGTTCTTCCATGTCTGTGATTTAAAACTTGTGTTCTCATTAATGGCAATGTAAATTAGTACTATAGCAAATTAAGTTCGTATCATTTTACTGGACAGATTCTAATACTGCTGGGGAAGCATCTTAAGCAGACATGCAATTTATTTCTGAGTGGCACCATTCCTGCTGGAGCACGTGCACAGAGTCTGAGACATTTCTTTAATTATGAAGTTGTGCAAGTTACACCTCATGAAACATTTTGATTACGCCTTTTAGAGCCCAAGTGTTGGGAACTCTGGAGTGCTATAAGCAGGTATCTGATTTGTCCCATTGCAGACATGCAAAGCTAGTTCCAGCATTCAGATTGCTCTGATTAGCTACAGCAGATATTTATTGAATAGCCTTTGCTGAAGTCTCGTCTTTAAATTTCTCAGAAAAGCAGCAGCAAGTTTGCACCTGGCACATCTGAGTTGTTTTTCTCTTGTTTATCAGGCAGTAAAGCAAATAGAGAACATATCTGGCTTTTTTCCTGTCCCTTTTTTTTAATCTTTAAGTAGAACAGGTAATTCTGGGTCAATTTAATATGCTTGTTCTGTTACAGGACAGAGAGTGAAAAGCTAGAATTAAGCAGAACCTCTCTCACTTCACTAAAGAAAAATGAATTGTTAAAAATCCCCTGGACAGCCAGTCCTCATTAACTTCTATTGCAGAGGTTTTTGACTTGCTTAAATGTGTTATTCAGATAAATCAAGGCACTGATCTCTCTTGAATATAAAAAAAAATGTCTTCCAGGAGGAATGAGAACCAGTTTGGGAATGAGAGGTGGATATTTCCTCTTATAATATGTATGGCTGGGAAATATCTGGCCTTCCCTTGATGTTTTTGAATAGTGTGACCATAAATGTGGATTAATTATCTGAGGAGTGGTTTCATGATAATTTAGATTTGCTAGTTTTTTTCATGTTATACTTTATATTTTATGTGTTTTAACTTACATAAAACTTGCCACCTTTAAGGTAAATCTTTATTCTTGACAGCACCATGCAAACTTGGATTTACGATTATTTTTTACCAATTAACAAGTCCTATTAATTCACTAGAACTTGCCTAAGGTTATAATCAACAATTTAAAGAGCAGTTTATACATAAAACTCAGATACCAGATATCCAGACCATATCCTAACCACACTGTTCAACACAAACATGTATCGTGTGTAGGCATGTGTTGGGCATCTGCAGTTATTCAACACTAAAATTAAATTATCAAAGTCCTTATTAATGTATATGGTACTTCCAATGGTCTGTGCCTCAGGCACTGTTATCAATAAGAACATTTTTTGGTTTTGACGGTAAAAACCCCAGTTCAAAGCATCAGAAATGAGGGGGGAAAAAAGACCAACTCAGAATATTCTGTGAATTTGTGAATATGTGATTTGTAAATCTTTTCTCATGATATCCCACTGGAAATTTCAGGGAAGAAATGCATATGTAGACTTACTCAATAAACTCTTGGAATGTCACTCTACACTCAACAAGAGAAATTTTTACTGCTAATATTAAATGGAAAAGGGGAACTATAACCTTGGAGAGAAGTCCAGTAACTCCTGGGAACCTCAGAGGAAACAAACTGCTCCCTTGCTGGATTCAGCAGAGCATTCTGGACTCTGCAGCTCCTTCCAAGGTTTCCCTCAGTAGCCCCCTGCTCTGCATCCCTGATGCATGGAACATCAGACGAGACAACTCTTTCTTATTCCCCATGGGCACAACCCTCAGTTATTCCCCATGCTCACATGCCACCAGGCTCTCAAGTGACACAAATCATGTCAAAGCCATCACAGACACTTGGGTTTCAGTTTGCACTGCAGTCCAGATTCCCAAGTTGCTTATTTTCCATCATGAGCAGTATCCCAGGTAGGCAAATTGGGAGGAAAATTTCTTCATGGTGGGGTGGTTACACTCAGGTTCTGTCTTCACCTGCCCTGTAGATGGAGCAGCATTATAGAAACTTCTCTTGCTCTGTCAGTCCCAAGAATATTTTCTTTCAGCAGACCCCTTGTGAAGAAACTCTGCACTCACTGTTGCAGCAGCAGCAGGTCATGGGGAAGGACTGAAGTTGGCCCTTGCATGGAGCCATGGACTGGGTTTCTGTCTGAGAAGACCAATGGAAAAACTCTGTGGAAACCTAAACATGACTTTGAGAAGCCAGACTGAGTCTGAGGCTTCTATCAACAGAACATTGCTTAATTCAAAAAGAGAAGGTGAAGAAATATTTACCTTTAGAGAAAGGACTCAGCCAGCTAGGGCTGTGAGATACACTTTTGCTTTTTAAGATGATTTCCAGAAGATGCTTGGATGGCTGATGACCACAAAATGCTTCAGTGTTCACCGACTACTGCCAGCAAGGCAGAGCTGAGTTTCCTACAGAAGTCCTGGGGCCACCTCATGAAGGGATTCTCAACACACCTCTGGCTCATCCCACTTCCAAACAAAGACCTGGTGGCTTCACCCAAGACATAATCCTCCCAGAGCTCTCCAGGCACAGCCAGGCCTCTTCCAAAGCCCAAGAGATGGCTTTGGTGAGTACATTCTGGTCAAGTTAACAAGAATGAGGGGCACATGGATTTTGCCAACGGAGCAGATGTATGTGGCACTCTGGGCATGACAAGTGCAGCAACAGCATGTTCCCTTTTGTCCTAAAACTTCCCATGACCATTTCAGGAACTGATGCCCCCACCCAGCTTGCTTGGGACCATTAACTACATAAAACCTCAGTAGTCCCTGTTTGCATACTGATGTGGTGTATTATCTTCTGCCCTCCTAATCATGCAAATGAATTGCATGGTTGGTTTTTGTTTTGTTTTGTTTTGTTTTTTCTTTTTCTACAGATATATAGAAAGGAGAGGCATTGATACAGGACACTTTCATCATGCAAATTCCAAAAAATTTGACTTGTTCAAGTGGACCAAAAGCAGATGATTTAGCAGAGAAACTTCAAGACAACTAGAGGACTGAAATAAGAGACTGCATCCAAAAGGACTTTGGAAATCAACCTAAAAAGACTGCTGACAACAGCCTGGATTTATCAAAAGTTCTTGGCCTACATCTGTAGGTCCAAAAAAAGCCAGAAAATAAATTTATAAGTGCTGGACAGTCCCAGAGATACTACCAGCAGCCATAGTGGCAGGGGACAAAGTTCCATGAGCCTGCAGGAATTTTGTCCACTGAAATATTTTCCAATATTTTGGAACAGTATGTAAGAGGTGCCTCCAACCACCATAAAAGATGGGAATAGTCATCTCCTCTTCCAATGATTGTGATGTGTGGGGAAAATGCGTACTTCCCTGCAACAAACCATGTGACTGCTGCTTTTTTTCCTCAGTGATGTAATACCTCCCCAATTTTAATAATTCCTTGTTCTTAATATCCTCATATTAGGCCATTCACTAACATTTACTGTTTACTAAAAAAAAATAAATGTGTTTCAGTGTTAAAAGTGTGTCCAGTTCCTTAACTCTTCATGTTTTTCTGGGCCCTTCTGAATTTTCATACCATTTGTACGTCTTTGCTAACTAGAAAACAGATTAGAAGCTGACCTACTCCAGTGAATAAGAGAAATTACTGTTGTTATCTGTTATATGTTCTAGAAATTTACACATATCTCTCTAGATATTTTTCCATCTTACATCATTTTTTTTAATTTTATGTTATGAGGATAACACTTAATCACTGCAAAACTTGAGTAATGAAAGCAGAAAGAGGTTTTAGACTTTCAGGGTTAAATGGTCCTCAGTCTTCCACAAATGAGCTTCCATCTTCTTTTTTCTCTTTGCTTCTGCTCCACTCCTTCACCTTTTTTTCCCCAAACATTACTGACATCCCCTTGGGCTTCCCCTGGCTCCCGTAACTGCCAAAGGACAATTCCTTCCACTGTGTCAGCTCTGATTGTGCTGGTTAATTCATCCATGCTCTGCATCATCCATAGTTAATCTGGAATATGGCAAATTTAGCTCTTTCAGACTTGAATGCTACACTTTTTCAGATTTTATGTAATGTAGGGTAGGTAGCACTATACCCCTCCACAACTTTTAACTTGCACCAGTGATTGCACACACTGGAACTCCACAGAATACAAGAGAATAAGAAATTCCCACACTGCTTCCTAATTTCTTTATGGAAAAATGGATATTGTAGTATATAGACTGATATCCTATTGCCTGCTGCCATGAAAAGTCAGTCTTGCAAAACGAGTCATCTGCTTTCCCTATTTACAAAATTTCTTCTCCTCCACCCCCCTCTTCCAGCTGCCAGGCTAAGAGCAATACTGTATTTCTTTTTCAATATAAATTATTTATTCTTGGACAATAGTCAAGCAGGATGTTGCAAGCAGATACCACTTTTTTAAAACAGGCTGAACCTTCCAACAGCAGAAATCAAAATTAAATCATAAGAATCACTGTCAAACTGTTCGTATTGTGCATTCTTCCCTTTGTCTTCACTTACTCTTTAGAGGAAAACTTCTTCATAAAAAGGCTTATCTAATACACATCCAATTATTTCTTAAATAGTGTTCTGGAGTGTATTTCACAATCGGTTGTGGTTAGTGTTTTAATTAAACTTTTGCAGGGTATCTGCATGAAAATATAGCCAGTGAGACAGACATCCTTGTTCTATGGGAGGTGATTGACAGCAGGGAACAGATTGACTTGGCATGTTAGTAAGACTCATTAATCTTCTTCAAGTACATACAGTGAAAACATGGAGTTCTCTCAACAAGCTGTTACCAAAACAGAGTTTCTGGTGGAACAGTAGGGAAAGGAACGGTAGGAGGGGGAGTTGTAAGCAAAGAGTGAGGTGTTCTTGCATGATGAAGCATTGTAGTCTGGGGGGTTTGTCACTGTGACTGCTTTAATATTGAGAGTGGAGTAATTAATGGATGCTAGTTAGAAGTCAATTAATTATCGCTTAGGTTTGGAGTTTTGTGCTCTGAGTGAAAAGGTGGATCTTAGATGCTGAAATCTTGTTATGAGTCTTGAACTAGAGATTATTTTATTAATTTTGTGCTGGACAAATATGCTGCTTCTTAAACAAAAATATTTACAATGTGCCTTCATATCTATATAATGTGCCAAAAGTTGGGAAACATGAGTTTCTTAGATGAAGTACAATGGAATGACTGCTTCCCTTCTATTGAACGAGGACATCCTGTTGGAAAATCAAGTTAATTAAAGTGGAAAAAACTACAGTTTCACTTAGCACTTCTGATCAGCTTCTCAGTAGGGAAACTTTTAACATCACTGATATATGATGTGTATGAGAGAAGTCTTCATTTTTCTTATACTGAATACTTAGCAGGAAGGATAGATTTTTTTTAATATTAATAGCTAATATTTTAACCACAGACTACATGTAGTAATTCTCTAAAATCTACCTTTATAATTTTTATTCATGAAACCATGAGTATATGATCTGACAAAACCTCTTTTTAGCACAGAATTCAGAAAGTGATTCCAGCTGAGGTGTGCTGAGGTGAGACATACATTGAGGCATTTTAAGAGAGATATGTAATGTGTACACCATTATATTTATGACATGGCCCTGAAATCTATTTCTAATGTAGATTAAACCAATGCAAAGAACCTAATTTTGCAAAGGGCTATGAATGTGCTTTTCATTCCCTCAGCACATGACAGAATTCCCTCAAGACAGAAAAAGTGCTCAAACCCAGACAGTAGTGGCCACAGGGAGGAAATAAGACCTAAGTTCTTTCCAAAAGTCTCCTTCCCACATAATAAATTAGGTTTACCTCACAAGCCAAAAAGCTAAGATTATCTGAAGAGGTGATGACAAGTAGTTTGTGAACATGACATTTGTTTTTTAAAGTTTTTTTTTTCATTGCATCTCCCTGAAAGTACCAAAGGGACTGAACTTACAGAATTCATCACTATGTCAAACATATGACTTAGTTCTCTGATATTTTTTCATTTGTAAATTGAAGAACATTTTTTATTGATGCTGTAGATAATACAGGCAAATTAAAGGCTATCAAAAACCCCATGAAACATTCAAAGCAGCATCAGGATCTGCTTTACCTACAATATATTGCAAAAAAAGAAGATTCCTCTGCTTCCTTACAGGAGAGGTTTTCATGTACATTCATTGTGTTTGCAGAGCTTTCTTTTCCAATGTGGTGTCAATGGAATGGTTAAACATTATAAATCTTAGCAGACCTACAGCCACACAGAGGGAAATAACACAGACTGCAACACACTAAAGCATGGGGAATGTACTTTGGAGCAAAATTGGACATCCTTAATAGAGATTTCCCGGTAGCAGAACTACTGTAATATGAATTTTGACTCATATTTGGTTTAGTGGGCATGCTTGAGGTGTCATGCTCAGTTCTGAAATGTAAAGCTGACAGCAAGATACAATGCAGAGCAGCACTGCACTTTTCCAAGGGAGGTGTCTTCCCTGCTCCTCCTTTATTAGAGTTGTCTGTAGTTCTTTACATTTCCAAATTTAGGTTCATCAATACATGTCCCTTCAAGAGGAACAGCATGGGCATGAATTTTAGAAAGAAGGAGAAAAACAAGGGTAATTCCAGTAATGTTCATCAGTGTCTCTTTTTGGGATGTTCTATGGGTTATTGTATCCTACACTTTCATAGACCAACAGAGTTCTTCCACCCTCTGGAATCAGCAGGACTTGTGTACTCATTACTTTTGAAAATTTGGTCCATGGTTTCAGCTTAGCAGGCAAACAGCAAAACTGAGATATCTGCAAAGTGTTCTTCAGGATTTCTCAGCAGTGAGTAATGGGTGACAGCAAAGAAGTTCATAAAGAAGTTTGCTTAGAATTTTTTGGACAATGTTTGACAAAATGCACAGTCTAACTGATCCTGAACTTTCACAGAGATGTATACATAATTTTTTTCATTAAGTTTTAGGAGGAGTTAAAAATAAGCAATCAGAAAGGACCAAAACTGTTCAGGTTACAGACAATGGAAGAGTAAAGTACAGCTTATGCTGCTCACAAATGCCTATATGGACACTTTTAGTGTATGGCACCTTATAGAGAACTGATCCTTGTGTTGCTGTCATCACATCTGTGTTAAAGGGCTGGAAAGGTTGTTGAGCCTGGGAAAGAGACTTAACCTGAAGGCAACCTGCAAGAAAGGTGAAGACTATTTACAACGGCATGGAGTGACAGGACAAGGGAGAATGGATTCAAACTGAAAGAGAATAGGTTTAGGTTGGTTAATATGAAAAAATCCTTCTTTCTGAGAGTGGTGAGACCCTGGCACAGGTTTCCCAGAGAAGCTGTGGCTGCCCCATCCCTGGAGATGTTCAAGGTCTGGTTGGATGGGGCTTGGAGCACCTGGTCTAGTGGAAGTTGTCCATGACAGGGGGAACTAGACAACACTTAACATCCTTTCCAATCCAGGCCATTCCATGATTCTTAAATGAAAAGTCAAGCTTTGGTCTCCATTTGTACTGATCCAGAAGGGGGTTTTTCTTCATCTCCTAACAATGCCTAATCCTCTATGCTACATTACATCAAAATCAGAGAAGCTGTTAAGAACCTGGCCTGTGCCATCAGGGCAGCTTTACCACAGTTAGACAGTAAAACCCTGTTGTCTTCTCTGTCCTATGCTCGTGTCCAGCCATAAGTCCAGTGTTCAGCTGGCTGGGGTTTGCCCTGCACCTCTCACTTCTTTATATGCTGCATGGTGCATCATCCCCTTCCTGCCCTCCCCTTTCACCCACACACTCCCTTAAATCAGATTTCTCCCTTTGGCAGATCAATATTAGGGTCTAGACCTCTACACCAAAAAGCAGAGAGCTTTAAATGCCTTGTTGGACATTGTTCTGACATCTCCAAACCACAGACTACACCAGACAATGTTCCTTTGAAGTAAAATATCCAGAGTTAGGCATTGATGTATGTCCACAGATCTGAGATTTAGACTCCTGGAGACTTCCCCTGAGACCCCACCATATGCACCCAAATAATAAAGGATGGCGATGGTGTTGAGACAAACAGGTTCAGTCAAGTTTGATAAAGCCTAAACTGGAGATGGAAAAAAATCTGTAAATTTCTGTCTTCATCATCCAGTGACATTTGAGGAGCCCAAAATGGTCTGTGCTTCTGAAATCAGAAGCTCTATTTGAAAATGTTTAAGGAAGAATTTGTCTTGTACCTAAGCTCAGCTTTTGCCACTTGCTGTTTCTTGAGAAATTTCTGTCCAAGATTTCAGACCATTCCTTGTCCTTACTCTTCCCTCACCTCCTTGATCTTCTGTACACCCTGTGAATCACAGATGGGAGCACTCAAAACAAGCCAAATGTCTGTGTCAGCCCCTTCGCCCACATATGCACTGAATGAAGGTGAATAAAAGAACAAACAATAGCTCTAATGGGGTGCCACAATAAAAGCCTTATAAACCTAAGGGTGATGGCCATCACAGAAAGAAACTTTTAAATGATGACTAAAAGCATTTCAGAACCTGAGATAAATGTGGATATGCCAGCAAAAGAGAAGCATTATTTAGGCATCACTCCAAGAAAGGTAAATGTAAAGCTTTAGGCACAAGAATTGTAGCTCAAACCCTTCAGGACAGGGTTTAAACTCATACAATCAGTGAAAGAAGCATTAAAACCAATTAAAAATAATATTCTTTTATAGGGCACCTGGTGCTGTTAATCGAGCCAAAATAGCTTCAGCAGCACCAAAAGTGCTTGTGCAAAAGCAGTTATCTGAGAAACTGCTGCTGAGTTCTTATACCACTTTCACAGACAGGCAGCAGAGGCTGTTATGCTCATGCAGAAAGTGCACAGTAATGGTTTAGTTATTACCAAATAATTCCTGTATTGCTAATTACATGGAGCATTTTGAATAAATTATTCATATGCAGTTTAACCTTTTTAAAACAAATGTTTTTAATCTGTTTTTAATCTGCTGTAGGCAGTCCTTGTTTTGTTCAAGTGCATGCTCCCAGAGTAAATAGTACTGATGCTGGCAACTATTGTGGGGCTATTTTGGGGGAGAGATACTTCAAATATCCATCTCTTCCCTATGTGTGGGTGCCTGGCTATGCTAAATTGTAGCACAGACTATGCAGTAAGTAGATTCAGCAATAAAACCGACTGAAAATTAATCGAATGTTGTCTTTGTCACAATGATGGATCATGTACAGTCAAAAATCTGACACCTTACAAGATAGGAGGGACTATTTCTCCTCCTTGCTTGCTCTATTTTTCAAAATTCATATGGCAATCCACCTAGAAAATCTCAGAATTGTTGGTTGGTAGACTTGGCAAGTCTGTTTTCACTTGACATTTGAATTGCAGTTGAGGTATTATGAAAATCTGCCTAACTGTCTAGGTGCTGAGCACCTTTGCAATGCAGTGTAAATTATTTTAGTACCAATGATTTATATGTGTTTTCCCTAGTCTTCTGAGTTTTGCTAAGATTAGACTTTCAGTTATTATTTATTTTCACATCTCTGCAAATATAAAAGGTGAATTATTCATTTCTGTGTCACAGCCTCATATGGTTGGGAGGGATCTCAGAGGCTATGCCATCTATCCCCTGCCCTAAGAGGCATCAACAGCAGATGTATTAGTCCTGACAGATGCTTGTTTAAGGTCTTCTCATAGATTTGCAGAGATGGAGTCATCACTGTGTCCCAGACAGTCTGCTCAGTGTTTCCCTACCCACAGCTCAAAAGAGGGTTTGTTTAGGTTTTTTATCCCCTAGTGTCTTTGCTTTGATTGAAACTCATTTCTAATCCCTTCCAGCACTGGCCTGAGGAATCGAATCCTCACCTTCACACTAGAGCCGTAATTTTGGTATCTGAAGACCACTACTGCTCCCACAACAGGTTATTAATTTCTTTCATTCATTTGTCATCAGCCATATTTCCTTATTCTTCCAAAGGTTCTCTAGCTTGACTCAGCCCCATGCACGAAATGTGATATTTCATCTTCAGTGGAATTTCATTCCAGTCTCTGTGAAGTGGCTGTCTACAGCAAAGTCACCATAGGCTCCTTTTATACCCCCAGAGAGCTCATCACCTCCTGAAAATCAGCAGCAGTCCAGGCACAAATGGTTTCAGAGCCCCATCCACCCTGACCTTGAACAATTCCAGGGATGGGGCATCCACAGCTCCTCTGGAAAACCTGTGCCTCATCAGCCACTCTAGCACTGGCCCATTTTGAGAGACAGTAAATCAGTTTATTTTCCATGCAAAAGCTACACAATCAGCCATTCTTTGTACTAAACATACAGGTAAAGATGTCAATTATTCCTGAGGTGTTGCATATTCCACATTTTTATGTCAATCTAAATTAAGTCTAAATAAATGTACTTCTGGTCCATCTGCCTTTGCATGCATATAAATGTAACTCTTATCTTCCCTGGGCTCTGAATACATTTATTCTTCAGAACTCCAGGCCTCACTCCAATGTCTGTGCTTCACAGTTTGGTGCCATAAAACACTTCTACAAAAAAAGTGGTGGTTTGCAGAAAATCCATGGGGATCAGGACACCTAAGGACCCAGCCAAGACCATTCACTGATTTCAGTCTTAGACAAATCTCTTTCTTTGTTTCCCTTTTCATCACTACCCTTTCAGATCTCTGGGACAAAGAATATCTCTTTCTTTGTGTTTCAGTCTCTGCTGGGATTTCTGAGTGCTATTGAAAACCAATTAATAATAATAATATATTAAGCTTATAATAAACCTGGCATTTACAGAAAGTAAAGCTACTAATTTTTATTTCTGAGTACGTTAGATACAAGGCCAAATATATCCTATACAAGGAATACTTTTGTATCAGAGGGAGAATTTCTGGCCCATTGAAGAAAAAGTGAGTTTTTGCAGGCACAGTTTTAACTGCAATCCATTATTAAACCCAAAAAGAGCAAGGTGTGACGGCAGGGTGCAATGTACCAGGTTTTTTATCAGATAACTGTAGAATTAGACACGGAGGGGACTCTTAGGTTTTAGAGGATTTTCTTATGGATTGTTCCTCTGGCTGGTTTTCCAATACAGTACCCATTTCTGACAAGTTTAGAGTTCACATTGTATCATTTCTTGTGTCTGCCTTTGCTGGATCTAGCAGCTCAGAAGCATTTTCTGATCTTCTGTTTACAGTTTGCTTTATTCATAGAAATGTCCCTTTAGAGCTTCATTTTAAAGGCTTATCTATTTCATAGAGACTAATGCACTTTTCATTTTCTAGTATTTGGTATTAAACGCAGATAGCAATCTTTGACGTTTTTTTGTGGAAAGGTTATTATTTTTCTTTTTATCACATGGATGTCTGTAAGTAAAATGTAAAATTATCTCTGCTCTTCTCTTGTAGAATTGCAGACACATAGCGCTTGACTGCAAAGCTCTGTAATTTTCATGTTGTTCTTTTTTTTTTTTTAATACCCTACATTTAAAGTTTCACATCTGCAGATCTGAAGAGGAGGATGTAAAATAAAAAGCACACAATGTTCTCAAGAAAACAAAAGAGGAGTGGGTGGCTTTAGATAAAATGATTGCCTTGTACCTCTGACACGGATTATTTTGTTTGGTGGTTCATAAGGCTCTGAAGGATTCAGGAGAGACACCTGCACTCCAAATTTGCCCAGTACCGTGGGATACAAGTTAGTCTCTGGCTGAAGGAAGAATTCAGCTGGATTCAGGCAGAAATGAACGTTCAGTGTTAGGCAGAGGACGTTAAACCATGTGTCAGGCAGCTCTAAAGCAGACCCTCTAAAATGAAAAGATAGCATTGCCTCCATGTCCTGCTTGCTTATTTGCACTGAAGCATCAGTGACAAAATATAGATTGTTTCTCTGATTCTATCCAAAGCAAGGCTTTGATTATCCTCAGCTGCCAGGCAGACTAAGCCCCAGGTATTATCACAAGACAGACTTTAACTCAAGACATAGTTTACATAGAATTTGTGGTCAAAACATTTATAGCTGTCCTGGGCATATGCAGAATCATAAATAGAACTCAAGATATTTTTCAAGGAAGAGGGATTTTTTTTCTTATTTCTTGTACTTCTTTTTTCAATACAAACTTTGAAAGGCACCTTTTCCTACACAAATTACAAGGATTTCTCAGGGAAGAGGAGGGTATTTGTGTGTAGAAATTAGGAATTATGAGATTTCACTATAGTAAGCCTAAAGGGAATAATTTTTTTTCTAACAGGTCAGTGAAAACAAGGTTAGTCGAACTTCACATTGAATAATCAAAAGCCAATATACTATACATCCATGTAAAACTTGTCTGATTCAATATTTGCTTTAATTAGGCTTGCTGCAGCAGCTAGTGATCCCTTTAGAGAGCTAGCATTTCAGGTTAGGATTCCACTGAAAGGCTTGCCATACCAATTAAAAAAAAAAAATCCCTCCCCCACCTTACTCACATTTTCTTGTTAAAAAAAAAAAAAAGAAGATAAATTTTAAGCATTAGAATCATACTTTCATCATTAAATACTAATGAAAAATATTTCAAAGCATGGTATTCCATACTCTTCCAGAAGGCTAATCTAAGGGACAGAGAGGTTATGCAATTTAATCTGGGTAATGTGACATATTAAAGGGAGGGTCAGGACTGGAACATAAGAGGTTTGCTTTTTTTTTATCCTGGGAATATACATAATTATTATCTTATACTTAATAATAGCATGAGAACAACCTGCTGCTCCTATTATTTTTTTAATATGATTCCAAATGGGTGGTGTTAAGGACAATTTGGACAAAAGTCAATGCTTCCAATTTGTGGGAAAATCCTTGTTCTTTTGGAAAAAAAAAAAATAGACTGAATCTGTCTGAAAATGTTTTATGCCAGAATTTTCTGCAGAGTAGAATCTCTCAAGAGGCATTGAAATTGGCAGCCTGGCTACATGCATTTCTACAAGGATATGGGATTTAGAGGACTGCAGCAGAGATTTCATAAAGTCCCTGGTTTTAGGGCAAATCACCCAGGAAGACTCGCCCAGGAGCGAGGGCCCCATATCTCCACAGTGTCTGGCTTTAAGTGCTATCCTGCCTCACAGCCAAACCAGCACCAGAGGAGTCTCACAGGGGGCTGCATCTGGACTGACACATCTAATTTCTTTTTTTTTTTTAACTTTGTCCAAAATATTTCCAATCACTGCTCGCGTGAAGCGTAGTAAAAATCCTCTTCCTCCTCTTGGTTTTAAGAGGACAATTGAATAAGCATCAAAAACATTTATTAAACAACCTTAAAATGGTTCTTGTTCCCTCAGAGCCTAGTAAAATAGCCTTCAGGTGTTAGAGGTTTAAATGAGACAATAAACTTCACCACACTGGGGGTTTTTTAGGCTCTCTTTGTATCATTGATACTCCAAGAATTTTAACATTCTTAGTTTCAGCTCCAAGCAGCAAAGGGTAAAACCAATGCTGGTTTCTAATGCTTCCAAAGCATTCCCCAGAAATTAAATGTACTGCTAGGTAATTCCTGTTTCTTTTTGGGTAAAGATTCTGCTTTGGAATTAAAATCCTTACTCGTCTAGATATGCAGACGTTTACAGGTCTGACATTGAAAAATATCTTTTGGGTACAGTGTTGTTTGCATTCCACCTTCTAAGCCCTCCCTGTCAGAAATGTTGAAGGAATGGACTCTCTACTGGTGGTCTCAGCCAAAGAAAATGCCACATTGTTTGCTAATTATTTGCCACTATTGATGCACATGAGAATCCAGGCAAGGCAATAGAACTAGAAAAAAAATTCTGATAGATATGAAAAAGAGAAAGTAAAAGAAAACCTGAATAAAAGCCAAAGGTGTAGAAAGCACTGAATTGAAAATACTAAAGAAAAAAGTGAAATAAGTCAATGGAAATAAAGAGAGAGAAGCTCTCAAAACAAGAAAAGAAATAAGGATGCTTCTTTCAGTGTATTTAAGGAACGGTAAACCTAAAGTGGAAAAGTTCAGGAAAAAAAAATTGAACACAGAAAAAGACTCCATAAAGTGATGAAGAAAAATAAAACCAAGAAACGCTATAATAATTCCAAGTATCTTATTTACAGGGAAGTGCTTGTAAATATGCCTTCCATATGCTTATAAATATTAATGTTACATATTAAACATACAATAAAAAGGCAAGCAAAGGAAAGAATCCAGCTTTAATGTGATTGTGATTTTCTAAGCTGTGACACTCTTTAGCATTGACATAATACACCAGGAATTTAACTGAGCATGAAACTTAAGTATATGCTGAAATTTAAGCATTTCAAGGATCCCATTCACTGCTGCAGCTGATTAAAGCAAGTAGATGCTTAAATGTGTTGCTGGATTAGGATTTCTGGGGACAGGTTAACTTGCAATGCCTACAAAAGAAGATAATATTTTAAATAACATTGATTTCTCTTATTCAAAGACTTTTTATGACAGCAGAGGTTTCTATGCAAATATTTGGGATCTCTTTTCAGTTGAATCTCAGCACCACACACTGAAAATTAATGAGGATGGGAGTTTGAATTGAAGGGATGAGGTTTGGAAAATGTAGAGCAAAATTACAGATGCACAGGATTATTATTTCAGTACATCCACTAATTCATCATAAAAAAACAAGGTGATAGCAAATACCAGATTTCCTAGGCTGTGTTCTTGTTTGGCAGCAGATATCTTCTTAAATCCTGCTTATATTATGACTTCTTTGACACAGCACTCAGATAAGAGTAGATCAGCAGCATCAGTGCCAAATTGCATAATTAATCTAAGGTGACCTGAGTAATTCAGCTAAATGAGGCATGATCTGAATATGACAAGGTAGAAGGCATGCAGAGAAGGGGAGCAGAGCTTGAAAGGAGAGGGTCTCAGCTCAAAACAAAGCACAAAGGTTCAGGTTCACTATTTCCCTGCACTTTTTATATTTATTTGCATCTCTGTACAAAGTGGATGCTACATGCCACAAAGGAACAAGTAAATGAAAATGCATCTCTGTGGTGCTGTTCAATGGGAAAGTAGGACAGGGCTGTAATTTAACACATGGGACAAGGCTCTGCTGAAAAGCACCAAAAAAACCCTGCACTTTAGCAGTATTATCTCTGCTCTCTCAGACCTCTTCACTGTAACTTCAAGCCTGACTCTCACAATTTGTATAAAGATGACAGTCAATTGGATTTCCCTTTCAACAGCCCTAATAGCTCATTATCTTTTTTTTTTCTGTCTGATTCATTTGTGTCTTTCCATGGTACATTTTCTCCAGCTGAAAAACCTGTATAAAATTTTCTTATCCCATCATGGGCACCTCCAGCCCATGTCTCACCAGAATAATCCAATACTTCAGCTCTACCAATGCTGCTTTTGCACCATATCTCAGATTTCTGTATTGAGCTGAGTTTTAATTTTTTTTTTTTAATTACACAAAATGTGACACATAGGAATGAACAAGGAGCTTGGAGCACAGCATTTCATGTAAACTGGAGAAAAAAAGAAAAATATCTTCCAGATCTTGTGAAACCTCAGCTAAGGAGGGTGAAGTATCAACCAAATGGCAAAAGAAAAAGCAGTGTTGAGTGACAACTAACTTTACCCAGTTGTAGGCAGAGTTTAGTGAGCTGTCTAAAATCTGTAAAAAAAGCAATGAAAGAGTCTGAATGGTCTAATAAATCACAGTGCCCTAATAAAATATCATCATTTATCCTTCTACTGATGTAATGTTCAGAAGAATGAATAATTCCTCAATTTTTTCTGTAACAGGAGCAGGCATGTGCTCAGGCAGCAACATTATGCAGCTTTGATGATGCTGGGACATCTTTCAGGCAATTGTCTGCCTTTATACCACTGCTATTAGGATCATAGTTTAGTTCAGAGCAATTTAAATGCATCCTTCTCTCTTTCTTACATCTCCCCAATAAATCTTATCTGCTGGCTTTGTAGAGGAGGGGGTGGTAGAGCAGATTGTTGTAAAAAGGTGTTTGCTTTAGGAGCCAAGGCAAAATATACAGGATACATTTCCATCCAGCTGCTGGAAACGTGCCTTTTTTCATATGCAATTCAATCAGTCCTCTTTACAATTTCTTTCTATTTTATTATTTTATGAAGAGAGCTCTTGCAGTCCATTATAGGCTGCTACCAGAATCAATTAAACATGGCACAGTAAAACTGCAGAACAAAGGACAGAAGCTTTGCAGGATACAGTATGTTCAGTTAATTAGTCCATTACGAATTAGTGGCAATTAAGATTGAAATCTTTTTCATTGATTTGCGCTAGTTTATCTGCGATTGAGCCAGCAGATGAATGGCATAAAATGACAAAAAGAAGGAGGAGTGAAACAACAAGTTCAGAATCCATACTGGATATTTCTCAAGCCCAAGAACTGAAGCAGAGGCAGGGAATGGCTGGGCCAGAGAATATGATTAACTCTTAATTACAAATATTTGGTGTGTAGGACAGGAGCAGCCCTGGTCAGATACTGTGTGGTTCTGGTGGAATGTTGCTCTGGGGATCGTGAGGGACATAAGCACCTCCTGCAAATACACAGAGGGAGCATCTGGATTTTAAAGTGCACTTCTCTTTGTGGTGTTTAAATGCCTCCAAGACAGCTGTGATGGGGACAGCTCATCTAAAATTTGAATCTAGGAATTTTTACTTTCAAACTGAAAATCAGATGCCTCAGTTACTGAGGTGGAAAGGAGGAGACAACAAAACCCAAGTTAGAAAAGTTTATTAGAGTGTGGAAGTGCATTGTTTCCTACCAGAAATACACTGCTCCTAAGCCTAATTTTCTCTGACCATCTCACAGAACTCCCAGTTACACAGGTCCTGAAGAGAATTTTTCTACCATATATTTCCTTTTGGTGGACTACATTTTATTCAACTGTCCCAGTCCACCTCCTGAGCTGGTCAGAAAGCACGGTCACAGTGTTGCATATGACAAAAATATGTGTACAAAGGCAGTCCTCAAGACAATTTTTGTACATATAATAAAATGCCATTATGGCATAGTGGGCTTTTTGTGTACTGTGAAATGCTTTCAATGCAAAGGGTGTTGCTGCATTTCCAAATCCTGGAATATCCCCAGATTTGCTGTCTCTGAAAAGATACAGATGCCATTGGAAGGGGAGAAATACATATATATATATATTTAAGGTATTTTATAGTCACTTATACCATTTTTATGAATGCCTGAGGAACCAGACTACTCGATAAATTGATACTTGGACCTCAAGAGCTATGAGTCAGTCACAAGTTGTTACTGTCTATTGGCCATTTTGGAAAGCAAGTTAAATACTCCACATCCCTGTGGGCAGAACAACATCCAGGGAACCAAGGTATACACTCTGCTGTTATTCCTGCTACCACTCTCAATGCTCAGTGATGGAAATGACCTTAATTTTCCTCCACTGAGGCCATGTCTTTCTATGCAGACTGAGCTGCTATGACAAGCCAGCATGGATAACTTGGTGAGACACACGTGGCTTGAAGAGCACAGCAAGGATTTGACACACCCAAAGCCAGCAGCGTGCCTGTTTCTACCATCAGCAATGTCAGACAAAACAACAGAATCCCATTTTCTGGATGTGCAGTGCATTTATGTACAGCTGGACGTTCATGAAAGAGATTCTGTGAATTATGACTCATAGAATTATGAATTATGGACTCATAGAATCATAGAATGGTTTGAGTTGGACAAAACCTTAAAGACCACTGAATTCCAGCCCCCTGAGATGGGCAGGGACATTTTCCACTATCCCAGGCTGCTCAAAGCCCAAACCAGCCTGGCCTTGAACACTTCCAGGGACGGGGCATCCACCGCTTCTCTGGGCAATCCGTTCCAGGGCCTCACCACCCTCACAGTAAAGTTTTTCTTCCTGATATCCAACCTAAACCTGCTCTCTTTCTGTTTAAACCCATTCCCCCTGGTCCTATGCCCTCCCAAAAAGTCTCTCCCCGTCCTTCTTGTACGAGTAGGTTAATAAACCTTTTCAACAGGTTTTTTTGCTAACTTGATGTTTCTTCCTCTCTGCTTTCTGACACGATGACTCCACCTCTCTGAAAGTAGCGGGTGTGGGCATAACACAGGCACAAGGATAGGAAAGCAGAGACAGATCTGTTAGAGCCTGAATGCACAGACCCTCCTGGAGCTGCTGAGTTATGTAACTGCCTCTCCATCACACGTTTTTGGAGCACAGATGTAGTAAAAGCTTCGCTCCCCCGTTAACATTTTAAGCGCAAAGAGCAGAGCTGCCTCCCTGAAAAAACAACACACAAGCACAGCAAGATGCACTGAGCTGATCTATTACTGCTCCATTATGCCTTTGCAGAGATGCTTCTTTTCACATTAGTTTTTCATAACTTATAATAATTCTTGTGTACAGTTAAGCCTACTACACATGCACCTCTGTGTTTTTAGGTAGATATGCACATGCACCTCTGTGTTTTTAGGTAGATAGTCACACCCCTGTATATTCATATATAGGTCAGCACAGAGATTTCTACAAGATCTAAGTGGTATGGCACCCTAGATGACAATAAATTCTTGTACATTCAATAAGGAACACTTGCTTTTATATACTTACTTTATATACTTATATATTTTTAGAATATAACTGCAATTGCAGAATATATTTTAGCATTAGTAAAGTGACATTTTGTAGTTACACTATAAAACTCAGAGTAACAGGTAGGATTTTGGACATTTTCAGCACAGACTTTTCCATGCACTGCATGTTGCTGCCTGCTCCCAGGCTTACAATTCCCACTAGGTACATTCCAGGCTCCTACCTGACCTGCCATAGCCAAATGGATGTGACTGAGCTCTTCCCCCTTGCAAAAAAACCCCCAATATTTAAAAGAGGCAGATAAGCATCTTGTTTCATTTGGAATTGCAGGGCTTCACAACCCTGGGAAGGCAAGCAGAATTCAGCTCAGATCAAGACTTCTAAATGTTAAAATCTACAAGTAAGAGTGTATCTGGGTGCCTCAGCTTCCAGCTTCTTGGAGATGTGGGATCCAACCTCAGTGCCCACAAATAGGGAACTTTTTGACTCAGGCATCCAGCATATCCTCCAGACACTCTTCCAGAAAGCTCCAGGGATCATATATGTGTTATATATGCCAGTCTCCTGGTGCAACTCAGATCCTCAAGAATGCATCAGGTGGCACTAGAAACCTACTTTTAAGGAACTTAGTCTTTGTCTACTTCCAGGTGAGCTGAATTTCTCCCCAGATTCTTTCAACTGTGTTGTCTAAGGGATCACAAAATTGTAAAAAAAAAATCATAAAATAAACTCTACAAGTTTAAAAAATTATCTACATATATATATGGCATTTCTTTTTTTTTTTTTTCTAATAAGGAATTCCCTTATGGCAAAGTGAGTTAAATACACTCTTCTTGGACCTACCAACCTGGGCAACTCAAGCAGCTGAGAAATTGAGAAATTTTCCCATTAGTTTACTTGGAATTTAGGCAGCAGATAGCCCACAAATAACTGTGCATGGTATTTCTGGTCTGGTCAAAAAGGAGAAATACAAGTTGTTCAGAAATCACCTCAGCAAAATGACTTTCGCCTAAGAATGGCATTTAGACAGTCACCGAAGTGCAGCATCCAGAATATAAATTTTACCCAAAACTCAACTTAGTTTTCTACAGCTTGGTTTGAATCTTGCCCTGCTTGCCCATATAATCCCCATGTTTATGGTGTTACAACTAAATACCAGAATATTTGCATCACCTCCACAGATTTTCTATTTTTTGATTGCATAAGTTAAATCAAACACATAAAAGTGTGTGAAAGTGCAATACTTACCATTTTATGTCATTTTCATGAAAAATTACTAGGAGCCAATTATTTCCCCAAGTTTTGCTGTTAGAAATTTTGTGACAAAACAGTTACAGAAAAATAATGACTTTCTTAAGTCTGTCCCAGTGCAATGACTACAGGTCTCTGGCTCCTCAATGAGAGCCCTGTGCCTGTCTTGTTTCATTTCTCCAGAGATAGCTGATCATTCTGCAGCAGGAAAAGCAGCTGAACATTTTTAAGTGTTCTCACTATAAACCTGTGAAATCTTATTCTGAAGCATCTGAGGGTCATTTTAATTGCAGTCACTCACTCCCTAGCACAACAGCCCTAGGAGTGCATGTGGTTTATTGGATCATTCCTTCAAACTCTGACTGGCGCTCCCCAAAAGTGCTTGTTGTCTGAAAAGTGACAGTAAAATGACGTTGTAGGTTCCTATATATCTTTTCCCAATGGATTCCAGATCCAATTTTCTCCGTTCATGAGTGAAAAGAGTCTTATTTTCTCTTCTCCCTCTCGCCAACACAGACTGCAATCTGAAAACCAAGCAGGGTTCTTCTTACTTCTTGCCTCATTACCAGCAATAAAGATCCTGCAAGCAGAGTTTTACCTTTCTAATGATGAAAATACATTCTAATTTGGTCTTCAATTTTGACTTTATTCCTCTAATCATATCAAGACTTTTTCCTGTCAACAGGATAAACATAGTAAGGGCCAATATCTGAAAAGGAAGAGGTCACTTTTATGAAGCCATGTGTCAAAGTGTAACAGCATTTTACAGAGACTTGTTAATGTGTCAAGAGAAAATTGATATGTGGAAGATATTAAAGTTTGGGTTTGAATTTCTTGGCTTGAAATATCAATTTGAAATAGCATCAGAACTGGACTCTAATGCCAGCAGGGAGTCACACTGCTTTGTGAGAACACAAGGAAAAAAAATCTAGAAGAAAAAAAAGTTATGAACACAAGAGAGTGCAATGTTTGGCTTTAGACCCTTGACAGCCTCATTTTTATTGAACCACTCATAATTTTTTCCCCTATTTTTCAATGAACTAGTGTGGAGAGAAAATGCTTCCTTTAGGGCAGTGTGAGGTAGTCAACCAGGATCACTCTAATGGGATTGCAAGTGACATTTCACTGGCCCTCATTCCAGGTAGATGTTTCTGCATCAGCAGGTTCTTTTCAATGCCTCTCTCATATCTCAAAAAGCCAAGAAGCTGTTTCCAGCAATTACCTTGACCATATCTGACCAGGCCAAACTGTAATCAGTTCATATTACTCTGTCATTTTGAAACCAGAGGTGGGAGAAAGTTGGATTTGAGAGCAGTAGCAGAGAGAATGTAAAAATTAATATATCATATTATTATTAGCAATAAAACATCAGCCAAATACAGTGATCATAAAATAGTCACAAACTGAAATCAAGGAATCAAGGGGTGTGAAACACATCCTCTAATCTTCTTGCTTCACATCACACCGTTGTATTTTCTGGTAGATTGCGCTTTGTGTTCCTGCAGTTGCAGGACTTTTTTTTTTTTTTTTTTTTTATGTGTATACTGCTGTTAACCTCACCAGCACTACAAAATCTCATAGTTCATTGCAAAATGTAGTATAATGCACTTCACCATTCAGATTAGATATGGGTGATTATAACAATAATCGTGTGCACGTGCTATACATCTGTACAATCAAGCCGTTCTTTTTTAAATATTAAATGGCCTCTTGGGGCAAAAAGTAGGTTAATCAAAATAATACTGTCAAGTAGAGAGTACAGACCTTTTTACAAAAGAAAATTAAGTAGAACTGGTAATTATAAGTAGTGTACAACCTTTCAATGTAGTCAATATAAAGTCAATTTGCTTAAAATAATGAGGTATTCTGGCATGAACAATCTGTTCATACTTTGTTCCCAAGAGCCTCCAGAGGGAATCAGAGCCCTAGCTGACATTTGATACTTTCTGTCAATTTATCAGCTCGGTGTCAGCCTGAGTTTGTAAGATGGTGGTAGAAGCATGCTTGGGGACCGATACGAAAACTGGGAAAACAGAGTGGGTTCCTAATGCCTGAGCTTATCCTTATTAAAAATAAATAAACCCCTCACATTTCCATCCACATTCCCTTCAAAATCAACTTGGGATGTTTAGATATGGTGTTAAACTAACAAGAATAACTAGGGTAGTAATAATAATAAATGTAAGCAGTATTTGGGAGAGCTGAGGAGATCTTAAGCTTTGGGATTGTCTAATGGAGATCTGCTTGCAAATTAATGAGTACGGGAGAAAAGAAATTACCTCCCATTTTCCATTTCTCTCTGAGGTTGTTTCTCTGCTGCCAGGAGCTGTCAAGGGCTGGTCTTGGTAAGACAAGATACTAGATGATGTCATTTTGGTGGCAGTTCAGAACATCTGTGAAATTATACAGATTTAAGCCCAAACCATGAAGACTTTTGTTCCCTTTTCCTGCCTTGCCTTCAGACACACTTGTCTTAGGAAGATTTTCTTGGATAATAGGAACAAACAGCCAGATAACTGGTGAAGACTTAGGGTCATCTAAATATGTCGTTATGACAAGTTATCCTTCTGGTTTTTACACACTGTTCATGGCCAACCTGGAGAGAGATTTGGACACCTCACAAATCAATGGTGCTCCTTCAAAAAGCAGTGTCAGCAGGACATGGAGTGATAGGACAAGGGGGAACAAGTTTACACTAAAATTCAGGAGACATTTAGGTTAGATATCATGAAGAAATTATTTACTCAGAAATGGGTGAGACACTGGAAGTCTAGAGAACAAGCTGTCCAGAGAAGCTGTGGCTGCCCCATCCCTGGAAGTGTTCAAGGCCAGGTTGGATGGGGCTCTAAGCAGCCTGAGAGAGTGGAAGTGTTCCTGTCCATGTCAGGGGGGTTGGAATTGGATGAACTTTAAGGTCCCTTCTAACCCAAACCATTCTGTGATCCCGTGATTCTGTGACTATTAGGAGAGAGGTCTGGAAAAGAGATATTTGTACGTGTGCCACAGAGGTCACAGCTAATTAACAGTTTGTGACTAATGAGAATTCATGCTGATATTTACTGGTTCATTAAGATGCTGTGCTGCCTGTTCAACTGGTTTGTGGAATCACTTGTGTCTGAATGGAGATGATCTTCAGAACACCAAAATCAGCCTTTCAGCTAAAACAGCCATCCAGAGGAGCAGCTCAGTGAGCCAGACAACCAAAGCAGGGCAGCGGCTGGTCCATAACCTCAAATCCTGCTCAGTTATGGCCAGGTGGGAAGGGACAATTATCCTGTCCTGAGTGGATTCATGGTGGAGACAAGACAAGGCATTGCCACCATCACCTCTCAAAATAACCCCTGAGGATGTGCCTGTGAGATCTAAAATGTAGCATCACATTTCTGCAGTAATGGAGATGTTCCTAGAAAAGGGGGGTTTTGGTACTGGTGATCCTTTTGACTGTGACACAGTGTAGGAAAAAGCAGATACATTTCCCTGAGGGCAAAAATGGACCAAAGGAAGAGAGGAGCAGAAAACTCTGAAAGCTGAGAGGACTGCAAGGTCATCTGCTCATTCCCAAGTCTGTCTGAGTCAACTGAGGAATTGAAGTGTCCTTCGAGGAAAAGCTTGTGTACATTTGCAAACAGTTCAGGGAAAAGCTACTGAAAGAGCAAAAAGTGGAGGTTTTGAGTTCCTTGTGCAGCACATCCCAAGCATTGCCAGCTTGTACAGAGCCCGGTGCAGGACCTGGGACTTGGGGAATTTTCTCACTTCATTACAGGAAATCCTTGCCCTCAATAGTGCTCTGCCAAAATCGAAGCAAAAAGCTGCCCAATTTCCTTTGACCTCCAATGAGCTCCATGGTTTGTTTATCCTGGCAAAGGAAGAAGTAGAAGTATTTGTTTTCCCAGGCCTCCCCAGAGGCAAAGAGAGACATGCCAGGCATTCCTGGGAATGTGCAAAGCCATCCAGAGCCTCCATGCTTTTGACCTTCTCTGCAGATGCCGAAATCCTCCCTGAGATATCCCCTCATGAGATCACAGCCTTCCCCAGAGACATTTCTATGTTTCTCCTGGTCACAAATGTGGATGCAGTGTGTCCATTGAAATGGAAATGCTCTGCAATGTCACAACACCCAAAAAACTTCCCTCGGGGAAGCTTTAGAAACACCTGATTCCTAGTACTGTCTAGCCTACCTGGAAGATAAATATTTGGTCCTCAGAAAGGTTTTTCATGTTTCCCAGAGTTGAATGTCATCCCTGGCAAGGCCAGTAGCACTGCTTTTGATTTGGCTGGAAAATAGATATATTACAAGATCTTTCCAAGAACACTCAGCAGCACATCAAACCAGTCTGGTGAGTCACAACAGGCAGGACAGCAGCAGCCTCCTTTAAAGGATGGAACCAAACAGTTAAAGAAGAGTTAAAGGGTAGAAAGCTTTATCAGTCTCTAATGTAAAACAGAGACAAGAACTTCCATACCTTGAGGTTTTCCTTAAAGAAACATTTGACTCCTTTTCCAAACTGAACACTTAGGCAGACTGTGCAAATTTCCAAACTAAAGTAAAAGAAAAAAGTACTCACTTTAATGTGTTACATTTCAGCCAGTCAGCATCCTCACATATTTTTTTCTGGAGTGACCAAGCAGAGAAGGCATCAATCAGCAAGTTCTTACATTTCTACAAATGAGAAAATTTGGAGGAAAAAAACCCCATGTTTCATTCTTATGTTCCTTTTAAATCTTTTCACTTAAAGAACTAGCTAACATTAAAGTGTGAAGTGAGTTGCAATGGCAAACACAAAGTCCTGGTGCTGAAAATAATGCTCACTGCTTCCACTGTCCTGCAGCCACACAGGAACCTGCCACGTCACATTAACCATCAACATGCCATCAAACAAGGGCTAATTACACAAAATTTCTTAAATAGTTCCAGGGAGAGGCTAAAGTTTGACAGGAATTGAGGTGATGGCAAGAAATATTTCCTACATTCCCTATCCTGGGCTGGTTAAGAAAGAAAAGGTCAAAACTTCTCCACTATCCACACATGTCAAACACAGACTCTGAGTCCTTAAAAATGCATTGCAAGGGATGGAATCATTTTCTATGAATGGCCATGGAGTTATTTTTAAGATTAAACCAATCTTTTGCTATGAAAGTTCAAATAGAAGGCTTTTTTGATTTTGTGAAACTGAAATTACAGGGAAGATTTTCATACAGATAGCTGCACAAAGCTGGGAGTAGTTTCAAACTCCAGCAATTCATTCCAGGGCATATTTATGTTCTTAACTGGGTCTACATGCAAGACTACAATGCACTTGTAGAATCTGGACTGTCTTCATCTATCTGCCTAAAATAAACTTGTTTTTTTGGCAGACCACCCACTGGTGATTGGACCCCACTGAAGTATCTCAGACTAAATACAGTAAATATTAATTGAAAAGTGCAAGCTGCTCCTGAAAGTGTTTTCAGGGTTATCTGTAAGAGAAAAGAAATGTAAAACATTGGGCATTTTTTTTACTATATGTGTGTTGCACAAGCTGGAATTCATCCAACCACACAAGGGTTTCTGGATGTACACAGACAAATTGGTTTCAGCATTTCACCAAGTAACTCCAAACTCCCTTAGTAGAGAGAGACAGTCAATACATCCAAGTGTCTCATCCTATTTTAGACAGCTACATTTCATTAGACAAGTCCTGCCCCTAATCTCCACTGACTCTCATGGAGCCCAGGTTCGCAAAGCTCCAAACACAAGCTCAGACAAACACTCACCTTTTGTCAGATCAATCCCACTTCAAGTTTCTGATGCTACAAATTAACATATTTCTAATCTTTAAAATTAAAAATAAACATTGGTTTTTTTCCCCCAAAAAATTAAAATTTATGCTGTTTCCCCACTGTTAGGGTTTTTCAGTCCTAAGGAAAAAGAGTTCAACCTTCCCACCTTCACAGGGAATTCTTCATGCTGCCAATAGCAGCTGGTTGTGGATACACCAGTCCTCATGTGTTCTAAGGTCTCATCTATTCAGTGTCTGTGTTTCATCCACACACTAAAATTGCCCCTATCCCTCAGTATCACACAGGCTGATTTCAGCCTTCTTTTCTCCCTTTTCCTAGCCCAGATATGTAAATTCATATGTGATTCCCTGCATTAAATTATGACACTAATTTACCAAATTTCAATGGCTGTTCACACAGGTGCCTTGTTAATCCTGGGTTAAGTGATTTCACATGTTCACTTAGAGAGTCAGTGGCAGAAATCCCACATCTCTCCATTCTCCATCCTCTGCTTCTGACAGCCAGTGAACTCTGCCTCTTCATGGCATGATGAACACAGGCAGTGAGCACTAAGAATCATTAACTGCATCCACAATCCACTCCACAAATGTCTTTCACTTGGCTACATCTCATTGCTCAATTATAACCTATATTTTGCAGCTCATCATCAGAGGCTTTTTATCACATGTGGCATTTGCTCATTAAGGCTGAGGTGTTATTCCCAGGATTCAGGCAAGGGTTAACAGCAGTAAGAGTTGCATCCTCATTCTGTAAAAAATGTTCTTCAGAGGCATGACTAAACTGATCATCTCCTGTTAGAAATTTGCTTCTTGAAGAAATTAAAGGCTTTGTCAAATAAAAATAAAAACTTCCTAAGTTTTGCAGTTAAACTACATGCATTAAATCAATTAGCTATAAAGTGAGCTAAAGCAAACTGCCTTAAACTCTTTCTTTTATTCATTTTTTTTTTAAATAGACCACAAGACTAACCTTTTCACTTCTGTGCTGCCTGAATATTTAGTGCATTCACAATGCTGAAATATCTGGAGACACATTTCTAAAAATGAGCCTAAGTACAAAATAAAAAACCCTGTATTTCTTGAATGCTCTCCTTAAATATCTTTTATACATATTTGACTTCTCTAGTCATCATAGCTTCAAAATCACAGTCAGTTACCATATTTCTTGTGGGACTCAACACCATGCTGCAAACTTTGACTTCTGTTGGACTTCTGTAAAAATCAATATCAAAGCCCTGGATACACTGCAATAGGGAATGCTTATTAATGTACAGTTGAGGGAAGTAGTGAAAATGACCCATCTTAATGCTGTTGACAGCACATTTGTCTTGGTGTCTTATTGGTTTTAATTTGTCATCTGATAAATGTCCATTTATGTAATGGAAAGTTAAGTGCTCATTAGTTTACATTTAACTTTGTGTCTAGAGTCAGGTCAGGCAGCTGAAACTGATGTTATGTGAAAGCTATTAATAGTCACAAAAGGTTATTTCAATAAAAACAAAAGAAAGGAAATATTATATTTGTAATAATAATAATAAATTCACCGTTTGGTTCCTTGATTGACTCTAATGTCAGCAAAATAGTTTTTCTTGAGTTTTTTCAGATGATGGGGAAATTCATACCTCTTAATGTCCAAGGAATTCTGTATAAAATGTTTGCAAATCAATTTTTAGAAATATGAAAACAAATCTATAACCTTTATTACTGGTGAGTGAAAAGGGTTCTACAGATCACACGTAAAATCATTAATTTATTGGTGTTATATGGTCTGTAGTGCAAAGCCACATATCTTTTTCCTCTCTCAGTTTTTATTTGTGTTTTCTCAGTCCGAAAGTGGAGTTATCAATGCTACTTATAATAGAGATGTAACAATAGAAAGCATTACTTCCAGGGCTTTCATCTGGGACCTGCCATAAAACTCAAGGAAGGCATAAAAATTGCATAATCCAAAATCATTCTGCAGAACTGGTCAGGAATTTCACTCTGAAATGCATGTAATAGCAAGCATTTTATCATCTTTCTCAAAATATCATGATGAAAAACACTCAGCTGGTATTTTAAGGCATGGGGTGAGAATGTGCATAAAGTCAAGGTGACTGGAGTCTAGGCTACAGAGTAGAAACAGAGTTCAAATCCAAGGGCTCCTGAACCAGACTAAACTCCTAAACCAAGTATGTCTGCTCTACACTCACCTATTAAAGCCACTGAAACAGTAAAGATCCAGTACAACCTCTTTGGCACTATCTACCCGGAAATTTTGCCTCCTTCCAGCCTGCAACAAGTTATTGCTTTGCTCTACATGTGAACTCTGACTCGTGCACCTGGAGTTAAAAGATCTGTTCTGAAATCCCTTAAACACAGGAAGACAGGGGAGAGCTTAGTGCATGATGCACAACACTGCTGACACCCTAAAACAATACATGTTATTCTTTAAAAGCAATCTTAGGACAAGCTACCCTCTGACTTCAAATCCATTCTGTGGCTGTGTTAATCATGTTGAAAATGCCAAGATGCTTTTGTACAGCTTCAAAAGGTGAAAAATGAACAAAGAGGACAACAAAATGCAGGGAGAATTACTTTCTATGTGGTTGTTTGGCTTTTTTTTAATCTAAGCAAAGGCTTTCATTTAAATGACCACTTCAGTTAATAACACATAGCTCAGTCCTAACCTCAGATTTCCCATCAACTGAATCTGCTTGACCTCCTTAAACTACCTGGGCTTTCCTTGGTGAAAGCCATAGTGTAAGAGCTGTCTGGTGGTGTTTCATACCCCATTTGTGCCCTGTGCCACTAAGCTGTGCCTAATGAGTACCTGTATTAGCTTTCAAAGCTGGCCCTTTGGCTTAATCTCTCTGCTCAGGTTTTTCAGTCCAGTTGCAAGCAAAGACTTTGTGTGGATGTCACGCTTCCTGTCTCTAGATGCCAAGTTTTCTGAGGTGCCACAAGTATCTTTTCTCAGGTGATTCCGCTGTTTTCCAAGAAAAGCTGTTCCCATGAAGGAGGAACTGAATGGTGGAGAGCTAAGCCTGGACAGTCAGAGTAAGAGTGAGAGAGGATTTTTCCTCCAAAGAGTCCAATTCCTTCCAGGGACCAGTGAAGCACAAGAGCACCTGAGTTCAGATATGAGATGGCTTTGAAACAGTTTTGTGCTGTCAACATCACTTCTCCCACACAAATCTGGCACTCAATTGTGCTGGGGTAGTCTGAGGTGCAGCTGATGCCTGAGGTTTTAGCTTTTATATTTTTCACATTCTGTGCTGCTTTAGTGTGCAGTTCTGAGCTTCACATGAGGGGATGGTGAGCTCTGTGCACAGAGCAGGGAGACAAAACAATTCCTGCTCCAGCTGGGCACCAAGGACAAATGATCCAAATCTCAGGCCCAAGAGCACAAACCCCGTGGGCTGGAGAGAGAAAAACAAGCAGGGTGGGACTGCATGGGCTAAAGCTGGAATGGGACAATGAACTGCAAGATGCAAATGGAGCAGAACTGATCCCAGGGAGAGACCCCGGGAGCGCTGGTGCATTTTGGGGCCATTTTGGTTCATCTTGGGTGCAGCCCTGGCTGGGCTCTTGTGCTGCCCAAGATGGATCCATTGAGGCCTTTTAATAAATCCCTGCTTTATTCTTTAACTCTGTCCAGTCTCTGTTCTAGGTCAGCCTTCACAAGGCATTACAGCCATGATGTTTTTGGAAGGTGATAGAGTCCATCTTCATGGAAATGAGCCATGCAGTGCTATCTGTGTTCAGGCTGTCTTGAGTTACCAGTAGAGAAGTCACCAAAGAGACACTGGGGACAGAAGGAATTATCAGCAATCAATAACCATTCCTAACATTCCTGCGTTGTGCTGGAATTACTGTGATCTGGATTCCCAACCTGAAAAATTTGCCTGATGGTTTTTCTTTCACAAGGTATCTCTCATATTTTTCTTTAAGATGTACATTCCTAAGCACCTGAATGGCCTTACTACATTCACAAGTTTTTGGGGTTTTTTTTTTTGTTTTTTTTTTTTTTAATTGTGCTTGTTGGATCTCAAAATAATTCAATACATTTTTAATCACTACTCCTATAACTGGAAGGGTGCAATACAAATCAGGTTTAATTTTTGTTACACCTTTCACAATCAATGTCTAGCCAGTCCTAGCAGCATATTCAAATCTGTTCTAAAACACAGGAAATATTCTGCTTTGGAGACAGAATTGGAGAAAATAAAAGTTCACAGCCTTTCAGAAGTCGAAAGAGTTGAGATTTGAAGGCAAAACTTCTGGCTGTTTTCTAGAGCAATCCTCATCTCACAGACACCCTGAGCTGAATCTCTAAGCACATAATATTCCTCAGACAAACACTCCATGCCCCCAGCCCCACACCTTACCAAGTTTCAATCCTTCAATAATGCTCACAATTTCATGGGAAGTCAGGACTTCTTCAGAGAAAGTGGAGGGATAAGCTGAGGTTATTTGGTTTGCTGAAATCAAAATGTGAAGCCAAACCTTTCCATGAACTAAATCCCTTTGCACTGCTTCTTTATAGACAAAGTATTTAGGATCAATTCTTTGCTAGAAATTCCCTTTGATAGGTATATGAGAGCATAAATTCAGCACATAGAAGATGACATTTTTTTAATTTTAAGCCTGTATGGTTCACAATATAATACTGATATATTTTTTTCTTGCTGCCCTCTCATCACTCTAAGGGATTATACATTTTCGTCTGGGTAATCATGACTGACCCATAATTATATAGAAAATTAGTAAACAAAATAAATTCTACTACTTAGAAGTTTTAGGGGGGAGGTGTTTGTGGGTGGGGTTTTTTTGTTTTGTTTTTGTTTGTTTGTTTTGGTGTTTTTGCTTTGGGGGTTTTTGTTTTGTTGGGGTTTTTTTAAGCTTCAGAGGTCTGATGTTTAACAAACAGCACCCATTTTGTCAATTATATGTTGGGCAAACACATTTGCCTCTGCCACTCAAATTCTTCTGATAGACATCAAAAAGCAGCCAAACTTTTACTACATAATCTGTAACATTAAATAATGATCCTTTATAGCAGTTTCTGTATTATATAATACGTGAGTTGGGAAATTAACTGTAGATAAGTTCTCATTATAATTTTCCATGAACTTACAAATAGGTTGGTATCTCTTAAAACAAGTATTTGTAAGGAGCAGTTTCTAACAAAAGAAGTGTCTCTAATAGGGAAATTTTTCTTAGAAAATAGCTGTTCTCAGGCTAAAAAATCTCTGTGTTAGGGCTAACAACAATATCCAGATTACATATCAATTTCACAGAATTTAATTAAGATAACCAATCAAATCAAGCATTCGAGAGAAATTATTTTCAGTAGTCATGAAGTAGAAAGTGATAGTAAACTGTGAGGACTGTTAAAGTAACAACACATCAACCACTACAACATGGAAAATAGTCTTATGTAAAATGGAGAGCTTGGAGCACAAAGGCAAGATTAGACAAAGAAAGCAATTATGTTCTTATCTACTGACAACTACAAAAGGAGAAGTCAAGTGTAATATCATGCATTAAGAGGCAAAGTACCAAACATGAGTCCATAGCCATAATTTTTATTTCAGATGTGTAATTACACAAAGCTGTAATACAACACAAAAAAGAAACCTTTTGTTTTTCCAGCTCTGTGATTAGTTCTTGTTAAATCACCAATTTTCTTTGGGTTCAATTCTGAATGGAATAAAAATTTGCTCAAATGATCTGTTGCTTAGTTTTGAACTGTGAAGTTTTGGTGGATTGATTCAGATTTCCCCTTGTCCATGCAAGAAGCAAAAAAAAAAACCACAGAAAGAAATTCAAGTAAGGAAGATTCAGCCCTTTCAAGTGGGATATAAGTTGCCTTATTTGGAACAATTTTCCAGTGCTCTTTTGAGTATTTTGGCTAAACAGATACATTCCTGTTATTATTAATTAAGTGAAAGCTTTTTAGAGATTTTAATGTTCCTTATTCTCTTTGCATTGTTGAATAAGAAAGCTTCAAAATAAAAGTTGTCTGACACCTGTTGACTTGGTAGTGGAGTAATACAATGTCAAATCTGTCCTTTATTTACTACCTGGAAAAAAATATTATTTTGGTAATTGCAATTGCTTATATATATATATATATATATATATTATTAAAAACATTAAGTTGTGGCTGGAAGTGTTCAAGGACAGGTTGGAGCAACGTGATCTAGAGGAAGGTGTCCTTGCCCATGGCAGGGGCTTGGAAACAGATGACCTTTAAGGTCCCTTCCAACTGTAACCATTCAGTCAGCCTATGAAATTTTTTACCTTTATTCTAGTAAAATAAAAGTAAAAACCTTCAAAAATTGGTTCAAATATCTGGGTATAGAAATCAGCATAGAAAGAAAAAAGACAAAGTTTTGCAGGGAGCTGGCATAGGCTGGTGACTGCAAATGCTTAACATCACAGAGAAATAACAGGACAAATGTACCAGTTCACCAAAAAAAATGGAATTCAGGCTCCCACCTGTGGGTACAAGTAGCACAAGTAATGATGGTGTTGTAACAGCACAGGATGATATTCTGAGTCACTGCTGAACAACCCAAGAACACACAATGTCACTGCACAAAAGCAACCCACAACACCAAGGCCTCCAGTTCTACAAAACAGAAAATATGTTGTTTTTAGTTGTTTTACTGTGTTACACAAGAGTCCAGTGACAAGGACGGGACCCCATAGTGTTGGTCTCAGTACAAACACAGAACAAAGAGGTTGCCTGGGTCAGGAGTTTACAGTCTAAATATAGCTCTTGATTTGTGGAGGGCAGGGTAAAAATTCTCTGCCCAGTCTGGCCAGCACCAGCTTAACATGTGCATCACATTCTTTTTTCCATTCTGCTTTCCAAGACCAATCAGGAGGGATCAGCTAAGAAGTGTAGTTCAGGCAGAATAGACTTACTATTTTCATTTCCTTCTACATAAATAATGCAATGTTATTATGGAAAGGAATAGAAATAGATTATCCTTTTTTTAGTTCCAGTCTCTGGATAAAGGTTGAAAAATATATTATTGTAGTTAGCAATGTTACACTTGCAGAGAGAATTTGAATATCAATAAGCAGAGAGATATTTAAATGGATATTTACATATAATATCACTGTATGTTTACATTTAATATCATATTGGATTTAATTTTATTATGTTCAAGAAAGCAATTGGGTGAAGAATAAACACTGTGGGATGTTATCTCATTGATATGCAGAATCAATATGATAATCAAGTTGCTGATATAAACTCATAAGTAAAAGCTTCTGACATTTCATCTAGGATCCCTAATTTCATATTTACAGTGTGGTGTGAGACTCTATACTGCAGTCTTAGTGCTTAATTAGGAAAACAGTCTTGTATCCATTTTTATTTTTTTTCTAGATACTTTTACCCGACTTTCAAATGATAAAAGACTAATACTGAATTCTATCAGAGTCATTAAGACTTTTTTCTTTCAAAAGCAAAAAAGTTTAATTAACAAATACAAGGGGAATTTCTAAAACAAAACATCATCCTAAAAATTTCCAGGGCAGTCTCCCTCCCCAAAATCCTTGTGAGAAGTGTATTTGTTATTTACAGGTTAGTACCCTGTATTTCCAACATGCCAAAGGAGTGTAAGATGTTGAAGTAAACTGAACTGAGCATATCTTTTATTTTTAGCAAAAAACAAGCTAGACATGAGGACTGTATTTTGGGGGAGCAATTTCTTGCCCCTATTTTTACTACCCCTTGAGTCACTTATTTAATGAGTGAAATTATTCTTTTCCTTGCATTTGGCCAAGTTAGTGTCCACTGCCATTAATGGGTGGCATGTTAACATGTCCACTATCAGGTTGGCTGTAATGTGTACTTCAGAAAAAGAAAAACAAAAAAAACAAAAAAAAAAAAAAGAAAAAGAAAAAAAAAGAGAAAAAAAAGAAAATAAAAAAGAAAAAAAAAAGTTCCTGAATGATGTTCACATCCAGCACCCACAGACTGGGCTTGCTGCATGACCTAAGGGTGTAAATACCATCCCTGACATCCACAGCCAGCTGCAGCAGAGCCTGGTGCAGGGAACATGGCAGAGCTGGGACTTCTTGTGGCTTTCAGGTAGAGCCCTGGAATGCTGCAAGACTGGAAAATGGTTTACTGAAGATGTTTTATATCCTTAAAGATCTGGGTGCTGGAGTGGATGAGAGCCAAATGTTCTCATCTACTTAGACCCACTTTAGCTGCTGCTAACAAGTGCTTCGCTCCCTGCCAGACCAGAATCTCAGAGAGGGCAGATGTGCCACCCTAGCAATGGACTGAGCAAAGACAGCAGTGACAAACAGCCTTTCACACATGTCTTCAGTGATGTGAGAACACCTCATGAAATATATTTCTCTGTCTGAATTAAATAAGCTTATCCTTTAGCAAACTGTTCTATAAAAAGTTATGAGAGCCAAACGTCTCTAAAACTGAGATATCATTAAAGCTTCTACAACATTCCAGGAATTGCCACCAGTAATTTTATGAGTTAGGATTGATTGGGTCTCTATTCAAGAATAAAAAACGAGCAGTGTGCCAAGAATGTTGACAAGGAGCGATATGAATCCAGTCTTATCTCAGTGTTATTGCTCTTGCCAGTCACTATCTTACTATTAAGATAAAGCAAGTTAGCCCAGCCTGTGAGATACTGATTGAAGGCTGGATAATGATTTCTGGATTTCTCACCGCTGCTGCAATATTGGAAGGAGTCTGGAGGAAGATGGATTGGCAAATTGCAAATTTACGTTTGAGGATGTGCACATAAAAAGCAATTTAATGAATTTATATACCTGTTCATATATGTACTTCTCCCTGTCTTTCATTGGCATAAACAAATGACACCTACTTTTCATTAATAGTTGTACATAAACATGCCATCTCTGCTTGTTAGAATGGCATTTAGGTGTGCAGAGATATTTAAATATAAAAAAAGACATTATTTCTATTCTGAACTGTTCAGTTAGACTGATGTATAGTTGAACATTTAGGAAAAATTGGTGTGGCTTTCATATTGTATATCTATAAGCACTGTATGCATATAGGTGAAATTTATCTGTGCACAATCCAACCCCATAAAATGTTTCATGCTTTTAAGTGGCTTTTGGATCAGCCCCAGTATGTATTTCTTGTCTAGATGCAGCAGAATTTAATACTGGTTTGGGTTCTTTTTTCCTTGTTGGCTGCTTGATAAGTTATGGTTACAGCAAGCAGGAGTTGTGCTCAGGGAAAAAAAGTTATGAGATTCCAGAAATTTATGTGTTCCAAACAAAAATTAAACTAAGACTGTAAAGATTTTTAAAGACAGAAAGGCAGTCCTCATAGGACAGTAATAGGGTATTCCAGTAGGGTGTTAAAAGGAATTTTTCTCTGTACATAATTCAAATCAGAAGTCTGAACTTTAATTTTCATAACTCAGATTCATCCCTTAGCCCCCCAGTTATTAACAGTTTTGGAGTGACATTTGCTTTTACTGGTTTTGTGAGAACATATTTCCTGTCAAATCTGTTGTGTGTTTCAGGAATTCTTGTTTCCTTGGGAAACTTTTCGGTCGATTCCTGACCAACTCTGCAGCTTTCAGTTTCGAAGCTGGGTGTCTCCCAAGTTACTGTGGCTCCATCCTCCAAGCTCTGTGATGAAGCCAAGATGTGCTCAGTGCCCTGTGTGTCTTTATCAAACATCCAACACAACAGAGCAGATGGAGGAGGACTGTGAGGCTTTCAGGTGTGCACATAAACTTTAAAACTTACAGAGATGTTACTGTAGGGCTCCCTTTGAATGCAATGGACAGCAACAAGCACCTCAACAAAATAATTCATTGAAACTCTTATATGGAGATGGGATTAACCTTCAGCAGATACCTTTTGAAGACAGTCTTCCCAAACACTGTCCTAAAATATCAGCAAGATTCTTCACACATCACACACATTTCTTCTCTTTTTTTTCATGTTTCCTAACCATTTATATTTTGGGGTATTTTTCCATACAATTACAATGCATTCATTTGGAGAAAAAGCTACATATAATCATCTTGAATGTTAAGTTTATATTGAGTTAAAGAGCTAACAGCAAATGTACACTATTTATATATTCATTAGATATTTGCATCCCACCATTCTCTCTAGAACTGACTAAATCCCCCAAACCAGAGATGGTTTTCCTCCCACTATAATAATTCAGGTAGAAACTGCTGCTCTTGTTTCATGATACAAACAAGTTGTTATGACTTCTTTCTTTGTTTTACTATTTTCATAAGCTCAAAACACTGAATTCCATAAAAATTTAGTTTGTTTGATTTTTTCTTTTTTTTTTTTCATTATTATTGGTTTTGTTGGCTTTGTTTGCTTTTTTTTTTAATATCATCTTGTAACTATGAAACCAACACTGTTTTTCTTCTTAGTCTTGTTAGGCAGTGGACTGGATTCCACTTTAGACCCTGTGTGCAACAGGCTTTAATGTCAGGGCCCACTTTTTAAACAGAGATAAAAAGCAAATACTGTATGAAAGTAATGAAAGTATTCCAGACACAGCTAAGGGATTGCTGAAAACCTTGATCACAATAACAGCTTTCTGATTTATTTTAGTAACTCACTGCATTAAAGGGTTGTCCAGCCTAAGTATTTTCCAGGTTTTAATTATTTTTTAATGGATTTTGGCAAAACAGTAATTTTATCTGCACTGGTACCAATTGTAAAGTTTGGTGTGAAATTCAAAAAAGGAAATTACGACACTGTCTACCTACTGTAGTTTGTAGTTCTAAGTATTTCATGAAATCTAACGTAGGCTCTCTTTATGTTACATATATCATTATGTATATCATACTTATATAAGCTGCCATCCCCTTCAGGCCTCAGAAACCTTTGTAGACTATAAGCAAGAGTATTATCTCAATTTTTTACACGTGGAAATTTAAGCATAGAGGCTAATCTGAAGTTCTGTTTAGCATAAAAGCTTTTCATCCAAGGTTTTATATTAGCTGCTTCTCTCTAGTGTGTCGGTATTTCTAAAGAATAATACATATATTACACACACAACGCTTGCAAGAATGAAAATTTTCCCTTGGTCCATACAGAGAAGCTGAGAAATAAGTGACATTTCTAAAGCTGGCCAGATGATGTGTGGCAGAATACACATCCAGCATCCCATAAGTCTCCTTCTCATCTGGAATGGAATCCTGGATTTTTTCTTACCCTTCTGTTCTAACCAAGACCTTCCTATTTAATTGTTAAATGCTGTCAGATGTCTGAAGGTCACTCTTGTGAGGAGCTCACTGTCTAAGCAGACAGTGTGAACTGGAATGCCTAAATCCCAGTTCCACCTAAAATGGAACTGAGCCTTCAAAAACCCAAATCCCACTCAACGATCCAGTCTTCCTTATTTCCAGGGATCTACCAGAAAAGAAGGCCACGTTCATCAGGTATCTCCTTACTCAGTACCTGACCTTAATTGCCCAAATATGCTCAGAAATGCTTGCTCTGCAGTGTTGGAGGACATCCTTTGCTGTAACTTCCATTTTTGCACTGTGCTGATGTGCAGAGACCCCAAGGATGGGAATGGATAACCTGAGTGCCTCACAGCTTTGCATGATGTCAGGGCTGAAGCATTTTGGATGAGAATGCCTTTCCATTGCTCCATTTACATTACCAAAAGAACAAAAGGGAAGAACAAAAGCTCTCAAGGCAAGGTGGAAATCCTTTGGCCAACCACTCTCCACTGGCTTTCCTCATAAACTCTGATTTCTGGCCCATGACTTGCAGTAACAGGCATAAATTGCTTCATCTTCAAGATATTCTCATTCAGAACACTCCAAACTCTAAGAATTTTGCATTTAAAGTTGAACTTGGCTCTATATTTTAAGAGGCATCACTCTCTCCCCATCAATCATACTTATTGGGCACAAACTAAGGTGGATTTACTTTCCCCTCTTCTCCAGCTTCTTTTTTCCCAGGGTTCCCATTCCCAAATGTTCCATAAAGCAATGTTAATATTTGACATTGAAATCCTCCAATAAGTATCCCTCACATCTCATGTCCTGTCATCTGTTATTTTTTGGGGCTATCTGCTGACACCTCTTGATTTAATGATTTGGAATAGCTGCTTTTAAGGATGAGCTTTGGGTAGGAATTTTGAAGGGGACAATGTGGTTAAACATCCTCAGCCTGAGAGATTTCAAACCTGCACCTAATTATTCAGGTTTGGAGCATTCTAAGGAGCAAAATATCAGACTGGGTGAGAAAGCAAGGTCTTTAAGGCAGAGCAAGGAAATACTAACAGGAAAGGACAACAGAGATGTAAACAGCACTGAATTTGAAGCTCAGACAGACTCTGAAAGGATGAAGCTCACTGGTATCCAATCCATATCTCACTGATGTTCTCTTATTTTTTTTGCTGTCGAAGTCAGAAGGATCATGATATGCTGATATTTCAGAGTGCTGCTGATTCCCTGCTCAGGCTGCAGCCTTCTCTTTACAAATGTGCTGTAACTTCACTTGTAAACTACTGATTATGAAACTATGCTGTGCTATAACTAACATGTTAATGCAAAATTTTATCTGTCTGTACTGATTTTTATTAATCCAGCATACATATAGACCTAAGCCAAATTAGAAAAAAGTGTCTCTAGCTTCATTGATTTACAGTATGAATTACAGACTGTCACAAGTCAAATTACTTCAGGGTGTGCAACAGTGCTTGGACTCACAGTTTCATCATTCAGGATTAGTCATTAAGATACTGAGATAATTCTCAAATTTAAATCCCACATGTGTGCTGAGATACTTCTATAGGGTGATGTGTGGTGTAAATGAGGTAAAACCAGAGCAAAGGCTGTAAATCTCCAAGAATTTTGTATGCAGTTAGCAGCATGTAGATCCCTGAATGTGATTAACAGTCTCATGCAATGAGGCAGCTCCTCTAGCTGTCAAGATTTTCACAAAGCAAAACCCAATTACACATAAACAGATCTTGAATTTTCCCTCTGGGCTTGTGTTTCTCTCAGCTCTAGATTTTCATTCTTACCTCTTTTTTTCCGCCCAGAATGTATATTTAATACATCTAAAGGTTGCCATTTTATTGAGGAATTCAGACAGCACAATCCCCTGGGTGGCTTTATTTGATCATATGTTGTACATGTTAAATTGAATATATTGACAGCCCATTATGGCATGCTTTGTTTTGTAAATTAATATCCAGTTAATTTTTAATGTATGTCAAATATGGATGGTAATCAGTTCTGGTGTTTGTCTTTTAATGTCATGACCACTTCTTTCATGGAAGGACAGAAACCTTGTGTAAATGTCTTAGGGCTACTCCCAAGCATCATTTTATCTCAAAGAGCACAAGTGAGGGTCACAAATTTTATGTTCCTTAAATCAGATATCCAACAATTGCTTCTCTAAAAATCATGCAGGGTCCCTGCATAGTCTACAGAAAGAAAGGACACTACTTAAGAGCCAGTAATTTTTTGCAAAACTGTCAAATTTTTTATGTCAAAGGGATTATCTTGTGAAGAAGCCCGTTTCTCCCTAGTGACTCCAGAAAGAGCCCATATTGTCTAGCTCAGATCTCTACAATTCACCTTTCAGATAGAGCAGGCAGGATTCTGTTGCTCAGAGAGATACTCAGGGTCCCTCGAGATGTCCTTTGGTGTCCTTGGGATGGCAGGGATGGTGCAGAGCCTACAGCAGATCTTTTAATTCATATTAGGGACAGGCTGGGTGGGGTTTGGAGCAGCCTGGCCTACTGACAGGTGTCCCTGCCTATGGCTGGAACCATCATCCATCATCAGTGTTAGAAGGGAGAATAAGGCAATTTAGGGATTCCTATTTTGGTTGTCTGTGGCTGTGACACTTCTGCTGAAAGCTGACTGCCCTGACTGCTCTTAAAAAATAAATTAATTAATTAATTAACAATATTGTATCCCATAAAACAGTACTTTCTGTGAAAAAAAAAAATCAGAAAAAAAAAAGACCAAAAAAAAAAAACAACAGCACTAAAGAAACCAGTTAAATACTGGTAGCAAAGGGATTTTCTGTTTACCTGCTCAAATGACCAGATTTGCAAGTAACTTAAATCACACTATCTATTTGTACAAGTACTTATGCTGAGTTTGAAGGGGCCTTTAATCTAGCAGGCAGAGGCAGGGAAAGGTCTAGTAATTGCACACTGAAATCAAAAAGTTCAAACTAGGCATAAAGGGAAACTCATTTATTCTTTAACTGTATAATGAGATATGTTACTGGGGCAAATTACTAAGTGTTATTGTAGTCCTTAAATCAAGATCAGATGTGCTTATAAAACATACATCTTAGTTTAACAACATGGAGCTGGGCTTCAGACAGAAATCCCTGGATGAAGTATGACCTGTGCTGTGCAGGAGCTCAGACTAGGCAGAGCTTGAGCTAGTTAATCATAATGGTCTCCTATGGTTTTAAAATCCATAATCCTGCTGATTTCAAGCAATATGTAAGATATGCTCATGTAAAACGGAATTTCCTAAGAGTCTTCAGTGGGACAAAAAGGATAACAAAGACTCAACTAACCACAGAAGAATTACGCATCAGATGAGATGTCCTTTAACATGTAAGTGGCTAAGCATCTTCTTAGCAGTTGCTTTTCTGTCCAAGAGAGAGAATTGAACTTTTCATAGGAGCATGCTCGTGCCAGTTGTCTAATGGACAGCTGGAAAATCAGATTTAAAAGAGTTTTTAAAACAATGAGCTTTGCTAGTCCTAAAGTTCTAAAGTCCATCAGCAACGAACTTCAGCACTAGCTCAGGATGGGAGAAGTGTGGCTTGTGATATATATGGAGAAAAATCACATGAAAAGAACAGCAAGCCTGGATAGTAATCTGTATGTCTATTTTAATGTGACCTGTACCTTGGAGAAGAGGGAATTATGCAGGAAATACAGAGACACTGCCATTACCAATGTGAAAAGCTCTTACCACTGTATCAGCTGGGATAAGTTGTGCTCAGAAAGACCAAAATCATCAAATGTTGCTGCTATCAGGCACCCTACAGTCTGGTCCATTTCTATATGTGTAGTATTTTCTGTCTGCATCAGTAGACTGCATTTTGGAGTGTGGATGCACTGTGAAATCACTATGCATTATATTCATGGTTTTGGATACAGTACTTTTGGATTTTGTGACTTTTGTGCTGCAGAATACTCAAGAATGATACTTTTCTGTAATGGAAATGGGAAAGCAAAAAGAGGTCTTTTTCACTGCATGCCTTTGGTCTTAAAAACATGTATGGGCAAGGAGGGGGAGGCTGGATTTGTCACTGTAGCCACATCTTTCACCCTGGTGAGAACTGGGATGCAAAGACAGCTTTTCATTTCCTGTTAATATCAGTGGGTTTTCCAACCATGCAGGAACATGGCACTTTGCTTTTCATGGTAGCCAGGACTGCACTAGGAAGACAGTAATTATATTAACTTCATTTTTAATATTTGATTTCTTGCAAATCACACAAAAATGAAAAATGAAATCCAACTTTGGGGTTTTTTTCTGCAATTTCTGACAGAAATGTTTATTTTTTTGTGTCTTACCTGGTTTGATCCACAGATTTCTTACTTAGTTCAGGACAATTGGTAACAAGCTTACACAAGAAGTAGGCAGCATACAGGACTTTTGGGGACAGCAAATGCTGAACCTTCCTTTGCACACAACTTCCTTTTGATAAGAAAAAATTTCAGTTCAGTTTAAGCAGGTGAGAACTTTTATTGGTTTTGTTCATTGCAAACCCCACACAAGAATCACAATTTTGCCACTTTGCTAATTTTGCTAATTTCCAACATCTCCTTCTGGTCATGCAGGTGTGAGCTGTAGGTCTAAACTGAGATAAGTCAGACATATTTGCTCCAAAATTCCCTAGGCACGGATGGAAATTTTGGTTCTAACCAACACATTTGTAACTTTAGATCCTGGAAGGCATCAAGCCAGGATCCATACATGTCTTTGGAATTATAAGTTCCATGGAAGCTCATGGGAACTAGCTGTCAAAATGCCTCATGTGTTTGGGCTGCATGAAAATATAGTTTTCAGGTTATTGAGCTCTCATTGACTGTGAAAGATTTTATTTTTCTCTTTGAAGCTGGGCAAATGCTTGCATTCTTTGCTCTAGATGAGTATTTCGTCTGTCCATGGCTTTTAATTGCTTTTGAATAGCTCCCTTCCACTTATCACTATCCTTAATTCAAATATGGGTTGAAAAATGTTTATAAAGAACTCAATCTATCACCAGAAAGACAGTTTCTAAAGGTAAGTCCACATGGCTTGCTGTGATACAGACCTAATAACTGGCTTTTCAACCTGCAATAAATATTCTTTTCCCTGTCCTCTTCTGATTGCTCCATAATTAACACTAGAGAGACACCAGATTTAACTATCTGACAGATATTTATTTAAAATACCTTCTGCTGAATATATTAACATTTCTGTATCTACTTTTTTTAAGCAGCTTTGAGTTCTGCAATAAAATCAGATCCAGAGTTTGGTTGTGTTAATAGCCTTGCATGGTGGTATAGATCAATTTGGAAAAAGCAATGAATCAGTCATCTGCAATATAATTGTATGTGTTTACACTGTAGAAATGTTTTTAGCATAAAAACACAATAGAAACATATGAGTCACATCAATATCACTTAAGCTGGATAAATTGTGAGAGGAAGTTTGCTGGAAAGGAGGATTTAATGCTCTCCACATACGTGTATATTTATGCATTAACTGAGTCCCTCTCCTGAGACTCTGCAAAAAGGCAGGACTGAAAATAGCTGCTACCTATGGAACTCACTGGTTAGTGAATGCAGTTGTGCCACTTGAAATGAAGTCAGTTTTATTGCTGGCTCTTTTGCTAGAATAGTCTTTGTGTCCATTCTTTGTGCAGGTATAATAGACTCAAAGAATCACAGAACATCCTGAGCTGCAAGAGATCCACATGGATTAAATACATGGAGATGCATCTGGAATAGAAGAATCTATTATAGATATCTTCTAATATTATTATCACAATATCTGGGTAGTTTCATATCAAACTTGGTTAAGATCTGCTCTTTATTGTCCAGCTTCTCCTAGGGAAGAATCCAGTGTGACATGCAAGGTATTGCTTTGAGAAGGCTTTTTTTGGTTTGGATTTTGTTTTCAGCATATATGCTGTGATCTGACAAGATGAACGCTGTTTTCAAAAATAGCCAAGTTGCAGATGGAGAAAATGATTTGTTTGTGGTATTGTCTATCTAAGAAGTGTCACAGATAGACGGGTTTTACTCAAATATTAGAGTTTTCACCCAGTTCTCTGATTTAGCTGGGTAACAAGTGTATACTCAGGCAGCAAGACAGCTTGCTGCTGGCTATGTGAATCATGCTCAAAAGTACACAGGGATCCCAACAAAGCCACTTGTAATTTACACTCACTAAATTGGATACAGATCCACCTTTTTTCCAACAGTAGCCTAGAATAACAAAGGTTTTGGGAAAAATGCCTGGTTTTGGTTGAAGGTTTCTTCTTGCTGGCTATCTGCCACCACAAACACAGAGGGGATATAATAACAGTCATTTGGAGTTCTGTAAACCTTGTCATCTGAGGACCTCAGAACGCTTTCCAAGTGTTAATTAAATGCTCACAACATCCCTGTAGCCATGCATAGCAGATTCCAGGTTGCTGGGCTCTCCCTGTGACCACAGTGGCTCCCTGACTCTGCTGCTCCGGGTGCTCCACAGGCACGAGATCCATCCCAGCCACTGCTCTGCCAACCCAGACTGGCACTGTGCTTCCCACCCAACTCCTCCAAAACAAAATGAGAGGAATTTTTCAGAGAAGCTGAACCCCAAGACTGTAATTGCAGCGGAGTTTTAAAGCATGTTAACTTGCTTTCTGAGAGTAATGTTTTATTAGCGGCTTCAGACACAGCAGCTTCAAAAAAAACACTCAGGTCAGTACAGAGAGAAATCACTCCTTAGAAGTGAAAAAGCACACAATACCTCCCCATGTTGCTGACTCCAAGCAATAAAAAATCATGAGTTCACTCCAAAAAGTTATTTTAATAGTCTTTTTGTCTGCAGGCTTTTTGCTCCCTTCCCAGTTCTTGAGATATTACAGTTTGAAAGTTTCTTGAGGTGAGAAAAGATTTTTCCCACAACCATAAAGAAATGAAAACAGATATTCTTTTCAAGTCACTGGAGTCATTAAGCTAGGAGAAAAAAAATCAAATATTGCAATACCTGATATAAAACCATGAGAGTTAACAGAGTTGCTTGTTTACCTCTTTAACACGACATTATTTTCTCTTGTCAGTTCTGAAAAGACATTCAGGCTCAAAACCTGTGCAGAAAGAGCTCTTTCTCTCTTACTGCACTCTAATAAGCATCTTGCAATGTGTCTTTGAATTTACCTGTGATGATCTCAAACAAAATTCCATCTGAATTCTGGTGTCATTTCTTCCCCCTTCCTGTGCACATTTCTTTAATTTACTGAGTGTGTGGAAACAAGCCCTGCACTATGCCCCATGGAGACACAGGAGTGTCCACAGCAGGGAAGGTGGAACCAGAGGAACTTTAAGGTCCCTTTCAGCCCCATCCATGCTGAGATTCTGTGGCTGCAGCACACACAGAGCTGTGCCTCATCACCCCCTGTCAGGGCAATTTTTGTTCTCAGCTCTCATCATCCTGTGTTCATGTGAAAAATGTGTATTTTGTGATTGGCTTTTCACAAATATTAAAAATAATATTATATGTGTCATGTTAGAGAGTTAGGCTGTATTAATTTTCTTAAGTAGTGTGTTAAATATAGTTTTAGGTTATTACATAATGTTAAAACAGAAACCATGCTATGTAAGATACTTTTTTTAAGAGAGGACTGGCACAAATATAGCAGCCACAGGACACCCAAATCTTTCAGAGAAAAAGAATTTATTGCTCCCTTATCAAGTTCTGAAGACACTGTTAGGATTCAGAAGAAGTTGACAATGACCAGACAGAATCCTGTGTTTGAATGGAATTTATGCATCATGTATGAGGTGCATGAATATGCAACAGGTTATTGCTTTTAAGGGTTAATCCTCTGTTAATGTGTGTCCTTTTTCAGGCTTATTTTGCCCAGAAAAGGTACCCATAATTCTTTCTTCTGATTGTCTTGTGTTGTCCAAAATCCTAATTTTTATTACTCTAATTGTATTACTATTTTTATAACCATTTTATTACTATTAAACTTTTAAAATTTTAAAAACAACTGATTAGCATTTTTCACAGTTCAGATCCCAGTAAGTCACCTATGGAGACAAGTATCACATGCAGATAACACTAAATATTCTCCAGGCAACCTTCTAGTTTCTTTGCCTTGAAATATCAATGTACAATGTTTTATAACACCAATAGTGCACTCTAAAAGACCAATAACTCCTGCCTACCTTGTGACCACAGAGGAAACTGCACAATGTTCTCCCAGTGTAGAGTAGAGAGTACAAGAAGTAGCTCTAAAATCAATCATTTGGATGCCATAACAGCCCCAAAGCAGTAGCCTAGAGATCATAGCCTGCCAAGAAACTTCTTCAGGCTGCATTGCACATGCAAATCATAACGATATTTCTTCTGTGTTCAGCAGGAATCGATGCAAACTGAAGGGGGTCTGAAATTGTTCTCTATTCCACTTTATAACTCAAGACAAGCCAAACAACAAACTACATTTCCAGAAATTGCTTTCTCTGACATTGTTGTGATGAATAAGCTTCAGCAGTGTCACATACAGCACCTTTCCAGGTTTATAATTAGTCACCACTAAAATATGTATTGTCTAGAAGCAAATATTATTTTCTTTGTATTGTATCTTAGTGATTGGCATGAAAGATATGAAAGTCTCACTGGGTAACAAAATATAACATCTAAACATCTTGATTTTCTTTTAAAGGCAAATATAATTTTCAATTCATGGTGTTGTATTTTTGACTATGGCAAGGTCCTCCAAACTTAGATAAAAGTTGCAGAAAATTTTAGTTGTGATTTTTTTTCCCAGGGAAGTTTTTCTTGGAAAACTCCCATTCCATTCATCTGTTACACCACATCTAACACAGTATCTGAGAGCCTTCAAGCATGCAGTAATACAACTAACTTTTTCTGTTTTCTGAACACTTTGCAGTGTGCACGTACAGGAAAAGTTATTTATATGATATATTTGTTATTGGGGCAAGTTCAAGGAAACATACACTGCACATGGGACGGTTCTTGCTCCTGTGGGATTATGATTCAGATATTAAACATTAATGAATGTCCATCTAATTAAGGCATCCCCCAGCTGTAGCTTTTCAGACTTACTGATGATGGAGCATCATTAGTAATCACAGTCTTTCTTGTAGCACCTTCTGTTGGTCATTTTAAATAATGATCCTCAAAAAAGCTAAACAGCTCCTAATTTATTCTCCTGAGTCCCAGATGTGCTTTCCATCATCCTCTTTCCTTACCCAGCTTATGACCGGCCAAGTGGCAAATCCTGCTTTTCCCTGTAACTCTGCAGTGCTCTGACCTCATCCTTCCTATTTGTTTCTCCTTCTGGACAGTTTTAAGGAGCTCCAAGGCCTAGCTGCTGAAGACAGCCCCTACAATATCTCCCACCTTGTTTCTCTAGGAACTATTTAGTGGAAACACACTCATCTAGGTACTTACAAATGTTATCATGAATTCACCAAGCAGAAATTGTATAAAGAAAATCTAGATGCCACCCACCAGGGATAGGAAGGTTTGGGGACAAAGGGAAAACAGTTGAAAGCAGATCTTTTGACTTTTTGTACTGTTTTTGACATTGCTTTATGTGATGTTCTCACAAGGAAAATTAGGAGAGGGAAGGGGCAAAATCATTTGAGTTGCTAATCAACAGCGACTTGTTATCAAATTAGAGTGAGATAACAAGCAGAGTTTTAAAACAGGGAGTTCTGCTCTTCTTTAAATTGTATTGGGAGTCTCCATTAAAACCTCAGCAAAGGAGTAAAGGCTGTCCACTGAAACCACAGCTCCCAGAGGGACACAAACCACTCTGAAGGACAATATAATATGTACAAAAATCTCAGTTGCAGTTCTTTGAATAGTTTTAGTTCTTCTGGAAAGATCCCAAAGAGTAATGATGGCAATGTATAAATTTTTCCAGGTTTATTTAACCTAAACCCAAGAATTCTAAGGGGATATGGGAAGTCTTAAAGGTATAAAGGCTATTAGACACAGAAGATGATGCAGTGGACAGAAAAAGGCACCTCAGGCTTACAATATTATGGCCCAGATCCAAAAGGTAGTCAGGAATCTCACACCACTGACAGAGTGGTGACCCTCTGCAAGTCTAGGTCAGTACAAGGAACTTATTTAAGTCTCTTCTGTTCATTATAACAACTGAACTGCATCACTGTCCTTTGTTCCATTTCATGTCCCAAGAGTAAAAACAGACAATTCCTCTTCTAACCTATCGCTAGAATGTGCAGGCTGGAAACACCATGCATGAAACAACAGATCTAGTAAATACAGTCTATAAACCAATATATAGGTCTCTTGACAACTTTACACCACTTTTCAACTTTGATCATAATTTAAAAGGTGGCACTTATGTGTATCGTGACTGCTCTCCTTTCAAAGTCTTGTTTCTCATGAAAAAGATGTCTTTGAAGCTAACAGCCATCAGGGTATTGCATTAATGCTGTATTGACTCAGCCTTCATCCTTCCAAGGTGTATAAATTGAGTTGCATGCAGGCAGATATATGATGAGACCTTTCAAAGGAGATATCTGTGTGCTCATTATCATCACTATTACTCCATGTGTCCCAGGAAGACATCGTTGTGGGACATAGTAAAGCACAGAAATGAGGGACTTGGGAGATCAGACTGATGTTCCTGTCATGACCTTGGACATGTAATTTTCCCTTCCTGTGCCTCAGTTTCTGCTTTTATAAATTAAGATAATGATACTTGGCAGACTGCATTAATATCTGCAGATGAAAAGCATTGCCTAAGAGACAGCTATTGCTATTATCTTTATAGATATTTTATTTGGGCAAAATATATTTCCACCCCTAACTGCCAAGAGCTTGTAGCTTCAAATAGGAAGCAGAAAGCTTTATACTCTTTTCTAGAGAAACAGAGACACACAAATCAAGCACAATTCCTTTGGTCACAATGGAAATTTGTAGCTAAATTGAGGATCCAATTTGCAAGTCAGTGTTTTAAGCATAGGCTTTTTCAGGTGTTCTCCCTGGACATTAAAGATTTAGTGGGAGTTTTCATGAGAGTGGATTTGTGCCAATATCCATGACTAGAATTTTTCCCTTCCTCTCAACTTGTGCAGAAAACTGTTTGCTGATAGTTTGCTGGCCTGCCTCGCACCCCAGAGGTGACCATAGAGGAGTAAACTGCACAGGTTGTAAATTACACAGACCCTTTCATGCTTGGAAACAGCAATCAAAATCTTACACAGCTTTTCCAACCATTTATTTGAACGGAAAGTGCACAAGAAAGAAATTCAGCACCTGCTGCAAGGTGCCAGGCGTTTAGAAAAGCCCCAGGGACAAAGCATGGCCATTCAGATGAGAGGGAGCATCAAATTTTGAAACTGGGTCAATAGACTGGAGTATAAACCGTCCCTGTTTTGTACAGAAGCTTCTTTTCATTGTCACTCTGACCAAGGGGCAAATCTGGCACAGTGTAAATTGTTACATTTAGCTGCTGTTTATAACCACATTACACACCTTTCCTCTTGGCTGCTCTTTCACCTCACCACCTTTTTCTTCCTACATCCTTTGTTTCTGAACTTCTTTTCTTCCACATTTCATTCCCCAGTGCTGTTCTCCCTTTGAAATGTAGTGGCCCAAGCCCCATTCTGCTCACCAGAATAATAATCAATGTCTGAATAATATCATTGATACTGAAGTATTCGTATAGCTCCTCCCACAGATTAAGCTAAAACTGGGGGGCTCAGATTTCTGGCTCACTGCTTTAGGCTGTTGATGTTTGTGAATTCCAACAGACTGAATATCACCATATGCTTTATTTGCATGCAAGTTAACATAATCTTTGAAGGCTTAGGTCTTGGAGGTGAGATAAATATAGTAAGTAAGTGGATCTCAGCCAGGAACTCCAGGTGGGTGCCAGTACAGGCTGGGGGATGACCTGGGGGTCCTGGTGGCAGCAAGCTGTTCAGGAGCCCTTGTGGCCAAGAAGGCCAATGGTATCTTGAGGTGCATTAGGAAGAGCATTGCCAGCAGACTGAGGGAGGTGACCCTGCCCCTCTGCTCAGCCCTGGTGAGGCACACCTGGAGTACTCTGTCCAGTTCTGGGCTTCTCAGGACAAGAGAGACATGGAGCTCCTGGAACAGGTCCAGTGGAGACTGACAAAGGTGATGAAGGGACGGGAGCATCTCTCTGATAAGGAAAGGCTGAGGGAGCTTGGACTGCTCAAGTTCAAGAAGAGGCAGCTGAGAGGGGACCTCATCCATATCTCTCAGTATCTGCAGTGTCAGAGGAGGGATCCAGGCTCTGCTTGGTGGTGCTGAGCAATTGGACAAGATGCAAAGGGCAAAAATCAATGCCCAGGAAGAAACTGATGCCCAGGAAGCTCCACCTGAACATGAGGAAGAACTTCAGTCCTGAGCAGTGACCGAGCACTGGAACAGATTGTCCAGAGAGGCTGTGGAGTCTCCCCTCCTGGAGATATTCCAGAACTGTCCGGACACATCCCTGTGCTCTGGGATGATCTTGCATGGGCAAGGAGGCTGAGCCAGAGAAGCCACTGTGGCCCCTTCCAACCTGACCCATTCTGTGGTTCTGTGATTCCCTAAAGAGATCTAGAGAGCTGAGAGGAAGAAGTCCAGGTGAAATACCCTTCTTTTTGGGGCAGGTGGGACTAGTTTTCAGGCAAGCTGACTGAAACATGTATTCTCATTTTTTTACTAAAAGCTGTGTGGACATCCAGAATAAATATAAGAAACGTCCCTTAGGTTTTATTTAAATAAATAAAACATAATAATAATAAAATAAAACTCGCTTGTTTTGGCACAGTTACACAATGAGCGGGAAGGACTAAAGAGTATTTACAGGCTTTTAATAACACAATGTTGTAATTTAGGTTTCCTTTACAAAATAGTGCCCAGTATCTACTATCTCATGATAAATAGAAGCTGTATCGCATGACACTTGTGAACAATGGGTGAAATGGATATTAGAAAAATCTCATTTATCTTCTGCTTTATTCTGTGATAGAGGTCCTTGTCACCATGGCTATTATGTGACTAGCCCCAGAAAGGCCACGTCATTAGTTTTCTTTATCAAGATAGCAAGGTCTCCTTTAAAGGGACAGCACTTAGACTTTAGATTCAAATAGAAAATAGATTTCATTATGTGAATGCTCCTATCTCTGTTTTTGCTGCTTAAATACATGGGTTATTTTCCACAGCTGTCAACCAGATGAAATTAATGCCCCTGTGATGAGGAAGGTGTTCCTGGATCAGAAATTTTAAAAAATGGAATTGTATGAGCAGTTTGCTTGTATTTGTCTCATACATTTCTTTAGAGCATGTGGCATTTCTTAGTTTTAAAAAAAACACACAAAGGGGAAAAAATAAATGAAAGCAACTTTCTGTATATTCTGTAAATCTATTTTCCCTTTTGTCTTTTCCACTCACAAATATATCTTCCTCTTGTCTGACAACCACTTTGAAAACTTTCCTCTATTGCCACCAAAGCAACCATGTGAGTGTCAACAAATCTGTAATGATTTAGACTATGTCAAAGGGAATGCAACATTTTTGTCTCTTTTCAAAAATCTTAATGACAGGTAGATAAAGTTGGACAACACCATCTCTATTGGCTTTCTCTGAGTTTTGATGGGCATTTTTCATTGAACAAAAGAGCTTGCTCCCCCTCTGCAGCAGGCAAGGCAGGGGAAGAGTAGCTGCAAAATCTGATAGTGCCACACAGTTGTATTAACCATGTCTAGTTCTCTGCCTAATTAAGAATATTTTGGATTTAATGATATAGAAGATCAATGATTACAAAATAATGTTGTTTTTCCTTTGTCCTGAATGATGATATAATAGCAATTAGCTCTCAGGATACTCTCCTTGCTTTAAATAGGTGATTAAAAGCACCCTCTCATTTGCTAACTCAGAAGAGAAGAGCCTTAGAGGTAAAAGGACACTGGATCTGTCAATACTATTAGCTTAAATAAATAAATCCAAAAAACTTCTTTAACTGCATTTTAAATTAGGATAACATTTTAAAATGAAAAAAAAAAGCATTAATACAACATTAAGGTAAGGAATTTTATTGCACAAGATCAGGAAATGAAAAAGATAATAAGGCTCCCTCAATAATAATCTGTATCAGGTGTGTGTATTCAATGAGTAACCTGAGAGATAAATGTATCTGAATACATTGAAAATATCCTCAAAATAATGTGCCAACTACAATTGCTAGGAATTGATTAGGTATGGGGAGGTTGAAAATCCTATCTATCTTGTATTTACCATTTTGAAAGTTAAAGAATTGAAATGACACTGTTGCTTTGCCTTGAAATTGTTGCATGTCCTACTACAAACCTTCTGGGAGGAGTTCATCTATGTGTAATGTCCACTAAAGAACAGGAGCAGTCATGTTCCAGAGGTTTGCTACAGAACTACCAATAAGAAAGTGAGGGTGGTACTTCAAGGAATTTTCAAGTTTAAGTTCAGATTTAACAGAGGCAGAAGACACCAGAAACGGAAGATTAAATAGATCACCACAGTGCATGGATAGCCATGGACACTGAGCCCCTCCTGCCTGGAATCCCTTGGATAAATGACCTGCCGACTCTTTGATCAAACCACCAGTGCAGAACTCCTTCTTAGGCTGTTTATGTCTAAAGTGAGCTTGTGCTCCTTCAATGCCAGTTTTGCTACTCCCCTAGTATGGGTGATTTTCCTTTTGGAATTTGCTCAGTGCCTAGGAAATAAAAAAATCTGAGATAGGAATGGAAAATGAAGGTTCTCTAGCACTTCCTTCCTCAGTCTGTTTCTACCTTTCTAGTCAAGCAGAGGTTTTCTCAAGGTGATTCTTTAATTGTAGGGCCCTTAAAAGTCACATTCCTATTCCTTTGGAGAACAGTCCACTCTTGAATATATTTTGTGCCAGCAAATGTTCTGTCACATCAGTAACACATTTCACATTTGTTACTATATTGTGTTGGTCAACATGTCATTAGTAATGGATGCACATAAGCTGAAGAAATCAAGGAATCACCTGAACTTACAATCATTTGTAGTTCCTAATGGAAATTTCCTTTCAAGGCTCTGAATATTCGTTTTGGCTCAGGCCAAAGCCTCAACACCAGCAAAAGACAAGAGCTTGTAGGAGCTCTTGTCTAAACAGATAAAGCAAAGTGGGGAATAAAAGCTGTGGAGGCAGAATACAGATGTGGAAAGATGAGGGGAATAACCTAACAAGTAAAGATGATGGCAAAGCTGGGAATAGAATCAACTCCACAAACTCTCAGGTCAGGGTAAAATCTAGCAGGTTTGGTGTGCAGCCCTACTGGGAACCTATTCAATTTGTTGATCTATCGCAAGAAGGTCAAGAATGGGAAAAAAAAATCTGTGTTTAGAACCACTTGTTTGAAATTATAATGGTGTTGGATGGGGGGAGGATATTTTTTAAAATATATTGCATATATTGATCACCCCCATGGTCCAGATGACCACCACACAGACCAGATCATATAAATACCATAAGAACTCATTACACAACAAATCTTTATTTACCTTTCAGAATATTAGATTGATCTCCTCTGAACTTTGGACTTTTAACAATCAAAAATATTATTGCTTCCCATTCAAGGCAACTGCAGACATACCAGGGATACTGCTGATGGAAAGACCATGACCTTATTTATTATACCAGCTGTGTACTCCTGAGAACCCTATAATTGAAACATTACACGTTGACTCACCTTTTTCTCATGATGTATTGTAACATTCTCAAGGCTAGAGTTTTCAATCATGAGTTTTCAGAGTTATATGAGTGAAACAGATTTTTAATCTATTCTGCTATGAGACAAGCTGGTTCTTCTCAAGAAACTCTCACTCTTTCCCAGCTATTTTTTATTTCATTGAAATGAATGTTCTAAAAAATTCCTTTTTCTCCTATAGTCCTGTTTATTCTTCAATGAAATTTTGCTACAAGGTTTTCTATTATTTCTGTTGAACCAAGTAGGGTTCAATAGTGTAGAGGAGCCATTAAGGACTCCAGCAGTGCACACACTGTTTCCCCCTCCTTCAAAGAACCTTAAACTGATACATAAAGTAATCTTAATGATAACCAGACAATGTTTTTGAGCTTCTGATCACCCTGGTTTGGTTTTTTTCATATTTCATCACTTTATGCTCGTTAATTGCTAGTTAAAAACTTGCTGAAAATCATGTCACCTCCTTTAGGAAGAGCTGGGGGTGTTACAAGAAGTTATAGAGGAAGCCACTCACAGGTGACAAGGTTACTCTTAAGTGTCTCAAATACTTTCAAATACTAAGGTAGATCGAGGTAAGGAATTATTATTGACAAACATTTTGACTGAAAATATTTAATTCCCTTAATTATCTGAAAAAATCTCTTATTTTTGAGAAGGAGCATGTCATTCCTCCCCTAAATTTCCTGGCATCATTTCCAGCTTCTTTCCTCTTAATAAAAAGAAGTTCCAGAACACTGCCTCCATATTTTACATATTTAAATAATGAATGTCTACTGAAAGAATGCACAAAAATTATTCTTGGCTTTGGTTACTAGAGAAGTTAATATAAGCTACTTAGATTACTATTATAAAAATGTTGTTCAAATGTTTTTACTAATGTAAGTCCACATTGAGAGCTTGATCATGAATGGCTTTTGTTCTTCAAGTTCTTCTTGACCTGCATAATCCTTTGGTTTAAATTCTTGAGGGGAAATAAAAGCGCATTAAAGAAATCATGCTCTGTATACAAATAATTTTTCATTATTTGCATAATGAAGGAGTATTCCTTCCTATTATGCACTGATTTCTTCTTACACTGAAATTTCTTCACATCCAAAAAATATAGCAACTTGAGTCACCAAGGTCTGAAGTTTGACAATGTGTTAAAGTATTTTTACTGCAGTAATTTAAAGTAGGCTGCACCAGTTGCCACTTTTTCTGTCAACCAGATTTTTCCAAAAGGAAAAAATACACCCTGCCTCTTTTGCTGGCCTGTGAACAATTTCCCAACTGCTTTCTATTAAAAAATATATAATAATAATAATAAAAAGGATTTAAGAAAATAAAAACTGAAGGGAAGTCTGAGACAGTAACAGAGAAATCCACATTCTGCTGAGGAGATGACAAGTTATTTCCAATTTTGAAGAATACTCTACCAATAAAGTAGCAAAACTGGACTGACAAAAGGCAGGAGACCATTGGCATGGACATAGTGCCATGGAAATCCTTCCTGCCACAGAGTGCCCTTTTTTGCCTTCCGGAGTTTATCCTGCTTAACACTGTTGGTGACTGTTCTGCTGTTAGTGATGAAGTTAATGGTTGTGGTATCATCAGTTAATCAGGAGAGATTCCCATTTTCAGATATCCATATTCATTCTCGTAGGCGATTATTCTCGGGAGCTTTATCACGGTTTGTAGTCATCAGCTGATGGTAATTACGGAAGAAAAATATTTCAGATGAAAGAGAGATGGAGATTGAGTGGATTGAGCAAGGTCACTGAAGCGATTTGGGGATTACTTTCCCAGTCCAATTCCCATCTCCCATCTCCCAAAACATATTCATCTGCAGGATGTATTCTTCCCTTGAAGACAGAAGGCATAAATATTACTGCACAACTTTTCCTTCACTGTGGGAGTGTGGTAGTGTACTGCCACCCTCTGCTGGAATACACGTGGACCAAGCAATTTCTCCACCTCCCCATATCTATTCAGAAAGAACAGTAGGGATTGTGTTGTATTTTCTTGCTCAATATAGAAAAAAACCTAAAGAACATGAAAGGCCAATTTATTATTAAGCTTAAAAAAAAAATCAGAATTTGTTTGTTATAAGTTTTATTCCAAGACTATTGTATACTAAGTACATTAAATTCAATTTCTACAACTTCTACAGAGGAATTTGGTCAGGGAGCTTTGATGTTACTGGTTGCAGAGTAGTGATCCTCTAGGGATTCAACTTTATAATCATGGTGAATGCACTCAGACAAACCTCCAGTTATGACTTCCTGCAACACATTTAAACTCTTCTAGAGAACCCTTACAATCAGAAAGAGACACAAGATAACCTACTGTCCTTTCTTTGTATGAACCAAGGTCTATCAGGTTATAAGCCAGAATTTCCTACTTTGTTACAATGGAATAGGTCTTTTGAGTCACAAAGGCAAACAAAGGGTGTGTTGAGATGGGCAAGAGTAAATTATTTAAACAAGATCAAGAGATCAACAGCTTTGCTTATATGTGTGCTCTAAAGAGGTACAGCAAGGCCATTTTCAAGTGCAAAAGTTGGAACTGGACACCTCCATTTCTGCTTGCCCACTTTGGTGGTTTACATGCAGATGAACAATGCGCAGTCCTGTCCGAGTACCTAGCTTCTACAAATATTCAACACCAACAGGTTGAAAACAACAATATCACTCTGAAATTTTAGTTTTCCATTATCACTAATGCACAGGATGAATTCAGCTTCTTAAAAAAAAAAAAACAAAAAACAAAAAACAAAAACCTGTGCTATTCAGATTAAATTCTGACCATATGGGAGTTACGAGAAGGTCTCAGCACAGGAATATTCCATCATGTTAATTGATTACTGCAATATGCTGCACATGAGGGGAAGGAAGGCAAAACAATGTTATGAAGATGTTCCAGCAGGTCCCATCTTTGAGTAATGCAGATTACTGAGGATTTATTGCCAAAGAATTTACTGCTTTTATTCACATTTGGCTCTGATTTAAGGATCTGATCCAGACTCTTGAAACAAATGGTAGACAAAACCTTGACTGTACTTGAGCTAGGATCTTTACAAAATGAAGTTAACTGCTAAAAACAACAGTTAGCTTATTGAGGACAATCAGATTTTTGCACCTGGCACTCCACAGCTCTTGGACAACACTGACTAAAACAGTTCTGTGCTAGGATACTCCCATGACCACAGTCTGTGAATGACCACCTAAGGTTTTTTTTACTTTTTTTTTTATAACTTGGAAATAAACAAAAGAAAAGGAAAACATTCATTTGGGATAATCACCTATCCATAAAGTGTTGTTCAAATTCCTGTTTAATTTATTTCAAATCCAAGTTGGATTCATTATTATTTCATCTAAAAATGCCTTCCTTCAGTGTTTGATCCTTAACCACAGCCAGGAAAAAAAAATCAAGGCAACTATTGTGTAAGCTAGGGAAAAACCATGACAGTTTGGGAGGGAAAGAGTAGCATAAGGAGAGAGTTGGGTTAACATTAAAGCTCTGCATTTCAACATCTTCACAATAATTTGGAATTTAAAATCTATTCAAATTACTAACGTGAGAGCTTCCAATGAAATCATGGAGACTGGACTTATGAGGCATCCGTGCCATAAACTGAAGCTTAACTGCATTACTGTGGTCAAAGTGCTGAATTAAAGGGAGTCAGAAGGGGGACAAGGGAGGAGAGACAAGAGGTATCACCTCTAAAGCCTCTATAAATCTAACCTCCCTCCTTCCTACTGACATCATTAGATTCCTACTTTGCCGCTGAACAGTCTCAGGTACGGCTTTAGCATTTGACAAATGATGGCAATTTGAGGGTTTTATACTTGTGGATACATTGTAGGACTTTCAGTGGGACTTAAAAGCATTTTTCTTGTAAATCAAATATTACCTTGGAAAATAACAATACTGGCAAATGAAACCAGTGAGGTGCCACTCAAAGCTACAGTCCTGCTTTAGTCATGTTGCTCTTTGAGAATCTAAAGCTTTTAATCATGCCAGGTTGCCACGTTTTGGGTTAAAATTCATGGGTATTTACAGATATTATTTTGGCCACTGGAGAGTTCACTTACTAATACAATAGAGATTCTATTGAAGTCATGGAAATTTTTGCAGTATTATTTTTTTAATGCACTACAATGACTGTGAAATTCAAACATACCTGATTTCATATGTGACAATGTTAATGAAAAATGAACTTAATTTGCAATGATTTTGTGTCTTTTGTTCTTCTATATTTGGTCTGTGTGGTGTTTATTAGGAACTTATTCAGTATAAAACCAGAATATTTTGATTGCTTAATATCTTCATAGCAATAGCTTGTGTTGATTTTTCTATTAGTGTTCTAACCTTGAATTAATAATTAAATAAATGACTTCATACATCCATGCTATTTTCAGTATCCAGTCAAGGCCAATGTGGTCTTATCAGAGGATACAGACCAACAATTACCTTCTTAGAGATTCATTCAATAAGGTAATTCTTCATTTTTCAGATGAATTATCGAGTAAATATCCATGAGATACCAGTCCAAACTATAAAACCAAGGCTGTTAGAACCTAGTCTTGGGGTTTTTTTCCTCCTGGCTTTCAGGAGAAGCCTAAGGGCTGGCAGCAAACATCAAGGGTAAATTCTGTTTCCACCCTCTCCTCTGCCTGTATACAATTACCTGGCATTGAGAAGATTTAGCAAGCAAGAGGGGCAAATAATATCTATAGCAGGCCATTGTAACCATCAAAATCAGAAAATGGCACCAACCACTTGCTGTTGGAAATAACCACTGCAAAGATGTGCTTTACTTTCGTGAGCAAGTGTGATTTTACAGAGTGCACCGCATGAAAGCCTAAGCCTTTTGAATATTCCTTCAGCAGAAATATTCCTCCTGTTGACAAATCTTTTAAATACCTTAGGCAAGCATTACTTCATGCAAATCAGATTTTCAGAGGTGCTGTGTGAGAACACATGCATCAGACCCAAATCCACTGGGATGCCAGGGATAAACCCATGTTACCAAACCATGGGAAGATCAGAACTGGTTTTAAGAAGCAGTCTTCCCGGAATGCAGATTCATTTCTCCATAACACCATTTCCCAGACAGATCTATTTCTGAGTATCAAGTTTTTAGTTCATCTTAGTTTGTATTTCTAAACCCATGACTGTCAGCCACATATTTGAAAAGCCATCTATTTCTCAGGCATTTAAACTAACCTGTTCATGGATATGCATGGCTTGTAAACCTCCTTCCATATACCAATCTTAATGAGATTTTGCTCTTCAGCCTTCCAGTTACGGGCAAAACAATCTGGTTTTGTGACTCTGGTGTGTCTGCTTCGAATGTGAAATAGGCTGGCAAGTTTCTGTCTCTCATTTTTGTATCTGGATGAAAATTTACGTTATGCACAGAGAAGCACAGTTTAAAATCAATAGTAAAAACACTTTCATCTAACTTTTCTAGATTTCATTTATTTTCAGGTGTTTGTAAGGATAAAAAAATTTACCAGAGTTTATTTATCAGAGTCTAGAAAATGGAGAAATTTATCAGAGTCTAGAAAATGGATCTCAAAAAAAAAAAATCCCTATCTAATTGTTAACAGCAATTGTGTCTAAAGTAAATCCCATTTAATATGGACTAGAGGATGTATAGGTAATTTCCAATTTAGGCAGAATGCCAAACAGCACAATAGATTTTATATTTCTCTCCAGGTGTGTAAATTGTTAATTAAACAAATTCAATTAGTTAAGTGAAGTATAAAGGACTGTATCCCAATAATGCTCAGCATTTAACCTTTACCTCTAGCTATGGATTATTAGCAGTATGAAATGTCTTTTGTGCAGCCTGAGAACTCATCCCTGGGCTCCCTGGGTGCTGGCTGTGGACATGCTGATGTGACTGCCTGTGCCCAGGGGACTGCACGTGGCTGACACACTTCTGGCCAGCTCACCCATGTAATCTGACCTTCTGCATGCTGCACTCTTGTGAAGGGAGGCAAATACTCTTAAATCACCATCGGGATAGCTTAACACATTTTAATTTGCATTTACAAGAGGTGACAACTGTGCTTAGAGTCAAATTCTGTGGAAGTTTATCAAAGAAGCTTCATTTACAGGCAGCAACACATGAGCATTGATCCAGATGTTTTCGAGAAGTTCCTTCCACCCTATTTTTTTTCCCTGCAATTAAAAGAATTATATAATTGAGTGACTAAGAATCAAAGCTTCTCAATCAGTGAACTCTGATAGCCAAAAGTAACCAGACTATCTCAGCTGGAGTTATCATCACTATGCTGATGTTACAGTAGATCTTCGAGTCATAGACTAAAGTTTGGGAAATATCTCTGAGATCATCAAACCCAACCTTTGAGCAAACATCACTGTGTCAACTAAACCATAGCACTTAGTGCCATATTGAGTCATTTCTTGGACAGTCCCAGGGAGATAGTGAATCCACCACTTCCCTGGGCAATCCTTTCCGGTGAAGAAATTCTTCCTGATGTCCAACCTGAACCTCCCCAGGTGCAGTTTGAGTCCTCTTGTATCACTGGTGCTGCATGGGGTTCTTGTGAAGGAACTCTTGAAGGGAAAGGGATTTTGGGCACCAATAAATAACTATGGTGCCAACTCAAAGGGGTTATCTTGAAATACCTGCAGCCCAGACTAGCTAACCTGTTATGTCCCTGAACTGCATGAAGCTTTTAGTGCTGCTGAAGAGTTTCTTAAAGCTCACCTGGAGCAGGAATAAATTGTTGAGGAAGGAGATATGGGAATGGGGATATTACAGAGCTCACTGGTGAGGTAGTGGTTATAGCCCCAAGCTTTATAGGTTTAAATCTCCATATTTGTTATTGGACTGTATCTCTTATCTTATAATAACACGATGATTTTTCTTCACAGACTGGTGGTCTCAGAGAGTTCAGAGCAAAAGTCTGACTCTGTTTGTCTGAACTAAGAATTCCTGATTCAAACTCAGGAATTTTCTGATCAGACAGACTGAGAAGCCCAAAACAGACAAATGAGAAGTCAGATGACTCAGAGGACTTAGTCCTGGACCACTTCATTATCTCATAATCTTTGAAAATTACAAGTACACATGCCCTACAAAGTTAAGCCAAATTAAAATGGTTTTATTATTGATTTAAAAGATTCTAAAACCTCAGAATCAGATGCAGAACACTCACAGAGTGTGTCACAAATTGAATTCATTCTTTTCAAAGAAATGTTTCCATTCAGGAAAAGAAAATCAATTTTTTGAATGTAGTAGGCAGACAGATCAATTTGTTGTAGAGCTGTTGTTCATGGAATCCTCAAAGTCTCATATTATCCAGGTTTTAAAAAAAATTGATCTAATTTAAATTTTTTAAATATGTAAATTATGCTCTCATCTGATTTCTGATGTGAGTCGATCAAAGAGTGGGACTGCACCACAGGAACCAGTTCACAGATGGTTTGTGGGGGTTTTTATTTATCTTGGTTTAACCTCCATTATGGTGGTATTGAAGGGCACTTTTGAGAGCGTGGTTCTGTGTGGGCAGGCAAGGAAGGGGATGGACCCTGCAGGATTTGAAAAGGCACAGCAGACAGACAGGAGGGAAATGGGAAAGACAAGAAATGGATACACATGAAGTGAACAGCCACTGGGAGTGGAAAAAGGACTTTTGGTTCATGGCTCACTTAATTAATCAAAGCAACAACACACAGGCATCACACCAGAAGATTTAATTTTGGGAGATTTTCAAGCCACAACAATGCACACCCAAACATGAAAATATAAAAAAACCACCAGTCTAGAAAACATATGCCCATAATTCTGAGGTTTATATTACTTTTTCAGTAATAAAATCCTTGGTAATTTCACCCTTGTTTTTGGCATGCTCAGCTTGGATCACTTTAACACAAACTGCAAAATTCCAAACATTTGTGATGCTTGTCATAGTTTGCCTGCATTTTGGGACTTCCTATCACCAATGTTTAGCTGAGGATTTTCATGGACTGCATATTCAAGTAGGATTATGCTTTCCCTGTCCTAAATCAGAAACCTAAAGCTGGTGACTGGGGAAGCCTGAGAGTCTCTACATCACTGTCAAACTTCTTCCCCATATGATCTGAATCTGGAGAACAGGTACAAAGCTACTCTGTATTTAGATTAATGAATGGAAATTCTCTGCTTTAAATATTTCATATTGACTGAACAACAGTGATTTTTCTGTGCTGCTCATATCCAGATGCTATTCAATCCCTATGTTCTCCTAAGTAGCCATCGGCTCGGGTACCAAAACTTCTTTTCTCAAGTGGGATAATGCCATCCCTGGAAACATTCAAGGCCAGGTTGCTCTGGGCTCTGAGCAACCTGATCCAGTTGAAGGTGTCCTGCTCATTGCAAAGGAGTTGGAGAAGAAAAATTTTAAAAGTTCTTTCCACTTCAAACCATTCTGTGATTCTATAATATCATTTTCTTCAATGAAGCTCCACATCAGTCACCAAAGGAATAGTAACAGCACCTACCTCTCAGTACATCAATAATTTTCTTTCCTTGCAGCTGTGATGGCCAAGGCCCGTGAAGGACCTGGGTTATGGCTATCATCCTTTGTAGCTACGTTTTTCTTTGAAAGAAATAAAATTCCATCCAGTCATTTCACGACACCTTTTGAGTTTCATGGTGTTGGTAGCATGATAAGGTTTTGCTTTCTAAACATAGAGTAGACATCTCAAGTGAGTATTAATAACCTGCCTAATGTTTTTATCTCACTCACATATAAGCCCAACTTTGAGCATGCAAATAAATTTTTGAAGTTGGTGGGAACTTGCCTGTGACATCCTAAATTTGCCCAATTAATGGCCAATGTGCATTATTGGGGCACTTAATGATTTTTGTCCTGAGCATTTTAATGCCCATTCTAGCATCTGTCATGCATGAAATTCCTCTTACTGACACACTTATGTGGATAATCTGGCATTTAACTCCTATCTTCACTGAGTCAGGTGCATTTTGCTTTCATCTTTATTCTAAGCCAATATGGTATTTGCTGATTACCTTTATCAATCTCCCTGTGCTAAATTTGAGTATATTCACTGAACAAACTGCACTATAAACAACCCGTTTGGTATGTAGATAAGAACTGGATCCTTGTAATCCAAAATTGTTATTACTTCAGGCCCCAAAAGTGTAATTTAAGATCAAAGCTTGAATTGGTGTCATAAATGCAATTCAAATAAAAGGAAAACCTGAATGATTTTCAGATAAATAAAATCAGGCTAAATAAATGAAAATCTATAACAATTTAGTTCACATAATTTAGTAAATTTAATTTAATTTTGTGGGGTTTTTCTTAGATCTACAAACACAAAGAACTCAAGGTGTTAATCAGCTGAAGAGGTGAGAGCTGAGAGTACAAGTTTTTCCTAGTACTTCACAATTTTACATCACTCGATTTTTCTACTGTATGCAACAATAAAATATAATTAATATCATATAATATCATATAATATCATATAATATAATATGTATTCTAACTTCTAAATCTTATTTGCTACAATTTCACGCATTCTTTTTTGTATGTTTTATTTTCCTTTACACAATTTTCCTAGCTCGTGTCCATTACTTCTCATATCTTTAATACTCATTGTTTTACTTTTTTTAGGTAAAAACAATTTAAAACATACACACATAAAAAGAGCAGGATTAGCAACAAAATATTGTTAGGTAGTAAGGAAAAAAAAAAGAAAAAAAAAGTTCTACAGTTTGATATGAATAGAAATGTTGATGAGCAATAAAATATACATGATGGACCAGCTCTATAAACAGCCCCAATATATTGGTCAGTGTTTTGAATATAATTTCTGCATTTTCTTGTTTTCACTTAAATATATACTGATGCAGGCAACAAAATCCTGCATGCAACTTTAGTTTAGTCTACCTATGATCATGCAAACTTATCAACAGAATTTAATAAATAACTGAAATGGAATTGTATACTCCCAAACGTGGTTAAATTTTACTTTTTCTTTCTGTAATAAAAGTTTAATAACATTTACAAGAGCTAAAGAGCTACAAGAAAAGTGACAGCTAATATAAATATTTTCTTGATCATCATTTGATAAATACATTTTTTATTCTTTCCCTAGATATTCAGCTCTTTTCAACAGAATAACAAGGAGCAGGTAAGTTACAATGATGAATTATTCTTTCCAGTTGCATGTTCTATTTATAGCCTTTTCAATCATTAGAGCTTTTAATTTGTCTTGGGTTTGCTAGTTTTCACACTCCCATGTATTTTTTTATGAAATAATTTATTACAATCTATATTTCTTTCTTTTCAAAATTATAATCCAATTACTTTCTCAGTAAACAAGAATTCCTCCTTTTTATGTGAAATGAACTACCAGCCAAAGCAGTTTCTGATTAGACAAGCTAATTTTGAAAGAACAGATAGAATGAAGCAATGAACTGGATAGAAATAATAATGGAGCATACCTTGTTAGATAACAAATGGAACAGACTTTGGAGACAATTAATGCATGAGATACTTAATGCTGAGGTATGTTAACCAAATTTTGTCTTATTTATTTGCTGCTATAAATCATAGCTAGTTTCCTTAAATAATGTGCTCTAACCACCCAGGTTACATCATATTTCTGTAAATAACTGCTGTGTTCTTTACTGGAAACCTCAGCACCCTTTTTAGGAGGGCATGGATACATTTATATATACATAGATATAAATATAGACAGATGAATTGATTGATCCAGTAAGGGAAACTGGTCTAACAATGTTTGGGATTAATTTTGCTGGGAAATGCTTGGTAATTTTGTCCAGTGGATAAATATTATTTCTTCTAGTTTGGGTTTTTTAATGAGTTACAGACTGAGGGTGATTACTTGCTGGAGCTGATTCTGTTTCAAGTTTTTTGCTAAAGTAGCACTTATTATTGGGTTTGTTGTGAAAAGAGGTGTGGCAGGCCTTGTTCCTCAATTTCCTGCACTTGAATAAATCCTACCTCCTTGAATCTGAGTATCAGCTCTTTACAGTCCAGTTGGAATAGGATAAGGATGAGATCACTTATAAATATGAAAAAACATCTTCCCTTACTAGCATTGCATCCAACTCATGTTTGAGAGCCGCCAAAAAGACTTCATTTTAAATGTGTGCTATTAAAGATATTAGCAGAAAGGTAGAAAAAACCGCCAGCACCATGAACAGTTAATCTTTAGCCTTGAAGAAGGGAAGGGAATCATGAGTCTTTACCTCTTCCTGCAATCCCTGTAGGTACCCACATTATGAAGATTACATTGTTTTCCTGTGCTCTTATAACCTCTATGAAACCAGTCCTTCTACTCCTGTTTGTGTTGCAAACTTCAGTTTTACTTAATGCTTTAATAACAAAAACTTCTGGTGGTGGTGTTTCTGGAGAAATAAAACCAATCATCCTAAATGTGTGAATGGGTTTTATTACAAAAGTATTAACCCATTCCATCTGTGTTTACTGCTTCCTGCTTTTATTTTTCAGCACTAATCACATGGATGGTAATATCTCTTGGTGAATGGTAACCTATCTGTAAGCACAGCATATAGTGATTTTTTTTTTTTGCTTCCAGATATTTCCCCTTATTAACTTTCTTTCAGAGATTATGGTGCCAAATCCCTCTTGTCTCTCCTGTCTGTATATGAAATCATCTCAAGCTGCCTTCTCTCCCTTACACAAATTGAACCTTAGTACTGATCCAGTAAAATAATTTCACAGTTTCAACATACTACTTTACTTATGAATATTTGCCTAATTCTGTATCATTTCTCATTTCCTCTATTCACAGTTTTCCAATAAGGACTTTTGATTTCCTCTTGAGAGTTCCTACCTTGCAAGAAAGTCCTTTCCAAGATCATTACCTTTCAGGCCTTGTGATTTCTCTTGGAGTACCCACTCCTGTCCTGTGACTATCCAATTTACCAGTGGAGATTATTTTTATACAGATTAGAGCCCTTCTGCCTTTTAAAAGTCCTTAAAATGTCAGAGAACCACTCTGCCAGAGAACACACAAATGTAGTTACAACTCAATGACAAGTGTTAATAAACATGACCAAATCTAACTTGGCCTGCCTGCTCCCTCTCATTCTATAGGTATTCAGTTAAGAACAAAAGCTGAAGATTTAAGAGTCATCTAGGTTAGTGGAAAGGTGGTCACAGACAAGACAGTCATCACATGTTTTATTTGTACATCATATTTTCATTTCTCATGGGATCTGTTGCCAGAAAAAGACTTTTGCCTTCCCATGTCTCCATCAGAACATCCAGGTGCTTCATACTCCAGTCAAATGTGACATAATTTAGTGATTGCTGTAATGTGGGCTTCTATTTGGATATTATTTTCTTCCTGGCCAGATGTAGGCCAGGGTTTGGTGCTCCTGCAGAGTAAAAGATTTAGCACACAGGCAGGTTGAGCTTTAAGATTCAGCTGTCTTAGGATGTGCAATGAAGGGATAGAGTTCAAATTGAATCTCTCACATGGAAACACCAAGGCTGATGTGTTCCTAGTTTATCCTGAATAAGCTGGAGACACAAGGGCTGAAAGACACCTGAATGCAGGAACCAGGGTGATGGGAGAGCAAGAGCCATTCTGAGGAGAAGAAGTGATGGAGGCAGATTGTAACAGGAACCAGCAGTGATTTCAAACAATTATTGTATCAAAACTGCTCCCCACTGCGAGGGGCCTGGGGACCAGGGAGCTCTCTGAGGAGTGATGGTGAATGATCTAGCCAGGAGACAATGAAGACTTCAAGGCTTGCCTGTATTTCATTAGAAAGTTGAGTAAAATCAGCTCATTTCTGGGAAATTGTTCTGCTTTGATGAACCAGCATTTTCTGTAGGAAGACAAATATTCTGTTGATTATTTTGACCATCCTAATTTTCATATCTTGGGCTTGACTTGCAGGAATTGTCATTTTTAGTTACATTTGCACATTGCCCCAACACTGGCTGGAGGCCATAGATTACAGCATGATTAGCCATAAAAATTGAGAGATTTAGGATGGTTTTTGTTTCCTATCTAATTAATGCTGCCCCCTCACTAATGCTGCCAGAAATTGATACTGTCACATGACTGATCAAGCCTCAAAAATTGAACCATAACGCAACATTTCAAATGTTTCAATATATTTTTTGGTATTGCTGGCATAGAAATATACCACAGCAAAATATTAAATTGCTAAGTGTGGATAGTTTATACCCAAGCAAAGTACAATCACAAGGGCTGACACTCTTCTTCTCTCTCTTTTGTGGCAAAGCTGATTTAAATTTAAGTTTAGTTCACACTTTTTAATTTATTTCTCCTTTTAATTTCCTCTTTTCATATAGGGAAAATTATGATCTTATGAAGCTGGCATTAAATGATCAAACAATTTTGAACAACCTAATGAAAATCTTAAGCAAAAGTCATTGTGAATTAGGTATTTGCTAAACTGACAACACAAGCCTTTGTAAACCTGATATTGTTCTTATGTAAACTCATGAATGGAGACTTTCTCAAATAAATTACTTAATAACATCAGAGTCATTGGCTGAGTAAATATATCCCAGGGGCGCATACTAAGATTCCTGAATTTAAATGTTGAATAGAACTTTATATTTGTCACCTTTACTAACGAGTTTTTCCTTATGAAATCATTATTAGCATGAAAAAGTTAAATTTTGTATCTAATTTCTTGAATTAATGCTGTTTGAAGACCCTAAGGGTTTGAAAGTTCTTTCACTGGAATTCATCATTTACATAATTTTCATAGCCCCAACACTTTGCTCTCTGCTATGAATGCACATTGTGGGGTTTTTATGCATTAAAGCAGCAACTTCTATTTTTCTCCACACAAAACAATTAAGAGAAGAATAACAGGTAATAAACATTTTTAATCTTTAATATTACATTAACAGTGAAGTGCCATATTTCATGCTTTCACAGCCACAATACATGCTGAATGATGCATTTCTGGTCCCTCACTATGAAGATATTTGATTAGAAAAGAAAAACAATTGAGTTATTTGAGATCAGTGGAGCTTTCCATCATTTCCTGCTTGAGAAACTTGCGAGTGCACAGCAGCATGGCCAGATTTTTAAGCAGACTAGACCATATTTTCTCAACTCTACATCATCATAGTTCAGCCATGATCTATGAATGTTTACTTGATTTTTTTTTTGTTGCTAATATAGCTTATTATATGGGAGATTTATTCTCTTTTAAGCTGAAACCAGCGCTGCACAGTTTCTGACCCAAATCTCCCTTGATGTTAACCTCTCCTCTACCTACTGTTATTAATAATAAATTTTATTACTGCAGGTCTTTTGTACTTGGGGTCATGGACATAGGGTAGAAGTAAGAGATGTGGGTAGGATGGACCCAAAGTGGAAAACCAAATTAGCAGCAAAGAGAGATTTAATATCTGCATCCTTTGGGCTCAGCCTTGCTGCAAAGGAAACATGACAGTCCAGACAGTGTTTTGCACAGAAAAACTGAACTTATAACTGTGTCAGAGCTAAACTTGTTTGAAAACAGCCTACAAATAACCATTATGTGGTGGACAAATCTGTTCCCCAATTTAACAATGTGTATAAGAATTTTTATTGCTATTGCTGCCATTATTATTATTATTATTATTGTGATTATTGTCTGTGCACAGTGAAAGCACTAATGTAAATGATGTATTCTGGTTTATGGCAAATTTTTGGTAAGGATTCAATGTAAGATGAAGATTCCACTCTTAGGTATGCATTTCTCACCCCACTATGGGTATCTAAAAGGCCATTGTACCCACATAAGATGAACTGACCTTACCAAATGCTTCTCCCTTGGCTGGGATGGGAACACATTTAATGGAATTACTTCTATACTTTCAATATATAAAGTCTAAATCTGAAGCCAAAATTTTATTCATTTGCCCATATATTCACATCTAGTACTATTTAGGAAGCCTAGTGTCATGTACTCATATAATAAAAGAATTTATGCCACCTTCTTACAGCAGCCCCTGGAATTAGTGTCTACTATCCCAGCTCAAAATGAAGAAGCAGCTTCATGTAGTTTAAACTGACCATAATTTACCTTGCACTTCTAAATGCAATGCAATGTGGTGAATACTGACTCTTTTTAAAGCCAGTTTATTGTGTGTCAGATATCCTCCAATCTTCTTCAAAGTTTATGTAAAAACACGCTCTTGTTTTTCTATAGAAGTAACATCACACTTCTGTGTGTTTTCTCCAGTCACAAAACATGTAGAAATATCTTCTGGGTGCATTATCTAGATTATTCCTCTGTTGTTTTCCAACAGCAATTTCTAGCGTCACATTATGTGTTAATCTTGCTTCTCTTCCTACCTAGGGACAATACCAAAGGGTCTCAGGGATGGAAAATAAAGAGCAGTCTTGAATATATAGTTAACTATTAAATCCAGATGTTACAATTTTTGCTGATCAGTGTTTGATGTAGGAAGGTCTTAAATCAAATACTGGAAGAGAATCAGCCAATGAAACCCTGTAAGCCTGTCTTTTGAACACCAGCAGCTTCCCTTCAAACCTTGTCCAACATCTTCTCTCTGGACAAATCACTCTACTTGACAGAGTGGAGGAAGTCCAGTCTGTGTGATCAACTGTGCACAGTTTTAAATTTCCTACAAATCATGTTAGTGCTTTGAAAACATGTGGTACTGCAGGAATGAGCCATATCAAAGTTATTCATTCTGAACTCCAAATGAACAACCTCAGAACAGCTTGTTGGAAGCCCCTGGCACTTAGTTACAGTCAAATTTGATGATGGCTTGTAATGTGCATGTCAAAAGGAGGTCAGCCATTTGAGGCTGCTCACTACCAACCTTCCTTTTCCATGAGCCAAATCGCTGCCCAGATGCTCTTCAAGCCTCATTACCATAATGCCAATGTTATCCAGGTTCAAATGTGGGGTTTGCTGTTGCTCCAAACACACACTAAAGCCACTGAAAAACTCCATCAAGGACTGCTATGCTGCTCATGGGTGCCAAAATTCAGCTGGCTCTGAATTTTGAGGGATTTTGAGTCGCTTGCTCTGCCCTAGCTCACTGTGTTGTAAATTCTGGTTTGTGAGGTATCAGACATTAAATGAATCTAGATGTTTGGGCTTTTTTGGCAATTTCCAATAGCTAAACCCCCAAACCAGAATTTCTCAAAATTTCCCACTAATTTCTGCCTAATTTCCCACTAATTTCGACTATGGATGCAGCTATTGGAAAACCAACACCTGACATCCATTGCCCTACTAGGATTCACCAAGGTTGTCACCCTGTGATGATGTGCTCTTCAGGCATAATTGTTTGTCTCTGATTTGCAGTATCTCCTGGTAGTCCAGGCACCCTCCTTCTTTATCCATTCCAACAATAATGGGCACAAATTGAAAGAAAAGCACTCCTGAAACTCAAATTAAACCATGCAATTCAAATATTTATCCCATAGCAAGGTTTGACTGATTATAAATCAAAAGTATTTGGACTGATTTTAGGATTTCATGAAAATATATTGCTGCTTTGTAAACCAAAGCTATGAAAAATATGACTAAAGGTACCAAGACAACAGTAGCTAAGCAATCATATCTGTTTTTCTATTCTAGCTTGAATAACTCAGAGATGTGTTCCATTTCACTACAATTAATGCACTGATTTTAGGTTTGTTGACCTAAGTTTCATCTATCTATCTATCCATCAGAAGATCTTGAAGGTGTACCAAACTTGAGTTTCATTGAATCATCCCACTATTTTCAGCTTTTTTAAATGTATTTATTAGATAGAATGAAAAAAATATCTCATTTATTAAAATTTCTCTCAGGGTCGCGTTTTTCCTTTTTTCACACCCATACCTTGTTATGTTACTTCTACAAAACACACATTTCTCAGGAAATTTTACTCATTGGTATAGAATTGTGTCATAAGTTGGAGGAGAATATTCATGAACAGAAAACACTGTTATTTTTTCTATGTTGTTTTCCTGTCATTTTGACCATCTCTTCCTTAGTTTTTCACTTTGTTCTCCTTAGTTTTTGATAATCCTTTCCTTAGTTTGGGTACACAGTAAACTTCCTTATGTCATTTATTGTCACCATTGTCATTTCTCTTGTGTGACACACATTTTGTCTTTCGTCTATTCAGAAAAGAGAAGATGGATGGTCAGGAAAGATTTATTTTATTCTTATTCTGTATTATTTTTGTAGGGTGTAAGTTCATATTTTTCCAGTGGTTTTCATTGATTTGAATTGCTGTAACAGGTACTTAGTGCAAAGTCTGAGCTTGTACAGTAATTAAAGTGAGAGAATCTCAAGCTATTTAACTTAATAAGGGGAAGTTAACTGACTTGATCAGAGTCTAATACTTGCAGAGGGAAGAATTTCTGATATTCATTGACTCTTTAATTTAGCAGAAAAGTATATAACAAGATCCAGGCAATGGAGATGAAGCTTGACAAATTCAGAGGTAGAAATAAGATACTCAGAGTGTAATTAACCGTCACATCTTCCCTACAGATGTGTTAGACTCTTTGCTGCCTGCAGTTTTGAAGTCTTAAAAGTATTCTGACAAAATCTCAGTATTCAAATTCAATTTACTGCCTGGTTGTGATGATGATAGGCTGAGATTCCTGATGTATATTGTGCATAAGTGCAGGAAAGTAGCTTTGCAAGCCTTATTGGGTTTCACCCATGTTTATAGCAGAATGCCCCATTGAAGTTCTGGTTTCTGGTGAAAATTATACAGGAGGAATAATAAATACCAGTTGTGATTATTATTTTTTTAAATAGTCATTTAAAATATATAATAACCCCTAATATAAACCCATTATGCACTATGGAGACACAGGTGCCTTCTCCTTAACAGCCTGAGTTTGACAAAGCATGGTCCATACTCCAAGAGATTAAAATAAGATTATGAATGGGGATTTGATTTCCTGGTGGAAAAGTCCTATTAAAATCAGTCTTTACCCAAGCAAAAACACATGTTCACCCTACACGCTTTAGGAGTGGGATTCAGGTCTACTGATTAGAAATCTAATTTGAGCCAATTGTCAAGTTATGCCAAAATATCCTTCAGAGAGTCAACAGAAAAGGGCTTCCAGAGGCAGGTCCTGCATGTAAAAGTTTAGGGTTTTTACCAGAGTTCTGGGCCAAAACCACTTTCTGAAACAGCCTGTTTCTCTTCTTTATCTGTATAATGGTTCTGAGAGATTAAACCTCTAACTTCAGTAGCTACTTAGGATTTCAGGAAAACGCATAAGTAGACCTCTGACAACCTTCAAAAATTGCAACTTTCCATTTGCATTTTGCTCCCTAAATAATTGTGAGTGCTGTCTAGATGCAACACTTGACAGACCTTCTCTTTTTGTCTTTGAACTCACAGTCCTCTTAGGTAAGCTTTTTCTTTTAAAAAATTTTGGAGGGATTTGTCAGGCTAATTGTAGGTTTCTTGGGACAATTATCCTCAATTCACTTTACATTCAAAAAAAAAAAAATTGTTTTCAGGGCATGATTCACATCCTGTAATGTACTGCTAGATAAGAACTGCATTCTAATAATGTCTTTTTCCCTGTAACCACTAAGTCAGGTTATGTAAATTAGTTAGGGTTTAGATATTGACACGGGAGACATCTGAAGTTAGATCACATGTTCTTCCAAAGGTTGTCATGCCAAACTTCATCTGGTCAAATTAAAAAGGGTTGAACAGATCCACATGTAAATCAATATATCTTGGAATAACAGTAAATGAGTTTTTTACAGCATTGCATGCATCATTCATTGACTATTTTAATACAGGAGAGAAATCCTGTGTTACAAAATGGTAAAAAAATAATGGAAATACATTTTAAACACACTGCAGAGAATTTTTCTTCTGAATAAATCTTTAATATGAAAATGGCATATCATATCATATGTGAGGTTCCATCAGTATTTCTGGGACTCAGAACAGGGTTATGATGCTTTGGAGTGTACACATGACATTCGAGTACTTATAAGTGATTGAATGTTAGGAAACTACATCACATCCCTCTTTTTGAAAATCTGCTCCCAGAGCTCATATCCTGGAAAAGTCCTGGGTCATGGGTATAAGGACAAAGAGATTAGGAGAAAGGGAAAAGACATTACCCATAAGGTCATAAAGCTTCTTTTCATTTTGAGAGAATAGGTTTTTAAAGTCAGGAGAAGATTTGGAAGAGAATATCAAAGCTTTGAAGGTAGAGATTTCTTTTTCCATAGGGATTTGGAGTGGAGGAAAATGGAGGTATTGAAGAGTGCCATGTGTAAAGGCACAGGCATTGGGACTATCCAATATGACCAAGAGAAGGAGAAGGATGGTACAAGAGGAAAAGGAAACATAAGTCCTGGGACAAGGTTGGTCCTTTACATTAAAAGACATTAAAATGAAAATGAGCTTATCCCTTGGTAATCTCAGACATCAGAGATAAGGGAAGAAGTCTGGAGAAAGGAAGATTTCCCCTTGGTCATGAAGGGTTGGGTTAGAGGACAGCTAGGCAGATTTAACACCCACAAACCCATGGCCCTGGTGGGGTGCACCCACAGGTGTGGAAGGAGCTGGCAGAGGTTGTTGCTCAGCCACTTGCAAATATCAGTAAAAGTCATGGCAAACACGAGAGGTGGCAGATGCCTGGAGAAAGGCCAATGCTACTCCCATCTTCAAAAAGTGCAAGGAGGAGCCAGGAAACAACCATCCACTCAGCCTCACCTCCATCCCTGGAAAGGTGACAGAACATCTCGTTCTGGAGGTCATCACCAAGCGTGCAGAAGAAAAGAAAGTCATCAGGAGTAGTCAGCATGGGTTCACCAAGGGGAAATCATGATTGACCCATCAGACAGTCTTCTCTGATGGCATGGCAGGGTGGGCCAATGGAGGGCAGTGCATGTTGTCTGCCTCAACTTAAGCAAGATTTTGGACACTGTCTGCCATAACATCTTCATAAGTAAGCTCAGGAATTGAGGGTGGGATGATGAATGGACAGTGAGGCTGAATGGCAGAGCTCAGAGGGTTGTGACCAGCAGAGCAGAATCCAGCTGGAGGCCTGCAATCAGTGGCATTCCCCAGGGATCAATACTTATTTAGCTTCTATTTTCCAGTCCTATTTTACTTGTTTACCTATGGCCTGGATGAAGGGATAGAACACACCCTCAGCAAGTTTGCTGGTGACATGAAATGGGGGGGAATGGCTTGATACACCTGAAGGCTGTGCTGCCATTCAGCAGGACCTTGATTGGAGGTTGGAGAATTGGGTGTAGAGAAACCTAATGATGTTCTGCAAGGGCAAGTGTAGTGTCATGCACCTGGAGAGGAATAACCCCAAGTACCAGGATAGGTTGGGGGCTGATGTGGCAGAGAGCAGCTCTGCAGAAGAGACCTGGGAGTCTCGGTGGGTGACAAGCTGACCATGATCTGGCAGGTGAGGGTGGTATCATATCTGTGATGACTATTGGGATCCACACCTCAGCAGCATCTGTAGAGAGCTCTTTCCCACTGAGAACCTGTTAATCAAGCAGATATGATTGCATCAAAAGTATAACTGGCTCATCTTAATGCAACTTTGATGCCTTTCACTCCTTCTGCCTTGGAAGCAAGTGAATTTAGTTCAACTCTGTGCTTCTGAATGGTTTATCAGGAGTAAGTGGCTTTGAATTTTAGTCTTGATACAGTTTCAGAGCAAAAGCTTCCTAAGGGTTGGCTCTCGTAAGTAAACACAGCAGGAAATCCAGCTGTGAGTTGCTCTGTAGGCTTGGCTGTTTGTTGAGAATATCTTTTGAAGTTCTCAGATTCATACCCTATCACACTAAAAAGCAACACCAGGTAGCATCTCCTGGCAATGTTCAAGTACTTGCTAATAAGGACTCCTCAAACCTATCAAGTTGCTACATAGAATTCTCAAGTGGTGGAACTGTCATAAAGTAACTATTTACATTTTATTTCCAACGTGCCTTAAAATTTCACACTGCTCAGGTAGGATTTCATTTTTAACCCATACAACAGCACTTTTACCCAAAGCAGAAACAGAAAAAAAAACATTTCCTATTGTGAATCTTGTCACAACAATTTGCTGTTGGCCCATTTCTAGGTTTTATTTTCTTAGAATGCATCAGAGCTACCAGTCTGGGACATTTGAAAATGTAATTGAGCTTGATAGCAAGCGATACAGTTAATTCTGTTGGTAAATGTTGTGCAGTGCTAATTGCTAGTTCTAAATTTAACAATTAGTTTAGAAAATCTGAAGTGCAATTTATAATGGGATATAAGCTGCAGGCTTCAGCTTGTACCAGCTTTTTTATTATTATTACTTATACGCGTTTAGGAGGATGCAGCAGAAAAAATTTAACCAAGAATCAAGATGCATGCCTAATTTAACTTCAACCAAATTTGACTATATATCTAGTAAATTTTCTATGGCTGCAAAACATGTTCTAACAAATTATGCTTGTATCAAGTATTCTGCTTTCTACAGTTTGTAATTATACATTAACTGATATTGTCACCCTAAACTTCATTAAATTCTTTAAAATTGTCATTGATGTTGTCTATCATTGGAGTAGATTTTTACAGGTCTATGTTCTCCCTTCTTTTAAAGAGAAATGTTGCCATATTTCAGCATATGGGATTTTGAAACCTGGAACGACTCATGAAGATTCTGCTTTGGACATTCTGGAATGCAAATGTCTTTGGGATAATAAAACATTAGAAGGACGGAATTAAACCTGAGATGATAAAATTACATCATATTTTCCTCACATTAAAGATTTTGTGTTGCAGAATCACTGGATAGTTGAAGTTGAAAGAGATCTGGACACCTCTTAGTTGACTTGGAATTGTTCAAGTCCAGGTTAGATGGGGCTCTGAGCAACCTGGTCTAGTGGAAGTTGTCTCTGCCCATGGCAGAGAGGTTGGAACAAAAATAACCTTCAAGGCCCCTTCCATCCAAAACTATGCTATGATTCTATTCTATTAAATCCCCTGCTCAAAACAGAGTCAGTTATTGTAGATGATCCAAGATTATGCCCAGAAATGTTTTTGACTCCACAACCTTTCTGGGCAACCTCTTCCATTTTCATGACACTCACAGTAAGAGTTTAAATGGAATCTCCTATACTTCAATATGGGTCTGTGGCTTCTTGTTCAGTCACCTGATCCTTCTTTTCTCCTGGCTGGATAACCTCAGCTCTCTCAGCCTCTCTCTGTTCAGGAGATGTTCCAATTCCTTAAGCATCTCAATGGCCTTTTGCTGGACTGCCTCCAGTGTCAATGTCAATGTCTGTCTTGCTCTGGGAAGCACAGAGCTGTGCACAGCGCTCCAGAGGTGTCCCCACTGCTGAGCAGAGGGGCAGGATCTCCTCTGTGGACCTGCTGGACACGTTCTGCCCACTGCAGCTGGGGAAACCGACAGCCTGGTTTGCCACCAGAGTGCACCATTGGCTCATGGTCAGCTTGGTGGTCCACAGCACCCACAGGTCCTTCTTTTCCAAGCTGTTTTCCAACTGTTTGGACCCCAGCATGTGTTGGTGTCTGGAATTGTTCCTCTCTGTGTGCATGGCTCTGTGTTTCTCTTCAGTGTCTTCATGAGGCCCAGGTTGTTCTATCTCTCCAGCCCGCTGAGGTTTTTCTGAATGGCACCACAACCAACTGGTGCATCCATCATTCCTCCCAGTTCTATAACACCTGTAAATTCGTCCAGTGTGCACTTTGTCTCATTAACCAGGCCATTAATTAAGCTGCTACACATCACTGGTCTCAACATAAACCCTTGGGGTGCTTCACTTATCTTTTCTACTTATTCTACATTTATCCTGATTTCTGTCTCTTTCAAGTATCCAAATCTGCCCTTAGTCACCCTTTGCTGTTCAGAACTTTAGGTAGAGTAGTGTAGAGATACTTTGGTTTTGCCATTGGCAATACACATGACTGGATTTACCAATTTACATAACCCTAGAAAGATTCACTTTTGAGAAAGGCAAGATCCTTGTTTAGGATAAACCACCCTGTTTCATTAAGTGTGTCCTGCCAGACTTGCATTGGCTGAATATTTGGCTCCAAAAGCTCCTTTTGAAGTGAGTGAAGTCCTTATTGCCATTCCTGTGGAATGTGAAAAATTGCACTCCTGATGTAACTTTTTAGGTAGAACAGAGACAAGAATTTTCCTTACCAAAAGGGTATTATAGTTTTTTAAAGTATACAGTTTAAACTACTGTGCTCCAGCATGAGGAAAAATAATGATGAAAGAATGATCACGCTGTAAATAATTTTCAGCCCACAGAAAGAGCATTTTTGCTCTCCCACACAAGTCCAAGGATAATAAAAAACTCAAGACTGGTAAGGATAGCTTGATTTTCTCCTGCACTTCCCCAGCCTAAATAGTGTAATTTTCCTGTCATATAAAAATACCAGAATGACAACAAGGCAATACTGTAGTTCTGCACCCTGCTTGGTATCGACCTTAGGTGTGAATTGCCAGTTCATTACTCTGAGGAGACAGTTACCTGTCTTCTCTTCCACTTAACCTTTCTTTACATAGAACAATTCAGGTACCTTGTGCCTCTACCAGTCCTCCATCACCGACCTCCTGCCATGCAGAGCACAACAAAAACTCGAGTGACTTTAATGACTCTTGCCCCAGGTCCTCAGGGGTTGGGCTGTGGTGGAGTGAGATGTGCATCACACAACCACGATGGACACAGCAAAAGGGGGAAAGAGGGAGGATATTTCACCTTGCCTTCAGCTCTAGGATGTGTTTAGTGGATTGAACACTTTTTAAACCAACACACGGTGCCCTGTCCAAGCCTGTGCACTTTTTTCCCTTTCAGTGGCAGGTTCACAATCTGACATTCATCTTTCTGTGTGAGAAGAAAATAGGTTAAATGGAGTAAAAATGTTACTCTGCTAAAGATGGCTTGCATCCACTACACCACCTGTTTTGTGGCAGTCTTGCGCAGGATTGCTGCGGCATTCACCAATCTGGAAATAACACACATCTTTTGTGGTTTTGCTGTGACACCTTGCAAGACCCCTTTGCCAAAAGCCAGGAGAATTAAATGAGCTTAAAAGCAATAAACTATATACTTTACCCTATCATCATTGAAATGAACAAGATTATACTTCCAGCCACTTTCAGAGATTAAGGTTAGTTCCAAGCATTATGTGTGACTTTTAGTGTTCTCTTCATACTGTAGCAAAGGAACAATAAATTGTTACTATAGTCCATAAAATCATTGTAAATATAATACATCTCTGTTGATACAAATCAACTTTGTTAGGATTTTCTATAACAAAGATGAGCCTTTAAATTATGAGCAGTATTTCACTGTTTTATTGGTTGAACTAGAAATTTTTATCTTGCATTTGTGAAGAGACAGTTAAGACATAACTTCCAGGGTTCTCATCAAATGGATTTAGAAGATTCCATATCAAAAAAGCAAGAGAGGCAAAGGGTCACTAGACTTCATCAGATAATTGTAAAAATTACAGAGATAGCTTGGGTATTGGCAAATTTCACCACTGAGCATTGCAAACATCATCATTTTATCTACTTTAAATGCCCAGCAAGGATTTTAATAGTCAGCATTTAGATGAAAGAACACAAAATATTTTGATGATATTAGATACAAACCAGGTAGGAGGCAAGGAGTTAAGGTGAATACAGGCAGCTTCTGAGCAGCTTTTCTGCAAAAAGGAAATACAAAAAATATTTTTCACATTTTACCCTTCAAAACTAATGCAATATTAAAAAGATAACTTCAATAAAACCAGAAAGAACTCACAACTAATAATGCAGAGTTTGTCCAAGGCCTGGTATGAGTCCTGTCACTGCTAGTTGCAAAGCTCTTATGCCTCCATGTATTCTTATTGCTTTTTAAAGCAATCTGGACTTGAAAGCAATCCAAAGCTACATTGTTATGTTGTAAATTGATGTACATCAGCGTTAAACCAGTCATTAGTGTGAAGGGAACCAGAAGAAGACAGGGAGGACATAAATTATTCAGCACACAGCATTCAGCATAATATTTTTCCATATGCTTCCCTTTTTAATATAAAAAATAAATGTGCACACACATACACACACCCCCACAGTTACAGACATTTTCTATCAACCCTTCAATTCTGAGCCTCTCTGAGATAATATCACTCAGATTTAATCCAAATGCTTGTCCAATTGTTTTCATAATGACATTATTGTATCTTTTGTATTTGATGAGTAGAGGGACAAATATGCTAAGTCTGGTGCTGACTAAGAGGTTCCCATGGTAAGGTTTCCAAACCTCTCAGGTTTTGACCTGTTGCTTTTGTTAAGAACATGATTTGTTTAGAATTTAATGTTATTCACAATTTTAGCCATCATATATTGTACTAAGATCAATAGACCCCATTTGTGTTCATACCTTTCATGGTTCTAATTAATTATCCTACATGTTGAAAAAATACTCAGCAACTTTACAGAGGAATTACTTCTGCAACTAGTCATAAGAGAAAGATGTCTTAAAAGGGATGTCTTATAACCCAAGAGTGTACCAGAGGAGGGAAAAAAAAAGGCTCTTCTCTATTAAAGAAATAGAAATCATCATTTTTTAAAATCCAATTTTCTTTTACAATTTTCCCTGTATTTAATGTACAAGCTGCACTGAGTGAAAACTTAATTTGAACCAGGCAATGTCACTTTCAAATTTATAATCAATAATAAAAAAATGTTATCATGTATTTCTGGTGCCACAATGGAACATTTATGAAGCTGTATCTGTCCACTCCCATTTGCATGAAATATTTGTGGTCCTGCCATGAGTCACAAACCTCAGGACTTAAATTTGAAACACATGCTTCCTAATAGCCTCTGTTTAATAATGTATCTGTGTTCCTAATCAATGTGAGTGAAATGTTTTCATAATTTAATAGTAAAGTGGGTACATTCAGAATCTTGAACAGGTGAGGATAAATCATGTTTGCCTGTGAATAACAGCTTTTATCATTTACTCAGTGGGATCATAATGTATTCTTTCAATCTGCACCAAAGGTAGTAGCAGGAAGCTATTTTATAGATTTCTTGGTAATCTGAGCTGATGTTATACCTGTTACAGGACACTTCCAATAAAATAGAAACACAGCAGGATGAAAAAAGATACAAATGGTGTATTTATACCAGTCAATAAAAGCATGACTCTGTAGTAATAGGAAATTTGTCCATGAATTGTGAAGTACAGTGGCTCAGTTGGTAAGGTATTAAAGTAATTTGTGTCCTGCCTTTGTAACTTTTTCTTAAAATTGTACCTTTAATTTGCTGTCTCATTTTCATTGACAATGAGAAAAAGTAAGCCAGGTATATTCACAGACCTCAGAATCAAAGCAGTTTAGTGGATTGAGTTTTTATTTTGTAGATGATTCTCTGTAACAAGAAGGAAGTCTAGCACACATGGACACATGAACTCATTTCTAATGTCTCAAATCCATTTTAAAACTTGTCTTTTAATGATGCAAGATGTATTTTGTTTGAGATGCCAGGTCTGCTTAGCAACAACTCAGCACAGAATTGCTTCCAAAAATGTTAGCACTGTGAACTGTTCTCTGCAGCTAATGCATGTCAGCAAATGCTTTTCTCCTCTTTGCTGAAACTCTGCAGATTTTGGGGGTACTGCCATTAGGCACAGAGTTTGCTATTTGGGCTCAGTTTGCAGGACAGAGTCAGTAATTTGGAAATTGCAGATATGGAAGTTAATAGGGTGTGTCAGGCTCTGACCCTGGTCACACTGCTGAAATTCAGTCATTCCAGAATGAGTAAAAATTATTCTCCTTTATGGTTGCTCTCAGTAAGTTGTGATTCTCATCAGAGTGAGTCTTGAATTACTTTTAAACCAGGAAACAAAAACTAAATACATTGAAGAGAAATAGGAGTAGCCATACTGCATCAGAAGTGTAATTTCTATGTCTGGCTGGAGGAGATTTTTATAGCTTAGATATTCTCTAAATGTTGGTAAATGGAGTTGGTTTGACACCATTTAGGTGTCAAATATGGTCAAATGGTTTAGGCACATTCTTTTAATTGTGTATTTTCTGAAGTATTTTGATGTCTAAAGGGATATTTCTCTATTGCTTTTGTTTTGCCACATGTACATTTGTTAATTTTTTCCTGGATAGGAAATTCTGATTTTTATAAACATGTGCTTTTAAAGCCTACAACTCTATCCACATTCAGTCTGTAAGGGAATATTCTTTCTACCTTCTATGGGAAAAAAGGAATCACGAGTGGTATAAATTTTGCATCTCATTTCCTCTTTAGTATATAAATCTTGTGCAAAGGAAATAGGACCTCCATTATCTCTTAGAGATGAAACAGCTTCTAATATGGATAGTCTGCATTCCCTCTGTCATGTTCCTGGGGGATAGGTTAATAAATAATGAACTAAATGTCATATTTTGAAGTCTCTTAGTTCATGGTGATGCAGCTTTCTTACATGTTTATTAAATTTCAATCTTCATTAGACAAGGTTACTGGAGAAATTAGGTCCCTCTTGTATTGACTTAGTAATGCAGTGCTATAAAATAAATAAAAAGCAGATATATTTTTGCACTTTTTAATCATCTGTGGGTCTTCCCTTCATTCTGACTGTGCCAGATACACTTCCTAAGAGTGAATCAGATTAAACATTTGTCAAATTTTGACACTGTCCGTTGTAAAGGTTAAAAAGGGAAAAGGTTTGAAATTACATGCTGGATTTTGAATTGATGATTTTGAGCAAGTGACAAACAAATCTGACAAAACTCCTTATAAAAGCTCCTACTTAGCACAAAATGCCCAAGATCTTGAGACCTGTTTGGATCCCAGGCACAGAATACAGAAGCAAAGAAAGACTCCTTAATAAAAATTATGATCTTAAAATTAAAAGTTGCAGCTGGAAAAGGTGAGAAACAAATCCCCATCTGAGAGGCCCCCATTTTGTTATAATTACAAACACACAACTTTAATAGCAGCAACATGTACAATCACACATGAGGAACCTGTTAAGCCAGTTAAGTACAATACATGTAGGAAATAGTGATAGTTAATTCTATAATTAAGAAATGGATTTTGGAAAACCATAAATTTGAAACAGGTTCATAGTTGAGAAACTATTTCATAGAAAATAGCAAAAAAACTCTGAAAAAAAAAAGGAAAATAAAAATACTACACAAATATAGTATTGTCAGTGGCAAGATACCTGTCTAGTTAAGCGGAATTTGAAATTTACTGAACTGCTTCCTCTGGTAATAGACGGAAAATCATTATTCTGTTGGGAAAAGGTGGAATTAATACAGAAATTATAAGGAAGGTCAGCTAAAAAGAGACAAAGTGGGTAAAATAGTGAAAGAACTATGAACTTTTTCATAGTTCTCATCTCATAGTGAGATGAGAACAATGAAAAAAGTTAGAGAGGGATCCTGGTGTTATTGGGATGGTCGGATAAAAGTGTGGAAAAGGCTGTGAGGAGAATTATTTCTGCTATTCTTGCCACTTTCCATGGACGTTAGGCCTCTCTAGGAAAAGAGAATGCAGCTCTGATCACTGCTGTGTGAGGAAGGTGCTCTCAGCCATGGGCAGGCACCAGCAGCTGTCAGAATGAGCACAGGAGAGAGCATTTCCTTGCAGATGGAAAATCATTATTCTGTTGAAAAAAGGTGGAATTAATACAGAAACTGTAAGGAAGGTCAGCTAAGTGAGTAAAATAGTGAAAGAACTATGGGATTGGAAAAAAGTTATAGAGGGATCCCGGTGTTATTGGGGTGGTTGGATACGTGTGTGGAAAAGGTTGTGAGGAGAATTATTTCTGCTCTTATTGCAATTTTCCATGCGGTTTAGGCCTCTCTAGGAAAAGAGAATGCAGCTCTGATCACTGCTGTGTGAGGAAGGTGCTCTCAGCCATGGGCAGGCCCCAGCAGCTGTCAGGATGAGCACAGGAGAGAGCATTTCCTTGCAGAAGGACACAAAGAGAGTTTGGCTTGTTTAGCCTTGCAAAACACAGAAAGAGACAGGATGCGATTGCTCTCTATAAACTTATCAAGTGGGTAAACACCAGGGAGAAAAACTGCTTAAACAAAAGAACAATGTTGGTCCAAGAACAAATAGTTATAAATTGCCCATGAATAAATTTAGGCTGGAAATTAGATAAGTTTTCTAATCCTCTGGTGGGTGAGATTCTGAAACAGTCTTTCAGAAAGAATAATAAAGGAAATGGGGAATCTAGTAGGTTTTAAGAAGGGGTATTAAATAGTTTTTGAAAGGGATTATATGGTGTGGGTGCCTATGATGAGCAGATTGGATTCAGTGGCCCAGTGGACTGTTTCCTATTTTATAAGCAGATATTCCAGTTAGACTGATTCCAATGCATTATATCCAACTCTTTACTCATGGGTGTCCTGTTCGAGTGGGTAGTGATACAAACAGGTGAGTCCTCCCTGACAGCCCTAAACCAGAACCAATAATTTGCTTTTCTGGTGTATTTTATGTGAACCTGAAGGTAAAAAGACACCAGAAAATGGAAACAAATGGAACATTTAAAGCAGGTTGTTAGCTGGACAAAACAAATCACAAAGAGAACAAAAAGACACTTTATGCCCCCAAGAAAATGTGCGTTTTACAAACACAAATACTCAGCAGGGAAATATGAAGAAATAATGAAATAATGAGGCTCTTCGGTCAACATGCTGAGTAGCTGTTTTAGCATGTGACAAGCTTTTTGTAAATATGTCAAAGGTGAATTTTGAGGAGGAAAATGGGATGATGATATTTTCGTGAATTTGCTTTAAAGTTTGTATGGCAGTGAAAGTGGGAGAGCAGAAGAAGGTGGATGCAGGGTAGCAGAGAAAATGAAGGTGTGAAGAGAGGTGATAGGCAAGGCTGCAGGAGGTATGAAATTGAAGGGAATTGCACTGAATGTATGGGAATGCAGCAAGCAAGAAAAACAAAGTAGTACCAAAATGGTAACAAAGAGAAAGCAAAGTTTGAGATGCCATTTCAATTGGACACAAGCAAGCTAAAATTTCTTGTCTCAGGGGAAAAAAACTGGTGTGCAAAAGCAGCCTAGAAAACCTCAGACAAACTTGAGTCTGAAAATCTGACTCTATCATTAAGATATTGCACATATTGGGAATTCAGTAATTCTAATAGGATCCTTAAATTGTCCATACATGGACATTCCAGACAGAGTCAGGTGCTCAATTACCTTCGACCCACAGTGAGCCACCAGCTCTTCAAACACTCATATGGGTGTTGTTAAAAATGCTCTCTATACAACCCAGGTCTAAAAGTTGTCTTTAGCAGAAGATAGAACATTTCATGGGTGTTTTCTTCCTTCTGCACTTCTCATGGAAACCAATTCATGTCAGACCTAGCATTTAAGTTTTCACTGCCTACAGTTATAACTTCAGAGAATTATTTCCTTTGATAGATATGTTCTGTTTCTTGAGCATGGCCTTTATGTACTCAATCTACCCCTTTTTTCTCCCAAGTGATATTTAGCAATTATTGTTACTTAATTCCTGAATGAAAAATTACAGGGCCCTGCTCTGTAATTATCAATGACCTTTTGGTGTAGAAAAATGCAGCCGATGGGATGTGATGGGACTGCCACAGGCAGGCTGAGTATTTGGACAGATAGCAAGAATGCTGCCCCTCCCCTTGAACTGCCCTTTGTTGGAGCCCAGTGCAGATGTAGGGTAGAGCTTTGAACAAACTTTTCTGATTGCTGCTTGTCATGAGGCATAATGAGGAGGTGACAGTCAGCAAGTAGCAGCTATCTATGAAAAAGCCTAGAAAAAAGAAAAAAGCCGAGCCAAGCCCAAAGCACTTGGATCCCTGATGGAAGCTTCCTTCTCTGCTGTTTCTACATGTGATTCCACATGGAGTCATCTCTGCTGATTTGTGTTTGGTGCAATAAATAGACACAGCAAAGAAGAAATATCTTCTGTGATAATCACTGAGCGTTGCTATATGGGAACCACCCTTCCTGGGGCAAGGCGTGCCCTCTGTTCATAGAGGGAGCAGCACAGTAATTTTCTGAGCTTTGAAACAGAAATAGAGTTGGCCCATTTGCTTCCACAAACATTATTCCTCAATTTATCCATTCAAATTTGTAAATAGGGCATTTTCCACATATGCCCATTGCTGGTCCTGTATTCTTCTGCTAAAAAGGTCCTAACACTTCAGGTATTCCTTTCATTACTCTTGCTTCTTTTTCTAATCTGATGGGAACTAAGCTTAAAAAGTAGTCCACTTTTCTAGTTTTGACGGATTTTGGTCAGTCTGTAGTTATACTAACCCACATATGTCTGGAAGAGCCCATCATTCCCATAGAAAGTGAAAGCCATTTCTTTAATGGGGTAAAATTGCCATGTATTCCTTGGTCACTCAGATTTTAACAGCTTTTCTTTCTGAATCATTTGCCCTACTAAGTGCTACATTCATAGAAAATCCTGTCACCACTATTGTGGATATTGTGCTGCAGAACCACAGTGCCAGAGCACCACCTTTAACTATGTGCATGTTGTTTACGTGTAGGTAGATCCAGGGGCATATGCAGGAAAGATTTTCATACCTATTTGACACTGTGACAAGCAAAAACACCTTAAAATTGGACAGGATCAAGAAACTGTGAAGCATCTTCACAGAACCCATGCATCAGAAAGGGTTATATATTTAAGGAATTTTTTCCATCCACTGACTCAGAGTAAACTTTGGGAGCTGCTTAAACCACACCATTTAGGATGGGAAGGGAAGGCGACTTCTGTCTCAGTGGTAGAGATCTAATTATCCTTTTGGAAATCAGCCAGGATCCCGTATCTAATATAGATATAGCATTCCATATCAAATGATGCAGATTTTTAGAACAACATGTCGCTGCACTTCCTGATTAAAGACATTTTCAGCATTTTCAGCAGCCTCTTGTCTTGTGATAACATAGACATTACCTCAGGCTTGACACAGAGGATCAGACTGCCTAGTGAATTCATCCATTCTGGTGCTTTGTCTCACAGAGAGGGATGCTGAGCACACACTCTCCAAGCTTCATATCCCACATATCCCACTAATCCTGGAAGATCTGAAGAGATAACTCCTGAGGCTGAGTGGCCGCGTGTGGTGGGATGATACTGAGTGGAAATGAGAGAAGAAATCTGAGTGTCAGGATCTTTGCTGAGAATCACCACCACATCCAACTGGCATGATATATTAATTTATAATTAAATGTTGACTTTTTTCCCCTGAAGGATATTTTGGCTTCTAGACCAGCACAGTTCGTTAGTTGCTGTGTTTGATTCATTTATTGTCATGCCTTTGATCACTTTCCATACAAATGAGCATGTCAGAGTGGATACCAAAAAACCTTTGTGCTTCTTTGTAATTGCAGGCAGAGCATTCCTAAGCAAGGAACAGCATATTCTCAGCCTGAGTCTCTGCTTCTCATGACAATTCCCTTATTTCATTGAAATTGATGAAACTTGCTCAAAATCTATGTTTTGTATCACGATGGTTTCTTTTCCTGGCATCTACTATATCAGCAAGATAACCAGTCTTATTTTCATCAGATTGTCTAGATATTAATAAAATGAGTAATTCTTGCTACTTGAGATGAAAAACTGGGATTTTTTAAAAAATCTAGGTGAGATAACATCAATGATATTTGTGCACTAAGTCTATATGAACTCTAAATAATTATATTTCTTTGCTTAAATATAGTGCTTAATAGAATTCCTGTTCTGCATCAGCCCTTAAAGGATAATGTTGTTTCTATCTGTTAGAAAGCAAAGATACAGAAAACATGAAGTTTGTAAGAAGTCTGATTTGAATTTAAGTACCTGATTTCTAGGATAATTTCCTTTACCTTAGTTACCAAATTGTTGAATTTTGTTAGTAAAAACAGCAGGTGTCTAATTCTTTACAAGGTATTTTCTAACTTTTTATAGCCATTAAAAAAAAAATTGTTCAGTAAAAAAGAAAAAAAAAACAGAGCTGAAAACACTTTTTAGGAACCTTGTCAACACTGATGATCTGCAGATGATATCAGCTTGTTAAAATGCACCATCAACTTTATAAAACATTTCTTACATTTCTCACAGCTTTTGCTACGAATAGCACCTAAGACTCCTGTAACTGAAGGATTAATGTATTTTTTAAACCTGCCTCTTTAATCTTTCAGTATTTCTCTGAGCATTTGTCAGAACTTTGTGCTTACACACCTTCATTAACTCACCTGTACAGTCACTCAGCTTGGATTCGTTTACTGTAACTTCAACCATCTAGAAGTTACTGCGGGGAGTAAATGAGCTTTCTGCAGGGACAGCTGATCCCTCACTAGGACACACGTCTGATACACATGGAATTATTTTCTTCTGAAGTTATCTCTGTCTGCTGACTACAGAGGAAGCCAAGGCAATAACCTCTAAAGAAACACCAAATATTTTAGCAGCTAAAATGATGAGACAAATTTCTTCGCCTTCTGTTTTGTTTATGCAGTTGAGTTGCAGGAGAGGAAAGGACAAGTTTCATCTTTTTTAACAGGGTTATCATGATTATGCATCAAACAGCAGAGACAAAATTGAAAACTATTTTGGCTCATATTTTTAAATCAACAGCAATGGAAATTATGTCCCCTCCTACATTCATGCATATCACTGGAAACTGCCTATGACTGTATTTCTGTATCTTAGCTACAGCTGCCCTGCTGCAGAGCTAAGAGGCAATTGAGGCATTTGTCCCCTGATAACTTTGGGTGTAACTTGATATAATAACTAAGTTGGGTTTGTCACCAAAAGGGATCGTTCCCCTTTCCCCATGCATTCATAGAGTCACAGAATCAAAGATTCATTTAGGGTGGAAAAAAACCTCCAAGACGACCGAGTCCAGCCTTTGGCTGAGCACCACCATATCTACTAAACCATAACACTAAATTCCATATGGAGTTGCTTCTGGAATACTTCCAGGGATGGTGACTCCACCATTTCTCAAGGCAGCCCTTTCCAGTGTTTGGCAACCTTTTCAGTGAATATTCTTTTACTGATGTCCAACCTGAACTTCCCCTGGTGCAGCTTGAGAACATTTTCTCTTGTCCCAGCATTAGTAAATTTCCTAACTCTTCATTGACTAAAGTTTATATTGAGTGGGGATTCAATGCTAACTCTGTTTTCAAGATCAGTTTTGTTTAAAATTCATCCAATGACCTTGCTCACCCAGTCAGTGATGGGAATACACGGGTTGGGTTGGCAATGGGAGGAAGAGATGGACTGTCCCCATTTGCAGCCCTCAGCATTTCTGGATAAATGGCAAAAATCACATCCTAAACAACACTGCATGGTTTGGAGCTCATATGCAAGATGTAAATAGAAATGTAAGCACAAATATGATATTCAGATAATTATTCTTTGCTTTACATCTTAAGAGAAATTAAATATTTTGTAGTTATTTATTCTTATCCTCTATTATTCAAAGTGGGCACTGATGAGGTTTCAACCCCTTAAAATAAATTCCACACTCTGGGCTCATAACTGGGTGATGCAAATATCATAACAGGCTGCTGTTCCTCTTTGGGTTTTATAACTCCATTGAGTTTGGGATGAAAAGCCCAATCTTTCTTTATCCATGCTGGAGGGACAGAAGGAGGGAACATAATCAAATTATGGTCAGGAAATTTATCAAAAGCACATCACTCCTGAAAATTGTAGTCAAACATACAAAACATTGCCTTTCAAAATATGTTTCTGCAGTGCTTTGAAGTTACCTTTTGCTACTTAGACAGGATTTTATGTCATTAATGATCTATCTTGTTCATACATTACTTTTTATGGCCTCTGTTCATTTCACATTGATTTTTCCCTGACTTATTAAGGTCTCAGTCTCAGACCTTAGGCACTCTGCAAATGTAAATTGCAGTGCAGAAAATAAAAATGCCAAAATCAGGCTGTGCCTGCCAAGTCATAACTCAATAATATCTACCATCTATGAAAATAAAATCCATAAATACTTCTTAATATCTACATTAGCTTCATAGAGCATAATCTGTAAATGCTGTAAACCACTCCCTCCTCTGATGCATGAAGTTGCTTAATCCAGATGCTAGAAGAACTTTTTTTTTAATGAGCATTAGTATTAAAGTGCTGATCAAAGTGAATCTTCAAAGCTTCCCCATGTCTGAGCATTTGCAGGATCCTGGGAGATCTGCATATAGGCTTGTCACTGTATTTCAGACTGTTTGGGTGCTAAACTTCATGTTGAATATACAAACAAGACTGGATTGCAGCAAATGTGCTGTGCAAACACTGCAGTGTGGAGAAGTTCTTTCTCTCCCTGGCTGCACAATACCAGGGAAATTCTGGGGAGATCTTCATAAAATCAGCAGGAATTATTAGAGGAAGAACTGAAGATGGAAGAATGTAAAAATGTATCTGACAAGTTTTGATGAAAGAGTGTCTACAACTTATGAATAAATTGGTCTAAAAAATCACTTTTAAGTCTGTGTCCATTTTCAGCAGGCCTGTATCCAATTTTCATTATGGGCTGTACAGCACACACAGATAAAATTCACACCGTGGTGTCTTTCTATCTTATGGATATGCAGGTAAATATATCATTTATGATGTGTTTCTTCCTATTCATTTGGAAGATGGAGGAATATTTTGCAACACATTCCACAGGGATATGTAGAAAACATTGATATCCTGGTAGGCATGAGCCTCACAGTGGTTTGAGAGTTTAATTTGCACAGCAAATAAGAAGTATAATGTACATGAATTATAATGCAAAACGGCTGTTTAATTCAAGAGACATCCAAGGATTTAGATGGCTGCAGATATATACAATATGTATGAGGAATATAAGTATATCCATATTTTGAGCAGGAGGACCTGGTATCTACAGGGATTTCAGTATTACAAAAAAGTAACACTAGGTTTCTTAGCATCTCCTGCAAGTACAAATCCATCTTGATGTTCAAGGCATCATTTCAGTTTACTTTAAAATTCAGGAATTCAATTCATATAGTAAATGGGTACTTTTGTCCATAGAAAACAAATTCACTGAGTGCTTCAATGGACAGCAAACAGGAGGAAAACAGGATGAAAAAGCATTGGGTAGCATCTAAGCAGAAGCTGATGAAAGCAGGACAATATGTCCTCACATCTTCTTCAGCTCTTCCACGTGGATTCAGCCTAGGAGACAGCTGGGTGGGCAAGGGAAAACATGCCCAGCTCAGGAGATGGGTAGGTGAGAGCTTCAAATGGAAATATGGTAGATTTTAATGAGCTATTAGAAATAAATTCTTCCCTGTAAGGGTGGCTAGGCCCTGGCACAGGGTGCCCAGAGAAGCTGTGGCTGCCCCATCCCTAGAATTGTCCCAGTCCAGGTTGGACAAGGCTTGGAGCAACCTGGGATAGTGGAAGGTGCTCCTGTCCATGGCAGAGGTTGGAACAGGATGATCTTTAAGGTCAGTTTTAACCCAAACTGTTTCATAATTCTGTGATTCTATGAGATGTTCTCTGCACAGAAACATCCTCTCCCAAATTTGACAACAATTTCCATGGAATTGAAGGCTCCATATTACTAACTTCCAGGGGGATGTCTTTGCAGCCCTATTAAGGGAAACCCATTTGCATTGGATGAATTTGGGGAACCCCTACACAATTCATATGCAGCTTCCCCCTTTTGCAGTGCTGGGGTGGGGACCTTCTGCTCACTCATCCCTGAGGAAGAGCGCAGCTGGAAAGACAGAAATACCAGGATGATTTCCCCTGCAGGTGTAGGTGTGGCTTCTGCTTACACTCTCCTGCAGGCATCGTGCTCTGCTCTGCTCTTCAGCAAAATCCTGACAGTGGTGTGGTTGGTGAGCCCAGGGGCTGACACAGCCAACTTCCTTTTCATCTCAGCGTTGATTTCTGCAGTTCCTTTCACTGTGGTTCATCTGCTGACAAAGTTTCCCTCCCATAAGAGGCAGCAGATTTCTTCATTGCTATTTCTTCCCTAGCTGGGAAAATCAAGCTGTAGGGTCATGCTTCAAAAACTCCAGGGTGAAAGAGCCTTTCACTGCATGAGGAAGAGGTAAAGGTGCTATTTCTCTCATAGCTGGTAAGAATTGAGACATCTCTAAGGACTGTTTTCCTAGAAACTATTTAAGTGCAGATAATGCACCAATTAATGCAAAACAAACAAATCAATTATGCTACTGTTAAAGTGGGAGATGGGACAGTTCTTAGGATCACAGAATCACAAAATGGTTTTGTTGAAAGAAACCTTAAACTTTATCTATTTCCAATCCCTCTGCCATGGGCAGGGACAGTTTCCACTGTCCCAGGTTGCTCCAAGCCCCATCCAACTTGGCCTTGCACACTTCTAGTGGAATAGCTGGACATTAATCTGTTAAGGGCACCCTGCTGTATCTGAATTTTAAGCCTTTTGTAGTTTCTCAGAGAGAAAACAGGAAAATTTGATAAGTAACCCACATCACCTGAAAACTGACATATTTCACTTGAAAATGATGTAAAATAAAACTTCCATTCAGAAGGACTGAGGCAGGCCTAGGCCAGTCTCAAATGTAGACAATTAAAATATTAATTATGTGTTTGCTTGCAGCTGATATAATTTATCTGTGTTAACTGACAGCAAAATAACTGGGAAGTTGAAACTACTCTATGTATAGAGTAGTTAAATACTCAGTAACTGCTTAAAGACAAAAATATATGTATGTGTAGATATAGATAGATATAAATATAGATATAGATGATATAGATAGATGATATAGATATACAGATATAGATAGATTGATATAGATAGATATAGATAAATATATCTCAGAGCTGCTATTTCTAGGCTTTGACCAATCCTTTTGTGTCAAAGTTTTGAAACTAAACCCATACCTCATAAAGATTTTTTTCTTCTCCTCTTAAGCACACATATTAGATAATGTGCTTCTCATTCAGGGCTTTTTGATGGCTGAAAAAGAAACTGTCCCGTCTTAGGAAGACAAAGGATTACATGGATTTGGATGTGTAGATAAATTATTGGAAGTTTTCTGGTACCATGAGAGTCCTGTTGCAGCAAGAGACAAGTTAGAGCAGCTGAGAAACTGCTGCAAATGACATAAAAGGATGAAAAAACCAAAGGATTTGACAAGTGAAAAACCATTTTTAGATCCCTTTTTGCAGTTATGCATTGCTGAAAAGCAAACAGATGCTTTGCATCAAATGATCCTTATGGATTTTTAAATAAAAGCTCATATGTACGATCTTGCAACTTAATATGTGCCCCTAACTGCAGGCAGAACCAGGCACCGCCTTTAGTTATGATACTGAAACATCAGCTGTGTGTTGAAATTCCATTTGTTACTTTAAGTGACCTATGGAAAAATTCCTCATGAGGATGGTGGACTCAGTCCTGCAGCAGAAGGACTCAGACATCCTCATCTCATATTGTGATTCTTCCCACCAGCAAGGGGTGGGTAAGGGGTGAAAGTAAAAGCAGCAAATACTCACACATCTACACATTTCTTCAATTGCTTCATTTTTGCTGAGCAGTCTCTTATCTAAATGGGATCTGTTCTCAAATGAACATGGAAAAGACTTGGTAAATCAAATTTCAAGTTGATCTGACTTCAAATTTTCAGTTAAAAGCATTCAGATTCAATTATTTGAGCTAACCACGGCACAAAAATTTGGCTAAAATCTCAAGGAAAAGTTTTATTTGTTTAGTAACATTTTTGATAAAAAACTTCTTTGTCAGAAATATTTCAAGGATATTTGTCGCAGACATCTTTTTATGAAAAATCCTTTCTTAGGATTTTTCCTTCTGAGAAGCTGAGAGGCATCAGAAACAAACTGTAAACAATGATTATCTGCTGCTGTGGAATGCAACAGGTGCATCTGGGATTGGTCTCGTGTAGATGTTTGGATTTAGTGACCAGTCACGGCAGAGCGGGCTCTCTCTCTCTGTCCGAGCCAGCTGCTTTTGTTATCATTCCTTTTTATTCTTAGCTTAGCTAGCCTTCTGAGATTAAGCTTTTCCTTCTGTTTTACTATAGTTATAATGTAATATATATATCATAAAATAATAAATCAAGCCTTCTGAAATATAGAGTCAAATCCTCGTCTCTTCCCTCATCCAAAGACCCCTGTGACCACTGTCACAGATGTTGAGTCTCTTCAAAAACTCCTGACCAATACACGTTTTGCTGACAGTGTAACCTCCATGCCAGAAGACCTTTGGATGTAAGTTATGTGTACAGATATCAGCCTTTAGTAATTTCATTATATAACATACGAGAAATTGGCAAAGTTCCTGGACGAATCTTTGAACTAGAACTACAGTTCTATCACACGAAACTTTTGGACAGTGCAAGGTGGTGGAGATTTATGCCCAGTGTCCTGCCAAGGCTTTTAAAGGTCTTCTACACACTTGAGCACACAGAGAAAGCCTCACAACTGAGATAGACCCATGATTCAAATACACCTCTGGCCAAACAGATGAAATCCACGCACTTCAACTATTTTGCCTATCAGTTAAACATGTTGCTTAAATAAGTTATGCTCTTTGAAACAAGGTGGGAAGCAAAATCCTTCTTTGTGGTGTGGCTATTCCAAAGGCGAAAACAATTTGCTTTTCAGAAGCATTTTTCAAAACCCCAAGGATAAGTCTTCTCTGGTAAAGAGTTATCCGTAGACAAAGAGGGGGTGGACTCCATCAGAGACAGAAAAAAATCACACCTACTCTTGAGGTGGAGGAGGATTTCTTAAGATGGGGCTCCCAAGAGCCCCCTCTAGCACTCCATCATTATGAGCACTTTGAAGATCTGTGATGGAGAGCTGGAGCTATATTCTTCAAAGGGCAATGACTAGATATTTTGTTGTTATTAGACAACTTCAGCAAATAAAGGGTAAGCCAGTTAAATATTTTTCCTGTATTTCATGGAAGAGTTTTAAACAAGAGGTTCCACTGACTGACAATGGGGATTGTGAATTTGAAATCTACCACTTGAAAAAGAGGAAGTGCTCTTATGTCCTGAGGATTAGAGAAGCAGTGACCATAACATTCTGGAAAAACCTGAGTATTCAGTAACACACCCCATCAGAAAAAAAAAAACAAACTGTGAATTTTATTTGAATGTGAACTTTTATGTATAAAGCTGCCCTTATGCTTGATAAAACATAAATCTGTGAGAAGATTTAGTGTATTTACAATGGTAAAGTTACTCCAGAAAGTTGTTAAAGCAAAAGGGGAGCAGAAATACACCAATTGACCAAAACAAAGATTGCACTCTCCATATGCCTTGTCTCATTTATGTCTCCAGATCCTTATGGCTGTAAAAAGTTCCTGATAATTCACAAAGTGCCCACACACATTTAGAGCTGGGTGCTGAGCTGTTGTCTCAAAGTGTTTTCTTCAAGTCCGAACTACCAGATCACACCTCTGTATGGAAATCAACTCAGAATCAAGATCCATTTGCTTTCCTCTTTAAATTGAAGTTTAGATTTAGACACTTTTGAAATGAGACAAACTGCTAAAACTCCTGTTGAGTGCATTCAACTTATTTCACACAGAACCCATTGACAGGTTTCAGGCGGAAATGTATCCTGTTCATTATCAAGCCAAGGTTTTAATCTGTTGGCTCAGGGTGAAAGGCTTTGTTACAGCCAGTGTTAATCTGTCTCCCACTGCAGTGTTTGGTCTGCTGTACAAACCTGGGATTTTCCAGGAGGTTTTTGTGCACCCCAGATGGATTACGGTGCTTGACACAATGCCTTCAAAAAATGACATGCTCTTAAAATAACGTGCTTTCGCAGTTTTTTTGATCTTCAAGCTGAAACCAGAGGAGAGGATTTTTCATTTGCCTTAAACAAGCAATATGAGCCAGCATGTGAGATTACATGGGAGACTTGCAGAACTCCGGTTAAAGAGAGTCCTGCAGAAGAATGCCCCCAAATCCCAAAGCATTGTTAAAAGGTACAGTATAGGATTCAAAATTTAAAAAAAAAATTCTACCAATTTTCCCACTCTGATTCCTTAAGTTTGGTTTTCTGCATCACTGTAGATTTCTCTCCATTAAACAAATATAAGTGGGATATAGCGGTACCAAAAGTGTCCAAAGGAAGGCCAAGAAGGTGATGAAGGGCCTTGAGGAGAAGTCAGAGGATGAGAGGCTGAGGCTCCTTGGTTTGTTCAGCCTGGAGGAGCGGGGACTGTGGATAGACCTTAGTGCAGGTACAACTTCTTCCTGAGGGGAAGAGGAAGGGCAGGCACTGATCTCTGCTCTGTGCTGACCAGGGAAACGGCCCAAGGGAATGGCCTGAAGTTGTGTCAGAGGAGGTTTAGGCTGGATATCAGGAAAAAGTTCTTCACCCAGAGGGTGGCTGGGCACTGGAACAGTTCCCCAGGGCAGTGGTCACAGCACTGAGCCTGACAGAGTTCAAGAAACATTTGGACAACACTCACAGGCACAGGGTGTGACTCTTGGGGTGTCCTGTGCAGGGACAGGAGCTGAGCTGATGATCCTTGTGGGTCATTTCCAACTCAGGTCATTCCATGCATGTATGAAACCAGTGTCATCACTCTGTAATATCCATCATCATATATGATAACAAATAAATATTTGTCTTGTGTTTAACTTTGACTCTTCAGATACATCTGGTTAATTAAATCATCAGGTTTTTAACCAGGTATAAATTTTGTATTCCATCACTTTATTGCGTCTATGTTAATGGGAGAATATAAATGCTAACATAAGGAAGCCAATGTGACTTGTGTGATAGGGTGTGAGAAAAATGCCAAGAGCAGTGATAAAAAAGAACAATGCATCCCAAAAGTTACAAGCATTTCAGATGTAAACATGCTGCTAATCCTGTAGCATGCTGTGCCTCAGGGCAAGACTTAACCCTGCTTATTGGGGACTAATATTTAAAACACATAGGAATGCAGAGAGATGGAAACTGCTTTCTCTTTCAAAGAAGTCACTTCATTCTTTTTTCCTGGATTAAGTAAACTGAGAGGAAGATGCTCTGCTCTCAAAGGCTTCACTTTTATGCAGGAAAAAGAGAGATGCCTTACTCAGAGCTGCTAGCATGTGACAACTAATTTGAGATTAATTTATGAAGGGCAAGGCTGTTCATCCATCTCCATGCAAGTTAGCAACCTGACATATTCAGTGTGAAAATCGCTGGCTGCCTTATCTCCTCTGAGATTTTGGCATTGTGTTAAGTACCATAAAGCAAAAACACCTTTTTCCCCTAATATTAAAATAATGAAACTTCTTTTCATCATGGAGAAAGGCTTTATTACCTTCATTCTGACAAAAATCTTCTGACAAAATACTTCTTTTCAGAGAAATTGTGAAAGGAAATGTGTGACTTATTCTAGAATTTGTAGATTGCTCTTGATAGAAACAGGTATTGCATACATTTCAGTTGGTACTCCTTTCTCTAGAGGGGAAAAAAAACCCCACATTTCTTTAGAAACCTTCTATTCAATGAGAGGGAGGGAGAGAGAGAGAAGCAAAAAGACAGAAAAAACAGAAAGACAATGAATTAAAAAGGAAAACAAAAAGAAACATCAAGTTGCAATGATCTCATGTATTGGAAAATTCAGTAGCAAGAATAAAGTTTCAAAAACTACATCTAGGGAAATATTCCCCCCAATGCATGTGTTATTAATCCATTCAAATGTGATGTGAAAAGATTTGAAAATCTTAGAAGAGAACTTATAATGTTAGTCCAGATGGTGAATGAAGCATAGTCATGCCTTTTTCACTTAATAACAACCCACTTAGAGTGAAAAATACAGTCACACAGCAAAAGCTTTCATAAATAAGTAAAGAGATTTTCACCTCTAAAGTATATTCTGAAATTGATCCTTACAAAATCCCTTGAAGGGAATTTGTGTATAGAAAACGAACAGAGACATTTTTTTGTTGTGACTTTTTTTTTGTACCTGAGACAGAGAGAGTGGGACAGTCAAGAGAGGAAAAGGGCTCTCATCATCTGTTCTTGACACTTGACCCCTGGGTAAAAGTGATCTGCTGAAGTCAAGTGTGCTCACAACATGGAGATAACATCTCTGTTGACAAATCTCCTGACTCAGACCTCTTCTTGGGCCACCACACTGTAATAATTGTTTTCTCTGGCTATTTTTAATGTGGATTCCCTTTTCAAAATTGAAACAAGATGTGACTTCCTGTGTATTATTATTCCCTTTCTATTCCTCAGAAGAGATTGTGCCTTTTTTAGCTAATTGAATTATAGGCTTCAGTGGGTTCTGCAGTGATTTGTAAAGTATTTGTAAAATACTTCGCAAAAACTAAGCTGAGATTCCAGTGTGAAGTTTCAGACTAACCCTGAAATCACTAAACTCTGTTTTAACACATCAAAATGTAGTCAGGTTTTAAACACTTTGGGGAAAGACCCTACACCAGTACAGATGGCAAAGCATTCAACTAGCTCTAGAGTCTATAAAAATAATTCCTTTTTATTACGAAGCAGTTTCACAACTAATATGAAAATAGGTCTGTTTCTTGATGATTATATTAAGGATAATTGGGAGAAAGTAATAGGGCATCTTCCTTTTATTGTCTATGAATTGATGTTCCTCAATTATATCCTTTTTATGGGCATGTCCTGCTTGATTTTGGGGTGGTTTTTTTTGGTTTTTGTTTTTGTTTTCTTCCAAGGGAGCAATTTTGCCTTCCAAGTGTCTTTTCCAGAGGAAATGAACACATATTGTGCTTTTAGACCAAGTACTGTAGCACAATTAATCTCTGCACTGTCCTTTCCTAGCAACCCAAAGTAGGAAATATATGCAGCCAAAGTGTAAAGCTAAACAGCTAGCAGGTTTCTATATTTACAAGAATCAAAGCAGTTAAATGACTCAGCTGCCTCCTAATGTGGGTTATATTTGAATTTGGGGAGAGTGGGGGGAAGAATGGAACATTATTGCTTTAACAAGGTTTACTGCTAAACTGAACATATGTTGCTCATAATGTCACTTTCTAAATCAATGAAATTATCATTATAGAACATGTCGACAAATTAGACATGTAAAGTGCAAGCTGTATGTGGGTGAGATGTAATTTGGCTCTATAAAAAGAAATTAAACAATAAAATATCAATGACAGATGTAGTTAGCTAAAGGTTTTGAGGTTTAAATACCAATTTGTGAAAAAAAAATTATGCAGACCCTATCAGGGTACGAGATAAAAATACCAGCCTTCATGCAACAAGATGATTAAGTATTTGGACCAGATGTTCAGAGACCTTAGATGTGCCCTTTATTTAACTGGCAAGCATACTGGCAAGTCCTTAAATTTGTAAAAACCAAGTAATGAAGGTTAGCTCAGATGGAAGTAATAAAACAATCAAATATCAAGAGTCATTCATGTCTGTGCTCTGTACATCATGCAACAGTTCTGAACACGTATTAAATGAATAGGCTTTCCCCATTATTTTTGTAAAGAAACTCACTGGATTATTTCTTTCCCATTTAGACCTCCCAAAGCAAATGCAGGAATTGAATGCATTCAATATGTTTTAGATCCTTTTCCCACAGGTTTGCAGATTTTATAACTCGAGTCTCAGCTAAAACTCTGTGTCATAATTCCTGGGTTATAGCTTTGTCTCACAGCTGCTCTGTGGTTGTGGGCAAGGTGTTTAAGACTAAACAATAAAATGTGTGCATGATCAAAGAAGAATGTCTTGCAGGTTAAAAGATGACTTCTGCTTTAGACCCTTCCAACAACTTTGTGGGGTGATCAATCTCTCTGTGCCTCATCTCCTCCTATTCATAAGCACCAGGGTGACATAATCCAATCTTTTAGCTCATTTTCCCTCTTGGGCAGAGTCTCATTCCCAGCCACATTAGAGCTGCTGTGTTGTGGCAGACCAAGGTTGTTATCTGCAATTTCATACCCTGGGGTCCTGGCCAGGCCATGCTCTGCCACAAACTCTCCTTCCTACAGAACCCAGCGCGGCAGCTCTGGGGAGAAGTTTCCATTAAAATTTAGATCTTGCCAGAGTATGAAATGGGTGCCTGCCTTTCATGCAGCCACTCTGCTTGGACAGTGACAAGCAGAGATGGCCCTGATCTTGTTTAAGCCTTCGAGACATTGCCATAATATAATCAACAGCAATTCTGAAGGCATAAATAAAAGATAACATTCATGAGGTTTTCAGAGGGATGACATAGTGTGCATAAAACATTTGAATACCACAGACAGAGCAGATGAAAAGGGATTGAGCTCTAAAGAAGAAATCATTCCTTGATGGGCTGATGTAGCTTGGCAGTAGAATATGGGTTTCATCTGATCAGTGTAGGCATCTACAGTTTATAGAAAGCATCTCAGCTGTTCATCCCCACTCTTTGCCACTCTTATAGAATACAAAGAAAAATATGCTCCTCAGCCACAGTTTAACTCCTCCTTAAAAATGAATCTTTAAGATGGATTCATTTTAGCTGCAGCCTAAAAATACCTGTTCTTCACCATTAGGTCTGGAGAGAGGCCATGGTGATGGCTCAGATGTGGACATCTGCTAGATAAATATGAAAAGGCCAATGAAATGTGTGCCAACCACAGTGGCCATCAATTGGTAGCTTTTCAGCCTGCCTTGACACTGTAACCCAACCTTAAGAAATATTACAGTCAGTTAAAAGGTTAACTCAAATGAATTCATGAAAAGTACTAACATGAACATTTCCCATTTCTTATGAGAAACTTGATTTTATGTTTCCCACAACTTAGGAGAATGGATACACCCATATGAGGAGGAGAATATGCTCTGGTGTCCTCTGTTTCTCCTGCACAACATTCTCTGAAATATGGGTTTCAGCACTTCTGTTACCATGGTGCAAAACAATTTTGTAAACCTGCAACAGGCATCAGAATTTGATTAATTAATCTCTACAACATGCTTTGAGTGTCATTGGGTGGAAGATACCATTAGTTTGTTGGGTCTTCCCTCATGAGGAGCAGCACCTCCCTGTACCCGCTTTGTATCAAAGACAGGTGTGGCCAGCAGGACCAGGGCAGTGCTTGGGTTCCTGTCCTCAGTGTTGAGGAGCCACACCTCGAATCCCATGTGCAGTTCTGACCCCTCCCTATGAGACATCAGGGGGCTGGAGAGGTCCAGAGAAGGGCAGTGGAGCTGGGGAAGGGGCTGGATGGAGCACAAGGCTGAAGAGGAGCAGCTGAGGGGGCTCAGCCTGGAGAAAAGGAGGCTCAGGGGGGACCTTGTTGCCCTCTAGAACTCCCTGAATGGGGGTGCAGCCAGGTGGGGACTGAGCTCTGCACTCAAGCAGCAAGCCATAGTACAAGAAGAAATGCCCTCAAGCTGTGCCAGGGAAGGTTTAAATCGAATATTAGGACAAATTTCTTCACCACAAGGGTTGCCAAGCTCTGGCAGTGGCTGCCCAGTGAAGTGGTGGCATCATCATCCCTGAAGACCCTTATAAAGCATGCAGATGTGGCACTTGGCCATGGTTTAGTGGTGGGCTAGGCAGAGCTGCATCAAGGGTTGGACTTGGTGATCTTAGAGGTCTTTTCTAACCTTAACAATCCAAAGATTCCAAAGATGAGTAAACCTGTGTGGAAATCATTGTTTGCCTGGAGGCAGAAAAACCAGTGTTAAAAAATGAATTTTTTAAAATTCATTTTCATCCCTTTTTTTCTCCATTGCCCTTTAAAGGGCAGATCTCAGCCCTATTCATGTACCAGCTTCTCTAGGTGTAAACACTTATTCACCAAACAGGAAACAGCTTTGAGTATTCAGAAACATTTAAACAAAGTGAAATACCTTCTTTTAAGTGATTGCCTGAGAACAGAAGAGAGATGGGACTTGTAGGAAAAAGAAATGTCTTTTCTGAAACAAACTAATGGAAGTGAAAAGAAATAGACAAGCTTTAAGGGGCTTTTGTTCTGGAAAGATTGTTTTTTCTGACACTATCAGTTATTCTAATAATAGATATTACCTCTCCCTATAAACCTTGCCTCTCACCTCTTAACGTTACTTACACTGAAACTTCTTTTTATTTCTGTTTCCAAAGGTATATGGATTTAGAAAGAGTCCATATCCATCTTCTGCAGTTTCCAAGTGCTTAAAACACTCTGCCTGCAGAATTTCTACTGTATATGGAGTGCTGTCTAAGAGCTGCACTTACATAACAGCACTTGACTGAATGTCTTGTTTTTCTACACGCAAGTCCAACAGGCTGGAAATCAGGACTGCTGAGAAACACCTACTTTCTGAAAATCATTACTCTTCTTTCCCCTCCCTAATTAGTTATTTCAACCACCAGAGAGTTGCAGTAGAGGTAACAATTTTTTTAACCTGAATCACACTCTGATTTAACCTGGGCTTGCCTAGGGATCCCTGCTTACTTCTAGCAGGGCTATTTGTGAGTTTGACATAACTTCGTGCCTGGAACCATGCTGGAGTTATATTTAATTGCTTTTGCTCTTCTCTGGACATAATTAGAGACATTCACTTTTTCTTTTAGATGTCTCAAAAGAAAAAAAGTGTTGGGTATTCACCTTGAACTTTCCAATTGTTCTGTTTATCTGCACAAATAGAAAATCTTTGGACAGTTCTTTGGATGATGGTAAAATTACCTTGTTTACTGAATTGACCAAAAATAGCATCCCTCCTGTGTTACCCAGATTAGACTACTTTTTGTACCTGTTAATTGAGGTTGGCTTTGCTGTACCCTTTCCCAAACTGTCAGTATACTGCTTTTACAAAAAAACTTCTGCAAGGGCCATGGTTCCCATTCTGACAGCTCTCCTGCAAAGAGATTCTGCTTAGCAGGGAAATACCCTCAAAATTGACAGAGTCTGATAGTCTTAATTTAGAGAAAATGTAAATTGAGAAGTTATCTCCTGGAGGGACAGCACAACAGGTATAAGCAATGCAGGAGGTTCCTGGATTACAGTGATGATAAAATCCTCCAAGCAAGAAGCTGAGCTCTGATGGACCTCATAAGCACCAACAATGAGTCTGAAAGTCAAAGGCAGCCTTGGCTGGAGTTCAGGAACCCGGGAGCAGAAAGGAAGGCGAAAAGCAAGCTCACAATGATGGATTTTCTGAGAACAGACTTCAGAGATCTGCTCAAAAAAAGTCTCAGGAGATGAGGCCTTGGAGGGAAGGAGAGCCCAAGAAATCTGTTTCATATTGAAGGAACTCCTCATCCAAGTTAAAGAGGGTTCCATGTCATCAAATGCAAAAGCAGACAAAAATGTCAGGAGCCCTGCACGGAGCTGTTCCTGGCCAAACTCAAAGATAAAAAAGAACCAAGTGTGGAACCAAGAATCTCCTCACCCCCAGAAGTCCCTCCCAACTTCAACCATTCTTTGTTTCTATATCTGCTATAGTGTCATCTAATTAGAGGCAAAGTATATTTTCCAACACATATAAAATACCAGACACTAAACATGGGAGTCTGGGTGCTGTTCTGGTATTGTCTCCATTTTTAACTCCATGTACTGGTCACTGGATAATGGAGACCAGTTTGTCCTTTACTTGGAGACAGAATGTTTTTGACATCTGACCAAAGAAGTCCAGAAACTAGCAGCAATTTTAAATTGCATTTTCATGGCATGTTTTTCACCATCAGAGAATCAGTTTTGTAGACATTCATAGGCGTAAGTGACAGAACAAAAACTTTGTTTTATTTCACTGAGGGTGTATGAGGGTGTTTGAGAAGGACTACAGCATCCAAGAGTTCATTAATGTAATTTTCTGCAGCTATAAGACATTTAGAATAATTCCTGGTGGAGTTTAATTAGAGCAGTTTTTTCAGACTCTCTTTTGATGGAAAGCTCCTTCCTGTGAAATGGAATGTCCCTATTAGGTAAAATTTGCAGGTTTGGGCTGAAGGGAAAATAATCAGACAATAGATTTTAAAGCTTTGCAATCATAACCTGGAAAATATAGAAACCTTTCAAAAATATTTATTAATACTTCATAAATAATAATTGCTATTATACTTTTTTTCCCTCAAGGCAGGATAAATTGTTTTCAGACGAGCTCTCTTTGTGCTGTGAATTTTGCACAACAGGTTATATCAGCCCTTTCTCCCATAAGCAACACAAGCAAATGTAAATTTTTGGCATGGCTCCAGACAGCTGGCCTCCGTGGGACATCTTCCTTGGTCATGCCTGTGACTCCAAACACTGCAGACAAAAGGCAGCGGTGAATAAGTCACCCTTTTCACACTGGGCTCCAATTTCATCTGCAGCCTTTTGTGAGAGGGCGTTTGGATTTCACAGGCAGTCCTTGGGCAGCTGTTGGGTTTGTAGCCATGCCTGAGTTGGAATTCTCATGAGTAGGAAGTGCTTGAACTCCGTGGTGGTTCCCATATCCCACAACCATGGGAAGCGTGAGAAAGCTCACACTGATTGATTAGAGCCTCTGAGTCACCTAACTTCTGTCAGGGATGTGAATCTGGAAAGCCAAAATAAGCTCCTTCCACACCAGAGGTTTCTCTGTGGTGTTTTAACAACATGACAGTGCCCAAAGAAAACCAAGAAATTGTAGCCTTGCTCTCATCTGATATTAATAAAATTAATTTGCCTTAGAGTAATGATGACATGTTTCTCAAAGGAACATATTTTATTTCTTCTTTTGAATAGTGTATCTTCTGCATATTCTGCTGATTGTAATCATAAATGCTACACTTTTTTGAAATCTGAAATTAAAAGGTTTTCAAGCATAAAATATGAAAAATCTGATAATAGCTTCTTGGTCCATTTTTTCTCTCCTTCAGCCTTAGTCCCATGAAACCAGAATGGCAGGAGCTATTAACTCCCTGTTATTTACTGGTTATCTAAAGGCTTCATCCTTCATGTGATATCTTAACATATATTAAGTGTTTTCTATGGAAACGATTAAGGTATTACAGGCTGAAGATTCTGATACTGCTTGAGCAGTTTCAAAGCATATGATCTCCAAGGAAACAGAGATCCCATTGCCAGTCCCCTTCCTAGAGGAGCTGCCAATGGCACAGGATGCTGGGAGCTGTGTTGTTGGCTCCAGTAGGACTGTTCCTGACGTGTGAAGTTCCATACGTGGAATATGCTTAATTGGGTTATTTTAAAAGCAAATTAAACTGTACACAAATTTACCTCAATGGCATCCTACCCATGCTTTGGAGATTCTCTTGTTCTCTTTTAGAGAAGGTTATGTGTTTGGGAAAAAAAAACAACTTTGCAGCTAAAGTTCGGCTTTCAGTGAAAAAGAAAAACCCAAACCTTGTGGACTCTAAATGTGATTTTCCCAGAGACTGCAGTTACTCAGATTTGTTCACCTCCAAAATTTGTGTCCTTTTTCGTCCCAAAGGAATATCGGAGCCTCTCTGGAGGTGTAAAACACAGAACACATTTCAGCACATTTTACTACAACAAGGAAGAAAGCATGAAAGAAATGATCATATTTACAACTCTCTGTATTACCCCATGACAGCCTTTATAGTCAAATATGTAACTAGTTTATATTTTTGCCAGAGTACATGGAAGCTTTGCGGCTGCTGTACCAGGGCCCTTCAATGGTGAGGTCTGGGACAGTACAAAGACTTGCAGGGACATCCCCAAGGGCTAAAGTGGCCTTATAGTTATAGGACAGCCTAATAAATTTATTGGAGGGAAGAGGGGGGCATGATTTTCCAGTGCTGAAATGGGACCTGTATAATCTTGTTTCCAGGTGTTTTTTTCTCTCATACACTACTTTATATTGGCTTTACAAAATCCTGACGCATTAGATGTATTGCAAATGATGCCTTAAATATCACTGATGGCTCCCTGAAGTATATTCTCTGTTAAAATGTTCTTTCTGATTTAAATGACCAAAGCTACAGAGCTCCCACCAGCTCCCTGAGGAAGCTCTTGAGACTCTAACAGATCTCACCTTCCAGTCAGCAAGACTCTCATTTAATTTTGCTTTCCTGTGACTTGCACACACTTCTTGTACCCTAAGAGTGCCATTTGCACTCTCTGTGATGTGTTGCAGCTTAGGGTACAAATTACTGAACTGCCTGTTGGTTATGTCTAGCCTATTGTTCAGAAAGGAAGTGGATAGGAAAACACGTAGCAGACAAAATGTTAGATAGTTCATAGCTAAGCCTAAGAGGTTATTCCCTGGATCTTCTACCTTACTCTATTTTCACTTTCGTCCTGTTTTAATTGTCTTAACATGGATTACTAGAGAGAAGTATTAATCCTATCAATTGCACTCTCTAAATCCCAGTATCTCTGTTCAGGTCAAACTGGAAGTCATTTTTAGAGATCGCCTTTAAAGGTCTTTGAATGAACTGTCAAAGGGTGGAAGCTTTAATTTCTGAAAGTTGATTTGGAAGTGGAAAAAAATATAAAAGCTGATGTTGCTGGCTTTAAGTTAATGCAGCTGGCAGTGAGATTTTAGAGACAGGCTTGGAGATTTAGCAACTCTATTTTCCATGAGTTTATAAAGGTATTTAATGAAGGCAGCTTCAAATTAAAAAATTTCTGTTGGTTCTGGAACAAAAAAATCTAAGTTATTTATCTGTATTGTAATATGTTAAGTGAAGCTGGTTTGATACAGTAGACTTTGAATAGAATGGCATTAAAATGGAGGGGAAAGTCAATGAAAAAAGGGACTGTGGATTTCAAGAAACCTAAAACTTGTTTAACATTGGACAGGGAAAAATATGCTTACAGAAAGAGTTTAATTGTCATTGCAAGAGCAACACATCCTCCTTCTGTGTAGTTTAGTTACTTAGGATAATGTTCAAGTTTTTCTCGAGCCATATTACGATAAGAAACAGAGGATGGCCTCTCTGCATTGAAGAAGACAATCCCTATCCAAAAATCTACCATCAGCACAAGGTGGAATTCATCCACCTTAGATGAAAAATATTGGAATTCATCCAATATTAAATATACCTATTTTTCTCCTAGGTCTGATTTGTCTTACCCACACAAGTTGTAAATTTAAATGAAAGGGCTTTATTTTAGTGTTTGTGCCTGGCACAAGGGATTTTTAATCATGGGCAGCACTTTTGGATGTGAACATAATGCAGTAATGACTCACCTGCAAATGCAAAATGTTCTGCTCAAGGCATCATAGGTGATTATGACTTGTACTACAGTGATCCAGGATGAGTCTTTGGCTCTCACCAGATTTTATCTTTTATCTCTTTTATCTGGCTCAGATAAAGATAAAAAATCCCACTGGTAGAGGAGGAAACAGGGGAGTATTTCAGGGAGAAATTAATGGTATCTGCACCTCCTGTACAGTGTCAGCATTGTGATAAAGCTAAAAGCATTTTTCCTTTGCTATTATCTCAGCCCTAAGAGCTGATCCTGCAGGAAGTTAATAACGTCTCTAATGTCACCATCATCATAGAATTATCCTAGAATGGTTTGGGTAGGAAGGGACCTTCAAATCACCCAGTTCCAACTCCCCTGTGATGGGCAGGGACACCTTCCACTAAACCAGGATTCTCAGAGCCCCATCCAGCCTGACCTTGAACACTCCCAGGGATGGTGCATCCACCACTTCTATGAGCAAGCTCTTTCAGTGCTTCACCACCCTCATGATGAATAATTCCTTCCTAATCTAATCTAATCTAATCTAATCTAATCTAATCTAAAAATTCCTTCTTTCAGTTTGAAGCCATTCTGCCTTGTTCTATTACTACATGCCCTGTGAAAATATCTCTCCAACACCTTCAGTCTCATTGATTTTAGTGGTGCTCAGTGCCTTAAAAGATGAAGCTAAGAATTTGGATAAAATGTAAACAGAGCAAATATAGTCATTGAAAGTGACAATCACTCATGATAATTTCAAATTGAAGCGATTTTTTCCTGCTAGGTTCAGCTTTCATTCCTCCAGTGGACAGTTCCACTTGAAGTCTTTGCACCTTTAATTACTTCAGATCTGAAACAGCTGCTGTTTCTTCAGCAGAACATGAAATCAGAGTAACTTTGATGCAGTAAAACCCATCTGAGCAGTGTGGATCAGAAATGCAAATAGGCAATGGGAGCATTAGTCAGAAGGTTTGCCTGTGCATGACAGTCTCTTTGTAGCTCCTGTGACAGAGTGGAAGAGGATGGCACTGTCACCTGCCTGTCTCTTCATCCATCATTAGCTGGGTTAGAATTGGTGAAGGTGTCATGTGTGCTGCCTGATATAGCAGCATGCTGTTCAGCATTGGTTGCTATGGGTCCCAGAGCCACTAAATCCCTTTCTATTCCTATTTAGACTCAGGGTCTATGAAAGGTGCCATATCCCTTTGTTAAAAACTGCAGGCTGGCACTGAAACCTCAAGAAATGACAGATATCCTTTCTCTGCATACCTGTAGCAATCTCAAGTATATTTTCTGCAGTAGCTAAAAAAAAAAATTGAGGAGAAACTAAATGTTTGTCCTTCATTTTATGGAACAGAGAGGGATTAAGAATACAGTTTGTCTGTGTGATATAGCTCCCAAGATTTCCTAGTGAGCTTTCAGTACATTTCTCATACCTTCCCACTACCCCATAAAAGCTCTTAAAACTCAAAAGGAATCTGACATTTCCAACTCTGGTTAGCCTAAAGGAATGGTTCCTATTTAAGTAAGGAAATGTGCAACCAAGATAAACTATTCCAGGAGTCTCTGCTTCCAATATAATAACCTAATATGTATGTGATTAGTGTTTATAGGAAAATCAAGCTGTTGGGTTTTGAAACAGACACAACAGTGTTTGTTTTCTCCTGTGTGTTTTCACATAGAATCTAAATGTGTTCTGTGTTGTTATTTGAAGCAAATTTTTTGTTTGGAACTTTCTGTATTTTCTCTGTTTCTGAAATTGGGGAGTAAAACGCTTATGTAGATTTTTGAGATAGCAAAGAGCAATAAGGTTTATTTATTTAGTTACTGCTGGGTCATTTGTACTGTTTCTGTTGCATTCTCTTGATTAAGATCAGAATTTTCTAGTATTGTTGAAATCAATATGTACATACACAGAACAGTGTGTGTGTATTAAAAAAATCAAAGCAACTATTGTTATGCTGACCTCTGTAAAGGCAATATCAACATGAGAAATAGCAAAGGTTTCTCAGCAAAGAGCTGCATGCTGTTGCAAGCACCTTATCACCTTATTTTTACACTATAATTTGTCCTGTGTAACAATAATTTTTTAATATTTTTCACAATCACCACACTCAAATTATTAAAGATCATATGGAGAGTGAGATGGGACCAAAGGGACAGGTTTAAATCTGCAGATACAGGAAACCCCCTGGTATTCTTTCCATATTGAAAAGAGTATTGGCCATATTGTTACTGTTCTTATTGTTTTCATTACTATTTCAATATGCTCTTCAGGGCATTGCAACTAAGAATTTCATTATAGCTATAACACCAGATTTGAAGTATTACAGGTAAGAGGTACACCACATCAAAAAATTCTGACTCTTACAGGCATAGTTTTAAATTTATAGTTCCATTACCTCCAACTGGGTTTGCAGATTGAACACTGGTTTATGAAGTATTAATTCCTGGTTTATTTTTTAAAATACTGGCTCTTAGTTTAAAAAGAAAAATCAATATATACAAAAACATTTTCCAACTGGGCTACAAGCAATTAGTATCCACCAAGAGAAAAGTCATCTGTCAATTGCAAGCATTGTACTTAAAACAAATCCTCAGAGCTGTATGACTAAGCAAATGTTTAAGCAAACAAATATATTCAAATATTCAAAGATATAGTTGATGTACTAACACTTTTTGCTGAGCTTAATTCAAAAATCAATGCCATGTAGTAAACAGAACAGCCCCTAAAACAGAGATTAAAACAAGGGATGATAGAACTGCATATAAATGACAAAACAACCACAGGTATATGAATCTTTATTGCTGAGGAAGACCACATTTCACAGTAAACATGAGAGGTGGAGGTGAGATGATAGAAAAAATAACTGTTTCAATAAAAATAATAGGATGTCATCAGTCTGTGGCAAGGTCTCAGTGTCTGACAAAGCTCAGATCATATACCAGACCAATAATGTCTCATTCTTATGGACATCTATTATATTATATACAGACATAATATTATTCTTTTTGTTGCGTCTTATTGAACCTAAGACTTAAAGAGAAAATATAAGATTCACTTTTTCATTGTTTTTTGAATTCATAGCGCACACTCAAATCATATTTTCCTGGTTTTCTTCAAGGTTTTACGGACTTAAAAATTCATAGTTTTAATAAAAGACAATTTTTTCTGTTTTTACATGACTCACATTAAATCACAGGACTAGGCAATAGCATCATAAATCTATAGGCATCAGAAAGATTGGAAGGTAACACTTATGTCTTTGACTTTCAAGGTACACACTCTTATTTGAGGATCTTAAACATTAAGTTATAACCCTTTTCCTTCATTTCCTTTAAGATTTTCCCTGTCAAATGGTAAAGCCCAGGGATCCTGGTCCCTGGAGTTAAGTGCCCAGTTTGTACTGAATGGTCAGCAGCAAACCTGCCTCACATAATTTGTATGCGCTGCTGCAGCACCAGCAGAGAGAGGTTACAGTGCCCACTGCTCGGTTTAATTGGAGTTAAGTACATCTATTATGTCAGGGTGCCCCATCCAGAAGCTGTTTATTTTGATTAATGCATGCATCCAGATGAGTGAAATGTCCGTGTGAGACAGAAACTTTTAGGAGAAATAAAGGAGCAGTTTTGTAGACTAATTTTCCTGTGCTTTTAATGCTTCCCCCCGCCCCTGGCTGGGGTATCCAGTTTGAGACTCTTTGATAGGTTTGCTGCTCAGGATAAGAAGTGCTGATCAATTGTAAGATTTCACAAGTTGAGACCATAAGAACTGAGACACTCTAAATTACCAGTCTTGCTTAAAAATAATTTACTTCCAATTCATAACAAAAATAACAATGATTAAACTTAGTTAGGACATAGACACTTGAAATGGGCAGTTTGAAAGAATAAGGCTTGAAATAAGAGGAAAAACAGCAGCTGGGATGTAACTTCTGAAATTTGCTTCAAAACAAAAGCATACACTGTAAGTATATACTGTAAGGGTATCATGATGGGGGAAAAACACAGGTTAAGTCATCAGTTAGAGGAAGGAGGAGAAATCCACTGTTTATAGGTAGCAGACTAGCAGGTAGTTTCAAGGCTATTTTCCTTGACTCTAACAAAAAACCCCACAAATTTTTTTAAAAAGTGATTCTTTTTAGGTAGGCTCACAGGAAAGGAAATGATTCATGGAGAACACCAGGGGCAGATGAACTTAACTGTAAAGAAAGTGTGAGAACAAGGACAAAACCTTTCCAGACAAACTCCATCAAGGTCAGGTAAATTCGAGTCCCTTCCAGCATCAGCTGACTCCTCCTGTGGCTGCAAAGGGAACATAAATGATGTGTTTATGCTGAGTGCCTGAAACCAAGGCATCAACCCTGGGCCATCTGTGTGTGTCACCAGCCATGTGTGCTGCAGGAAATGGCTGTGCTGTGGCCTCAGACTGAAGGTTATTGAGAGAAAGTACTTTTGTGATCTTATTTATTTCCCTGAAAAAGTCAAGGAAATGTAGTGCCCTCAGCAGAGCAAACCTGTGCAGGATCTCACAGAGCCACACCAGTCATATCTTCTGGTGCATGACAGGGACAGAGAAATTACCTGGGGGAGATTTTTAGGAGGTTAGGACCAAGAAAGACAAGCACTTACCAGAGAACAGGAGAAACAATCAGAGTTGAAATAACAGTCCATAAGTTTTTTAAGTTTTTAGATGCTTATCCTAATGAAAATTGAACCTCTGAAACTTCTGAGGTTAACTTATCCCCACTTATAACATCATTAGGAGATAATGTCAATGAAATGGAACACTGTCACAGGACAGCAGTTTCCCACTGCTAAATAAATGCTGAGCCAAAGCCAAGATATTTATTTTCAAAGTGGGAGATATTTATTCTGTAAACATGTTCTGTTCCAGTGACTTTACGTCTGTTATACCAAACTGCTAATGAGGGAGATGCTGTCTGATGCATGTGGTTAAACTAATAAGAGTTTCTTGGTGTCCTCTTATTGAAAATACATATTTTTATTGGATTGGAGGGCAGATTAGCTCAGCATTTCAGCTAATTTGGAAAACAGTTGGCTGATACTGATGCTGTTTCTGGTATGCACACTACTTCAGGGGTTCCTCACCATAAGCAGCTGGACAGCCCTGTTGTCATTCAGTAGCTCCAGAGCTGGAAATTTATTGTCTTGCCAGGCTTAATGAATTGACATATATGATGTGGCACTAGCACTGTAGGTGTCACAGGAATCAAAATCACAGAATCCCAACAATTTCAATATGAATGGTGCCAAAAGAATATGAGGAGTTTCTGGAGATGTGGAGTAGCAGGAAGATGTCTGGGCCAAGAAGATGCTCTTTGCATGGACCCAGGAATTGCCAGGTGTCAGCCCAAGCAAATGCAGGAATTTGGACAAGGGTGCAGCTGCTAAATCATCCACAGGCATCACATGTTCCAGAAGAAGGAGATGGATATAGGGGCAGGAAGTGTAGACAATTTTAATAGCTATTTATATTAAAAGAAACCTCTATCAGAGATATAGATTGATTTCTCTCTTGCTTTGACAATCACAATACTTGAATGCTGACTGCCTAGAAGTAACAGAAAAATTGTTTGCCTGAAAGACTTTTATTTTTAATTATTGTTTATATTAAAAGTAAGTCAAAGCTTAAATTAGAAGTTCTAAAATTCAATAAATTCTTCTTTTCTGGCCATACATATTGAGGGAAAGCTTCAAAGTATTATTTGGGAAAATATTTCTTGAGATTAAAAAAAAATTCCATCAAAGCCATTTCTTTTCTCAAGGGCACTGAGTTCCTAAGTCACATTGATGCCAGTAGGACATTTATTATTTCAGGGGTTTAAGGCTCCCTTGCATTTCTGTGGATCTGTAGCCTCATTTCTATTATTTACTAAATCATTGTTTCTTCATTTGTGAGTTGGATATTGCATAGGCCTGTATTGGAAGTTGATACAAGCAGTAAAAATTTAGCACTGACTTTTAAGGAAAAACTTAATATGTTGTAATGAATTACTTCTTATTATTTACACCTATTGTCATTATTATTTTTACCACGTGGGCTTTTCCATGACAGGAAATTTAGGTGAAATTACCTAATAAACCCCTTAATTCCTTGCCTAGGAGTTTGTAGTAAGGTTTTCCCAGTGCCTCCACTTTCTGAGTGTCTCTTGATATCTCACAAATAAACCAGCCCTGTGTTTGCCATAAGGGCACACCCTCATGCTTTACTCTGTCCTGTTTTGTTGCTTGTCTCATGAAGTCTCTGAGTGCTTTATTCTGTTCTGGAAGTTATTTTTATAAAAGGAATGCATTTTCCAGAATTAATCCTAGGCAATCCTGCATGGCTTTGAGTTTGTTTTTTGAGAAACCATGCTTTTCAGCATATGTCCATAGCTCCATGGCAATCCTTCCTTGGAGCACATGCATCAGCTGATGGCAAGCTCTACAGCTTCCTGCATCTCCAAGTTGCTTCAGCATGCTTTTTTTGTGTAGGTTTATGTCAATTCATTTTAATATATCTCAGAACAAATGTCATCATGATCCAATAATCACAGTTTATTGGGTGGACAGAAAGCAGGCAGTGAAGTCTCTACTGGGATTTTCAGCATCAATTCATGAGGTGCATTGCAAAACTAAAATCCATATGATTTCCATCAGCTTAGCTATAAATGTAGGCATAATGATTCTATCCACTTATTTTCAAATCAATTTAACATAACTATCTCCCAGAATTAGAAGACATGGATCACTGCTCAGTTTAGGCACTAATACAGTGGTTTCTACTCACCAATGTCCAATACCGCTGATTAGTTTAGTGTCCCGCTCCTGTATTCACTCCACATCATTAACAGCTCCTGGAAAGAGTAGATTTGTGCTGTTTGGGCTCTCCTACACAATCCACACAGTTTAGAGAGAAGGAAATGCAAAATGTTTTAATAGTAACTCTTACAACTGATAAGGTCTAAGTGCACCAGAATGCTAAAAATTATTTAGTCCTTTGGGTATACAAATGCCAATAACTCAAAATTTGCAAATTTGGACTGACATATTCCTGGCAAACTTGGACTGAATGAAAATGTCTATTTTATAAGCAAAATTCAACTCTTGTTTTAAGTTTTCTTCCAGTTCTCAGCTGTCTCATCAGCTTTGCTGGAGTGCAAATGGTTTACATCAGTGTAGTAATGCTGATGGCTGAAATGGGGGCACATTCCAAGTCAGGCAATGTATTAGCAGGGTTTTTATGTAAATATGCATCACAACATTTCAGCATGTACATTATGCCAGAGAAAAATTCAGTTCACAACATGTAAAGAAAGAATTGAGACGTTTAGTTGGGTGCATTTTAACGAGGAAGTTTAATTTGTATTTTCTATGTTTATTTATAGGTTAGGCTTTATAATGAACAGGATGCTCATCTGATCAAATGCAATGATGCAATTAAATTGCTTCTTGTTGAAACAGGTTTTATGGTGCTTATTAAAAGTAAATATAAATAAATGTTTGAAGATCTCTGTGATCAGAAATGCCTTTTGATATCAGATGGAAATATATCAGTGCCTGAAATGCCTTAACTCTTTATTTAAATGTGGCAGATGAGTGTTTATAACATCGTCGCGCCAGATTACTAAAAACACAACTGACACAACCCATTCGGTTTTTTCAAAAGCTTTTGTCAGACACCTCATGGGAGGCTATTAAAAAAACAGCACAAAGTAATCATGGGCTAAATGAGAAATATCCAGGTCAAAGACAGAATCCAACATGAGAGTAAACTGTTCGAAATTTGGAGAACTCAAGAAGAGTAAAAATAGATTTTTTTTGCTGCCAATCTGAGTGGGAAATCTATGGACAGAAACACCCAAACAAGCCACAGTGTCTACTGCCACTTCTGCTTCTGCTTTCATTAAAGAGATTGATATAATGAAAAATACAAGGCAATTAAAAGCATGAACAAATGAGAAAAACAGATACTAAGTAAGATAAGTGCTCATATTAGTTATGTATTTTCATGGCCACTGAGCCTCAGGAAATACACCCCAAGGTGAGCACTATCAGAGAAAAAGAGCTGTTGGGACAATCTCAGAGCTGTCACTGGTTATCTGAGAGAGCTGATGGGAGGGGGTGTCCAGAATACTGGAAAAGTGTAATTATTGAGACTATTTTTTAAAAAGGAGGAAAGAGGATGGATTTGTCAGCTTAACTTCAATTCCTAGAAAAATCCAGGAGCAAATAATCAAGCAAACAATTCGTAAGCCCCTAGGAGATAACAAAAAGATGAGTGACAGCCAACATGGATTTGTCAGTGTGGTGTGTTGACCTTGGCTGGATGCAGGTGCCCACCAAACTTCCCTGTCACCCCCCTCCCCTGCAGGATGCAAGGGGGGAGGGGGAATAAGATGGAAAAAGACCCCTCACAGGTCAAGATAAAGGTAGTTTAATAAAGAAAAATCAAAGGCTGTGTGTGGAAGCAAAGGAAACCAAAAGATTTATTCTCCAAATCCCATCAGCCCAGCCATTTCCTGGGAAGTCCATTTAGGAGACAAACGTCATAATAATGAATTCCCACCTCCTCCATTTGTCTGAGATTTTACTGCTGAGCAGACACCGTATGGAATGTCCCTTTGGACAGTTTGGGTCAGGATGTGTCCCCTCACAGGACCACCCCCAGGCTGCAGGTGAAGGGGGAATGTTGGAGCTCTGCCCAGCAGTTCCCAAACACTGGGACATTATCAGCACCTTGCTGGGCACCAGAGCACTGTGAGGGCAGCTGGGGGGAGATGAACTCCAGCCCCAACACAGTCAGAAAGATCTCCTGACACACCAACTCCCTCCTTTGAGAGGGTACCAGGTCTGTAGATAGGGCAGAAGCAGTAGATGCTGTATGTCTCCACTTCAGTGAGGTGTCTGACAATGTTTCACCTGACACCATCGCAATAAGAAAGAAAATATTGGCTGGATTAAACTACTAAAAAATGGACAAGGAAATTGTTGTAAATTTGTACTCAAGCCCTATGTAAGAAAATAAAGGGTGTTTATTAGGAGAGAATATGCCAAGTCACTGAAAAGAGGCTCCACCACTTGGGAGGGTGAGAATTCCAAATGAGTTCAACAATTTGCACATTCAGTTTGAAACACCTAAGATGACTTCAGGGAACAACTGGCTAATCAGCAGCTCTGCAGAAAAAGAGCAGTGATGGGGAATAATACAAGAGAGGATCTCTGAAATTAATACTATCAGCAAAGTGACACTTTTGCAGAAAAGCCAAATACTATTAGGGGATGTACAAGCAAAAATAATCTCTGTAAGATACATGACATAATCTTTCTGCTCTATTTGGCATGAATGTGGTCGTAGCTGAAGCGTGGTGTTTCCTCTGCAGTTTGCATTTCAAGAAATATTTGCATCAGGTAAAGGAAGAGCAGAGTGATTAGGGGTGTAGAAACTTGACCTATTAGAAATCAAAGAGTTAAGATTGCTCCCTCAAGAGAAAAGATCAAGTAGAGACAAGATTAGTAGTCTTCAAATACATAAAAAGTGGCTGAAAAGGGGAGAAGATTGAATTGTTGCTGGTACCCATTTTCTATGTGACAAGAAATAATGTGCTCTAAATTGTAGAAGGAGAGACATTGGAAGAACTCTTTAGTGGTAAAAATGATTAAGGGCTTAAACAGGTTGCCTGAGAAGATTCTGAAGCTCTTCCACCAAAAACCTTAAGAGCAGTTTAGATAAACATATGTTGAGTTCAGAGAGAGCTAATCCTGCCTTGGGAGAAAGGATGACCTTCCATACATTTTTCCCCTATTTCTCCAATACATTAACACAATAGAGCACAAAGGTTCACCATTCAGTCATAACTGAATGCATTTGCTAATGATGTGTACAATGGATAAGCAGGACATTGGCAGACGACAGAAATGTTTTCTCCAGTTAAAGATTATTCAGAGGAATTTCTGCTAGCACTTTGTGAGAAAAATGATAGCAAGGATATCTTGAAATACTTATTCACAGTGCTGGCTAGGCTAGCTAGCAAACTAGGAGACCTTGACAAATGAGAGAGATGAGCAATCCCCAACCACATGAAGTTTAATAAGGGTGTGATTCTTGGGGTGCTCTGCACAGGGTCAGCAGTTGGGCTTGATTATCCTGATGGGTTCCTTCCAACTCAACATATTCTAAGATTTTATGATTGCAAGTTTTAGGTCACTGTGCACAGGACACAGGAAGGGCTTCTTCAGCCTTGCCCAGTGGTGAAACTGAGCATGAAAGAAAGGAGTCCACATTAACATTTTAAAATGCTTTTAGGTAAAGTCAAAGGATTTTATTGGGTTTTAACTTGTGTTATTATATGAATTTGGGTCATGCTTCAGCAGAAGTACGGAAGCCTAAATTTTTATTGTTTCCTTATTACAGAGGAACTGAATGACCAGACTGGTTGGAGATGAGTGGGGAATATTAAAAAGCTTTCAAAAATAATGATATTTCATTATTACATCTGAGTGTATTTCATCTTACAGTTGAAGATCACATAAGCACAGAACACCACTTGTGCCAGTCAAAGCAATAGGGGAAATTAAACCCCAGAATATCTCTAATTGGAATTTTTTTTAGGTTACCTGCCATTTAGAGAAGTTTGGCTTGGAGACAGGACTGTGTACATCAGAAGGGCAATACAGCAGCACTCACAAATAGGCAGTAGGTTTTTAAGTCCATAAGACTGCTTCAGATCTCTGTAGAATAGAGGTTTGTATTCTGTTAAAGGGTTTTCATCTCCTCAGTACCATTATTAGCCAGCAGAGTCTACACTGGGCCATTCCTCCCTTGCAGACACGTGATCTGTTCCACTTTGCTCTTTTTTAATTAGCAACTCTCTTTTGGAGAAAGAGGTTTTACCTAACAGCAGCACATTCCCCTGCTCAGGGAAATGCATAGATTCACAGAATTAAAGAATGGTTTGGGTTGTAAGGAACCTTAAACATCATCCAGTTCCAAGCCCTCTGCCATGGGCAGGGACGACTTCCATTGAATCAGTTTACTCCAAGCCCTGGCCTTGAACACTCCAAGGGATGGGACAGACACCCACCTTGTCCTCTCACTCTGTGCCCATGTACAAAAATGCTGCCGTGGGGTCTCCATGGAGACTTTCCTTCTCCAGGGTGAACAGCCCCAACTCTCTCATCCCGTCTTCATAGGAGAGGTGCTCCACCCATATGATCATCTCTGTGCCCTTCTCTGGTCTCCTTCTAAGGGGTCCACGCCCTTCCTATGTTGTAAGTCTGACAGCTGCATGCAGCACTGCAGGTGGGGTCTCATGAGAGCAGAGCAGAGGGGGAGAATTCCCTTCCTTTCCCTGCTGGTCACACTTCTTTTGATGCAGCCCAGGAGATGAGTTTACAAATGAGCCTATGCAGCATCAGAAGTGAGCTTACTGTGTCTTTTGAAACAGCTAAGGTGTTAGCTGCAGGACAAGCCAAAAAGACACTTTCATGAATCAAGACTCCAGTGATGCCCCATAACAGCTGTCTTCCAAGTAAGTTATCAGAGAAGAAAGCAATTCTCCTACAGTCACAAAATATAACACAGCACGGCTGGGTTTTGCTGAATTTGTAAGATGAAGAACCATCTTCCCACCTGCCAAGAGTGTCAAGGAGAGAAACCTCACTGTTTGTGTTTCCTATCTAAATGTATTTGTCTCGTATCTCAATAAAATGATTGTTGTATTTCTCCCACCAGCAGTCACCCTCACAAAGTGGATAATTGTGCCTCAGAGTCTCTAAACTGTGTTGATGTTCTTTGGGATATAAACTACTGCACAGAAAATTCAAAGATCATCTTCTTTCAAGGTTCAAGTTTTATCATAAAAGAAAGACAATTGCTTGCAGAACTTTTAGATGAGGAAAAGTTATTAACAGAGTTTAAAGGTGTTACTTGTTGGAATATAGCAGTGCAGACTTGACAATTTGAAATTACTGTAAGTGTCACTAAATAAAGTAATGGGGTCAAATCTCATGTGTCTCTAAACTGGTACAGGTCCATGGAGTTTAACAACACTGTGCTAATTACATCAGCAGAGAATTTGCCCTCTAGTTTCTAAGGGCCTGTCACAGACAAAAATGCTTTGCAAAGGCATTTGTTCTCAATTTTATATCCTTGGATGTGCTGGTTTGTGTTTATGTAGTTGCAGAAACTGATGCAGGGATGGATCTGTGCAGTTCCCTGGCTCTGGCATGGCTATCAGCAATCTGTACATTTTCATTTTGAACTCTGGCACCTTGGAATAAGCTGGAGAAGAACTAATAACTCTGCCTGGTGTCTCCAGGTCTAGAGAGATCTGAAATGCTTTTATTGATAGACAATGAACTCTGTTAGTGACTGAGGAGTGTGGGGAGAGTTGAGGGGGGTTCTGCTGCTGAAAAAAACCCCATAACTATTGAACTACTTTTACTGAGAAAGGGAAAAAAGCAAGCAAACAAAACAACTCAACGTACTGTGTATTAGGCTTGAATTCACCTTAGGCCCTTTATCTACTTTTTTCATCCTGTTTTCTCTCTGCTTTATTCCCTGCTCAAGCCTATATGGATTTGACAGCACTGCTGCCCTTTGGCAATACTAGCTCTGCACGGGAGGGCAGCAAAATATTAGCTGGTTTAATGACATTCCCTGGCTCCCTAGCAGAGCAGCATTCATCATCATCACTTAAGAAAACATCTCGTCTCAAGTAGACAAGCTCAAGCAGGTTATTGCATCCACATCCATTACAAGGTTGCAACACCTACACCGAGGTTACCAAGAGTCAACATATGTTTTACTACTATTTCAGAGAAAATTAATGTATTGAACCACAGAGCTAGCTAATTATCCATATCATTGACCCCGACACCTTAATGGAAAGTATTGTTCACCCACTCCACAGCAGCTCACATGGAATTAGCACCAGATTGAGCATGTTATAATTAAGGTCTGAAAGCACATAAATGGTTAGGAAGAAGAAAAGTGGCCACTTTTGGTCTGCCTTAGGCCCTCTCTCCTATTCCTCTTTCAGGTGCAGCTCTAGGTAGGCTTTTAGTTCACATATGTGTGTCCCAACTTCATGTCAAATGGTGATGTCCAAGGCAGTTTTCCCTTGGCATCCCAGGACCATGGATAGGTTCCTGTGTTAATTCAGGCTAGAACGGACCTCATCTACCCAAGGTCCTGCTCACAGCAGCTTCAGCTCCTCAGGGTTTTCACAGTTTTGGGCAGCAGAAGCAGCACAGAGCTGTGAATACAAAGCCTCCCATCTGCCTCGGTCCTGCTGATCACTGAGTGCCACAGGCACCTCTTCCCTATGTAGGGCTAGCTCTGCCATGCAGAGTCTGTGTTTGCTTCCTTTTAACTCCCCTCCTTACTAACAGCCCAGCACTTTGTCACCATGCTCATAAGACTGATATATTAAGTCCCAGAGTGCAGCTCTAAATATATAATTATTTGTGGTTTCCCAAACACCATCTATTTTCTAATTTCTTTCCCATCATTAATTTTCTTCCTCTTTGCTGACTTATCAGTTGTCTTAAATATTATCCTTTTAAGTCTCCATGGTGTCCAATGAAAAGGAATTAGGCTTCTGAGTGTGCTTTCAGACTTAATCTTGCAATTATCTACTTCATATTGTTCATCACTCCAGCCAGGCACTCTCTTTAGGAGAATTATTTGGCCTGAATAAGTATCTTCAAAGTCTGAAGGCTCAGATCCAATAAAGTTTATGGAGGCTTTCATCTTTATTGATATTGTGAAAGCCTGCAGTGTGATTTTTTTTTAACTTTGTGGCCTAACATCTTCCTTGGTCTCGTAACAATACTCTTGTGCAAGAGTTAGGAGAACTGTAGAAACTACCATTTTCAGAATTTTGATTCTTCTTTTCCTTACTGGACTCAGAAATTGGATTATAGGGTATAAAGGTATGGAAAATATTAAGACCACCACACAGAACTGAAAACTAGAAATACAAGTTTTATAAAATGTGTTCCAGATTGCTCTAGATTTCTCACAAAAGATTTTTTGCCTTGACCTGAAGTTTTTAGAGTATTAACTGTGGGAGCATCTTAGTGTTTATGCAGAGTAACTTCAGGCAACTGTCAAACTTTCAGAAGTGCTGACAATTTTGAAATCCTTAAAAATCGAGTTCCTCTGAAATGAGCAAAACAACACTGTCTCCTGACAAAACTTTCATGAAGAAGACAGAAACATAATAATGGCTTCAGAAGCTGAGATCCCTGAGGAAACACTCCATCATTTCAAAGCATCAATGCACAGATTTGCTGAGGATACAGCTGACTGCTGAAAGCAAGAGCATCATTCTAGTCTTGAACCTTTAATCAACTATCAGTACGAAGATTTAGGCACCAAAACCAAGCACTGTCCATGGAAAAGTAAACTTGACCTTGACTGAGTAGAAGGTTGAACTAAACAACATCCTCTAGTCCCTTTCCACTTGTTATACTAGAAATCATGAAGAAGATAAACATTTTTAGGACATATTCTTACATATTTAATTTCCAGGTTTATTCCTGTCAGCTTAAAACTATGAATTTTCTGAAGAAATTAACTAAAAAAACCTCAATGACAGCAAAGAAGCTGTAAAATTAAATTAAACGCCACTCTTCAAAATCCAGAGCAGAAAATACAAAGTTTGTAAGGCAAATACAGTAAATCTATGTACATATTTTAATGGATTAGAAGTATAATGCATGTGGATGACTGTCCTATGCTATGTTTTATTTGCTACACTAAATGCATCATATCTTACAAACCACAGAGAATTGTGCTCCTGTATTAATTACATTTTTAAGTGATTTTCTAATCTTTGAACCATTTTACTGTCTGACTGTTGCAGAGAGTGTATTAGAATTTCACACAGCACTGATATTTGAAAGCATTGAAATAGTAAGCAAAAGCTCTCCATTTTTTGTGTTCTTTCAGCCATTTATTTCTATTAGTATCAAAGTGGCTGTTTTACATTATGCAAACATTCATTGCAAAAGCAAGTTGGATTGTAGGTTAACTCTTAGGGAAGAAATATATGCTGTGATAACATTACCCAGTGTGGATGTGTTACACTTAAGGCATTTACTTCAGTATAAATCATTCTTTATACGAAATAAAAGTGCTTTATTGCTCTATAGCAAGATCCTAAACCACAGTAGATGGATGTCGTAGGATGTAATCTGGGTGCCAGTCAATTGGTGCTCTTTGTAAAGTAAAGGATGAAATCGTAGACAATGATATCCAGAAGAACATAAAAATCTGATGTATACCCACAAAATCAATGACTATTTAGAATGGAGCTTGAAAACTTGGTATAAAACACTATCTTTGCCTCATCGAGCTGGGCCTACATCTTGTCCCATTGAGTGGATTTATGGAGGCAGTACTGCAGTATCTTTAAATGAATGAGAATTCCCCTGCTCCTTCAGGTCTAAGACACACAGTGGAACATTATGACCTGTTGAGATTTCTCTGAGCAGCAGCAAAGGTAATAACAGCTCCACTGCCAGGGATATGGTAAATCAACCCCGTCTTTCCTTTTAAGAACATCTTTGCTTGTGAATTGTGTAGCCATTGTATAAATATATGTTTAGCAAAACAATGAATTAATTTGTTTTCAGAACTTGCCAGGAATTTTCCATACATGTTCTTGCAGTCATAAGAGGAAAAAAAAAATAGTGAAGTGAAAATGATTTTTTTTCTTGGAAATGTCATTTTTCTGAGAAAGGCACTTTTTTTTTCTGCCTTAAAAAAAGCCATATACATTTGGACTGAAAGGCATATTTACTGTTCTTCTTTTTTTTCCTCCCAAGAATTTCCTCTGTACATTTCTAACTAATCCTTAAGTAGCAGTTTTCATCAGCAGCTTTCAAATCAGCACAAAGGAGAAAAATGTCATTGTTCCTCCTGAACCCAGGGCACAGCAAGGGGGGAGGAAGGAGATGCTAAGTGGCTTGCATTAATCTCCCAGCATGCCAGGGCAGCAAAACCCACCTCCCAAACCCTGGGACTGTTTCCTACTCACTTTTGCACAACCAGCCAGCACTCCTTGCTTGCCTGCTCTTTTGGCAAGAATCCCACTGAAATCCTCAGCCCAAATTACCTCTAAATATGGCAGAATGTGGATTTAACTTTTATATTTGAGCAGTTCATCTGCTGAAGGAGGAACTGGAGTCTCAGTTAGAAAAAGTTCTTCCCTTCCTTCTCAGTTCATCGGTTTCTGAGTATTGGGAGCCAAACAATGCGAATTTTTGTGCCTTGAATGTTTATTGTTTTACTTTGTAGCTCAGCAAAGAAGAAGAGAGCAGGTGTGGAAGGCAGGGAAGAACAGTGGGACTCCTTCAAGACAGGAAAAAATACTCTCAGGCGTGGGGAGAAAAAGAAAGAATAAGCTGCTCTGTGCTACCAGTGCCTACAGTGGAGGAGATGAACTACATTACCAACAGCAGTTCTGCCTTTTACTCCATGCACCTCATTTTTTGCATAATAAGAGAAAATTATACTTTGTCATGCTGTATTAAAGATAATTATCTCCTTCAGTCCTTGTGGTTTTCTGTGGCTTTCTATGGTTTTGTAGTCAACCCAGTTACACTCCTTGATATTTGCACAGCAACTGGTTGTTACTGCTTCAGAAAAGAAATTCTTTGCTTCTTCCTGAAGAAGTCTTCATCAACCCAGATGTTAATCTTGACTATTAGTAATCCTGTCAGTTAGCAGCAGCATGGTCTGCAAGGACAAAAGGAAGCAAATATCCATAGAAGTTGCACTGATTTCCACAAAGCAGTGAGTGTGGAAAGAAGTTTAGGTCTAGTGGGGCTGGAATTCTCTATGGTAGCTGCTTTTCTAACAGAGGACCCCTTTATAGGAAAACCAGTCACTGAATGAAGGAGACATCCAGGGGATCAAATTTTGGAAGTCCTGTAGGTCTGTAAAGATTCCCAAAGCCTGGAAATCTGATGGTGTCCTTGAGAGTACCACAGAGTCCATGTTCACTGATAGAGTTGAATGAATGGCTGGCAGAAAAATGTGAATCACAACTGTGAAAATGGTCAAAGAGAAGAAAACCAAACCAAGGAAAGAGATGATTTGAATAAGAACAAGAGATAACTCTACATCACTGAATATACAGTGTGCCTTCCAGGGAGTGTCTTAGGAAAGCCTCCCCTAGGCTGCCAGTACAGACATTCCAGTGCTTTAAAGAACTTGCAGATTGTGAAATGTTGGGGATTTCTTATCCCTGGAGATGTTCAAGGCCATCTTGGATGGGGCCTTGAGCAACCTGGCCTGGTGAAAGGTTGAACACAGGTGGTATTTAAGATCCCTCTTAACCCAATTAATTCTATGATTTTATGAAATGTAAAACCTTGTGAGAAACAGCTACTTACTTTTCACAGTTTAGGAAGGTTTACAAACTTTATCAAAAATACAACAGAAGATTGAATAAAGAAAACAGGTTACAGCACTGGGAGCAAAAGATTTTCCCCATCATGAGCTCAGCCCCTCACAATGGAGGTTTTCCCTTTTTAACCCTTTAGCCCCTCCCAAAGTTCTGTCCATCAACTCCTTCACTGTCCAGTGGTGGAGATCTCTTCCTCAAACCCTGATTGGAGGTCAGATGTCACCACAGTGACAAGCCAGCCCTCCCAGGTGTCCCTTGATAACCATGTGAGGAGCTAAAACATAACTATAAACCTATAAAACTTTTCTCAACCTGTGAACATGATGTTTGTCTCTTAATTGTGAGAGGCAATCATCACATTACTCATCTATCACAACCTCATGGGCCAGAATTTTTAGCACACAAAGGTTTGGCTTTGCCTACAGGCCAGCACTGGAGCCCTCCTTTTCTCAGGCCTTTTTCCTCAGACTTGCAGGGGTGCAGTCACACACGAGGGCAGAATGCTTGGGTCCCTCTTGTGCATTTTTACCTGATGTTAATACTTGAAAACGCTTGGAATAACTGCACTGTGTCAAAGCACTACAAAAGACAGTAGGATTCTCAAGTCACCTATCATTTTAATAGACAAAAGAATGAGAGAATGTAAATATTATCATTCCTGCTGAGCAAACAGAGAGCTGGTATCACTCAGAGAGGTCAGGCAGATTAAGGAAGAAAACCCAGATCTCGTGACTCCCAAGCCAGTGTCTAAACCACACAACCACACTCAAGAGAGCTGCTCTCTCTGGGTTTTGATCAGCATATATTGCTTCCAGCAGTTACTCTGCCTGGTTTCCACATCCCTATTAAATTATTCTATAGATGATGCAAAAGGTCAGGGGAAAAAAAAAAAAACACATGCAAAAGTGTTGAGAAAAATGCCACCCCCTTTCTGAAGGCTTATTGTAAAATAAATAAATAAAGTAGTATTGAAGGAGGAAAAATTACCAAGGGAGTAATAAAAAGTTAGCTTTAGGCCAGAGAAATGCTGCTTTTCATTTCTATATAGTACACGAGAATATTTTGTGGACTAACAGTGCATGAATAATGTTTTATTAACATGTATATCTTTACAGCTTTATTTTATCAGGTCCTTCAAGGCCTAGCATAAAAAAGGTTTAACAAGTTTGACACATGCTGATTTAGCATTTACACCACAAACTGAATCTGCTTTGTGAGGGAAAATAGGCCAGCTTTCAAAATACAAACACTGTGAAGTATTCAAAGTGAAACAAAACAAAAGTGAGAAGTGGGAAGAAGGAAAAGAAAGAAGAAAAATGCAAACCATGATCATTCCAAACCTGCTGTGCAAAGGTTTTAGACTAACTTTGAATATAGATCCCATTAAATGTTGGAGCACTGATGATTCCAGCATCCAAGTTTCCTAATGGAGTATGCAATACTGGTTTGTAGGATTCAACTAAAAGTAGTCAGTGAGGGTTTGTTTTCTTTTATTCTTTCAAATGAGCCCAAGATCTGGCCCTTCCTGAGCAATCTTAACCCTTTCAGCTACCAAACACTAAAAGAAAACCTTTTTGAGAATATAAAAGAGTTTAAAAATTTCAAATTAATCTCACCTCTTCAGCTGCAGAAGGAAGCATTTTAGAAATCTCCTTGTTCAGCCTCTGTTTCCAACCCAGAAGAAAGTGCTGCAAGTCCCATTGCTTAAGAGGAGATATGCTTTTTCTGTGCTAGGGTAAACTGTGACCCAGATTTCGGTGATATTGAAGTTAGTCGACCCTCAGCTAAACTCTTATCTAACCTGTCTTGACTTGCAAAATGTTTTTAAGCACTTTTTTTTTTTTCACAAAGCCTGGATAGCTGGCATATTTTACAACTTTGCATTTCCATTATTAAAATTGACAGATGGAGACCAGTTAAAATGATATTTATTTCTGTTCCTTTGATATTTTTTGCACTTCTGCTTTTCAAGTCATCAGATGGGGGTTAGCTAAATCCTCTGAGCTACTTGTTTATAAATGGACTGTAGAGACAAGAGTATAAATCTATATGCTAAACTTGCTGGAACTGCTACAGCACTACAACAGGCCAAGGATGGATACCACATCCTTTTTGTTAACAGGACACCATCTTTATAGACCTAATCAATAAACTAATTAGGATTTGAGGTGTACTCGTGCCCAGCTTCACAGTGAGGCTTTTATGCTAAATCTACATTTCCTATATTTCTGCCAAATTAGGGACAACAGAAATTTGCCTCTGTCATGGCACATACCTGAACTTTTATTTATTGGCATATTGAACAGCAGAGACCCACTCTACATCAGAACTTAACATGTCAGTTAGAAGGAAAGATAATTTAAATGAAGCCACTAATATTTTCTCTTGTCTCTGAGAAATACATTTCTATGACATTCATTTAATCTAAAGAGTATTTCTAATGTTTTTTATGACCCCTTCATTCTCTTTGTTTTAAAGCTCCAAAACTTTCTAGTACCTGAAAACCCTTTAAGTACTGATCATTACAGAGGTAACTAATTTTTTTTTTATATAGCAATTTTCCCACCATTAATTTTTAACTTAAAAGATTCCAAATCTACTTGGAAGGGTATAGGTGGACACAGCCACTTTCTGCAGCAATCCATAAGAGGGAAACTGTGATGGTTGTCACATTCCATTGCAATTTCCAAAATTATACAGATATAATCCATAAAGCCTGAATGTCAAAAGTTAAAATTAACAGACCTGGTGTCATCAAGTACACATCATGGTTTTGATGAAACCAACAGTCCTTTCCTTACATGTAAAGTTTGAAATAACTGAATACAGGAATTGTTTATCAGAAATTCTACAATTTATTAAGCTGCGTGGAAAGGTCCTTTGTCATTTTAGAAAGAGTAATTTATTGTTTTAGCCAACAGTTTTTATCTTAGCTGCTGCCTAGTTTATTCAACTAGAATAAATCTTTCCTTAATAGTCTTCACAGGCAATAAATATTGGGGTGTGGGAGAGAATATATTTCATGTGGGAACAGGTATGGTCAAATATTTGGTAACATTTACAGAAATTTTAAGCCATTTTTCCTCTTTTTAGCCTGTATTTAGTATGAGATAGGTTCCTATCCTGAATATCCTATTCCTCAATAAATAGCATAGCTCTATACAACAATTGCCAGTTTCTTTCCATTGTATGTTTTACTGCAGGGTAATTCAGAACCAAAATCATTGTAGGAAAAAGAATAGTTAGATTGGGTAATGGGGCTAATGGAAAGTGATAATTGAGGAAGCTATGAAAGTTGGAAATTTTGTAGTCTAATAATAAAAGAACAAATGTTAATTTTGACTGCTTCACAGTAATCTGCACAGAGGAAGATTTGTGTAGCAATAGAAATCTGATCAATGAAGAAGTTGTCTTGGGATTTTCATACAAATTGTCAAGCTCTGCACATCTACTTTTTCTGGTGACGTTAGCCTGCTTGTTTAGTTGCCTCTCCTATGAATTTCTATTTCAAATTTAACTTCTAGACCCTTTGTGCATATAGTATAGTGCTGTGACAGCAGTAGGACACTACGAATCCTTACAGCACTTTGCAACCTATGCTGTGTGCTCTGTGGCAAATTTCCCTTGATTTCAATGGCAGTGGCTCTGAAACTCTATCACAGGTTTAATTTAATGTCACCCTTCTCATAATATTTTGTTCTTCTTTGGTTTGACCTCCTTTTCCATTTGGAGAGCAATAATAAGGGTTAATTGCTGCAAGTGCTCGTTGATGTAAATCAGCTGATGGCTGCCGATGAGTGAGCTGGGGAAGGTCTGCAGAGCAAAGTTGTTTTGCTTTGTTTCCAGCTCAGCATCGCGGGCGGCCCCATCCTCTCTGCAGGCTCTGCTCCCACTGAGCTGTCCAGATGGTCTGGCTCCGACTGCCTTTCCTTTCATGTAAGGTGGGGAAGTGCTGGGGAAAGTTTGTGTCTGCCTGAAATGACTCATCCCCCAGATCCCCCCAGCCTCAGCTGCTGCACAATCCTCAAAAGATCCCAACGTGTGCCTTACACCATTGTTTTCCTTTTTTTCCTTCCTAGTTTTTAATAATCTCACTGCCACATCTTGCTCCTTGAGCCCCAGAAGGATGCAGGGGAGCAGATGTTGCCCCCCCTGTTATCTCAGTAGTGTGGCAAGCTGGAGACTGACAGGCAGGACATGTCAGGACGGCTCTGGCAGGCTACAGGCACAGCACAGCAGACATTTCAGGGATTGAGGAATGTTGGGAAAAGGCCTGATTTACAGGTTTGTGAAAGATGTTACCTGGCTGAGATGTATTGGAGCTCAGTCTCCCCCCATTCCCCACTGACAGACTGATCCTTAGCTGGTAAACCATGCACACAGTGCTCATATTTCAGTCAAATCATAGCTGGAACAGCCAGGAGGATTTTAAACTAGCTTGTTTAGAAGGATAGGTGAAGGTCCAGGCAATCTAAACTCAACATTTTACCTGCTTATCAACAAAATATATTATGAGGTAATTCCTTTCTGTACCATGAATTAAAATCAAGGGAACTGGGAATTTATATTTTAAAAATCTGATACAGGTATCTTGTTGAAAGATTGCTGATTAGAATAAACAGATTTGGTATCTGTACTCCTAAACAGTTGAAAATAGCTAGAGTGGGGAAAAAATAAAAGGAGTAGAGAGGATTTTTAGATCATAGGATGACTGGGGTGGGAAAGTGTTGTCATATATATTGCAAGAGCTCTTTTGCCATTACATTGCAAGGGTTCCATATTGCTAGTTTCATACCTCCTTGATGTTTTCTTGTAGGCAGCTCCTCCAGGCACTGACTCTTCCTTGTCCTCACAGCAGCAAACTGACTCCAGTTCCTCTCAACCAACCAATCCACTCTTTTATAACACTCTTCTTACTGGCTACAGGTTAACATCAGGCCTGCTCCTAATCTTTAGTAATTGGTTCAGCTGCAACTCTTTAGGGGATAAGATTACATTCTATACCACCTTCATTTACCCTTACTGTATCCCCCTACAGGAAAGGACCTCAGAAGGTCTCTGGTCAAAGCTGGGACAGCCATGAAGTCACACCAGGTTGCTCAAAAAGACAAATCTGAAAAATAGGTCTCTGCAAGACATAAAATATACTTGCCATAAAGGGTACTTAAAATGGAGATAATTTGTGGAATTATTGAATGAGTGGGATAGGAAGTGCCCAGAAGCTGGTGGTGTGAAGATCTGTGCAGGTCAGTAAGGTCCATGGATGGCAGGAGAAGCACTAAGCCCACGGCCTGCATCTGCGCTGGCAGGACTGAGAGTGCACACCCCTCAGGGATGTGAGGTGGTGGCACAAAGATGTCTCCCCTGTGCTGATTTTAGCCAAAACCAGCACACTCCACTCAACCATTCCAAGCAGGAGACACAAATCAAACCCTAGGATGTGTTATTCCAGCCAGTAACACATGGAGGAGAATCTAGGTGTGATGGGAGATGGCCCTGTCCCTGGAGGTATTCAAGGGAGGTGGGACTGGAGACTGAGCACTCTGCTGAAAGGTGTCCCTGTCCAGGGTGGCAGGGTTGGTACGTGATGATCTTTAAGGTCCCTTCCAACCCATCTCCTTCTAGGATTCAATTATTCCATTTTCTGAGTCAAGGCTACTGTATCCATGCACTTGGTAGCAAATAATAGATGATGATTTGTTTGAGGTCTTTAAGTTTCAAACATAAATGATCTTGTGCTCGATGCAAACAAAGTCTCTCCTGGACTTCATTACGTTGGATAAAGATGGATTTGTCCCTGGACTGTGTTGCCTAAGGATGAATGATCATGACAAGATTACATTCAGTACTGCAAACTGATGCACACCTGCTAGTCATTCACATACTGGTGATTTCAAAGAGATAATTTTCCAAAGGAGAAGAATTCTGAATGAAACTGATTGGAAAATAGACAGTTCTTCATTCATGGTTTATTAGATTATCATAATTCCACAGTGAGGAAAGAGGGATACTCTTGGCTGGAAGCTTATGCTGTCCCAGTAGTATGGACAGAAATTTTAGATAAATAGAGATAGAGCAAGAGAAAATGAGGGGGGGAAAAGGAGGAATAGGCAAAAATGAAAATTTATGAAATATATCAGGTTGTAGTAGAGAAGCCAGAGGCAGAGCAGGGGGTGGCTGTCAGGACTACAACCAAGTGGGAAAAGCTGAAGGTGTGCCAGGAGCAAACAGCAGTGCTCTAGCTCAGGGGACTGTGAACATTATTGCCACATACTGGTATTGTTGCTGGTAAGGCAGGAATAGTCTTTGGCTCTGGGATAGCCTATTTACTTCAAAGTGGTTCTTCTATCACTATTTAATTTGGGAATTTCTGCCTTTAGGATCCCTTTTCTTGTATTATTGAAAATGACATGATTTCTAAAAGTCCAATGTATTTTTCATTCACTAGGTTATTTTCTTAATTATATTTGCTGGAGATAGATTCAATTGCAGTTTTGTTCACCTTCAATTTATGTTCCTATTTCTGAAGCCTTTGGCAGTCTTTCAGAGTGTCCGTACACACTGAATTTAGTCCCTCAGCTTTAGATGATAGCTCTCAAAAATTCACATGCAGTGCTTGCAGAGGGGAGAGCACCTTTTCTCTCCTCTGAGCAGGCCTACAGAATAAACCCTGATCCAAAACACTTCATTGATCTTGGTAAAGCTCTCATTTCTGCCAAACTCAGTGTCTGATGAAGTTGCAGCTACTACTCCTCCAGTCTTGTGCCAGGTTTTACAGCAGAAAGTAAAGGTTCTGTGCTACATTAATGTTCAAGTGTTGCTTTTCCATTCCAGGTGTCCAAAAACTGTCCTGACACCAAGGTCAGGATGGCTTCTCATGACAATTTTGCTCAGACAAGACTTTGGAATATCAGTTTGAGCAGTTCATAAAAATTATTTTTACCTCTGATGGTGAGGGAGAGGGGCCAGATGGGAGATAGGGAGTGGGCTTTTGTTTCAGCAAGACCTGAAAAATATTCAGCATGTACAGGTGAGGATCAAAAATGGCACTGCTTCTCCACACTGGGCTGAACACTCTGTTAAAACAGTTTCTTTTGAAGTAGTTTCATGCTTCCTTCTGTACATGAACTCTTGGCATAGGTCATCCCTATCCAGAGGGAAAGTTTTCAATAGCACATCAGGAGAGATGAAGGTGGGCAATGGGTTTCTCTAGATCCTGGGTGACAGATATTTTAGATTTGTATTTGAAACATAGCAGAATTATTTGCTCATATCACACAGGGATAATGAAATTTGTTTCAAATTCATAGAAATTTAGATATCTAGAAACATTTATTGGGAATGGATTGTCTTAAATATGTAGATTGGGTTAATCTGCCCTGAAGAGGAATTTTTATTTGCCCTGCCATGGCCATGGTTAAGGTTATGCCAGTTCAAAAAAAGGCAGCTGGGCTGCCCCACATATGCACAGGCTGCTCAATCTGTTAGCAAAAGGGGAAATATAAGAAAAGATACAAAATTCTGGCCAAAAAATATTTGACTAATAAGAATGGAACAAAAGTAACCCAGGAGTTCCTTTAAAAATACCATTCCTTTATGGCATTTCAGTGGGAAAATGGCACTCAAGGCTTTGCATTTTTCATCCCTTGGCAGTCTAGGGAAGCTTGTATCTGTTCTTGACCAACAGAGCACAGGTTAACTGGGTTGAACACCAGCCAATTAATATCCCAAGCAGGCCCCAGCTAGATGAATGTGTTTGGGGAGAAGTGTTAGGCCCAGTGTTGTGCCAGGCTGTAATATCTATAAATGACAACACGAAGCCTGAATTCACAATTGACATCATGAAATGAACATGAATTTTAGATTCAGCATCCATAATCTGTAAAGGCTGCTTACTTCTTAAGGAGATGGTTTCTAAAAGTAAAAGAAAAAAAAAAGTCTTGGGGGTATTCAAAGCAGCCTGGTTAGTGACTAGACATCTCCTTCTGCAAGAGGAAAAAGCTTTCTCAAACTACTGGGTAAGGAATAATCAGCAACAGCTGGAATTTCTCATTTGCAGACAAGCTACAAGCTACAAAGTAAAAGAGAAATATAAATTATCTGAAGAATCTACCATGAAAAGCAGCACTATCTTCCCCTCCTGGTTTCCTCAGGCAGAGACTGAACTCCTTCCAGCTGTTGAGCAACAGAGACAATTTGTAATTCAGTCCTCTCCATTTCTGTCAGATGGGGGAGCAGTGAAGTGTAAGATGGGAAGCTGAAAAAGGTAGAATTAGATTGGGTATTAGGTAGAAATTTTTTACTATAAAGGGTGCTGAGGCCCTGGCACAGGGTGAGCAGAGAAGCTGTGGCTGCCCCATCCCTGGAAGTGTCCAAGGCCAGGTTGGATGGGGCTCTGAGTAACCTGTTCTGGTGGAAGGTTCCCTGCCCATGGCAGGGATAAGATGATCTTTAGGGTCTTTTCCAACCCAAGGCATTTTGTGATTTTATGATCCACTGACCTCTGCTTGCCTGATATCACAGGAACCTCTGAAATGCAGGAAGCTTCCCAAGGACACCCCATGAATTATTAGCAACAAATCCAGTCCAGACTTGTGGGACTCAGCCTGTATTATGTCCTACAGCTTCCAGAGAAGTCTGGATTTGCTTAGTTTCAACACCCAAATGAGGAAAGGGTGTTTTCCTTGTTTTTCTACAAGCCAAACTTTATGATGTGCAATTTTCAAGACTTCCAGTGTCTAGAGGGTAGTGCAATGTTCTAGAAAGCTGCTTCTATTAATCTCACTCTTTTTGCAGTCTTTATTGGTTGTATTTTGTCAGATGAAGCAATGAATGTTTATGCCCCAGGTTTAGAAAGCAATAAAAATGTTTTATTTTCAACATGGGGACCTGTGCTTCTCTTTATTGGAATCACAGCCTAGGCCCTGTCTGGGAGAAAAATCACCAACGTGCTTGGGCTTGTGTAAATGAGGTCAGCAAGAGAGAGAAGTGTGGCAGGAGACTTTGAGTATTTTTGAATGGAAAGAAAGCATTTCCTGTAAACAAATTATGTGTGTGACTGTGGCCCATTGTATATAAATAATTTAACCTGGGCTACAATAGCCATTTGTGCTTTGAAAGGTACAAGACTTTTATGAACAGATCTAGGAAGTAATGGAATCATCAACATGGGAATGAATGAATGAATGAATGAATGAATGAATGAATGAATGAATGAATATATGTATATTTAGGTGATGCTTCTTTTTAAAATGAGTGGTCCTCAGAAAAAAGAAAAAAATGTGGTACTGCTTTTTCAGAAATTAAAGTTCCTTTAGGTAATAAACCTAAGGAAAAAAAGCTTTCTCTGCCTTTCCCTGAATTAGGACCTTTAGAGTGAACTTTTTCTATGGACAAGCTGTCCTTTAGAACTGAATTTAATGCCAGCCTTCTATTGATGAAGTAATACTGTTATGAACTCTCTCCAGTACTGTTTTCACAGGGATAACGTGTTGGGTTTTTCCTCAGGAGAGCAACAGCTCATTTCAGTGCACTCTGTGGTGCTTTGTTTGGATACACACACACACACACACACACACCTGTACATGGATTTTTGGATGCCTGTGCCTATGCAAGCAGATAAGCACTTATAAACAAAGGCTCCAGGGGAGTTACATGCCCAGAATCAGGACACTTAATTGGTTTTTGTGCTTATAAAAATCTCCTGCCAGCTGTTACAGCAAAAAGTTGCCTTCCTGTTTTGTCAGCTCTTCCCAGCCTTTGTAATGGGAAGGAAAAATGAAACAGTTTTATTCCTAGTGAGTACAGCAAATCCAGAATCCTGACCAGCACCAGGGTAAACTCAGGCTAAAAGGGTGCTCCTCCATGCCTTTACATGAAATATGTATGGGACTGCTCTGGCATCTGAAGCATTTTCTCCTTCCCTACTCACATGTCATCATCTTTAGGTCAATAGCAAAGCACACAAGGGACCTTGTACCTCTCTCTCTCTTTAACAGATCTAAGCTCAGTGCATAAAATAGGTGTTTGTGGTTGACACTTCAAAATCATGTGCCTGAATGTACATTAATAAATATGAATATCAGAAATGGACCATTTATTTCACCACTTTCTTAATTGAATCTTTATTCCCTTTTGCTGCTTTTTTCCCCCTTATTTCCCTCTAGGAGTTTGGAGCTTTAAATCATTTTCTTTCTAAAGGGTATGGTATAGATCACTTATTTAAAGCTTCAGGGGTTCCTTACTTTGCTACAGCAACTCTTTAATTTTTGAAGTGGTAGAAGCCATCTGTCTCAACAGATCATGTTCTTTTACACTGAATGACGAACCAGTATTTCAGTTGATTTATACTTAAAACAGTCTTGGAAAGGAGGGAATTTCATAAAGCTGCCAATTTCTGTGTCTTCTATTAAGTTCCTAGTGTTCTGCTCTGTAGATTGCTAGGGTGGTGTCTGTCCCTCCCAGATGGAAAAGTGGGGCACAGATAAAAAACCAGTTTTCTCAATGTCAAGAAGACAGAGAGAGGAATTAACTGAACATCTCCACCTGGTCCCTTACCAATAATTATCCTATTCCTTGAATTTCTGTGATGGATAGAAAACCAGAGGTAAATATTTGAGGAGTCTATTAAAAGACAGATATGGATGTGATGCCACTAATTTTCTTTTAAAACCAGTTCTTTTAAACTTTTCTTCTTAAACCATTTGGAAATGGTTTCCTAAACATTTTACAGCACGCATGCAGCATAAATTAATTACCCTTAGGTTTACTCTCCAATGCTGCATGAGATGGCACTGGGGCTGTACAACTGCAGCTGTGGTCCATGTGAAAACATGGCCCTCACAACAAAGCACTTATTAAGGTCATCACCAAAGTTTTTATTTTCTGGGCTGTGTTATGAAGGCAGCCTGAACAATAACCTTTTCATAAGGCCTCATAAGGACCTCTTGGTGTTCACTGTATGACCTGACACCAAAAGAATGGAAATGAAAAGACAGACAGTGCCAGCTTAGGCTTCTCAGTCTGCTGTGGCGCTGGAACAGTTAACGGCTGCTTTTCTCCTCTCCACCAAATCTGACCCCTGACTCTGCCAAATGGAATGAAAGAAGCAGATTGGGGTGTGCAAGGAGCTCTTTTTGAACATGCCTGGCAAATACAAGGAGCTTTTCTTCTCTTTCATTCTTTCTGTTGGGTGAGGAAGGGCAAGCCCTGCCTCCGACTACAGAAGTGCTCTCGCTCCGCCAGTGCTGCAGAGCGGAGAAACCTTCCCGCTGGCCAGGAAAGAGAAATTCAGCACAAGGACGTAAATGTTTGGCTCATATGGTGTTTAAAGTGAACTACAAACACCTTAAAAACAATTAGGCTGATGGGAGCTTGGGCATCACTGTCTCTTCAGAGAGGCTGGAAAGCATTTCTCCCATAATGAAGTACGTTGTAATAGTGATTTTCTGCTAGGTGAATAGACACAAAACACATCTTTGTTCGTGAGGCTTTTTATTGCAGCAGTTGTCATGAGCAAAACCTGAAAGTACTTGAAAATCCATTAAAAACACAATCAGGAATAAAAAAAAATACCATCTCTTGAAAGTTTGTCTCTGCAGACTGTAAAAGTGAGAAGTCGATAAGTATGAGACACATTTATGCAATTTAAGATTAATGATTAACTGTTAAAGTGCAGGCTTTGTACAATCAGCAAGGAAACAAAACCCTTCTATCTCTGCAGCTGCTGGATGAAGCCAACTTCTAAGTTACAGTGTGTGATAAGATGTGCTGAATCCCAGCCCAGTTGGCCATTGACCTGCAGTGAAACAGCGATTGCTGTCTCCGGGGTGTTTTGGTTGCAGTTCCCAATTCCCAAAGAGTAATTGTCAGCTGGATTTATGCCTGCTTGTGACTGCTTTTCCTCTGGTTCTGTACAAGCACCAGTGCATGACTCTGGGAATTTCTTAGACTTGGGACTTAAAATTTCTTGTCTCCCAAATTGTGTATTTCACAAAGAAAGAATGGACTAGCTTTAAATATTCATAATAATACTTGGACTTACTTACACACCACTTCTAGGAGTAAGATCTTTAATTATTTTTTTTTCCATCAAAATTATTAAATTCAGCCAGATTTTTTTCACACATCCAGGCCGTGAACAAGTGCTCAAGTTCCCAAGTTAAAGCATCATCTTGCCAACTTTAAAACATTTGGCTGGTCAGCAGGAAAGAAAAAGCTGCTTGTAAAGCACTGGAATGCATTTTCAATTAGTCACTCCATTGCTTAAAAGGCGAGGCATTAGGGACTAGGAGGAGAGGCAGGGGGGTGGCAAGGCTGATGGGGAGGGACAGCATGAGACAGTCTGGAGAGGAGCCTTTATCAGCCCCCAACAGCAGCCCTGAAGTTGGAGGCCACTCTTTAATAGCTGAGCTTTTGTTTAACAACAGGCTCCCCAGGGAGAGTGAGGTTTTCCTGGTAAAAGACCAAGATTTCTTTCAAATAACTTAAAATTGCTTTGTATGAAACAGCAACAGAAAATATGTATTGGGAAGATGCTAGAAGGTTATTTATTTCTCTATTATTGCCTGATAACCAGGCTGCTGGGCACCCTGACTAAAAGGCTGTGCTCTGGCAGACCTACCTTGGCTCCTAAAATATTTTGAGTGAGATAACACCCTTGAAAGGAGATTAAATAACAAACCCAAACTGCTTACTATACTTGGTTTATTATCCTGCCCAACACTATGAAGTTCTCAGTCCAATAGGACTCTGGTAAAGAAAGAGCTGGGGGGGAAAAAAAATCTCATAACATAAAATCATCTTTCTATTGCTCAGTAGCCATAACTGCTTTTGCTTTTTTTAAATGCTTTGTCCTGTACTTGACCTTCAAATGTTTGTAGCTAGCTGATCTGGAACTTTTTTGACTCCACAGCTGTCTAAACTAAGGATGATGACATTGCTTAGAGATCCTTTTGTGTATGTGTGTATACAGGAATGCTGTTTTCAAAAGTATATATATATATTTATTTTAGCATGACTCAAAATCTTGGAGAGCTTCTACTTCTTTATCATATTAACTGAGAACCAGTAAGTTCTCAGTGCGGGAACGTGTCATGGCATGAAAGACACAAATTCCACAATAGGCTGGATTTCAGCAGGTAGAGAAAATTTTTGGGGTTGTTGCCTTCTGGCTAGCAGTAATAAATTTGCTTTAGTAATATTTCACAGATGTGCTGGTGGTTTCCTGGCAAACAAGCTGAAGATCATAGGAAATTTCTTTACTCAAAGCATAAAAATAAAAGTTTTCAATACAAAACCCTCAGCCCTAACAGAAGAAACAATTGGCTAAAAGCTGAGCAGGAGTCCACAAGCTAAGCACAAGAGTTAAAATAATTTTACAGTGAGTTTCTGTTTCTGTTTTATTTGTTTTCTCCTACTATAGATACATGCTGTATGAAACACGTGAGGCTGTTTTGGAAAATCCATTGCCTGTTGCAAGTTCCTCTGTGCTAAACTTGATCTCGTAGTTTTATTTTTAGAAGGCTCAGAGTTGCTGTCCTCAGTGTTGTAGGAAAAGCTGGCAAAATGCCAGCAAGGTCCTGCAAAATGGAGACATGGCTTTCCTTCCAGACACAAGAATCTGAGATTAAAAAAATAGAAATAACCACAAGAAGTGCAAAAGGGAAAGGAATAAGTATATTTACTCCTGCAGTAGAGTTTTCATGTGGATATGTTGGCAGAAATAATGGAGCACTTTCTGTGGGAAGACAGTGAAAAATGTATCTATGGAAAGTATAAGATGTACTTGTTAGAGATAAAATCCTTGAAATAGACATAGTTTGTGGAAGTTTGGGATGAACAGAATAAGACACTGAGCATATTGGTGCAGTGGGGTACAAAGACAGAACATCTGCCCCTTTCTGACCTTGACCTGCAACAGGATGTGACAAGGACACAAACTTGGCTTGTCAATGTTTCAGGAGAGGTCAGGGTATTCTGATTTTTGTTTTCTTTGAAGCCTTTCTTAATTCGAGCCTGGCCATCAATATGTTTGCACGATATGAAATATTAAGTGAGAAGTTTGCATGGGAGAATAGGTGAGTGTAGCTCTAAAACCATCAAATGTGGCAATAGGGTAGAGAGGAAAGAGAAAAGGCAAAGTGCTGCTACCACTGATGTCCTCCCCAGCCTCAAACGAGGGATTAACACCTATAACAGTGGTTTCAGTGGTTTACAAACTATTGGGAGGAATAAAAGAGACATTGGCCAATCTGTTTTTATTTGCTTTCCATGCTAAAAAAAAAAATTTTAAAAAAAGAAATTTCCTCCATTCCACAAAGACACAACTGAATTTAATTTTCCATTACAAGCATCTTGCCCACCTCCTGTAGTTAAACAAATATAGTGCCCAGAGTTTCCAGAGCAGGATAGAAGCCTTATTTCTGCAGAACTGCTCAGAGATATGCGTGTATCAGGTGAGAAACACCCTCTGCCCCGCAGGTTTTAGGAGAGGTGGAACATTTGTAACCCCCAGCTGTCCTCCATCTGCACCTGCAACCCCACCATCAGCTGTCCCTGATGTGTTTTTCCTCACTGCACCCCTCTGAGACAAAGCAAAACTGTTGGAAGCATTGCCTAGGGGAGGATGTAAGATCCCAAAGTCTGAACTTGAGGCCTGACTCGCTGGGCTGATCAGCAGATAGGGCCCCACGGGCTGAGCTTCACCTGGCGGGGCAGGGAGGAGGCGGGAGATGACTCAGAGCGATGCTCTGGCCTTGGAGCAAAGAAGGCATTTCGTATGAAGGTCGTTTAAAACTGGTTGTTTCTGTTTGACCACTATCAGCTGGCTGCTGTCTGGCAGGCAAAATGGTCGCGTGCTCTTTTTTTGGGCGGTGGGAACCCTCAGTGTCACCTTCTGGCCGGGGCAAGGCTGAGCTGCCTTGGTGCCGCCGGCCAGGGGGGCTCAGGCTGCTCAAACCCAGCCCCCAGCAGACCAGGGAGCCCGAAATGGTTTAGGCACAGCTCAAGTTTTTATCTCACCAAAGAAGGAGCTAGTGGAAGATTTAAAAGTTTATTATGTCTTATAATACTCCTTATTATGTTTCCATGAGTGTGTCTCACACTACCAGATCTCCCAAATCTCTTTGTGACCACCATATTACTGCTTCTTTTAACATACAAGGGCTGATCTTACCTTCTTTTTTTTTTCTTTTTTTTTTTCTTTTTTTTGAGAGAGAGAGAGCTGGCAGCAGAGGGAAACTAGGAGCATATGCCTGTGATATAAATATCAAAGTGGAAGTATCTACCAATTGGGGTAGTTTGGTTCTGACTGAACACTTCATAAGGTACTGTTTTGCTTTTTTCTCCCAAAGAATTTTAATTCGGGAATTTCCAGAAATCCTAATGAATTGGTGGAGCTCAAGGAGAGGTTACAATCATTTGCAGTAGGAATGGAAAACATTTAGGAGGGAAAAAAATGCAAAAGAAATATTTAAATAGAGGAAAATCAATGTCAAAAAGTATTACAGAAACACAAAAGAAGCCAATAAACTCAATTTTCCTAAGTAAATACACACTATCAGCAGTTACAGAACTTTTCATATCACCATAGTAATCTGGAGGATGCTTTACCATTTATTTTTTAAGTAGAAAAAAAAAATTGATTTAATGGAACTATATAGACACCTTCTCCCCTTTCAAACATCCAAAGGGTTACATCTGGCTTTGCATGATTAGACTTTTTATTATTCCCCCATAATAGCAGCCTTGCTTTAGATCAGTGCATTTCAAGCACAGCTTCTGTGTTTAAGTCTATCAATCCTAATAGATTTAAAGAACAGAGAGGGGGGGGAGAAAGATTATTCTGTATTCTAAAGGTTGTGAACTGCTTTTAATGCGTGTGTCTGTCTCTCCATATGGGGGTGAGGGACAAGGGGAGGAGGGAAGGGTGGGAGAGGAGTTGCATTAGAAAGTCCCTCCTTTAAAAGTGTCAAACTCCAACCTGCACAGAACAGGGAAAGGGAGACCACCACCGACCCTCAGAAAATAATATAAAAACAAACCTCAAAGGTAGAAGAAAATACCCAAAAGGAGAAGACTGCAGCTTGCAGTAATCTGTAAATGATTGCTGGCAAAGACTGGAGGCTTCGAGCTTGAGCTGTGTTTGCTCCAAAAGAAAGCCAAGAAGGACGGTGTTAATAAAGAGAGATTTAACTGAGGGCTGTGCTTGGAATAAAGTGGACTACAAAAAGGTCAAATTTGATCAGTTGGAGCAGATTACAAGGGCTTTAAAAGGTAGTGGTGAAGAAATGAAACTGGGACTGTGAAGCAATATAGCACAAGATTGATTTTGGGGGTGGAGAGAAGCTGGGACAAGTGCTTATCAGCTTGAGAAGGAGGAAGAGCTGTGCTGGGTTTGTTGTCATTCCCACACTGAGTAGAGTACTTGCTGCTTTTGTGGTTAGCCTTCCCTGCCGTGGTTTTTCTTCTTTTTTTTTTTTTTTTTCGTTTTTAATATACATATTTTATTATTGTTATTCCTACAATGGTGTCTATAATCTCTGACTTGGATCCTCTGAAAAGCTGGAAAGTTTTAAGGTAGGCCTATGTTTTCTTCTGTTTGGTACAGGCATTTTGGGGTTAGCCCTAAATTAACTGGAGCTTGAGTTATAATCGAAATGCGAGCCCTGGGCTTAAGTAAGAAAGGAGTTTCTGGTAGTTAGAGCCCTTTTAAGATACAGCAAAACCTTTAAGCAGATGTTTAGAGAGACCCGAGAGAGAATTTTTAAATATACTTCTCAGTGCTACAGTGCAGTGAGGAATTCTTTTTTTTTTTCCTTATTTCTTTTTAAGGAGAGATTGCTCTGTAAATTCAAGCTAATAGTAAAGGCTCACACCAGTTGCAACTGCAGCATTAACTCTCTGCTTTCCTTGCTGTGCTCCGCATGGAAATGAATGGGAAACTCTAGAGAAGCAAAAATAAACAGCATGAAAGTTGATCAAGAAGTGGAAAATAGTTTTGGGGGAAGGAAGGGGGACTGAAGTGCTTATTTCATGCTGTTGAAACTTCCACACTTTGTTGTCTCTCTTAAGGCATGTGTTTGGCATTTAAAAGTTGCTACTTTTTTACCTTCAGCACTTGGGTGTTTTTTTTTTTAATTTGCATAGTGAAAAATTGCCATTTGAACTGCTAAAAACGGTAAGGGAGAGGAGAAAAATCCCCATTAATGTTTGCTGCAGATATTGAAGATCCACAGTGTTAAATGTCTGTGTTTAAGGCTGCTGAAAGTGCCTGGTTTTGCCTTATTGAGAATGCAGGCGTATAAAAGTTTGCAGATGGTTTGCAGAAACTTCTCTAAGACATTGGAAACATCTGGGAGTGTCGATGGCAAAATTATAAAATTATTTAAATGTAAAGTTGCATAGATACCCCTCAGCTTTTTTTGCAAAACTTGAAGCTGCCTGTACTGAATATTTTTTGAGTAAGTTACGGGGATTGGGGCTATGAATTGTGATATTATTATGCTATATATGTAATAATAATATTTTAAAGTATACTTTAGATTCAAAATACAATTTTTTTAAAGAACTTACTGTGTTCTAAACTGAAAGAAGAAAAACAACACTTCAGAGTCAAAGTATAAAGTCTACTTACATGACTAAGGTTTTTTCCCTCACTGAACTTTCTATTTTAGGAGTTTAAAATTCCCTGACCATTTTCTGAGCCTCTGTGCAGGACTGGGCACTGAGACCCTCTGTCCTTGCCCGTGGTGTGAGACTTGGCACAGGGGGCTTGCTGCAGGCTTATTTTATTTTACTTTTCAAGGGGTTTGGGACTGTTAGCACAGGATGATGAGTTTGGATTTGACTCCAAAAGTTCCATGAGGACTCAAAGGCAGGGATGAGGAGCGCGGGGCTGGGGACCAGCAGTGGGGCAGGGACCGGAGCCGGGCTGGCTCCTGGGACTCACCACCAGCCCCTGAATGCCACTGAGGGGCTTCTGCAGAGCCCCTCCTGTGCTGCCTGACAGCACGTGTGCTCCAGGAGAGCTGTCCTAGGAATTACTTTAAGTTTTATCGAGCTCTATGAGATTATTTCTGATTGCTCTGCGAGACAAGTCAGGTGATGTCAGGTTTGGTCAGAGTTGGAGGATGGCACAGAGGACATGAAAGTCAAGAAGATTTAAGGAAGAGACAATGTGGCCCTCTCAAAGAATCCTGTTTTCTTTTTTAAAAACCCGTTTTCCATACCTGTAAAAGGAATATCTCCCAGGCACTTTTCCCCTACAGCATGCCTGAAGTTTCCCAACTTTGTGTGTGAATGTGGAGACTGCAGCTGTACGGGCACAGAGCAGGTCAAAGGTGTGATTAAGTCTGGACATTTCTGTGTGGTTTCTGTGTGCGATGAGAGCAGCAGCTCTGCACACATGTGACATTGTGCAGCACCACTGCAGGATGCAGAAGGTTAAGAGGTGGCAATAGGTAATATGAGTAGTAATGTGAGCAGAATGATCACTGGAAGGAAAAAGAAAAAGAGCTAGAAGTCATCACATAGCTCATATGGCTTGTGACTTATTGAACTGCAATACCACTTCTACTTTTCTTATATATTTCACTTCCTCTTCTGTGGGCCAATTTCCAACCTGTTTGAGGCCTCTGAAGTTCCTGGTTTTAGTGTGCCCCCCAAAGAAGCCTGTAGCTAATATTTATAAGAAGTAGAGGAATGTTTGTGTGTTTGTTTTAGGTGCACAAACCAATTCTTTCAGGCTCAAATGAGTTGATGTAGCAAATGCCACCACCAGCTCTAAACCGCTGTCCTACACTGGTAAATTCTCAATTTTGTTTACTTTTTGCACCCCCATAATTCATTCTGTGACTCCACCATAGTTTGGGGCCTGAGGATGCAGATCCTGTGGAGGCAGCAGGTGGGAATATTTACATTGGGACTTCAAAATGCCCAGGGGCTCAGAGAAGCCTTGGTGCTGGTTACCCCCATGTCAGCTGAGCACAGCTCCTGCTCCCCAAACCTTCTGGAAGCATTTCCCTTGGCCTCTGAATAAAGGTAATAATGAAGGGAAAGGTACAATATAGCAACAAAGGAGGCCGTGGCTGGTGGTGAAGCCCAAAAGGAGGGAGAGGTTGTGTTGGAGCATGAGAGGGGATTTTGCTGGACTTCACCCAGCTAAGCTGGGACAGCTAGCAGAGGTGTAAAATAAATGGCAATATGATGTGTGTGTATATATAATATTACATCAGGCCTCCCTCTTTGGTTGTGTCTGTCTGGAGTGGGACAGTGAGAGCTGCAATAATTTCTGCTAAGTCTCACCTTCCTCTAGGTGCAAGAGCCCTAAACACAGTTTAATGTGCATTTTCTTTCACTGGATTTATTCAGAGTGGTCCGAGCACCAAAGTTACTGGGAAGAGAATGCATAGATTCTTTTTTTTCCCTCCTGTTGTCTCCTTTGGGATAAGCTCCCAGCATAAGATCTGTGCTGTGACATGAGCACACCACTGCCTGATCTCCCTGTTCATAGTGGAGCTGCAATAAACACCATGTCCTGTTCTATTCCTTGCAGCCAGGAGAGATTGGCAAAACTTCAAGCCTTCAAAAAAAAAAAAAAATCCTTTAGAGCCTTCCCAGCAAACACAGTGTGCTGGCCCAGCCCTCTGCAGACACAGAAATCTCATTTACCATCTTCAAAATGAAGTGGGAGCTGGGATGGAGACCCCCTAGTGAATAAGAGAGACCAAAATCAGCTGTCTTGATTCCAGAAAAGTCTCTTATCCCTCTTCAGAACTTCTGGCATGTGGTTTTGTTCCTCATATATGACTGGACAATGGTTTCTGAAGCAACCTGTGCTCTGGGCCCCTACAGCAGCAAAAGCAAAGCTGTAGCCTGGCAAGGAGGCACAAAAAGGAGGGGAAAAATAATTCCTCAAGGCCACATCTCTTCTGTTGCTTTTCTGCCTTAATTTGGCTCCAGCAAGGCTAAATTCAGCACTATAAATCACATGAGTTACCTATGCAGGGAAGACCTTGTACCCCTTTGCATTCCTGTCTGAAGAAATATGTGACCTTTCCACGGCACATTGCTAGGGAAAAAAAAATTAAAAGTCGGTTTTAACTTGGCTTTGCAACCTCAAGGTGAAATCCAAGGAAAAAGAGTAGGAGTTTTTACTCAGAGGAGTGGTCAGCCCCCAGCCTGGGAAGCAGGGAAATCTTGGTGTCTGCTCTGCATGCAGATGATTGGAACTCCACGAGTCCTGTTGAACCGGCCGGTCCAACTTGGCAGGTGGAGCTGGGAACATCTTGTTTCACACATCATGTGTCAGGCGGATGTACCAATTCAAATGTTCTCTCCAAAATGTCTTTTTTTTTTTTTCCACCACACACACCATCCAAACATCCTGTTAATGGTTTGGTTTTTCAGGAAAAAAAAAAAAGTGTTTTTCATGCTTGGCAAATCAGCCCAGGAGAAGCAATTTCAGCCGTGTTGGTATATGCATTATGACCTGTTTTGGGCAAATAGTCCTGTCCCTACATCCACCCCTGTTACTGCCTGGGAGTTGAGGTGGGTTAAATAGCTTCAAAATGTTCAAACTGGGGAGGGGGGAGGAAAGCAGACACAACAGCTAAAATTTGGCTGTGGCCACAGAATGATAAATTGAGCAAAGTTTAAGATGAGGCATTCTGTATTGTATTCAGTATCTGAACAAACCAATTCATGCATGGACTCCCAACACACAAATGCTTGGAATAAGGACTAAAAAAAGAAAATATTTCACTTGTGCTTTACTCTGAGGACCTGGACAATGTTCTCTTCATCCAGTATTCAAGAAACAAAAGAAAACAAGCCCTGAAAGTTTGGCCCAGGGACACAATGCTGGACTCCATCGTCACCATGAAATACAGAAAATGGAATTTCAGATGTCAGTGGAGAATACAAATTCCCTCATAACTGCCACAATATGCTTGGTTAAAAAAATAAATAAGTGTGGAAAGAGGGTGTGTGTATCTTGTAATAACTAAAAACACATTTTAGAAATGGCTTTCCAGTTTACCAATCCAAAAAATGCAGATGGTGTCAGAGATGGCACTGAAAGAGGTGTTAGTGAGGGTTACACATGTCCCAAGTTGTGACACAGATGAGAATCACCAGGGGGATGGTGGCTGTTGCCAAGCTCTGATAAGCTAAACATGAGCAGCAAAACACAGTGTGGATTCTTCTGCTTTCAGTCTGAATGTCTAACTCTACAGTCACTCAAGTGAATAATACTGGGATGAAAAATTAAGGCCAGCTGCATTGAAGTATGAATTTTAAAAATTTTTAATTTTATTTCTTATTTGTGCTTCTTTTGCACTTTGTAGAGGACAATATGGGCAGCTTTTCTCAGTTTGGTTTTTTTTTTTAGTTTTTTGGGGTTTCTTTTCCTCTTAAAAAGGTAGGATCTATGGGATGATGCAAGCAGTCAAGACAACAGAAAACAGCAGATTAGGATGTAACACATTCCTGCATTCATTGCTGATGGGTGAGCAAGTCATCCAGTCCTCCTCTAAGCCTGTGCAGATTTATTCTTGCATCTTCATTTTCCCCTGATTAAAATTCACCATCACTCCTTTCAATAAGAGGTTATTCTCCACTGTTTTGCTAAAAACAATCCACTTTTCATATCAGGTTTGTGTACAAACTCATCACATCTTGTTCATTTGGACATGAGTTGTTAAATCTTCCAGGTGCTTTATGGGGGATTTAAACATCCAATTCAAATGAATGATCTCTCACAAAGAGGTTTGCTTACTGCTGCTGCCATGTTCCTTTGCCTAATTATTTGAATTGCCCTAACCCCTAAAACATGATATGAACTGACTGCACCAGCAGCACAGCTGTCTAGCCAGAGTCTGTGACAGTGAGGTGCAGGAACACTCTGCCAGTGATCTGCAGTTCAGGGACTTGTGCCAGCAGCTATGGCTTTTCCTTGATGGTTCCTTCCTCCATGAATTGATCTGACTGGTTTTGCAGCTTTAACTTTGAGTCCAGAACATCTGTCAGCAAAGAAATTCTGTGGTTTGGCACACTGATGGCAGTTGTTAACAAAGCAGTGCACTGGAAAGGCTCTTCTGCATGTAAATTTGTCTTGTATCCATGTTTTGGGACATGTGGAAAGTGTTTGGAGTGGATTCCCTGCTAAGGCCTTGAGCCACGGATTTCAGGTTCCCTCCTCTTGAGGGGAGGTGGAGGTTGTGCTGTTTCTTCATCTATTATACCCCAGAATTTCATTCCTGACTGGTGATTTCTCACCCAGTTCCACAGGTAAGATGTGCAGCATCCATGTTGCAGGAAGCAGGAAAAAGCAGGATCGTCCTTTCCATCACACGTTACTTAATGATGCTTTCCTCTACCATTTTCTCAAATTTCTTAAATCAGTGGCAGTCCTAATGTACTCCTGCAGGTCTTTCCTAACCCATCCACTCAAATTTTAGGCTTTGTCTGCACTCAGTGGAACTGAAATAAGGAGGAAGTTGCCTGTACAGAGGAAAGGTACCTGGGCAGTGGCAGCCTGGCATTGTCCTTGAGAGGTGAGGTTATAATTTCATGCTTTTCCCAGGCTTTCTGTGTTACTTTGGAAGTGTTAGCTAAGCTCTGTGTGCCCCAGTTCCCAGAGGTAAAATGGATAATATCTCTGTTAATATCTCTCTTATTTACTTTGGCTATAAGAGTTTCATGGCTATACAGATGTACAGCTCTGTCCTATAAAGCCCTCAGCACTGGGGGCTCAGCCTTGGGCTGGGCTTTTCATCACCTGCCCTCATAACAATGATTTAACTGAAACTAGAATTTAATTCTTTTGAGGGTAAATAATTCCTTCCTTGTTTACTAAAACCCCTTCTTTGTTATTTTTCTGCCTTTGCAAGATAGCACCAAGGACCAGGCACACAAATTCCTTGCACTCACCAGCTTTTTTTTCCAAGCAGTTGTTAGGCTTTGGGTTTTTTGAAGAGAGCTTCATTAAAGATGTCTTGCAACTCTGCTAGTCCCAAGATGCTGTACCAGGGAGGGAGAAAAGGAAGGGGAAACCAGAGAGATTTGTAGTCTTTGTTGCTAAGATTTTCCATTGCTTGACCTGTGCAAGAGATGAATTTCTTATCTCTTAGGAAAATAACTATTCCCTTTGGATGTTGTCTGATGGGTATCATTGTCTCCCAACAAACCTTTCAGACTTCAGGAGCTCTAATACTCCTGAAAAATACTCTGTAGTAGTAAAAAAAACCCTTACAATAACCTAAGTTTTACCATCCAACCTTTTTTATATGAGCAGCTGAAAGTGCTTCTACTGATTATACTCTAATTTTCCTTAATTAAAAAAAACCCCAAACCTAATCTCATATTAATTGCATTTTTATATCACTTTCTCAGATTTTTTATTTCTTTGATTGCATGTGTTTCCTCATGTTTCATCACAAGTGATAGAAATTCCTCTTTTTTTTTCCTCATCTGGGAAAGTCCAAGCATTCCTTGAATATAGAGGCATGTTGTCATCATTCACTAGAGGACACTTGTTTTTGAGTTGATCCCAAGCTGGTATTAGTGGACCACTTTGTTACTGAACACCTGTTGACCTGCAGACACTGACTTTTCTGTTGCAGTTCATTTGCTTTTTACAACTGAGTTTTAAAAGCGAAGATTTTTCTAAAGGTAGGAATATTGGGAGGCTCAGTGATTACCACGGTTGTTCTCTCTCTTTCGTGGAATGGATGGATTTCAGATTATTGGAAAAACTTGTCATGTCTGTTGTGCTGGATTTTGGTTTTTTTCTTCAGTTACCAAGTTAAACTGCCTGTAGCCAGTTATCTTCTAGAAACATGTTGTATAGATAATTTTTATCTGTTAAAGAATTAATGTACTTGTTCAGGTAATTTTGCAGTACTCTTCAGTAGTAGACTGATATTCGCTTTAACATACCTGAATGGCTGAGTACATTTATGTATTAAATTAGTAGATGAATGGAACCAGAGCTTTCTTGGGGTTGAAAATCTTGGTATGACTTTTGAGTGATTTGATTAAGGGTAGTCCACCCAAGGATTTGTAAGATACTATGAAAAGCTTTCAAGGGGGGAGAGGTTAGGGGTTTTTTTCCTTTAGTTTTAAGATTCCAAGTTTTATATTCCAGGTCCCAAAGAAAACAGTAATCTTATAGAAAGGACTAAAATGAGCCTTTGAAGCAGTGGACATTTCAGTTCTGAAAAATATGTAGTCTTAATAACTGTTCTCCACAAAGAATAGGCTATAAATCCACAATTTAATTAATCTCCGTGTGTCATCCGAGCATGACTCTACCTCTTTTACTAATCCTGAACTAGGAGGCACTGGCAGATCTCAAGCTGAGGCTACCTAATTCTGCAAATAGTAACTAAAATCACCTTCAAGCATTTTTGCGATGAATTTAATATCTCAATCTCTTAGGATGCAATTAATCTTTGTTCTAAGAAAGCAGGCAAGGGGTTACTGCATATTAATCAGAGGTGGTTTCTAGTTACTGTGAGGTTTGCATAGATTTCCATGCAACATACTTGAAGAAGTTCTGGGTCCATGATCCCTGTTAGGTATTTGAACCTTAATTTCTATGTGCCCTTTTATTAGAGGTGCGGGGAATGTTGGCTCACTTGGTACATCCTAACTGGGCATCCTTTCTGCCCTGGTGTGGTCTTGGGGAAGAACTTTGGTGTTTCTGGCACTGCAGAGACTCAGGGGGGTCTCTGTAGCCCTTGGACTTCCCCCTTGTTGGAAAAACTGACCTTGCCAAGAGTTGTGAAATGTTGTTGACTGGGGTCAGGTTTCGGCTGGAGACGCCAAAATAAAGGATTTATGTAGCCTGGGAGGAATTACGAGCTTGGAAGGGGGAGATAGGTATTAAAGGTCTCAAATGGGGTGATGGGGAGAAAAGTGTTTAAATACTGATGTAAACTTTTATTGACTCCAAGAGGAATTAATTGGCAGGGCCTTTTATGTGACTTTTGGAGTTAGATTTCCTGCTGACTCAAACAGACAAAGCTCCATTGAGCAAGATCTAGACTTAGAGTAACTGGGAGTTGAAGCCCATGTGTTTTGCAGAAGACTTAACATCCTTCTCTTATACATAAAGTTCCTGGATCTAATAGAAGAAAAAAATATCTCGGTCAAAGTACTTACTGTATTAATTAATTCCAGCCTGTGTTTTTGATGACCAGTTTTACTCTATCTGAAGTCTGGACTCTAAAAACCTCTTGAGAATAAAGTTACATTAAGTTTTAATTTTCTAGCTATTTTTTCTTGTGCTTAAAAGAAACAGATGACCCAACTCTTTGCTCTTTAGTTAGCCTTCAAGTAGACTAATAAATTTACTATAATCTATGAACAAACTTAAACCAATGACATTGTAGGCTGCAGACAAGCTGAATAAACTAACTACATAAGTTGCACATGAACTTTAAATTTTTGGGAAGCAGTGATAGGAGAAACCAAATTTGCTTTATTGCAAAGTATTTTTTTGCTAAATATTTGAGCTGAAACTTTCCTGATTTTTATAAATATGGTGGGGGCAGAGGGCTGGGTTCGGGGTTATTTTGGGGGGGGGGGGAGGGGTTTGGTTGTTGTTTTTTGGGGTTTTTTGTCCTTCCTGCATAAGCTGTTTGTATTTTTAAACCAGAACAACATGATTCTGTACATCTAGCTCTGGGATTGCTCCTAACTGAGTTTAGATCTCCCTGCTGTTCACTGAGAGTCACAGCTACATCTGTAGGAAGCAAGTTGCTCTGTTTAGCATGAGATTAATTAAAATCTGTGGTTAGTGAGAGCTTACATCGTGCACACAGTTATTCTAAGTGTAACTGCAGAGTCTTGGTACATGATGCCCTACAACTGGCTAGATCACTATTTTATGTGGACTTTGTGGTCTCCTCATCTTTGCTCTCAATTTTTTTCATAAGAAGAATTTAAAAGCAGTTTCAGCACTTCACACCCACAAGAAAAAGCAAGTTGTTCACTCAGATGTCCCCTAACTTAAAAGCACCTTCTGTAGCAATAGTTTCTATAGTAAACAACAATCTGAATTTTTCTATCTCAGCCTGGGATGCAGTTATTGTAGTTTACATCCTTTTTTCTGCATCTTATCTGCAGATAATGTACAACCAGGCACAGCAGAGTGTCCAGCAACAGAAATAGGCAATTATTCTTGCCGTGACAAAATAGCCCAAAAAAAAAAATCTGATCCTGCTGCAAAGAAAATTTTGTTCAGATATTTGTGGTTGAATAAAGGTAAAAAGAAGAATGAGCATGGAAGAAGCTGCAGGTTCAATTCCAGGAGGCATGACTCTGTCCTATTCATGCACATGAGAAATTATCTTGGCCAGAATTATTTTTGTTGCAATTACAGATGTTTGCTGGGCATGCATCACTGCATAAAATTCCTAGGAGAAGACCACAGTTAATTTCCAGATGGGGGAAAAACCCCAACAAAACAAATCAATCAAACAAACAAAAAGCAAAAAATATGTAAAACATCATAGCCACTCTTCAAGAAAAATTAAGCACCTTAAAACAAAAATGCCCTTTAAAGTACAGTAACCCAGCTTGAATGTATTGTGTACCTGTATTAATCTGACTGTACTAATTTTTGCCTCGTTTTCCCATTAAAAACTCTGCAAGTTATTACAAGGTTGATTGTACATCCTGTATGGGCAATTCATGTCATGGATTAAATTTAAGCAGTTATTATGAAAATACAATAACAACAGGGGGAAAATAAGCTGTGTTGATGCAGGTGAGCCATGTATACGGTGAGCCATGTATACATTGAGCCTGGGATTTGGACATGAAACAACATTAGGCTCCAGGTTGCAACACCATAAAATGTGACAATCTGGAGGAAAGAACAAGTTCTGCATTTATTTTTTTCCTCCCCCCCCCCCCTCCATTTTTTCTTATAATACACACCAGCTGTCAGATCACACAGGAAGGTTGCACAAATCTTGGTGGTGAAAGTGGGATGGGGAAGAAGAACAAGCTCCTCAGCAAAGAGTTGGGCATGTTTTATTTCTTCAGCAGCTGGAAGCTTCGTGTGGCACTGGAATAAAATCAGCTTTGCAGGGAGGAAGCTGCATAATCAGTATGTATGACAGGCCCTTAAGATGTGATGATCTGGAACAGAGCAGTTACCTATATATGGTATCTTTGTATCGCCTCAGTAGGAGCTGCCAATTTTGAATTCCTTCAGGAAGATGGTAAAAAATGTGCTTGAGCAGAGGGGTTCCAGCAGGAGTTAGCTGAAAGTTTCAGACCCAGAAGGGCTCCCTTCTGAGGAGAGTTTAATTACAGAAGCAAAGAGTTGCACAGAATAGCCACCGCTTCTCAGAAATGGTGACTTGAGGCTTCTGCTGTTTGAATTTTTTCATAGCACAAAGGAGAAACAAAAATCTTTTGATAGATTTAAAACCAATAACCCACATGGCAATTAGCTCACAGGATACTGTGCCAGTACATACTCTGAAGGCCAAATCCTGAGAATTGGGAAAAAAATACATTTTTATGGATTAGGAGAACATCTACAATCGGATAGGATTAAAATAGATGGGGAAAGATATAGTCCTCATGTTTTGACCAATTACTGTCTGAGGTCAAGGAGAATCTTTCCTTATTTGGCAACATATCACTATCCATGGAGGTTTTTTGTACCTCTTAGGGATGGAAGGTCACATAAAACAAACTCCTGTCTGATCCAATGAGACAATTGCTGTTATACAATAGCGTTAAAATCCTACTCATTGAATTTCCCTTCCTACTACTGAATTCTAACAACATTTACTTTATTGATGCAATGTGTGAAAAAAAAAGAAAGAGCAAACCTTTCAAGACTTATGTGCTGAAGAATATACTTATTTTTTTTTAACAGCATTGTATACAGGTTCTTAACCACTTTTTGGACCAATGAGTTTCACTGGGTAACTTTGCATTGAATTAAAATAATTATCCATCACCATTTCAGCTTTGTGTACTCTCAGAGGTGTAAATTGTACACTTTAGCAGGTCACCATGTATTCTGACATTGTTATGGGAAAGATTTGCATAAGGAAAATGTAGATTTCCCTCCCTCCCCCTTCCCATGATAAAAATCTCTGTAGCTGTACTGCCACATGTCATGGGGACATTGTGTAAATTACAGAGTTACAAATTTGTCAGCCTAACCAAATGTCTGAAGGAATAATGTCATATTAGTTATATTTTAGCTTTATGCCTGGTCTGTTTTAACCTTGATTTGTGTGGCAGCTAGCCATACCAACAGCTTGTGCATGGTTGATTATAAACAACTTTATTTTAATGTAACAAGATTCTCATTTAATTCCTGGGAGCTTGATGCGATGGTGATCAAAGCTAAATGCAGACCTCTCTCTGAGGATTAGATCAGGCTGACCAGAAAATACAGGGTCCTGAAGATTTCAAGACCACAATCTTTTGTAGATTGTAATTCAAATTTTCTGAAGTTGGATAATGCACTTAAAATATGGTGAATTATGTTCACAGAGAGCCTTGATATCATTTGGGTATAGTTTTGGTTTTAATTTACTTCCATTTTTGTGTGGAAGGACCTTATGTTCAACCAAGGTTTATTCATTGCAACTTATTTTTTTCTCCACATTATTTTTACACATTAAGAGTGAAAAATTTATTCTACAAGAGCTGGAGTCCTTGAAATCTGCTTTCTTTTTCTGGGGGTAGTGTGTGTATCTTGGTTGGATTGTGTCATGCTGAATCAGATGCAGATTCATACTTGGTGGGGCCAGGGGGGTCCTGCTTTGGGATTTTTTGCTGTTTCTGGTGGTTTCAGTGTTAGAGCTGTTTAGTGGAGCTTTTTTTCTTTTTCTTTTCATTATTATTATTATTTTCTTTATCTTTTTGATTATTTCATTTGCTTTGTCATGGCTTTTGTTTTGGGATTTTTCTGGGGGAGGAGGGTCTCCTTTAGGGCTTTTTGGAGGAGAGTTGGGGGGGGGATAGGGTGTTGATGTTATAGAGGATTAAAGGTGTCCTTGTTGAAGCATCGTGCCTGAGAGGTTTCTGTCTTTACCTGACTGCCTATTTTCAGGAAGCTTAAGACAATTTAGTACTTTTGAGATTACCACCTCCTTGCCAAGCATCTCAAAAGCTGAGCAAGAAGTTCAAAAAAGGTGGGAGGGATTAAGCTGGCATTCGTATGTGACTATATTTACACATCTGATTCCTGAGCAGGGTGGAAAGGGACTACAATATTCATTTTATTTTGAAATCAGGAATAGTCAACCTAAGTCCATAAATGTCAAATTTGAGGGGTCAAATCAAAACCTGAGTTGAACTTTGAGTGGCTCTTAAACTTGTGGTGAACTGAATCAAATTGCAGGAATTGTTCTTAATTCAATTGTCCCTTTTAAACTCCTGCTGATTTGCAGCTTTGCCTTCCTTCTTTGCAAATAGATGGTTTTCAGCACTCCTCTTTCCCTCCCGTGGAAAAAGTACAACTTTTAACTTCAAACAGAATCAAAACATTTTACATAAACATGGTTGGTAAAGTTTAGAAAAAATCGGGGTTTACTATTTTTTTTCTTCCCCTCAAGTCTTCATTCATTATTATGATTCTCGTTTGTTTGAGAGAGCAACAATACAAATTGTGAACTTTAATTTTCTGTGCAGTGTTGTCAGTGGTAGGCGGTGGGAAACAGCAGTAATAGCCTAAGGTCCTACATTATGTGTTTGATATTTGTGTCACAAGGCAATATGGTGCTGCCCATTATCCTGGTGTTGGGAAATCTTTAGGAGTACAGATAATGAATCTAGTGCTGTCAGTTTTCATCGTTAAAAATTTCCTTGGCTCCAAGGAAAATGATTATGTGAATGGGGATTTCTGGTCTGTAAATACTCAGGGAAAAGGCACAGATGATCGTGTGCACACAGACACTTAAGGTCAATAAGCTTTTTTCAGTCAAAGAGGTAAAACTGCATAAATTTGCTAATATGCTCTTTTAAAATGTATACAAAACCATATTGTGGAACTTTCTTTACCTTAAGATTATTGCACAATCTTAGAACTTGCATTGAGGCCTTCATTTGTGGTTGTCACTCCATGTTTTTGAAAGAGGAACCACACAAAGATTTCCAACTTCCCAGTGATATAGGAACTATTCTAAAATCTGCATCAGTTTCTGACCAAACTTTCACTTCTGCTTCAGCCGTGATGTTTTTCCCTCACTCTGGGCTATGTCTATTATAAATGTTTCCTGGCTCCAAAGGGGAAGCATCAGTCCCATTTCTGGGCCAATTCTGACCCTTTCAAATGTGTACTATAGAAACCAAATAAAACTCCTGCCCAACACCCACAGAAGAAATTATCTTGCAAAGGTTTCTGACAGTGTGCTCCATGGAAAGATTTTATATAATTTAAAATAGTTTAACTCCAGTTCTTTTGTATTCTCCTGCTCACGGCTTGCTGTTTTAAAGACCTGTTATTTTTAAGACTCCATACCAGTGTTAATCAATTCTAGCTGCATGTCCCCAGATTATGTATGAAGACAATATATTTATGCTTTTATTTGTCGAAGAAAGCTCTATGCCAAACCAAGGTCTTAATAACCAGGCAGTGCTTGGGTGGGGATTTTTTTTTGTTTAGCTGTGTTTGTCCTGGAGATTGTTAGGCTGAAGTATTTGTTTAAAAGAAACAAAATGAAAATGAGGGTCTATAGCCAAGTTTTCAAATGATCCTCTTGCTCACTGGCAGTCGCTGAGACAGGAAAAGTGATGGCTAGTGATTTAAAAATCCTTCATGCTCTCATTTTTTGGCATTTGAGCTCCTAAGAATGTCTGGCCTTTTTCCTGCATCCTGAGATTAGCTGAAGCACTGGTTTTGTGGGGATTTTTTATGATCTGCACAGTCCAAAATTACAACATTGGTTGGGAAGTTTTTAAGACTTTTTTTTTCTAAGGCATCTCCCTCAAGATGTTGGCCACCTTTAACCATTCTTGACTTCAAAGTGTGTTGATGATTGAGTTTCACACAAGCATATCATACCAGAAACAGCCCTCAGCCTGGGGAGGTACACTTTCATTGGGTTGTGAACCTCTCCTGATATTTCTTCTCCATGAGGCTCAATTGTTCCTAATCCTGTGTTTAACTTTCCTGCGAACTTTGGTTTGGCAGAGGAATGTATTTGCTTGTTTGGGGCAGGCTGTGTTTTACTGCTGTGCTTGAGTTTCTAGTGTTCTCCAAAATCACAGTGACTTACTTGGGAATCTTGCCAGTGTTTTAGACTTCAAACAGTGATAGTAAGATTTGTGTGCTCATTTGAGGCTTACATAAAGCTAAAGCTAATATTTGTGGGCATGATTAAATGTGTTTGGTATTTTGGAGGGGAGGGATGTATCTAACTTATGAGTTATGCTTGCTGCCTTGTGGGGATTCTTATGAAATGTAGCTGCAGCTCAACAGGTTATCTAGCAGAGGGAGAGTTAATGCAAAGTGCTGATACTCATAAATCAGGAGATTAATGCCTGCCTTACACCTCTTAATAAAACAGCAGACAACAACAATCTTATCAACATACATGTAATCTGTAAACAAGGGTTGTAGTCAAATACAAACAGATTTTTATCATTATCCTGCTTCAAACCATGTGATTTTGCAGTGAAGTACTTGCAGGAGATGAGTTAATACATGTTTGACAACAGTTGCAGCCAAAAAAAAAAAAAAATCACTAATGCTAACATGAGCAAGATAATTGGGATTTGTGGGGGAGTGAATGTCCAGATTTGAACTTTTGAACTGCCAAGCATTAAAGCCTGTTGCTTCCTCTCAGCAACTGCTACAGGCTGCTTGTAATTTTTTGTGAACACCCAGACTTAAGGAAAAAGCGGAATGTGCTAAATCTTCCAATTAATAGAGATAGCACTGATGCATCAATTAGCAAGCTGATCCCTTCTTGTCCTTCTGCACAGAAACTGTTTTCACAGAGTCACAGAATGATTTGGGTTGGAAGGGACCTTAAAACTTACCCAGTTCCATCCCCCTTGCTGTGAGCAGGGACACCTTCCACGCTACCAGGTTACTCAAAGATCCACTGAAAAACCAGACATTTGTGGCTTTCAAAAGGGAGTCTGAAATGATGTGTTTCTGGAAAGAAATTGTCCTGGAGAAAAGGAGGAGGAAAAGAAGGCTTAGAAAGAAGAAGAAGATGAAGAGAAAAGATCTGGGAGTTGAAACAAGTTATGGAGGACTTCCTGAGGAAGATAAGCAGAGATAAATGTTGGGAACTGCCCGGAGACCTCAGCTGGTGATGCCCAAGAGGTGCAACTGTGAGCAGTGGCACAGGATGGACCAGCCTAACCTCTGACCCATGCCAGGGGTGTGGAGAACATGTGAATGTAGTATGTGAGGTGCAAAGGAAGGTAAAACTGAATCTCCTTCCTTTCTCAATAACTCCTCTCCTCTCTGGAAAGAGTCTGCTGAAACATGAGCAGATATCCAAGCCCATTTATATTTATATTATTTAGTATAAGGTCACTCCTTAGGTGGGGGGGTCAGCAGCACTTGCCAAAGCACAAATGAATCCCGGTTCCCAGATTTAAACATGTCATGGATAGACATGCATGCACATGATGTACAGGCTCAGAGATGGTGTGGGATGACAGTAGCTCCATAATTGCTGTGGGACTCTAAGCAGCAATGTAATCATATGTATTTTCCAGAGGAGATGGCTGTCTTTTCTATGCCAGTCCACTTCCAAAAAGCACAAATAAGATGGAAATACTTGGAATTAAATGGTGCTCTGTGAAGAGTAGGTAGGATTCATTACACATGTTCCTAATTAGGTCTTAGAACAGAAATTATTTTATGTGATATTTAATAACATATTTTGAACTCTCAAACCTGACTCTAATCATCTTCCAGCTTTCTTGGGTACTCTTGGGTTGAAACTAAACCCCCCTTTTTTCCCCTCAAATAATCCATCAAGAGTTGTTAGCTGTAGAGAGTCCTCAGAGAAGCAAGCCTGTGACATAATTGGTTTCCTCTCAAAAATGTGTATGAATGAAGATAGTTGCAGCTGTTAGTGAGCACAGAGATAAACTTTCCATGCTTTAAGTCTTTTGATAAGTATTTGTGTATGTGTTTTGCAGCTAACCCATTTTAATAGAAAAAAACTCCAATAAATTGGATATCTCTACTTCCTAAAAAGTAAACTCATAAAAAGTAAAGAAAATTATAAACTTTCTTACATTGCTTGATGTGAAAGACATGGAAAAGTAGGTAAAACACTGGTCTGTAGCCTGAAGCTGGAATAAAGGATGATGAGTGCCGGGAAGTTTCCACATAAAGGTAATAAATAATCTTCCATCTGATCTTCTCAGGGCTTTGAAACTCCTCCTGGCAGAGGTCCTTGTCCTCCAGCAGGTTCTCCCTATAGCCTTCATCACTGATCATTTGGGAAGTTAGACTGGAAGTCTCTCTTCTCCTTCCCCCGTCTTCTCACTGTCCTTTGTCCATCTTCTTCTCCAACTATTAATTGAAATTAATTTTAAATCACAAATCTGAGCAGAATGCACATGACAGACCCATAAGTATTGTCCTTTAGGATAGCTGGGACATCTAGGAGCTGCATTAGCCCAGCAAGCAGGGGAAAACAGCCTTGTAAAGACACTTTAGGCACTGAGCAGAACCATTTGGTCTCCAGTCATACGTGTGGAGCTCTCAAGCTAAAATATAAAAGTCACAAATTGTTACAGCTTCAGGTCATCAAATCTCAGTGGTGCCTGAGACACTGAACTTTCAAAGCAAAACTGCCATTAAAAGCAGACCAGCATCAGCTCTGAGCCCACTAAACTAGGGTAGGCTTTAAAGCACATAAATATGTCTGTCTAACAAAAAAAACCTTTTAAATTAGGTCAAGTGAAACTACTCTGTAACCACAATCGTGGCTCCAGTGCAATATTAGTTCAGGTTGTTTTTTCTTTATGAGTCTCTGTATTAGAGATTTGTATTCATGTAATTATTTGCCAAATGCCTGACTGCAATTTCTTTCTGTCAAATGAAGACATAAACACAAGAAGGGCTTAATTTACATGGGTTTTTTGTGTTTGTGTGATTTACAGTGATTTTTAGAGAGGTGTCTGAGCAGACAGTGGCCCCATTACGTTCAGTGTGATTTTCAAAATCCATAAACTCTGGCAAATATTTAAGCAGCTGGTGAAGGCTCAGTTTTTCACTTCTTTAAAAAGAAAAGGAAAAAGGTAAATATATACTGTTATTAATTTTCACTTAGGCTGGATATCAACATTTAAGTGAGCTAGATTCAACTCATGAAGGAGTGAAGGACTGACTGTATTTTTAGTATCTTTAGTGCCTGTGCTGCAGGTATTTACCTGTCAAAGGAGTTTGACAGGAATAACATCCAGGAAAATGCATCATTAAACTGGGAGGGGGCACCACCATTCGCACCAAGGTGGTGTGAGAAAGTAGGTGTGGCACACAAGGATCTCTTCCAGCAGTGTAAGAAATCGGTGCAGGTGTGAAGTGTATGAATTTTCTCAGATGAATGTGGTCAGTGAACCACATCTCCTTTCCACTGATTGCTGGCTTTAAAACGTATTAAATATTTGCTGCCTCAACCGTTGGGTTCAGAAAATGCTTCACTCGGTGAGTCACAGCAAACGCACGGCATAGTTAGCATCTGTTGGGGTTAATTGACAGAGAACTCTTCAGAAACAGAAATAGACTCTTAACTCCTCTGCCTACTGTTTCTTCTTTTCACAGAGATGACACAAAGGGAAGAAAATCTTTATGCGGAATCTCATTGAATTGATGAGCTTATGCAGAGCAGTAGCAGGCAGTGTGTGGCTTTATGTGCCTAAAGTGTTTTGTAAAACCCAACAATTTACGCGTGCAAATTTAGTATACCCACGGTACATTCCAGAGAATGCTTGTAACAAAACCCCTGCCCCTGCACTCCCGAACACCTTTGTCCCCTGGGTTCCGCCCTGCTGCCGAGTCGAAGCCTTTTTTCATCACATCTTGATTAATACGAGGTGCTAAAAGCAAATTGGTGATAACTGCTGGTCATGACAGCTCTTATGCAAGCTCTTGCCAATGGCAGCGCTGGCTCTTTCCTGTTCTTACCTGCAGCAGCCTTCGTATTTTAATCATGGGCCCCAAGCAGAAATTGTCAATTAGATTGAGCCTTGTGGTTGTCTTTGAATAAATGTTCTTTAGCAGCTAGATTTAGTGCCTTGCTACTCTATTCCCCTGGTTTCTATGTGCAATATACCTTCCATATACACTAAAATGAAGTATCTTCCTGGGGAAAAAAAAAATCTATCCAATCACACAGCAGATAAAGTGGCTACTCTGCTGAACTCCAGAAAGAAATGAGAGGGCTTGATGAATGCCTTGAGGCCAAAACAATGATTCTCTTGCTGCTTTCTCTTGGAAAAAAAAAATCTAAGATGGAAAATCTGAGTTATTTCAATTTAAACAGTATGGAGGATTGTGGTAAAAGAGACGGTGTCACTTCTTTTATCACATCTACATTTGATCAATGCCTCTTGAACAGTTTTATCCCAAGTGAGATAATGGAAAAAGGGATCTTCTGTGTATCTGGCTACAAATTATTGATAAATGGGATCTGATCTGTGAGGATGCAGGGCGAGTTGTTCCACTGACTCATGAGAGCTGTGGGGGATGCTGGATGCAAACGCAGCTCAGTTTTGCTTCAAAGAATGATGGCATAGTCAGAAATTTAAAAATCATAGACGCTTTGCACATAATTATATCTGTTGGACTTGAGTGGGCTGTGAAAAGGAAAGATGATAGAGTCTGGAATTTGCTTCTGTCTGAGAAAAGTGTAGTCCAAGGCAGGGAGGGACTGCACGTCATCTTACATCAAACCAGTGTCTGATCCATTTTTTTCGAAGTTGTAGTTCTCTTTTATAGTGGAATTGACTATATACATATGAAGCTCATACTCTGGAGGAAGTGAATGAGGGAAAACATCTCTCACTGGGAGGAAAGCATTTGCCTTGGAAGGTGTGTGATGGGTATTGAGAAAAGTAGGACTCCACAGCGCTCCATGGTGCTGGATATGAGTGTGTATCCATATCAACCCAGGAGAGGTGAGCAGGATTGGGAGGATTGCCATTTTCTACCTAATAAATGGAGCCCAGAACTGAGACTGGGGACTGGACATTGAGGCTGAATCACAGAATCATTCATGCTGGAAAAGGCCTCCAAGCTTACACAAAAATACCTTTAACAGGGTACCTCCATGCCCACCAAACCACATTGCAAAGTGCCAGGTCCAGTCATGATGTGGAACACTTCCAGGAATGGTGAATCCACCATTTCCCTGGAACTCCTGTCCCAGGGCTTCAGCACACTTTCAGTGATGAAATTTTTCCTAAAATCCACGCTGAACCTCCCCTGGTGCAGCTTGAGGCCATGTCCTCTGCTCCTGTCACTGGTTGCCTGGGGGCAGAGCCCAATCCCCACCTGGCTACACCCTCCTGTCAGGGAGTTGTGGAGAGTGAAAAGGTCCCCCCTGAGCCTCCTTTTCTCCAGGATAAACAACTCTTATACCCTCAGCTGCTCCTTATCAGAAATGTGCTCCACACCCTTCCTCAGCTCCATTGCACTTCTCTGGACATGCTCCAGTGCCTGTTTTGTGGTGAGGGTCCACTTTCCACCAGAAATTTTCATAAGAGTAATTTGTTCTTTGTAATTTCACCTCTTTGGGGTTTTTTTGTTTGGTTGGTTTTTTTGGGTTTTGGTAGTGGTGGTGGGTTTTGGTTTTGGTTTTTTTTTTTGGTTGGTTGGTTGGTTGGTTTTTTGTTGGTTTTTTTAAATTGTTCCTCATTCCACCAAGCTAACTTTTTAAAAAATGAAAAATTAAGAAAAAATTTAAAACTAAAAATAAATCTGACAAAATCAACAGAAACAGAGGGAGAAGTGAAAAAGTTTCTCTAGCACATATTTCAGCAGTTGTCCTGATGGGCCCTGAGTGAACACACAAGTGAGTTGATGACTGAAGACATGATGCTTAGGGTTGGAAGTAGGCAAAGGGATTTGTGGTGCTTGGCAGTGGATGTGCATTATCCAACACGTGCTCTTCTGTGCGAGAGTATGGCTGGGGGAGGCAAAAGAGAAAGGGAACAGTTGTTACCATGTTATGAATGGCTGTAATTAGGTACCTTGCCCAAGGTGACATGGAAATCCTCCGTCAAAAATGAAAATGGTAATCCAGGTCTTGTGGAGAAAAGCCCGCTGCAATACACACAAAGTTATCCTTCCTCTTCTAGCTGCTGCTTTCCAGCTAAGCCCTTTCCTCCAGGGCTGTGGGCATTGGTCTTACCTCTAGGAACATAATGATTCAAAGAAAAGGTGCTCGGGCAAAAAGGATTAGTAACTCTAAGCTCCCGACCACGGGCAGTGTGTAGAACAAATGCCTCTTACCGACAGGTCAAAGGTCCATCTTGGGTTGTGAGGGGGCTTTTTGGGCTGGTTTTACCATTAATTTTGTAATTATTATTTGAATTTTGTCAGAACGGGAAAGGCTCCCGCGCAACGCGAACTCCGGTAATTTTGCAGGGAATAAAATGGAGGCAGATTTGCCTGTGCTTCCCCTGCAATTACCGAGCGATTCTCGCGTCTTGTTTGAATTCCCTTTGTCGTTATGAAACACAACAGGCTGACGGCTTGATATTAAAAGCAATTGTGTTTCCATTCATGCAGATGCCAGCCTGTTTAGGTGAATTTACTAAGTCCCTAGACGTACATTTTTATATTATTGCTGTCTCTGGGCCGTGCTGAGCATTTTAATTCTCTGAAAATAACCTCTGTTTTCCTTTCATCTCTTCATTAGCTCTTTCATCATGAGCACATGAATTTAAAAATATATATATATCTCTTAAAGTTGTGTGTAATAAAGATGCTTGTATCATTCCAATTTGTTGAGCTGGGCTTTTAACGTTGCATGGCTTTCACAACCATAAAATGGCACAATTATTTCTGTGTTGTATTGCTTTGTACCCTGAGGTTCCATTTAAAACAAAGCAGAGAGATGTGTTTATAGGCAGTATTGAAAGCAATGTATATGGATCTTGATGTCAGGCATATTTTATTGAAGTAAGATTAAATGACAAGTTCTGCACTATTGAAGTGAAATCAGAATGAGATTTTGTGCTGAGCTACAGATTGTTAAATCAAAATTAAAGTAATACCAAGCTGTGTTGTTATCTTTGTGGCTTTTTGGTAGCATCTTTTAAAAATGAACTTTTTAGCCAATTATAAGTATTTTATTGTAAATATTCTGAGCTTTCTGGACACATTGTTGCATTAAATGTTACATATGTCACAATGTTATAACATTGTACATGCATGTGCTATCAGATATCAGAAGACTGAATTTTCCTGCTATACATTGCGAATGTGTGTTTGAATAAATCCTTGCAAGTAAAACTAGTTTTCTTTCTGTATAAAATCACACAGGTAAAAAGCCCTCTTTATTTGATTTATTCACCTATTTTGTTGTACTGAAAATAGGCTCAGAAGGTTTAGGGTTTTTTCTAGAGGCAGAGGTTTAAATTATATCTCTTTTAAAGTTAAATGCCTGGGGTTGTCTCTAATTGATACCTGCACCACAGCAAGGACAACAGTATGAGAAAATTAGGAAAATTGTGAATTTTCTTTCTGTCTGCAGTTTTTATTTTGCTGGGAGGTGATCCCATAGTTTACCTTTCAGATTTTCATTTTTGATTCATAGAAGGGATACATTTCTGATCAACAGAGGGGTGTCCCAAATTACAGGCTTAATTAGACTATTTGTGCTTCAGGATGTGAAGAAATTGCCTCTTGAAGGATGGTCAAATCACATATCTTGCTTTTAAGATGAGCTGCACTGCAGGAACACCTTTTAGTTTGCACAGGCACTAAAATTTCTGTAGTGGTACAGTATTAGTGTCTGGAAAATACAGTAAGTTGAGGTTTTGGGAGCTGTGGAGTAGATGGCTCAAACTTCTTAGTGTGCTGTTGCAGGAATTTGAGTATGAAAGGGAACATCAGCTTCCTATTTTAACTGCATGTTCAGCCTGGACTCTGAATGTCAAGTTGGATTTTTTTTAAATCATCACTGGCGTTATTATGTCTCTCACCTTTTTTTCCCATGAGACAGTAATCTTAGCAATATATGATCTAATAAATATAGATAATTTAAAATCCCAGCTGCCTTTATTCCATCTAGTCGTGGTTTAGCCTCTCTCCGGTATGTCACATTGTGACTGTCTTCACCTTTTTTTTTTCCTGGCTGTTTGCCTTTCAGGTTTTTTCTTCTTTTCCAATAAAATTACAAAAGATGGAGTTTCTCCTGCAATGTGTTTTATGCAGCATTCAACACAATCAGACCTGGTTCTCATTTTAGGCCTCTAGACATTGACATCTCAAATATATTCTTGCTTACTACTGATATTATTTTTTTAATATGTGGATTTTTATAGCTCAGTCCCAGACTCCACCCACAAGGGTGAATAACATAGAGCTACTGTGCAGAATACACTTCTTTGGTCAAGTGGGCATTCTAGTCCAAAATTTCTGCTTTAATAATTGAGTGATTATTCTATTTAATGATATATTATGTAACTATAAAGAGAGCATCATATATAACAAAATTGTACATTATAACAAAATCTGTGGCATAGAAGTAGATTTTTGCCTGTGCACTGAAAGGCTGTGGCTTTGGGTTTTGTTTTGCTTTTTCCCCTAACGTTAGCAAAATCTATCTACAGATTAAATCCTATCTGTAGGACTACTATTAGGTGAGGGCTAGCAACGTTTGAAAGCTCAGTTTATGAAAACATGTTTATCCAGGGGGAGAAAGGAAGAAAAGTTGCTTTAATTTAGTTTAATGTTTCCAGTCCTTTGGGTGGCACAGTAAGAAAGTCTTTTGCCAGGCTCAGAGGGAGAAGAGAGTAAATGACATATTGTTGGTTCAAATATTTGTCTGTTACAACTTGAGTATGCTAGGCCCACAGATTTTTAGATCATATTTGGAATTGTTTCCTTTTGTTTCCATTTTTTATGGAGAAATTTGATACTTGAAGAAATGGAGGAATTTACCACACAGTGAAAAACCAAGTTGAATGTATTTGTTAATACCAATCCCATAGCTGTCTTGTCCATTTTTAAAGGGGCACATACTTCTAGGGCTTGAAGAATTAATTTAAAAAAAAATAAAAATACTTGTATGATGCGTTTTAGGGAAAAACTTTGCAGGCAGTCATGTTTCTTCAAGTTTGCCCAAATGGGCAGAACTGGTGAATCCGTAGTGATGACCTCTGTCTAAGTGGCACTGCTGCTGTGTTGTTCACTGTTAACAAAGAATAAGAACTGTGGGAAGCTGCTGTCCTACAAATAATAAATATTAGTAAATATGCAGGATGCTCTTAGAGATCCAATTACCAGCTGTAGCAGAGTTGTCTGTCATGGAAAAGGATGTCTTGAGGGAATTGTTACCCATTTTTGGGTGCTTTTCTTTAGACATTAGTATGAAAGCAAATAGGCTTCATAAGGTCTGGCTGCTTTTGGCTCCTCACTTCTTTTTTGGTGCCAGATGACCTCTACCCTTGACAGCCAGTGCCAGCCTGAGTCAGGCGTGTGAATGCAGCCCATGTCAGCAGTTGCAGTGCATATATGCATTTTCCATTTATCCTTGGGACACAGCGAAAGACTCCTCAAGCCCCTGCTGCAGTGCAGCATGTCAACTTGGCAGCCTTGTTTATACCAACCTTTGGCCCCTTCCCTTTCCTCACCTGTTCAAATCCTCTGGCTCTGCATGTGTGCCAACAAGTGTGACCAGGTGTAAAGAGGAGTGTGGCACAAAAGTGGCATGGCTGTCACACACAATGGGCTTCCCACCGTCACAATGGCCCCACACCCATGGAGAACCTGTTCTCTGGCAGGGAGGGAACATTCCTGACTTTGGGTAAACGTTTGTGTTTCTGACCCTGCTGCTGCAGAGCCACTGCTCAGTGATTTCTTTGCTTTCCCTCTTCCCCATGTGGGCACTGCCCCTCATCCTGCTCATGTTTTGGAGCGGTTTGGGAGTGATTCCAACAGAGGGGACTCAATTTCCACTGTCAGCATCAAAATCTGCAGGCAACAAGACATTGTTTCTTTATTGGTCACTGCCAGGAATTCATCCTGGTAGAGGAGATCCTGCAAGTAATTTAATGAGACTGCTGCATTTCAGGATGCTGGGAAACTCCACTGAAGGGAAGTCTTGGTTATAGATGAACTTCACAAAATGCTGGGTGACTTAACTGCAACAAGTACCGTATGTTGTGCTGGCCTTCTCAGCAGGTGAAAAAGCAGTACCAGTGCTAAATTCTGGTGGAAGAAATTATCTGATATATGAAAACACTATTTGGTCAGTAGGAACTATGAAACGTTTGGTTTCAAACCACTAACAGTAAAACTAATTTTGAAAAATAGTTACAGTATTGTTATTTTGGCGTTGGAGGAGACCCAACAGAAGAAAAGACTGGATGCAGCACTCAGTGCCATGGTTAAGTTGAGGTTGGACTCGATGATCTTTAAGGTCTGTTCTTCCAACCTAGTCATTCTGTGAATTCTGTGAACAGTGGAAGGTATTTTAATATAACCATCTTCCTTTTCACAAGCTAAACCAGCTGGAGAGGTTTAGCCATCAGAGCTTTCACAAGCTGATGGATCTGACAATTTCCCAGAGGCCAGGTGGTAAGAACTCAGGCTGAATGTAATGGCCTTGTGAAAAACATGATGTCTCACAGAATCATATCTTGTTTGAGTTGGAAGTGACCCTAAAAATCATCTATTTCCAATCCCTCTGCTGGGAGGAATGCCACCCACTAGGCCAGGTTGCTCAGGACCCCGTCCAACCTGTCCTTGAATATTTCCAGGGATGAGGCCTTTCTCAGTCCTGTCACATAGGTTGATACTTCACAAAAAATAGTTTCCCTGCCTCGGAAGAGAGACCAGGGATGGGTACTCCAAAAGTCAGGGCTTTTAGCTGCATTTCTTTGCTGCCTGTCTCAGTGGTGGACTCCATCAGTAATTTCCAGCTGTAAAGCTGTCAGTCTTCCACTAGTTCAAATTCAGCTTTAAAATAGAGCCAGGGCTTCTCCATGGCTATGCAGGCTATTTTTGATGGCTTTGAGAATAGCTGAGAAATAGGCAGGTGTCTGTGCTGGTTTTCAGTGGTTGGGACAAAGCTTTGTGAGTTACATGGAAGTAGAAAACAAAGAGGGGTCACAACCAGATCGCATTTTAGTGGACTTGCCTGCCCCCTTTCAGAAGTTACCCTCCCGCCACCAAACACAATTCTTTCTGACTTCCATGAAGTCATAAGTGATTAAGAGTAGGGATCCAGAAATCCCAGAGTGTGAGAGCTCAAAGCGTTCAGATCAAACGGGGCATGGTGACAAAAATGTAGGCAAAGGACATGGAGCAAAATTCCAGCTGTAATTGCAGTTCTGCTGTATCAAGCAGTTATTCAGACAATGAACAATTGAAAAGCTATTCACATCACTTCACATTTGCTTAGCCTTGTGGCTAACATGTCATTTTGGTTATTGTTAGATGGCAACCAAAAGCAGTGAATAGTCTGTGCTACTTGGGAAAGAATTTGAAAAACAGAGTAAATCAATAACTCTTTCTTGGATGCCTCTTATTGCCCTGAGTTAGACATGGAAGTACTAGGTGAACTCAGCTTGTTCTCTGCAAGGGCCTTGGTCTGTTCTGTATCAGATGGGAAAAGCCAAAGAAAAATAATTAGAAAGGACATATCTAATTTTTGCACAGTGAAAGCCAACTTGTCTGCTGCTTCTTCTTCTGTAGAAGCTATTAGCCTGGGGCTTCCAAAATCTGAGAGGTTTTCTCATTCTTTAGATTGCTGGCAGCAATGGCTCTTAAGTTTAATAAATAAATAAACAAAAAACCTGACAACAACTAAAACATTCCGTCTAAAGTCCATCAATGGAGAAATTGTATAGCTTTGTGAAACAATACAGAGGAAACAAAGTACACAGGTAAGACTTTCTTTAGCCACTGAGACTGCAAGGCTATCAGTATAAAAATAAAATTAATGTTAATCACTGCCAATAGTGTTGTTTGGCTTTAGTATTTTACTTGATGCAGAACAAGCACAGATAAATAAAAGAAACCTGTTCATCACAGAGAGCTCTCCCAAATGCCCTAGTCAAGAAGAAATCAAGCCTGTTTGTCCAAATTTTTGTCATGCAGCATACTTTCCGGCTCTTTTGTTTATGTTTTTTCTTCTTAGTGAAAATCTGGCAATGCCATACAACTGCTTATTGTAAAAGTGCCCAGGAGTCCTGGATGTGTTAATGTGTGGCCAGACACAGTGTCTAAAGTGAGAATGTCTCAAACCTTCCTTTTAGAGTTTCCAGCTTTCATTACTCCTCCAGAACAAATATCAGAAGCAATAACCAAATAGCTTTGGATTATTTGATTGCCTTTAAACAGTATTCAGCTCCTTTCATTGCAAGGACCAGAGTTTAATTGCTCATCTGACTGATAAAGAGACAAAGCTACGTGGTTAATCAATAGATCAAACTAGGTCAAGGCATAGCACTTGGAATCCTTATGAATCAGGGTTCCCATTCCAAGGTGGCAAAAGGCATCTTGTGTGACCCTGAAGAAATTATTTAGTGTCTTGGGGGCCTCTGTTCTGTATTAGAAAATCAGGATGATAGTAATGAAGAATTATGAAGACATAACTCAATAGCGTTTGGATGGGGTTATAAAAGTGCTTTCCTGATGTGCTCTCAACTTCATGGGCAGGGTAGATTTAGTCACAATCCAATTTATCCTCCAAAATGTGAATGAGTCCAGTTCTCCTTGTGCTTTAAGAACAGAACAGAACAGAACAGGTATGGGGTGTGCTGTGCTTTGGGCTGTTTCCATGGTTGGTTATTCCAGTTCCAAATGCAAGGTAGGAGCAAAAGGCTTCTGGACATGGGGGATGCTGTCCTTGGATTGGATGGAACAGTGTCTCACACCAGCTCCATTACTTTGTGCAAACAACTAACACGATTATGGTTTTATATTAAAAACAGTAATTCACAGTCCCAAAAAGAAAAATCACTCCCTGAAGACAGCTTAATACAAAGAGGCTGATTTGGTCGTTGCGTATTCTGCCAAACCCTTTTTTAAAATTAGATCTTTACTTTGTAATTTTCTTCTTTTTTTGCTCAAGGGTACTTCAGGAAAATTGTGGAGAGATATATAAATGGGGTGCCTCCATCTATAAATTCTCCTGTAAACTGCTAGGCTCAGAAAACCCAGACAGACTTGTCTGCCACTGTGCTGGGCTCTGTAAAAAAGCACCTAAATTCAGAGCATATTACAATTTAATTAAAATAAACTGCAATGAGTATAAGGAAATCATTGAAAAGCAAAAGGCAAAAGTCCTTAGAGATTATTCATATTTGTCACTTAGAAGCAATTTCAGCACAAGTAGGGCGTTTCATGTCTTTAAAATAAGATAATATATGTAGGTGATGAAGCTGCTAACATCTTCCTATTAAGAAGTGATAGGTTCTGTATCAGAAGATGTTTTTCCAGAAGGGATTTTTTGTAGCTGGAATGTGTTTCCTGGGAATGTGAGCTGGGTATAGGAAGGAGTCCAGTTAGCCTGCTACAGGTGGTCTTTTCCCTTCCTGGAGGAGTAATTTGAACCAAGTACTCAGTTTTGAAGAAGCAAGATAGTTCAACACCTATAAATGAAGCACATGAATGAGTGATGAACACGACTTCTGACAGAGTGGAGGACTCCACATGGTGCTTTAATGTGTAGGTTTGGGCTTAAGTCATTAAGCAGCACAAGGGTCTTAATATTAAATAATATCTCATTTCCTGAGCTGAAGTGCTCACAGTTCAGTTGTAAAAATCCACTCATTCATAATATTGTGTTGTTTGTGTTTTTCTGGATAAGGGTGTTTTTAATACAAAATCTTGCTCATGGCAGGAGGAGAGGATTTTAAAAAGGAGAGTATGTTCATGCAGTATTCATTAATGGTGAATCCTTTTTCATACTCTTTACCTACAGCTTGTTTTTGCTTTAGAGAGAGATTCAAAGCTATTTATGTCTAAAAGAGAAAATTAAATTCCCTGTTGGATTGGGATTGGGGGAGAGTGGCTTGTTGGGGGTTTTTCTGTTGTTTTGTTTGATATTGGTTTTCTGGTTTTTTGGGGTTTTTTTTGTTTTTTTTTTTTTACTTTTTAGATCTGCTTTTATCAATGCTAATGCTTTGGAAAAGCAAAGCCAGAGCTATTTAAGTGTCTTGCAGAGACAGACATCAGCAGGCTTGCAGCCTGTGTTTATCAGGGCTGTCCTGTGTGGCTGCATTTATAACATCCAGCATCCACCAACAGGCCAAAGGGCAAATAGTTTAAACTGTGTTGCAATTTGAGAGGCTGTTTCTTTTTTGTCCTCTTTCTAAATGGAGTTGTAGCAGTCAGGCCCAAACAATCTAAAGACAAGTGCTGTTTTGTTCTTTTCCTATGAATTTCTCTGTCTTGGACCCACTGTAAAGGTTTGTTTTTAGTCCTGTGATGAGTCTTAGAAACTCCAAGCAGCAAGTCTGCCCTAGGAAAGAACATTGCTGCTGTTATCTATGCAAAAGAGAAGCTGAAGCGGAATCTAAGTCATCCAGGCAATCTCAGGCCCTGAAACCTAATTTTAGTCTTTCAGAGAGTGGAGAGGGATGCACAGATCTACTTACTCCAGCATTAGACAAGCCAAAAAAGGCACATGTCATTTGAGACTTGAGCCTGTGGAAACAATTTGGAATGAAAATGTAGGAGCAAACTGCTTGCTTAATCATCATCTTTCCACATCTTCACTGAAGAAGAAAAGTAAAGTCAGATAAATCCAATTTGCCTGAGATTTTTCATGCATGCAGCTCCTGCTGTGAAGTAGAAAAATATTTCCTCTGTGTTTGGAGAAGCCATGATAGCCTGCCAATGGCTAGTTTAACACCTGTAAGCCCACCCGGCTCTTAACCTAGTCCTGTGAATCCAGGCAGATAAAGCAATCTTATTGCAAAGAGAGTAAGCTCAATTCTCATGGCTGTGCATAGTCTTTTATCTTCCATGCTCAATCCATTACTGTGTTTTCAGCACTTATTTCCAATATCATGCCCAAATAGTTTAAACTGAGAATTGAGATGTGTCTCACTGTAGAGGACCCTGCCTGAGAAGTAGGAATGTGTTATTAATTAAACATATTTTTAATCAGTGTAGTGTGTTTCTTAAATACTTGTGCTTATATACCAATGAAAAGGTATACTGATACCTGATTTTAATTATTGATTTCACTAGCTGTTGCATGATTTTTCTGATTTTTCCAAATAAAACCCTTCAAGCTCTTTAGATACTAAAAGTTTTAGGAAAGGTGAATGGGCAGAAGTGTGAGTTTTGCATTGAAACATTCACCACATCTTTAACTTTGCCTGTCTTTGTGATTAGGGTGCATAGCACATTAAGTAAAATTTCTTCCATTTTCCTTTTCCAGAACTGCAAAATTTGTATTTATAACTCTCTGGCTTGCTCTGAAGAGAGCAAGGAGTGTTAAACCAGGGAGTGTTGCCTCAAACTGGAACAGCTGCACTTGGGCAAAGTGGCAATCCATTGGTCATGGTGGGAGCTTTTTTATTGATGGGAGGGGAAGGTTTATATGATCTAAGGGGATGGTGCATATTTTCTATAGGAAAGGGAAATGTGTCCTATTTATAGCCCTTCAAATCCTGAAAAAAAACCCCAAGCACCTTGTATGTCACCAATATATCTGACAAAACAAAGCACATGAGAATTTAGGTATGCAAACATGTGCTGCAAAAAAAGGTGATGCTTCCTCTGTGGTCAGCCAGAGTAAGGAATCAACCCACCATGGAAACTCCTGAAAAATTTCCTCAAACAGTAAACTAATAGTTTCTTGCCAGCAAAAATTTTCTCTGAAAAGCAAATAAACTTTCCAAGAAATGTAAAATGGAAAAACACCAGCCTTCTGCATCGCTTCAGCTAGCAGTGGGAAAATGTTATTATCTGGAAGTGAAAAAATTGAACTTTGGGAACTTTGTTTAACAATCATTTCTCTTCCTGATTGAAATAAATGAGCCCAAGGATTTAGCCCTATGTTCACTCTTCAGAGAAAGGGCTTTTATATTGATTTCTCTCAATAAGCATAATTTTTTATTTTGATGTGCAATTAGGGCAAATTCAGCTTTTTTTCTCCCAGCTCCCACTTTCACACAATGCCCCTTAATTAAACGCACTGTGCAGAGATGGCAGGTGACTTGACATGCAGGGTTGGGATTCTGCTGTGATCAGAAGGAGAGCCACAGTTCATGCCTGCCAGGGACACTTTTAGGAATATAAAGCTGCAAAATTGAAGGTAAGGAAGCCAAAGCTGATAATGGCTCACTATAGAATGAGCTGGTGGGAGCCAAGCATGGCTGAGCTCTGAGCTGGGGTGCAGAGAGGTGTGGCCACATACAGCAAGGGCTACATCTGATTAATGGAATCCAAATGTGAAACCCTGATTTGTTTGTTCGTCAGCAACCCTCGGTAAGTAAAAGGAGCCCATGCTTGTGAGCCAGAGCTGTGCTGGCTGTGTTTAATGTGATCCCACTCCCTGCCCTGAATCCTGGGCATAAAGCCAGTGGGGACCTTCAGTTCCTCCTGTGGCTTTGGGCACTCAGAGTTTCCATCACCCTGATAATTCCTGCATCCTGTACCAGCGTGTTAATTCCCCAAGAACTCTGTAAATCCCTGTGTGGCCTGTTCCAGCTGGCTGCTGTGGAGCACGTGGATTTGCACGCAGACATGTGGACACCCACCTACCTAAGCAATGCTACAGCACAGCTTGACTTGAAATTTCTTGTGCAAAAACTGTCCCAAAGTATCTTCTGATGGTAAATACCTGTCTGGAGCAGAGCAGGTGTGGTAGAGTGTGGAAGGCCCAGGGAAATAACTGTGGGGTTTTTTTCCTGTTCTCTAAGGAAAATGGCAACTTCAAAAAGCAAAAGCATCCAAGGAGATTTGTCCAGGTGGCTAAAAGTCTATTTAAAGTGACATTGCTGCCAAATTCTTTTAGACTCCTAAATTCCTGACCTGGTCAGGATTTCAGTTTCTTGCTACTCATATTCCAATTCTTCTTGACACTTAAAACTGAGAATGTACTCAGAAGCTTGAGAAGGAGAAACAGAGGTAACCTGAGCCCCTGAAAATGGGCTTTAATGATGAAACAGGGCAACCTTCAAATTCTTAGATCAGATGTATTCCAGCAATATCCTGTTTTCAGTCGCTACATGTTCTGCTGACTGTATGACAAGGATAGCTATGACACAGGGACTTGGAGAAAAGCACTGTGAGAAACACTTCTGAGTTTGCAGGGTAATTTTTTTACTCTTTTCTAATGTATCCTGGCTGCCACAGTTCATATTTTCTTACTTCAAAACTGTACAGTAGCTGTCTACAAACTGCTGTAAAGTGCAGTTACCTGTTATTGCCCTGTAAATAATTGAATAACCTCTTCCAGGCAACATGGTCAAGATGCAGATTTAATTTACTTACAGGCCAGTAGTAAAGATGGTTGAATCCACTCGGTTCACTGTCTGTGTCTGGAGGTGTTGTGTACAGGTACATAAATAGTTTACTGAACCTGTCAAATTCTCTGGCAGGAATGAGCATGCCCTCTGGTCTGCTACGTGTGCTTATATGAAACACTTCCCCTTCAGTTCTCAAGCAGGAAGGGGTAATATATTTTCCAATATTTTTCTGGAAATAGGTAAAAGATGTAATGAATCATATAGTAGCAGGAATGGGCACAGAGTCTGACTTTCTGGGGTTATTTGGTGATTTATTGCTTGGGTTTTTTTCAGGGGGGTATGATTTCAGGCATGGTATGGTTCTTTTTAAATTTCTGTGCTCCTCAGAAATTAAATAAACTAATTACAAAAGGTATGTGTAATTGTCTCTGCCTAAATTTGGACAGTAGTAGACAATAGGGCTGAAATATTCCTTAATGGGGCATTCAGATTGTGAAATGAAGCACAGGAAAATCAAAAGGCAAACTAGACACTACAAAAATCCCCCCATCACCAGGGTGTGGGTTTGTCCCATCTGTATTGAGGAGATCACCTTAAAAATGTTTTCTGTAGAATTAGTGCCATGAACAGGAATGTGCCTCAAAAAATAAACTAACTTGTATTTTGCTTAGAGCTGAAATCCAAAGTCAGTGACATCCCTTGAATGGTTACCTGAACCTTTCAAAATCTTTCATGTCTCAAAGTTTTTATATTGCTTAAAGAAAAAGAAAATGCTTTTGACTCTGATCTCTACTCATTACAAAAAACTTTAACTGATATAATTTTCACTTCAGGTTAGTGTGGTTTTAATTCTTTGGTCTTTATTTTGTTTAAAAAAAAAAAAAAAGAAAGACGAAGAGAAAAATAATTGAAGGGTGAGATGTATTGGAGGGTAGAGAAAAGAGAAACCTTCCATATATGAAAACAGACTGAAATGAGCTATTGTCATCTGCAGATGTCCCATCATCTAAATTGCTTTTCCAGACTAATTAATAAAACCTGGATGCCACTATTTCTCCATTAACACTATCCCTTTGGAAAAAAACATGTTAGCAGCACAATTTTTCCAATTGCTGACATTAAAAAAAAGCTAAGATAATAGAAAGAAGAACACTCCATTGAGCTATCATTCTCCAGGATCTGAATGCTTTAGAGCTTGGTCACACATAATCAGTAGAACTCCACTTTATTTTGGTAAGATGGTGGGTGTGTGACACACTCACACATGCTGGCCATGTCCTGGAAGTGTTCCAGAAAAGATAATGATTTCCCCGTCCCTCACAGTTTGGATTAGACACAGCATTTTTGTTGCTGTGGTAAACTCTTTCTGTATGGTATGGCTGTGTGCTGTTCCACTGCTGTCCTCTGCAGGGATGGGTGCTTTAAGCTGGGCTGGTTGCAGGAGTTCTTTCAGGGATTTTTAATGAAAAGCACAGAGGTGGTGAGCCACTGTGAAAAATGATGATATTTTCTTAGAAATTTTGTCTCTTTGAAGGTCAGTGAACATGTCCACAGTCTTTCAGCAGATTGTCTGCCCTGTTTGTGCTTGCCCTCCACCCAAGGACAGTGTGGTGCCTTGCTGCCAAGTGACAGCATGGCCACTGTCCCCGGTGTGTCCCCAGTGTGTTCCCAGATCTGCAGCCATTACTTGTGTTTCCCATAACCCTGATCAGTAAAGACATAACTGTTCCAGGCAAGACAGAGCGAAGCCAGGGCTGGTGTCACAGCAGTGATGTGCCCAGTAGCAGTCTCAGTGCCCAGTGACTTCACCACTGCACAGCCTGGGACTTTCCAACGTTGCTATCAAGTTCCAAGGCCGCAATTTCAGGTTTGAAGTGTGTTGGCTTTGAAAATGACCTTCTTATCATAGAATCATGGAACAGTTTGGATTGGGAAGGACCTTAAAGGCCAACTAATTCCAGCAACCTCTGCCATGGGGCCTTGCTTCCACTAGTCTTGCTTCCCCTAGACCAGGTTGCTGAAAGCTCACCTGCCCTGGTCTCAGACACTTCCAGGGATGGGACATCCACTCTTCTATGGGCAACCTGTGCCAGGGCCTCACCACCCTCACAGTGCAAACAGATATAAGTAAAGGCATCACATCCGTTTATAATAATGTGCAGATAATATTTATAGAAGTGCCCAGCACTACTTAATAGTTTGTCACTTGCATTGCAAGTTTATGTAAAATCTATGGCTGCTGTAGGGCAAAGGTATAAAACTTTCATGAGTAATATAAAATATACAAAATGTTGTTGTTAATATTTAATACAATTTGCAGCAGTCAATGAGCACAATCAATGTTTATTAATTAAGTTGTTCTGTTGCAATAGCAATTTCTTTTTTTTTTTTTTTTTTTGGTGTATGTGTATCTTCAGGGAGAATTTTGCAAGCTTTCTTGACCCTTTCCCAAAAAAAAAGAAAAATTGGCATGTTTAACAATAGTGTTGGCAATGTCTTACATTACTCATTTGCTTTTTCTTCAGCAAGTAAACACAACTCTTTTGGTGACACCTTCTATTTAAACCACACCACGTGATAAGAGAACTGGGTTTTGGCCAGGCTGTTTAATAAGATGTGTTGCAATTTGGGCTGTCTGTAGCAGCCATATTGACGCACTGCAGATAACCCAGCATTTGAGGGGTTGTTTTCTTTGTTTTAACCCTACAATGTTTATGGGGCTTGCAGACAGCACCATGCAGGGTAAAAGTGGAATTTATTCCCCTGGGACCTGTTAGATCAGATCTCACTGCACCTGCTCAATCAGGCCATGCACTGAATGACCCAAAATGTGGCATTTTGGCCCCAGCCACAGATGTTCCCATATTGGTGATGTTCCCCTTGGAGCTTACACCACCTTAGAGTGTTTTCTTTGAAATCACAGGAGAGAGGGAATACCCCAAGCCAATGTTCTTGCAGGGATTAACTGGTCAGCAGGAGGATTTTAAGTAACCCTGCCCCAGCTGGAATTGTTCTGGCTCCTCAAGACTGTGTGCAGATCATTTGCCATTGTAGTGCTAAAGGGGCTGGTTGTGATGGAGAGCCTACAAGGACAGAGCCTGTCTCAGCAGCAGGTACAGCATTCAGCTGAACCCAGGAGGTTATTTCTGTCACCTGAAGTACATGGTTAATAATCACTGTCGTTTTTACCTGTCTTCTCCATTTTCCTCCATGCTATTTCTCTCTTAAATAAAACTAAGCAGTTTTAAGATGACTTCTTCACACTATAAAATAGCTTAATATATCTTTCAAAAAAATGCTTTTGTGGTAGTGCTTAATGCCACATCCAAAATTGTGTGTTGTCTGCAAAGTCTTCCTGTGCATTTTCATCTGTGTGCTGCACTGACTGAGAAATGTCCAAGCACATTTTCTTTCTATTTTTTTTCCCTAAACAATATTGAACTCTTTAGCTGCATTAGAATTGGAGCACTTCATGGTTTGGGTCTTGGTATTGGGGTTTTTTCCTCCTCTTCAGAAATAAAAATGTTTTGCAAAATAGAGCAGAGATGTGCAAGAACAGGTTCTGCAGCACCCACAAAGTGGTTAAGTCATTAATTTATTTGTCTGATGCCTAAAATAAACATAAAAGCCATGACACTTTATTCAATATGTCCTCTGGGCTAAAATTGTCTTGAGGTTACCAGTGATATTAGTTGTAGTAAGTTTTATATGTGTGTATCTCTGTATAACTGTGCCACATTATTTTGAACTATACTGCTAGGGGTTTATTGAAATATGTTAACCTTATTGCTAATATTTCACAGACGGTTCTTCATTTCAGCAATATAGAATTCAATTTAGCAGAAATGTGATATTCCTCCTGAAATTTTAAATTCCCAGCAGATGTATAATTCAATTAAGTCCAGAAGATTAAAAAAATTGAAGTCATTCTCTATACATACACTCTTTCTGCTCAGTTCCAAAATAATGAAAAACTACAGCTGTTCAGTTTTGGTTCATCCATCGCTTTGTACAATTTTTATGGGTTTTATGTGTAATCACATTTGCAGAGAGAATTTTTATACAGCCTGCTCCATTTTGCACAGTTATTATCTTTCCACATTAAAAACAGATTGTAAAAACTGATACACAAGCCTTGGGCCCACTCCTTAAGGCAAGTAAAGCATGGTCATTAATCATGGGGGGTGCAGGGGAAAAGAGAGCTTGTAAAACTTAATTGTTCTGTTTCCTTGTGCTGCAAGATGGCCTTTGTCTCTTTCCTTCCATCCACATGCTTTTTCCTTTTCTTTCCTTTTCATTCCTTTTCTTTTTCTCCCCTCTCTGTGGAACTAAAGGGGTCATTTATTTGTGTGTAACTGACTTCAGCAGAAATTGGACACAGGCATTACCTAAAACCGTAATTCTCCTGCAGAGGTGAAGAGGTCCCTGCGTGTGAGTGCCTGCATGCTGAGAGTCTTACCAAACCTTCCACGAGTTCTTGGCTCGTGTTCCTAGGCTGGCACTGGGGGTCAGGTTTCCATGTCAAATGTCACAAACGGTGTCTGTGATCTGTGCAGAATAATTTAATTTCCTGGGCCTCAGTTTGTCGATTTTTTTTTTTTTTTGAATGCAGCTGCAACAGAGACCTGTTTCAGGGGCTGCTACTTGCACCTAAGCAATAGCTCAGCTTGATGAACTGGGATGCCCAAAATCTTATTGCTTTGTAGAGGGATGTCAGGGAGGTAAATCTATAATATATTCATAAAGCTTTTGCTTCAGAGTTTGCCCATTCCTTTTTCTAATCACATCAATCTATTATGACCTCTCTCTGAATTCCTAGTCCAGGAAGGAATTAAATACTGTTTCATCTCGGTATTTCAAAGATAAAATACATAAAATATTTTTAGTCAAGGCTCTAAGCGTAGGGTGTCAGAAGGACATTTTATAGAAAATTCACCCTGTGATTCCCTCCAACAAGAGAGCATTTGCAACATCCCCTGAACAGTCACTCAAAGGTAAATAGCTTAAGCATTAGTGATCACCACTGCATCTAATCAACTACCTGACTGCCTATACAAATCCTACACTGCTCAGTATTGACCCCAGCAAGGAAAACATTGATTCACTGACCTGTCACTAGATTGTTTTCCAGAAGGTATAAGGGACTCACCCATGCTTGTTGAAGGTGCTTCTTATCTGTAAGTTGTCCTGCCTTTAGTAGATAACAGCAGGATACTTTTTTCTCTTCTCCTTCCCTGCAAAACTGGAATGTACAGCTGTTGAAATTGGAGAAGCAGATGATTTCACTTTGATTTTGTTTTAGCTAAAAGATCTGGCTTTGGGGTGAATAAATCAGCTGAAGAAAAAAAAAAAACCTGGCAAAAATTCAGTGTTGGCAGGAGAGCAGTATTGGACAGAACAGTGAACAATGATGCTAGGTGAAATATGATGTATGTGCTTGCCATTGGATGAGCAATAACACAGCTGTCCTGTCCATGGTTACTGCTTCAGCAGCCATGAAAAGATTTTCAGATCAGAATCTATATTAATCTGTGTTAAAAATTGATATCCAGACGACCTTAATAATTGTGAAAGAATAAAATCTTATTTACTGTTGGGCTGTGATTTTTTTGTCTTCTGTGTGTGTGGCACCATGTAAAGATCTCTTTCATCATTTGGGTACTGTGCTTTCTTCCTACTACTTCCCTAAATCTATATTTTATTCTATGAAATTTGCAGAGAGGTTTTTTTGCAGCTTTGTAGAAATTCAGCTCCCATGTATCATGGTTTTCCAATGTAAAAAAAATGCCTCTGCCATCATGTAACTTTTCACCTCATTCTGAATCTTGTCCTATATATAACATGAAAATCTTGGAGCTGCGGTTGATTAATTACTTCTTCCCTTCCCCTTGCAGTCTGCCTGCATCATAGATGCCTCCCTGTGTCTGCTAAGCTGCCAAGCCTAAGCACTTCTGATGCTGCCAGTCCTCTTTTATAGGACAGCAGCCTGTCCTTGGACTGTAGGGTTTGACTTCATGCATGTGAAGTAAAGGTCCAGGGCACACAGACCACAAGGAAAGTCAGTGTTTACTGGGATCTAACCTTTATGCTTGCCTATGACCTTGGTAACATGCAAGCTGGACATTTGCCACTAAATATGTCTAGTTATGTGGGTTCTGCATTCCTGTCACCTGGACACAGAGAACATGTTTTTCTCCTCTTTTTAGCAGCCTTTCCTATATTTGAAAGATACAGAAGCATAAGAAGCATACCTGTAGCTTTTGAAGATGCTGAAGGTTCCCTTGCCCATCTCCTCTCCAGATCATCACAGCACCTCCAGCTCTTTCATTTTTTGCTACCTGTACGTGACAGCATTTGAAACTTGGACCATTTCTCTGATGTCTTCTGGGCTCTCTCTAATTGTCTCATAACTTTGTGGTAACTTGGTGCCTGAAACTTCACCAGTTCTGGGTAGACAGTGTTGTGCTGAAAGTTACTTTTGTGGAAGGAAAAATCCTATTTCCCACTGGGCTTTGTAAATATCGGGGTGTGACCGTGTTCACAGGGGTCTTAGGATGAGGGAAGAGATGAGGATCTGACTCCATGCTTCAGAAGGCTTGATTTATTATTTTGTGATATATATTATATTAAAATGATACTAAAAGAATAGAAGAAAGGATTTCATCAGAAGGCTAGCTAAGAATAGAACAGGAAAGAATGATAACAAAGGCTTGTTGTTCGGACTCTGTCTGAGCCAGCTGGGCTGTGATTGGCCATTAATTAGAAACAACCACATGAGACCAATCACAGATGCACCTGTTGCATTCCACAGCAGCAGATAACCATTGTTTACATTTCATTCCTGAGGCCTCTCAGCTTCTCAGGAGAAAAAATCCTAAGGAAAAGATTTTTCATAAAACATGTCTGTGACATGGGGGATCTGTGTTTATGTTCCTGTGATTCAGGAACATGAGATTCCTCTTCCCGCCTTGCCCTTCACACCTCTGTATGTGTCTTTCAAGACAAAACAGCATCTTCCTACCATGCCCACACTGAAGTGCTGTATTAGGAGTCACCTGCAGAGAGAACTCTTTTAGCCTGGCTACTCTGAGCTGCAACAAAAACAAATAAATATTATCCACATGGATGATAATTTATCTTCCATGTTTTTTCATTGAATTTGTTGTTTTGCAAAACTTAGAGTCATGTGCCTGTAGCCTATGTTTGGGAAATTGCCCCTGCTGATGCAGGAAAGGCTCAAGGAAAGCATCCAGAATGGAATATGTTGAGAGAACCCATCCATCTGGCTGACTGATGAAACAATAAAAGAAGAGTTGTTTGGTTTTTTGCTGTTACCCAATCTGTGCTCAGACATTTTCTGCACATCCAGATAGACTGACTTCCTCTTAAGAAATTTCCATGTGAGGATTTTTTTCAGTTCTCTCAATGCACTGAAAATGTGTTGTCCAGTAGATGGGATGGCAGGACTGAGATACTGTATCTGCAGGCAATAAGATCCTTGACTGAGCAAATAACACTCATCAGTAAATACTTCTTTGTGCAAAACCTGTATTTTTTTCAATAATTTAGTTTCTTTCTCTTAGATTATGATGTGAAGTAGCCACTTGAATTTGCCATTTAGCTTGATTGGACCATAGGACACATGACTGGAGCCAGGAAGAAAACAGAGCTGTGTTTCTTACCTTACCACCTATTCAATCTTGCTCTTTTTATTGCTGTGAGCATGTTTCAGTGTCAGTTTCAGGGCTAATGTTCCACAGCAACTTCTGTATAATTTACAATTCTCCACGGTCCTCATGTAATTTACTTTGTAAAAACTAGTGAAAACTTCTGAAAAGTTTGAGAACTTACCTAATATCAGGTGCAGGCAAAGGTCCCAGTAGCTGCAAGTCCCACGTTGCCTGAGCTGCAAGTGAGCAAGAGTCTGGGTTGAGTTTTGAGATATTTTTTTGACACCTACCTGTGGTTGAACATGGCTCTGTGGCTCTGAGAGCAATGGGCTTCTTCAGACAGCTTCAAGAACATAATGTCAGTTTGGTACACTGAGATCACCCCAATTTGTAAGAAAAAAAATCTCCTTTCTTTTAAATACTGAATCCTTTATCTGTAGCAACTGGGGAGAGTAAGACAGGCCAAAGTGCTGCTACAGACCTGCTCCTTCCTAGTTTGTTTTACTGCTGGGTGCACATCAGGCTTTCAATTACTTTCTTGTTTACATCAAGAGACGAAAACAATGCTGATTGTACCCACAGGTGGTCAGCCTTTAGGTAATCAAAGGAAAGTAATTAATTCCTTCCATGCACAGCAATGCACTTCCTCCTAATGGAAAATAAACACTGTCACTTCCCATAATGCAGCCGAAGAAGGACCCATGGATGCAGGGCTTTTTCAGCTGCCTTGTTGCTTTTAGTTCCCCTTCAAGAGGGGAGAGGAAAGGAGTTGGAGTGAGGCAGGGAGAAGCCCTGAATGGATATTTTAACTCCCAACTGTGGCCTTTTGTGGGAAACATTTAAAAACAGGAAAATCCCTGAGGTAGAAAACACCGGAGCAATCCAAACCCAGTAAACTCTGAGGAATGACTGTCTTAAGGGACACTCACGGTTTACTGCAATCCCAGACTCTTAAACAAGGAGTAAATAGATGCTGGAAGCTGTTGAACTCCTGGAAGTAGCTCCCATTCTGCAGTGAGCCAAAGTCCAGGTCCCTCATGACTGAGATCCAGGGTCACAGCCATGGTTGCACCCTGAGATATTGTCACTCTGAAAAACAGCTGCTGTCTGTCCTCCAGTGTCCAAGAAAAATACCTCCTTTCTTCCAAGTGATGGCAAAGCCAAAAATGTGCTGAGCAAAGCAGGCATTATCTGGATGAGGACTGCAATCCATCCATTCCAGTGCAGGTAACGAAGCTGGAGATTCTCATCAAAGCATTATGGCATGGCTCCTCAAAAGAAACTAGGAAGATGTTCATAAAAATGCTTGGAGGTATTTAAAGATGTTAAGTTGCTAATTTGGTTTGAGGGCTGGTTTTTTTTTTTTTTTTCCTCTCAGTTAAAGGGAATCTTAGAAATTTATTTGTAAAGCAAACAAAAAAAAAAAAAAAGGCATCCTGCTAAGTGCTACCATGGGACTTGCAATAAAAGTGAAGGAGCTGATAATCCTGTATCCTGTCTTTCCAAACATTTAAAAATTTTATGACTTTGACCTGGGTAAGCATGAAATTTTATTCAACCCCAGCCTGAAATTCTTGCAGTATCTCCTTTGCAGTGTGGGTGAGCTGACAGTTCAAATTTAGGTATACTTCATGACTTGTTTTTATCGTCTTTAAATTAAAATGCTTTGCATTATAGTGTTTACAAACTGTTTCCTTATAAACTGAAAGGTATAAAAAACCCTCTCTAGTCTATTCTCATTTAGTCTATTTATATGTGAAAGCAGCCAGAGTGAGACTCATAAGAGATTCCAGTCTATGTCCTAACTCAAAGCAAATTTGGAGAAAACTCAGCAATGTAAAGGGTGGAGTTTTGTTTAGTTTGGGGTGAATTTCTTTTTCTTATTATATTACATTATAAAATTTCCATAATATCTTAATTATATTATAAGGCAGGACCAGTGATAGAGGGAAGACAGTTCAAGGGACATGAATTTAATGTTATTCTCAGTTCAGCAGACAATTACATAATGCATTTTTTTCTTTTTACTTTATTTAGGAATCACCAGTTTTAAAATAAAATATGTCAAGAACTAATATAAAAAAAGAAAAAAGGCAACAAACACAGTTCCCTGTATTTATCAGATCCACCTTCCCTCTGCTGTGGCAAGTTCAGCCTTAAATTTCTTCTTATGCAAACGAATAAACTTGAATAAAATGAGCTTGAGAATTCACAGAATATTGGAAACTTGTATAGCTGTCACACCTATCTTTTTTACATACATCAGAATGAAGTTTACCTCTTTTTCTTGATCTCTCAACATTTTAATCTCTATTGGTGGACAACTCAAGCTCTTTCTCCTACTACCACCTAAAATGTTTTGTCAAAAGCACCAGGCACTCAACCAAGCCTGCTCATCCTGTGGCTATTCAAAACAACCTCAAGAAAATAAGATTTTTTTTTTTTTCCCATGCAGCTGTTAGAGATGCCTCCAGACATCACCTTTTCTGCCTTTAGTTTTGTAAAAAGAGTGTAATCATTCTTGTGCTTCAAGTGCCCACAGAAGCGACCAAAACCTTGAGGTCGTTTTTTTCCTTGGGGGTAAGGACTGCTGTGTTTTGTGCACATCAGCTTGGCTGCTGCTATCTAACATGTACCTTGTAAATGTGAAGTGTCATGCCTCCTTCAAGTGGCTCGAGTGCTGGGAAACTGCCTTGAAAGCTGTCAAACCAGCCAAAGTGTGGCTCCTCAGACATGATCTGTCACTGGAAAATCCTTTCAGCCACAAGTTGCCTCAAATAGCAAACTCACTACTGGGGCTAATCTGACCAATTTCTATTCATAGAGTGAGGGAAAAAGGAATGTACAACTCTGGGAAAATTACTTGCTGGTAATTTTTTGTTGTTATCCTGTTCTTTTTCCAGACAGCTTTCCTTCTTTCTCGCCTGTCCAGGATGTTGCTTGACAGATGTTTCCTCTTATCTCACTCTTTCTTTATTGCTCTGCCAGTAGTATCTGATTGATAGAAAGTGGGCAGGCTGGTACTTACAATGCCATCCCTGGCTGATAACTCTTTTGCCAACTTTTTTAAGAGAGCTGGAGTCGTTGCTCTGTTTTGACTGAAATCAGCTAACAGAACAGGAATAAGAAAGGGTGAACTGCCCTGTGGTAATTATTATTCTTATTTTGCATGGAATTTTAATAAAGCCTGAATAAATTTGAGCAAGTCCTTGAGTTTTAAGGATCTTTGTGATCCATTTTACTTTAAACATTCAGCTGGGCCTGGACTTGGATTGAGCTCAATGATGTAAAATGATTTAGGGCAAAAGTTTAAGATCTTCCATCATCTTTGTATAAATAAGCCAGACTGACTTAATTGCAGGTTGTGTTGGGAGTCTTACCCTTTAGCCTGGCTCTTCAGTCCATTCATGAGAGAATGGATGCTGGTGCTGAATATCTCTTGGTCCTGATCTTGGTTCAGGAAAACTTCCTGCAAACCAAGGACACGGTTTGTGAAGCAGGACCATTAGTGGGGATGTGGAGGGGATCTAGGCACAGGAGAAGAAAGTTAATTGCTTTCATTGGAATGTAGTAGACATTTTTTGTCTTGATGGTTCTTTAAACTCTCTGGAATCTAAAACCACTAATGTGAGGAGATTTTGGTGAGTAGGAAATAGAGGCCAGTCCAAATCATTACAGTGCCCAACACATTAGGAGTGATCTCTGCGAGAATTTTTGTCACTATATTTCTCTTTTATCACTTTATTTACCATATGCCATTGCCAATGCACCCCATTCATCTGTGATTAATAGGATAATTTCATTCTTGACCTAACTGGGACTCTGCATAGTCAGAAAAACGTGGTGGTTGTATTACTTTATGTGATAAGAGTTGTGTCATGTAAGCAATTGGGGAAACATTCTGCCTGTGTGTGTTTATTACAGTGCAGTACTTTGTAAAGTCCATTTGAATTGAACAAGGCTTTTGAACTATTGATTTAGCTGGCACTTGGTGCATTGAGAATAATAAACATTTGTAGTATATAGTCAGCAGTCTATAAGAGGTAGGAGTCTGTCTGCTGGCATATTTAATGCAATAACCCATGTCAGCTGCACTGATGGGAAGCAATAATGAATATGGCAAAGCATAAATTTAAAAAACAACCCAAAGAAACGAAAAAAGGGAAGAAAAAAGAAAAAAAGAGAGTTTAACTTCAAACTGTCTAATCAAGATCATTTAGGGCATTTTGTCTGGCTTCAGGTGCACAGGAAATCCCATAATATGTTTTGCAATGATGTATACTTCACCAAAATAATTTACACTGTTCAAATTGACTTAGAAATCGATCCAATAGGAGAACAGAATATGTATTTGTATCAGCACAACATATGTTTCTAGGGGCTAACCTTCTCTTTCTGAGATATTTACTTGGAAATAATGAATTACAAAAAACATTGTCTGGAAATTTTCCAGCCAGGTGAAGTAATTGTAGATTCTTTATTAAGTTTGCAGCACGATGATTTAGCTGCACATCTTAAATCTCTGTCTCTACTAATGTACCTGAATGGACCTTTCTCCTCTCTCAGTGAATGGGGGAGAACATAGTACCAAGATGAAGCAGAAATAAGAGACAGCAATGCAAGGCTCATGTGGGGGTAGGTCAAAATTCCTGCAGGTTAATCAGGATCTTCTTTTATCTCTGGGAATGCTGATGACTAATGAATGCAGATCAAATCCTCAGCTACCATAATCACTTAGCAGTATTTTTAAATTTTTTTTTCCTTCTCTCTTTTACCCAAAATGCCTGCCTGAAATGACATCCATTAAGAGTGTAGGCGCTCTCTTTGTGGAGGACAATGGGCCACATCACGTTTTCACTTTTGGAGGCAGAACTCCCACAGACTTTCAGCAAGTGCTGCTGGGAGGCAGATGGTGTCTCTTGGCCCAGCCGAGGCGTGCGAGGCTGAACCAAGGCACGAGCCTCCTGTTCAGCAAATCCTCCTGAAACTGGAGTGAATTCTGGCAGCTTTGTGTGATCAGGCCTGGATTTCAAATACTGGGGGGGTTTTTTCCCCTTTTTTTTTCTTTTATTCTATAGCATCAGCAAAGATTTTTAGCCATCCTGCTGATCCACTGTGATCAAAAAATGGTGCTGGAGCCTTGCTGCTGGTGGGAGGTTTCACACAGAAGCTCTGTGCACAGGCTGGATGCTCTGCTCACATCCACAGCAAGGGGAGGGAATAAAGAGGCCTGATCACCTGGTGTACAATTTTATACACTTAAATGTAACAGTTTATGACAGAATTCAAAGCAACCAACTTTATATTCATAGAGAAGCTCAGAATTAAAATTGGTGGGCTTCTTTTCCTTTCAGATTTTTTTTCTCTTCACAAAGGCCCAGAGGCAGCAGCAAGATTAACAAATCACGAGCTCTTAAGTGCAAAAGCTTTTTTATTTTTTTCCCCTTCACTTGCAGTTGCTGAGCACCAAAGTTAACCACATGCTTAAGAGCTTTGTTGGATCAGAGGTGAAATCTTGTAGCACAAGCAAAGAGAAATCAAGCACATGCATGGAGTTTTGGTAGCCACTGTTGTTCAGGGCTCCCCAGGTAAAATTGCTGGGCCTTATTTGGTGTGCAGAGCTCACCCTTAATCTGTGGTAACTGCTTTAAATTTTTCTTATTTGATGATATATTCAGCATAGTCTGCCCAAAGCATTGATCGCATGCTGATTGGTTGTCAGCTTGATCCAAAGCTTGTCAGCCGTCAGTCTGGGAAGAGTTTTGGGTTTTCCTGTGGTATTTGAGATCTGGCTTTGCTTTGTTTTGGCCCTTCTTCTCATATTTCGGGACATTTTATTGTCCTCCTTCAGTACAAGATACTCTGCATCCTTTGATGTTGCAGTGAAGGGTTTGCACGTAAATGACTGACCACAGGAAAAATCTGGTGTGTGGTTATTCCCGACATGCTGTGGGAGCCAGGTTTTAGTTTACTGCTCCTCTTATCTTTTCTTTTTTTTTTTCTTTACCTATCTTTTCTTATTTTTTCCCCCTTCCATTCACTGCACATGCAGGGATTATATAGTTGAATTGTCTGTCAGCCCCTATTTTTCCATCTCTTGTCTCTGTGGTTTTTTACACTTGTTAATACAGTTTAACCAAATTTGACAGGCACAGATGTCTCAGATATATTTAATTTCTGCCATTTCCTGAAGATAACAGGCACTGCAGAGGAGAAAAAGTGGCCTCTACAAGGTAAAGTCAGGATATCAACCTTTATTAGGTATTCAAAAATTTGCATGGGAGGGCAACTTTGACACATAAATCAAAGGGTAACAAGGCCCCTTTGGTTCTGCCACTCACCAAACCCCTTGTCTTTCTCCCACTTTTGTGTTTAGCTGGATCATAGGAGCAGATATGCCACAATTCTTTGTCTGAGCACCCTGTGGGGTCCAAGCACAGAGGGATGAACAATTCCCTATTCTGGCTGGGGTCTGGTACAAGCCAGGATGTGGTTACTATTCAATACTGATTTTTCATGTAGGTAACAAAAAAAAATATAAAAGTTGAGAAGTCCAAGGGTGGCTGAGAGAGACTTCAGGGCCTTGGAATAAATGAGTAAGAAACTAGGAGCACAAGTAGTGCTCTCCCATGTCCTTCCACTCACAGGGAATGATGAGGGAAGACGCAGGAAGAGCCAGCATATCAATACCTGGCTCTGAGCCTCGTGATTCTGGCAGAATTTGGAGGTTTTGATCATGGATCTGTTTATGTTACACAAGGCTGATGGAAACAGTGTGGTTACACCTGTCTCCCAGCAGGGAAAGGAACTTTGCACAGGAGTCAGCAAGGCTCACTAAATAAAGCTTAAACCAGATTTGAAGAGGGAAGGGGATAAAACCAATCTCACAAGACATAAGCTGGGGGTAGCACACCAATGCTTGAGGGGCAGTGTGTTAGTGAGGCTCTGTTCTGCCTTCTAAGGGGATGGAAATCCAGGTGGTAGCAAAAACACAATTGATTTATTAACCATGGAAGAAACCACGTAGAAACCATGGAAGTGCCTGAGAATGGTCACAGAGCAATTGCGGTTTCTGTCCACAAATCTTGTGGGATCAGATTTCCTTTGGGACCAGCACAAAGCAACAGCATCTACGCTGATGCCTACAGCGCACAGGAGGAGCTGGAAGCCAGGGAGCAGCAGGAATGACATAATTGCCATCACAGAAATGTGCTGGGATGACACAACTGGAGTGCTGCAATGCATGGCAATAAAGTGTCCAGAAAGGACAGGCAAGGAGAGGTGGTGGGGTAGGTTAGGAAATGTTTTGATTGTCTGGATCTTGGTGATGACAGGGTTGAGTGTTTATGGGTAAGAATCAGGAGAAAGGTCCATTAGGCAGATACCCTTGTGGGTTTCTGTTCTAGGCCACCTAACCAGGATGAAGAGACAAAGCATTTAATAAGGAGCTGGGAAAAGTCTCACAATTGCTAGCCCATGTTCTCATGAGGGACTGCAGCTTACCCAGGTGTACAGCAGAAATAAAGTACAGCATAGAGGAAGCAGTCTAGGAGGTCCCTGAATGTGTGGAAGAACTTCCTGACACAGATGGTGAGGAAAGGTGTCCCTCACCAACAGAGAATGACTGGTGGGTGATGTGATGGTCTAAGGCTGTCTTGGGCACAGTGATCACAAAATGATTGTTTTGGATTCTTGGAGCAAGGAAACTGTTCTGGAGGGCAGGCTTTGGCCTGTTTGGGATACTGGCTGAGAGACTCCCTTGGAAGGCAGCCCTGAAGAGCAAAGTTGACCAGGAAAGGCTGGACATTCTTCAAGGAGGAAATCCTAAATGCACAGGAACAGAATGTCCCTATATATCAAAAGAGAAGCTGGGGGAAGACCAGCCTGGCTGAACAGAGAGCTTTACCTGGAACTCAGAGATAAAAAAGGAGAGTTTGTGACCTTTGGAAGAAGAGACAAGCAATGCAGGAGGAGGAAAAGGTTGTTGAGAGGTTACACAGGGAGAAAAATCAGAAGGGCCAAAACCCAGTTAGAAATTAATCTGGCTACTGCCATAATAGACAATAAAAACGTTTCTATAAATACATCAGCAACAACAAAAGGGCTGAGGAGAACATCCATCAGCAACCTCCATTGGATGCAGGGGAAAATATAGTGATGAAGGATGAGGAACAGACAGAGGTATTCACTGCCTTCTTTGCCTCAAACTTTAATAGTAACATTTGTCCCCCTGTACTCAGCCCTGGTGAGGCCACACCTCAAATCCTGGGTTCAGTTTTGGGCCCCTCTCTGCAAGAAAGACACTGAGGGGCTGGAGCATGTCCAGAGCAGGGAATGGAGTGGGGAAGGGTCTGGAACACAAATTCTCTGGGGAGCAGCTGAGGGAGCTCAGCCTGGAGAGGAAGAGGCTCATGGGGTGACTTAATCCCTCTCTAGCAGTGCCTGACAGGAGGTGCAGCCAGGTGAGGGTTGGTCTGTTCTCCCAAGTTACAAGTGATAGAACAAGGGAAAATGGCCTTAACTTGCACCAGGGGAGGTTTAGCTTCAACCTTAGGAAAAATTTCTTCACTGCAAGGGTTGTGAAGGACTGGAACAGGCTGCCCAGGGCAGTGGTGGAGTCACCATCCCTGGAGGGATTTAAAAGACATGTGGCACTTGGGGACATGGATTAGTGGTGGGCTTGGCAGTGCTGTGCTAATGGCTGGACTTAATAATCTTAATGTTCTTTTCCAACATCAGCAATTCTACAATATAAAATGAGTGTGAGCTGGAGCAGTGCTACCTTGAACACAAAATGCAGTTGGAAAACTAAATTCAGAGTCACTTATTATTTCTGGATGGACTAGGGAGATGGGGAGGGCAAGGAAATGCCCCCACTTAAATGGTCTGTGTACCTAAAGTGGTTGAGCACAGGAGCAGGTCAGGCAGGCTGGTGCTGCCTGTGTGTCTCTGTGTGTTTGCAGTGCCAATTAATTACATCTCTTTGTAGTGTGGTAGCGATTTCATCCAGGGGAAATGAAAGAACGTGCAGTTAAATAACCCTCTGTGTGTATATGTAATTTCTGGAGCTTCCTGTGAATGCTAATATTGTGATTGGACAAGTTATTTCTCAGCTCTTGCAAGCGCCTGGCAGAGTAGAAGTTTTGTGAAGTTCTCAGGGATTTTTTTTTCCTAGTGAAAACACAGGAGGCTGGTGAAGGCATGATCTGGTTTTGTTTGTTTCTTCAGTTCCTAATCACTGGATAAAAATCTTTGTTTGTTTTCAGGAAAATAACAGGGAAAAGAAGGATATGCAACTTGTTAAAAAAATAAGAAGTGTAAAGGTATTAATTCTTCATGTACGTAAACTCAACTCGAAAAACAAGCCTAAGCCAAGGAAATATTTTAGTCTGAAGTCTATGGCTTTGCTTTTTTTGTTGTTGTGCTCCACTTGTGGCTGCCATTGTGTGGGATGGTGCCTGTTTGGAGGTGTTAATCTATACATAATGAAATTTCAGAGAACACACGCACTATATCTGTAGTGCTCCAACTGTTCTTTGAGATCCCTGTGAATGCATCTCACATAATAACCAAAGAAAACAGTGGAAAGCCTGTGATTAGAAACCTAACAAGAAGAGCTTATTTAGTGATAGCTAAAAAAGCTACAATTCACATGTGCTGGCTTGCTTTATACAGCTCAACAAGACAGATCTGGGCTTTTGTTGGTGTAAAAAACACTTTAAAACAGAGTACAGGAATTTATGATTTCCATGTCTCACTTTGAAAATTGATCTTTTTCCAATGCTTTTCTTTTTTCTGGTGAAAGTTCTTTTTTGAAGGATCAAGCTCTGTTATACTTGCTAGTTTAATGTTTTTTCCTCCACCCTAAGTCAGTGATGGGGGAACCTTTCCAATAAACAGCACTGAAAGATTAAAACCATTAACAGCATGGCTAATACCCATGCTGAGTCCTTATAAAAGAGTCAAACATAAAATTACTGCCTGTTCCTTATGTACTAACTTCATCCTTGGTCTTATCTTCTGGGGTATTTTGTGTTTGTCACTTGCTGAATAGAAATGAGGGTGCAGTCTACGTCAAAAGATCTTCTATCTGAGCTGAGCAGTCTGTGGCACACAGACATGAAGTAAGAAGTAATTGAAGCACCAATTTGTTACAGCTGAATATTGTGATATATTGTGCATAATATTTATTATATATGCATTGTATGATATTGTGCATATGTATTAAAATATACTCCGTGCACTAGCTTGTTATGTGTATTCCAGGTTCACTGCAGACATGGTTTGGGGGAAAACTGGGCTTTATGAAGCAGCCCTGATGTACTGAAAAACTTTTGTGAGATAGATGAAATACTTGTGTTTGAATTTTATTGATTGATGGTAGGGGAGGTGAAATAGGAAACTGTATTTCTGGAGGCAAGTGTATGAAGACAGATCAGAATTGCCAGAATAAAGCAAGCTGGGGGAGAGGAACATGATGTAAAAGGCGAGTGAAAAAGAAAGAGGAGGTGATTGTGAACTGAGTACTGGGAGTAAACCAGACTAACAAAGCTCTAAAAATAGAAGAAAATTTAAAAGGCACATTTTTGGAGTACAACAAGGAAGGGCCAGTGAGACTTCTGTCAGGAAAAGATGTGGAAGTATGGAAGTAAACCTCAGCAGTGGAAGGGAAAAAGCAAGAACAGTCCACTTGCTGGGCTCAGGGGATTTTGTGGGTTTGACTTTTTTTTTCTTTTTTATTAAAAAATATGAGCAAAATCTCATGGATGTTGATAATATCAAAGTATGAGGGGAGAATTTCAATACCTGACAGATGATAATGTAACTGTCACTGTTGTGCATGTGGGGAGATGTCTCTGAAGTTTATAAAAGTGATTCTAATTTCTAGTCCTCCCTATTTAAAATACAAGGTTTAGAAGCCTTGTGGCCTTCATGTTGCTGTGGGGCATGGATTTGGTGTTAATTCAAGGCATGTTACGTGTAAAAGTCACCACCAAGAACTTCCTGGGGTTCCCTCAGAGGTGTCTCCTGCAGTCCTGGAAAGACCTGGCCCTGTTTCGCTTATGAGATCTGACGAGATCGTAGCCTGGGGTGGGAATGGCTTCTGCAAAGAGCTCCCCAGAATGGGGGAAGAGGACAGATTGGGGTCGGGCTGACAAGATTTAAGTTGACACACATTTTGTGAAATGAAAAGGTCATGTTTCAATGGAAAAGGAGTGGGGGTTTTGTTTGTGGGATTTGTCTTCCGGCTCAGATTTCACTGATGGCAATCTGGCCCACAAACATAAGTGAAAGCAGCCAGCCCTTGGATACCAGGGCTTTGTTAAGGATTTCAGGTGGCTGCAACTCATTCATCTGACATGTCCCCTTGCTCAAATAGGCCAGTGCACTCCACACCTCCCACACCCTTTTTCTATGAGGAGCTTTGCCTATGGCTTCATAAACTAATAATATCTAAGAAAGCTTTGCACCTCTCAGCAGGATGGCAGAACTGCTCTGATTCCTCTCCTTCTTGAAAAATTGAGCCGAGGAAAAATGTCCCTGTCCATTTGTGTCTACTATAAAATTTTAAACCTAAACAAGTAAAGACTTTAAATAGGGTAATACTTCAATAAGGAAATTTTTGCTCCTATTGAAACATTCCTTGTTTGGTTCTGGGGTTTTTTTTTTCCTATTGAAACACTTACAGCATCACCTCAAAGCCGTAGCTGTGCTCTGTGCTGTCTGTAAATGCAACAAAAAGAGTTGCTTCTGGTACAAAGAGGCTATAATTTATATATAATACAAAGCAACTGTAGGGAGTTCTCACTAATACAGACTCCCCATCTGGAAATAAGCTCTTGTTCAGCTGTCTGCTGTGGACAGGAGGGTTGGGCTGGAGGTTTCTGTTCTCTGCATTTGAGATTGCTTTTAAAGGCCTTCTGCTGATTGTTATTTTTCCTGCTTCTCACTACTTTTCTCTTTGGCATTGATTTGTTTAAAGCTCTGGGAGTTGCACCCAATTTCCACCTGCCAGGGAGGTGCAATGACTTAAATTGGATCTCATACGTAAGGAGCCCCTAATATCAGTTGGAAGTACAGTACCCCTAAGGTGTTTCTGTTAAGGCCCTTAACTCACTGGTCCTATTTTTCCCTCATTCAGCTGGTGTGGCCACTGCAAGGACCTGTACCAGAAAGATAAATCTTTAATTTTCCTAAACACACACGTGTTGTGATGCTATTTTTGGAACAGATGGAAGCTATTCCCTCAAATAGCATTAGTGACTAAGGTGACAATAAATTCTTCCACTTACACTTGCAGTGCTCCTTCCTACAGGGGCAAATAAGCACTTCCATTTTTGCCTTCTTTGATCAGAACAATCAGCATGTCCACAGCATCTAAAGATGAGCATTTCTCTACTCAAGTGAATATCATAGCAGCAATCTCCACTCCATGGGCAAATGAGTTGTGCCAGGAATTTTAATGATGGAGTAGGTTCGCCAGGTTATAATTGTCTTTAATTTGCACTTGCAGAAGCTGTAACATTTACCTGAACACGATTGGCACTGGGAGAAGGGGAAAATGATGTCGCACTTTTGAAAAAGAATCAAAGAAACAACTTCAGATCTCATATTTGAAACAGAATATCCTGCTGATTGACCACGCACATTGGTAGCAGTAGGATTTTTTTGATCCATAGAGCTGAATGATCGCTGCAAGTAGTGAACACAAAAAATTAGTTCCATGGTGGAAAGCATACACTTTTGCTTTTATTTTATCTTTGATTTTTCCTTTTTCAAGATCATTTCAGAAGGTTGAGCCCTTCTCCCTGCTGAATGCCACACTGAATCCCTGCTCTTTGCTCCATTGTCCTCGGAGACCTGGAAAATTTTTTAACTAAGGTTATCTGAGGTTTTGTCTAGTTTAGCTATTTTTAATAACAAAAAGAAGAGGCTGTCCTTCCCTTCCCGCCCACTATTGCACCACTTTACAGTACATAATTTTATATAAATTACAGAAATATAATTTCCTTCTTGAGTAAGAAATGGGTGATGAACACCATAACTAGTGCAGGTCTGCACACCAGTCCTGGCATATCTTGTGAACTTGCAAACCAAGATTGTGCTTTCTCTTCTGTTGTGTCTTGCAAACTTCCCCTCTTTCTTTTAGAAGTTCTTGCAGAAAATACCTACAGGCTTCAATTTCATCCTCACTGCTGCATTTTTTTGTTATTTTTCAGCTTCTGCAGTGAATGGCTTTTGCTGTCAGTGTTTCTGTTCTGTAGGAGGGAACTGTGGGTGGTTACAGCTGTAATGTGTGCTCCATAATCTCCAAGCATTTGTCAGAAAATTTCCCATTTGCTCTGTTTCAATTTTTAACCAGTTGAGCGGCGCATGCTGGTGCCCTGGGGTAGCCTTGCTGCTCTGGCATCACAGGCTGAGCTGCATCCCACCAGCATTTGGAGCACTTGCCAATTGCAGCAGGACCCCACGAGACCCAGAGCCTTCAAAGAGAGGATGAGATGAGGGATGGGGGCTGTATTTTAGCCCAGCATTCACTGTGGGTGGGAATTGAGGAGAGAGGATCCTGAAGATTTGATTTTGTGTTTGGTTTAATTTTTTCTCCCTAATCTTCTGGCCAGCCAGTCCAGAACCCAGATTTGTGCCGAAGCTCCTGAGGGCGTATTAGAGGAGAGTGGGAGTTGTCTTTTTGGTAGCCAGCAGCAGAAGGGCCTAAGTATTGATTGGGAAATGTGTGAGAAAAGCAGAAGGCATGAACAGCAGGTGGTTTGGATGGGAAGAGGCATTTCAGATTAGGGGAGAGGAGGAAATAGACCACTGCTTGCCTTGGTTTGCATCCATCTCGAGCATTTGAGAGCATGTGGATGTTATGTCCTCATGTTAACACTCTCCACAAACCCTTTTTTAAAATTTTCTTGTTGTGGTGTGATATCTGCTACACGTTTCTTTAAAACTGTTGTTATAGAGACATTTCTCCTCTCCCCGTGCCAGCTATTAAGAGCCATCATGTGCAATGGCATTTGAGTTTATTCTTCTCCTGGCATTAGCAGAGAACTTTCTTCTCTTTGTAAATGTTGAAATGTTTTGCAGCTTAGATATAAATATAGCGAAATCATATCGCTTTAGTTCCAGCATCTGGTAGGATCACTTTAATATATAATTGAGTAAAAATTAGAATTTAAACAGCAATTTTGTCCCTATTTTCTTACATTAAAACCAAAAGAATCCATTTTTTTTTTTAGTCATGATATGGATAAACAAATATCTTCTTTCTTTCAAACTAAAAATAGCTACAAATTCAGTCTCTTTTTCTCAAATTGCTTGCAATTTATATTAGCAGTGGCTTCAAGATTTGAAGGGTGGATCTGCCTATTGAACAGTCCGTGGATTAATGGATAGAGGATCATGGGTTTTGTCAGGGAGACAGGCATGAAACCCTGGTTGTCTCTTGTTTACTATGATGGGAGTTCACTTTTTATAATCTGGTAAAGAAATGAATGCCAGGTGAAATGTGTGTGTCTCACCTGTGCACAGAGAGGTTCCTGCAATGCTGGGTGTGCATTAGGGATAGAGGTGGCAGTTCTCTACACTGCTAAAATCCAGTATTCAACCCCTCTCTTGAGAAAGTACGTGGCAGATTTGTGGTGGGTTTTAAAACTGAAACAGAGAATCTATATATTTATTCTAGCTTCTTTTATTTCCCCTACTTTTTCTTTCTCATTTCTTTCCACTCCCTTGATTTTTGGGGGAGCCTTTGCACCCAAAGACCTTTGAAAATCTGTCTCAGGTTATGTCTTTCCAAGTCTGGTCTCAATTTCAGCACAGAAGTTTTGTTCAAGCCCAGTAATAGGCACTAATATGTGTTCAGGAGAGGAGGCTGCATGGAAGAAGTTTGGGAGTTCTTTTGTGAACTAATTATAAATTTAGTATCTTGGTCTAACCTTCTGAACAAAGACTGTCAGGCATCTACATTCCCTTTTGCGCAGTAATTCAAGCCTTTAAATTCTCTGCTTATATTAAATCAGTTGATGAAACTTCTGTGATTCTCTGCAAGGAAGCATTTGTTTATACATACAGAGGGAACCTGCAGTGCTGGGGAAGGGAAATGACTCTCTTTCAGTCTCAGAGCTCCTCATTCAGTAAATTCCTCTTTGCAAGGGTGAAATATTTTCACCAGTCCTGGCTTGCAATTTGAATTTTTATGTGAAAGTTGTATGCCAATTTTTGGGAAAATAACTGAGCCTCATCTAATTTAATTTTTTTTTTTTCTTCTGGTGACTTAAGACTGGAGTCATACATGGGAGATCTGTGGCTGTGTCTGGAAATTATTGTCATTAGTTTCTGCTTCTACTGCAGCTACTTTGGTGGAAGATCTTGGTAAACAATGTCTGTACAGAGGTCTGTGCTGTAGCTGGAAACCTTTTACATCTGTTAAAAATGTGTAAAAGGTGGGCCCTGCTGCAAGTTTAATCTAAAGTTAATCAAAGCAGATAATGTGGGCAAAGGATGGGTAAACCACTGCAGGCTTCCCAATTCCAGTGATTTAGATTACATTGTTCTTAATCTACCCAAAGGCCTCTCCCCCTTTGGAAGAGATGGCCAGTAGGAAAAGAAAGCTTAACATCACTTGGTGGTTGTATTTTGCTATCTTTGCATCACAACACTTATTTTGCAGTGTTCGGAAAAGACATCTTACAGAGTGAGAGAATTTTACATGCCATATCTTCATTTAAAAGCTGTGGCACGCATTAAATTTAATTACTCTCCTTCTATGGCTTAAATTGAGGGCAGCTTCAAAAATGAGGGTGGCTTCTATTAAACTTAATTGCTTTTCCCTGCAGTCTGCATGGTAGTAATCACAGGAAGATTCTAAACAAAGATACAGTAGAGAAATTCTTTTATGAGAATAGGGCCGGAAAGTAGCCTATAAAATATAGAGAGGTGCCAAATACCTTTTATATCCAGCTTTAATTTATTATTATAGTTAGCTAGCATAATAATAATAATAATAATAATAATAATAATAATAATAATAATAATAATAATAATAATAATAATAACAATGTTTCAGCATGATTAAGAAGGTATTGCTGGGGAAGGGGAGTTAGTTGCATTTGGTCTTTCAATGTTTAAGCAATGAATTCCTCAATTTCTTCAAATTCTTTTGCAGATTTATGGGGTGAAAAAAGGTTAATAATAGAATTTTTTTACAATGTGTTCTATTGACTATAGATGGCAGATCTGACAGTTAGAATGAAAATTGTTCCAGAAAAAACTAATTATTTGAGATGTTATAGGGATGCATAATTATATTCACCTTTAAAAAAAAAGGGGGGGGGAAGTTTTATTACAACTGTGCTTTTTAAAGAACAAGTGGAGAAATAAAAGTAGTAATTGTTCTTAATTATAGCTAACTGTAATTGCACACGACTGCAATATGCAGCACATCAGCAGCAGATTAAGAGATCCTGGCATATGTGTAGTGTGCAGAACAACTTTGAGCAGAGGTGCAGTTTTATGAATATAGTTAAGTATAATTTAGGTCTCCTACTTCGAATTCCATCCATGTTGATTTTATTTTATTTTTTACAGCTATTATGGCAAGATAATTGTCAGCTGGAAAGTGCTGCAGCAATGATTTGTCTGTTACAAAGGAGTCAAAAACCTTCAAAAGGAAAACTTGTTTTCTTTTACACCAGTGATGTGGTGGGACCAGGGGAGACTTTCCCAAATGCCCTTGTGTATCTCCTGATGCAGATAGATGGTTAGAGGGAATTTTTTTCTTAAGCATCTCAGTATAAGCAATACCAAACTCCCAAGGATTCTGCAGCATGGTTGGAAATCTTTGTTAACAACCTATACATAAGTTTTTTAGGTTTAAAAATCCTTGAAAATGTAACCTATGACTCTTTAGAAAATGTGAAAACGCTGCTTTGAACAAAATCCAGAAATGAGAATGCCTAAAGGTAGACTCTGATTTCTTCTCTTAGCCCTGATTTACAGCCTCACCTCCTTCTTTCAGCTGAGTGCACGCAGCTCCTGTCTTTGAGCGCAGCCTCGCCTGTAAAACATTAAGCTGTCATTATACAGCGAACTAAAGAGGGAGTACAGATGCTTAAAGGAAGCTGCTGAGCTTCAAAACTACTGGCTGCATTTCCTGCTCCAAAACAGATCATTGCTGAAGGAGGAGCAGGGGTCAGTGTGCACCACGTTATCGATGAACGTGTGCACGGTCTTGTGATGATCATTTCTGCATCTCCTTAGTACGTCACATGCTTTCAGCCTTTGTCTTGATGTGCCAGGATGCTCTCCCATGTTCCCAACCTGTGTTAAGCTGTTCCTTTTACCCAAAAATAAATAAAGCCCATCTGTCACTGAATGCCTTCTTTCCAAAACAGAGTTTTGCAAAATATTTCAGTCTTGGGCCAGTAGCAGAGTTAATTTAGCCTAAAACTTGGTGGACCAGAAGGGAGCTTTTGAACTGCTGAGATAGGGTTGTTTTTTTGGCCCTCCTTGCTGGCACAAACCACAGTCCCAGTTGTAAGAAGCTGTGCTTCTAAGTTTGTTTGTCTTTGTAATTTGGGAAAAGTGTGGATACCTACCCCAAATAAGCTCTCTGAAAGAACTGTATGGTTTTAATAAAATAGGCTTCACCAAGATGGACAATAATGCGCAAGAAGTGAGTGGCAGATATATTCAAGAGTGAAAAGAAGTTGGGTCGAATCACTTCACAGCAAAAAGAAAAGGTAAAATTGATGGCTGGGTACACAAGCAAACATGCTGAGGTATAAGTGTAATAGAAATTAAACTCATTCCTGCAGGTAGCAATAAGAAATCAAAACTTGTTGTTTTACTGCGTGGAGAATCTCGTGATAACTGGCATGTTCTAAATAAATCATTCACTTCAAATGGCAGCACTGTAGCAAAAATGTATCTATTACGGGGCTGCTAATAAGCAAATGCAAGCAGTATTTCTTGACAGCAGGCTGTGATTGTTTTTTAATAAATCTGTGTTAAGTAGGAAAGGAATAAAAGCTGACACCCAAATAGAAATCCACTTTGGCTCCTGTTTCCTCACTCCACAGATAGACAGATTCATTGACCCAGATCAGAAATTCTTGAAGGATAATTCTGGTTAGGAGAAGCCAACATGGAATCAAATGTGTATACACTTGTGTATGTGTTCCCAGAAAAGCTAATGATACCATTGCAAATGCTGAACATGTTCCCCACTACTCTTTGTTAATACAGTGTTGCTTATGCTCTGCAATAAACTATTATTTCTGTTCTATTTCTGTAATTACAGTTAATAATCATCTCTCACAGTCCAATAGTATCAAACGTAGGAGTCTTTTCAACAAACCATGATAAATATCTCCTTGCCGAACTGTTGTACTTGAGGAATCTTTATGGCTCTCTTTGTGAGATTTGTCATTTTCTTAATGCAGCTTCAAAAAGCTTCTGAGCTTTGTTATGGACCGTCACTGTATTTTTCCCTTCCCCCTCTGCCTTCCAGTGTAGCTGGGTAAATGAAGCTTAATGTGCCATTTCCAAGCACTGTGACACTCCTCCAGGGCTGGTTACATTTACCATTGCTAAAGTCTAAATAAGTGAGTTTTAATGAGCAGGAATGGTTGCTAATAGCCGATTCAGGTACTTAGTAGTCCATGTTATTTAACTGTGGTAGAATTACAGAACATAAATGGTCTGATGATTAATAGATGAACCTGCTACATATTGCAGTCTAATAGTTTTTGCCATTAAAGAAACCTATCTTAACATCTTTGGGGTTGGATATGGCTGGGGAGAAAAGGGCTTGCTTGTAGATTTATATCATGGGTAACTCACACTTTAAAACACTTTATATCATAATTTCACAACCTCATCGCTATATTGTTCAGTAATATTATTTATGAACTTGTTAGAGAACAATGGCACTTGTGTACTTCCATTTCCTGAGGTGGACAGCTCAGCAGATTTATTCTCTCTGGTTAGGGTTGTCAAAAATAAACTCTACCCATCCTTTTAAGGTCAGAAATAAGACAGGGAGTTAGATCTTAATCTCTTTTCTTTCCCTCTCCCATTAATTTTGGGCAGTGGTAGATGCACCAATAAGAACAAAAGTTAACTCTGTTGTTTTTAACGTTTCTGATTTGTGGGAGGACAGGTGGCAAGAGGGAAAAAAAAAGTGGCAAAAAATAACAGATGAACAACAAATGAGCAAGAATGAAGAAATAATAGCATCCAACATCTGTTGCAGTTTGTGCTGAGATACTCCAGAAGATACCACAGTATTTATGGAAATAGTAAGAGGACTGTTTTGAACTGCAGCTAATGGGACACAGACTCCTAGCTGGCAGGCCTCTTCAGAGTCCTTTCTGCATTTTTCCTATTCCATCCCATGTTTCAACCTGCTGTCATTGTATTTCATATTACAAGGAGGAGATGTCAGGACAGAAAGGAGCTAAGAAGCAAATTTACCCTTGATTAACTACAAAAAGGAACTAACCATTTCAGCAGGTGCATGAAAAGAGGTTTGTGGGATTTTCAGTGGGGTTGTTGTTTTTGGGGAGGTTTTTATTGGTCGTGGGGTTTGTTTAAAATTTGTTTGGTTTTGTTTGTGGTTTTTTCCCCTGGTAGTTGCCAATGCCATTCCTATATTTCTGCATACTGAACTGGGCAAACAAGACCATCCCCTTCCTAACTTACACTGGTTCTCCCAAGGTACCTACACTTAGCATCTCACTTTGTTCTAGAAGTCACAAAACTTCAGAGACCCCCAAATGCCCATCTCAGCCCAGCCTGCATTGGCTAAGAAAATCAGTAACTATTTGAATGCATAATAGCTGAAGTATCCAAGTTGTTTAGCTCCAGTGAAGTATTTTGAGACCAGGATGAGATGTCATTTCCAAGCTTGGCATTTCTTGGCAGAGAATCAAGTTACTTCTCTGAAATAAGTTTAAATAAAGCTTCCAAACTTCTTGAGTGGCTTGAAGTTTGTGTATATTAGGGAAAACATCTGACATCAGGGAACACCAGAATTTTGAACTGTTGACATTGTGATATTTGTGAGGGAAATATGGGCAGGAAGAGTGAGGTGCGGGCATTTAACAGAAAACAGTTGTTAGGGTGGCTTTTTCTTTGTGGCATTCATCACTGAAGACATCAACATTTGACCCAACCAATGGCTCATCATAAAGACATATGTGTGAATTGTACACATAAGTGGGCCTCTCACCCTACACAAGTATGACAAAGTCTTAAATATCTGAAGAAACTTACTGAAGCCCTGTACCTCATGTCAGAAACTAAGGAATTAATCTAGGTTATTACCATCTATAGAACTTGAGTAATTTCTATGTCTTTTTTGCATATATCTCATACAACCTTGTGAATGTATGACTTCTTGGGGTTGCTCAGCCTGGAGAAGACAAGGTTCCCTGCTGCCCTATAGCATCTTCCAGTACCAGAAAGGATCTACAAGAAAGAGAAGGAGGGACTCTTCATTGGGGAGTGCTGTGACAGAAGAGTTAACAGATTTAAACTGAAGAGGGTAGATTTATATCAGATATTAGGTAGAAATTCTTCCCTGTGAGGGTGGTGAGGACCTGGCACAGGCTGCCCAGAGAAGCTGTGGCTGCCCCATTCCTGGAAGTGTCCAAGGCCAGGTTAAATGGGGCTTTGAGCAGCCTGGTCTAGTAGAAGGTTCCCTACCTATGGGATGATCTTCCAGCCCAAACTATTTTATGGCTCCATAATTCTTCTGTACAATTAGCACATGGCCCAGAATTCTTCTGCAGTTCTATATTTGTACAACTAAGTTTGACCCGAAGTCCCTGCTGAGACTTTGGGTGTGATTCCCCTCCTTTCCTTGGCACAGTGAGAAGAGATGGTGGTAAAGTAACACTGCACCAGTGGCAGGGCAGCACGAGCTACAGGTCAGGCAAATACCAAACGTGTAAGATTTTCTACCCTGGGAGATTACAGCAGGTTCAGTGAGCATATGGGGAGGAACATCTGCTCTGTTTTGGATGATCTTTCTTCGCATTTTGGAGAGAGACAGAGGGTATGTTCCTCCTGCTGAGCTCCCTGAGGCAGTTCCCTGTGCATCACTTCTTTCTCTTCCTGTACTAACAGGGTGAGGGTGTTGGAGTTAGTATCATGGTGGATTCTCCCCATGTTCTTCCTGCTGCTTGCTGTGTCCTGGAGAGACAAATCCTGTACCCACAGTGCTTTCTTTCTTCATATCCAAGCTTTCCAAGCTTTCTTAACTTTCAAAATGCTCCACTTGCCTGAGAAAACACATAGCAACAGCCACATCCACAAAGGCCGGGTCTGACCTTGGAGCAAAGCACCAGAATGGGATCTCCATTTCCTCTCCATGCCCTGGCATTTCTCCCTAATGACCCCAGCTGAATTGCACCCCATCCATGCCCCTATTACCAGTCTCTCAAATGGACACTGCTGTGTTTCTCCCACTTAATTAATTTCTAGCAGAGCAAATATGTATGAGAGATATTTCATGTGATGTCCTTGGTGAGTAGTTAGACAAGGGGCCAAAATCTTAGCTGGGAGGGGTAGTTAAACTGAAAGGAGTGAGAATTTGGCCTGAATTATGCTTTGACTTGTAAGTTATAATATTGCTGTCTTCAAAGATGTTGGGTGAAGGGTAAATCAAAACTCAAGTTTTTATGAAATATATAAAGTAGTCACAATGATGAGGGCAGGTTTTATTTGGGGTATCATTTGTACACAGTATGTACACTGGACTTGAACAGTTTTCATGGCAGGTGTTTATCACTGACTACATAGAGATTTCTTTCCTCATACCTAAGGAGGAATAAAAAAAAGTCAGAAGTAGCAAATTTAGAATACTGAAAAATGCGGCTTTTAAAAATAATCATGGGAGAAAACAACAAGCATGTTTGTTCATGTCCTTTATCTCAGTCAGCTAATCTTGCAGAATGTCACATTGCATAGAAATAGATTTTTACATATGAACTTGTTACATCACTTCCTAAAAAAAGAGTATTTAGCTTGTACTTAAATAGCACATTCAGAGACTGTTTATGCAGAATTTCTGCTGCAAATGTGTGATCCTTGTTAGGTAGCTAAGCTCAGGGTGAAGATATAACATGGCATTGTATTTATTTGCTGTGTGAAAGATAAAATGCTTACAGAAGTATCAGTTTGAAATCTTGATATTTTTTAATAGTTTAAGGGTCTTAAAAGATTAAATTGCTTTTGACCATTTTGATGTTTAGTTGACATAGAGAACAATTCTACCAAAAAAGATATGTAAAGGGCATGTGATACAGAAAAAAAAGAGTCTTCACTGAAATCTATTAAATTAATCATAGCAAAACTGAATCCAGAATTTAAACCCTATATTTTATCCAAATGTAGCCAGTTAATGTTGCTGCACACTAACAAATCTGAGAAACTACCCAATTTAAGACCAGTGAAACATCTTGTGTCTCACAATGGTATTTCAGTACACACTATTAATTCTTCCAAGTCAAGGCAGATGCAGTCCCCAATGTGATTTTAGGAAGAGCAGAGACAACAATGTGTCTTTGGAAGTGCCGTTTTTCACCTGGAATGTAAAATCAATGTCCTGACCATTTGCGGTCATTAAAAATCCCACTGCACCATTCTGCAAGAGTAGAGGCATTGACTCCCAAGTCTTGGTGAAACTCCAAGAAAGTAATTATATTCTTCCTGATACAACCTTCTTTTAAAGCTAATTTAAAGTTCCTCTTCAGCTGTTCTCCCCTGCTTTGAGTGGAAAATCCTTCTTATCCCTTTGTAAACTTTTCTTTAGTTCTGCTTTATACTGACAATTAGTGGCTTTTTTCACATTGCTGATGCATGTCTAGGAGCAGAGAATGCATCTGCAATTGTGGACCCTACAATTAAAAAAGCTTTATTGGTGGTCTGGTTGAGGGGTGTTGTTCAACAACAAACTTTGGAGCCTTCTCCACCCCAATTTTCTTGTGTTGCTCAATCAGTGGTGCAGTGTCAGTGAATAGGCAGAGCCAGGAAAAAGTGGTCAAAAGCATCAGGTGAGTTGTTTGTTCTGGCAAGTCCAATTTTCCCCTGGGGCAAAGCAAAGAACAACTTATGGTTATGAAATATTTAGAAATATTTCAAGGTAGAACTTCCTAGTTATCAACAGTATTGCAATGTGTTATCTACATCAGCACTCCTGGCATTATCCAGTTTTGCCTAATGGATATTCCTGGAAAAAAACCCTATAACTTTTCAAGTGATCATCCAAAATACGTCATTTTTCTTCAATGTGTGCTTTTTTCTGTTTACAAATATATCCCATCCAGTAAGATCAATGCTTGTGTCAGTGGTAGGACTCTGTTTAGTGAAGGGTTGAATGTTTCATCCAAATCAGAAATACCAGTTTAACCTATCGGAGTTTTTTGTGCTTTAAGGAAAATGAGTACAAGTAATGGGAGTTACTGTTCCTGTACATCCCAGGGAATCAAAGGGGTCATGTTCACCTGTCCTGGAGAGGACAGGACTTTTTAACCCTCCTTCTTGAAATGCTGACTGCTGGTTCTGATGCCTAAAACCAAGACCTCAGGGTTAGGGCACCTCTCTTTCCAAACTATTCTGCATTCTGGGGCTTTTCTGCTTGCATTTGAGCTGCATTTGTGTTAGCACACCCTGCAGATCCCTTCTCCAGCTTCGCCCTTATCCTCATGTGCCTTGTGTGCCGTAGGCGGGCTTTATCCTCTCCCCAAAGTGTGAGATGGGAAAAGGAAGAACGGTAACACGATTGCAGGAAAGTGTTGCTGCCTTTTTTTGCATCTTTCCCAGCACCCTGACAGATTGCCTAGCTAGAATCCATATGCTTTCCCTTGCAGAACAAAAATTGTTCTCGGTGGAGACCCAAAGCTTCCGAATCACTAAGGGTCATGATCCTGCAGAACTAACAGAAGATTTCAAAGTGTAGTTTTGACTTGTATGGTTTGAACTCAGTAGTTTCTCTGGCTACTGGAGTGCATTTAGCCCAGATGACCTCAGCTGCCCTTTAAAACCTGCCCTGTCTCCTGTGCCTCAGTTTACATCACTGCACAAACACAGCAAAAATCATCAAATGGTTTGGGTTGGGAGGGACCTAAAAGATCATCTCATTCCAAACCTCCTGCCATGGGTAAGGACACCTTCCATTAGACCAGGTTGCTCCAAGCCCCATCCAGTCTGGCCCTGTCATCACTTCCAGGGATGGGGCAGCCACATCTTCTCTGGGCAAACTGCAAAATGTTGCAGTTTCGAACTTCAGAGCTGTTTTGTGCCAAATCCTGCATGTAGGTGGGTAACAACAGCTGCCAGTCAGCCTCAGAGAGCAGAGCACCATATGATTTCTCAGTGAACAAAACATTTAATATAAACACAACACTTTCCAGATATTATGAAGAGTTTTTCTGAACAACTCTTTTTAAACAGAACTATTAGGCAGTAAAGTCTGTTTGCTGATCTTTATGCAGATCTTCCCACTTCCACTTCACTGTAAGGTTTTGACTAAAATATTTATACTTTTCTGCTTTGGTATACATCCTACTCCAATCCTACGGGCAGGATTTCTCAGCCTGTAGAGAGAAATGACAAAATGCGTGTGTGGTGCTTGGTTCACCCACACTGGCTCTCTGGGCTTTGAGAAGAGCTGCATGGTCCTCTCGAGAGTGCAGAGCTCCTGCAGTAGGACAAAGCTCCTCACAGGTCTCAGAAGCAATTTGTAACTTTGCTTTTTAGCAAGACCCCATGGGAGGGTGCAATATTTTGGGGTGCAGACCTCCCACCCAGCACCCTCCTCGTTTCAGCAGCACCTACCTCTTCCATGTGTACAGATCATGTTGTCCCAAATCTCTCCTTTGCAGCTGAATACAAAATGTTTAGAAATTGTAAATGACCTTCCTGGAAATGCTGCCCTGCTCTTCCATAATGCCACCTTCCTCATCACAGCTTTTCCAGGGTTTTCAGCCAGGTCCTCTCCTTGCCTTAGCACTGTTGAGCATCAGCTCAAACCATTTGCATTGGAGCCGATTTCAGTGGAATTCAGGGCAGCTCTGACAAAGCATTCAAGTTTCCATCCTCACTCTTTTTCAAGGTCATCCTTTCATATCTCTGGCAGGATGTAAAAATACATGATCTTATATTCATTCTCCCTTTGAGTATTATCTTCTTGTTTTCATCCAAGAATTTTTTGCTTCCTGTAGATACAGTAAATTGTGAGTTATATTTATTGTGTGTGTCATTGGGGAGTACTAGGGGTCTGAAAATTGGTTGTGTAAGTCTAGTTTCAGTTTCTTGAATGACTACAAAATGAGTATCTATTATCTTTAAACAAACTTTAAGGGTTTTCTTGATGAGTAATTTGCTCCAACAGATTTTCTTTTTTAAACTCCCATGAAATATATTTATAGAGTGGTGTTTCAATTCCTGATATTTATAGGAGCACTTACCATGGACATTAACCATCTTCAGCAGTCCATGTATCATTTATTTTCAATGGCATGGTGGGGATAATTGTGTTTGTTTTCTGGGAAATAATATTTTTAGTTTCATAGACTAATGTGGGGTTAATTTGTTTTTATGGTAGAAGTGTTTACTGAGTTGATGAGAAGCAGTAAAATCTTTAGATAGTTAGGAACTAATCAGACTTTTACTTGTGACTTTGAGTTTTATTTGAGTTGGATCTGTACTTCAAAAACCATTACCTTACATATTTTTGCTCAAAAATGGAATTTGATCTGACCAAATGTGAAATTTGCACCAAAATTAATTACATTAAAAATGCATGTTAAAGACCTGCAGTGTCTTTGTTTAACATTCTGATCACATTCAGATTTTTTTACCACTGCATCGACTATTTAATAATTGTTTCCACAATGCTAACATCCCTTGTAGAGAGAGTTATTTAACAAGAATGAAAACCTTTAGAAATTTAGATGCACCAATCACTCACTGCTCTGCTCAGAAACTGAGAGTGTGGTTGCAGTTTAACATCCTCTTTTAAACCTACACGATTCTGCTTCTTGATGCTTCCTGCAGCACCCACCCATGATGTGCCTGGTTGTCTCTTTAAGCTGGATGAGCAACTGCTATTTTATAAAATGTGCTGCCATACCCTAAAGCAATAAGGTTTGTGCCATTCTGTTATTGGAACAGTAATGGGTAGCTAAAGGCTACAGAGACCCTTTAGAAGAAGAAACAAAGAGATGCCCAGATCCAGGTTCTTTCCTTCAAAAAAAAAAAAAGGCATTTCAATGAAAAGAGATGATGTCTGGGATTTACAGTGGAAGGGGGGAATGTCCTGACTGTTGGAACCATTTAGTGATTTGGTTCTTTAATAGGTTACAAAAAATATCACACTAATTCTTTGAAATGTATAAGTCACGAGTAGGGCTTGGAAAATAAGATGGTGTGATACCAACGTGCAGGAGTTTAATGAAAATAAAATATCTAAAATTTACAGCTGTATCAAATAACCCCATAGAAATGGAGTCTGTATTGCTGTACTCTAATTTTTTTTCTTATCTCTTTGCATTCACTTGCTCTTTCTCCTGGCTCTCACCTTTGATGTCATTTATATCATGGACTTTGTTCATCACAGACACCTGCTAAATATCTACCTGTCTGCCTTAGCTGGGGTGGGAACTGTTTTTTTCTGAGGGAGCTTAAATATCTGCTGGACTGCTGCTGAATGGTGCATGCAAGAAAAGGGTGTGAGCCATTTTTTTATTTCTTGCTTAATCTTCTTTGCAACCACTGAACACAGTTCTGTTCTGTGCCTTTTGAAGCAAAGCACTGGGAGGTTTAAGGCAACCTTCTGTGCCCAGTAAACTGCACAGCTTGGAGATAGAGACTGTGAAAGTGCAAAGCCATGCACATTTAGAGGGACCATTTCATTTCCTCTGACATTGTAATGGAGACTGCAACTGTCATTGTAACCATTAAGAGAAAAGCCTGGTGTCACTGTGGGATGTCCAATAAATATAAAAAATTGTAATTAAAAAAAATTAGACCCTTATAGCTGCTCACATTTCATGTAGTGCTAAAGAGCACTAGAAAGATCTAGAAAGATCTCCTGAAGAGGAGCTCTGAATTATTGTGGTTTTAATATATTAACTCTGTAGTTGCCCCATCAAGAAAAGTGACTTCAGAACATGGGGAAACTCTAGAAGAGCCTTCAAAAATTTATTTCTTTACTGTTTTTCCTTTGGATTCATAACTAAATTAGCCTTGAGGGTTCAATATGTATGTATAAGGTTTATACTCTTGCAACAAAAATATATTGGGCTGTTTCACTACAAAGAGATCACTAGATCTATAGTTTTGCAAATTGCTTAGGCAAGGAAGATTTTGGGACCTATCTTAATTACTACCATCTCCCCTTACAAAAAAAGATTCCCCTCCAACTGTAAAAGTGGATGGAATTATTTTCTCTGCTGTAAATAATAAAATATTATGTTGAGAATTGTTCCATACCCTAAGTTCCATCTACAGATGTGAAATTTTGCAGTTTCTGTCTCAGCTGAAGCAAACAGGGTATGAACTAACCAGTTACATTTCATGCAGAAAATTTGTATATTGGATATAAATTTTATAACTGGACAAGAAGACTGTGGAATAAGATGGGCATCTGGTCAAGTCTAAGACAATGAAGCCTCTTAAGGCTTCTTGCTGGTTTTGAAGGTCTTACATATGGGAGAGAAATGAGAAATGGAGCTATCCAGCTGTTTACCTGATTCTTGGATAAGGTCTAGGCCAATTTGCTGGGGAGGGAAACAAGGACAAATCTGGCATGTATTTTAAGGTCTGTGTACATAGGTAATGGTAATGTATTTAATTGTACTTTAATGTGACGTACCACTACATTAGCCCACTCTCACTCTCTCGCACTCAGCTTCTCTCAAACAAATTGCACACCCACAAAAGGGTTTCAGACAAGTAAATTGGACAAAAAGCCACATATTTGGAAAATAGCTGTTGTTTAGGACCAGCACAAGAAGATTTAATATTAACATGGTATTTTCTCAGTGCATAACCAGCTTGTAGAACTGTCTAAAGCCTTGCTTTTGCTGCAGCACTGAAATAAAAGGGAACATTTTCCACTGGAAAATTGGCCCAGTGCTACGTTTTGTCTATGTAAGATCATGCAGTGCTGGCATTTGAAATGGTGATAATTTTATGCCTAAAAAAATGAGTAATTGTACCACGGAGAACTCGATTCTGATAGATCCTTAGCTCACACTCCATCGTCTGCTTTTTCACATTCTTTTGTGTGTGATCAGGGGGGCACCGCATCCGCCAGCGACGCGCTTGCGTATGGAGCTGTGGATGTGTGTCTGCACTCCTATAAAACACAAGCACTACAAAGGCATCTTAAAAATTTTATAGCTTTTTAAAACACAAACTAAGTTTTCCTCCCCTTGTGTCTTTCAGAGAGACTGCCACAGAGTTATCTGGAACATTACCAAGGTAAGCAAGTTGCTCTAAACCGCATCTGTGTGTCAATGTCTGGAAGGTGCTGAAAGAAGCACGACCTTTGGAGGCAGAACATGATCCTTTTCCTAGGGAAAACTGCTGGGATACTGAGAACTGGGGGTGCAGAGAGGAGAACGCTCCCTGCATGCCACAGACAGACAAATGACACTGAAATACTGGCACAGCCAAGCCCACACAGCTTAAAGCGACGGGTTGAAGTTGCTTTGAGGCTCAGCACAGTTGTGCACCTGATGAGAAAAATCCCAGCTGTGGCTTCCTTCCAGCTGTGCAATTATACCCATGGCAGGTGGTCTGGCTTTTGCTTTACATCTCACCTGAGGGATGAGAGGAGGGAAACTTGGAGGTAGGAGGAAAAAAAAAGTGTTATGTTAAGGCATTTTCACTTGGAAAGCAGGAAAGCAGCTTAGACCAAATTCTTCTATGCTGAGAAACCTTTTCATAAAATAATAGAAGTAGACAAGACTCCCAGGCTGTGATAGAGGTATTTGAAAAGAGACTTGTCTACATATTGTTAGAGAATGCAATAAAATGCTGTAATCATGCAGATAGAGAAAAGGGTGGAGAGAAGGGAAACAAAAAAATCTGATATGGTAATCTGTCAGCGATGCCTGGTGAGTTAAAAAAAGATGCTCTCAGTCCTCTTGTACCTTCTGCCACTGGTTTTGCTCTCTGAAGTGCAAAGGGTTTTAGTGGGGTTATGTTTTTGGGGGTTTTTGCTATCCTCTGATTAAAGCAGTGTTGTGGTTCAAACAACACATAATTTAAAACGAATATTTCAACAGGAAGGACAGTTTTCTTTAAGCATGATAATATGTGCAAGATGCTTCTGATTCTAAGGCAGAGAAAATATATCCACCTTTCTTTAGAGGGTGTGTGGTGTATATTTGTTGACTTTTTTATATTGATAAGCTGTAAAAAAGTATATTTTCACTACATATGGTGAGTTTTCCCTGTGCAGTGTACCCCTTTGTTCTGTGTGTACAAATTTATGCGATTTATATGATTTGTTCATTTAATAGATGCATATCTTTTTATGGCTTACTGTCACTTGGCCTCCGTGGTTGTGCAAGAAAATATTCTTGTGAAATTTTGGCATGTGTTTGAAGAGCTGACCAGTGATCAGGCCTACCAGACACCAAAGATTTTGTTCATCTTCCTTGCAAAATAATTGCATTTCTTCATACACACACACATACCAAAAAAAGAAAAAAAAAATCCTGTTTCACTGCACATGGTGAGGTATTATAGGACTAATATACTGGAAACATGGAGTCCTTACACTGCAGAAATGAATTCCACTTCAAATTAAAGTTAAAATGAGACACATAAGTGCTTGAATAAACATCCCGTTTCGTACTTGCCATTAATGATTGTCTAAATGTGCTTTTTGAATTATTACCACAAGGCTTTAATTTCAACTGCGGTAAGATGTCACAAGTAAAATCAGATTATAACAGCAATGTGCACAAGGCATTGTAATTGTGTTATAAATATTAAACCAAATGATCTTGTCATGGTTTAAAACAAATGTTTCTAGCTAGGCACAGGTTGGCCTGTCCTCCAGTCTTCTCCAGGATTCACCTGTTCCTGAATTTCTCTAAGCAAACAGCTCCTTGGGGTTTTTAATCTTATGTTGTGATGTAGTAATCTAATATTTTTTGTTCTTCTTTCAAACGTCAAGTGACTCATTTTGCTATTATTAATTCATAAGAGTGAAATAGTCTAATTTCCCCACATCTTCTTCCACCTTCACCCTGAAACCACTTTACAACGTATAAAATTTCAGGTGTTGCACCTTGAAATGACAAAATTAATAACCACTTTCCCATCATTGCTGGGATTCCCATTGCTGTATTTTGGCCAGTGGGGCACAGCAAGTCCCCTGTAACACCAGAAACCCAACTCTCCTTTGTCCAGGCAAACACAATGCCTTTTCCCACAGCACTGATTACTCTTGGATATATTTGTGGCCAGGATTGATCAAATCATTTTCATGCACTTGCAAACCTGGTGAAAGGGTTTTCACTGCAAGTGGAGTAAGTGTGAACAGATGTTTCTGTACTTGGAATATTTTGTCTGGCTGTCAAGAAAGTTTAGGCACTGGTGGCCTTAATTATTTATTATTGTTGTTGTTGTCATTTAAAAAAAGGCTCAAAAGCCCCTTCTGATTTTTTCATAGTTCAATTAAAGAGGTGGAATTAGGGATTCACTCCCATAAAGCCCTGTAATTAGTCAGAAGTACAGAGGAGTATATTTTGAATATTTTCTCATCTCAGTAGTAACCAAGAGAGGTTACATATGCGCATTTTTTTGAAAAAACCGAATATAACAAAGTGTCTTGGTAAATGTGGCTTTTTAATATATTCATTTTCCATTAAATACTGCTGATGGTTCTCTAATGATTACATTTAAAGGAAGAAGAAATCACCCTTCTCCTTGCCACTGAAGTATGTGTATCACTGATAGGCAAAAATAGAAAAATGTGAGTTGGAGGACATCATTTAGTAGGAAAGATAATAGATTAACTTTGCCTGTAGAAAGATATAAAAATATTCAGCACAATTATATTGTGTCAGTTCCAATTTACCAGTTATTTCTGATGATTTCAGGAAGCTCAGACTAGAGAATGAATTGAAAATTCAGACTTTAAATGTGATAAAGAAGCTTTACAATTTTTATATTAAATGACATTATTATAGCTATGAATGTATATTGTTTTTTCGAAGAAAGGCTTTCTGTGTGCAACAGCACATCAAAGAAGAGATCTTCACAAGGAAAACTTTACAATAATATTAAGTTGTTCATTGCATGACCTATTTAAAGTACTCAGATACTTCTTGTTGTAGACTACATAATTAAATTTTAAATGGAACATGATAAAGAAATTATACTGGTGATCTCTAGAGATTTGAATACCCTATTTGGATCTTTACAAGAGTGTAGCGAAGGCATACTTTTAAAATTTAATAAAGGTCTGGCCTATTTTTTTTTCCCTTTTAGATGCTCTATAGCTGCTATGGCAGCTGTGTTTCAGATGTGTTTGCTCTCAACATTACATAGTCAGTACCTGCAATAACTGAGCAAACTAAAAGTATTACAAAAAATACAGTTTAACTTGAGAAATTCACCATTTATAAAATAAAAAAAAAAGCAATTAATGAATGGAGATAAACTTCTGAAATCTTGGAGAAGCTAAGCTTGTAACCAGCCTTTCCTGGGCCAGCCCCTGAGCTGAGCAGTGGAGGGGAGCAGGGAATGAATGGAGTCCTGGAGCACAGTGTGAAGCCCTATGGGCACGAGGGAGATGATGTTTGGAGCTTAAAGAAGAAAACACTCAGCTTCAGTTTCAAAGGAATGATTTCAGTCTCTAGCCACTTCTGTTTGTTTCTGTGAAAGTTACTTTATATTTAAAGAAGAACAAATATTTTAAATATACGCTAACTGCATGGATTATTTATTTGCTTAATACTAGGTTAGTATTAACAGAAAGAAAATCTGGGCTACTTTTCCACTTTTATGTACTGGTTCAATTTTTCATTTCACTCAAGGGGGGAGTAAAGTTTAAACGGCCACTTCTTCCTCTAAGCTGTTAAAATAAGGGGGAAAAGTCAAGCTAATAATTTGCATTTATATTTTTAATGGAAAACTTTGTAGAAATATCACTGAATCACCTGCTTAAATCTTGAGCAAAACTCAGGGAATCTTATATTTTGAGGTGAAGGCCATCTTAAAATTGTCATTTAGAAATTTCTTTAGAACTGTGGGAGGAAATCTGCAGTGGATACATTGGTGTTAAAACAATCATGTTCAAAATGGAAATGTAAATCTTTGGCTTGTTCTTGAATTTTAGTCATCAACAAACTTAAATTTTAAACCCGTGGTCTGGAGTAGGGCACAAACTTTGGTCCTCTTGAGTTGGGGTTTTATTCCCCACCATTCCATAAATTTCTTTGATAATGTCTCAGTTCCATTTACTGCAGAGACTTCTGTTCTCAGGTATCTACAGCATTTTGAAAATAGAATTTAAGTACTGAAGTCACTTTGGTGCTTTTGAAAAATGTTAACCTGCAGCTTCACCATTATTGAAACCTAATGCAACTAAGCTTTTATCTAAAGCAAAAAGAAGAATTGACAACCCACCATATGACAAGCAAAATGAAATCTCTTGATCACTATCTGTCAGCAGTCTTTCTAATACCATTGTGTTAGGGAATGATATGTCTTCCAAGAAGCTCAGTACACAAGGTTTTGAATCATTTCTGTCTTGACAGCCTAACACAAGTAACTACTTGTAAGTGCTTGGATGAATTATAAAATCTATGTGGCTCTGTAGAGTGAGTTAATAAAACATCTATGAGCATTTTAATTACTATGAAATGAAAAGGATTTTTTCCTGACAGTAATAGGGGCATGGTCTAAAGACCAACCTGACATCTCAGCTGCTGTCTTCACTGGCTTTGCACAGACGGTGGGAGCTGGGGTTGCCTTCTGTGTTTGCACTTTTGGTTCCCTCCCAGCTGAGATATTCTGGCAAGCAACTTCTCTCCCTCTGAGAACACCAGGTCATACCTTTCACCCCTCATGTTTTCATGTCCTCTCATGTCACCACTGCTGCTTTGCCAGTTATGTCAGGCTTGAATGCCCACCCGCCTACGCCAGGCATGTCTCTGCCAAACTGTGACAGAATTTTCCATACCCTCACATAACATTTACTGAAGCATTTTTCTCCCCTAAATAAAGCAGGTATTTGGCATAGTCCATTTGTGATCCTCTCTTCTAATGGAGAACTTTTGCTTTCCACCTTCGAATAAATCCTTTCTCAAAACTCAGTCTTGTTTTAGAGGCATATAAATAATTGGTCAAGAAAACATTGCTCATCCCGGATGGCAGGCAGTGCTAGCTGATAATATTAAAATATCTTGAATGTCAAACTATATGCAGCAATCCAGAGCTGGTTTTTGGAAATTATATCATCTTCTATCTTTTCCTAAACCTCATCATTAAAAAGAAAAGAAGAAGATTCCAGCCCTCGATATTTAAATGTTCTCAAGTCAACTGTCTTAAAGAGCAGATTTTCCATAATTTGGATGCCTGCTATTTTCTACAGAAACTACTCATTTCAAAATGAGACTTGAATTTAACTAATCACTCCCTTATTAAAAAAAAGTAAAAGAATCTGATGTTTGACCTCTCCCTTTGCCTCAGATGCTCATTTTGAAGAGTTACATCTTTCATCTAACCTTTGAGCTGCTTTTTTGTACTGGCAGCAGGACTGCCTGTACCCCATTTTATCTGCTGTAGAGGAATGCCCTGATGGTGCTTGGTTTTGAGGCACTGGAATATAAATTACTTTGAGATGGTAACAAGTTTGATGCTATTATAAGCAAATCTGGAGGTTTTGAGGAAATAATACGTGAGGTCTCCTCACTACTCTGATTTTTATTTTTCCTAAGTAAAGCTTCAGTATCCTAAAAATGCAACATGGAGCTATTCCTTGTAGTAGCTGTCAGCATATCTCTTTTTGTTGTTGTTTTACAGCCATTTTGAAATATGTTTTTTACAGCTAATGATAATCTTAAAACACACTTATGTGCAATCTGATCCCTTTCTAAGAGATATTTTTAAAATCTTAAGAGGAGCCTAAGGAGCATAGAGGTGATTATCCATATGTGCTTACTGATGACTCTCATTCAAAAATTAGGAAGATACCAGTGGCAGGATTCATATTGCCTAAATTTAGCTATCACAAAAGTCCTCTGTCAGAAGAACCAGGGGAGGAATGGAGAAAAATGGGTGCCTCATCTCAGGGCAAGGTGAATAACCTTGGGAATTGTTTTTCTTTCTTCATTGCCTGAAAATGGAGCCTGGGGGAATAAGCACAGACTAAATGTTTCACCTGATGATAGTTTTAATTTAAGGTGAGCAGCCAGACTTTTATAAGTGCTAAAGTGCAAGTGACGTAAGCTGATGCCTGCTGGAGTTTTGAGGACATTGGCAAGCTTAACCTCAAAAAAACTTTCAATATTTTGTACTTAAGTCCTAAATATAGATCCTGGGAAGGAGGGGGGAAAGTCAGACAGAAATCATTGTTGGACTTGATACAGCTCTGACCCAGAATGCAGGAACTCTTCTCACAGTGCAGAGCCCTCAGAAATCACAGCAGCCCTGAAAGGGTTCACAATTAGACATAGCCTTTGAATCTTAAAACTGAGTGTAAGTGATTTTACTCAGAGTCCTGGTTTGGAATCCACAACCATTCTTCCCCAGCAACTGTAGGCATCTCTCAAAAACGTTAATGAAATTGACAGGAGATTTTTATCTTAAAAGTCTGGTAGAGCTTTTGTTTTTATTCCCTATTGTGAAGATCTAAAACTAGAGACATATTCCCTTCTCTTTTTTTTTTTCTTCTGCTATTCACCTTAACCAGACTTCCAAGCACCTTTTTAACTTGTTTTACAAAGCATTGCTAAACGTGCCCAATGAGGATAACGTGCAGTAGAAGTGAAAGGCCTTAGATCTCTTAATTTCCATTCCTGAAGGTGAATTCCAAGATCACAATTATTTTTATTTATACAGTGCCTAAAGAGTTCCTAAATACTTTATGGAACAAATAGAAGACCTCTTGTAAAAAGCACGCATTCCTATAATCTAATTTTAGTCTCAAATCAGGCAGCATGAATGCTAAGCAGCAGGGCTTGAAGAAACACAGGAGGTGTATGAGGGCCACACTAACAGGATTGAGCAGTTATTTAGGTTCATTATCAGTCCCACTTAATAGAACTGCTGGTTTAAGTTAAATTTACATCGTCCTGTGGAGAACATTTGACTGACACAAGAATGGTATTTCTTGGGTTTGATCAAAAAATAAGCCTTTCAAAAGGAGTTTGAATGAAGAGAGAGAAAGACAACATTGCAGGTGGATTTGAGATGCCAGTCCCGTGCAAGAAGTACCAAATGAAACCAACTTAAAATACTAAACCTGATTTCCCCTCTTCACTTCATTTCCTAGCTCAATCAAAATACTTGTGTTCCAAGTTAGTGCTTTGTACATATCCTTTGCTTAAGTGTGTCTTTGGCCCTCAAAACCATCAAAATAATGTTATTTAGAAATTCAGTGCAAAAGATGAAACTTGTGGGAATAACTCCAGACATAAATATGCATTTCTGGGGAAAGGAGAAGCGTTCACACATCAGGTTCTGCAGAAGCAAACCAGCAACGGAAGTGGAGATTTGTTAACATGACAGAGAAGCTCTATCTTAGTACCTTTGCTGTAGCATGAACAAGGCATGTGTCATACATTATATAATATAGAGTATTATATCATGTGTTTTATAAATAGTTAGGAGTGAACTCATATGCAGAATTCTCAGCACCATCCTTGCCATTGGTCCCAGAAGAGCAGCAGCAAGAGACATGGATGGAGCAACGTCAGGAAACCCACACTGCTCTCCCTAAGACTGCAGAGACTCTGGTTTAAAGCTCTCTTCAACATTCTCTGCCTTCTGAGCATTGCTTTTATTTATGAAATCACCGCTATTGTAGCATTTACAAAAATTGCGACTATTTGAATGTTTCCAAAAGATTTGCTATATACTAAAAGCAAATCTTAGACAATTCTCGGTAAATTATTGAAAGAGCTTAAAAAAAAATAATCCTAACATATTCCCTGGTGTTCAAGGTTAACACTTTATACTTCATCTACATTATATTAAAAACATTTTTACTGGAGTCCATAAATGTTACACATTTTTAAAAGGCAACGAGCGCAGCGGGAATAGAAATGTTGCATAAAGCCAGACACGAGACCTGCAAGCAGTAAGTGCTGCCTGTTGTTTTTTTATTTGTTGAGGGTGCTGACTTGAGATTGCTTCTGTGAGGTCAGAAGCAAATGAGATACCCATTTTTCTGGTTATATCTTGTCATTGGAAGCAGGCAGCCCCTAAAGTTTTCCTGTGGTCAGCAGGAGACCCTGAGCCCCAAACTCCCATGTTGGGAGCAGTGTCTCACCGCGGTAATTCTCTTACTGGCGGGGAGGCTTTGCCAGTTTGGAGCCTCAGAGGACCTACCCCACTTTCCTGTGTACATCCTCCCAGAGCATTTTGCAAGTTGTGCCCTACACAGCATTTCTACAGCAGCAAAGTGCCAGAGTGGTGCTTCTCATCTCCAGGCTGTAATGGAAAATATTTTTCATCCAGATCCTTTGGAACTTTTAGAGCTCCTGCACAGATTTTGCAGGGAATGTTGAAGGCTCTGCAAAGCTGTGATGTAAACTGGGTGCAAATAATGGCTTTTTGCTGTAACCTAACCTTAATGAATGCCCATGGAGAAAGAAAGAGGGAAAACAAGACTAAGCTTTACCTGACACAAAAAAAAAAACCCAACCCTAAAAGCAGAGATCTTTCAGCCCCTTCTGTATATTTTGCTTCTGAACTTTTAGATACAAATGCCACAATGGCTCACATGCTTAATTTTGGAGAACAGTCCTGCTGATATCAAAGTGATTGCACAAGTCAGTGCAATTTCAGCATGAGTATTGCTGCTTACTCATTGCTGTGAGATGAATATCCTCTGATTTGATCCCAGCATTGCCACTAAGACTGTAGACAGCTCTACTTGATCAAGAAAGAAGAATAAACACATAACAACTCAGTTTTGGCAGCATCCTCTTGAAACATGAGCTGAGAATCATAAACTGGAAACTTAAAAGAAGGCCCTAAATGGCTCCAATACTATTTAGAGGCATAGTTTTGGCTAATTGAAAATGCTGGACAATTGCAGGTGCCACTGACTTTGGTTCAAAGGATAAATGTTCTTTTCTGAACAAGGCTATTAACTCAAGATCTTAAAAGGTGTCTGTGACATTTAGAAAACTTTCTGTGCTTGAAGCTCAGGAGCTCATCTTTTAACTAGGTGTTCAAAATTTCATTTCTTTTTTAAGCTTTTTTGTTGGGGGATACAGATGCACCTGCGCTGATGTGCTCATGGATGCCAAAGGAACTGTGGCTTGTTGCTGGCAGATTTCATTCCAGGATTGCTTGGAGCAGTAAGCAGAAGTTCCTGCAACTATAAAGTTTCATTTAACAAAAATGAAATATTATTATTCATGTCATGAGTAATTGAATCCCCAGATGTTCTCATTTTCTATCAATGGCTGGAGACAATATGACTCTAGATAGGCTGTGACAACATGAATTGATTTCTTTCTCTTTTTTCTTTTATTTTTTTCCCTTTTTTTTTATTTCAAACCTGCAGAGTAACTGTGGGTTTGTTGTTTTTTTTTTTTTAGCTGATTGCTTGGATCTGACATTACAGGCTGTGCAGCTGTAAAAAAGACCTTCTCATTTTCATTGAGAATAAGTAAAATAAAATATCACAGAAATAGCATTGCTCTTCCCTGGTCCTGCCCCTATTTATTTCTGCAGAGATAACAGGGACAGAGCAATTGAATTTGGAAAGATGTCTGCAAGAAGAGATGGTTGCTGCTAACACTGAATATTCAGAATGTAATAATAAAAGTAATCGGGTTACTAAAAAGCCACCTGTTACTTTTTTTCTTGTTTTTCTCTAAAGCATACAGTTTACTTTTTTGTCTCTGAATTTATAGCAGAGATGGGAAGTCCAACTCCTTAGAAACCTTATTATATAAAAGGTAGTAATTCCTTGTTAAAGTAGGAAAAGAAACCACACTCACTAACATTTCTAATGCTGCTAAAGATGAATGTTTGCACAAAGGAACAAAGGTAGAAAAACTTTAAGTGCTTGTTAAGGCATGCTCACACAGTGCATATGAGCAATAAGTCTGTTTTGCTGAACTGTGAAATTGCCATGAGTAATTTCTCTAATAACAGAACAGATATTGCCCCTGTGACCCCAGAGAAGCCCTGGGCTCAGTGCTGCAGCCAGTCCTGCTATCAGCAGAAACTTGTGCAACCAAAGCATGGGCTGCAAGCTGAGCACTAGAAAATAAAAGAAACTTGGTGGATAACTTGTAAATGTTCTGGCTGATTTAAAAGTTCAGAAAATGATTAATGATGAAGGTACTTTATTTATTGATTTTCCCCCATGACCTATTCTTCAGAGGAGCTGAACTATTATGTCCAGAGCTGTGTTTGACAGCTGCCTCCTATTTCCAAAGACAGTATTCATTCCACTATGAATGGAATGTACAGCAGCAGAAACTTTTAATTGGCATTTCTTGTTAGCTTTCTCCTATAGAAATGATGTAGTGCTGATGCTTTCCCTCTGTGTTATGGAGAATGCCTCTGGAAATAACAGTTCTGTAGCTGGAGCAGGAAAAAAAACCCATAGAATCCCTTGGGATAATGCAGCACATGCAGAAATAGGAAAAGAAATCATATGAGAAAAACATTCAGTTAAAGCAGCAACTTATGTCTTCTCTTTCAAAACTTGCAAGGTGAAAAAGAGCAATGTGGTTTAAAGGGGATATTGATTTGGTGGAGCTATGCATGAACTCGTGCCACAACCCCAGTACTTCTCCAGTCTCTGAACCTCTCAGAATTAATGCAGGGGTTTTAGACTGATTGCTTGAAGTCTTTCTGTAAAAAAAACCCATGTCTGATGAATGGCAAGGACTTGAGGAGATTAAAAAAAAAGAATTAAAAGTTTCTTTAAAGAACTGAGCAAACCTTTGTCAGCTGTACTTCCTTGTAGTGCTGTATAGTTAGAGCAAGGCAGCCAGAGACGCAACCTCATTTCTTCTGCCTTCCATTTTGTCTTGTGAGTGATTGACTTCCTTCAGCAGCTCCATCAGGTAATGTGACATAAATGGGAAAAAAATTCCCACCCTGAATTCATCTTTCTGTGCCAGGGACATAGCAGACATTGTTAGTTATTCATTTGAAAAAGAATTCTAAGTTCAGGCAGATGTTGAAAGTCTGGCATGAGAATTTGGTTGCTGCTCTCTAGGAGGTTTTCAATTTTTTATCTGAAGTAGGTGATATTTTATTAGCTTGTGCTGTGGGGCTTTGTTAATGGTTCTGGATAACAGAAAACATGGGGCAGGAGCTGGTTATCTTTACAGCAGTGTAAGAGGTGTTGTTCAGGAGAAAGGCAGTGGTTTGTCTCTTCATCTGGAGTTATCTAGCATCTGCAGCCTAAAACAGGCTAGCAAAGTTGAGAAAAGCAGTCTTGGAAAGAAATATCTGAAGAAAACATTCCTAACTCCATCCCAAACCTCTTTTCAGAGAATAAGGCAATGCTTTCCATCCTTGTTTTCTGTGATTTTATGGTCTTTATAACTCCTTCTATTCTACCTTTTCAAGAGATAGGAATGTCCAGTTTTCTTCTGACTTTCAGCTGTGATGCTTTCTTTGGATTAATTGAAAAATCAAAAAACATATTTCCTTTCATAAATGTAGTTTTGTATTAATTTAATTCTGTAAGATAAAGCACAGATTTAGAATTGTGTCTAGAGTCCACAAAAGCAATAAATAAGGAAATAAGGACTACCAATAAATAAGGAAAGGCCACAAATTCTCCCCCCTGCCCCATATTTTGCATTCATCAAAGCTGGTCTCTTCTGACCTTCTAGAGGCTTATAGGATTTATGGTCTCTATAAATCTTATGGTGAAACATCAAGTCTAAGATGAGAAAAATCACTCTAATATGAGAAAAAGACACACAAGACAAAACAAAAAGCCCTAAACCTCCATCAAAGCCATCTTTGATAATATTCTGCTGTGTGAGAACATCTCTGAGTAACTAGAGACACTTGCACAGGATTTTCCTCTGTCCAGTACTGCCAGTGCAACACTCACCAGTGGGCTGCTGCTCTCAGCATCAATGCATCAGTCATCACTTGCTTCTCACACCAGGATTTTTAGACTTCATTGCATGTAGAAATTCTCAAAATGTGCTTTCCTAAAAAAATCTGCTTCATCACCCATCTCTTTTACCAGTGTTTCCTGATTGAAAAAAAAATTAAAAGAAAAGAAAAAAGGGCTTTTATCACACATCCCATATGTTCTTTATGGTGCTGAGACTTGATAACTAAGATATGATTTTACAATGAAAAATCCCCCAAGGAAGTATGCAGATGTACTGTGGAAAGATACTGACATTGTGTGCTTTATTTGTAGGAAAGGTATGAACACTTTCTCCTCTTCTTTTTAATGGCAAAGAATATTAAAATAAAAAATAGGCTTGTGTCTCTTGTGGAACTCCTGAGGATATGTCCAAGTGGTGGAAGAGCTACGTACATGTTAAAATGGTACTCTACAATCCATTCCCCTGATATTTGGAAAAGATGACTATCATTGATGATATCACTATCTCTTTTTTTTTTTCCCCAGTTAAATCTGTAACCTTTTGAATTTGAAATGAAGGCTGCAGCTAGGGAAATTCAGCAAGATGCTAGCAAAGGGGGCTATTGATGGCATGCTCCATACTGGAAAGCTGTCTTGTTATTGAATGCAAATATGACTTAGATATGTAAATTACATTCAAGATTTCATCAGTAAGCCTTTAATATATCTAGAAAGTATCTTAAAGCATTTAAATAAAATGTTAATTGAAAGTATGGAATAGTGTTAGCAAGCTCTTTCAAAGAAAGCTTCAATTCAAGGCACATAACAAGGAAGCAAGTGCTCTGATCTAGTCAAACAGAACCTCCCATGGTAAAAACCTATAATTGTTTTAAAGTTCTCCAAAAACCTACATCCCTGTTCTCATCTCATCCCACACACTGTGATATTCCTTATGTTCCTCACTCTCCTCTCTCAAAGCTGACTTTCTTTGTAGCCTTCTCCCACTCCCAGCGTGCTGCCTTCTCTCACCTCCCACGCCTGGAGCTGCCTCCTGCTGCCCATACAACAAGCACTTTTCTACACATCCCAGCCCTTTTCCTTTCCTTGAGCTTGTCTGTGTCTCATTCCTTGCAAAACCATCAGGATGTCTTGCCCTGCATCAGAATCTGGAGGGTGAACTCAGGAGAGCTCGGTAGTAAGCCAAGCAGTGAATTTAGATCTTCTGAGAGGGATCATCAGATGGAGCAAATGACTGATCTTCATATTTAAAAATAAAACCACTTATTTTAAAGGCTGAAGAGAGAGGGATTGAGTTAGACTGCATCCCTCTGGTGCTCATGGAAATGCTTGTACAAGCAGCAGGGCAGTTGAGCTGTGTTGGCTTTAACCAGCTCAGGTCAAATTCATCAACAAAAGCTTTAAATTAAAGCCCTAAGAGCTAAAAGTGTGGGAACACAAGCACGAGCATCTCTTGCTGCAGCTCTGCTTTTGATTGTCATTCCTTACCTGCTCATTAAGCAGAAGGATTTTGGAAGTATTTGCTAAGTTACCTTCCTGTCTGCAGATGGTCTGCAACAGTGACAGCAGCTGTTCCAAAAACAAGCAGTGAAGGGAGGTATTATTGCTCTTTAGCTATGTTTACAAATTTGTAACAAGACTATTATTTAAAGTGTGGGTTTTTGTGTCTGCACACAATATGTTATTACTGAAATGTTGCTGGATTGGTGGAGGGCATCAAAGGGATGTGGCACAGAGAGATTGCTTTGGCTTGGTTTCTTTCTTCCAGGGCTTGTGTGAATCTTGTAGGTTTAGGCAGAGGCTTCACAGATTACTGTTACAACCTGTGACTTGTGCTCCCATGACCAGGGAGGTGGGGAGAAGGGCAGCCACATGACACTGCTCAGCTGATGGGAGTTTGCTGGGGAAGAGCTCAAGTTCAGGAAACAGAATTCTACACTGAAAGAAAAAAAAGAAATAGAAATAAAGCGCATCTAATCCTTGCATGTTGGATGCACTTCTGATGCTAGAGAAAAATTGCCAGCTGGGAATGATTTTGCAGTCTATTTTCACACATCCCCACATCCACAGACCAAAGGAACCCAGCCTGCTGTGTCTTAGGGAGGCTGCTGGAGGACACTGGGATGCTCCTGCAGCATCAGCCTGGACAGGGTGTGCTGCTTTTACCATGATGCCTCGTGGTTATGACCCAAATGCCAAATCCATGCAGAAAGGACCTTGTTCTTGAAGGTCAGGACCCAAACCATAAATTAGGAGTTAAAACTAAAGTCCTCATCATGCTTTTCTGGTAGAAGTTTCTCATTTTCAGTATATCTTTTCTGTTGTGCTTTACATAAAATGGTTGCTTTGAAGATGTTTTTTGCTTTGCAATTTAACTACGAATGGAGGTTTCTGACTGAATTTTTCTATGGGAGGTATACACACAAAAAAAAAACACCTAAAAAGGATGGGAAATGCACGTAATAAAAAATTTAAATATAAATTCTAAACTTTCTGGTATGGAAGTGAAAATGCAAACAGCCTCATTTCCGTTGGAAACATTGAGTTTCTGTGTGGTTCCCCACTTGCATGATTCATAACGGGTGTTTATGTTATGCCTACTTGGCTTTGAAGCAAGCCAAGCTTGAGCTCTCCACCTTCTCAGGTGAAGGGATTCATCCCACAGTTCCATATTGGAGAGATATGAATCATTCCTGTCTGTCTTCACTGCTGACTCAAAGGGAACTTATGCATCAGGGTCCATGTTGGAGCCAAGTGGGGTTAAGGAGAAAAGTTTCACTTTTGTCTTTGCCATTGTTTCAGTGACACTGAGATTACAGTTTTCATTTTCTTGAAACAATACATCAATGAAGTGATGAACATGACCCATTGTGTGGTAACATTTGGCAAGCCATTTGGCAAAAGTAAGGCATATGAATTGAAGGCTATGGTAGTATGAGAGTGTGTCGTGCCGTTTTGAGCATTTGTTATTAATAAAATACATAATTACCTTTCTTGGAGTATTTATCATACTGCTTGTATGTTAGGAAGCAGAACCAGAAAAATGTGTTTAAGAATTGCACCTTGCTGAACTGGTTTAATTAAAGGTCAGTAAAATGCAAATAGGAGAAAAAGATGATGCAGGTGGTTTGAATTTTTTTAGATTGCATATGAATACAGAAAGTTCTTTAATGTAAGACTGAAGGTTGTACTGGGGTTTACTGGAAGAGGAAGGTGCATATATTGTAGGTATTTCCTGTTAGGGGAGATAGAAGAAAAGATTATCTTTCTCTTTAAAGCCAAAATTCTGGTATTTGCAAGACTGCTCCCTCAAATAATGTAGCCAACAACTGCTCCGAGTAAGATTTCCCCTCTTCCAGTCTGCTGTCATTCCTCTAACCTTTGAATACACCTGTGTAATCAAATCAGAAAGTAAAGGTCTATCATTTACTTCTCTTAATACCCTTGGACAGATTGCTGTCTCATTAGAAAGACTCGACAAAGTAATTCAAGAACTGTAAGGCGCTAATAAGACGCTGTCTTTAAAAATGGATTGGCTGAGTAGAAAGTCTGGCAGGTCCCCAGGATGAATATCTGGCCACAGGCTGGAATTATTTCTCTGCTAATCTCCTTGGTGTGTTCAGAGGATCTATTTGCATCTTGAGAAGTGGGAGGTTTGGAGGCTGCTGACCCATGAAGAGCTCCCATCTGTGGATCCAGTCTGCAGCGATGCCAGGCTGAAGATTGAGTGTTTTCTGCAGCTCCAGCCCATGGGCCAGGGCAGCACCTCTGATCAGAGGCTTATTCAGAATATGTCCAGCCCTGAACTGTATTTACTTTTCATTAGGGTGATGTATATGATTAATGTAGCTTTGTTTGCTGTGCTGAAGTGAGCTGTCAGAGCTTAGCCCTGCAATTTTTATTTTTTTTCCTAAGCAGGAGAGGAGTCATTGGATTTTGGAAAGAGAATGGCAAAGAGAGAGCTGAGAAAATCAGAAACTCTGCACCTCACTGAGAAGTGACTGGGCACAGCTCTTTAAAACACAGGGTTTGCAGTTGTACAAAATTGATCTGGAAGAGATGCAAATTCCATATGGACTAAATTCAGATTTAGATTTAAAATGCTACTCACATGGGCACCAGCTAATACACCAGCCAAATTCACTCCATTATTAAGTTAAGAGGCTATGAGGTGACCCTCATGAAATGTATTAACATAATGTCAATAATGAGTCTTTTTATAGGAAGGTGTTGAGGAAATGCAAGCAGAGTTTGTAACATGGTACCACGCTTCCAGCCTGGCTCGATTCTCGGTTCACAAAGCTTTATGTCACAGATCCATCTGTTCCCGGGAGATGGGTGTGAGTTGATGCCATTTTCATGGGCTACTTTGTTTCTAGCTTGGAGCTTTCTGAATTCTCTGGAAGTTGCCTGAGACTTGGTATTTGTTGCCTGGGGCTCTCTGTTGCCAAGGCATTCAGCGTGGAGCAGAGATTGCCTTCACAGGCTGGGTGGGACCTTTACTTAACTCTATCAAGGCTCATTAAAGCTTCAAATCTCTGAATGCACTTTAAAAATTGAGTGACAGGAACTTCTGGGAAAGTTTTGTTGAGAAGCCTGGCATAACCGAGTAATTATAATATAGCAGTACTTCATGTGCAACTTGATTGTCACAGCCTGTGTCAAGAGAACACATAATTTCTGAAGGATAAGACCATATGTTCCAAAAAGAGCTTTCAGAATGTGAGATACTTGTTTTGGAAGTTATTTTTTTGCTCTTCATAAAAAAAAAAAAACAACAAAACCAAGAAAACCCAAAAAACCCCTGTGTTATGAAATGAGATTAAAAAAAAAATCCCCCACACTTAATTAAACTGATCCTTTGAGAAGAAGTCCCAAACCTGTAGGATAGGCAAGTTCTGAGGTTACTGATTTACTTCTGGGTGTGTCTGAAAAGAAAAAAAATGTTGCAAAAATAGTTGAAATGACAGAGTTATCCTAAATATGAGGATGCTTTCCCACTTATACAGTCTCATGCACCAGTTGAGGACCTCTTGGCACATAATGACAATCACCTTGCTGGGGATAATTGGCCCCTAAAACAAGGCATGGACAGGAGAGTCCACCAAATGTCCAGACAGATTTGTGTGTAGGAAATGGAAATGTTACATGCTGTGGTTTACATCAGCATCGAATATAAATGGAGGTGACTTCAGTGTCTTCCATTTTCAGCTGTATCTAAATCACCTGTAGTGTCCTGAAATTTTTTTTCTTTGTGAATGCAATGCAGAGAGGTGATCGGGCATCGCTGGTGTTTAAAAGTCAGAGCTGAACCTGAGCTGACATTTCTGAGGATGCAAGACTTACACAGAATTCTGCCCCAGCAGGAAGGAATAATATTGACTAACAAGATTTCAGCCTGCTTTTGGAGACCCTGAATGTACACTGTGCTTATATTTTTAGCATGAAGATTTTATTTTCATTGCAATATTCTAATAGTGGGATGGTGAAAACTTACAAGAGTCAGGTTGGGTTGGGAGATTTTTTTCCAGTGAGGGACAAGCACACAGGCAAAAGTGATTTATGTCCCAAGAGACTGTAATATGTAATTACAAGTACAACTTGATTGGCTAATTAAGATTCTCCATGTATGGTTTCCAAATAGATTTTTTTTCTGCATTTTATAATGAAGAAATGGCCAAACTTAACTTACTTTGCCTGGGAGAAGTTTTACTTATATAGATGCTAAAAAATGGGATAAAATCATTCTTGTAGATATTTGCTTGTTCTACTTGTGAGACAGTCAGGACATTGTAGCTTGGCATAGTCAACCTCTTCATTTTAATGTTAACTTTCTTTAAATTAGGGCACCATATTACAAAGTCTACCTGTTAATTTACCCACTTTCAACACTTGGAATTTTCTAAATTATTAATGCATGTTAAATTTTACTTTTTTCCCTTAATGTTGCATATTTCAAATACCATCTCGTCTCCAGATTGCTAATGAATATTTATTAAATAGACCTGCTGAAATAGGTCTGTGTTGGTTTGACATTGTTTCGGACTTGAAATATTTGCTGACCCATGGTTCCCATAGAGTATTGATTGAGACATTCCATAAATCTGAACACCATGTTGTATCTGCATATTTGACACCAGTTCTGCAGATGTGCTCATCTGGAATAGCTGTTCAGTGCTTCTTTTATGGTTATTAGAGAAAAGAAGGCATTTTCCCAAAACTTTTTCCAAGGAAGACATTTAAAATAGGTTACATGGATTGTTTCTTGCACAATGGAGAAAAGGTCTAAAGTCATGTGAAGCAACTTGCATCTTGACTCTTTATGAGAAGGTAAAAAACCAAATAATTCCTTAAACCCTTTCCATTATGCTGTCTCACAGAATAATATCTAATAGACTGACACATGCTAAAAAAATCACCCATTTTCCATGATTTGTCAAGTTAATTAGACAGATTCTGCCTATGTTCATTTTATGTTCCAAATCTCAGTGATTTGGTTGGCTGGGTTTTGGCAGGGCAACTTGCAGAGCCTGCAGGAAACCACCTGGTCTGCAAAGGCTGCACTGCCTGGCATTAAGAACAAACCAATTCTGCAGAGCAGAGCCTCCATCAGGCAGATCCCTGGTAAATTCTGTTGGGTAAGCAGCAAGAGGTATTCCAGAAGTGATGTGAGCTGCCTCTGCTTAACAAAATACCCACCCTTTCCCCAGTTTTAGCTTGTCCCAGTTCTCATTTCCTAATCTACTCAAACCACAAGAGAACTGTTTAGCTAATGAATGATTGAAAAGTATGAACACCGAATTCAATAAGTCAAAAAGAAAACAAACATAAAACCCCACAGAGATAACAAAATGTATGCTTAAATGCATCATTCAATTACTCTACTCACTCTTTGCTTCCCATTACACCCTCCTTTGTCAGTACACTGTGTATCTAAATGGCAATCTCTCTGTGACAAGGAATTTCTCTGCATGCCTTTACCTGCTGGTGCAGAACACTGTTGGTACTTTGCAAAATCAAACAATAAAAAGAATTGATTGCAAGCAACGTAGGACTTGCATGATGGCTAGTGAAGCTTCTCAGGATTTTCCCTAAGAAGTACTGATGCAGCCACCAAAGTTTGCAGATCTGAGCTTCTCTGGTCTTTACAAACAAGGCAGTTTTAGGTAACTGCTGTTAAAAAATTTTAGTTCCTTAAGTCTCCAAGGGGGATACAAGCCACAGAAGGATTGTGATTGATACAGCATTATTCTTTGTTTTTTCCTAGAGGATAAGTCAGCCAGGAATCATGTTGCTATTATTTGCTGAAAATTGTTTGTCCCCCAGGATGTGTGTTGTATCAGATTTTTCATCCAAGATTTTCTTTCTCGAAAGTTCCTTGAAAGTTGGTTCATCAACTTGGCACAAATGGAGCAAACTCCCCTCAAAAGGGAGTCTGGAACTAGATGATTTTAGGTTTTAGATCCCTTCCAACCTAAGGCATTCTACATTTCTTTTCAGCTCAAAGACTACCCCATTGTTAAATACAGAAGTTCCCTTGCCTCAGAGAATGGAGCCATCTCCTTTGTCTTGCACCATTCTTAGGAGGTCTTTCTTAACTGCCTGTAATGCAAATAATTCAAAGGCAGAGCTAACATTTGTATTATTAGACTGCATGGCATCAATGCTTCTTGGGTTCTCAAAATCCTCATTTTCAATGTACTAGCATATGAAAATGATTGTATGATCCTCTAGAGACTTTGCTTGGATATTGCAAGCAGATGTCAGAAAAAAAAAAGAAAATGGATAGTGGTATTGATGAGTCCCATCATAAAAAGATAAAATAAAAATGTCATTACCTTTGCATTGCTGTGTAGCTTAAGATGATGAAATGCTGCAGTTATGATGGAAGAAAAGGTCTTTTTGCATCCTCCAGCTATAGTCTATTGCACAAGATTAACACCGAGAGTCTTTGCTAATTAGTTTTTATGGTCAAACAGTTTTCATGAAGTTGGTTTCAAAGAAATCAAAATTAAACTCTTCATAGCTCTGAAAGGTAGAATTATGGAATATGAATGCATAGATAATCTTTACAAGCTAGAGGAAAATGATCATTGAGCAACTAAAGCTATAAAAAAGACCCAGCAATATCTCAGATATTGCAATATAGTCTGTTTGGGTAAATGATGACACTAGGAATTTTGGAAATGCAGTTAAATCAGGTTGAGTGATACACAGGGTTATAATTTGTCAGCATGCCCTGATAGAAAGCTTCACTCTTTACTCATATTTGTAAAATTAAAATATATAAGAATAAGATGTGGTGGACTGAATTTATCCCATCAGAACTTCCACAAATCAAAATGCATAATTTTCCCCTCCACCATTTTCCTTAGCTCCTTTTCACATTCTTTTGTTAGTTTGCTTTACCTTCAAAATAAGCCACGTACTGGCTTCATCCCACAGCATTAGTCCACCTTCTATTTGAAAGTGTAATGACAAAACCAAAATGTGGTGTTGCTTTTCTAAGTCAAACCATCTTAATTTACCTGTGTGTTTGTGCAGATAAGCTTTACTAAACTGTGGCCCAGTAAATATCCTCCCTCCAGTGAGCCTGTAGCAATTACATTTCACAGACAGAAAGGGAAGCACTGGATTTAGTACAGTTTTCAAAACAACTTGTGTTTATAGCAGAAAAAACATTTAAGCATTTAGGGGCTCGTATCCTAGTCACTACCAATAAATTTCTGGCTCCCAGAAGATTTAGCAACTTAAGTACTCCTGAAAAATCTATCTTTTGTTCACAGGCACTTATAGCTGAGTCAAAAGCATTTAATTCTTTTACAGAAGAAAGGGGAGGTCTTAACTTTATTGGGGGCTACATTTGGAATGAAGACCATCCTTTATAGTGGATAGTGGAGACAAAAGCATACAAATCCAAAAGAACTAGATATCTTAACTGTTTCATTAATTAGCTTTGCCCCATTTCAGTACCACTGATCCCTTGGACAGATGAGAACTTTACCTCATAATAAATAACTATGAAACATCAGAGACATGCACAAAGGAAGTTCTCATAGGCTGGCTTTGCTCAGGATGGTTACATGGAGACATGTTGTTTTTCTGATTGTACTGTGGAGCCCTACAAAAGAGATGTTTGCACTTCTGATAAGGTTTGCATATCTGAGGTTCCTCATACACTGCTTTCTTTGGTCCCATTTTTAATGTTTGCATAATTAAATACTGGGATGATGTTGGGGATTATTCTGTCTTAGTCTAGTTTATTCCAGCTCTAAGAACCTGCAAAAACTTAGAGTTGTCCTAAAGTAGTACAGGGTGACCATGAGATCCTTTAAATGGAATCTTAACCTCTTGTGCCAGGATTTGGGTTTTCTTTTTTTGTTGTTGCTTTGGGGCTTTTACCTAGTCTTACAAATTCCCAGCATCATTGTTAAGAAATTAACACACATCTAATAGTAGAATCTTACCCCTTCAGAGACATATCTGACCAAAGGCATTCAAGGTAACCAGGTCTATAGGCTATTCATGGTTTCAAAGTCTTATCACCTCCATTTCAAAACAGGTATATTCTCTCCCAGGCAATCTCAACAGCCTGCTGAGATCTTCTTCTTTTTTTTTTTTAAGATTGATGACGTAGGCCAAATAAATGTAAAACTTGATTTTGAGATACATCACTTCAACCCCTGTGCTCAAAGCCAGGTTGGATGGCATGTTGAACAGGTGTCCCTGCCCGTGGAAGGGGATTGGAACAAGATGATCTTTAAGATCCCTTCTAACTCAAAATTTTCTGTGATCCTATGATCCCAAAAATGCTTCAATGACTGTCATTCTCTATTCAAGACAGCACTATCCAGTAATAAAATCATCTATTAGCACACCAGATTAAAGGATGTGAAACCTTGAAATGCAACAAGAGGTAATTTAACAAGAGGCTAAATTATGGAGTGACCCAGATACACCCCATTTATTAAAGAAAAAAACCCAAACATATTTCAAGTGTTTGGAAAAGTTTCTTTAGTTGTCATAAAATTGTTCAACAGACTCAATACAAGAAAAGGGGCTGGCACCATTAAATCATTAAGAGAAAACACTTCTTATTTGCAAGTTACGATTAATTTTTTCTGAAGCTTAAATGCAATAAACCCCTGTTGTGTGGCAGAGACTGTGACATTCTGTTACAGGTTAATTTCTTTCCTTGCAAATTAGAAAATAGTGTGACTTGCAAAACAGGAGAGAAAAGGGGGAAATATGCCAGCAGCTGTGCTTAGACTTTTTGCCTTTTGGCTTCTTCTTTCATTTTCTAGTCTGCTGCATTTCTTCTTTCAGTGATTTGTATGCTAGATGCCAATTTGAATTTCCAGTGCATTTAGCATCCTACAACACCAGGGAATTTAAAAGACAATTAAGAATATACAGGGCATTAAAAAAACAAAAAGATCTATTTTTCAACAGTCCTTTCTATCTTTTTACCTCTCTGTGATCACAGTGATAGCAGAATCCAGTAAACCATTACCACAAAGAGCCAGTCACACGTTTATTTTGCAAAGGTGTGTTTATAGTGGGAACTAGATGGGGCTGGCTCATCACTTGCAATCTGTGGAGGGCTCTTTCACAGATCAACAGACTATAAGATTGTTTTCCTGGATATGAGCCACTGATGGACCCATACAGGCTAGTAAGAGTCATGTAAGAGTCTTTTATCCTGTCTCAGCGGGGACATCTTCCCCATGGGCTTCACGAGAGAGTGTTTTCCTAGCAGCGGATTTAACGGGGGGAGAGAGGGGATGGAAAGAAGATTAATGTTTCTGCCAGTTCCCCGCAAGTTCACAGAAAATATTGGCTAGAGCAGGAGTGGCCCAACTCCGTCATGCTCCAGCCTTTTCTGTGTACTTAGAGTGGCATGTTTTTAATCAAATGTGAAATATAGCTTTTGCAGGTCGAATGGATTAGCCTTCCTTGTAAGTAACTCTGCCTGCTTTAGTCAAGAGTGCAACTTTTTTTTTTTAAATGTTTCACACTTGAGGTTGTCGTCTTTAACTTCATCAGTTTAATGGGTCTTTGGAGTTTTAATTGTTAAAGGTGAGAACTGTTTAATAACCATATACGATTGAGCTTCTTCCAAGTACATGCAGTGAAGACAGCAAGGTAAGAAATTCCTCAGCTGCTCTGTCATAAAAGCTTGGAAAGGCTTGAGACAAACAGGGTGTTCTGCTGCTTTTTTAATACCATATTGGGATTACAGTGATCCTAAATATTTAAGTTTTCCTTGCTTTCGAAGTGTTTAGGAAGTGAATATCCTTGGACTCAAAAACTGGGAAATCTGCACATGACAATGTACATAACTGATTTCCCTCCTCTAATGCTGGTTGTTATTTATCAGAATCTCATCAGTGTCCTGTTCTTATACAGTGCTGAAGTTATCAAAGATAACAGGGAGGATTTTCAGCTTCCTTATTTCTGGGTCTCAGAATCAGCTGAGCCTCTAATAAAGTTAGGCTGTTCATATCAAACCATCCCTTATCAGTAATGCACTTTGAAAGCTGTTCTATCTGGTTAAATCCAAGTGTAATAATAGACCTCGTACCTGTCACATCCTCAGGCTGCTATAAAATGTTGTTGCTCCACTAAAATAAATAGTTCAGGTGATTTCTCTGTGCCAAGAAATTCAAGTAAATGTTAGAAATTATTTTAAAAATAATTTGATTTTCAGAGTTATTGAAAGTTTGGTTAGTTTTTTTTTATATTAATCACTACCATATTTCAGGGTTAGATATGGTATGAAATGGCTGTCAATTTTTCTTGCAACTCAGACTTTGAAAATTTTTTATGTTATTTGTACTTATCTTTTATATTTCTGAGCTATGGTTCAATGTGTCACTCAGATAAGTTTCTAGGAGCCTGTTCATTTTACTAAGCGTGGTTATAAAAAAATTAAATTAAAAAAATTCTCAAATCTTTTAAAGCTGTCTTTATAGGAATCCATGGACTTAGAAGACTAAAGAAAGACAACAAAGTACAAATATAGACAAAGATTCATGGGCTGAAAGAGGTCTCCTGTTTTAAGATGAGGTTCTGTTTGCATAGAGGTAGATAGGAAATTTTAACATTCTGTTTATTAGAAACCAACAATGAGGTCTCTGAAGACCCTATCTGAGATGACTCCCTGTCATGTCAAAATATGCTGCAACAGCCAGTAATGTGACAGCAGACTGTAAAGACTCCAGCAGTCCTGACATTTTGCAAAATTTTCAGGCCATGGAGAACAGGGTAACATGGTAACTTGGCCTTTTACCATTGGATTAAAAATACAAGACATAGTTCTTTGATTTCCATGAGGATCATCTGCTAGTCATTGCAATGTGACAAAATTTATTTCTTACCATAATAGATTTATAAATCATCTTAAGGGGCGGGGGGGGGGGGGGGGGGGGGGGGGGAGCGCACCCCAGTAGTATTGCAAAAGGTGTTGGAACCAGATTCTCTGTGTTGTATTCCCAGCTCCTTGCACATTCCAGTCACGTATCTTATCTATTCCTCTGCCTGTCTGTCCATTAAGTAGGAATAAAATTCAAAGGATGCCTCATGTCTTCTGCACTTTTTTAATTTGACTGTTGGTTCAAGGCCATGTTTCAGCAAAGCATGTCAGCATTTGTTTAAGTCTCGCTGCCTTTAGAGATGAGCGCAGTGTTTTGAGAAACTGAGGCCTCTGAAGCTGTGTGAAAACAGTGCATCCTCAGTATAAATAATATCTCTTGCTTTATCTGATTAGTGATGGGCCATGCTTTCTTTTCTTCCCTGCTTTTTAAAGCAACTGCCTTCATTTATCACCATCCAGGGACCTATTTGGGTAGTCAGTGGACAGAAAACACGGCATGAATCTGTTGGAAAAATAATTTGGCTCGTGTAGTTCTTCTAAATATAACTCACTGATCAAAGCACAGAGTGTCTTTTATAAGTCCTATCCAAAACAGATATTAGATGAAGAATATACTGAAGCCTTCAGACTTTTGACTGTGCCTTTTCAAAGGCATGCCATCCCGAACGTACCATCATGTGATGCTGTTTGAACTGAGCAAACATTTTTCCTTCAACTTCTTTCTCTTGCATTTTACAGCTTTAAAAAACAACAACAACAACAACAAAAAATCCCCTTCAATTAAAATGCTGGGGATTTTTGAAGGCTTGTTGGAGAAGAGCAATTGTACTGCTATGTCTTAGAACCACTTTTTTTATTTGTAGCAACTTATGGACATAAATAAACATAATCTGTTTCAGGGTTTTGTGGTACGTTCATAAACATGAGAGTCCTTGCAGCTGAAATGGAATCCTTCTGAAATGACAGTTAATAAAAGGTATTTTTGATTTAGCTACTAACCAGTTTGTACTGTAACAAGTGTCTCTTTCAGGTGACTCTTACTGTCTTGGGCAGAGATACAGATGTAGGCATAAGAATATGATTAAACCCTGGTGAATCTTTACCAATTACTGAGCACCAAACCATCATTGAAATGCTTTTCCAATGCTGTGGTTTTCTAAAACAAAATTATTAGCTGCTCTCAGGGTGCAATCACAGGAGAGAAGAACGTGCAGAGGCACAAGGCTTTCCTACAAGTGCACCAGGGAGAGAAATCTGTTGTTCCTGTAAAACTGCCACAAACAACGCTAATTAATATACTGATTTTACAAGTGATGTAGGGGACTTATGCAGACAGAATTAATTATTAAGATCTCTTTCTTCAAAACACTGTTTCTAAGCTGCTTTGCATGATTACAATGTGAACCTGCCCTACAAAGGAGTTGCAGATCTAAGATCACATCCAGACGACAGTCATGTACTTTTTCAACAGTTTGAAGATGAATGTATGCACACACCTGGTAAAATTAGGGAGCCTGGTTTGGAGAGATGCTGTCAGGATCAAAGCCTGGGAAGTGTGACACAGTGAGTGAAGTCAACATGCTCCAGAGGAAAGGAAGACTTTACCAAGTCAGTGACAATCCCTGTGACTGCTCCCTTGCTTTCCAGTTTTTAAAGTTTTTTGATAGTTCTATGAACTTTACCATGTCATTTTTATCAGAATGAAGAGAGGGATGTAGTAAAAAATCCTGCTGTGATTATGCTGGAATTGCACTCTCTTGGTGTTGAATTTACTCCTGAAGTACCTGCAATAATTGGCAGGAGCTATTCTTTAGTGAGCTGGGTTTATTTGTGGTTTGGGTTGGGTTGTTGTTTAAGTTTTTTTAGGGTTTTGTTTTTTGGTTGGTTGGTTTTGGTTTTGGGTTTTTCTTTTAATGTATCTAATTGGGTTTCATGCTTCAGGGACCTATTTATAGAATTACAGCAAAAATCAGACCTTGCAAGAAAGAAGAGTTTGCAACAGACCAAAGGCCAGATTGTTATTTCCAATGCTGGTTTTATTCTTAGCCTTACATAGTGATGCTCCTCATGTCTGGAGCACATAAAAAATGAGATATTGATGACTTTCAGACTCCAAAACCCTTCTGCTTGTCTAGAATGCAATTATATAAGTGGCAGTAAGTGATGCCTGAATGAGATTAATATAGGCTGCTTTGCTCCTCACTGCTACAGGTAGAAATGAGAAGATCTAGGGAATGACTATTGAAAGTATTAAGCAATTAAGGTGGGTAGTAAAAAGTGGAGACTGACTGGGTTTTCGTCTTTAACTTCATGATAATTTGAAGAAATCAGTAGCTGCATTATATAAACCATCAGATGTGATGATGCATTACATATATAATTCTTATTTCACTCAAGAGCAGCTTCAAAAGATCTAATGCTCCTTCTCAATCTGATTATAAGCAAATGGAGAATATTTAATGATTCAAGTCTCACTTTACAGCCTAAATGTTTACATCCATCTAACTTAATAAAATTAAAAATAGAGTTTTTGAAATTTAAAAGCAATTTAGTATACAAAATGACAATAGTGTACAGGTAGAGGTTCAACCTCCACTGATAGGTCATGTCTCTGTAGTGGTTTGGTTTGGGGCAGAATCTGTTCACAGTTTTACATCTCTATAAATTGACAGTGACTTCATTAGTGCCACTATACCTAATCTGCGTAATTCAGGTAAGAGCTGAGACCCTGGAGGTTGAAAAGCACAATGTCAAATTGCAATAACTCTGAAGCCAATCACTGTATAATTTCCCTTAGGTTCCATGGGTAGTGAAGTATCTGGATACCTGGATAAACTCTGAATAGTTGGGGGAATATAAATTCTGAAGGTTGAGTTGAGGAGCTGAGCTTTCAGGAAAGGAATGTTTGCTTGGGTTGTTTGTTTGGTTGGTTTACCACAGAAAGGGAAAGGATTGCATTTATTATATTGCTGTAATTCACAGGACCACAGAATAGTTTGGGTTGGAAGCAACCCTAAAGTTCATCCAGTTCCCACCCCCCTGCCACGGCCAGGGACTCTTTCCACTATCCCAGGTAGCTCCAAGCCCTGCCCAACCTGGCCTTCAACACTTCCAAGGATGGTGCATTTACAAATACCATGGGAAACTTGTGCCAGTATCTCAACACCCTCCCAGTAAAGAATTTCTTCCTAATGTCTAATCTAAACCTGCCCTCTGTCAGATTGAAGCCATTGCTCCTCGTGCTGTCACTTCATGCCCTTATAAAAAGCCATTCTCCACCTCTCTTCAAACCCCTTTTCAGTACTGGAAGGTGCTATAAGGTCTCTCCAGAGCCTTCTCCTCTCCAGACTCAAGAATTCCAATTCTCTCAGCCTTTCTTCATAGAAGAGTTGCTCCAGAATTGTGATCATCTTCATGGCCTCCTCTGACCTTGTCCTTTTTGAGAACACGAGATGTGTCCTCCTTCCAGGGCCCAGACCCTACCAGAGTAGAGGGGCAGGATCACCTCCCTCAACCTGCTGGCCAAGTTTCTCTTGATTCAGCCCAGGACAAATTTGGCTTTCTGGAATGTGGGCACACCTTGCTGGGTCATGTTGAGGTTCACGTCCCCCAGCACCCCCAATTTCTTCTCCCCAGGGCTGCTCTCAATCCATTCTCTGCCCAGCCTGTGCTTGTGCTTGGGATTGTCCCAACCCAGGTGCACTTGGCCTTGTTGAACCTCATGAGGTTTTCACAGTTCCATCCCTCAAACTTGTCCAGGTCCCTCTGGATGACATCCCTTCCCTCCAGGATGTCAACTGCAACATGCAGCTCAGTGTTGGTGACAAACTTGCTGAGGTTGCACTCAATCCACTGTCTGTGCTGCCAACAAAAATGTTAAAGTGTGCCCATTGATGTGTGATAGCCCATTCACTACAAAGTAAGCCATACCAGGGAAAAAGTCTCGCTCCTTTCTTGAAAGTATAATATTAAAACATATTGAACTTAAATAAGTCCATCGAATTTCATTGTGGAAGAATCACTTGAAAAATTACCTAAACTGACACTAACAGTGCTCTGGGAAATGAAGCAACAGAACAAAATTCTGATCTTATTTATACTGATATAATTAAGGAAGATTGTAGGCTCTTTGGTCTTTAAGGTGCATGAGGAGGGACAATGGGGGCTGCAATAATAAAACTAATATACCAAAGAAAATCACTGACACTGCTGTAAAGCTGCTTTATGGGTAACAGTAAAGCTGCTCAACACATAAAGCATCCATAACACATTTTTCTCAGGAGTTTGTTCACATAATACACACACAAATGTGGGAATGAGAAGGTTGATTATCTTCTACATTAAAGTCTTTTTTATGTCTCTCTGGAATATAAAGCAGCTGTAGGAAAGAATTTACACCTATATTCAGCTCTCTGCTCATGATGTCTGGAACATAGAGGTGATATGTGTGTGAGTGAGTGGGAACAATGCCTATATATATATTTCAGTGCCAAATGGGTTTTTCTGCTTTGCAGTGCTCATAGGGAAGCTTGAGCACAGGACTTTGCTTGAGCACAGGACTTTGACAAGCCCCCAAATTGTGCTGGTACCCTTTCTAGGAGTGGGTTTATTCAAGGCAACATGAAATAAAATCTGCTAACCTTGTCCTTGCTGCAGACAAAGAGGGAATGGTGGCGTCCCTTCCTCTGCAAAGAGGAATCTGGGGTGTTGAGCTGCCAGCTGCTCCTGCCATAGGTACATCTGAGGATGGTGTGGGGGAAGGATTCAGATTTTAGGCCAGACACTGTGGATAAAGCAAAATGTCTGCTGTGAGCACTTATGTGCACCGTGTAGGGCAGCTGGTGTCACTGCTCCTGGTTTGCTCTCTTGAGGCCTTATGGAAAATCCCATCTATTATGTTGCAAGGAAATAGATCAGTCTGTCTGCAGCTCCTCTACACAGAGCAGCACTGATAGCCATGTCATCCTTAACTTCTCTAGCACTGCTAAAGCTGCTATTTCTCTTCTACTAAAACATAAAAAGTAAAAAAAATAAATTAAAAAAAAATTTAAAAATATTTTAAGTGTGGCAACTGTGCACATAGCTCCTTTTGAAACTTTTGAAATGCCCAATATTTCAGAAGTATCCACTAATTAGGGCTGCCAATTGCAGCCCTAATGCTTCAGATTTTTCAGATCTTCTGAGAGATTGATGCTTTCATTGATCTTTAGGAGGAGTGGACAGTCTGAGCATCTGAAAATCTGTGAGACAGGCAGACGAATGTTGATGCACCAGAGGGAGAGTGTGGAAAGACCATGCTTTGTTTGATATTACTAATTGTTTTCTTTTGGCAATTAAGTATTTTTTGAAGCAAGTGCCTGATTTGGTGAGAGATGAAAGGGGGGATTAAGTGTGACCCACTGAAACTTTTTTCTAGCCCTAGCTGCTTATTATGAAATTAGTTTTTGTTTCAGAGTAAAACACACAGACTTGGTGGTATGGAAACTATCAATTATCTGTATATACAGAGAAATCCCTTTCTGTAAGATGTCATCTTATGTGACAGTCTTCTAAATATATTCTTTTGAAAGTTTTAATTATTTGGTGATGTTTTAAAAAATACCAGGGAAAAGGAAAATAAATAGATTGTGATGGAAAACAATTGGAAATATTGTTTGTTTATTCTTTTATTCCCCCAAAATATATTCAAAGCCAATTCTTTTGGCCATTTAAAAATACTGCTGCTGGTTTAGTCAAGAGAATTATAACCCTCTGTCAAGAAATCTTTGAAACCATTATGAAATATTGATTTTACTTCCTTTTTTGTTAAAATAGTAATAATAATAATACTGTGTTGTTTGCTTCATTTTCTCCCCCAACTGAGGACCAATTACTCTGAAGTTGGGTGGTAGACACAGACTCCAGCAGGAGAGTGTTTGTGTTACTGTGATTATCAGACACACAGACACTTTATGGAATGACCTGACTGTAGTATTTTGGGCACCTTTAATCTAGACTTTTTCTGCACTAAATGTCTACCTGAAATACAACCTGACATACCTCCAAAGAATTGGGACTTAATTTTCCACACAAAACAAAAATCAATGAAAAAAATTGGACCTTACAAACTATTTACTTTAAAGGAAGGATGAGACTTCCAAAATAATTTAATCCATTTATAAAATACACAAGAAGAAAACCAAAGATCTAGGATGCCAAAAAGTTTGGATGTGTTTTTAGGAACATGAAAGGATTTTATAAAGGGTTCATCCAGCCTGCTGTAACTCCTTCCACAAGGCTGATCCTTGACCACAGCCAGTCACCAGCTCCATCTCTGTGGCTTTGTAGATGATCTTTCTCTGTAGCTGCAGCTCTCAATGTAAAAAAGGAGCAGCAGAAAAGGACACACAAAAGTAAGCAAAACAAGAAAAAAAAGAAGAGAGGAAGAGAACAGGGCTCTTAACAGTACAGCTTGATTTGATGTTTTGCCTGAATCTTCACAAGTGTAAATATTTGACTGCATTTTTGGTGGTTTTTTTATTCCCCTTCAGGTAGAGTATTTGTTTACACAGCATAACATTTCCTCCTTCCTCTCTTCTGTTCTTTCACTTCACGAGTGAAAATCTGCAGGTTTTTTGGCAAGGGTTTAAAGATAATAACAGTAGTAAGTGTGAATGCTGTTTTGCCTTGAAATTGTACAAATCACTGTCCTTTTACTAAAGGCTTCCATAGGAAGGAACATTTGAACTTTGACCCATTCTTTTGCAGCCTAATGCCAGCAAGACCCCAAACGGACCTGATAAGCTTGGTTAACAAAACCATCAGATTTTTTAATGTGAACATCCAAGTTTTAAATCCTTGCCCAGGTGAGACCTTCCTTACAAAGAGGAGGGCAATTTGGCAGCTAATGCTGGAAGTCTTGCTTGACTACTGTCTCTTTCATTAATCTTAATGAATGCTGGAAGCATATACACCAAGAATATTGCCCTCTTTTACATGAGAAAAATAGCACAGAGTTCTATTCCCAAGGGGAAAAAAAATTAAAAAAAGTATTCCCCCTACTTCTAGGAATCACATTCATCATTTAATCTTTCACCCAGCCACCATTGCCTCCAGCATGTGTTGCCTCCTACTACGTGCACATGGTAGGATTGTTCAGGTTCAGGGGAGTTTACCTTCTCTTTGGAGGTTTGTGTTGGTTGTTTAGCAGGCAGCAACAAGCAACTACATGTGTGTTCTTTCAGATGTGTAGACGTAGAGATATTTGGTTATAAGCTTATCTGGTTCTATATGATGGTTGATTTTAAATTTTAAAAAACACCAAAAAAAACCAAAACCCAACCTTAATTTAGCCTTAAAAATCCATTAACAAAAGCATGTGTTGTCATTTGGGAGGTTCATACCCCATTTCTGGGAATTTGCACAAGGGAATAGTCACAAAGAAGACTTAACACTGCAACATCTCTGACATTAAAAATCTCCCTCTTTCGAGTGGTTTTACTGAAGTATATAGCTGTAAGATTTAGGAGTAGCTTAATTTAAGAATATTGAAACCTGATGATTGAGTGAAACAGCTTTTCCTAACGAGTACCTTGCTCCCAAGGTACAGAAGATGACTTGCAATTTTTTTTCTTAATGAAAATGGAATAGGAGGAATTAGGTTTCACAGTCCTGTTTCAGAAGTGCTAATGCAAGAAGCAAATCAGTAATGAAAGTACAAAATTTTTTTTTGTCATGTAAAGGAAAGTTGCTGAACCTGTAATGACTGACAAGGGCTGATTTTCACATTACTAACAATTTTCTCTGTGTATTTTATTATGAAATTATTGGACACTTAAATACCTTAATAAAATAACCAGGTTTGAAAGACCAGCATGGGATAGTGTGGAAGATGTCATGCTGTCATCTGTGCCATTTCCCATTGAAAAGGTTCAATCTTATTTATTTTGACTTATGAGTTAGGAAAGAGCATCTTTTCTAGAAAAACGTGCAAGCACCTTGCAATTAGTTGTTCACACCCATGGCTTCTCCAGGACAGAAGGTCATCTAGGTTGATGATTTTTCTGTCTTAAATTGGTCATATTGCTTGACTTATGGGACAAAAAATTATTCAAGACAATATTCTTTTAAATCACACAAGACAGGAAAAACCCACTCGTTTGTCTGGAAGCAGGTAGAAGGCTGTAGTAGAGCAATTGAAACAATTGGAAATTATTTGGGGATGTAATTTGTGGCACCCAAAAATATTTCCTTGATGAATTCCTAAACTCTAGATGTTCTGAATGCTATTAGGAACTTTTAAGCTATATTTAGCTTTGTGCCCTTGAGGTCATCTATGAAATGCTGTTCTCTGTCTGTGGAGAAAGAAATCCTTAAAAACAAGATTCAATGTCTCCTTGAGTTTTCACACTGAACTAATCCTCTGGGAATTTCATTCTCCCTTCAGTTCAGCTGTTTTGGTCCTTGGGAATGATTTCATACCATTTGAAGTAATGAATCCAACTTCTGTGATACTGACATACTCAATACTGATTTTATGTAAGTGCTTCCTAGGAAGTAGTATGTAGCTAGACTGAAATATGGACAATGTGGGTTCCCATTAGCTGAAATACCTAAAGAAATTGTTATATTTAGAATTTTGTTCACTTATGCTTAATAGAGCTCCACTTTGAGTTAGGGAAAATTGGTTTCATTTTCTCTTGCTACCATTAATAGCTATCAGAGTTGAAAATAAGGCTTTAAACATATCATTAAGGTACACTTAAGTAACTCGCAACTGACAATTAACTCAGCATGGTAATACATTATCATAACATTTTTCTTTGATAGGTTTGTCTCTTAAAAAGATAGGAGGAAAGACAAAGGATGGTTTTGTAAGAATCCTGATGAAGTTTTTTTTCAATTTTAACATGATCTACATTTTGTTATTTTATCAGTGAAATGTGTTCCATCATATATGTTCAGAAAACATTTATTTGGTGCTTCACAGAAAGGTAGAATCATAGAATGGTTTGTTGTTGTAGGGGATCAAAGATCATCTTAGAGATGATCTTAAAGATCATCTAGTTGGTTCCCAACCCCCTGCCATGGGCAAGGACATCTTCCACCAAACCAAACCAGGTTGCTGAAAGCTGGCTTGATGTTAAGCATTTGTAACAGACTCTGTTCAGGGGGTGTCTGGGTTTTGTTGCTTGGTTTCTGTGGGTACAGTGTTCAAGTGGATGGATGCAGAAGAGAATTTGCTATACGCTTCACAGACCTTAAAGTTTGGGAGATTACTCCAAAAACCAAGGAATACAAATACAGGCAGAATTCAGACCTGCATTCAAGCATGGTTTGCTTTCAGGTTTTATTAAAATCCTCTTCAGCAGAAAGCATGATGAGTTCTAGGAAAAAAATCTGATTATCAACATTTCAGCATAACACACCATGTGTTTTCCCTTTCAAGACAACACTAAAAATCCAGCACTGCACTTAACTGGGAGCACTTTTTGTGCTGATTTTAAAGGATGGAGTCAATGGTGAGTAAGTGAGCATGGAGCTCCTCAGAACAGGCACCAAGGACTGCCACCTCCCAAAGCCGAGCTTTGTGAATGTTACGGTGACAGCAGCAACTTTGGTGACATCCTCCGCTCCTTGCAGAGCCAATGGGCATTGACCTTATCCTGTCAAAGTATGTAAAAAGCAATGTGGGCAGCACTGGCTTTGTGAAAACTGGGCACATTTATCCAGGACGTTTCACCGCATTACCACAGAGTCACTTGTAGAAGTGCAGCTCAAATAGCTGCTACGTGGTCAGCTTTTTGCACTGAAGCTAGAAATGCAACAAAGGCAACACTAATGTGAGTGAATGTTTTTGCAAATGCTCTAGGAGCAAACCCACCAGTGCCAGGAACACAAAATCCCATCAGTTCTGTGCCCCAAATCTCCTCTCCTGCTTTCTTGCAAATCCAGTCTTGAACATATTGGTTTGGAAATTGTACATCTTAGGGCTATGGCAGTCTGAGCAGTTGGTTTTGTTTTGAACACCTTTGCCATGCTTAACTCTGCAGAACTTAAAGAAATCAGACTAGTTGCATGCATTCTCCTGCAGCTGATAGTTGCACAGCATCCAAGCATTTTCTAGTATTTCCTAGCTCACTCTCCTCCCTTTGCTCCTCAATCATTTCTTGAAAATTCCTTCATAATAACCTTATCCAAACCATAAATATGAAAGTCAAATAAGCCCAAAGGAGATTTATCATCCTCTGACTCTGCACTCCTTTTATGATTAATAATGACATTGATTCCTTTGGAAATGAAACAAAAATTAATTTAAAGGTTCTGATTGGTTTTAGTATTAGGTAAACTTAACATATTGAATGAGCGTAAAACAATTATCAGTCTTATTAACAAAATTAGCTACAGCAAATTTACCAGAAGGAAACTGTTGCTATTTAGCTCCCTAATTATGTCACTATTCTTTGTGACCAAATGATATAATGAAAATAATTTGATCTACTGGTGCTGCATAGAGAATTTTCTAGGAGCTGCTGAATATCATAATCTGTTTCGAATGTATGTTTTCCTGCCCTTCTACTGTTTCAGAAAGTAGAGGTCAAGGGCTGTAAAAAACTTTTCAATAAAGTGAAGTTGAACTGCACTAGGCAGAATATGGAATAAATTCTTTTTCCTATTATGAAATGTTAGATAACCCTTTCCTTGAGGCCAGAACCCTTTGACTTGTTGAAGTGATCTATGGTGTATGAATTTCAGAGTATGGAAAAGCATAGGATGTCTTTTATCCTGCCTGGCACTAAGGCCAAGGATTGGATTTTTCCATGCTGTGCTGTTGTCTGCCTATTTCCTTGCACTGTGCCTCAATCCAAGCACACAAACTTGGCAAGTTTTTCTTTCCAGCCCTGAGATCTGATAAAACAGAGAGCAGTAGGATGCCCTCTAGCCACAGGCATTTCAGCCCAGGGGGACAGTCACCTGGCCAACCTTGAAGGCCACCCAAGCATTGGTGATACACAGAACTTGGGGTGCCAGCTCTCATCTATTCTGTGTGAGTTTCCTGTGCTCATGGGTTGGAAGTGCACTGGGGTAGAAGCAATGAGAGCTGACGAAGCTGATGAGAGAAGTCAGATGTGATCTCGGAAAACTTCTTGCAAAATGTCTCTACTGGCACTCCTGTACTTCCACCTCAGCAAGCATTTAGATGGTGGGGTCTCCAAGCATTTCTGTCCTAGCAGATCTGTCTACCCTCCCTGGCTTCATCCTGACTGGTCAGGATACCACCCTCACTGTGTCTGTGTTCTCACTTCTTCCCTTTGCCATCTGCCTTCCCGGAATTGCCATCAGTGGGCAACTTGGGTCTAGGAACATTTCCTACCCCATACCTATGACAGCTGTCCCCATTTCTAAGTAGAATCTTTCCCTCTCTCCTTCCCAGTGCAGCTTTGTGAACTGGAAAAGGAGATTAAGACACTCTGGTACAGGAAGAAACCTCCAGCATGAGAGTGATCTGCATATTGTAAAACTGCCTTAGATTGTAACAATGAACTTCAGTATGATCAACTCCAATATTAAACTACACAGAAGTGAATGGGAAAGCTGCTGTGGAATAGAAACCCCTCAAGTACATCCCTTGGCTGCTTGCTTAATGCTTATGAAGATGCTCTGAACTACACAGCTTGTTTTGTTGCCTACACTCCAACTTTACATCTTTATGGTTTGTGTCCTCTGGGAAACATTTTTATTTTTGTTTCATTATTTAAAGCAAGCCTAATATTAATGACAAGGCTGCTGTGCATTAAGGCACAGTGCTACCAATACACATCAACTCATAACTTTTGGTGAGGCTTTCTGCATAATTTATGTCCAAAAGAGAGTATGCTGACACAAAATCAAGGACTTAACCATGTTTACTGTTGCTTGTGATAATTAGATAATTTCGTACTGGAACTACTAAGCAACTGAAGTAAGGTGGGCCTCTGATCAATTGTTAAATTTATAGTCTTCTCTTAAAGAATCAAACATGAAGAACTTGAAATATGTTTTGTAGCCTGTTCTTTATATAGCATTATCAGAAAACCCAGATGCTGTACATAAGATACTTGGGTGCCATCAGATGGACCAGTGCAAGAACTGGCAAGCAAAAATCATGCCCTCATAGGATTTGCTCAATCATCCCCTAATTGCTCATAAATATAAAGTTTTATAATTATAATTATAAAGTTTCCTATGGTATTTCTTGAAAGAAGTGTGTTAGGCCCCAGAAGAAGTTCCAAATATCACAATTTTTTGATAGTTTCAACACTTCTAAATGTGACTGGAAGATAAAAGGCTTTAAATGAAAAATCAAATCCATACATGCTCCTATTAACCTCTGGTTTGGCATATTTTAAATCACTGCACACATTTCTATATTTTTTTCTGATCAGCCATGCTCTGGCAGCTGGTTAAAAGCATGTAACAACTCATATGGCTCAACTTCTCTAAGAAATAAATATACAGGGAGTGTGGTGTCAATGTGAGAAAGATCTAGAAGACTGAACAGGCACCTAGTTCAAAGGCAGTAGGGGAAGATGACTCAAGGGGTAAAAAAACAACAAACCACGTTCCATAAAATCTGTTGTTTTAGGTGGGAAGCAGAGGCATTTTTCCCTTACTGACAGATTATGGTAGAATTACAAGAAACATAAAATCATACTTGTGCAGTCCTTAAAGAGGCTTTAGATCCAGGAGAGCTAAAATGCACACCTTCTTGCCCAGATAAACTGTATAAACACTTAGTCCTTTGCTTTGAAAGGCATTTTCCATCATTTCCATCATTTCCACTAGCTCCTGTCACTCCTCCTCAAAATTATTAAGCATTATAGACCAGAGGTGAGAAAAAGGTTCCTGTACAATCAAAGCATTAGTTTTGGTTGCTCGTTGTGACATTCCAAAGGGCTCTTTTGATTTCCTGATGTGATTTTTTTTTTCTTTCTCAATCTGGATAATACCTACTCTTCTTTCTGCACCTTTTATAGCAGCTCTCCTTGTTTCCCTTTAGATATCCTGAAGTGACACATGAGGGTGGTGGACTCTTGCTGAAGCTCCCCTGTTAGATGGGAATGTTTGTTGGGTTCTCCCTGAGATGACGAGAAGTGTAACCTTGCCTGCTTAGTGTAGGGTGCTTTTTCTGAAAGATGGGTGTTCAGTGGCAGGTACATACTGCACAGTTCAGAAATGGCATACAAAATCAACCATCTGTAGAATATATTAGTGAACATCCATCTCTGACTCTCATCAGAGCATGGGGGCTTTAAGAGAAGCCATGACTTGGGTTTTGTGGGGGCTTCATATGTTTTCCTATTAGCATCCTTTGCTAGGAAAAGAGAAAGAGTTATTCCCCAAATCCAGATTCAGAAGGGATGGATCTTTTTCCAGTGGGTCAGAGCCTACCATGCTTCAGTCTTAACACACAAATTCATTTATACAAATCCAGTTTTTCAGTCCCTGATGCAATGTGATTAGGAATAGCAGAGTTCCTGCATATGTTATTCCTGCACTTTGTTTTCTCAGTTGTATCTATGAGTGAAATGCATTCAAATGCCAAAAATACGTAGCATTTCTGAAACTGATTGTTATTAATATTGTTCTGTTTGGGTTTTTATAGCTGTAAACCTTTTTGAAGTGCCTAGCAAAAAAGTGAGAGGAGCAGCTTTGGAGGGGGGAGACAACTTTGAAATCCACAGAGCAGAAGCTTTAATCTCCAGTTGTGACTGACATCAAACAAAAGTGCAAAAACTCCCTTTGTTCTTGAGCACAAAGGGTGTGTTTGTTGTTTGTTCAGGGTAAGTGAAAGGCCCCCATGAAGTCCCACTGAAGATGTTTAATGAATCTGGCAGCCTCCACGCTGTCTCTTCTACAGAGTAATCCTAGAGACAGACCCATCACACATAATTTAACAGAGTGTGACACGACAATCTCTGCTCAGGAGACACTTTGGAGAGGGAATATTTTATTACTCAACAGCACAGCCCCCTCAGGGTTGGTGCTGTGGGGCAGAGCTCTTGGTGGTGGTGGCCACACTTTCATCTCTAAATTGAGGAGTATTGCTCAGGTATTGCTTATTAAGCTTCTTTGAACTCACAGTTAAAATCTAGTGAATTGTACTCTCTTTAGTGCAGGGGGCAGGGATTTTGGCAGCCTCAGCTTCTAACAGAAGTCAAAGTCAGGAATATCTAAGAAAGGAGGAGGCTTGCTACCAAAATCAGGTCAAACAGGGATGTGGATATTAGGGAAGAAAGAGACAAATTGTATTAAAATTGGAACAATAATGGAAAAGACTACCAAAAAAAAAATCAAGTGAATGAACATTCTTAGATGTCAGATCCATTAAGGTTTACCACGTATATGTCATCTTTTATCAGTTTGTCCTACTTGATCGTTCCTTGGATGAGTGGAACAGGAATAACCACGGTGTGTATCTTTAACCTCCCTTGTCTTTGCTATGATCTAATGTTTAGGGCCTGGGTATTGTGGAATCTGGGCTGTTTACTGTCAGGTCTCATGTCCTGCTGCCAGGCTAGGGATGTTCTGTGTGCTGGGAGCACCTGGAGTAGCTGGTGTGTGCTTTTATGGTCTGGGCATGTATTGCCCATGGATAGGACAGAGGGGGCTTAAATCCTCCTTAGATTTGAGTGCTCAGGTGGGTGCTTTCATCTTCTCCCAGTTAAATCAGTTTTCAATCCTGCCTCATTCTGCATGGGGGCAATCCATTTCACCATTTCCTCTCTAAAATGGGCATAACCTTGTATAGCTATTTTGGGATAAACTGTGGAGTAGAGTGTGACAACTCATGGCAGCACCCGTGAAGAAGACACTGTTCTCTTGGGGAACACCATGGTTAGGGTTCTTTTATTTCCCTACCTTCCTTGCAGCATCAATCAAATTTTGTTTTTTATCCCCTCTGCTGGATGTAAATGCAAAATGCATTTGTAATGCAGATGTCAGCCACTCCTGGGAGTGCTGAGGGTCTAAGCACTATCTGCTGTTGCATTTGATCCCCCTGCCAAATGCCAACCAGAGCCCCAGAAAACCACCAGACATCAGGTCTGATGACTGGGATTTAGACTTGGTACCAAAACAACCTTGACACCCTGGAACACAATACACAGCCCCTTTCTAAGAGCTTCTCTGCCCAGCATCACTGTTTGAAATATTCCTTGTTCTCTCTTAAATTGCCAGAATATTGTAGGATCTATCTAAAATAGCAGTCCCTGTTTCCCTCCCTTCTTCCCCCACCCGTTATCAAATCAGACGTCCAAAATCAAGTGCCTGTGTGCTCTGCTGACAAGCACAAGGGGATTAGGGAGTGACGGGTTTAACAAAACTGGCTCAAGGTTTTGTAAAATGCATCTTGGAGCCTGAGCTCTGAACGAGCCATAAAATTCCTCCCATGAGGTACAAGTGAGGTTTCTACAAGACTGGATCAGAACTTAATAATGTTTTTTCCTAGGTTGTTTTTTTTCCTTGCTTTCTAAAAGGTGCCAGAAAACCATCTGACTTTTTAAGATGCTGTAAGACTAACAATGGCTTAATGTAACCATTGTGTAAAAAATCGCAAATATCTTTTACCACCATCAGAAAGAACTGATTTCTGGGCTGCATGCAAACCATTTGGGGCAATTAGCATGTAATTTAATTTGCATTAATCAGCGGAAGGTCAGCAAGAAATTAACTTCGGGTGTAGATTTTACATATAACAGCATTTGAGAAGAAGGGAGGAACTGTTTTTACAGGGTGTTAATTTGGAGCTAAGTGCATTCAGCAAGTTTGGCAGGGCTTGGCCTTGCAGGAGAAAGATGAATGATGTGGATTTGAGAGCATTGAAAGCACAAAATGATGTGGCAATTTACCAAGCATTTAATGTTGCAATATATAAACACTTTAACAGACTTCTTGGCACTTGTAATGATCAGAGCACAGGTTTTGCTGAAGCACTGAGCACTCTGCTAGCACTGAAGGGCTGAATGTGGACAGGGTCCCACTGGGCTGCGTGCACCGACCATGGGCTCTGCCAAATGATTCAAGAACACAGCCAGATATCCCAAAAGCACAGATCTCTCTGCGGCTCTAAAGCATTTCCTTACGGAAAGGAATTTAGGCAAATTATTTATTTTCTTGTGTGTCCCTTCAGGCCTCCAGCCATTCCCTCTGCAGCCATTTCATTTCACAAAATCTCCTGGGGCTCCATGAGCCTGTCATGTGAGCAACATGGTTTGTGTTGTGAGGAACCCACTGCTGATGACACAGAAATTGGGGTTTCTTGACAAATGTTATCTGATTATGGGAAATGAGATGCTAAGTCTGGTGGTATTTGGCTATGGTGAGGTGGTACATAAAATGTATGTGGCTGATCTTACACCTTTTTCTTTGAATGAAAAACATTCATTGCTTTTGTGTGGTGTGCAAGGTGTCTGAGAGTCTCTTGTATTTCCTGTTTTTTCACAGAGGGTAATCTCAAGGGTCTCTGGAGCTGCTACTTGTCCATCTGTACTTCACACATATCTTTGTTGCAGCAGGGTTAGAAAGAACCACAGGCATCACTGCACAGCTTTTTTTAAGACAGGATGCCATGGCCATGCATGCAACCATTGCCTAGATATTACTCCAGAATCAGAGTTTTTAGAAAAAGTAGACCTAGAGGCCTCACATCCAGTCATTTATTCTCAGCTGAGATGCTGAGGTTGACCCCAGTTCACTTATGCTTCTTGCCTCTTCAGAGGGAGATCCATGGTGGGTTGAACTGAAATTGGATTGGAAGTCCAAGGGGATTGATTTTATGCTTGTGGGCTTCTTTGTTAAGTTCCCAAACTTAAATGGCATTAATCAGACCAAACCTTGTCTGAAGGAACTGGCTATACAACGACTTTTGGCGTGCAAAGTACACCACTTTGGAACTCAGAATTAGGATCCAGTTTGACCACAAACTGGCATCATATCTTTATGAGAGAGCTTAGTTTTTCTTGAATTTTCTCACTCTGTGGCTTAGGATGCATTTACGTCATCCACTGAAAGATTCAAGCTACTGTCCATAGCCTACCTGCCATGGCCAAAAGCTATTTGTGAGTGGACTTACCCAACTTCTTGTGTTGCTTCCATTGCTTTAGCAAGGTTTTGGTATCTTGACACTCCATTCCAGCACGATATCCTTAAACAACATTCCCCACCTGGCTCACTATTAAAGAAAAGTATGTTTAGTTTTTTGGTTGCATGACAGACTAATAAAAGCAAATTTGACTTTAGAATCATAGGTTATACAGGTTGGAAAAGATCATCAAATCAAAGCATTAACCCAGCACTGCCAAGCCCACCACTAAACCATGTCCCCAAATCCCACATCTCTATGCCTTTTAAATCCCTCCAGGGACGGTGACTACTTCTTCCCTGGAGAGCCTGATCCAATGCTTGATAACCCTTTCTGTGAATAAGTTTTTCCTAATATCCAATCTAAACCTCCCCTGGTACAACCTGAGGCTGTTTTCTCTCCTGTTCCCTGTTGCCTGGGAGAAGAGCCCAACCCCACCTGGCTACACCCTCCTGTCAGGGGGTTGTGGAGTGAGAAAGTCACCCCTGGACCTCTTTTTCCTCTGCAGTAAATACCACCAGCTCCCTCAGCTGCTCCTCACCAGATTTGTGCTCAGACCCATCCCCAGCTCCGTTCCCTTCTCTGGACTCGCTCCAGCCCCTCCGTGTCTTTATTGTGGTGAGGGGCCCAAAACTGATCACAGGATTCAGGGTGTGGCCTCACCAGTGATGAGCACAATCATTTCCATGGTCCTGCTGGCCACACTATTGCTGACACAGGCCAGGATGCCCCTGGACTTTTTGGCCACCTGGGCACATTCCAGCTCATGTTCAGCCACTGTTGACCTGCAAACCCAGGTCCTTTCCCACTGGGGAGCTTTCCAGTCACTCTTCCCCAGGTCTGTGGAGCTGTGTGGGGTTGTTGTGGCCCAAGGACAGGACCCTGCACTTCGCCTGGTCAAATTTCATACAATTGGCCTTGGGTCACCAACCCAGCCTGTCCAGGCTCTGCCTTTCTACCTTCCAGCAGATCAACTCTCCCATCCAACTCAGCGTCATCTGTGAACTTACTGAGGGTGCATTCAATCCCCTCATGAAGATCTTTGATAAAGATACTTCTTTTTTTTTTTAAATAAAGATACCTCCTTCTTCAAAAATTTGTGCTCTGACATTTTAAGGAGTTCCTTAGACTTAGAATCAAGGTTTGTGCAGAGTTTTCATCAAAGGTTTTGAAATGCATCCATCTTCTGGGTGTTTTCACAGGGTCTGATTTATTTCTTCCTTCCCACAAACCAGGATCTTAACTCTGAATTACAGACCCTACAAAACTCTCTGAGTTTGGGCACTTAGAATCACGAAAAATCACTAGTCATTTTTTAACATCTTGCACAAAACTGTCAAGTGTCAGATGACATGAGAAAGGTCAAAGAAAAATGTGTTGTAAATCTAACTGAAGATTTATATCCTAGCTCTTTCATTTTAATCAATGTTAATAGATTTTTAAAGACAAAAAAGGAAGAAAGGATGAGTATCCTTTGTACAAAAAATGTTAGGTAGAGAGTTTAAGGTATTAAAAAAGTGTGGTGATTTTATTTTTCAATAATGAAATAAAACTGATTAGTGATGATAAGAGCTGAGGAAACAAGTCTCCGTGCTAATCCATTTTTAAAATAGTAAAAATTATGTTGTAGCTATTAATTTTATTTTATGGCAACTCTGTAGAAGTGATACATTTCCATCCCTTCAGAGCATTTTAAAATAGAAAATCTGACTTTTACCAAGTAATGAATCAAGCATTCTCAAGCAGTATTTACAACCAAAGATCAATTCATCTGATTTAAATTATTCAACTTGCAGTTTGTTTCCCTTCCACATAGGACAATACCATATTACCTACTTTTTTAGGAAACTTGGTGGATGATGATTTTTCCCAATAAGTCTTTACTTCCTGTTGGACATGTGTCACAGGACAATGTAAGGTCCAATTCCCACTTCCCATTCATTGCCAAATGTTCATTTGGTAGATGCATCCACTTGTCCAGATGCCAGATCCCAGAAATTAGACTCCTTTCTGTTTTTTACTTGCTTGTGAGTTTCTGTTCAGCATCACTCTCTGCGGTGAGAGCTTGTTTTTAAATATCCACTTTCATCCCTACTTGTTGGATGCCTTTCATGGATGTGTGAAATGAACCTTCTGTGTAGAGCACCATAAGATCACTTTAAAATAGGTTCAATAAAAATGTTAAATGTGGTTCTATTTCTAATTTTATCTTAAGAGGACGAGTAGCCATTAAAATCTCATCTGTAATTATTAACGTTTTTCATGTTCATTGACATGTGTTAATACAAACAACTCATACATTTGTATATATTGTGCAAGTTCACTTTCTTTAGATTGTGCTCCCAAGAACTCAAGGTCCTTGATATCCCACATCATTAGAGTCATGATCTTGGCATTACTAAAGTGCAAAATAAAGATATTCCTGTTTAGACAAAGCAGGTTCTGCTTCTGCTTTAAATAGATTTTAAATTAAAGCAGAAAATGAATGGTTCTGTAACCAGCTGTGTTTGTTCTCTCTCTGCCTTTTCTCTCTCTTTCTCTCAGATCTGGTGCTCTGTTGCCTCTTCTGTTACTCTTCACTCTTTTGATCAGCTTTCTCCTCCTTCCCTTTAGTTGCAGGCCAGATGTTCTTACGACATGTAGATCTTTCCAAATACTTTATTTCCTTTGTAGAGTAGCCACGTCTGAAACCACAGCCTGGCCAGTTGTAAGCTGTTTCAAGTGATGTATTGTCTTTAAAAAACACACCAAAGTGCATTTCTCTGTCAGAATTTGTGAACTGCACAAGCTGAGAGTTTTTCCTCCTTCCCTGTCAAAGGTGGGGGAAGCAATGGAGCACTTTTTTTTAGGTAGATAGGAGAGGTTTGTTCCTTCTGTCTCCCAGATGCTGAGATGCAGAGTCAGCCCTGCTGAATGCTCGAGGGAGGCAGCACACACCTCTTCTATTGTGGGTACCAGTCCTGCTATATGCTTTAAATGCAAAACTTTTTATTCCTCAGCTGTCCAAGTATTAATCTTCAGCATTTACACAACATTTTGTATTCCTGTGTTTTCTGTCCATGCTATTTAATTTTCATGATGCTATTTGGATACTCCCAAGTGAAAAATGTTAGAAAAGACCTTTTGCAGCATGCAGACCAACAGTAATTGCCACCCCTATGACTCAGACAGAAAATCTAGGCATATAATTTAAAATATCTACCAAAGCAGACAAAAGGAGATGGGGCAAATTTTGGAATGGTTTTGTTGCCAAAAAAAAAAAAAAAAGTGATTTGTTGTATCTCCACTGCAAGAGCTTGAGACTAATCTTCCTTTTCCGGAGCACAAAGATACTGTGAGCATGTTTAAAACACACAAGGTTTACAGAGGTAGTATCTGTCCTGAAGATCTGTCCACATCTGCATTAATGGCTCTAAAGCTGGTCAATATGGTTTCACCATGAAATTTTATTTAGATACTTAGAGGTAAAGATCTGAGTCTCTGTGACTTGTATCTTCCTAGCCTGGAACAGTAAAGAGACATCTCCACCCGTATGTATGTGCATAATACAAATAGCAAATGTCACAGTGTTTCTGCCCTCCTGGTAGAAATGGCAACTGGATGAAATAGAAACTGATAGAAACACTAGCCTAGATGTCTGATTGCTAGAGCTGAGGACAACAACTGATCTCCCATCTGCAATTATGTTAAAGGCTGTATAATCAAAACTCAAAATCAACAGAGGAAGCAGAGACAAAAGTGTGATGATTTGTTCTAGGTAAAAAATGAACAAAAATTTCAATTACAGCAGAGGTAAAGTGTGATGAGATACAGCCTTTTGAGTTACAGAAAATTCTTTGCTATTCACATTCACCAATTAAGTGATCCAGAGTAAAATGATTCTAACAGTAATACCTGGGCTTGTGTTCCACTATTTCCAATAACACAAAAGCTGCAGGCAATGAGTTGCTCATTATTCTAGATTTTAGGAGAAGATACCTAAATGAACTGTCTTCTTTCTGAAAGCATGCTGGAAAGATTCCACTTCTGAAGCTGAGGCCAATTTCCTTTCTACTTCAAACTTTGCACAGATGTAACATATGAATAAAATCACAGAAAGGTTTGGGTTGGAAAGGACCTTAAAGATCATCGTGTTCCACTACTCTGCCATGTACAAGGACACCTTCCAGTAGGCCAGGTTCTTCAAACCCACATCCAACCTGGCCTTGAACAGTTCAGGGGATGGGGCAGCCACAGCTTCTCTGGAGAACCTGTTCCAGTGCTTCACCACTCTCACAGTAAAAAATATCCTAACAGCTAATCTAAACCTGCCCTCTCTCAGTGTAAAGCCATTCCCTCTTGTCTTATCACAACATGCCCTGCTCAAAGTCCCTCTCTGGATTTCTTGTGGGCCCCCTTAGGCACTGGAAGGTGCTGTAAGATCTTCCTGGAGCCTTCTCCACGAGGAAATAACTCCAGATCTCTCAGCCTGACTTCACAGGAGAGGTGCTCCAATCCTGTGCTGTGAGCATCTTCATTCTCCTCCTGAGGACCAGTCTGTTTCAGACCCGGGGTGTCCAGGGCTGGGTAGTGCTGTGGAGCACAGGGATGGACACGTGCTGGTGATGCTGAAACAGGAACATGGGAATTCTCACCTTTGCTTTAGGCACTTCGGTGGGATTCGTCTTGCCTGATATATGCATTTGAAATTTAGGGATCTAATCCCTTTGTAGTCAATGGAGAGATGTGGTAATGCTCTTTAGTATAACTAATCTCCCCACAGTGACAATAGAGAAACCCTAAATGACTAGCTTAGACTAATTGCTCAGCTTCAAAGGTGGGATTTAACCACCTGAAACAGTAAAATGCTATCAGATTAAAGTGCAGCTTTCCACACCTATACAAAGCAAATGTGATTTGAGCCTAAATAACTGCACAGAACAGCAGATAACTGACTTAGACTGCAAGTGCCTCTTGTGAGGAGAAGAGGTATTTTAAATGTTTGTGCAAGCCACAATAAAGCACTGATTTATACATCTTGCAGTGTTCTGTGTTATGGTCACAGTGCTCTGGAGTTTATTGGCTTTTTTCATTTTAAAGATGGAGATGTGAGCAAGAGGTTAATTGGTTTGCATGAGATCTGACACGGGGACACTTGGTAAAATGGGGACATGAATCAAAGCTTTCTATTCCTCTCATGATTGCAGTCATGATTTTTGGTTCATTGTCCTGAACATTTGTCCACCATTTCTTTGTCATGAAATCTAGTCCATCTCTTGGCTGGTAGAAAGACTTTTATTTTGTAGGAAAACACCACTATATTTTGGGCTTCTGAATACTTTTAAAATACTGTAAACCAGTATTCCTTGACCAAATGGAATGGTCAAGAAATAATTTCAACTAGAAGTAGAGAGCAGAAGGAACACTTTTAATTGGCATAAATTAGTCATTGTTACTGGTTTGCCTCTGAAGTTTTGATCATTTTGCTTGTGTAAATGACAGTTATTCCTATTGCCTTTCAAGGATTTGTAGCGTCACACAATTAGTTTAGCAAACTCATAGCCATATGTGGAAGGATTGGCTTTCCATTAAATACAGGGTGATGAAATCATTAGATTTCCACTGTATGTAATTTGTGTAGAGCATTCTGCAATATATGCATATCAGTTATGAATCTACAATCAGTTTTCATATTAAATGTTGAATTTAAACCCACACCTGGACTTTCATCCTGAAAGAAGCCAGATACCCCTGTGCATCTGGTTTAATCTTCCCCTCAGCCATATTATTTTAAAGGCACTCCTGCTTAGTACATCTTACAATTGAAAAATAATACTCATATTCCCTCTCATTCTCAGCAGCTGTGATCCCTCCACAGATGTTGTTCTGTCAGACGTTTCATTACGTGTGATAGAAAGCGTAGGTTCTTTTTGTCTGTCTGTGTTACTGCTTTGTAGATTTTATTTTCTTTTTTTTTTATTTTCTTTTTTATTTATTCCTTTGGCTGTAGATGAGTCCTTCCATAATACTTCACTTTATCTCCTGTTGCTGCTGCTTCTCCTTCTTTCCAAGTGCAGAAATGATCAAGAACTTGCAACTGCGTGGAGCCGCCCAACAGAAGCCCATTGATTCCCCACCAAAGGGCTCTGTGTGAGCCATTCTGCTCCAGCCTGAAAAGAAAGCTTTGTTCCCTCAGCTGGTAGTGTCTTAAGATGCTGATCCTTGCCATATTTTCTGAAAACTGTAGCAGTTCATCAGGCTGTTTGACACTTCCCGTTCAGCTGTGTACTCTCTAGCACACCCTGGTATTTGCTGCTGCTCGTACATCAGCCCCAGCAGCCCGAGACTGCTCTGGGCACCACGGTGAGCTCTGGGCACCACAAGTCATTTGGAGGTGAACAGTAAAGGAGCTGAAATCTGGAGTGCTGGTGGCCATGCCTGAAATGGTAGTAATGGATTTAGTATTTGGGGCAGGAGGTATGGGATTTGTCATGTTGGTTGAGTATTTTCCTGGCCGCCTTCCATGACTGTTCAGATATTTTTAGCATGAAGTACAAGCTATGTTGTCTCAGTTGACCTTGGAGCATGACATTTTAACATGGAATTGGTTTGATTTGCTAATCATTAAAATGATTTATTATTTTTTTATTGCAAGAGCAACTGAATCCCAGTCATGTTTTGCAGATGAAAAGGGAAGCAAATTGAAACCCGTCTTCCCTTAACTTGCAGTCCTTCATGACACCCATGTTTCCTAAGGTGCTGTCTTTCTCTCTACACCATTAAAAGTAGATTATGTCCAGGTTTGTTTTTTAATTTGTCTTTTAGTCATTTGACAAATATTATATCAGAGTGACTGAAACTAATCCCAAGGTTTCACAGTGCTCAGTGAGAAGTGTAGAACAAAAGGATTGTTTCTGTTTCAAACAATTTATGACCTTAATAGAAGTTTACAGCTGCCATCAGAAAGGCAAGATCTTGCTACCAGTGTATTTTTCCTGGTGATTGCTCTCTCTTTGCCCTCATTCCCAGACTCAGGTTTAAAGATCAAGCCCCTAAATACCAACTTCTGTTAAGGAATTAGCAGCAGTAGCACTGCATCACAGTTTCGTAGCAGTATATTTTAAGGCCGTAGTATATAATGTAGGAAAACAGCTTAGGACCAGCCACAGACACAGCCAAAAGCTCATGAAAGTTGAATTCAAATTTTGAAGTGCAGATCAATTTTTAGCCACACTGGACTTTTTGACAAGTTGTCAATTTTGGACAATTTGTGTTTATTGAGTTTTGCACCTCCTTAAGTTAACATGACCTGAGAGGAAATTACAGTCATTTTTAAGATGCATTTTACTGCCACAGTGGTGTAGAAAAGCTTTTGACTGAAAAGAGCATCAAGGACTTGTTGACTTTTTCAGTCTACTAAATAAGCACCTGCTCAAGTATCTGATGTACATTAAAAAAAAAATTAAATTAAATAATAAAAAAGAAAAAAGAAAAAAAAAAGAAAAAAAAAGAAAAAAGCCAACCATCCTCCTGAATAGTTCAAAGATTTACCCAGCAAAAGCTGAAACCAGCACGTGAAAATAAACCTCTCTTTGACTACCTTGGCAACTTGGAAGACCACAACCTGCTCCTACAAATCACATGGCGGATCTCCCAAACAGGGCCAAAGAGGCTGTTTCCCTGAAATCTGTGTCACACTATAGTTCCTTTCATGCATAGGAAGTGAGTAAATCATTGAATAATGCAACATCCTTCCCCGTCTGCGAGAACTGTGCCAAAGCCAGGCGTGAGGGTCTGGGTTAAAGCAAACTCAGTTACTTGGTAACCGAGTTGTGTTTTGGAGGGGTCAAAATTGGAGGGATTTTGGACTTGTGTTTTTTTAGGGTTAAAATTGCCAAGAAAAACTGAAAACTCGAGGAAGATCCCCAGGTGCCGGCATTAATACTCCCCAATCCCTCTGATGTGAGCTGGCAGGTCCCATAAAGCCACTCAGCCTTGAACAGGGAAGGGAAGTAGGGAGAGAGCAGAAGCTCCAGCTGCGACTCCAGAGCCCCAGAAAGAGCCTCTAACCCAATTCCCTTAAAGTGCACAAGCCTCACGAGCCACAGCATCTCTTTGCCTCTGTATTCACTGAGTTCGCAGGGCAAACAAAAGACCCATACCAAGCATGCATCCTTCCAGAGGGGGAAAGCTTTTCCTCATTTGCCCATAGATTTCCACCCCTTTTCCTTCAGTTTTATACATAGATTTGTATGTGTACATATATATATATATTATTTTTGTTTTAACAGCGGAGAGGTGGGGGGGGGGGGGGGAATGGGGGGGGAATGTTGCTAATTTTTTTTTTTGGCTGGTAATTAGGAGAGCTAACACCAGCTAGGCTAGAGTGAACGCAAACAAGACCCCTATAGGCAGCACAGTGCATTAATGTAAAATATGCCCAGACAACATAACTTGTCAGAGAGGATTATTTCTGCTTAGTGAATCTGCAGGGGCCCCTTTGCTCCACCACTCAGCGTCTGACTAGAGAGAGAAAGAGAGAAAGAGTAGCCATTAGTGAGTAGCTACTGTGGCATTGATGTTTGAGCGCACTTCTGAACTGGCTTTTGTTGAGAATATCGGTGCAGAAAGCATGCGCTGTCCCAAATCCGCTGTTACTATGAGAAATGAGGAGCTGCTTTTAAGGTATGTTGTCTCCTTTGTTTTAACGCGTGCTTTCGAGTTGCCTGGGCCCGCTGCAACTATAACCGTGCTGTGTATTAAGTAGTTTCCCTATTTAAAGGAAAAGACAGGCATTGCTGGGTGCAAGTGGCATTTTCCACTAGTTCGGGTCGCACATTTCATGTATAATGACAAATGTACGGAGAGGGCAGGGAGGGGAAAAAATATATTTATCTTTTCTTTTTTTTTTCTTTTTTTTCCCCCTTCCTAAAAGAGAGCTGGTATTTCTTTTATCACCTCCTTTGCAATATTTCTGCCTGCTTCATTATTATGCACTGGGCATGGAATAAGCATGGAAAAAGCTCGGGGAGACTCCATATTAGAGCTAGTGCCCTAAATACCACTTTAATTTTCACTTAGCCTATGTAAATAGTTTCTAATGCTTTACCTAGTCTCTACCGCTCAAAGATGTTTTAAAAATACCTAAATACTCCTGTAATGTGGGGTTACACATCTATTCTCTAATAATGCTCCCAGGTTTAGCGGGAGGCCAGCATCGACTACTCTCTTCAGAGACAGACAACACGCAGACACGCACACACGCACACTCACACACAGAATTATGCTGGAATTGGCACCCCGCTTTGAAAAATGTAGTCTTTTGTTTATTTGCTAGCAGACATTGTAGCATTGAATACATCTTTTGGTCTGACAATGGGACAGCTGAACAATGGTGTTGTCAAACTAGCTTAATGTATGTCTGGCGATGGGGTGGTTTGGGTTGTTTTGGGGTTTTTTTCCTTTCCTTTTCTCAGCCCTTTTTTCATTTCCCACAATCTTTTTGTGTTTACAGTAGAATTTAAAGTGCGTTGCCTGTTTTGTGGTGGTTAGTTCAGTTGATATCTGCTGCTAATAGTGCAGGGAGGGGGAGGCTTGTATCTTACAATTATGGCTATTGCATTAAGTTGCAGATTTATTACTAACCTCTCCTTTAACTGTGGTGAGAAAACTTATTGATTCTGAAAGCTTACAATACTGCTGTCAATCTGGGAAATACATACTTGCCAAATCTGCCCTTGCTTGATTTTATGCCCGATCGTATCAACTTTAACTGCTGTTTTGAAAATACTGTTTCTAATTTTGTTTAGGTAATGAAAATGCAATAAAAATGATAAATCAGATCTCAGAGTAGGAGCCCATGCGACTTTCCATTTTTATTACATTTTATACATTAGAATTTTTAAGGTCAGACAGAATAATTTACCTGAATGATTCCTATCCCCTAATCAAAAAAATTATTCAGATGACATTTCCTAAATTATCTTTCTGTTTCAAGAACCATCATTTAGCATTAAAACAGTTAACAATTTTGGGTTTGAATTTGGAAAAATGAACCTTATGCATTGTGAGAAAAAAATTGTTACAAAGCTTTTGAAAAATTTTGAGTTACTACTTGGACAGCAGCTTAGGTCTTAAATAAAATGAATTGCCATTACTCTGTGGAGTTTCTTAAACTGTTTCAAGTCTTTAAATACTTTACATGTTAAGTAAATGTATTGCTTTTAGCAATAAGTTTAATGATTTTGTAAGAGAAAAGATTTATTTATCAGTGGCTTCTGGTTTTTGCTTTGATCAATTAATAGTAGAGATTTTGTTATTTTTTTAAAAACTGGACTCTAGTGCATGATTTATATGGGTTGAGGGGTCTCTTGGACCCCTTAATTAAAACAAAAAGACATTGAGGATTTATCGGTAGCAGTCAGAGCCCTCTAAAGCATGCATTTCAACACAAAAATATTTGGTGGGGAGACTGAATACTTGCTATGCTGTTTTGCTTTTATTTTGTCATTGTATCTTCTTCCCTCGAGTCTTGAGATGGTGCAAACCAATAGCAAAGAGTTTATGTGAACAAAAAGGTAATATCACATAAAATACTTCTTGAGAAGCCAAGAGGTTATGGATTATCAGGTGCTTGCATGCTGTGTGTTGTGCATAAACATGAAGAAAGCAAGGATAGTGTTTAATATTATGGGACCATGACATAATTCACTTCCTTGAGAGAACTTCTTTCAAGACAAACATTAACTCATTCCCAACCGCTCTGCTCTGCCTGAACTGCAGGGTGGAAACAGTGGCATATTTTTATAAAGTTATTTTTCTATCATGTCATGTTGCAGCAGCCTGAGCTTTCTAGCAGCTACTGCCCTTTGTGAGTGGCAATAACGTGAGTCCCCCACTCTCAGTTATGTGGAAATGCCCCTTCAGGGATAGCCCAGAGCTGCGTGAATGCCACTTCTGTAGCAGGCACCAACAGACACCTGGGCAGAAAAACCAGCCACCACTTTTAAGGACTATTCAATACTATAACTGTTTCCTAAGCTCTCTGCTCACAGGTGAGTTCCTACCAAACTTACTTACTGTAGTTTCTATGTTTTCGGATAAAATGTTTCATGAAATACATATACCATGATTTTTTTTTTTGGTCTTGGATTGAAAATTACTTTGTGTTTTTCCAAGGGTATTTTCTCACATTGCATTCACATCAAAGACTGATTTTTGAATTAGTTTGTGTGAATCCTACTAAAAAAAAATCTTTCTATGCATATTTACTGAAATATTGCTTTCTGAGCCATAACAATTATTATTAACATCAAAGAAGGTGAAGCAAAGCTGTAGCACAAGTAATTTCTTAGCATGTTTAAGGAAAGTAATGGCTTTTGAAAGAATGCATAGGTTTAGAGATCTTATGCCTGAGCATCGGAGGTGTCCTCAGTGCTGCCTGTTTTGAATCTCACCCATTCACAAAACAATGTGGTGCCTTGCAGTTGTCAAACTTGGCAACATCTGTTTCCACACAGAGCTAAGAGAGATAATTCAGACTCTACATGAGTTGTTATTTGTTCTTGCAATGACCAGGTGTAATGTCAAAACATGAACACCCTCAGTCTTACCTGTTAGAGAAAGAGCACGGCAGATCTTAGCCTGGGACGTGGTTTTCCATGCTTCCACAGGGAAATGGAATTGAATTATATTCATTTATTAGCCTGGAGTCTTTGTGTGTATTTATTTATTTAATTACTTTCACATTCATGAGCCACAATCATCAACATGCTAATATTTTCTTTGTTAAGAGCAGATGACACTGACACGGTTCTGTCAGCAAATTTAAGTATGAAGGGACTGAGATCTGCCTGCAGATAAATACTTGGGGGTGAAAAGCTGGATGTGAGCTGGCAATGTGCACTCACAGCCCAGGAAGCCAATTGTGTTCTGGGCTGCAGCAGGAGAAGGGTGGCCAGCAGGTTGAGGGAGGGTGATTCCCTCCATCTACCACGCCCTCATGAGATTCCACCCGCAGCATCTTTTCCAAGTCTGGAGTCCTCAACAAGTCCTCAACATGGAACTGTTGGATTGGATCCAGAGGAGGGCCACAAAAACAGTCAGACTGGAACACCTCCTCTAAGGAGACAGGCTGAAAGACTTGTGGTTGTCCAGCCTGGAGAAGGGAAGGATCCAGAGAGATATTGGAGCATTCTTTCAGTACTTAAAGGGGGCTTATAGCAAAGATTTTTTTTAGCAGGGCCTGTTTCAATGGGACATGGGATTGTGGCTTTAAATGAAAATAGTGTTGATTCAGGCTAGACATAAGGGGGAAATTTTTCACAATGAGGCTGGTGAAACACTGGAACAGGTTGCAGAGAGAGGTGGTGACTGCCCCATCCCTGGAAACATTCACAGTCAAGCTGGACACGGCTCTGAGCAACCTGATCTACTTGAAGCTGTCCCTGTTCGTGTCATGAGAGTTGGAAGTAGATGACCTTTAAAGGTCCCTTTCAACCCAAACCATTCTATGATTCTATTCTATATAAGATTACAAACTATACCTTTGGGGCTGAAAAACAAAGCAAGTGTTCAATTAATATTCATATCTAGAAGTTTTACTGCAAGTGTAGATTGTGCTTGAATACTTAAGAAGTCATTCAGGAGTGAATCAATACTAATTATTGTAATCAGGAGGGTTAATTAGCTGAAGATGCCGCTGATGGAAAGTTCACTGCTTACAGCCCTGAAAACACCTAAGTTGATGAAATCTGAAAGCAAGATGTCTAGGAGGACTTTGTGTGGAGAGAAACATTTGGCTTTCCTTTGGCATTTCAAGAGCCAGTCATTCCAAAGGGGAAACATAGCTTGTACTTTGTATTTTGCATGATATTAATTCAGGGGGTATTAGAAGATGCAACTAAATCTGTCGAGAAGATATTTTGTGGTCGTCTCTCAATAAATGCAAGTACCATTTTGGATAACCTGTACTGTCTCTGCTGCATTCATTTGTAGATTACCATAAATTAATATGGATAATCTTATGCATTTGAAATCTGGTTCCAGCACTGTTATTTGGAACATTTTTTTTTCCCTCCATTTGTGTTCAGGCACAGGGACTTCACATGGTACATGTACATAAATTACACATGCTGTGTTGCTAATACACATATATATGTGTGCACGCATACATGTGTGCACTTAAGTTTAAACATTTTTCATTGATGTTGTGTATTTCTATAATCCTGTGCCCTTAAAACTCCCACTCAGTTTCCATCTGCAAAACAGTATTCAACTACATATGATTCAGAGGACAGTTACTGAAAAAGGAGTTCATGAAATTTAAGTTAGATGACAAGGAATAAAGACTGAAAAGAAATGACTGAAGAAAATCCTTTTCTTTTCCCTCAATTAGAGCAGTTGTGTTTCTTAAAGTGAGCATTACTGAATTCAAACAAAATCCAGCTGTACAAAACCTTTTCCACAAGTGACTTGCAAGAAGATTTTTTATTTAATGCTGGGTGTTTGGGTTTTGCATTGGTTTTTTTGTTGTCGGTTTTGGTTTTTTTTTTCCTTTTCCTCTAGTTGTACCTCTTAACCAAGACAAATATCTGGATATTAATTCAAGAAAAAAAAAAAAAAACAACTTACAGAAACCCCCCCTCTCATTCACACACACATATAAACCCCCCAAGTCAAATGATGCTTTCAGAGGAGAGAAATCCTATTTCAAAACACATCCTTCTTTCCTTTCTAATGACATTAGAGATTATCACGTGCAAGTGCTATTTATCTTTGCAACTGTTTTTCCTATGACTGTTTTACTGCTTCCAACACATTTACTTGTATGTCAGCCATAGAAAAGGTAACTGAAAATGGCAGTTGTTGAGAAAGCATGTCGCCATGCCTGGAATGACATGCATTATCAGGGCAGCAGGAGTTGCTGGCTCTACAGCCCATTTCTACTTGACCTGCAGAATGATTGGCTGCCTGGGATGGTGATGAATCACTGGAGTTTATGAAACAAGACTGCTGGCATCCACACAGAGGAAATAAAAACTGGATTTTTTTTTTTTTTTTGTTTTCCCCCCTCTAACATTCTTGCTGTGACAAAAAGCTTTTTTTTTATTATTATTTTTTTACGTTTTGTATTGCTTCTGTGTTATTTTACCCTGCAGCAGAAGCAAATGTGTCAATTAAAGTCCCTTTAGTACCGTTCTCAGCAAGTTAATGATGCACTGAAGGTTAACTATCTTTATTAGATGGAAATGGTCAGGAATTCTCACAAATTTTCTGTAAATCTTGATCTGGACTCTAATGTTCTCATCTCTCACTTCAGTCTTGAGACTGAGATAGCATAACTAGTAATCAGCTCGAGCAGGATGTAAAAAGGATTTCAGCTCTTCTCACGCACAACTTTATTTTCTCTGATAGTATAAGGATCAGTGACCATTCCTTGGGCTAATATCAGTCAGATCTATCTTCAGCATTTCTAAACTAATGACTAAAATGACATTTCTGGAAAGCACAGACTCCCAGATTTGCACTCACTTTCTAGGTGGTTGGTGAAATTATATTGTGCATTAAGCCCACGTTACTGGATTAGGCTGCTATGAGCCTGTGCTTGCAGGAAAGCACCGTGGGGCTGTAAATCTGCCAGTGCACTGACAAGGCTGACACAGCGTGGATCACAAGCTGCCCTGTAAAATGCAGCCAAGTAAAAATGATCCTTCCATTTCAATTAAAACACCCAAAAATTGTGTTCGGGGGTGGGGGAATGGAGACAACTACTTGGTTGTCTCTCCATGTAGCATACTCAGTGTGCTGATGTTACCCTGCATCCCTTATTCAGGTAAAACAACCTATTTTTAAGTTAACTCTCTCTGATTCAAAGAAATAAGATTACCAATAAAATTGCACAGGAAGTCTTAAAAACAGCAGTTATATGATAATAAAGCACTTACAATGCTTTTTGCTATTATATGAGAGAGGGTTTTTCCTCAACTCTCATGCTTTGCTGCCCAAGCTTTTTCTCCACTAGTTTTGAAAAGCAGTTTGCATACTAACATCAGTTATTAGACTTTTCCACCTTCCTCCAAATAATTCAGCTGCTGCTGGACACTGCAGAGGCTGCAACACTCTGGTTATTTAAGGCACAGCTTTCCAATGCCCCTTGTGAAAGAGAGGAGGGCAAACTTTAACCAGTGAGAAGGGCAACACAGGGAACTGTTGCTTGTGCCCTTCGGTGTGTGAGGGGTAAATGCTGTCCTTGCTCGGGAGTTCCCATGGCAGCAAATCAGCAGGTCATCCTCAAGAGCAGCCTTTGAGGATGCCAGACAACAGTCTGTCACCAGGAGCAAGAGAGAGCAGAGAGTTTGAGGAAGAGGGAAAAAAAATCTAGAAAATCAGAGAGAGGACAGGGAAAATTACAAATAGAGGAGGGAAAAGTAATGGTAATCAAACACAGATCATCTGGAAATTGAACCTTGCGCATGCAGATACCTGTGGATGATAGGATGGCTGTGCTACAGAGTGAAATTAAGATTCAAATCCAGCACCTGCCCTCCCTGGAAGCTGCAGGTCAGCATCTGAGGGATTGAGGGCTTCTAGAAAAGAAACAGAGAGTTATCAGAAAACTTAAAATTTTAGAGACTCTAAATTCAATGCTACAACCTCTTGATTTCATTTTCCTTCTCTTCTGCCTAAAAAAGATTTATCTTCTGCTAAACTGTGAGGAAGAAGCTCACTCTGAAGCTTGAGAATTTGCCTGCATCATTTCAGCCCACATTTAATTTTAATGAGAGAGTTATATAACCCCCTTTAAAAATAACAAAACACTAACAGAACTGCATTGGCAACACCAGGTGTTCTGCAGTGCTGCTCCAATGAATCATATGGAGATTTGTCTGTGCACGGCTGATGAACATACATTAAACTCAGTTAACCCCCACCCCTTAATAAAGCAATCCAAAGTGACCAAAATTTTTCCTAAAGAGCCTTTCTCACAAAACAATGCCTAACTAGATGCCTGCCCCAGGAACCTCATGGTTCCAGCACTCGTCCCTTCCAAAGTTTTTGTATCAAGGGGTTGAGTTTTTCTTTAAAAGTTGCTGATGAACTATTGTGACCTTTCAAAGTGAAACACTGTATGTTAAACACTAAGTTTGGTTAAATGATTTGGTTCAGAAAAGAAAATCAGTGTTCTTCTTTGTTGCGCTGACCCCCAAATCCCTGAAATTAAGAACAGCACAATTAACAGGTATCTCTGGGAAAAATAAACATGTGACTTCATCAATGTTCCTTTCAGACAGAGAATTAGTGGGAAAACTGAACCAGTGACTTGAGCTTGTTAAACATCTTGGTTCAGATGCCATTCTTGACTCTAGGAAGTCCCTCAGCCACCAGCTGCTGGAAGGTGTGAAGGATCACCTGCCATATTCATGCTTTTTCTCTTTCCATCCCTTATCAGAGTCAGGGTCATGGGCTAGGTGGACCTTTTGATCTGCCTTATGTGGCAATTCTTACACCGTTAATTTAAGGAGGAAAACACCCAAACTACTAAGACCAGGCATGGTGCAGTTTTCTGTCCATCCAAATGCCTTATAGTTACTGCAGGAGCCTTTTCTTTGTGTCCTTCATGTCTGATATTAAATGGTTTCTGTCTGTGAAACAAAGATAGCTACTTTGCATATTTTCAGGGTGATTGTTGTTTTTGAGGATTGACATGTATGCTAGGCACTTCATGAACAAATGAAAAAAGGAGACCTGTGAAATTTCCTACCTTAAAGATGCCACAATTTGTGTTTAAAGTGAAATCCAATCATTTGCAGTGTGAAAGAAAGAAAGACACGTGGTAAAAGTGAGGATGAAGGTTAAGCTCATAAGGATCTTGCTGCTAGAAGTGGAGTGCAGTAGGTTAATGCAGATATTGTAATAAACCTCTCAGATCAGATGTCTTCACATTTTGTTTATAAAAATAAGTCTCCTTTTGGCTTCTTGTCTCTTTTGATGTCCCTTACCCACATTCTTTCTTTGCTGATGCCACATTAGAACTTCACACTTAACTTTGCCCATGGTGTTTGCAGTTGGAGATGCCCTCCTGATCCAGGCCATCCTCATCATCTACTTCCCTCATCCCGCCTCTTTTCCAATAACCAGCCTCTCCAGAATGGCAAAACTCTCCAGAAAACTCAAATTTATATAAAATCAGAGAGATTTTTGTGTCTCCTGTGGGTGTAGATGGCAGGGAGGAAGGGTTTTTTTACAGTGGGATTTTTCCTCTGCTCTTTGAAGGAATAGGTGAGGCTATTGCATATTGTGAGGATGGAGCAACACAGACAAGAGAACCAGATGTGTGATTTCTCCTGTCCTAAATTATAGGTTTTCACATGAAGATAATATAATAGCCAAATCCAAGAATATTCAGTTCCCTCTTCCCTCTTTGGAAAGGTGTCTTTTTTCACCATAAATAACATGTCTGCTCTCTAGTAAGAAATCAGGTCTGCCCAGTGCTTGCAGTACCCCAGTTTTTCTCCTTTTTGGGCAGTAGTTGTTGATAGTTAGCAGGTGAGAAGATAAGGTAATCCATTAGAAAAAAAAAAAGAAAAATGAAAAAAATAATGTCTGTTACCAAGTCAAGATAAGACTGGGTTGACAAAAGCTTGGGTCTTGTGTCTATATGCACAAGGCACTAACACAAGGGTAACACCTGTGGATCAATAGTGATGCTCTTCAATAGGACTGCAAATAAACAACAGGACAGGAAGACTTGGTTTTGCAAAAATTTGCTTGTTTCTGCTTTCCTTCAGTATTCTCCAAATGTAGTGCTGAGCTCAGGAACAGCCCAGCTGGAGCAGAGGTTGGATTGGACCTGAGGATGATGATTGACTGTCCCATGTAGTTGGTGCTGTTCAAAAAGGAGGGTGTCCCTCTAAATTAAAGGCCTTTCCAAAAAAACCTCCATTCCATGTAGTATCTGCCCCGTGCCATGATTTGTTGCCTAATTGTTTTAGGAAAGATTGAGTTATTACCCACAAAAGGGAACAAAGGCCCTTTACCCACAGTGGGATGAAATCACCTCATCACTGGTATAAAATAGGAAGGGAAAAAAAAAAGAGAAGTGAGTGGGAAGTTTTACTATAGCAACCAAGTTTACATAATATCAATGCGCTTCAAGTGAAAGCTCTAGAAATGCTTAATTTGAGGGACCTTTTCACAGGACTAATTTTAAATGACGTTTATTTCTGAAGATTACTGATGAGCTACAGTAGCCTACGGAAGCGGAGGGAGCCTCACAAGCACTATTTTAAATACTTAAAATTCATTGATCAGCTTTAACCAATATTTTCATTTTCTTTTTAAAAGGATTGCAGTTTTATGCAAGTTATTTTATTCCTCCAAATGAGTGGAAGACTGTTTTGTGTTTGGTTTTGTAAATACAAAATCCCTACTGAAAGGTTACGGTTCCATAATTCAAATTTTTATTCCAATATTAGACATAACTGACAAAGACAGTTTTGTTCCAGGTAATCACAAATGGTGAAATGGTGTAGAATTGCACCCATTACTTTTTACCCTTCAAGGAAATGCACTACTTTTTGCTCTAATTGTTAATGATTTTTACACCATTCTGTAGTCCTGCCCAAGTGCTCGTGTGCTTTGCTTTGCTGTTTCTTCAGGCCCCCTCCCCTTCTTGGCCCTCCAGAAGTCTGCTCCTAAGATTTAGGCTGATATAAGGGCTCCCTTCCTTATAGGGAGGTAGGCTCACATCCCATTACACAAACCAAAATGCTGCACTGCCTGCTCTTAGTCACACCACTACTTCCAGGCTTCCGTGGCTTGCCTGGAAGGTTATTTCTTTGTGGAAGACAGCAACCACCTCGTTTGCATTCACCAACTCCAGCTGGACCAGATTCCTTCTCCCCCTCGCATTAGTGGAAGATCCTGAGTGATTCCACTGGAGTCATTCGAGCCTGCTCCAAATTTACACCGCCCGCCACTGAGCTCTGCTTCTGCTGCCTCTGTTAGAAACTTGCTTTGATGCCAGAGATAAGCTGAATCCCAAGCATGTTCATTGGCTTAGGGGAGAATAAAGCAGAGGATTTGAACTCTCTTCATACTGCCTTGCAGGCTTGGGAGAGAGTGAAGTCATTCAGAAACTTTCCCTTGAAGTGCTTCCAACGGTAGCATTTCCTTGGCCCAAAACTTGGGGGCAAATTGATTAGAAGAATGGCAATTAATTATAGGGTGAGGAGGGGGTCTGGAGGGGGGATGTGATGTGAGTTACACATTGGATTTGGGTCTGGAAAGGAAGGGGATGTCTGCTCTCTTTGTCACTCACTGAAGAAGCCACAGGCAGTGATGTCAGAGTGAGCTCATACACCCAAGTCACCCGCTCAATCCTGGCCTTCTGCAGCTGAACTTTTTGTAGTTTCTTTTTGGATTTTTTTCTCTGAAGGGGTGTGCAATTTTCAAAGGTTGAGTTGTTTGGAGAAATTGTATGTAGCTCTGTGTTTGAAAAGCTTCTTGAACAGTGACTAATCTGCAAAGGTGAGGTGGAACTGCTTTATCTGCCCCACTCAGACGGATGGAGAAACTGAGGGACACAGAGTAAACGAGCCAAACAGGGTCTGGGCCTCTGAAATGAGGGGAGGAGGGATAGGAGGCAGCATTTGTAGCTGGAATAGGATTAAAGCCCAAGAATTGATGATTCCAAATTCTAGGTTCCTCCCTCAAAACTGCCATATGCTCCACCCGTTGAAAAAGCTTAATATTGGCGGGCAGCAACAATGCAGCTACTCTAAGCCAGTGTTTAGAGCCATTGTCTGATTTATGCTGTGAAAATAAATGCAGTTTCACTTGCCACTCTCGCTCCCCATTTCTCTCTGTACTGTAGCAACACATCAGAGCTTCCACTTTTCCCTTAATTTTTAATAAAACTTGCTATTTTGCACACATGTGCTAGTCAAGAATCTGACATAAATGTTACAAATAACAGAGCTGAGCCTGTAACAGTGTGTGAAACAATCAGGATTTTTAGTTTCTTACCACTTACCCTCTGCCATCGAGAGTTAATTCATACACAGACACTACATAATTTATGTTTGAGAACCAAATTATTCGAATGCAGTTTTTCCCTCTAAGCTCTCCTTGAGTCGTATCTCAGTATCTTTTATGGAAAGGGTTCCTTTTTGCATTTGACCCTGTTTCTGCTTCTAACTTTTAAATGGCAAAAGCAAATGTGCTTTGAAAAGTGTGTTACACTGTAGTTGTTAAATAAAGCAATAACCTATGCACTTGTAATGCTTTCTCTATGACCTACTTACATACTACTTCACCCTCCTTATAGTATGATTAAAAGCTGCTTTGAATCCACTATTCCCTCAAGGGATTTGAGGCTAGAATTTAACAAACTGCTGAGAAGGCTTAAGTCAGTAAGAGGGCTTCCCTACAGCTTCTTCCAGCTAATTCACATGTAATTAAAAGGAAAATAAATATTTCAAAAGAACATACGTTTTAATGAAGCATTTTTAAGCACTTACACCTTGCATAATGGGGCAAATTTATAAGGATCTCTCTATTCCATATGCAGATTTTAAGCAAAATTATTTGTGATTCTCTCCTCCTCCCTCTTTGCATCCTGTGCGAAGCGTGGATTTACTTTTCAGTCAGCAGCAGTGGGACTGTGGTCCTTAGAAGTGACAGGCTGGTGAGACTGAAGTCCCTTAGATTTAGCATGTACCAAAAAAACTCGTGATGAAGAGGTGCAGATCCAGCCGCACAGGGCGAAGTGGGGGTGGAGACTTCTTAGTTAAAAGAATATCCTCATCCTCACTGAGCTGCCCGTATTTCTTCCGAGCTAAAACCTGTCCCTTCTGCAGTGGCAAGATTTTAAAATTGAAAATTAATCCAACTCTGCTCTGGGCCGGATTAACCACCATGGAGGCCTCAGATCAAAGACCAGGTGGCTGCATCCAGCTGGAGAAAGTTGTGCTGGTTTCTCCTTTCATTTGGACTTTGCACTTAATTTTTTTATCCACTGTGTAGTCAGTCCTGCGCTGTGATGGATGGGTGGCGTAAAGGAATCACCATGAATTCAGTAAAGAGGAGCCATAGCTTTGCTTTGTGCCTTTCTAGGGGGATGTTTAGGTGCCATGGTGACGAGGACAGTATGTGAACATATAGAGCAGAGCAGATTAATAACACTATAGATATCTGTTCAGGATTGCAGCTGTCCTACGGGGATTATGCTGAGGGCCAAGTGAACCTTTTCTTTCTTTAGTCTTGCAAAGTAGGCAAAAATTTTAGCAGCCTGAGGGGGTTTTCTTCCTTTTTAACTATTTAAAATTAGAAAGTCTCCTAGTGCAATAAACCGGACTCTAAAAACTTGCTCGTTCTGTATTTTTTTTTCCCTATGAAATCAACAATGGTCAAAATTTAAATAAAACTTGGCCTGACTGATAACACATTTTTTATGTGTCAATTTAGTTTTTATATTAGAATGCTCTTTGAAAAGTTTAAGCATAGTAGGTTTTAATTTGCATTTGCTACTTTTTGCAAGCGTTGATTATCCATAACAAATCAAATTATAAAACGTAGGGAGAGATTCAGATGGAGAAGCACACACAATGTTGAGGAACGTTCTGTCTGTCTAGACTGCTCAGATCACCTAGTAATCTTCGTAAATATGTTAATATTCTTTCGCCTGGAGCGGCTTTGTATTGAAGCAAGCAGGTCTCGGAGATGGAAAGGAAAATTTATACAGATTTTCAGGGGGCGGTGGCGTGGAGTGGGGGGGCCTCCAGCTATTTGTATGTGTGGAATTTTGTGCGCGTCTTGGTGGTGACACTTCCTCCGAGTGCGGCCAACTCTGAGAGCAGCGAGGTTGGGAGCGGGTTTTTGGGAGGTTACAGCCACGAGAAAGGATTTGCCGTCATTAGTTATTCAAATCCCTCTTTCTGATCAGCGAGGACAGAGTTACTACCACTCTTTCGCCAGCCAGTAACATCACTCTGAGCATTTAAAACACTGCCAAGGTCTGAATGGCAGGAGTTTGAGTGGAGAGCGAGCCTGCACCCAGACCCTGAGCAAACATCCCCAGTGCCCCCGGGCTGGCTCCGGCCGCGCCGGGGGGAGCCGTGCCCGGCGTGTGAGGGGGCAGTGCCCGCCCCGGGGCCGCTGCCCCGCCGGGCTCGGCTCACCCCGCTCGGCCGCGGGGCCGGGCAGCGCTGCGGAGGCGCCGGGCGGGTCGGGCCGCCCCCGGAGCCGGGCCGGGCGGAGCGGCGGAGCCCCGGGAGGGCAGCCCCCGGCCCGGCGGCGGCGATAGGCCTCTCCCGGGGCGGCGGGGGCGCAGGGGTTAACGGGGAGCCGCAGCGGGGAGATGGCTCCGCCTCCCCGCTCAGCACCTGGCGCTCCACCGACAGTTGCCTCAGCAGTCGATTTCGGAGGGGATTGGCGGAAAAAACCGAGAGGGGGAGAGAAATGTGACAACTGCCGGGGCTGGCGGCTGCCGCGGGGAGGCCTCCGCACCTGTGCCTGCCGCTCCGCCGCCCGGCGCAGTTGTGGGATCCGCCGCGCCCCGCCGCATCCTCCCGCCGACCGCCGCGGCGCCCCCGGAGCCCAGCATGACTTCTTCGTTCAAGCTGGATTTCCTTCCGGAGATGATGGTCGACGGCCGCTTGCTGGTCTCTGACAGAATGTAAGTGGCGGCGGGGCTGCCGCCGTGTCCCCCCACCCCGCCCCGGCTCCGGGTACCGCCCGGCACCGAGCCCCCGGCTCCGGCCGGCTCCCTCCCGCACCGCCCGCCCTTCCCGGGGAGGGCAAGGGGAGCTCGTAGCCCGAGCCACCCCCCCCCCCCCCTTTTCCCAAGTCTCTTGGTGGTCTCCGTGCCGTGCCCCCTCCCGGGGTGCTCAGCGTCCCGCAGGTCGGTGCCGGCGGGCGCGGGGGGCTTTCTGCTGCCGCTGATGATGATGATGATGCAACGTGGAGAAACGCGCGTCGGTCGCGCGTAGCTGAGCGCTCTCCCCTCCGTGCTCAGCGGAGCCCTCCACAGACACCTGTCCCCTGCAGCCAGCCCGGACCCACCCGTGCCTTATCACCCCTTCCCGGCAGAATAAAAATGCCCACCCCCCCACCCCCCGCAAATTTTCATCAGTTTTCAAATTCAGATGAAATGCTAAGCATCCACTGGGAGTACCTGGCAGAACGCAAGGATTTGGCGGTTTGTTGTTTCCCCCCCCCCATACCGTCCCCGACAGCTGCCTGGTACGGCGAGTGTTAATTAGGGTGAGGATGGTTGTTTTACATGCAGTTGAAGTGGGGATGAGATGTATTGGAAGGAGCTGAATGCTGGAATTTCAGAAGGAGAAGTATTCCCCTAGCCCGGCTCTGCTCTGTTAATCTCGGTTTGAAAGTTTCTATTATCATCCTCTTGGGCATTGCGAATTGGCAGGTATTTTCAGGTAACCTAAGCTTTGTATGAAAAAGTAAAAACTAGAAATGATGAAATAGACATCTGCTGAAAGATACGAAGTGTAAGGACTGTGCTGCATTGTTTTACAGTATCCAAAGTATCTTTTATTTTGTTGCTTTTTCTTCTTTCATCGGGATGGCAAACGTGGTTTGAGTTACATTAGAATGAAGCGAGAGGCTTTGGCATTGACTCTGCACTGAAGCTGTTCTGGTTGAGGCAGCACTTAAGTTACAAGTGTAAATAAACCCGTATGTGCAGCAGAGAGTGTCACCTGCAATTTGCACAAATCAGGTTGCATACTGTGCCCCCATCTAAGGCTATTCAGACTTTTATTGTCTTTTTTACTGGTAACCAAACTTTCTCTGAGGTGGAATGTCTTTCCCTTGCACCAGCAGTGTTCTGCATGGAGTCATTCAGTAGTGGCCAGTTGTTCAGACAGCTGAGGTTTAGTGAGTGTGTGGGAGAGGGGCAAGAGTCAGGGGGAAAGCTACTTGGTGACTTACACTATTTTTACAGTCCTTGAAGGACAGCGAAGTGTGTAAATGCTGCTTCTTGTCTTAAATTTGTGATCTTAGATTCAAAAGTGTTCTGTGCTGTGTTTTGCTCTTCCCATTGTAAAATCACAGATTTTATTGGCATTAGTTGGTTTTGATACAGGTGCTGTCAATTTCTTCCGTTTTGCAGAGAAGTCGCAGAGGTTTGCTCATTAGGGTACAAAGTAGCAGCTGAACATTGGTATCTCTTGCTCTGCAGCCCTCTGTAGGCACCTGCCACAGCCAAACTTCCCCCTGTTTTCATCATCTCAGCTTTGATTAGACTTTCTACCCGCTGTCCTTCCAGGCAGTCAGAAAAGATCCTGCTAACAAACATCTCCAAGCTCAAAGGCACTATTAACTGTGGCTGATGATGCCCTGTTGTCACTCAAGCTTATATAACTTTATCTCCAATTTGCCCCTCGAAGTGGGGGAGTACCACGTCAAACTCTTTCTTCTGCATTGCTCTCTTCGTACTCCTTTTCTCTGTGAAGCATCCATAATATATCTTAACACAGCTTGAAACACAGTCAGTGTTCATTAGATGCAGAGCTTAATGTGTGTCCAAAGATACAAAAATTAGTCTAGAGAAATGTCAGCACCTAAGTGGATCTTGAAATGCAGAAGTTTGATAATGGAGTTGTTAAATGCACTTGTAGGGTTGGCATTTTTGAGGGGGAGGGGTGACTAAGTAATCTCTTGAAGGAAAAAAACTTTACCTCCTGTATCATCAGTGGTCATGATGTGATGTGCTTCCTTGTATGAACCAAACCTTGCTTTGCTGCTGATCTAATTGTGGAGATGGTATGATTTCAAGGGATCCTGTGTCGTGCATGCAAATTAATATTGACACTAAATTGCCATGAACTCAGGGAGCTTCTAACAAAAATAGTCTTGAAACTAAATGCTGTGTTTGAGAGCTTTGCTGCACTGCCTTTCTAACACTCTTGCCATTCCGCTGTTTAAAACCATCTTTACCTCGTCCTTCTTAACCAAGTGGTGACATATATTTATTTGCAAGTCCCCAACTCTCTGGGCTAATCAGTGCTGACGAGGATGCAGTTTGATTACGCATCAGGGGTCAGGGGCACACGAGCACCTTCCCCTTGAGCTGCCCCCCCAGGCGAGCGGTGAGCCGCCAGCAGCGTTAGCGGGGTGGCGCGGAGCATCCGAGAGCACGCTCCGAGTTACCACGCTGCACAAAACTTTTAACCTCGCCATCTGCTCCAGCCATTCCGTGCAGCTCAGTTCACTCTTTAGCAGAAAGGAATTGCTTATTTTAGAGCAAGGCAATTAGCAAAATATACGTGTAACATTTCTTTCACAGCACAAATTGGCAAAACTAGATTTTTTTTTTTTTTTAATACGCCGGCGGCTTATCAGATGTTTTGGGAAATTGGTAGCATACAATATCACTTACACTTCTTCTTTGCCCATTAAAAGAATGTTTGTAAAGGGATTTATTCTCAGAATCATCCATTATTTCAATGTGAGAGAAAAAGGGGATTTTTCAAGGAATAACTTTCAGTGCATACCTAGTGTGAAAGTCAACTGCCAGCCTGATAATTGCAAAGTTAAAATGCTCTTACCTCTGTGAGAATGTTAATAACTCTTAAATGCTGCTTGCTTTCAAATTTTGCTGCTGTTACTATATAGCTAAACAGGAATAAAATAGAACATCAGATACATTGAGCATGACTGTGTATAATTAAACTGTATGCATGGCATCAGTGTACCTGGTTAGTGACTGAATGGCAATTTACTAGTAAAAATTAATTAATGACATGTCATTGGAAAATAGATACTCTAGGATATGAAGCATAAAAATGCATGAACTTCTGTTTTTGAGGACAGATGGCAAGCTGGATGCTCTAACCATGGTAAATGCCTGCAAAGAGCCCTGCTTGGTGAGTGCTCTGGGAAGGATCAGGAATTGTTTGACCGCTGTTGTGCACTGTGGGGAAGAGGCATTTCTGAGGAAAATACTCAGACACACGTAGGTGAAACATACAGATGAAATGTGTGTGTGTATCTGGACAGGGTAGGAGAGGGTTAATGGTTAATAAGTGAGGTTATAAAATCTGAGTTCAGTGTAATTTGCTGATTTCACTGGCTCACATGTACATGCCAACTGGATGATTGTGAAGTGGTTGCTTTGAGGATTAAATACTCATTGTTGTAACCCCTCCTCATGTTGATTTCCGCAATACCACAGAAGATTTTTCCATTCCATGTTCCACATTTCAGTGCCTGGGATTACCTTTCATGTGTTTGTTACTACTGAAACCAACTCAAATTTTACTTTAATTTTTGGTAGCTGGATATAATGCCAATAAGATACATTATGCTTCAACAGTGTGCGTGCAACTGCATGGGTTACAGGGCAATAATGTGAAAAAATATGAAGCCTTTGAATTTCTTTCTCTTCTAATAAAAAATGAGTCAAAATCCGATATACGTGCAATATGCTGATTAAAAAGCCAGTGAAGATCAATTTTTGATATTTTTGTTTGTACTTGCTCTTTAATAAATAAGAAATGTCATCATTCACAGGACATGCTTGCATTTTAAAATCCAGAACTTCATTTTCTGCAGTAAACCTGCAATATAGGACTTTTTTTAAGCAAAACCTGGACATAACAAATTTATGTTTTTAAACTGAACTGCAGGGAAACTCAACATCCTGTCAAAAATAATTTTTCCACTCTCTGGTCTTTTTTATATCTAGAATATCAAATCATGATTTCCTAACTGAAAATAGACAGGCATTTTTAAGACCACTGTCTCATCCTTATACTGGCACTTTATTCTATCTTTGATTCAGTAATAGCTTTATTTTAAGTAATATGACTTTTACTTAAATTACTTGTGTGACATATTCCTTGGGCCACTACTGAGGAAAAGCAAAGCAAAAAAAGAAGAAAATTTTTGAGAAGTGCCAAGGAGCTTCAGAAAGGAAAATAAATCTTTGCATGTCTATTAAGCAATTACAATTTCATGGTGTCCTTCTCCCCATCATCTTTTCTAGAATCTCATTCAGAAGTTAGCCTACGATAACTCTCAGCACATCAATATTTAAATATATCTTTCACTTCCTATGATACGATCTCACAAGTTTTAAGCCTCCCCCACACGTATTCATCATCCAAATTAATCATCAGTTATGATTGCTCTAACAACTTTGATAACTCTAAATATTTCATTGGCATTTTAGGATGTTTGATATCTTATGAGCATTTGGACTATTCAAATTTCATGATTAATTCATGGATTAATATAAAAATGTTTGACCAAATCGATACAGGGAAAGGTGTACAAAATATTTTCATTTTTAAAAGCACCTGGAATACAAAGAGTACACTTGGGCAAGACAATATTCTACAGAGAAATCATTGTTTTATACTTTAAGCAAATAAAAACTTTTTTCCTTCTAAAGTGGAAAGGCAACATGTTGGTTTTCTTTCTTTTTTCTTCATTTCCACACACTGTTTCCTATAGGGCATTATTTTTTTCTGTGTTCATATAGGTGCAAAGTATGTTGCATCTCCTACATGATTTCCTTTGATTAAAACAAACTGGTGGCAGGGCAAGGTTAACCAGAGGCTAAAGTCACAAAAAAGGGAATATACGTAGAAAGCAAGGCTCAGTTTTCCTTAGCAAAGAAGTGGGAGAACAAGAAAAACCTTCATAGGTACAAGAAAAATGGAGGAACAAGAATGCCTATTTGGAAAATAAAAACTAATTGGAGCAATAAATGTAATGTTCTCAAGTAATTGTGAAATAATTATTCCCCTTTAGAATCATCATACTTTAATTGCTTTCCAACGCGTTCCTGCGTTCTCTGTGGCTGTGGAGAGGAGGAGAAGGCTTGTGTTCCCTTCAGGATTTCATTTTTCATTTGCAGTAAGCTGCTGGCTTTCTCATAAAGGTTTTCAGAAATATGTTGCATTAAATGCTGTTGTGCTCTTCCATATGGTGTTAAACAGAAAAGGTGAATGGCAGATGCTGAAGGTATAAATTCCCTCCTAACATCCAGATAAAGCACCTTGAGATTTAGTGGTGCAGTTCTCCATCCTCCGTATCACAGATTTATAACCAATCTCTCATTTTCATTGAGACTGGGTTACGTGAATAGGACACACTTCAGTAGTGTGTTGTCTTTGCTCACAGCTTGATTCTTGAAAATTCAGCTGACAATAGTTTAAAATTATAATATTAATAAAGAGGAGATCATCTGGCCTTCAAAATGACATCTGAAAGCAGCTTCTGTTTTGCTAAATCTTAATTACTGTGTTTAAATGAATGCCTAAATGAGCCAATTCACAAAGGAGTTGCCTACTGTACCAATAGTGCCTGTTTGGTGATTTTTTTTTCTTTCCATTTCCACAAATATAAAAAAATAGTTTCTATGGATGAGAACAGCTGTGTTCTCTTGCCTCTTACGATTCAGCTGAAGAAGGCTGAGTATCTTGAGTGTGTTCTCTGCCCTGGGATGGATTCTCCCTTGCCTGCCAAATGGTGGCAACACTTGAAGTCAAGTTCAAAAGCGATGCTCTGAAACAAGCATTGGTGTAAGAGCTGTGAGGAAGATCCTGCACCAGCCTCCTGGGCCATATTTTGTGACTTTACCCATGGCTTACTATCAGGGGCAGCATGTTGTCACAGCTGAGGGCAGGACTTAGGGCTTAGTACTGTGGAGAGACTTAGTCCATGCCTGTGGTTAGGGTGGAAGGGATGTGCTCCTGCCCACTTCTGCTCAGCTTATTCTGGAAGCAGGGAGCTGTGTCCAGGTTACCCTGGAAGGAGACACCATGCCCAGCTGTGCCCTGCTCCCCACTGCATCAGGCATGGACTCATCCCCTGTGGAGGAGCATGCAGGGAATTTATGTCCTTGATTTCCCCTCAGCCTGTGCATAGTGAGCCACTTCAGGTTTGCCAGGGAAACAGCAGCAGCAACCTGAGAATTTTGCTTTATGATTTTCACATCCCTGTTTATTTCTTAAATTGTTGTGTGGATCTTACCCTGGGGTTTTAGAGTTTACAACCATGGTTATTCCAGAGATGTAGCTATTGCTCTTTCTGGAAAATGGAGTTAGTGATCTACTGATTTTTTTTTTCATTATTATTATTATTATTATTATTGTTTCCTTTTTTCCATGTGGGTTAGTGTGACAAGGAAAATGTAGTCCTGGCAGAAATGCTTAACACTGTCCCAGCAGTCATAGGTAGTAATTCATTGCCATATTAATTTACAACTTTTTCAGTAACTGTCCACTAAAATTTACTCACTCCTCAACAGCAGTGGAGATTTTGAGAGGAATATCCAGACACAAGCACCCTGTAGCTGGTGTGTGGAGCTGGGTATCTCTGTGACAGGAGAACTATGACCCTTTCAGTCCCAGGTTTTACTGTGCTTTCCCTTGTACTCTCTTCCTACCTCCCATGTGCTTTGAAGCAGCTCCAGTCTGATTGCAAGTCACAGCTGACAAGAGAAATCTTTTGTTTCATAACCCTGAAAAATAATGAAAATCCATCATCCTCTTATTCCAAAGGCGTGACAATGTCTTCTTGCTTAATATGTAAGTGCTCTTCCCATTTCTTGCTCCTCAAAAGCTTTGCACCACTGAATTGCTCAGAAATGCAAAAAAAAAAAAAAAAAAAAAAACCAAACCCAAACATCCGCAGCTTGCTTGACCCACCACTTGTGTTGTTGACTCCAGGGGCACTTGGTCCAGTGATGGTTTCTGGCCTAGTGTGAGATAAGTGCACTTCATTTGCCTGAAACAGGCCCAGTAGTTGAAAATTATTAGCTTCTGGAAGAGGACAACTGCATTTGAAAATCTACAAAATCAAGTGATCCTTTCCCTTCTTCTCTTTTTTTTTTTTTTTTCCTGGCTCATTCAATTGCTTGGCTCTGTCAGCCTTTGCCTGCAATTCATTGCTAGTGAGAGAGACATCTGGTTCTGCCCTTTATCAATAAATGCTTTTATATATTTTTTATATTTCAACACAGATGGAATGTAGAACAAGCATTAGGAGTTTGAAATGTTGTCAAACATACTCCATGCCCGGTGGCTATTGCTTAGAGAAAACCCTGTTCTACACCTTGTTCTCATACAAGATGCTCTAGAAATTGCAATTTACATAGTTGGAGTTTGTCTTCATTTCACCATGAGTTTTAGTGAACTTGATCCCCTTGTTGTGTCTTCCAGGGAAATAAAATACTCTTTCATTTTATCTGAAATGTCTCTCTATTACATATAGAAAAGCTGATAATTTGATTAGTCAGTAAATGAACTTTCAATTTTTTTTCTTAATTTAGTTTCATTTTTTCTTCCAAGATCTTCTTGCTTAGAAACCAGTTTCTCATATTCTAATGGCCCTATCCAAACTATATTAAACCCCTGCTGTCCAAAACAAAAACCAAGCAAACAAACAAGAAAAAAACCCCAACAGAGATACAAAAAAAGAATTCATGAAATCCCAGTGACTATTTAGGTATGCATTTAGTCTTTAAAATTGATTCCAGAAAATATCTTGATTGGGAAGATATTCAAAGATTTGACCACAAAGCCAGAAATGCTGAATTAAGGAATAACACAGATAATCTAGATGATTTCTCCAGGCAAAAAAAATGCAGAAGTCATTGCCTTTGTCCTAGTCTGACCCACATCATTCAACTTCTTCCTCGAAGCACTGAATTTTTAGGATTGCCAGGTGAGCACTGGCTTTTTCTGGCAGGTTCAGTGTTGCCAGCTCCTCCTGGAGATCAGTATTGAGTGGGAGGGGACCAGGGGGAAGAGGAAGGAATAAAATTAGCATTTAGTTTTGCAGGATGTGAAAAAATCAATGACAAGTGAAGCAATTCTTAGAAAAAAGATCACCTCTCTGGACACGTAGAGCACTATTATCTGATGTTTTATTACCAGCTATAGCCTGTAGTCCCTGTTCAAGCCAAACTTCCGCTGGGCTTCCAGGAGCTTGGCTTGAATGAGGAATGCATAATGCTGGGCTTTGCATCCTGTGCCAGGCTGCCCAGCTCTGAGCCATGAATTGCAGTCATGTACGTGGGTTTTGCAGCTTTTTTCTCATTGCTCGCCTCAGAGTGAACTTCAGCATGGAAACATGAGGCAAATAACTTTTCAGACACTGTTCTACCTTGCTAGCAGAGTGCCTGTCTTGATGATGAAGTGGAAGATAAGTCAGTTTGAGTTGGGCAGGTATTCTTTTGAGGCATGTTCACACATCTCAGGTAGGGGCAGGGGGGGTTCTACTCCTGTTGTCAAATCTTTTTCCCTTTGCCAGAGAGAAGGATTCATCTCAGTGCCTGAGGGCTCTCAGCTTTCACAGATATCTTTATTGTTTGGCTGCAGAAGATAGAGTACAACTTCCCCTTTTAAGTTGGTTTGTTGTCTGTGGAGAAGAGAGTAAATGCAGCAGCTTCATAACTGTGCTCGGATATAGCTGAAGAAAGTCCAGCACTATATTACAGATTTTTAAAACAATTGGGTTTGCCTGATTTCATTGTCCCCTAAGTGCAGCCTAGTATCTCACTTTGTGGACCACATTTATTTATCTTCAAGACAAGGCTGTGTAGAATAGGAAAAGCTCAGGGTTCCAATATCTTCTTCTTACCATTCCCATGTCTTTGCTGTTCCTAGGGTGTTTCACTGGAATAGGAAGAAGCTTTGTATAGGCTTTAGTATGTATTGCACAATGTAATGATTTAGGGTCTGATTCTGGGTATTTTTGAGCCTTTTTTCTTCCTGCAGTGACTATTTCAATGTGGCCACATAGATGTTGACAAAGAGTTCTTTCTCATTGTCATCGGAAAGTAAGACAGCAGCAATTCTTCAATGCAAACCCTTCCTTTGAAACCAGCATTCATAGAGGAATGAGACCTGTTTCCAGCAAGCTTACAAGGCTTAATGTGGCCTAAAGAGTCTTCAAGAGCCCTGGCTGATTTCTGTGTTTTCAAAGTATTGTTACAGGCTCCTTCAGGTCACTTCTTCTTCCCCCACATGCACAGATTATCGGATTTGGGAAGAGGTCCCGCAGCAGCCTCAGTTTTTCTGTGTTGATGAACAGCAGGCCAATTGTAGCAAGAGATACACTCTGGAATTCAGAAAGGAGCAATTTTCAGCTTGCTCAGATGCCCATATTGCTGCCTGGAATCTCTGCAGGAGCTGGAGACTATTTGGCTGATTCTGTGCCTCTTTGCTCTCTCTGTCCTCACCTCTGCATCAGGGGATGCTTATCCTTTACTTTGCTGGCCTTCAGAGGATTTGAAGGTCTCTGAGCACCCCTTGGCTCTCCATTTCTTCTCAAGTGGGGAAAGGCAGCAGGGAGGACTGCTGCTGACTTCAACCACTCAGGCCTCTGATTTTCCTGTTTGGTTTGGAGCCACATATCCAGAGTGAACTTGGAGATAAGAGATGCCAGGCCTCTGGGTAAAATGAATATTGTGGAGCAGAAAAAGGTATGTATTTAGGCAAGGCTTTCATATAAGATGCAAATTCAGGATTACTTAGCAGAGAAAATGATCATTTAAAATTAATTTTATATTTAAAAAATGGAGCATCATTTGTGTTAACAGGAATGAAGGTTTTATTTTTAAGCTCAGCAAAGCCCCAGATCCCAGAACATGCAAAAATGCTGCTGAAAATTTCTGGACGTGAACCTGAAAGGCTTTATGGAAACTTAAAAATAAATAAATCAACTTCCCTCTTCTTTCCCAAAACTCTTGGTGAAAAAAAAAAAGGTGTAAATATTTAACAGCAAATAATCACATTGCCAAGAACAGCAAACAGCCTTTTTATTCAATTCTATAATGTGCTGTAAATAATGAAAACCCTTATAGATCTAGCTGGATTTTTTTTATCAGTGAAGAAGCATAGCATGTAGCACTTTAAAAATCCATCAACATAGCTAAAACTCTTTTTCCAGTCTCTTACCACTTCATGCCATATTTTTCTCTGTCCCTGAAATATGCAATTTGCCCAGCTTATGTTTGTTTAAAATGCTGGAAGCCTTCAGCCTGCTCTGATCCATCCATGTTTCAAGCAGGAAGCCTTCCCTGCTCTTTTCTACCTTGTGAATTCAAAACCATCCTGCCTTTTTCTCCCTTTTCACCATCCTTTCAATATCCACAAAAACACCACTGTGATTCCTTCCCTGCTTCTCTGGTAGATGAGGTTCTTACAAATACCTGCAAAACATTTACTTTGTTTTCTTCCTTCTTTGATAAGTAAGAGAAATGTATTGAACTTGGGAGAGAACCACCTAGAATTTAGATCTGAAGTGCTTAATGATTTTATATTCTTACCATTTAGATAGTGATTCAAATTTCAGAAGTCCCTGAAAGCTTGACCAGCCTTTCTGGTCTGTGTTCTTTGACCCAGCAGACTGGAATTATCAGCCCTGACTGTGATTTTCTAGGTCTTCTGGGGATCTGTTGCTTGACAAAGTATAGTTTTTCTTGCTTTTTTTTTTTTTTTCGTAATGGATGTTTTAGTAGGTTCTCTCAGCTCTGTTTTTTAAACAGTCTTGTCTACAAGTTGTGAACCAAATACAATACTATCACGTTGTTTTCTTTTTTCCCACAACCACAAGCTGCCCTACTTACCCAATGCAAATCACTGTGGATCTACACAACATGCCTTTCTCAAGGGCATCTGTTAATTCCATGTGACAGGCTGGGGAGTTTCAGCCAGGAATGTCAAGCACTGAAAGAAGACCTGGTTAGACTCAGTAGGATTTACATTTGAAGCAATCCTCCCAAATTATAACTTTGACAGACCTTCTGTGTGAGCAGTTTGTTCTTTAAGTGAGACTTTCATCATTCCCCTTTACAGTAAATATATACAGCACCAAGGTAGGTGATGTAGGTGAGCAGGGAGGTCATTCTTCCCCTGTACTCAGCACTGGTGAGGCCACACCTTGAATATTGCGTCCAATTCTGGGCCCCTCACTTTAGGAGGGACGTTGAGATGCTTGAGCGTGTCCAAAGGAGAGCAACGAGGCTGGTGAGGGGCTTGGAACACAAGCCATATGAAGAGCGACTGAGGGAGCTGGGGTTGTTCAGCCTGGAGAAAAGGAGACTCAGGGGTGACCTTATCACCCTCTTCAACTTCCTGAAGGGTAGCTGTGGTGAGCTGGGGGTCGGTCTCTTTCTCCGGGCAACAACAGACAGAACAAGAGGACACAGTCTCAAGCTGCGCCAAGGGAGATGCAAGCTAGAAATAAGGAGGAAGTATTTTACAGAAAGAGTAGTCAAATACTGGAATCATCTACCCAGGGAGGTCGTGGAGTCACCATCCCTCGAAGAGTTTAAAAAAAGACTGGATGTGGCACTTGGTGCCATGATCTAGTTGAGGTATTAGAACATGGGTTGGACTCGATGATCTTAAAGGTCTCTTCCAACCTAGAATTTCTGTGATTCTGTGATTCTGTGATTCTGTGATGCTGCAGGAAGACACAGGGACCTCAGTAGATCGCAACCTTTTCTCAAAGCACATGACTTTTTATACAATGAAACTGATGGTAAAACTCAATGAAAATGAGTGGTTTAGAATCAGCTCCAATATTCAGGTCCCAGAAAGACTGGCTGTTATAAATAAATTAAGGACTGAATCCAAAGCTCGTTGAGTCGATGGGCAGGCTCCCTTTGATTTCAGAGCACTTTGTATCTGTGATCCAAACGCACCGCGAACAAATAAAGACAAAGAATTTATGTTGATTGGACATATTCAGTGTGACAAGAGCTTAAGTCTGATTCTCCTCTTTGCTTATGAAACACAACTGTGAGCTTCTCCCCGGGGTTGCTGGAAGACAAGTATTTTGGTAGCTGCATGCTAGGACTCCCAATTAGTGCAAGTGCTGGCTCCTAGCTTCACAGTGCTCTATGAAATGGAGAGAAAGTTATGGAAAGGGAGAGAAGGTTATGGCTGATAACAATGCCTTGTGGGGTTATCCTGATTTGCCTTCAGGGCTTTAAAGGTATTAATTTATCCTCCTATTTTTATTTTTCTTAGTTATTTTTAAAAAGTCATCTTGATCTGTTTAATGGCATCAAAGCACTTGCAGTTAAATTGTGGGCCGTGGAGAAGAGGTTCTCTGCTGGCTGAATGCCCTCTGCTCTCACCCCTTGTGCTGGTTGGAATATTCTGTGGCATCAAGCTCTGGGTCTGCCTTGGGACTGCTCTGGGACTTGTGGGCATTGTGTAGGTTCTTCTTTCTGTGTGTAAAACCTTGTTTAGAAAGTGGGTTTATTTTCTTAGTCAAGGAGCTCAAGGCCCTCCAAGGGATGGATATGTTGAAAGTAGCACAACAGTAGAATCAAGGTCACTTGTGTCTCAGACTGCTTCTGGTTTACTACTGAGGTAGATGCTGAATAGAGAAGCATAAATATTTTTTCCTTACGATATAATTAACTTGCATGAAGTAGAACTCTGATAAAGATTTATTTCTTTTAATATCAGATACGTATATCTTATTTTACCCTAAAATAGTTTACTCTTCTGCGTCTTCTGTACAAATCAAATGCTTGATTTCTCTTTTTAAAATTCTTGATCATGTTAGCTTTGAAGCAGCCTTCAGTCTCATTTCCAAACTGAAGCTGGTTGATTTGTCTCCAAATTACTTCCCCTCATGCAACCTTGATACCTTTTCACTTCCTATCTTTTTGTTCTGATCCAGATTTACTTTTGCAACTGCAAAAGGCATGATCATTTGAACAAAGTGTACTGAGGTGTGCACCTCTACACTTTTAGCTACTGTGTTTCAAATTCTTTTATAGATCTCAAATTTTCCAAGTAGCTCCAATTAATCTTTGTTCTGGTTTATTTAGGTTCCCCATGCAAAGAGTAGAATAATGGGAATAGTAAAAGCAGAATGTATGTAGGGGTTAGTATAAACCTCAATCCTTTTCCTACTGAACATGAGCTTGTTGAAATGCCTCCACTCTTGGCAAAAGACAAGCTTCGTAACCTAAGAGGATGTGATTTGAGTGGAGTTTTCATGCCCCATGTGCTCATTGTGTTCTTGCCACTGATGCAAACATTATCTATAATTACATTTTCAAGAGACTGAAAATTGCAGTCTTTGTGGAACAAAAATGCAGCTGAAGAATGGAATGTATATCCTCTCCACCCTCATTATAAGGCTTCTAAAAATCAAACTATAAGGCCCAGTACCATAGCTTTCAGATACAGGAAACCAGCACTGTTAGCCTGCAGTAGAGCATTTTCACTGAAAATTAAGGCCTTTTGATAATCAAGCTAGTGCTTTTATATCTACTAGCTTGCCATTGAAACTAGTCAAACTAAAATTTGTAATTCAGATCAGTATAAATAAAGTTGGAGTAATTACTCTGTTTGCTTATTTACAATATTTTAATGGGTTTGAGATTTAATTCACAACTGGCAACATTAGAAGATTTATTAGACAGATCATAACATGGGTGTAGAAACATCCTACCACACCATGCTGTGGAGCAGCCATGTTTTCCAGGAGGGAAACAGCAATACTGAAAATGATGTTTTCATGATATTGTCCTGGACGCCGAGGAGTTTTAGTGCTGCTGCTCAAACTCCACATCTCAATAAAACCTCTCTTCCTTAAATCACTGTTACCATCTTTATTCCAGTAGCTGAAGAACCAAAAGTAGAAAGGAGAATACATATCCTTGATTTTCTGTGTAAAACAAGCGCTGGAAACTTAAATAAAAGTTTCTAGGTGGAGACAGCTAATCCTGATATCCTGTAGCATGCTTTTTAGAGTACAAATTAATGAAATCACAGTGTATCAATCACCTGTGTTCATAACACACATTTTTGGGTGTTCATAAGTTCTCATAGTACTTCATTTTTCTGTTATGAGCTTCAGTTCTGAGTAGGGTTTTCCCTCCAATAAGGGGGGCATTTGAATGTTCTCTGAAAGTGGAATTTTCTCCAATACAAGGGAGATAAATGTCTTTGGATAGAAAGGCACATGCTGTTACTGGTTCTGTTACTTACTGCATTGAGGAGTGTACATAAAGGTGTTGAATGATCACATCAATGCTAATAAATAGATAAATAAGGGATGGTCCTGAATCCATGAGAATAGATGCAGGAATGTAGGAATTTTTTGTTAGAAACACAAATAGTCTGGACTAAAATTAGTGTGTATTCATTTCTTTCAAGCTGGTTGGTTTTTATTATTCTAAAGGAAGTAATAATTTGGTTGCCCTTCCTAGGTTCACAGTTATTGTTAAAAATCAATTCTAAAAATAATTTAGATGAAACAGTGTAAGTCTTATTAGGTATCTGTTTACGACCATCTAACATTATATGGGAAGGGCTCTTGGAAACATCATGTTGCAGTCAGGTGACAATAAGGACAGCTAGAGACACATACTTTACACAGTTGCTGCCCAAGTTGGTAATTTGGCCTCCAAGTTCTGCTCCCTGATTGCTGCAAGTTATGCCCAGGAACACTGTAGTGATTGAGTGCTGGAGTTCCCAGGACAGCATCTATTCTTAGTGGTCCAGCAAAACTTATTAAGAAAAGTAATTAGAACAAAGCTCAAGTACATTAGCCTCTTTAATGCTCCTGAATTCTCAGAGCTGTCTTCAACATTGGCAGAGGCTGTTTCCAGTAGAGAAGCTGAAGCAACTTTCTTTGCTGAAGTTAAATCCACTTTGGCATCGTGGTGGGAATTTCTTCTTGCATAATAATATCAAGACCCAGACAGACCAAAGGGTGCTGTATTCCAATTAGTGAAAATAACTCACTTGGCTTTTATTTTTATGGTTTCTTATTGGGTTTTTTTTTATTTCTTATTTTTATGATTGTTTATTATTTTTATGGATTTCTGTCAAGGTACAAAGTTCTGTGTTTCTGCCTGCTTCTTATGTGTGGTGTTCTTTTGCACCGTGTCACCTCACACCTTTTCTGTCATCTCCTGAGGGCCAAGAACTATGATGTCTTTCTATAATTTTCAATTTCCCTTTCAAGAATCATTTTTTCTCTCTTTCTTCTTTACCATAAGTCTGCCATCTTAATTCTGGCAGGATGGAAATGTATTTTCTTTTTCTGCTTGCAACACCACCCAGCATTACATTTGCTCAACAAATCATCTCCATCATCTCCACCATCCTCCTGAATATTTGTTTCTCCGTTGGAATCCAAAATGCAGTTGCAAGCCTGTTCAGTCTTGTCTGAGGAATCAAAACCATGTCTCCTTGGGCTTTCACAAAGTCTTTGGGGGGGATCTCTTTGATATTTAAACTACTTCAGAAATGTGAGTGGCCCTATTCCTGAGATGGGAACATTCACTAAACACCTTCAGTGTACAGGGAAACGTGTTGTATGAGAGGAGCTACAAGGAGTGGTGCTCTTCATTTTTTTGTTATAATACATCTATATTCACTCATCTTGGGTACTTATCCCCTTCCCCAGGCATTGCCCTCCCTGCTAATTCTGGTAGAGTTGAACAAGAGTTAACAAAGTGCCCTTTGAGCTGTAGGATGTCCCATTAGGCAGGAAAACAGGTTTCTAGGTTTTACAAGTCCAGACTACTCACTTTCGCTTACTGAACAAGCAGTCTATTTATAAAAGGGCCTACAAGCTATTTTTTCTTCCCTTATGCCAATTAGTGACAATTTTTAGGTCTTCTGCCACACTCTGGTTTCTTTTGTCTTTGTTCTTCAGTTGCCTTCGAGAGGTCTTTTGATGCTTTCTGTGCTGTTGCTTTGTAGGCCAGACAGTCGCGTCAAGTGTCACGCCTGACAACGTGCAGTCTGTATAGTAAATTTAATAGAATAACACTCATTTGTTCTTTATCTCGAAAATAAAATCCTCTTCCAGTGGAAGCTGCTGAGTTGCAAGGATTACACAGCAGCTCCTGCTTCTGGGAACACCTGGAGGACAGCTGGGAAGACCCATCACTGTGGCCGCACCAAAGCTCTGCTACTTGGTTTTCCTTCTTAGCAATTCTTAGACCTATGGGGGAGTGGAACATAATTTTCAATGAATTGGCTTGTGCCTGCATTGAATCAAGCTTGTCCCCTTTCAGATATTTGTATTGTACATTTCCAAAGGCACTGAAAACATGCTTCCTAATTTTAAAAGATTCTCAGGACTTTCCCAAGGATGAGAGGAATTATGTCCCATAACTCCTGAGGAAGGCTGACTTTTGCCTGGCACTGCAGGCAGGATTGATATTAGTTTCAAAACCAACTTTTTAATAAAATACACTGTTTGAATATAAATATTACAGCAGTCAGAAAGGAGTCTGCTGCTACCTGCCTTAAAGTTTCTGTTTCTCCACACTGAGGAGCTGAATGCTGATCCTCGGGCTATTCCATTCTGTGATGCTAATAGCACTAATACAATATCATTGTGTCTGAGGCTTCAAAGATACCATACAAGCATTTTCTTATGATTCCCTGATCTTTGCATTTATACCCAGCTGTTTGTTATTCAGTTCAGCCATCAGCATCTAAGTCTCAATGGACCATGTAATATGCAGCTGTAGCCAGATGTAATGCTTCCTATTCCTAAATGTTTCTGTTAGAAGCTAAGAGTGGCAGGCTAAAGACGACTGATAACAGTGTTGCTTGCATTAATTTAAACTCTAGAGCTACAGTGATTCTGTTTGGCAAATTTATTCCATGGCCAACAAGCAGAGCAGTGTTTCCAATCTCCATCATTGCTAGTAGTGTTGACATTAAATACATCGAGTATGTCTGCACTGATACACAATGTACTTATGGTGCTAATTCAAATAGGAGAGGGATGTCCAATTTGCATAAACAAATATATTTTCAGATACAGTTCTATTTAAGAGAGATAAAGACAGGAAAACGCTTGTTCCAAACAATGGCTCACAATAATTTGGAACAGTTCAGCAAATCTTTGCCCTCTTTTAATTTTTTGTTCTCCATGGATAGCCAGGGAACTTTTACAATATCTTGTTCATGCCATGGCAGATCTTGCTCTGCTCATCTTTCCTGGCATGGGTGGTGGTACAGAAGGGAATTGCAGTGTTTGAGTTTTCTGCCACAGATCACACTGAAGCATTTGGCAAATCACATCAGCAGGTGTCTGATTGCATACATACCCCGGGAAACTTGGTTAAGCTCTTCACTAGGAGAAAAGTTGAGAAAGTTGTTCAGCCTGGAGAAGGGAAGGCTTTTGGGAGGCCTTGTAGCACCTTCCACTACCAGGGAAGAGGCTACAAGAGAGCTTGGAGCAGGACTTTGAACAAGGGGCTACAAAGGAAAATGGCTTTAAACTGAGAGAGTGCAGGTTTCTATTAGATATTGGAAAGAAATTCTTTACTGGGAGGGTGTTGAGGCACTGGAACAAGCTCCCCAGAGAAGCTGTGGATGTCCCATCCCTAGAAATTTTCAGGGCCAGAGTGGATGGGGCTCTCAGCAACCTGGTCTGGTAGAAAATGTCCCTGCCCCTTGGCAGTGAGGTTGGACTTGATGATCTTTAAGGTCCTTTCATGCCAAAACCATTCTGTGATTGTTTCTAAATTTATGCCAATGGGAGGTTAGAGACCTCTAATAAACTTTGGACAGAAGCATTCTTCACAACTGCAACGTTCCTTGTCAGTGGGGACTCAGCATACTTCAAAATTTTTATAGAAATTAAATTTTCTCTAGGGGTTTTCATTTGCTGTGTATCTTCACAGCACACGCTTTGGATTCTGCTTGGTCATTTCATGTTGTTTAACTCAATGTAAGAATGAAATCAAAATTAGATGTGTAGTGTTTCTTCCCTGCCTCTAAACCCAGCTTCCTATGTGTGTGTGTATATATATATAATAATAATTACTTTGCACACTAAGTAATCTTAAGTCCGCAAGGTTGCTGAGTGATGGGCAGTGCTCTCACCTCCTCCTGTGCTCCATGCATCTCTGGGGTGGTTGGTGCTGCACAGGCAGATGCAGCCCCAGTGCTGGGTACTCCAGGCTCAGGTTGGATTCCAGCACTACTCAGAGGATTTGATGTGATTGTAATGAATTGCAGAGGGGAAGTGCTTGTTTGAAATCAACTCCATAACTGAGAGCACAAACCATTGCAAAGTCAACAGTTTTTCTGAGTGGCCACCGCCAGCCATCTCTTTTGAGAACACTAATGGGCTGTTTAATTAGGTGATGAAAATTGTTTACAGTTGGTGATCCCAAGTTTTGTCATTTTAATAATGGTTGAATTCAATCTCTTCTTTGATTCTTAGCAACTCTCTCATTATTTCATAACCTGCTTATGTCTAGTTTAATTCATTTGCCTGTATTAAAACCGACCCTCTTGTGCAGTAGTGGTGTTTGCTTAACTGCACTGCTTCTGTCATTGCAATACGTGGGGAGCAGCTAATATTCAGCAGTGGATGTTGAAAAAGTACAACCCTGGAAGAGAATGTTTACATTTGTGGAAGATGTATTCCTTTTGAGTTTACTATATATGAGACCTGAAGATAATCTATCCAATAGCATGTGCATGGCAACTGTTCCTGTGTATCTCTTACTGTGGGGTGTGCTAGCTCTCCTCTTCCTCTTCCTCTTCCTCTTCCTCTTCCTCTTCCTCTTCCTCTTCCTCTTCCTCTTCCTCTTCCTCTTCCTCTTCCTCTTCCTCTTCCTCTTCCTCTTCCTCTTCCTCTTTAATAATACCTGTCAGTTTGCAAATCTAAGAAGGAACAAATTAGAGCATGTGGTTTAACCCACTTGCTCATTCCCCCTCTGCCCCCAGTGGAATGGGGGAGAGAATGGAGAAGCTGGAAGTAAAATTCGTAGATTGAAGTAGTTTAACAGGGCCAAAAGAATTACAATAATAAAAGAATACAGAAAACAAATGATGCACAATGCAATTTCTCACCACCACCTGACCAAAGTTCCTGAACAGCAGCCCCCAAACAGCTTTGCCCCCAGTTTATAACACCACACAGTGTGGAATATCCCTTTGGCCACTTGGGATGGGCTGTCCCTGCTGTGTCCCCTCCCAGCTCCCTGTGTCCCCCAGCCACGCTGCAGGAGGGGAGGTGTGAGAAACTGAAAAGTCTTTGTGAGATGGTGTAAACCCTGCTTAAGCACAACCAGAACAGCAGTGAGTTATCAACATTATTCTCATCCTAAATCCAAAGCAAGCACTGTACCAGATACTGGGAGGACAATTAACCCTGTCTGAGCAAAACCAGGACCTTATGTGTTTGATTTGATCTTCAGTGGTTGCTTTAGAGCAACCAAGTGCAGGAGTTTTCTTTCTCTCCTAATTTTCTGATATTTGTCTTTACTTGGTGAAGGTGGACTGGATTATTGGAAACAATATTTTGCATTTTGATGCCTTTGGGCTCATTTTCCTCTTCACCATATCTAAGCATACTACAAAGACCTACAAGTCCCTGTCTTAGCAAGTATACAGTCTTAACAACAAGCAAAAAAAATTGTTGGAATGTGACCATTATATGTAAAGCACACCTGAATGACAGGAAGTGTATCCAGACTCATTGGATGGCACTGGCAGAGGCCAGGACGTGCCTGGTTCCCAGCCTCTTGGTCCTTTGCCATCTCAGTGGACTTGGATTTTGATTTTTGACAGCATTATATGCTTTGTATTTTGCCAAGAAGCTCAAGCCGAGGCATATAAACAAACTAGCAGATGCTGGGGGAGGAAACATCTTTTCAGTTTGGGTTTTCTTCCCTGTCTATTTCAAAATTATGTCCTATACAAGTCTTTGGATGTAGAAGGAATAGGAGCCTTTCAGTTGAGTTTTGGATACCACTAAGATAGAACCCCATGCAGTGGGTTTTTCTGAGGAGCTGGAGACTGGTCTGTTCAGAAACCACATCGTGGTTGATGCTGGATATGAAATCCTACAGCATTTCTAAACCTCTTTGTGCCTCCTATTTTTGCATTACAGATGTAAAGGCGTCATTAATATAAGCATGCAATATGCTGCATGGGTAATTAAAGCAGGCTTTATGGGTGTACAGACACTTACTACCATATGTGACTGCAGTTAGATAAAGGTTGTGTTTTCTGGAGCTCAGAAACCATGTGGGAGACCCAATCCCATCTTCAGAAGGCACTTCATGGCTTCTGAGCCCCAGGACATCTGCAAGGACATCACTGAGATGTTTTCAAAGAAGTCCTTCTGCAGTTCAGCTGCTCAAGAGTTCTTTAGCCCTAAAAGTTCACAGAGAAAGAGAAAACCCTGGGTATTGCTTTAGAGCAGGTGTACGTGAGTGACCAGGCAAGTGTGTGAAAACCAGAGTGGTGAGAAGGATGTGCACAACAGGGGAGGCCATTTCCAGCATGACAATATTCACTTCAGGTGTTTCCCACCACCATCATGTGTACTCAGCTTTCTGAAATCAAGGAAAATAGGCAAGCTGAGGATTGTTGTATTCCTGTGTTTCTAACATTACTGGACTTCTGGAAACTACTGTGATGCTGTTGCAGTATGACAGGTGGTCTATTATATAAATAAGAACAGCTAAAGAAGAAATTGTTTACATTCAAGGCGTAGAACTACATGAATGATTCAAAGGAAATGCAATTTCTCCCATTTTCCGACTGTTGTATTCTTGGAAGGGTCTTTAAATATGCATAGAAAATGCAAGCAAAATAGGTTTTTTTAAATTTCTAATTGTGTGTGCCGTTTTCTCTCTAGGGAGCAAACAGATGAACCAAAATAAATAAGGTTTATTCTACAGCTTTAGTGATAAAGATACTTGACCTGAATAATAGTGGGAAATAATGAATGCATATGTTTGCAAGAAGCTGTCACATATCTTTATTATGTGATCAATACCAAAGAGTTGGGATTATGGTCACATAGTAGTGGCACACCTTTAAAATATTGGTGTTCACCATAAATGCAATTTAAGAGTACCATTCAAACCCCCCAAACAAAAAGGGATGTTTTTAATAGTTTCTCCTCCTGACCTTTGTGTCTTAGTTACACACTCATGAAAGTCTGTCCCTCCTTTGAAACTTCATGTAGCAAACTGCATGAGAGAACAGGTTCTTGGGCTTTAAGAGTCAAAATTCTATCAGCTTGGCTATTTTCAAAGCTAGAAAGCAAAGAGTTAAAAGGAATCTTTGTATTTCTCTATTCCCAAATGGCCATTTAAATTGAAACATAATTTTATGAACATTACATCTGAATGCCATTTCTTTTTACAGGATCCCTTACCTCTGGGACACTGGCTTGGATCAGGATTTTTTTTTTTCTTGCAACAGCTGTTCAGTGCATGAAATAAGCCAGTGGATGTGGTCCAGTTTATAGTGGGAAAGTGTCCATGTCCAAACCACCATCTCAATTGGCACTGAGTATCATCCTTGTCTCAGCAAAATGGCCAGAAATTGAATGAGCATGAATAATGAACCCTTTGCAATTGTCCAGGTCAGGTTGACAGCAATTTTGCCTCTGTCTATTGATAAACTTGGCAAAGGTGCTGCATTTCCAGGCACACAGAGGCCTTTCTTAATGGTTAATTCTCCAAAATAAAATGCACCGAGTTTGAAGCTGCTGTCATTCCTAGTGCTGATGAATACATGGATGGAGTTTTCAGAACATTTTAATACAGGGAAAAACTTCTTGCCCTGAACAGTTTTCATTTTAAAATCCCAACCACAGGAACACTAAAAGGTGGCTTCATGTTGCAGTAATCCAGAGGATGAGATTTAAATAGTATAGACTGTCACATGACCTAAATTTTCAAATTTGGGTGTCTAAACTTAGACACTGAAAATCAGGACAATTATTTTAGTCTTCCTACCCATTTTTGCAAGCACTGAAATACATTGTTAAATCTCATATTCATTTTCTATGGAAGTAGTGATGGTTTAGTTTTAACTTAGTGCTTTTTCTCTGAGGAGCCCTGAGCAGTTTTATGAAGTGTGTCAATGTCTCGGTAAAGAAAATTTGATATTGAAGCCCAGAAAAGTTGAATCTGTGCTCTCATCTTAATATAAAACTGTCCTTTCAATGCAGCCTGGAGCCCTTGGAGGTATTTTTCAAGGAGGATTTTATTTCTTGGCATCCTCCATAATCACTGGAAAATGAGAGGCTCCAGTTCCGAAATGTCTTATTGGAGCCAAATGTTGTTACTCTGCATTCTGGCTTTTGTCTGGTGTCTGTAGAGGGAACCCAGATCTGGATTCCTATCCCTAAAAGTATCTTTGTGAGTACCTTCTTTTTGGGATTAATGCAGTATGAAAAGATGACAATTCTTCCATGGTTGCCACATGAAGGGCATTTGTCCCTTCAGGCCCCACTTTTTCTTATCCTAGAGACATCCATTGATCAAAATGCTGGAGTGGGGCTGATAAATCTTGGATTTGTCAAATATTTACTCATTCCTTTCCCTTTGAAGGGCCTGGTGGGACACCCGTGTGTTGCACAGAAATGAGACCAGGTTTTTGTGTCAGGTTTGTCTTTATGTAATCCATCTTGATTGTAGTCAAGTTAGGTGAAGAATGTGGTGTTAATTGGCTGCTCCCATTTGACCCATTTGTCTGGGCTGAGCCCTAGAGCCAACTAGAAAGCAGAAGGCTCAAGAAAAGCAAAAGGAGCATCCCAAATGCAGGCTTGTCTCAGAAGCTCTTTGTCAAATGCTGGAAGTGAGGATGGAGACTTAGGGTTTATGTGGTTTGGGAACTTGTGAAAATATTCTCATTGCAAAATGTCTGTCTTATCCAGCTGGTTTTGTAGAAGTCCACCATCTTTCTGTCAAGGAGCAGTGCTTTGCTCAGGGGTGGAAGCAGGTGAAATATGGATCTAGGTGAGCTAGCAAGCTACCAAGTGGGTCACTGGACTGGCCTGATTTGAGAGAGAAACCTGAACCTTGGTGTCTCCATGTCAACCAAGTCACCTGCTTGCCAGATTGTTTGGTGATTTCCTGTGCAGTGCTGGAAAGAGTAGAGCCTTTCCATCCCTCTGTCTCAAAGCCAATGAGCTCAGGACTCACTAGGACAGTGCAAGACAAATCTTCAGAATTAAATCTTCCCTGGCCTGTAGAGATCATATGTCTTGTCTCATCTCATCACTGCCCCCCTATCCCAAAACTTTCTGTCTTAGAACATCAAATTCATCACACCTTTTCTAAATAGAAAGTAAAATTGTTCATTTAAAGGAAGGCTATACATTCAGTTCTGCATTTCTTCTTTTTGTTCAGTAGATTTGTTTCTCATTTCAGACTCATTTGAGACCTGAGGCTGTGCAAGATCTTTAGAGAAAAGACCATTTCCTTGTACTGTGTTTATACAAAACCTAATTCTGGGGACCCTGACCCATGAAAGGTCTGAATAGCTCCTACAACTCAAATAATAATTTGGGAGATATAGGCTTAACCTCTGCAAAACCAAATGCATTTGCTGGTTGTTGTAGGGTGAAAAGGGAAAAAAAAGGACTGTGGATAAAGAAAATGGCATTTGGTAGGCTGCAGGAAAATGGACCAGTCTATTAGGAATTAGTGCTAACAGGCCTCTAAGTTTCTTTCCTCAAAATTACTGCAGTCAAAAAAAAAATACCACTTCACATTTGTGCTTAATTTCACCTCTGTTTATTCTCCTCTCCTGTTCCCTGAAGAATGTAGATGAGGTTTAAGTTAGTCTTAATAGTAATAGGTTTGGAATCTAGCACACTTTCACAAAATTAACTTTGCTTCTGTTGATCTGGGAATTAAAATGCTTCATTAATTTAGCAAGTCCTGGTTTGACAGCCAAATAATGCATTTTGTGAGTTGTACTTTTAAGTCTGAAATTCTTATCTGCAGCCCTCCCTGGATGTCTCTGACATTCAGAGCAGCTTGCAGATCTGCATGGCCTGGAAAGGAGGAAAATGTGACTGAATATTATATATATGTACAAGTGCTCTAATACAGTTTATATTAATATGTTGTGTCCAAGCCTGTATTTAAGCACTACTAAGTAACCTGTTTCTTCCCTCCTTTACAACATACACTTGTATTTTTTTTTCTTTTTCCTTTGTTGTTTTTTTTTTTCTCCTCATTTACCAATGCAGCTCTACACAAGCATCAATGTTTTTGGTAAAGGGAAAGAGGCTGGGAAGCATGATGGATTTCTGTGCTGTACACTGGGGCTAGGGGAAGGGAGCAAAAAACCCCAAACATGTCTGTATTGGAGGAAGAGATTTGTTATCTCCCTTCTTCACACCAGACACCATGTGGTACTGACTCCTGGGAAACTGAGGAGATGCTGATATTACCAAGTTCTCAACTGTACAAGTCTATAATAGTGTTCTCATGTTTCCTGTTCCAGTCATTCTGCAAATGCTCTTATCTTGTAGATGTTTTCCTTGAAAACATCCATGAATTACATGAACCATGCTATGATCATGTATCAGGCTTGCAGACTGTGCTATTGCACAATACACACCTGCAGAGGACTTGTATGGTGTCTTCAGAGTTTTCCCTGACACAGAAAATTAATCTCTTTTTCACATATCTTATAAACATTCCCCCTAATCTCTTTTATTTGATTGTGGCTTGTCTCAAGGCTCACTCTGGTCTGGGCTGTAAGGCCCATGGGCACAACCCAAGCAAATGTCTACAGAACACAACCATGAAAAGACTTCAGGATTCTCAAGGCTCGTAAAACTAACTGCAAACCACTACAATATAAAACAAATTGAAACAGTTTCATTTTATTGGTGTCTAAAAATGTTTATTCCCTTTTAGTGTCACCTCAGAGTGGTGCAGACCAGCAGTTTCACAAGGACATAATATAAAAGCAGGTACAGGTTCCCCAGCATGAGGCATCACTGGATTCCAGGTTATAAAGGCAGAGAAGTTTTAGCCAGACCAGTAATCCTGCTGGATGATCACCCATCACAGAGTTATCAAGATGGTAGATTCAGCTTAATTTGAACTTTGTTTCTTTGCAGCTCTGTGATTTACACCTCAGAATCACAGAATATGTTGAGTTGGAAGGGGCCCTTAAGGAACATTGAGTCCAACTCCTGTCCCTGCACAGGATACCGCAAGAGTCACACCCTGTCCCTGAGAGCATTGTCCGAACACTTCTTGAACTCTGTCAGGCTCAGTGCTGTGACCACTGCCCTGGGGAGCCTCTTCCAGTGCCCAACCACCTTCTTGGTGAAGAAACTTTTCCTCATATCCAGCCTAAACCTCCCCTGACACAACTTCAGGCTATTCCCAGTGTCACCGGTGACCTCAGAGAAGAGATCACTGCTGGTGTGCACAGAAATGTCATGCAAAGACAATCAAACTGTAATTTTCTATTTGTGTGCCATGCTGCAAAAGCAGGAATTTTTATCCATGCTAGATGAATAAAATTTTTGGAATTTCTTTTCTCTGCTCTAATTACCATAAGTCAAGATGAGTCTGTAGATTCTGTAGCCCAGGTTAATTGTGTTTTGCTTGTGAAGATCTGTGGAGGGAAAGGCAAGGTGATGTAGCAGCATGGCACTCTCCTTTCCCCCCATGCACTGCTTTACAACCTCACTTATTTCAGAGGTAGCTCCTCTTTACTGTGGTTCATAGCAAAACTTAATATTTCTGTCTATGTTTTGGGAGGGGTGAGGGAAGAGTTAATTTTGCTCTTCTGTTGTCTAGGAAACAGTGGTTGTACTTACTTCCCTTTTGAAAATAGATAGTGAATTCCACATTCAGGGAGCAATGAATAAGATAAAAAGCCACAAGATTAGAAGCTTGAATTAGACACCGTTTGAGAGAGCAAAGATAAGTTTGTGTGTATTCTGGAAACTTTTTGCTTGCACTGGAGTGGAGTGGGGAGAAGATCTGCTTTTAAAGAAGGTGCTCAGGGCTTTTAGGCTCTGGGCTGTTGGCACTGATTCAGCAAAGCGTTTAACTAAGTGCCTAATTTTAATGATGTAGGGCCCCACTGAGCCCAGGGCTGAGGATGTGGTCCGGTTTGTACATTAAGCACTTTGCCTCCCACCACTTGGAGAATTCAACCCTGTGCACATCGTGCTGAAAATTAAGAGAAAGAGAGGCACCAGCAATTGCAATCTGGGCTCCTGTGCTGAAAACAAGCCATCCATCCAATTTAGGGCTGTAAATACTAAAATTGGAGATGGGGTTAATGATTCAGAACAACAGAACAGGGAACAGGATTTAAAAAAAAAAAAAGCCTTGACGGTTGTCACAATGGGCAGCAAATGACAAGTGCATTTCAGTGCAAGTTTAAGACGATTATACTTGGAAGATGGAGCTAAAATATAAAGCGAGGGCTGTATGCAATGCTGCACGTTCAACTGGAAATGTAGGTTATGTACTTGGTATTAATTCATGTCCCAGTGAACAGGGAAAAAAAAACCTTTCTTCGATTCAGATGGGACTTGAGCTGTAGATTTTTCTGACTAAGAAGCTCTGGATAATTCTTTTCTTATGTATTATTAATAGTTCTATTACATTAAATCTTAGGTGTTCAGAATGATCCACCAGAGGTGTTTCTCGCCCCATTCTTAATCCGTTGTTCCCAGCTGAAGTCTAGGGTGCACCTGGGTAGGTGAATCTGGGCTTGGAAAACTGGCACACGGGTGCATATAAAGAGAGACACAATTTTCAGGGCTAATTTCTTACTAGCATTTCAGCAGATGTGTTTTCAGGAGGGATTTCAGTGTAGTCAAGGAGGTGCTGCCCTCCAAAAGGAACTGTTTGAAGAATTGCAGAATCCTGGGGAAGAGCTACTAAAACAAATGAGCAGGAAGGGGGAGGGAGTGATGAAAAAGGAACATGTTGGGAGTGGTGAAGCAGAAAGATCCTGGCAGGGAGTGAAGAACAGGTTTTCTGGATGTGTTTAAAGGTGTAAAAAAGGGCAGCCTCAGAGACAGTAATGCAGATAGTAAATCTCCTCCCAGGATTTGTGATTACTACATTGTGATTAAAAAAAATCCCAACAAAATATAAAACCACTCAAAACCAATACAGGACCAAAAAAAAAACCAAAAAACCCAAAAACAAACCAACCAGAAAAAAGAAGTCACATGGAAAATCCTCCTGTCTCGTGTGGTAGTGATCACAAGCAGTCCCTTGTGAATGTGATCAGCATTGCTATACAAATATGCATGCCATGCTTCTGAGCAGCAAATTCCAGCCCCCTTTGAGGGGAGCTTTGTGAGAGGTTTTGGAAATAAATATAAATGCAAAACCTAAAAACCAAGAAGGAATATGGAAAGTGGAAAACGCTCGGGAGGATTTGTGATGACTTTGCAGCCTGGAAGTAGGATGCAAACTCCCAGGTTGGGAGATGTTTCCGAAATGGCTGTCAATTAAAATAATATGTGATAGAGGGTTGACAGTTTGGGTGTTTTCAAATGATCCAGCTGTAGCTGGGAGTGCAGTGGGGAAGGTGCTTAGCTAGATGTTCTCCTATGGCAGTCGTTAGTCACCTTTTCCCTTCCCATCGAGCAGAGAGAGCCCTAATGACAGTGGATATAATGATGCCTTCAGGGCTGCTTAAGGAGTAACAGGGCTCCCATAGCAGGGTGCAGCCTGGTTCCCTTAGTCTCAGCCTCAGTGGTGTGTGGAGGAGCCAGGACATGCCTCGAAGGGATTGTCAGCCCCCTCCTCACCACTCCAGAGCTGTTCAACAATTAGTGGCTGCTTCCTGCACACCGCCAGGAGTGGAAAGGGAGCTCCAACTCCACCACCTCACACAGGGCTGGAAGTCACTGGCCTTTGCTGTAAAGAGATGAGAAATGTGAGTTACTGCTCAGCGTGGCCTGTGCACTGCACCATAAAGGGTTACCTGGCAAGGTCTCTATGAGAGGCACCTGATGAGTTTTGCCCGTGCTGCTCTTCCCTCATCTCTCTGACATCAACTATCCTGAGCTGCTGCAGCCTTATGTAACTGCCCCAGCTCCCCTAGCAGCCTTTTTTTGGGGGGGAAAGGTGCTGATTCACCCTGCACACAGGTGCTGCAGCACAGTTTTGGTTGCAGCTCTCGAATCAGGCAGCACCTCTGTGGAGCAGAGCGAGGGGGAAGTAAAGAGAGAGGAAAAAGTTGGAGCTGGAGGAAGGTCACACTGCAGCACTCATGTTTCTACCTCTCCCCTAGAGATGCTTGCAAGGAAAAGACAAACCTGATGGATGGTTGTACTTTCAAGAGAATGCAATGCAAAGCAGGTGGTTCCTGGCACTTAATAGACCCAGGGTTGTGTCTGTGCTGCTTTCAGAGGTTCACCTTCAGCAGGCTTTCATCCTGGCTGCCACGGGTCGTGCTGACAAAAGACACAATGGCAGAGGTTGTGGAGTGAACCACCCAAGTGCCAGGCCCCAGCAGAGCTGTGCCTACTGCAGAATACCAGCACTGATGTCTCTTTGCTGCCCCAGGTGATATTTAGGTTATAATTAGCAGAACTCCATCTTGCCCAGCTGCAGCACCACCTCGCAACAGTGCTGTAGGTATTCACCCCATGCTGTATTTGGTTGTGCTACAGAGGTGGTTTCCTACATATGTATCCCTGTATCACAGTGGCTCACGGACACTTAGGGCTTAAAACAGGAATTATTGGCCTTGGCTCAAGCAGCCAACTCAGAAATCTGAGTCTGTAATCTGGGGTTCTTCTGTGCCCCTTGGTCGAGGAAGAAAGGGCATCCCAGGGCTGGATGTTCATCCCTTCCTGAGCCATTGGTGTGCAGCAGATGGAAAAATGGCCTTGGAGGGCCAGTTTCTGTCCCTGAATAGAGAAGGAGCCAACGGGGTGACTCACAGAGCCTCAGGCATCTGAGATGGGGCAAGATGACATGTGGAAAGACCTAGGGATGTGGGTAGAAACCAAGAAAGGGAGGCATTTTAAAAATGTGCTGTTTTAATGAATATTTTCAAAGCAAAACAAAATTGAAGTCCCAGAGTAAGGCAGTCTACAAAAAAATGCCAGACTTCAAAAGCCAAAAAGGGGGAGATGCATGGCTTTCAGTGTGCAGAATGCAGAAAATATAAAAATATATTTTTGAAGACTTTTAAAATTCAGAAATCAGAGTCAGGAAGAAAAGAAAAGGTGAGATGAGAAGGAATGAAGAAGGGTTTCAGGGTTTTCTTTGTTGTTGCAGTTTTGTTTTTTTCACTGCTCATCAAAGCCTCCTTCAGGACCTCTTCATCAGCCGGCTCTGAGGACCTGTCCCAAGAAGTGCCTCCTCTAGCAAGGATTAGCTGTTTGTTGTGAAGATGCTAATTTCTGATCACAGTTCTGAGAGTGTATTTTCTTTCCTTGCTGATAGAAACTATTTTAGCTTATAAAAATAATTAAATTTATAATCTCTAGATGTAATTGGTGATTATGCCCTCTAGGTGGAAAAAATGCTTTCAGATGAGCAGAAGCCTATATTCTCCATTCAGATGACTTAAATTCCTTAATTTCTACAGAAGTGGACTGCAGAGAGAATAGTATCCCTCAAGACTGCTCAGAAAAGGCATTAGCAGCCATTTCCTAAAGTAATTTATAGTACTGGTCACTGTATTATGCCAACTCTAACAAACTCTCCCCTCCTTTACTGCTAGCATGGTTGTAATTCCAGTTACTCTATTGGGAATTTGGCTCTTGGAAAGCTAAGTGATTTATAAATTTTTAAGAGGTGATGCATACAGCTAATCTAAAGGAAAATGGGCTCTTGCAGCCTGTGCACCTGCTGTCTGGGAGGGGAGAGGATTTCTTGCAGAATTCCTCTGCTAAAATGGGAAAACTCTGATCATCTTTAGGGTAGCTTGTTTTAACAGACTGATGAAAGGCCATTGCTCCTGAAGCCTAAAGCCTTCAGTTTACTCAGAAATTGTTAAAGCCCAGATACCTATTTTTGAGGCAGTGAATCATCATACGAACTTCCCAACTGCTGGCTATTTTGTGTGAGGGAGCAGTTTTTTGTGAAACTGTGGTGGCCTTTATTTAGGTCACACCTGGGTCCCTTCTCCTTGCATCCCTCCCCAACATGCTTTCAGTGTCAGAAACAAACTCTTTCTAGGAAACAATTTGTTAACAGCCTCCTTCCTTCCAGCTGGGACTTCTGAGCCCTGGAGAAGTGTGGTGCAGAAGGGATGCAAGGCAGGGAGCATGGGAAGAACCCTCCATGGTGAATTCATACCACAGTAACTTGGTATTTAATTTCTGGATGAATGCAGTTACTTGTGCTGGTCTGGAATTGCCTCTGAAGGACTTCCTGTATGGATACCCATGGCAAACACACACTTCAAAACATGTCTTAAAAGAATTTAATACTAATCCATTTACCCTTGGTCCTTGACAATGTCCAGGTCAAAAGTTACCTGGTGTTCCCACTCCTCTGACACAGATGGCACCTGAAGCTGTAGAGAGATGGGGGAGAAGCTGCTCTGTGCCCTTCTTCAGTTGTTAGTGTGTCATCGTTGCTAGAGAAACACAAAACCTTGGACTGGGATTCTGGCAGAATAAAAGCCTTTCAATTCATACATGATCACATTTAAAGGAGGGGGAAGGAGGGACCTTGTAAAAACCCTGTTCATCCACTAGAGAGCATATAGGCAGTGCTTCTCCTTGGAGAAAATAAAAATGTCAAGCTCTTATTATGCACAATAATGCAATGCAGTTTAAATGTTTACTGCTGTTCTACCCACTGCAGTTACATATGGAGCAAAGATATGTGAAAACTGGAAGAAGGCTTTGCAAATATATAACTTTTCATGTTCAAAAGCCTCTTATCTCCTTGTTAGCGTTTAATATCTTCTCGTCCTTAAAGAGCGTTCCTATTCTCCCCATGGAAATATTAAATTATTTACAAAGTTCCTGAGAAATACAGGGGTGGGCTTGAGAAGGTGCAGAGCCGATCTCTGCAAGGGCATTTTGTGGCTTTTAGAGGATTCCAGTGTTTCATTTCTGGCTGATGTGGTTTGGAAGAAGCTTCTGCAAACAAACTGATGTGAAGCTGCTCATTCTGCAGATGATCAATGCGAGAAGCTGGCGCTGAGAAGGTGATATCCTTTGAAGTCTAATGATATTAATGTTGACTCTTAAATATTTCATAGCTGTTACTCTTTTGTAGTGATTTTAGTGCTTGAGTTAAGGAGCACAATTTTTTTTCCTCATCTAATTTCCATTTTTCCCCTCTAAACTGCCTCACTCTGTGTGTATGCAATACACATCTGTAACTTCAGATTTAAACCATAGGGATCTGCATGCATTAAATGGATAGTGGTACACCCCACTAATCAATTAAACTTTTTTTTCCCCCCATGGGTGTCAAATTTACTTTTCCAAAGGCTGTTTGTTAATGCAGTGCATGTTAGAGGCAGTTTTTTCTGTGGAATACGTTGCTGACTTTCTCTGTTGCCCTAGTTAACCTTATTCCATCCATCTGTAGGTTACAGATGATTCCACTTGCACTTGTAACCTGCTGTGAGAGCTAGGCATGAAAAATAGTATAGAAACCTCAGGTAACTCCTCGGATACTAGTCTTTTCCTCTGGATTTTTTTATGCTTGTTTTATTTTGTGGGAGGTGAAATCCTTCGTAATGAATTTGCTACATTCGTATAAAGCGATATGGGTTTGTTGTACATTCGTTATCTGGCCTTTCCTGGTATTTTTTTACTTTTTGTGTGCCATGATTGTGATTTAGCCAGTGGCAAAATATTTGTGTAGTACTTGGGTACTGGATGGATTTCTAGTGACACTAATGGACATCTGGTCAGGATTTTACTTGCCATCAGCATCAAGCAAAACTTTCTTTTTGTTGCCTTTTGCAAGTGATCAATGGATCCACTTAGATTATAACCTGGAGTTAGGAGTAGAATTACATGTTAATATCTCTCATTGCAATAAAACAACTGTTAGAATCCATTACTTTTCTGGGGAAAAGAATGGGATTTGTTTAATTTTAACTGCCTCAGTAGTGTACTGGTGCATATATAAATGCTGATGAATGAAATCAAGCAATTAGAATTAGAAATTAATAACACAAGGCATCTAGTCATTTCAGCGAGTTTGCATTTTGATTCTGATTGATTTTCCTAATATTTGCTAAGTGCATATGTATCCGCAAAGGCTTTATATCCATATGCTGTATTTTTAAAAAGCTGGCATGTTGACTTCTGGGAGCTAGATCTGTTATTTGACAGCATATTATGATTTAATTTCTGTTATCTGAAAAACTGCACCATTAAAATAGCTGATGCAGAATTTAAGTATGTGTGTTCATTGTTCTCTTTTTCAAGGTTTTTGGAAATTACACTTGCTGCCTAACAGTGTAAAGTTGGTTTACATTTCAGGCAGGGTTATTTTTCCTCTTTGAATGACAGCAAGTGTTTGTGTGCATGTATGCAAGTGTGACATGAAAATACGAAGAGAGCTGCCTTACAGTTCTGTTTTTGCTTTTTAATTGATATTTGGATGATATAAAGCAAGCAACTGCCATATGACAATAAAGTGGACCAACTTTCCCAGCTGGATGTCATATTTGATGAAGTATATGTAACCAGAGAAACTGTGAATTATGTAAAGTGCTAAATAGGATTGTGGGTGTAACTTATTACCCTGAGGGCTGGAAGATACTGCTTGTTATTTACTTGCACTTTCTGAAGCAACATTATCCTGGGTGTTTCTCAGAAGTGCTAAACTTCGTTATTGGGAAAAAAAAAATTAGAGAAGTGAGTGTCGTACTTCTGGTTTCCTATGGAGAAAGGGTGGGAGGTTTTGGATGGCTGGCTGTGAGTAGTATAGAGTATGATTTCTTGAGTTCTTGTCTGCCATGCCTTGCATGTGCCTGCTCTGCTGCCACCAGGTAGGGACCAGGGCAAGCCAGATTTCCTGATAGCTCCTGATGGAGACAGATGCTGCTGTCTGGGTCCACTTAGATAAGAGTTCCTCGGGCCTCTTTGGGGTGGTGGCTTTGTTTTACATTCTGTGTTTACCTCACCAAGGAATATTTTATTTACTTGTTGACTGTGTCCCTTTGTGGCTCTGTGCTTGGATCTTGGTTTTGGTTGGTTTTTTTTTTTCAGTTAAACTGAATCACATAATTTATTTTTACATATAGTTCTTGAAAAGCCAGTGTACTAACATCAGGCACTTGCTTTGCAGCATAAACCTAATGCAGCCTCTCTAAAGCAGACATTTTAAATTTTAACTTCAATATAAAACTTGCTATTTTTTTTCTGCTTTCCACACTGCATCTGCTGTTCTTCCTCAGGATCTCTGGATTTGTTGTTGGGCCACGTGCAGGCCATTCTTATTTACCAATTACCACAAGTGTCATAGGTGATCTGTGGAGTCAGCCAAACTTTCTGCAGTAGCATTCAAATTGTGTTGGGAGGTTGTAACCACATGAGGGTGTACGAGTTGGTTTGGTTGTTGGAGGAAATAGTCTTAAGAAGGACCAGATTTGGTGAGGAGCTTTGCTCTTGTGCTAAAAATTGTTGCTTTCTGAGGCATTAGACTGGACTTGTACAAAACCTCGCTGCTCAGAGCAGATAACTGGAGTCATAGTAGGCATCTGGTTGGTTTGTGGGAGGGATGCATGTCAGAAAAAAGTTCATGTCCATCAGTTGTTGGGTGTTTTTTGGTAAGATGAGGCAATATTAGCTGCTGGATCAGGCCCTGAGCTCAGGGTTGTCTCTGCTGTCTCTGGCCCTGCAGGTGAAAGGACATCCAGGGGACCTGCCAGGTTTCCATCTTCTGGCAGAGGCATCTCACCCTGCCTGTCCCTTCATTAACTGGAGGGGACAAAAGTGAGTGATGCTTTAAATACTCAAGTTTTGAAATAAATACCTTCAGCTTCTTTCCATTTCTTATTGCTGCACTTTCAGGGTTTTTTTTTCCTCCATGTTTTTTGGGAAAGCAGATGGTGCTGTGCAATGGGAGAGATGGAAGTTTTCTGCTCTTCTGTGTGTGTGAGCAGTATGCAGAGGGGAGAGAGTCCAGGGAGAGGCAGCAGTGTGGCTGGGAGAGGCAGCCTTGCTCTTGCTGACTCTTTGGTGAATGGCAAACCTTCTCTTCCCTAAAGAATTGTCCAGAGACTTTCTTGCTCTTGCAGCTAGCAAAAGGCACTGTCTTTTTCAAAATCGTGCTGAAGGAACAGGAAAATATCAAGAACTAGAAAACACCTGCATTATCCCATCTTACAAAACCTTCCTGACTTCTTGGCAGATGAAGGGAAGACCTGGTGCACGCTTCCAGGAAAATTTAGGTTTCAGCTCATGGGCATTTTCCTGTATAAAACCTTGTTCAAAGCATGTTGGATCAGCTTACAGAGCAGGTCTGTGGGGTGCAATACACTGGGAACTGCTTTTTTCCCATAATCCAAATGTTTTGGGGGCGAAGAAAGGAGAGTGCTTGGTGGTGACTCACCAGAGTCTCGTGCTAATGTGCTCTTCACTTTCTCATGTGAAGCTCTGTTCCAGCATGAAGACAGAATGCACCACACCACAAGTGCTTGCTACCATGAGCATGTGCCTTTCTTGGTACCTGTGCTCATTTTGAGCTTTAGGGTCTGCAGAGGGTGAAGAGGACAAGAGAATGTTACTGTGCTGGTGTGGTGGGAAGGCCTCACAGAACCCCTGCAAAATGACAAATGCTGTGTCAAAACCTCATGAATCTAATAGCTTGTAAACAGTTTGTCCTTCTTCAACTTTCCAGAAGTATTTTATTTTCACATAAATTCTGTGTGATACCTATGAATACACCTATCTCCAATTACAATTCTATGATTTTTCACTCACACATGAGCCTAATTCTCAGTTTTCTATAATAGCTTTGAGACAATGTTAAAGTATTTGAAAATTCAGAAATTTACATACTGCGGTTGGAACTTTGTTCCATCTGTCAGAATTCAGGCAGTGGTGTAGCAGTTGTTGCCCAGTAATTCCTATTGCACAATGCAAAACAATTAAGCTTAGCAAGAAGGTGTTAAAAACATGACCAAACTGAATTTTCAGTTGGTTTCCTGTTTTTAACATTTAGATTCAAACTACAGTATGAACATAATGCTTCCCATCTGGGTCTCATCAGTTAAAACTTATCTTTTGGTAAATCTAATGATGAGTTTTTTGCTTACTAATTTCACTGCAAGATCATAGGCTTAAAAAAAAAAAACATTGAGACACTCAAGGGAAAAGGAAGTTTGATATGTGCTGTGTGTTTATTTCAACTGCATAAGCAGCTTAAAGAAAAAAAATGTGATATTTTCCCCTTCTTTATTAACTTGTCAAAGGTCTTGGGCTAAAAACTGGAAAACTTTATAGCCTTCAGTGCACTGTGTTCAAATTCTGCTTTCAAAAGCTTAAAGTAATTTTTAAAATCAATTTACTAATTTCCAAAAGGTTTCCAATCCCAAGTGTCCTAGTTCTGTAAAGTTGTGTGAATCTTTTCCTTTTATGTTAGTTAATCATTGGGTCCTATATCTAAGTTGTTAGTTATGGGGAAGAATTACCAATATAATTCTCGACAACCACCATTATTATTTCTGCCCTTCCCAAAATAATTCAGAGCTTAATAATACCATCTTTAAAAGATACATTTTTTTTCAGTTTTCATCCAGCAAGTAACCAGTGCTCAGACTCAGGCCCTTTTAAAATACCTAGTTCTGCTGGCCATAGTTGGACATTCAATAATCTCATTTTCACTAGAAATTCTGGTTTTTTCCTAGAAGTTTTCATGTGACCTCCTGCTTTCAGTTTGAATTTTAAGTCCAAGTGATTTATTTTTTTCATATACTTGTTCCTAGCATTTGTTCTGTACCAAAATTCAGCCTTTTCAACATTTCCAGATTTCTTTCGCTGACTGCGTTCTGCAGCGAGTTCAGCCCCACTTTTCTGTATTAGTTAACCTTTTGCCCTCTAAATATTCTGTAATGGAAATTTTTCCTGGTTGGCTCAGGTTTGTGATAGTCAGAGAGCCTGGGCTGATAAGGAAACCCCGCTGCCAGCGTGCTGAGGAAAGCATTAAACCACAGCTGTACTCCTTAGTGCTCCTGTCTTTACCTGCCCCAATCACATACCATTACACTTGATTTATCCAGTGTAACGTGATCCTTATACAAAGCCAAGCTTGGTTGTCATAAGGCCTTCCATTTTCATGCCTTTCTTATCTCTTTTCCAGCTGCATTTTCCCCAGTGCAACAAATAGCTCTGGCGTAAAACTTCCACAGTAAAAGGAGCCAGGAGAGAATTTGTGCAGGTTGGGTTTTGATGGAACTTAGACAGATGTATGTGGTTGGGTTTTTTTTTTTTTTGTTCATTTTATTCTATTCCCTTTTAGTCTCCCGCTTTCTGATTTCTTTCCATGATATTAATCACCTTGCTTACCCCACTGCTGGAGTGCTGGAGACATGAGCTGTGAGATGCACCATTCTGTGGCATATACTGTTGTCTGCATGTTTTCCTGATCTGCCTGCAAGTGCCTTGGGAACCCAGCTGCAGCCACTTCAGGCTGCCTTCTGGGGGAATGCAGAGGGCAATTTTGCATTTCCGTGAAGCTGTGTGTTTAAAAGCTAAATAAACCAAAATTGGCACAGTTCTTCCATAGTCAGTCCCACCAGGACACCTTCCTTGTCAGACTTTGACATAAAGCAGCTCTTAGCACTGATCTTTGTGTTGGATGGAGCTTAGAATGTGTTTAGCAAAGGAGGCTTCCATTCATGTGCCCCTGCAAATTAAAACTATCAAAGAGCTTAGAGAAACTTAAAGCAAGTTGCAAAATGGGAAGATGCTGCTAAGTTCAGGTGATTAGAAATAATGTCATGCCTTTATGAGTCTTTAAATTGATGGAGAAATACCAGATTTCTGCGACACAAAGGAAATTAAAAATCTAACCACACATATTTCTTTGTCTTAGGAACTTTCTTCCATGTTTTAATTTTTTTTCTTTGAAGCCACATAGACTGAAAACTTATTTTTTCCAATTTTTAGAAGGGAAACCCAAGTCTCCTGTGCAATATAACTGGTTGTGTCCTTCCAGTTTAGATTTTGATTTGTACTGAGTATTTTCGGATGCATCAAAAACATGACTTGCAGTCAGAATATGTGTCCTTGTCAACATTTCAGTAAGCAGAGGTCAAACCAGAACATGAAAATACAACTTGCATATTCATAATTGCATAAATTGTCCCAAAAGAAGGTCTTTTATTATATGCTGTCCATTTGCATGCTTAGTTAATAGTTTAGTGGGCACCATGAAGATGTCAGCTGCTTCTTTACTGATAAATTTTACTTTATTTTGCATAAGCCTACATACTTTTTCATACAAGAGAATTAGTGTAATCTCTTTCAGAGTGATAGTGGCATGAGTTCAGTGCCTACAAGAAGGGATGATAGCACTGGATATCTGTTAAAAAGGAAGAAATCTTTGAAATATTCCTTCACCTATGCATTTAAAGTGACTAGAGAGTCAAACAGTCTTCAAAACATTGATGCAACTTTACTGTGTCTGTAAGTCTATAAGCACCTGCCTCCAAAACAAACAAACAAAAAAACAAAGTGTGAGAAAAGAGAAAGTATTTGAAAGGTAAAGCAACTATAAACAGTTACTGTACTGAAGGTATGGCAGTTTTTTAACAGTGTGGATAAAATAAATGGGGCAGGAAAATCATGGGAAAGATAATGTACACTAATGAAAACTTATGTGGTTTCCAATTAATAGCTTTTAGGAGGGTTTGGGGAAAAAGCCATTTCATAATAGAATAAAATAATAAAGACAGGTATCAGTGGTAGTCAGGGCCACAGATGCAGTCATCTGAAGATGAAAAAACCCAGATGTGATCCAACATTGCTTTGGTCCAATTTTTGGTGGCATCTTTGTCACCAATGACTCAGGAACATTTGAGGATTTCTGCTCTAATCAGCTCCATGCTGCCCTGAGCACAGTGGTCAAAATTCTCTGATATTCTTAGTCTGACTACAGCAAAGCTAAACCTGCCTTCAGGGGGGATAGTTTGCAATGGTGAATCAGGCCAACCCCTGGGAAAAGGTGACAGAGTTGCGGGAAAGACAAAATGTCAGGAAAAGGACAAAACCCCCACCTGCTTACTAGTGAAAGCAAAGACAGTGACCTGGTTTCCCTTTTTTCATTAGGATGTGGTTTAGCAAAATTGCCACCATGTGCCTGCAGAGGTGATGAGCCCCAGCCACACCCCAACAGCCAAGCCATGCAGAGCCCAGCATCATCCCCACAGCAGATCATCTAGAGCTCTAGGGGCAAAAAAACCAATCCAAGAGGCAGCAGATAACTCCTGAGAAACACAGGGCCCCTGCCAAAACCCCAAGTGGGGCAAAAGCACTTGTAGGAAGCAAGAGGCAAGTCAAAAGCAGAGCAAGGGCCGTGGCAGAGCCTGCACAGGTTCACCTGCCCTGTGTTCGTGCCTCCAGCCCTCCCAGGCACAGCCACTTGCCAAAGGAAACTGCAATTTTTATGCATGGCTTGAATTGCAGCCAGGTAATTACCTTCAGGAAATTTTCATGTTGCTAAATGATAATCTATAGAAAGTGAATGAGGAAGACAGGCTGGAGGAAAGAAGCTAAAAATTTTGTAGTATAATACACAACCATCTTGATTTAGAAGCTACGTATAGGAAGATCTAGGTGTGATCTTCAGGGCAATAGTCTGTGCTGTAAGTGCTGATCCTGGGAGGATATTTTGCCTTTGGTGGATATACACAGTGTCTGCATACTGGGCTCAACACACTGAATTTTGATCCTGAACTACCCAAAATCAGCATTGAGCAGTATTAGCCTATTGTAACAGTGCTGAGTGTCAGAACTTTGCATGTGGCTTTTCAAGAATCCAAAAAACACCTCTGCTGAAGAGGCTGTTTCCTCGAGCTGACTTTCACATTCACTTTTGTTTTTTTCACTGCTATTAATTTATTTCCTGCATTCCATTAAAAATGGCATTGACAGGTCAAGGAGCATTAAAATGATTTCATTTGCAAAAAAAAAAAAAAAAGCCAAAACCCAGACAACAACAACCACAACTGAAAAACAGCAGCAAAACCCTCTCTGCCTTTGTTGATTGTGCAATTTACCAAAGATTTACATTTTTAGCATCTGTTGCCCTTCCATTATAGTTTTCATCTTGCATGTAAAATTGATACAGCAGCATAAACAATCTCTCAATGACTGGAGAAGGAAAGCTTAATAATAGCTGTGATTATTTTTTTGTCCAAAAGAATATAAAACATCCTGTATTTTTTATGATGTCACAACAAGTGGAGAGTTTGACATTATCACATTAACTGCTAATGTATAAATGCAGCACTAATGTACTAGAATTAAAACTTTGTATAATGACCTTCCCTTGGTTCAGCTATTAAAAACACATTAATACTCTGTCTTGCAAATTGGACCTGATGCAATTTTATTCATCAATAACTAGTTTCTGGGGGTTTTTGTTTGTATGGATATCTGTGTTTATTTTCTGGAAAATTATTCTGACTTTGTCTTTTGCAAAGTAGAAGTTAACAACATATGAGGTGCACTTATATAGCCTTTATTTTTATTTTATTTGCAAGAATAGTAGCCAGAACAAGGAAACTTGGTCTCCCTCCTTCTATCTCATACTCAAGTTGGCCAGCTTTATTCACTGCTGTGTGCTCCAACATATCCAGTTGTAAAATTCGTGTATTACTCATCTCATGTGCAAATTGTACCTTCTTTCTCATCCTCCTAGGAGTCACACTATGTGAGTGCAAAGCAGTTGTTGCTGGGACATAAGAACATCGAAGCAAAGGCTTTTTTGGAGATGGGGAGCAGTTTAAAAAGGGCTGCATGGGGGGGTTACTTTGTTTATATTTTTAACATACTTTGGAATCTTTTTAAAAATCCCTGTTATGAAGCAGGTGGAGACAAGACAGCAAAAGATACCTCCCTTATAAATAAGCGTTATTTCTTGCATCCCCCTTCTGCAAGCTACATGCATCAAGGTTTTATAGCTCTTAAAAGCAAGCTCTGAGGTAAACAAAAAGACTGCTGGAACAGCAGTGGGCATGTCGAAGCACACTTGAAGATAACAGCTGTCAGGACACAGGAGATGAAAATGCAACCAAGTACACAGGCTGCAGGAAAACTTGGCCTTGGGCATTTTGCTTTCACTTCAGTAGTTTTAACCCTTTGTACTACAGAAATTTATTTTTAAAGTTGGAGGAGCACAAAGGAGGAGAAAATCCTTTGTGAGCGGTTTCTGAAAAATGAAAATACACAAATAACTAGTAAATATCTGCTGGGTCACTGCTATAAAGTACAGGCAGGGCTGCCTTTAGACAGCTTGGCTGTTGTCTGATTGTGAGCTGTGTGTTTCCTCATACGGGAACTACCGCCAGCCCAATTTTAATCAGTTGCAATTTTGTTTTTGCGTCTAAATTAGAATAGCTTGGATGGAAGGGGAAGTGAAAAGAAATGTCTGTCAAAGCATTTCTGTGAAGCAAGAACTCTTTCACTTTAGTTTCATCATGCATCTCCAGTCTGATATTCTTCATTTTACCCAAATATTACCAGGATTACTACTCCAGTGTATTTTATATCAGCTTTCTGCTTGCAAAGCTAAACAAACAGTTCATGAGCCTTGCTGGGAAGTCTCCCCAAAGACCTTGCTCTTTAAAACATTTAAGTACAAGTGTGACTCAGATTGGTGATGGAGAATGGAAACTTTCAGTTCTGTTGTTGTCTAGAATCCACCTTGATTTGGGAACAACCAAAAATATTCCTTCCTGATGACCGCTCGGGGGCCTCTGCGAGGAGACTCGGCGGTATCAGTTACTGCAAGTAAGCAGACACGGATTTGGCACATGCCTCAGCAGAGACCAATGTGCCTCCCTGCCAAGCTGAGGGACTTCAGCAGGACAGAGCTTGATTTGTGACTAAATTCCAACCTGTGACCCAGCAAAGCTCCTGTTGCTCCTGCACTTTCCACCTGCATTATATGCAGTTAGAACAAAAGTGGCTAAATGCAAGTTTCTGCTAGCATCTGTTCCCATGCCTGTTGTCTGAAACAAAGCCTAATTATCACAGCCCCTTCCTTCATATTTTCTTTCGACTTACCCAGTTATCTACAGCTTTGATATCTAGAGCATAAATGCCAAGGCTGAAACGTGCATCCAATTAGATGACTCTTGACTGACCTACATAACAGTTCATTCATGAGATAATGTGACCTGGAGTCATGGAGATAGAAGCCAGTTGATTGAGCTGGCTTGGCTGTGTACACTGCAAACTGTCCAGTGATTGAGGAATCATCTAAAATTAGCCCTGCACTGTACGTTGTTGAGAGCCTTTCAGACCCAGCTCTGTTTCGGTAATATTTTTTTTATGAGATGGGCGTATAATTTGTCACATTGTAATTCTTTAATGCTTAACTTTATTAGCATGAGGTACTTGGGTATCAAATAAAATGGGCAATTAAGTGATTTATGCTTGAGGTCTGGTCTCAGTTCAGGGCATAGGTAGCCAGCCTCCCTTGAAAGGGCGAGAGAGCGCACAGCATTTACCACTTCCTTCAGAGAGCTACAAAATGGTGCTTTTTGAAGATGAACCTCGTTGTGCATGTAAATCCCAACTGCCTATTACTGCACTGCAAGTTAAAATGCATTTTTTTACTCAAGGTTATTGTGTGTTTGTAGAGAACCACAGGGTGTTTTCCTTAGCTTTTGCCTTCTACATTTGTGAACTTGCAGCTTTCAGCTGCGAGGGGAAAAAAAAGTTAACCAGGGAGCGAGTGGTTTCAGCGTAACGACTGAGCGACAGTTCTTGTATTGCTAAGCCACAAAGGAAGCTCAGATAAAGGTTGTAGGTCGGAAAGAAACCTTGAGGAGCATGCTCGTGAAGTGAGGCACTTGAAGAAAGGCTGCAGCTGTCACTTCCACATCTGAGGGGGCTGTGAGGTATTGCAACCATTTTCTTACTCTATCTTGTCTTAAAGATTTGTTAACAGAATAATGTGAAATTATCTGGTGTCCTCTGGGGTGTAAGTCCTTCTATTTTTATTTTTTCCCTCAGTAAGTGTGGTAGGAGCAGTCTGTGCTCTGTCATGTCCAGTTTCTCTCAGATGGAGCTGCTCTGGTGCTGACTGACTCATGTCACGAGGACATTTTGTACAGGGAGGCTGTGGGCTCTTCAAAACACATTTGGGACACAGCACCAGGGTTCCTGAGGCTTTCTCTTTTAGTAGATGCATCTCGTGGGGGTTTTACATGCTCTTAAAGAGCAAATTGCTTGCTGCCTCCTTCTCTGTCTCTTCCATGGTTCTGTGGTTAACTCTGTGCTGGCACAGTGGTGATCCTCTCTTGGGGAGGGTGAAGATTAATCAAAATGCCCAGGAGGCAGATGTCAGATGTCCAGCAGGAGGTTTCCTGAGAGTCTTTTTTTGAATTCCTTAGGGGTTCAGGGTTTTTTTTTTACTACTTGACGTTCTATAAGAAATAATAAGGAAGTGGCAACCTGCACAGCAGTAAAAAGGCATTTAATTTATTCTTTCACATCGTACATTTTGCAGTGCTTTTGTATGATCCATTTTATTTTTTTTTTATGATGCATACACATTATTTGGCTTTGTGTGAATAAATTGTTTGGAATGCTGGAGAGAGAAGCAGCAGAGAAACTTTTCTATTTTGCAGGAGTTTTTTGGTTCAGACAGACCACTTGGGCTCCAAGCTGAGGCTGAAATTGCACAGGGCCCAATTAGTGCCTGTTACCTTTGCTGTTTGCTCTTGATCGGTTGCAGAGACAGAGGTTTAATTAAGCAGAAATGGGGATGTGGAGTTAATGTTCATTATAACTAAAATCGAAACAGCTGTTTACCTTGCTGAAGCCTTGTGTGCTAATGTCCATAAATCTCACCTCGAGGAGAGCTCCGAGGAGCCAGCCCTATACACGCCTTTCCAGATACCATGTGATATCATTTTACATACTCATTTTCACAACATTTCCTAATCATATTAATTAACACATTAGGGTATAATTCTTATTGTCTGCAGAAATTACTTCAATTAAAACTATTAACATATTATCGTGATTGTTATGGTATTTGCAATTTGCTTTGTTACTACTCAACAACTACTGCAGCAAACCCAAATGTTTGAAATCAGCATAAAATTGTCATGGCTGCTCTTTTCCTCTTAAATGTCACATCAGGTCTCACTGTAAACTTCCTGAATAAGCTCTGTTTATGTGCTGGGGTTTCCTCTGTGAAAAAAAAGATGTGAGAGGCCATGACTCCTACAAGTTGAGAAATATTTTGTCTTGATTAGGCTCTGCAGTGCCTAACAGGAGTGTGATCACTGTGCAAGTAATATGGAAAGAGTAAATATCTACAGTGGAGAACAGGACAGTAATAGATAGAAAATGGTCACATTCATGCTAAAAAAATTAGTAGGATTTTTGCTTTTTTTCTTTTCTTGGTCAGAGCTATGAGTTTCTGGTTTGGCTGTCTTGGAAGAGGAATGAAGGCAGCAGGCTAGCTTTAATATTGACCATTTTCGGATTCAAAATCTTCTTACAGGCAAGTGAAATGTGCTGCCTGTGTAAGAGGCAAAAATTTTTTGTTAGTATAATTGAAATCTTAATGGTCTCAAATCAACAATCAAAGATTGTTATTATTATTATTATTATTAATCCAGATCTAATTATTAAGAGAGAAGAAGGAACACTGTTATGAGGGAGGAAAGCTTCAAGAACACATTTGAGATGGATATAGACATTTCTGAGTGTCTACTCCTATCCAAGGTGTTTTTCTTATCCTTACTCAAAAAGCTTTAATTTTTGGAGCTGAGAAGTGCTGAGGGCAAGTAGTCAGATACCAAGGGCATCATTGGGAGGGTTACCTTGATAATGGGGGTTTCTTCTTCCTTTTTGCCTTTATGAGCATGATATTGATGGTTTCCTAATCCTCATTCTGGGCTCTTCTTCTGTTTTAATGGTTTGGTGGGTGGTTTTTTGGGGTTTTTTTTGGTTGGTGGGGTTATTTTTGGGGTTTTTTTGTTGTTGTTTGTTTGATTGGTTTTTTTAATGTTTTCTAACATTCTTTTGCGCCTTGCTCATTCTCCCTTGGATTGCAATACCACCCATTCAATATGTATGTGATGTCTTACATATCTTTCTACTGTTTCTGTCTTACCCTAAAACCACAGATTTGCATTTTGTTGGCAGCTGTAGGTGAATTTCTGTAGCCCTGGGGTCTTGAGTGTCAGGCTGTGCCCTAATATCTGCTCGTGCCTCCACTCCTCTGCACTGTACCTTGTGTAGCCTCTTCAGAGCTCTCCATTATGATACCAGGTCTGTGTTCCTCTGCACTCTGTTGTTACCTTGGGATCATAAATATTTCATCCTGTGCAGAGTAACTGCAAGTTACTGCTGTCTGTATAAAAAGTGCACATGAACCACATCATTATGCAAAGACAAGCAAAAGCAAAATATATGAGGCAATAGCCACCTGGCCATTAAGAAAATTGCTGCTGCAGCTGAAGCAGCTAAAATGAAGCTCCAAGTTGGGCAATACCAGTGTAGGCAAGACTGACATGCCTGGGGCTGAGGATGTGCAGGCTCAGCACAAAGCCTGTATCCTATTACTGGTATCACTGGGCTACAGGACATGAATGAGATCACTCTTTGGGTGGGCCCTTACTGGCTGGGTGACACAGGATGTCCTTTCTGGTCTTGGGTTTGTAGCAACACCTTAAACAGTTGAAATAGAAAGGGAGTACTTTGCCTTTACAGAGCAGGTGTATATTGGTGTAGTATTAGCAGGCAAGTTGAAGAGAAAACAAGAAATTTTATCTAACTGAGGTAGATAATTGCTATCATTATTCTAAGCCATATGTATTCTATTCATCTTCATGATATTGCTGTGACAAAGCTGTTTTCCTCCTTTACAGATAGGGTATTTATCTTACAGTTGGCCTAGGATGCCTCTGTAGTCAATGGAAAAACATTTCTACCTCCATTTTAGTCCACCTGAAGTCTGAATTGCCCTCTAAAATGATTATTTCTCTTCATGGACTAAACAGGAAATCCCACACACATAAATTTAATAAATCTGAGCCAAAGAGATTAGAGATTTGTCTGCAGCAGATGAGTTTCAGAGCCTGTGCTTTCACAGCTGTTACTAGTAACTAGCTTAGCTTAAATTTATTTCATATATGGAATATATAGGTGACTGCTATGGTTTAGACTGTACTGTTGTTATACATCAAATGAGACATGTCCAAATGGCCAAGCGTGGAATTCAATTTTCATATTTCGAATGAGAAGATAATGCCCTAATCAGGTCTTGTCTGTCTAATGTGCTCAGTGGCACTACTCAATTCTTTTCAGTTTGGCTACCACTCCAAACTGTTCAACCATCTGCTGATAGCAGCCGAAAAGATGACAATATAATAAATTACCAGAAAAAGTTAATATGCCTAACATCTGCTCTCCACCAAGCTCGAGCATCTTCCCTGAATTGATGTTCTGTCATCTCCTGACACAGTCAGGGAAGATTCCTGCTCTGAAGCTGTTGCAAATTCCAATCATTTGCAGCTGGACCTACATTCCAGGCATCCATCCTGGGCCTAAATAGGGAATAGCAATAGAGAAGGGAAGAGACAAAGGCAGGAGAGCACATAGTTCCTCACAATACCTTAAGAAGTCCCTGGCCCAGGTAAAGGCCTTCATCTACTCATTATTCATTATGATTAATGAAGAAATACCTACTGATGGCAAGCAGAAATTTGCAAGACAGAAATAGAAACTGCTGCCTCTTCAGAACCACATGATTGTCTGTCCTGGAACTACACTGTGCATAATATTTTAATCAAATAACAGTTTGCTCAGTAGCAATGGACCACATTGGTTAGTGCAAACAGAATGCAAACATACTCTAGATAAGATTATATAGCTCCAAAGGTGCTGGTAGGCAGACACTGTTGAGAAAATATACACATAATATTTATTTAAAACATTCCTGGAGCCTCCTTTGGTGTTATTAGTCTGTCATGAAAATCTGCAAACACATACTTATCAGAAACTCACTGCAAAACATTAGGCAGTTAGTGAAGTCAAATATAGAGGGTGGATGCCACAGCAGAGCACAGTTAATGGTTGAGCTGTGACTTAACTTACATCCAAGTGCAAACATAATTAAATTAGAAAAAGTCCTGAACCAAATGTAGGAGGTGTAGCCTGACTGGAATGCAAAGACGAACTTGGATCCCATCCTACTGCTTCAGTCTCCTGAAGTAGAACTGGGGGAAAGAGGAGTCCAGAGCTGAATCCAAGTTAAAAGGTGTAAAACAAACTAGTAGGTGCCACAATGTTCTGCTCATTATTGTGATACAAACTCAGACAAAAGTAGCTGATCTAAGAGAAAAGACTTATAGACTGGAAGGTTTGGTGTGCGTTAATTTGGGAGATTTGCCTTACATAACTAAACCCAAGTTGTTTTCTAGTTTCCTTTTCTAAGTTTTTTCAAGTCTAAAATCATCCTCTTAAGCTATTATTTCTGTAAGCATAATAATTGATTTCTTCTCTGTTCCTAATTTCTCGGACGTACACAGCCCTATCAGCTGCTTACACAGTGAAGAGGTGAAGGAGGGGCACTCCTTCAGCACAGATACCTCCATAATAATCTGTGATTTTAAGCTCAGTGAAATTTTAAGCTCACTGCATCTAAATTCACCTTAAGCAGAAGGATGATCCTTGTAAATAAATATGAAATCATATAATGTAGTTATAAATAATAAAAGAACACATAATAATAATAATAATAATAATAATAATAATAATAATAATAATAATAATAATAATAATAATAATAATAATAATAATAATAATAATAATAATAAATAGTGTAAATACCTAAATACTCCAGTAGCCTTTATTATATAGCAAAGCAACTGGATTTGATCCTGGAGAGTTTATTCCACACTGTATTCCCATGAGTCCTGCTCTGCCACAGATCTGTCATCCATCCATCCATGAAAACCTATTCCTTCAAGTCTAGATTAGAAAATGCTCCCCCCTGTCTTTTCCTTGTAACTGTGGTGTTCATCATTCCCTCTGCTGCTTCTCCTTACCTCCTTCTGTCTCCTGGTTAGACCTTGGGGTGCTGGCTGGTGTTCCATAGAACCAGCAAGTTTTTCGTCAGCTAGGCCCAGTAGAAGCAGTAATGAAGTTCTATTTTAGCTTGTGTGATTTGGCAAGCAGTGGCTGTGATGTGATAATACCTGAAATAAGGAGCCAGCAGGCCGGGCTGGCAGCAGGAGCAGGGAGCACCACGGTGCTGGTTTATCTGAGATTCTTGCCATCAGTGCACCTGGATGTGTCTAGGCACAGACACTCAGGTTTGTGTCACACTGCACCAGCCTGGAGGAGTCTTGAGGGGTTGCTCAGATGAGCTGGTTTGGTTTGTATGCACCAGTCCTGCTTGGAAAAGGTGGGAGTGTATAAATCTGTGTGCATGTGTGTGTCCCTGACTGACAGATTTAACCTGATGCAGAATTGAACCTGTGGCTGTCACTGTCTCATCCCAGCGTGGTGACCAGCTGTGCCTGACTGATACAACAGGCTGTTTTCCCTTTTAGAGGTATTATTTATAGTGTTATCTTTTGGAGTAAGGTGTGAGACTGGTGGATTTGGCTGGATAGCAATGCCAGTATGTTCATCTGCTGCAGGGTAGAGGTGATGTTTCTAATCAAGCTGAGGCTGAATGGACTTTCCAAGAGGAACAAGGTGAGATTTCTAAACAATTTAAAGGATTTGGTTCAGAACAGGCATTAATCAGTCATTAAAAAAGCAATTGCAAATAACCATTACTTTCTGTCCATCTCTAGTGTTTCTCAAGCATGTCCCTGGAAGCTCAACACCATTCTGCAGCTTTAGCAGTAATTTGAATGCAACAAATCGTACCTGCAAAGCACAGATGTTGAAAGCTGAAAAATCTGAAGGTGCCGTATGTTTCCTGTAATTGAAAGCAGGTGCCCTGAAGGAAGCAGAGATTCTGTTTCACTTTATGAAGTATCTAGTTGGCAGAGCAGGAGAAAAAAATACCTGCTAAAACTTCATTTACTAGGACTGGATAAAACAGATTAAAACTGTTGTTTTATGACAGTTCTTGGGCTCAAACAAGGGATCAAGGTCCTGTTGTGTTGGGCAGAACTGACAAAAAGGAATTAAGTCACAGGGTTTGGAATAGTAAATAAATGGAACTGCATGTATTTAAAGGATAGGATGAGGGGAAGGGCCATGATACAGAGACCTCTTGGAGGGATTCCAGAGGAGAACCAAGATGATTAGAGGGATTTTCCTATGAGGAAAGGCAGAGAGAGTTGGGGCATTTTCATCCTGAGAACAGAAGGCTCTGGGGAGACCTAATTGCACCTTCCAGTACCTGAAGGGGGCCTGGAGAGATCTGGGGAGGGACTTTGACTGGGACATGTAGTGATATGAAAATGGGAAATGGCTTTAAGCTCAAAGAAGACAGGTTTAGATTAGATATTAGGAAGAAATCATTTCCTGTAAGGGCAGTGAGACACAGGAACAGGTTGCCCAGTGAAGTTGTGGATTCCCCATCCTTGGAAGTGTTGAAGGCCAGGTTAGACCAGGCTTGGAGCAACTTGGTCTCATGGAAGGTGTCCCTGCCCATGGCAGGGGGTTTGGAACAAGGTGATTTTTAAGGTTCCTTCCAGCCCAGCCCATTCTGTGACTGTGTTGTATGATAACCATTCCTTGTGCAGCACTGAAACCAGGCCCAGCATCTCCATCAGTTTGGGCACTGGGGTTGATGCTGCGTCCCAGGTCTGCATCTCCCAGTGGCCCCACACCCAAACACTCCTGTCATTGCTTCAGTGAATGCTCAGTATGGGAGGCTGACAACCTATCTTTTGCCTCAGTTGTTGTTTATAAAGAATCCAGGCCTAAAAAATATTAAAAACTATGAAAATTTGTGCTTTGGAGGATTGATTTTTGGGAAACAGCCTACAAGGTGAGGCCTGCAGGGTAAGGAACAGGAAAGTCCCTGGTGAGTTGTAGCTGCAGCTCCATCTGCAGAGCTCACAAGCCTTTAGGGAGGACTTCTTTGTGTGTCTGTGCCTCAGTTTACTGATGGGCAGTGGTAAAAGCCCCAGTGATCCTCTGAGAATTATTTAGTTGTTGTTTGTGGGGGGATTTTGCATGGTTTGTGGTACTTTTAAGACATGTAAGATCCAAATGTTGAACACCCCATGAGATTTAGCAGAATTGTATTCCAGCTGAATGCAGTCTGTAGGTGTAGGTAGTATTTGATACTTAAAGGCAGAAAAACAAAATAACAGAAAAGCACCCCAAATCATCCAAATTTACTGATGCCTCCAGCCAGTTTTTTAGTGCTGCAAGCCAGGGCTACATCCACTTCTGTTCTGTGTTTTGGTGGTTCTAGCAGGCATAGAAAGACGAAACAACTTTGATCAAAGCATTTTTCATCTCTTTTTCTAATGAAACAGATAGTGCCTGGCACAGAATCATTGTACAGTTATTTCATCTCTCTCAAAATACTTTTTTTAAGTTCTGAAAGTGCTGACTGACCTGTGTGCACCAGGCTTAAAGCTCTTCCTCCCATTTAAAGACTCTCCAGCACTTTCACTATATTCTTTCTCTTTGGATTGCCCACAATTTTTTTCTTCCATCAGAGGAAGAGGCAGAGGCAGACATTTTCTAAGACTTTTTCTTCTTTAGTCCCTCCAACCACTGAAAGAAAGAAAAAAATGTCCTTTGTTCACATTGTGACAGAGAACATAGATTTTGCTGAGAAAATAGTGAATTATGTTTACCACCTTTTTCTAATGGCCAAGAATAGATGGGAAAACTTGGGGAGAAAAAAAGTAGAAGAAAAGGCCAGATATTTAATATATATCAGTCAGTTTTTCATTCTTTTTGACAATCTTATTTAACTGACTTAATATTGGATCTTAATTCCGGCCAAAATTTTAGAAACTAGGAATTTAATGACCACATCATTTCTCTCTGTGTAGCTTCCTATACATGAAAGGTCAATGTCAGTCAGACTGTACCATTTGGCATGAAGATGAATATAGAAGCTAAAGAGGATTTAAAAAATACATGATCTGGCATTTGAAAGTGGAGTCTGGGAGTTGAGTCCTGCTTTTATTCCTTTATCTTCTGGTGACCTAGCACTTCTTCTCTAATGGGGTGTGTTTACAGATTTAAAACTTTTTTTTTGTCCTACTGCATGGCAGTGAGGAAAGTCCTGCAGGGGCTAAGTCAGATTTTTAGGTAGGTTGAAAAAGTGTCTGGTTGATGCTACCACTCTCCCTAGAGACATTTCTGTGCAGAAAGTATGTAAAACAGGGTTAATACTCTCCACACCTCACAGAACCTGAAAGAGAAGTCCATTTACCTAAAAATCTTTGGCAGGGCTGTCTGGTCCCCTTGTTTCTTGTTATTGACTGTAGAAAGAAGGGGAAGTGTCTGGGTTACTAATGTGGTATTTACTGAGGCTTCTGCAGCTCAGTGAAACCCATCTGAGCATTAGTGCCTTAATTTTCCCATGTGAAACATGGGTTGTGTCTTGCAGTGGAATCGTGATCCTTACTGCTCCAGTGTTCAGAATGCCTGGAGAAAGAAGGCAGAGTTAAAAGGCAAGGTGGTATATTCTGATCAGGGTGGTGCTTGCTCTAAGAACTGCAATACACAGTCTGAAAGTACAGCACAGGCACTGTACTGGACATACACTGAATGAAAAGCACAGCACTGAAAAATAAATTAGCATTAGATGCCTTATAAGCCTTATTTCTTCGTGCAATGGTGCTTTTAGGTGGTGTTGTTAGGTACCTCAGGAAAGGAGTTGAATATTTCCAGTCACTCTTGGAAATATCCATTTTAATGCGCACAGCAAAGGTGGAGGGACCTTGTGTTTATGATTTGAATACTTGCAAGCAGTCAGGGCTCTGTGCAGAGTCCCTCTGCATCTGCTGGCTTGCTATTCTTTATTTTTAGTCACTCACTTTTGATGATTGCATCAACTGCTCAATTGAAAATACATATATATTAAATATGGCTCTGTTATACATATATATTAAATATGGCTCTGTTATGCATTGTTAAAGAGAAAGAAACATCAGTCTGGCAGCCTGCAGAAATGTTCTTACGAACATTCTAACAAATGTTGTAAAATTTCTGAATTTCCAAGATTTTTTTATCAAATGAAACCTGGCTGAATAAGCCACATCTTCTTGTCATCCATTTTCCTTTCTCTGTAATCACACAAAGCTCCCTTCTGGCATGTGTGAGTCTTTTGCACTTCAGTGCCACACAGTTCATGTTTTCCTTGGTCTGTCTTGCCAGCTGTGTGACCCCATCAGAGGGTTTGAATTGTAGTGAAAGCATTGACATAGTTAAAATGATTGAGAGCAACACAGTGATTGGATTTTGGGAAAACCTCATTGAGGATGTAAAAAAAATATTTCTTTTTTATTCTGATTTATGTAGCTTGGATATGATTCCTAAGTTTGAGATATTCATTGATGGTCCATGGACATGAAGCACATCAGAGTAAAGATACTCTGGTGGTGTCTGACCAGCTTATCTGGTTTTTAAGGGGTTTAAAATGTGGAGTTGAACCTGGGAATCAAGCTGGCCAGCAGCTATAAGTTAGAATCTCTTGTCTCAGGCTGTTTATAATTTAGTCTCTGTCTTGCAAGTCATTTGAACAGGAAGTGGTTCCACAGCACACATTTAGCATTCACTCATGGGGTTTTCCTTTCTCTGTCTGCAGTGGCTTCTCCTATGGAAGCAGAACTAAAGGGTCTGCAAAAATTTGACCTCATTGGTGTTAGCAGATGCTATACTGAATATGAAATTACTCTAACTGCACTTCCTTGGGGGCTGCTAAAAGATTTCTGTAGCTTCAACCACTGTGATGTGATGTTCAGGATGACTCCTACTTTTATAACTGCATATTTAATTGTATATCTTAAAGAGTGGAGGGTGCTACTGTAGAAGAACTTTTCCCTTCAAATGTATGTTACCTTGTTTTAGTTTTCTCTTTTATGGTTTTGTCATGCATATGTAATATCAGCTCTTCCAGAATAACTTTACCATATTTAAAGTATGAGCTGAGTTTGCAATTTGATGTAACCTACATTGAGGCTTCTCCTCTGTTTCTACGTGCAGAGAAATCTTGTATCTTCTTAGGATGCCTAGGTTATCAGGCACTATAAAATATCCATCACTCATTCCTACATCTAGTATGGCATTTTCAGACAACAAAAAGTCACAATCCCTAATTGCTGCAAATATCCATTTGCAGCAAAGTGGGACAGATTTTTTGAATGAAATCTGAGATGGTCTGGTGATCTTCAGCCTCTGCAAGACAATTGTTCTTTGCTAGTAAATAGCATGTCATTTATTAACACTAAAATACTTTGATGCTTCCTATCCTGTCATGTAAGACTGAGCTGCTGCTGGGGTGCACGAGGTATGGTTGTGCTGCCCCTGGAATAAGAATGCACTTGTTTCATACTTTCTGATATTTCACTTTCATCCCTCCATGATCTGATGGCTTTCTCTTGTCACTTCTCATTTTCATAAGGTATTGCTCCTGCTGTTGGTAGTAGTGGTAGGATGACAGGGTGGCTGAGGTGTGAAGGTCCCTCAGGAGATCTCCAGCCCAACCTCCTGCTCAGAGCTGTGAAATCAGCTCATGTTTCTCAGCGTGTGACACACCTGTGTCTTAAAACCTCCCCAGATGGAGACTGCTCACTGTCTCTGGGCAGCCTGTTCCAAAGGCTGACTGTCCTTATGGGGAAAATGTTTTTACTTCTATTCAGGAGGATACTCTCCTTTTAACTTGAATATGTTGCTTCTTGTCTTCCTGTCATGCCATGCAAGGGACCTGGTCTTGTTCAGCGTGGAGAGGAGAAGGGTTCAGAGGAACCTCCAGGTATTTATGGGAGGATATGGAGAAGACAGGGACAATATCTCAAATTGGTAGATATTCCCATAACAACTATCAGTGAAGGTTGCTCTGGAGCTGTTCACACTTTGAGAAGTCTTTGAAAGAAGATGCTTTAAAGAGAAGTGATCTCATTTCTGCCAGTTGGCAATGTGTGTGAATTTAAGGAAGGATTCTGTCCCTTCTTCTCATCTTTGACTCAGGGAATCCAATCTGCACTGCATGACATCTTGCCTGGCTGATGACAGAATCTGCCTGCCACTGAGTCCTTTGGGCATCCCCAGCCTGCTGATACATGCACTGAGGCTTCTTCTGCTCCTGGTTTTCCAAAGGATAGAAGGGTTTTCCCCTGGATTTGCTAACTGCATGCACCAAAGCAGGAGTGGTTGTCTCCATTTTTGCATATTTCTGAATTTTCTCTGCAGGAGCTGTCTCATGTTAACTTACTGCCTGAAGTTATACAAATTACTGTTGCAAATGGTTAACACTTAAGGAGATGGGGAAATTGCTGTTCAGACAGTACCTATCAGTCTGGGAGCAAGTACACAAAAACTTGTTTCACTAAGACAGAGTAGCACCCAAAGGCAAAGAACTACGTTGGTGTTCTTGAGCTATTTAATAACATGGGGTTTTCTTGTTGTTTGGTTCTTTTGTTTCTTGTTTTGTTTGTTTTTAATCTGCCAATAAATGCACATCTATTTCAGCTAATTTTTGAAAAAACAAAGTGGGATTATGCTATTATTTCCTTGTTGTATATCACAAAAGGCTTTTGCACTTTTTTCATAATCTTAAAAGAGAAATGAAAGCAGATTACAAATCAGGGCTGACTCTCTGATTTGCATTTCTAAATCTTTCAAGACCCTGTTCCCCCAGCATGGCAAATTACTTAGGTACCAAATTCAGACCTAAATTAAACAAACCTCTGCTGTATTTTGCTTCTGATCTGAATTAAAACTTGTGCTTTAATGAAAAGAATATCCTTTCCAGTCTTTTTAAAGGATTTTCTACATTTTTAGGTATATGTTTCTACTACTGATGCATCTTGTGCTGCATCCAAAGCACCCTGCAGGTTTCACAAAAGCATAACAACCTCTTCACCAACAACATTTACCCTCTGAATCTGGAGGGTCGTGAAAGTAAGGAGTAGAAAGTACAGAAAGAGGAGGATTTGAGATTTTACGGCAAATTATTCTCCAAGTGATAGACAGAGTGCTTCCCTTCCTGGAGCAATGCTTAGTAGCTAGATTATGATGCATTTTAACTTAAGATATGACTAAAAAAGAGGACTAAATCTTTTTTAACAGCTATTTAAATTACAGCACAAGCTGTGTAAAAGTATGTGAACAGATTTACTACACCAAAATGAATGTTGACCTAGCCTAGTAGCTTGATTCCACAAAACCCAGTGAAAATGCAAAAGTGACAATAAATAAAATAATAGTGAGTGTTTAAAGAGCTCATTCTTTTCTTCCTGTAGCCTCTGCCAGATGTTTTCAAACTGAAACATGGTGACTTCCAAACTTGAAGTAGCACCTACACATTTGTTTTGAATAGATTTTGTTGCATTTCTTTTCCACTAGGGAAGAATTTGGCAGGTTTTTTTAGATCCTCATATACTGGGCTATTTTGAGAGAGAACTAGATATATTTTCTTGATAGCACTGTTTGCTGCTACGTTATTTCACCCTCCTGTACATTAATAGTGCTGAGTTATTAGCATCATCCCACACATTCTGTGTTGATGCCAGCAGGGTGAATAAGAAAAACATCTGCCTGGGAGGTAGAAACATGTTTTTATATATGAATGCATAAACATGAAAATTCTACACCTTCTGCTTTGAACTCACACCAGAGAGCACAGGAGAGACCTGTGAATTTCTGCAGTTGGGAACTGGCCCTTGTGTAAATCCAGTGGGAGGAGGTGGAAGGGATAAGGTGTCTGTCCACATCCGTGTTAATGAAGAAGAAATGTGGCAGAGCCACTGCTTCCTCTGGGAGTAAAGCTAGGGATGTTGTAACACTGAGATACACTTGCTGTCACTTCCTCAGCATTCATGAACTGCTTTGTCACTCATTTAAGTATGTGTTCTGTTGCTTGAACTTAAATGCAGTGCTGGGAATATTTAAGGTAATGCTGATCCACCCCTTTTATTTTTTTTTTTTTTTACAATGGCCTTTTTTTTTCTAATTTTTTTTTAAATATTCTAATTTTCTCCATTCAGCATGGATAGGGTCTGTTAAGCATGGCAGCTCCTGATGGCTGTACAGCTCCATGGCATTGATGAAGAGATACAGTACAGGAAAAAAATTGTTTAAAATAAACAAGGAGCAATTCTTGAGCATTTTTATATTCAGAGAAGAGCATCTACTTAAATTTCCCAGGACACACTGAGCTTTTACTAAATATCTTAATAGGCTCAGGGGCCACAGTGGTCCTCCTGTTGATACTAGGGAGTTTTCCATGGAAAAACAGGAATGTCAGGAGAAGAAAGCAGCATTAACGTCCTGACAGATGCATGTTGTAACAGCATCTTTAGACAGAGCTCACGTGCTTCTCAAGGAAGTTGGTTTTTTCCACAATAACTTGAATTTGAACAGTCTTGTATTGAAAGCTACCTATGATAAGATCAGGTCTTCCAGAGTTGTCTGCAGAGCCTTTCAGGAAAAGCGCAGACCTCTGTCTCTCAGTTCTGCCCAAAGTTTGCATTACTAAGGGCAAGATGGAAACAGAATTCCCTCTCCTCTTTAATCCCCCCCCCCTTTATCCTTTTAGGCATTTAAAAATGTTGCATTTTATACCATAATGGAAAGTTAATCAGAAACCTGGCAGATAAGAAATCCTACAGCCAGTGGAGATGCTGTACAAACAGCAGAGCTGTGAGTATTTAGCAACATCACAGTAGCCTTGTTTCACATTTGCAATTAATACACGTCTGTGTTTGCATTTGTTATAGGACTCTTGACAGCACCAACATAACAAGAAAAACGAACAACCTGAGTAATAAATCTCTGGAGGCATTCAGCAAGTGCCATAGGGCTCATTAATCTTGATTATTCCCCATAATAGATAACTTCACAAATCATCTATTCTCCCCAATCGTGCACATAAGGATAATGTATATGTAATAGCCTCCCATACTGTAAAACCCCAAATAGAATTTCATTTTTTAAATATAAGTCTTGACAAATGCAAGACAAATATTTATGGAAAAAGGATGGGTACGAATAGCAATGAACTCGACTGAAATAAGTAGAGCAGTGACTGTTGTGAAAAGCTGGGGTTTGGGTTTGTATGGGGGGAGGGGGTTCCCTTTACTTTATGATGTCTCTATTTGAATCAAGAAATTCATTTATTTATTTATAGCCTGAAGTAGATGGGATTTCCTTGCTGAGAATTTTGGCCTGGGAGATAGAGCAGTCTGCAGCTGCAACCTTTATGCATGCTCCTTAAGGAATGTAGACGAGGGGAAAATAGAAGCAGCTAAGAAATACCCTGAATTCCAAACAATTTAATATTTATAATTTATACTGCTGATTCCTTCTGTTTCTTGTATCTTCCCTAAGCCTTCCTTTGAAAACAGAGTTATCAAAGAAAACCCTAGTTCTGATTTGACATGGTCTTCACCTGTTTACCAACTTTTCTCAAATACAACTGAAATTTGCCAGCATAAGAGATCTGTGAAAAACATCATATTTAGAGAAAGACTGTGTATGATCCTTTCAGTAAGAATGGCAGAGGTGCTCTAATATGCAGAGTTGCAGGCTGTCCTTCAGCTCACAGATGCCTTGATTACCTTAAAACTGATTGTTCAAACAACAGAAAATAAAGGAGCCATATTAAATTTTGAAAAAATATGCAAAATATTATCGTTTAAATGCAATCAGTTTTAAAGGATAAAACATAAGCAAGCGAGGAGGAAAATAAAAGATCTTTTTCCCCAAAAGAGTACCAGTATTTTTTATATCTTTGTAATTGTAGTGACCTTTACGTCATGCTTAAGAGTAGGTTCTGCTGATTGAAGTTTCAGAAGTGTAAAGCTCTATTCACAGCTGAGCCTTGCTCTTACACAGTATAAAGCAGGAGATTTGATTGCCCTCATCTTTGCCCACATACCCATTTGGCCACCTTTCTTCTCCCTTCTCCCTCCATGTGTCCAAATGCTCTCAAAACCCCAGGATTTTGTTCTGTGACCTGGAGCACCAAAATAGCAGTTTTGTGTGAGTGGAAAGGATTTTACACAGTAGCAACTGAACAGCTTTAGGGTATATTTCTTATTCTTGTTCACTGTTCCTCCTCCACCTTTTGTATCAAATACTCAGGATTCATTTCCTTAAAATTTATTGGAAAAGAGAACATATGCATCATCTTTCAGAGCTGAAAGAAGAACAACCTGAAATTTGGATGTTTCTTTTTTCTGCTGTACACATTGTTTGTGCAATTCTATTTCTGTCATTCTTTTGCATGTGAATGCATAATACCCATCTATAAAGTATCACAGTCTTTTAATAGCCTACACTGCATGTTGTGTCTCTGTTCTAAATACGTACGTGTTAATCATATCCACAGACAAAATGACTTCTAGCAAAGAGGTGAAGAATGGGTCTTGCCTCTAAGAAGTTTTAAAAAGTGGAGGAAAAAAAAGTGAAAACATTCACAATCATCTAAGTTTAAGTGGACAAAGGATCCTGTATATTTGACTTTTGAGTTTAGACATTTCTTTCTTCAGACTTCTGCAAAGAACTTTCCAAGATACTTCTCTTTCAAAGAGAAGTGCATTTTGGCTTGAATTTTTTCTTTTATATCAGCACAGTCTCGTTTGAAATACAGTTTTGAATCAGGCTAAATGGGTTGTATTCTTAACTGTCTGAGAAAAATTCAAATAACTCCATTAATGTCTCTTGGCCTCAGTTTCTCCCTGTATAAAACTATACTTATAATGCTCCATCATCTTTCTAAAAGGTTCCACAGTCCTCTGATGAAAGGAATTATTTTAAGTTCAAAGTGTTGCTCTTGGTGAAAGAATGATCTTGTTTATTCTTGAAAAAATACTTTATATAAACATCAAAGAGTTTGTATACACTTTGTACCAAGTGTTTAATCTGCCATAAGGTGCTTCTGTGTCTCAATTAGCAATATTTTCTCATCCATTCTTCCATGAAAAGGAATGTGTTTGGTGGTGTGGATGCCGTGTGATACAATTCCATCAATGTCAATATGTGCAGCAAACTAAATGCAGTGTTTGACATTGGCCATAATTTCCTATTCTGTACACAAGTTAGCATAGCAATGGATGCAAAGTGAAGCAATGGATGCAAAGTGATCTGGAGTCACTTATAATCATTCTCCTTCCACTGCCCTGCCTGGCTGATTTCCCCACAGAGCCAGGAGTCAGTGCTGGAGGGCAGCTGGAGCTTTGCAGTTCAGGTTGTGCCGCTTGCAGTCACCTCCAAAAGTGGGAGTGTCTTTGTCCTTTGTGGAAGGAGATCATCAAAATGTAGGGGTTGTTTCTTTAGAAGTTAATGCAAGAGGCCACTTCTTCAGGTGAGAATTGACACTTGTTGACCACTTGCTTCTTCTGGAAGTATGGAAGAGAACACCAACAGGCAAGAAGGTCAACACAGGAGAATAGAAGGTGGACTTGATGTAACCTGCCCCTTGTCTGGGTTGAAAAGGAATGAACACCACAAGTAACAGGAACCATGTTTAACATGATTCTTGATGGACAATGTTTGTTTTGTTTAAACAGTCTTAGTCTGATAATATTGTCTTTTCCTTTTTTTTTTTCTTATCTTGAAAAGTCATTAGAAAACCTTTACTTTCTTTGTCATGCAGATATAGCAGTACAAAAGAGGATACTGACCCTTCTGGTTTAAACTAGGATTAATGGGCTTAAACTGGCAAAGAATATAGTTAAACAAGGCCAAAATATGAATATTGGGACATCTTGGCATCTCTGACTGATGATGGAGAGGACAGCACTGTATTAAAGCATTTTAAGTTCAAGTACCCAAAGGGTTACAAGGAGAAACTGGTCCCCCTCCAGAGCTTGCTGAAATGGAGTTATAAATACAACTAAGTAAGTGGCAAGGTTGCTTCTGGAGGGATCATTTCCATCTTTCAAGATAACGTGTACTATTGTAGGGAGGCAGCACTTAACAGTCCTTCCAGTGGTATTTCCTTTTACCTGAAAAATCATCTCCACAACCACTTTGTCCCGTGCTTTCTTCAGTGGGATTAAGTGACCAAAACCCTGTTCCAAATGTAAACCAAAAAATACATTAGCTGGTTATTTTTAAGTTGTTTGGAAACTTGACAAGTGAAAGCAGCTCTAAATGCATCCAGATTCAAAACATGTTACCCTGAGTAACTGAAATAGAAGTTGTAGTTGTGACAGACTCCCAGTGCTCACATCTCAGGACCTTAAAAGATAAGAAACACATGTTTAAACTCAGATGCCCAATTTAGAAATAAATTTATACAGGCTCTCAGTCTCTAGACTAGGACCTGTGTTATGGAAAAAAGTTTATATAATGCTGCTTTCATTATAAATGGAGGCTAATTTTCTCAAAAATACTCTTAATAGTGAGCAAACAAGTAAGTTTAGTACCAAAAAATATTCTCGGTGCTTCATTGCCTTGGGTTTACAATATCATTTGCACGTCAAATTATATTTCATCTTATGATTTAGTAATGTCAGAAGAACAGATCTAATTCTCTGTCTCATGATACCCTTAAAGATGGAAGATTGCTTTCCATGGAGTGTAAAACTCAATTTGTAGTCATGTGTATAAAACATGACTTTATGGCAGATTAGCTTGCTGTAGATTTAGTTCTGTCTGACAGTGAACTGAAAAATATTAGCATTTCACTGAACACAATATTAATGGCAAGAAGAGAGTATTGTTGTAATGTAGAAAGTAGAATGGGATTTTTGAAAGTCGAGCAGAGGAAAATGTATTTGGAGATTTGCAAGGAGTTTAGGTGGAGTTGGTTCAACTTTTTTCTCTTCCTCAACCTTTCCGCCCACTCCCCCTGCCTCTCTGTGAGTCATTTTGAAAAACAAAACTATATTTGCAGTTGTCAGATTGACCTTTCAATGATTTTAAATAAAACAGCAATTATTGTACTGGAAGATGTCTTTGTGTTTCAAGTGACTGTAGTAAAATTGAATTTTTAGATATTTTAAATGCTGGTTTTGGTTTGTAACTGTCTTGCTTAGCAGTCAGATGTGATGTTTGCTTTTTCCAGTGGAAGGAGAGAGTACAAGCAGAAGATTAGAGGGACCATTTCTGTGCAGTTCATTATTTATAGTGCTGTGAAGGCAGTGTGATGCTGTGGTGATGGTGTCAGTTTGTTGAAGCAGGTGAAAATCAACTCCTGGGTGTGACGAGGCTGTCCCTTGGAGTGCTGAGTACTTAAAAACGGTCCCAGCCCAGTAAAGTGCCACTAAAGCCATCACAGCCATTTGTGGCACTGAGGGTTTTACTGGAAGACGTGGAAGAAGGAGAGAAATTGAGAAGGAATCCAAGCAGACACTATAATTAAATGGCGATCAAGAGGGGAATGTTTTATGGAGAGTGCTCTGTGCTGTTCCTGTTCTTGAATTTTTGCAGCCTATCTTAGATGTATCTGCCAGAGCAATCCTACATGTTTGTACAGACCCTGCTTTTATAATGTGACTGATAATAATGAAATTCTTTATGCCTAACTCAAAGCCAATATATTCAAGATACAAATGATATAGGAGGGTGGAAAAAGCACTGCAACAATTTAGCTGCAGTTGTAGAAAGGTTCCCCATGCTTCTGTTTTAACTGAATACTTTGTATTTATTAATTGTGTTCATTTTAATTCCACAGTAAGTCAAATAACTTTGTGTGAAAACAGCATAATTAAGCTTTGATATTTCTGCAAAAGTAATAACTGAATTCGATCTGCTTTTAATCTTTCAGGCTATTCATTGTATCTATCCCTTATTTCTGAAGTTAATCTTTTCTCATTTAGTTCTCTTTGATTAAAAGGCACTGGAGGTCTACCTACTTTCTTGGGTCAGACACAAGCTCTGCTGTCTTTTAAAATACCTTCCAGTGTGATTACAGGTCCTTTGTTTCTATTGAAGAAAGCATTTAAGATTGTAAATGATGTGCTAAATTGTCCCATTCTTTACAGAATATTTTATACATATTCCAAAGGTTGAAAATTAAGAGTCTGCTTTTTTTGAATTATACACACTTATATAAATTAATATTTTTCACTAATTTTCTTTTATTTTTAGCTACAGCTTGTAGACTGAGTCCTACAAATATGCATGTGATTGATTTTTCTCACCAGAATTTTTTTTGTTGCCATTGCTTTTTGCAGTCCTCAGAGGACCTGCTTTGCAGAATGTACCACATACAGCAGCATGCACTTGTGGCACAAATCGTGGTGTGCAGTCAGAATAGGGTGTGAGGAGAAACTCCTTGCAGCCCCCTGATGTTGACTGGTGTGTAACTGGTTTGTACAGGCTGAGTTCCCCCACGGAAACCAGCTGTGGTGGTGGGGCCTCAGCTGAGCACAGTGAGTTGCGCTGAATTGGAGGGGAAGAAAAGAGGGGGACACAACTCCTGTTTCCACAGCTGTCCTGCTGTGATGCTGATTTTACGAGTTATCACAAAAGGTATTTCGAATCTCCAGGAGATGGACTGTGATGGTGTTTAATGTCATGGTGGTAGTGCTGTGGGTTTACTGTCAGATTTACAGTCTGAGAACTTGGTCCTAAAATTTTGTCTTTAGAACATCCTCTTCTATGCCAAACAGTAACAGGTTTTGTTTACCATTGCAAGGAAGCTGAAGGTAGTAGAGAGGGCACAGGGACCTGTCTACAGTGACTTTCCTCCCTCTGTCTATATCCCCTGGCCCAGGCAGAGGTCAGGACTGCACACAGTTTTTCCTCCAGAAAACCTGAAAAACCAGAAGAAATTTGTTGTACAGCCTGGTATTTCACTTGTGCAGGGTTGAGCACGTGCCCCACACAAGCCTCACACAGGTCTGTAATGCTCATGTGTGCATCAGCACCTGTGGCCATTGTCTGGCTCCAGGACCCAAAGGCATCATCACAGCCTTCAAAACCATCCTGCTTTACACCATCTGGCCTGGATGGGGTTTGTCATCTCCTTCCTCATGCCCAGTACAGTTTTCTCCCTTTGCAGCACTGTCTTTGTCACAATGGTAAAAATGCTTTTGAAAAAAAAAAACCAAAAAACCAGGGTCAAAAAGATACATTTGCTATAAAAATCCCAAGGGGACTGGGGGGACCAAGTGATGGTCCCCCAAGCCTTGAGGGGACCATAGTGATTCTGGTTGTTAACCCTCTCAAGAAAAGCATTTACTGAAATGTCAACATTTATTTTAAGCTGAACAGGCCCGGACAAGTGCTGAGGGTTTCCTGTTGTTCATCTGGCTTGCTGACAAGTGCTCAAACTGTAACAGCCAAGCCCACACCAGGGCTGTAAATAGGCAGGTAGTCTTCAAAAAACACATCTTACTCCATTGCAGTGGCAATATCTGTATGTCTCAGCTTTCAGAAGATCCTCTGTCACCAAATAAGCTGCTCCACATTTCATAGTTAGCACAAAGATCCACAGAAAAGGTGCCTTCACCTTGTGGGCTGTGCTCCAGGAAAGGAATGCCAGAGATGGTTTGTCTGCCCACCCAGAGCAATGAATTCACCCTTCCCCACCACACGTCTCTTAATAACAGCTTAGATGCTGTTACTGTGTGGTGACTCTTAGATATTGTCACAGAAGTTTTATTTTGCATGCCTGGATCAAATCTTCCTCATGTAAGTATTTAGAAATAAATGCATGTGTGCATTTTTGAAGGGCTCTCAACATGCCTGACAGAAGCACCTTTTGTCTGAACAATTAATGAAATTTTGGCGTTTATTTAAAGCCCTTACAGATCCCTTGAGGCTTTAAAGGTTATTTGTAGAAATTTCAAGAGGCATTCCAAATACTTAAAAAAAAAAAAATAGACACAGGCTTTAAATAGTTAATGAATGCACATAATTTACCTAAACAGTGTTTTTATAGATCTTTGCAAATATGACATTAATTAGGGAAAGTAACTAAAGCTGAAGTGCCACAGAATGTTAATCCTCAGCATCAGTAATTAGCTGTGGAGGAGAATTTTTAAAAATGTTTCCAGTTTATATCATTTTGTTTTGGAAGAAACACAAATATGTGGGTTGAATTATTAAGAAAACAAACAAGCCTGAAAAGAACAACAAAAAAACCAAACCTCTTAAGGAGTGGATAGGTGTATCTGTGCTGCTGCAATGAACCTTTGCAGGTCCATGGCTTTACTGGCTCTGGGATGGAAAATAAACTTGAGCTGTCCCCTTCCTGCTCCCTCTCCTCCCATGCCCATACAGGTGTGTGTATGTTCTGTGCCCCAGGTATCCTTTTATTTCCAAATTGCCCTGAGACCAGACAGTGCAGACAGCTGCTTGGCAATTAATTAGATTGTGTTTTTAACCAACCAGTAAAGGCAGCTCTTTGACTCTCTCCCTCCTGCATGCCCTGGTAATCATTTTGTTTATCTGCACAATTTGACTCGCCGCAGTGGGCAGTGGAAGGGCCGCCTGCATTGTTTGTCTGCTTAAATTGTTAAATGAAATGACTCAGAAGATTCAGGAAATTAATTTTTGCAGTCTAGATACATGGTGAAAAAAGAAAGCTTTGAAGTGGAGATGTCAGTGTAGCCACTCTGAAATTCATGAATCAGATGTCACAAGATTTTCAGAGGCTTAAAAAACTGAGAAATTTTTTAAATAGTTGCATCCTTTTTAGTTGCCGATTGATATCTGAACCTTAACAATTCATGTCACTCTGAGCTTTATTCAGTGGCTGTTTTATATGAAAATGAAAGCCAAGATACCCATATAAATAAGACTCCAAGAATCATGGCTTTTAAAATAAAGTGTAGCATTATTATTAGACTCATATAAAAATTGTACTAATAGCCAGTGTTACCTATTCTTTTCTTTCTCCTTTTAACTTTTTTTTTTAGTATGATTAATTTAACAGCTACTATCAAAATAGCCATAAACAATTTAATAAACCTAGTAAAACTTCAAATGCTTCTTTATTATGCATTCAAATAGGATTCTCAGCCTCTTGAGTCCTACTCTATACCCTTGAATGCTGCTAAGTAGTGCCATTAAAATAGCAATACTATAAGACCATTCTCATTTATGGTGATTGTAAAATAGGGGCCAGACACTGGTTTCGATTCAGTTTGAGATATATGTTTCCACAATAAATGCTAAAGAAAATGTAGAATTAAACTATACTCTCTGTGGATATCAAATGGTTCGCTTTGCCTTGTGGATGCGTGTTAATACTCTCTGTGACTTTCTTATGTATAGAGTTTGAACGTTTGTTTGCAAACAGTAAAAATTGATCTTCCTACGTAGAAAACAGGCAGAACTGTGGCAGAAGAATAGTTATGTCTTGCTGAAATACCATTAAGTTTCTGTGGGTTGATTTCTTTGAAGATTTAGTGTGTTTCAATAGTTGAGGATGTTCAAGAGGGAAAAGTTAGTACAATATTTTTATTGCATGCTTATTACGAAAGGCTTTGAAATTATTTGAAAATGTTTTTTTCAAGGGATTTGATAAAAAATTATACTTTGTTTTGGTTTTGGAAATTCAAGCCTTAAAGCCATTCCAGTAGTTGAAACATGGTATGCAGATTCTTACTTATTTTGCCCTCATTTTTGTGGTACATATTTGCAGGTAATAACTCAAGCTGGGTGACAGCCCAGTGAAATGCGAACCTGTGGTTTTCTCCTTAAAAAAAAAAAAAGGTGAAGCTGTGAAGTTTGGTTTCTTATCTGTGTGAATGTACAGATGCAGGTGCATTATTCAGAGCTACATCTTTGTGACTGTAGAGATATGTGAGATTTGCAGTGTCTTCTGAGCTAAACTTGTAAGGAGTCTTTTTGGGGGTCACTGTGGGCAGAGATTACTGGTGAAGGGCAAGTGGGCAGTACAGCACACTGCTGCTGCCTCCAAGAAGTCAGCTGTGGTTCTTTTCTGTCACCTGAAGTGCCGCCCTTGCATTTTTCAGGGGAGTTCTGTTTCAGCAACGCAGCTGGAAAGCAGAGTTTGTGACCAGGGAGTGCAGCAGAGCCATTGACTTTGTGCTTCTGAGTAAAAAGTCAGGAGTTGCTGAGTTCTTTGTCCATTTGATTGAGAAAGTAGATTTTCAGAGATGGCTGCAGAACAGCATTTCTGCCTCTGGTAGGCTCCTCCTTCTCATATGAAATGTGCTGTTCTGCACAGTGACAAGCTGATTAAGAGCAATTTTTTAGAGAGAAAATTGACCTACATTAGATGGAGAAGAGAAAAATACTAGGCTCTTGCATGAACATCCTTATACCAGTGGTTGTGCTCCAGTAATTAAATTCTGACAAACAGATGAACAAACAATCTCCAGGGGTAATGAGGCTCAGTCAATGAACCACAAGTGTTCACAAGTACTAACAATAAGAGAAAATACAATTGAAGCCCCTGCATATGTGTTACTCAAAAAGCAAGTAAAGAACTAATTAAAAGGATTTCTGTTTTCCTCTCCATGCTTTGCATTTAGAAATAGATTTATAAAGTATATTCTCCACATTCCAGCATTCCAGTATTCTTAGATATAAGCATGAGGGTAGCAAAAGTTATCACCAACATTATGTGCCTCTTTAAAACAGATTTGAAAACGTGTAACCAGAGAAGTGAAATCCTTCAAATTCAGTGTGCTCACCCTTTGCTTAGGGTGCATGAAATGCCAGCTCACAAAAATGTGGTTGTAGAAATTGAATACAGTTCCTTCCAACCTGCCTGGTGATAGCATATTTCACATGCTGAAATATAAGTATCTCTTTCTGCTCTTGGGGAAAAACGATAACGTATGCCATCATCTTAACTGTGCAATAAAGTAACTCAAATTGGACATGTCTGTAGAAAAGTGCTTTGTGTCATGTGATATAAATATCTACATTTTTTTAATGTCCTTTTTCTTATCACCCATGACAGAGGCCTGTCTCGCCACTGTCAGAATTGATTTTTTTCCCTTTGAAGTATTGTTTCGTAGTTCTTGAAAATATTTTTTCCAGCAAAAAAAGATTGGCAAAAGGACCATTTCATGTGACAAGTACAGATGGGGAATTGACAATAAATACAATATCAACTTTGCCTTTTGCTTCAGCTTCTGGTCTGAGAGAGTTAATCCCATCAATGACAGTCACATTAGTTTTATTGATATTTTGCAATCTGTCTTTCCTTTCTCTCCCTGGTTCACTGCAATCTGCTCTTGGTTAGTGACCTGTCACACCCTGCTGGTATCTAATTGCTGCATGTAATTCTTGTTTCATTTAAAGTTGTGCTTTTAGGGATCACATGAAGCATCTTGATGGATAGTGCCATTTGGTTCAATATAAATTATTTTCTTCTCTCTCTCCCTCAGCAGATCCCATATTTAAACTGTACTCATCAGAGTGCTCTTTGGCTGCTGTAAATGGTGAAAAATCACCAATAGGTTGATGCTTTCAGCTGCTCCAGAGCAGTGGACATTTTGGAGAGATTTGGAAATGCATCCATAGACACGTAGAAGTCATGGTGGGCTGGAGTGGCCCAGCTGAGAGGATGGTGCCAGGTCTATGATGAACCCTTAATATCCAAAAAGGAATCTGCTCCTGGATTATGGGACCCATAGCTACAATCTGTGTATATATTTTTTTTTATTATTTTTTTAAACATGTTTTTCTTCATGGCGGTCAGTGATAACAAGCTCCAAAACCTTGAGCACAGTAAGGGGGAAACCGTAATGACTCAAAAAAGCAAGAGCTGATCTGAAATTGATTTGCAAAATGTTGAGTGTGGTTCTAACATCCTACTCTGGGGTTTGGTTTCATACTTGTTCTCTCTCTGTAAACAGGAAGAGTAACTTGAAAGCAAAGGGAGGTTGGTCTGTGTGCACAGTGGCACGTAGGACTTGTGCTTAACTGGGGAAAAGAAAGGGTTTGGTCTTTTTGTTTCTTTTTTTCTTTTCTTTTTCATTCTTTCTTTTTTTTTTTTTTTTTTTTTAATCTGTATCTGTGTGCCAAAATGAAATGCCTGTATCGTAATGTCGAAGGCAGAAAAGTCCTCTTGAAGGTCCAGCCACACTGTACTCAACACCTCAGGAGCTTTTGTGTTATTCTCAGGGTTGGGGTGGCACTGCCTCAGGCAGAGACAACAGGCTCAGGGACACTATGACCAAGACATCGATGTTTCCTCTACTGGCATCCAAAGATGGACAACAGGTTAGAAAAGCAAATATAAGAGTTTTCTTCTTAGATACAGCAGTTTTTTATTTATATTGGGTATTTTTATTTATATTGGGTATTTATTAAATACCCAATACTCCATATTGGATATTTTTTGTCTAGAAAGGGAAGAAGGACAAGCAGACTAATTTTTGTCACTACTCCATTTACATAATTAATTTTTACTATTTATTTGAATATTTGCTGATGACATGGGCTGATATACTGATGTGGCCACTGATGATGTATTTTATGTCCAGAATACAGTGCTGTCTATCCCTAATATGAGGTTTAAATCCTGTCTCCATCATGGGATATGAGTACAGCAAAAGGACAGAGAGACTGAGTTGGTGAGGCACAGAAATTTCAGAATTGCAGAAAGCATTTAAGAATCTAGTATTCATTGATCCAGTCACTTAAAATTTTATGTTACCCTGAGGCTTTCTGCAGCATGGAACCTTGAAATAAAAGGAATTTTCATTTATAACTGGTAATAAAGGCCTAAAAATCTGGCAAGTTTAATTAGTGCGTTTTAGTAAAAGTATATTTTAAAGGAGTGAACCTGAGTGACTTGTAAGCTTGGCAGTAGATATCTTTGGAATAAACTACAGTAAGGATAGTTGGATGAAGGTCATATTTCAGCCATATAAAAATTGGTCTTTAATATTAGTTGCTGTTGTGGTGGTGTTCACACAAGAACCTCAAACCCTTCATTAAATGTTAAGTAAGCCTCAAAAATTCCCTTGTGCAGTTCTGTAGTAATTTTTCATATTCTTCTGTTGTGGCACAGAGAAGTGATTTCCTTCTTTAAAAGCCAGAAATAGAATGAAAATTCCCCCAACCAGCAACCACTTTATTGCCTCTCTTTGTGTTCATCAGTTAAAACAGGATCGTTTTCTTTGTATATTCATGTTTTCTTTGTATATTCATGTTTTCTTTGTATATTCATGTTTCTTCTGAACTGTTTTCAGTCTTCTGTTTTATCTGGTGCATGAGTGGGTATTTCATGGTCTGTAGAGTTCTCCTTACCCTTTTATTTATTTATATTTCCTTTTGACTTTGCACCTTTTCTGTCACTCCTTCACCCAAAAGATGTTTCTAACCATAAAAAAGGTTAATGTATTTTGTCCTCCTGACCTATGTACAAGGATGCCGTGCAATTAATATTTTAATTTCGCAGAATTAATTTGAAAAAATAAGTATTTTCATGACTTCTTCCTGCTCTGAAGGAAATCCTCACCTTAAACCTTTTAATCTTCCATTAGAGAAAGCAGCCCAGACATCTTACTTTCTGAAGTCTGTGTGCTAATGCTAAATACACAACTTTGGACAGATAAAGGAGGATTTTGACTTTAAGTGAGGGGTATTTTATGTACAAACAGATGTCTCCATCCCACCCGTCTATGCATGCCCGTGAGCACACGCTCTTTCCCCTCCCATCCTCCCACCACATTCTTCCCTTGGAGAGCTCTCTGCAGCTGAGAAATTAAACCTCTTTACATATCCAGCTCCAATCAGTCCCGTTGTTCATTAAACCTTTGCTGTGGGATCCCTAAATGAGCCAACTTGTGTGTAGTGTGCAGTTTTCCCTGCTTCTTGATAGAGCAGTCCCCGTTTGTGGGGATTTTTTGTCATGGAGGTGTAGCCAAGAAAGAAAAACTTCCCTCCCACAGCACAAGAACAAAGCACTGTTTCCTCTCTGCCTGAAATTTCTTTTTCTTTAGATGGTCCTACAGGGACCAAAGCCATTTTGCCATTACCCCTTAGTGCTACTTTATGTGGGATTTATAATGAAATTGCTTTGACAATTTGGATAATGATGGAACAACGCAATAATTGATGAAACATTTTGGGGTAGAATGATTTCCTTTGGGAGACATCAACTTCTGCATTAAAATTGTAGTCCTAACATAATACACTGAAACTTTAAATAATAATAATTTAAAAAAAAAATAAAATAGTCTTTGCATTGCTTAGTGTATCTCACTGATTTTAGTTTTTGGTAGTTCTTAAAGTAAGATTGAAAAGGTCTCTGGAGCAGTAAAACCCACAAAGCTCAAGGATTCTCTCTCTAATAATCAAATAATCAAGGAATTACCCTGTCTGTATTAGTTCCAAGATAGACAGGAGTAATACTTTGCTGTAATTTTCACTAAGTTGAGTGAATGAGCTAGTGAGAAGTGTTATATTACAGTAACAGAGAAGGAGGGAGTCTTATTGTGGTTTTTAATAATTTCACTCAAATTTTTAGTTTAAAACTTATTCCCTAAAACAGTAATATATTTTACAATGTCTGTATATTTTTTATCATCCATCTAATGCTTTTTTAGTTAAAGATCTCAGAGCATTTAACTTCAATTACGTTATTAATGAGTAATCTCACAGAGCATTTAATGTAGATCAGACAATTACATTTACTAGTTCTGGAATATGGTTTCATTGATTTTTAAATACAAAGTAATTAACCAAAGTAGGCTGTACTTCATATTTGCAGTTTGTAAACAGGAAAAGTGAAATCCAGAGACCATAAAGCAAGCCAGAGATCTGATCCATATACACTACATACATTAAACCCTCTCCCGGTACGGGGATTGTTTAGCAGAACACTCAATCTCCTTCAGGACTGTTTGCATGGCTGGATTTTTGTCATGCTAATTTCCAACACTTTAACGCTTTAAGGTAAAGCAGTCAGATCAATTGCTAAGAAAAACTCTTCAGAGAAAAATTCTTACAGCTAGCTGTGAATTCCTGGAAAGGGGAGCTGAATCCTTGAAAGCATACCTGCACAGCCACAGAGAGCTCCTCGGGCTCTGCACAGGGTAGATTTATCTACTAATCAGAGTAGTTCTGCCACAAGTGCTTAAAGAAACCTGAACTTCATCTGTATCTCTGGCAATTGTGAAAGAGATGTTGAGTTAAAACATGTGACACTACACCAAACAGATATGTTAAAAATTGTACTTAAAGGTTAATATAATAAAAGTGTAGTTCATGTGAGAGTGATAGAAATATTGATCATAAAAATAAGTAGTGGCCTAGAAATTCAGCTGAGAAGGGGGATGGGAGGGAAACTAGTTGATATATGAAGAATTTGAGTTGTGACACTAAGATCAATGGCTGTATTTTCACCCAGTGAAGCATGAGAGCTTCAGATAAGGGCAGTTAGTCAGTGAAATACTGACTGACATACCCTTTTACTGTTGGCATTTGGTCTCCAATATTGATCTTGGCTGTCACTGCCAACAAAGTATACTGAGGCTGTATTTATGTTCAGATAATGTTGTGTTCAGTTTTATGAATGATTTCTAAAAGCAAGGTATATAAGGAGTTAATTCAAGCACCCTCCCTCTTTTATTTGGTGTTTCACAATGCCACAAGACATTACAAACTTGCCAATCAGGCAGAAGACAGATAAAATGCTGTAACCCACACAGATTCTATAAATCCAGAGATTTTCCATTCCTCTGCTGAGAAACAGTTATTTTGTAAACAACAATTACATTGTTCTTTGACTATCAATGCTGGGAACTCCATTCCTGAGTGTGCAGAAAATAGCAACCAAAGTGATTAAAGAACAAATCTTTAGGAGGAAAACCCTTATTTCTTGTGTGAGTTTGGGGGAGCTGGAAGAGTTAAATTCAGGGCTTTTGAAAATAATTGTGATATTACTGCAAAACATGTTTACTGAGGGACATGAATCAAAAGTTTTGACATTTTATTTTCCTTTACCTTGTTCTGCTGGCTCCAGCTGAAAATCATCTGTGAGCAAGTTCTTTGCTTCTGCTCTTTTAAAATGAACAGTTTGAGCTTGAGTCAGAAAGGCTGAGATGATTCTGTGCTTGCTTCCAATGTGGCTCAAGCAAAGCTGAGCTTAAGCAAAGCTGAGCCACCTTGGCTGGACTAAGGCTCGAGCTCTTCCTCTACTGCCATCTGAAGATTTTGCATGTCATGAGTTATTTGCTGGCTGCTTCAAAGAGACAGAAGGGTTCCTCTAGCAAAGAGAAGCACAACCTAAATCAAACAATTTTTCTGCTTTTCTCAGAGCATCATCCACAGATTTGTAACTTCTGGTTAATTTTTCTTGTGTTTGGTCACACCTGCAGGATTCCCTACGCTTATCATAGGGAGCAGACCCAGGCTGGTTTTTATTGTAGCCTGGCAAACCTTGAACTTCAAGAGAAGGAAAGTTAAGGAAAGGAAGCAGAGCCCAAGCAATGGATTCCCTGACTGCTGAGAGGGTCTGGTGTGCCTGTTCTAAGCTAGACTGGAGGGGAAGAGGTGGCTCTGTCTATGCTGTGACTGCATTTTTGTGGAGAAACAGTTGGCTAGGTAAAGTTATGTCATTTTTCCAAGACAACTTATGCCAGTCTTAGCCTTTGACCTTTTATTCAAGTTCATTTGCTTCCATATACCCAAATAACTCTCTGGGATAATCCTAACCAGCAGAAGAAACATCACAAGAATGAGTAATGAACTTAGAGGCTTGGAGACATGGCAGCAGTGTCAGGAGCAAACTGGGAAATTGCATAAAGTTTTAAGAATGAGAGTTCATCACAACAGTAGTTTAAGAACATAACAGCTAAGACAGTGTATTTGCATGCAAAGTTCTGTAGCAGAGCTAAGTAACACTGGAAATAGCTTAATCCAAAAATTCTGCCTTCCAATTCTAGTAATGAAGCTGTGGTTAAACCACTGGGAACTGCCAGCCAGCCAATGTCAAATTAGAAGGAACATTTAATTTGAAAATACAAATTCAATGTGGTTTTTACCTGTCTTTGCTTCAGATTTTGTTTTATACACCCAGTGAAGTTGTGAGCTGAGTACCAGATAGTGCCATCACTGGTGGTACATTTGATGCGGAAGTTGTCTCTCTGCACTGGATGCAAAGACTCCTTGTGGTTTGGGTTACGACTGGAGGTTTCTCTGATGGGGTATTTGAAGTTATGACAGTCCTTCATCTTCTTTGAAACCCAAGGTTATACTGTAGAGAGCTATTCTAGAGATGCTGAAAGTTCTAAAAGCATAGGTAATGAGCATTTTAATTAAGCAGAGTGAGGAACCACTGAAATACAGATGTATGATATTACTGGACAGATCCTTCTCAGGTTGGATTGTAGTGGAGGTTTATCTTTCTGTGGATTTTCCTAGTGTTCTTGAGGGTGCTGTGACCACCTTTTAGATCAAATATGGTGAATTATTATTGTTGTGAATGTAATACAGCATTATGTAGAGAAGCAGCAATTCTAGGGATTGGGTGATGCCAGGTGATGTTATTTTTGCATTCTTACCTCAGGGAAGAGAATAAGAAGGTTAAAATTGGAAATTATGATGCTTTACTCATTAAGGCTTTTACAGTTACAAATGATTATAGGGTGAGAAGGGATGCCTTCTGGACCATCAGAAGCAATTCTTAGCACTATGAGATTTCATGTTTTTCCTGAAATGGGAAAATCATTTATGCATACCATTAGTAGCTTCCTAGAAGACAAGGTGTTTTTCTGCAATAAGCTTGAAAAATGGGACTTTTCCAAACTTTTTGTTTCAGCTTTGATTTTTAAATCATGAAATTGCTTAGATGTGAGTAAGCAAAACCAAACACCTGTAAAATACATCTGCTGCTGGCAGCCCATGACACATAGTAAGTTCAGTACTGAGCTAATTGTTGTGGGCCCAAGTCAATCAGGATCTGATGGTTGTCTGTTTAAAGCAAGCTTTCCCTAAAATTTGAATTTTACATTCAAAAAACCTGTTTTCCGTTTCTCACAATGAGTTTTGAGGGCTGAGTTCCTGGAAAATTGACAAAAACCCTTTGGGTTCTTAGAATGTCCTTCCATTCGTGTCTGCAGCTTGCTCTTAGCAGTGCTCCTCTGCTGTCCCTCTGGTCCCTTGCTGTGGCTGTCACATTCTTGCCACCATGGCTTAGAAGCATCTCTCCTGAGTGTGCCCTTCCACCCAGGGCATGTCTTCCTGTTTACAGGAGCAGCCTCAGAGCACACATGTTGCCTGTTTTAGACATTGCCCCTCTCATTTTCTGGGAATTGGCCTCCTTGGTTCCCTGAACATATCAGGGGTTTCTGTTCCAGCCCCAGTGCAGGCCCCGGGTTCTGTGCAGCCAGTGATCACCTTTGGACTTCACTCCTTTCCGTCTCTTCTTGGGTGAGATTTGCAGTCTGCAAAGCCCATGAATTTTTGGAACCCCATTACCACAGATTAAAAAGTTTTTTTCAGGAAGCAAGTTCTGTTTTCAGAGACAGAAAAGGGGAACAAGGGGGAATGGAATATATGGGGTATGTATTGGTGTATTTGTTGGTTTTTGCAGTTAAGGGCCTTCTGCAAACGTTCTCTTCAATTCTTTTCAAGGATCTGATGCAGCAGGTGTGTCTTGGACTTGGTTTCATTTTTCCTCAATCCATCTCTGTCATGATTTAGAATAGAAAAAAGGTGGTCAAGGATCAATGAAACCAGACATTAAAAAAGAAAAAAGGTACAGCACACTTCAGAAGCATTTTATGTTGATATGATCAAACAATCTCATACACTACTACTGACCTTAGCATGATGACAATTTAAGAGCATTAATGATCTGTATCACCATCTTCATCTGCCTACAGAAAAAAGGCAGAAGCAAATGTTAGCATAGCTTGTTATAGGCTGACTTATTTTCTGATTTCACTTTATTTTGATATTCTGTGTATCCTGTTCACTATTACTATTCACTGTAGCACCATTATCTTATCAGCTCCATTTAAACTGCATTATATATTGCACTAAAAAGGGCAATGCTATTCAGGGTTGGGAGTGTTTTGAGAGTTGTTTGCAGTATCTTAGATCAAACTTGTACTGTAAACATGTCTAATGACCTTTTATTTCATCATTTAGAACCCAGCTTCTTATGTAAATCTATATGGACATACGTACATATCTAACATACGTGTTTGTGTGTATATATACACATATTTATGCACATCAATAAGCACAGGAAAGCACAGAGTGCTCCATGTCTGCCTTTCCAAGTGGCATCTGAGAATAGATCGTTGAGTTCATAACCCATCATTTCTATTCTCATAGGCACTGTAAAATTCATTAAGCTAACTAAAATGGCAAATTACTGGAGTATATGGAAGTGTGCCTCTTTGACTTTTGGGCTCTTGTCCATGTTGCTTACCAAGCCACTCTGCCTCATACTAGAAGGGTCTGATTTCTAAAGACTGATAAAGCGAGTCATATTATGTGTGTGTATTAGAGTGTAGCAAAAAGCCTTTGTTCATTCTGACTGCAGTGGAGCTGACTTAATGCCCTGTTCTGCAGCTGTTCTCTAACTACTACTCACTCCAGTATTTCTTCTGCAAGAACCAGTTTTGTCCATCCTACAGGTTTGTTCAGGAATGTTTACAGTGATGTCCTCTGAGGTTTTTCTAGCCTGTGATCAGCCTAATGAAACAACTGGATAGTTCCTAGTGTAGAAAGCTGAGGAATATCTTCTGGCAGCAGTTTTACATTGGGGTTTGATAGGCTGGAGTATCTGTACAAATCAGCCCTCAAGGTGTTCAGAGCACAGAAGCATTCATGAGTTTACTCCTTGCATCTCGAGCTCCCTTGTTGCAACTAAAGAGATGTCAAATAATTTCTTTAAGGTTTGGGGAATGACAGTCAAAGGACTTGACTTCGAAAGAGCCTGTCATTTGTTGGTTTGCATTTAGACACCTAAATGAGCAACCTAGTGTTGCAGGTCATTTGACATACAGCAGACTCAATTGACTTTGTTGGGATTATTTATGTTGAACACTTCTGATACTTGACTGCATCTTCGGGATGGCTGATAGGGAGCTGAGCACACTGGATCTAGCTTGGGCTCTGTGTGCTTAACACCACTGAAAACCCATTCCAGGATCTCTTGTTTTCCAAGTGCACTTTGTTGGTACACATGTCAGTGCTCCTGGCATGCTCTGAGGCTTTGCATGTCATCCTGCTCACCATCAGTTCACTCAGCAAGTAGTCCTTGCTTAGTAGCAAATAGCAGAGACTAACGATGAAAAAATCTGCTTAGACCTTCTCCTCATCCCTCCTCATACACTTAGCAAGGGTAAGGATAAGGGGCTGAAAGGAATCCATCAATTGTCCTGGTTTGAAACTTATAAATAGCCAGATCATTAAAGGCGTCACTTACAAAACGGCTTTGTCACAAAAGCTATTTATGGTGTGGACTTTGGCTCTGCACACTTCTCTAGGACTGCCAGAAGCAATGTTTACCTACCTGGGCAGTGAGGCTGGCAGAGCTGGTAGCGATTCCTCTTCTCCTTTGCATTATTATAAATTCATTTTGGTGTAAAGGAGAGCAAAATCCGGCCTCATATTTTATGACTAAATAAGAAACAAAACTATCAAATGGCTAGCAAAATTTTCATAAAAGTGTTTTAGATAGGGAAGTAAAAATACTCCCAAAATCTTTAGTGCTCTTCAAGGGAAAGGAACAAAATGCACTTTTTATTTTTAAGATTTCACTGGGTTGCTGCTTACTGTCTTGGGAACCAAGAATGCCACAGCCCAATGCTGAAAACTTCTGCTTTAAATGAGTTGTAATGAAAAGATACAGGGACAGAGTGTTTGGTGGTTACAGGGCTATTAAGAGACTCAGCAGACCCAGATTAATTTCAGTTCTTTGCCTCAGACCTAGGTTATTACCTTGGTCAGGTTACTCTGTAAAAGGTGAATTATGCATGGCTGTCTGTAAGAGTGTCGTAGAATGGTTTGGGTTAAAAGAAATATGCTTACCTTAAATGTGGTCTAATTTCAAACATAAACAGACACCTTCCACTAGACCAGGCTGATTCAAGCCCATCCCACCTGGCCTTGAACACCCCCAGGTATAGGGAACCCAAACGTTGTCTGGGCAATATATTACAGTCCCTCACCACCCTCATAGTAAAGAATTTCTTCCAGATGTCCAATCCACACCTACTTTATTCAGTTTAAAGCCATTACACCTTGTTCTATCGCTAGAAGCCTTTGTCAGAAGTCTCTCTCTAGCTTTACTGTGGGCTGCCTTTAAGTACTGGAAGTTGCCTTAAGGTCTCCCCAGAGCCTTCTCTTCTCCAGTCTGAAGAACCCAAACTCTCTCAGCCTTTCTCACAGCAGAGGTGCTCCAGGCCTCTAAGCATCTTTGTGGCCTCCTCTTGACTTGCTCCAGCAGATCCTTGTCCTTACAGTGCAGCTCATGACACTGAGCTTGGCTTTCAGGGCTATGAGTGCACATTGACAGGTCACATTGAGCTTTTCGTACACCAGCACCCCCACATCTCCCCAGGGCATTCTCTGCCCAGCCTGTGCCTGGGACTGGGACTGCCCTGACTCACATGCAGGACCTTGTACTTGGCCTTGTTGAACTTTATAAGGTTTGCATGGGCCAATGTGTCCAGGTCCCTCTGGATGATCCCCCTTCCCTCCAGGATGTCCCACCACAGAACTCTGTGTTGCTGAGGCTGCACTCAATCCAGTGTCTGTGTCACCAAACAAGATGGTTGTCACAATTCTGACACCTGAGAAACTCCACTCGTCGCTGGTCCCTGTTCAGATGTCAAGATATTGACTGCAAGTCTGAGTGCAACCATCCAGCCCATTCCTTATCCACTGAGTGGCCCATCCATCTAATCCAGTTTAGAGACAAGGATGTTGTGTGGGACAGTTCCAAATGCTTTGCACAGCTCCAGGTAGATTTCATCAGTTGCTCTGCCCTTATTCAGCAATGCAGTTTTTTAAGGATGGCATTTAAGTTGATGAAGCCCCCACATATGCTGCAATCCTTCATTTTGCGCTAGAAAGATTATGGATTAGGTGCTATTATTATTTCCTTATCTTTTTCTTAGTTCTAGTGTTGACAGCAGACAACATGATTTGATTTGAGATCAATGAGGGTCTCTTCCATTAACCAAAACCATTTAAATCATGACTATTTTCTCTTTATTAAAAACACAGAAACTCATGTTAATCAAATCAATTATTACCGAAAAATGCTTTGCTAATCAAGTTAGGAGAGACTCTGCCCATTCCATTGTTTCACTGATGCATTGAATATGACAGGCCAGCTTAACTGAAGGCAGCCAGTGTGTACATATATACAAAAATATATATAGAGTGTGTATAGCACAGCTGATGCTTGCTGAAAGCTTTTGTGTGGTGAACCATGACATTAATAGTGAAATCAAGGTTTGCTAGCTGACAGACACCAATTTGCCAGAGGCCATCCCTCCTCTCCAGCCTCCCTGGCACGTTTGTGCACACACGCACACACGCACACACACACACACACGGACATCTCTTGTCTGCTGATTTCTTGAAAATCCTATGCATACTTGCAATCTCTGCTCTCAAGACATTTGCCAGCCAGCCTCTCATAATGTCTTGTGTGCATTCCTGCAGGCTGAAAAAAAAAAAGTAAGAAGAATTACAGATGATTCAATTAAACTGATATTGTTCACAACAAAAATGAGAGCAAATGCAATTTGGGTCCTGTTCATGTGACTTAATTATCTCTTACCTCCCCACTCCACCCCCTTTTTTAGAATTTAAAAACAATTATGATATAATTGCCCAATCTGGAGATCCCTAGATATGCAGTAAATATGCTTTGTCTCACTGAATGCTCTTTTTCCTGATTCAGAAATGGGACCTTATTAAAAATGCACACACACAAACACAAAAAAAATCACATAGAGTCATCAACTGACCTTCAGGAAATAAAATTCTGTAATCCTGTATACCCAGGAAAGACATACCCATGTATTAAGTGAGTGAATCTGCTAAAGTCATTGAAGATAATTAACTGTGTGCATTTATAAGATGTGCACACTTGCAACACTCAAGGCAAATCCCTAGAAGTCAATTGAGACCTTCTCTGATAGAGTCGTGGAGGTGCATTTGAAGACCAAACATGCCCTTTTTTTTTTTTTGCCTGAATTAATAACATTTCAAAATTTACTAACAGCTTTTTAATGTGTAATCAGCTTGACTTAATGAGGAAGGAAAAAATCGCGATCATTAGGAAGCCCATACCGCATGTATGTATTCTCACGGTGGGAAAGTGCCTTGCAGTATACAGTAGTCTGGAGTAAGTAGGATCCATTACCCATATCTGATGAAGGGCTGTCAGATATGAAGCAAATTTAGAGACCTGCTTGTCCCTTCAGCTATTCATCACTGCTGAGTAGCTCTAGCGGCAGCCAGCGGTATTTTTAGAGAGGAGAATGATATGGAATTTCTCCGTGTGCCGAACATTAGCTGATCCCATTACTCAGAGCTACTCGGAAAGTCACAGCTGACACATCAGCTTGGTGGCAAAGAGGAGCGATTGGTTCACAAGGGAAAACACAGAGGAGATGTCTGAGGAGGGTGCATTTGTGGGGACATTGTCACGTTGAGGCTTTTGTCAGCTGCGGTCCTCTGCTACTTGGAGTCAGCAGCAAAATGCAAAGATAATTTTTGAAATGTGCAATTTCTCAGGGTTCTGTGCAATTTTATCCAGGTATGCTGTCACATAATACATGTTTGAGTAATAAGAATACTAACTCATTGTTAGCTCCTTAAGGCATCCAGCAGCTGAAAAAAGGTTTGTCCTGAGCTTTGGGATATTTTCAAAATAGTGTGGGCAGCTGACTATGAACAAGCTATTTTGCAAACAACCAAAGTCATCTGTATTATTATTTATCATTATTTCATCAAAGAAAATCCATTTAGTTTAATGCTCATTTGAATTGCTTCTCTTTAAGACCTCAAAATCCTAATAATGTGTCGAACACACTCCAGAATGTCAAAATACTAAATTGTATGTAATTTTCTTTGACAGTAAGTGGATGAATCCTTGCCAGAATTGTTCCTCTTTACACCCAGTGTGAAGTCATTGCTTTTCTTCTGTCAAGTGATATTTGACTTTCTAAAACCTACTAACAAGAACACTGCTGACCTTCTCATATCAAGTTCAGCTCAGTGGGGCTGTGGGGAGCAGGGAGAAGTGGTCAGCAGGCAGTGGCCTTCTGCCTGTTCTGCTGCAGCCCCAGCTTCACGCCACCAAGAAACGAGGGTGGGTGCTTGTGCCAAACATTTAAAAGCTGGACTATTCTTTAAAGAATGTCCTTCTTTTTGAATAGCTGTAGTACTCACCCCCGAGTGCTGCGATACTGAACTTCCAAAGCTTTGGGCTTACAATGAATAGCATTCATCTTCGCTTCTGGTTCTGATCTTGTAAAAGCTAACTCATGCATGCACAACATGATAGACCATGTTACGCCTCAGAGCCTTTTTCAGAGCTATCATCTAATACATTTTTTATAAGCCAGAGTGCATTCACAGAATTCTGCCTCAAAAGGCATTCGGATTTAATGGCTGCACTGAAATGTCTGGGCTGGCTACTTGTGCTTTTGAAACAAAAAGGTAGTGAAAATGTTGACATTTTTTATAGTAGCCTTGAAATTTCAGGACTTTTTTTTTATTAAAGGTATGTTGTTTACAAGTAGAAGAATGTCTAGAGAAAAGCTTCTTACTCCTAGTCCTAAATGAAAAGAGTCAGAATTTTGTCAGCCAAGAAGGTGTATGCTCTGTGTGGAAGTGGTTGTTTGAGTGTATTTTATACCACATATAGGCACATGTGTATGTGCATCTGCAGAGAGGCTGATCTTGGAACAAGTTAGATTAGGAAAATATTAGGAGGCAGATTTCAGTGTCAGTCCTGCAACTTCACTCAAGTTAGCTGCTAACAGAAGGGAAGAGCAAAAAGGGTTCATGGATATAATTTTGTAACATGCATCAAAGTACAAAAAAACCCCTCAAAAACTGCCATAATTTTAGTTGATTAAGGGATGCTTGAAAATATATATTTACCCTTATTGAATCTACCTCAGTAGATGGACAAGTTTGCACCCTCACTGAGAAATTGGTTTTCTAAAGAAAATTGGTAATCTGAGGTAAACAACAGTGCTCTTGAATTTTTCTAGTCCTCTGCAGACAGGACTGCATTCATTTGGCTTTCTCTGATACATTTTGAAGATTATTTTCTTATATATCAGAAATTTGATTTAGCAGCTAGAGTTATTCTTGGGTTTGTATGTAACTGGAAATCTTATTTGTCTTTAAAATGGGGAGGACATTTGTAGTGGTAGAAAAATTGAGATTTTACCTCCTAATGCTTTCTTGGAGCCCCAAGATAAAAATTCTGTTGAAGTATTTTATAAAAGGCTTTTTCTTTTTTTTTTTAAGATACTTCTAAAAGGCTTCAAGATGAAAATTCTGTGAACTGCTGGTTATGAGTGACTCATTTTAAAATCCAAGCTTGGCTCTGTGTGTGTACTTTGAAAATGTGCAGAGATGGAGAGTGTGTCAGAATCTGGGCCTTTGATTCACTTCTGAGTAAGGGAGAGAGAGTGTCTTCTGCTTTGTCTTAAGAAGAATAATTTGTCTTGATGTTATTGTCCTAAAGTGACTTTGCAATAGTAGTCTGTGTATTTCTGGGTCAAATTAGAGGCTAATTGAATTGTAACATTTGTGTGTATTTGGTGGAAAATTGTATCCAAATTTTATACTATTTAATTATCTAGAGCTGTGTACAAGTTGCCACACTTTGGCTTGGCAGCTTGTTGCCCAAACAAATTGTTGACTACCCATTCTCTGGAAGTGTCCAAGGCCAGGTTGGATGGAGCTCTGAGCAGCCTGGTGTAGGGGAAGGTGTCCCTGTCCGTGGCAGGGATGTTGAAACAAGGTGATTTTTAAAGGTCCTTTCCAACCTAAATGATTCTATGATCTTCTGCCCTTGATCTCATCATACAGGCATTAATATTGTGCTTTTGGGTTTATTTTGATTCTAACAATGACTGCAAGCAGTCTAACTTTTTGTAGGTGTATGTCTTTCCATGGGACTTAAATATCATCTTCCTTGCAAGGAAAGCCCTGGGGGAGGGTCTGATGGACAGAAAGTGGCACAGGAGTCAGTTTTGCACCCTTGCAGCACAGAAGGACAATTTTTAGGGTATCCTAAAAGGGTAGGCAATGTCTCAGGAAAAGAGATTGTTTCTCCATTTGATACCTGAGTCCACATCTATACATTGTGTCCAGTTTTGAGCTCCCCAGGACAAGACACTGTACAAGACCTGCTGGTGGGGAGTTTGGTGGAGGTACACCAAGATAATTAGGGATCTGAAATACATGATGTAGAAGGAGTGGCTCAAAGAGCTGCCTTATCGTGGCAGAGAAGGGGAAAGGGAAGTCCTGAAGGTGTTCTGACAGGTTACAAATACAACAGAGCAAGACACTTTCTTTTCACAGAGGTGCACAGAATTCCTAGGTCAGGGGGCCACAAGCACAAGGTGTTAGCATGGAAAGGCAAATGGTGATAAAAGAAAAAATTTTCACCACGGTGTGGTCAAACACCTTAACAGGAACCCAGAGGGACTGTCCTTGGAGATACTGAAATATCTGCTCAGCCCTGAGCAGCCCGATCTGGTTGGCCCTGCTCTGAGGGTGGCTTGACCAGGTGACCTCAAGATGTCCCTTCCAACCAAAATTACCCTGTCCGTGTGTGCTGACACAGGCTCTCTCTGTTTAACAATGCAGTCAGGAAATTTGAATGCCGACCAAAGAGAAGAGGTCAGTTCCTCCTGCTTCAAGAACCATTTGTGTGAAGTCAAACCAAAAAACCCCAAACGAAATGCCCTTGTTTTGAGGTTTGCACAACTTGGGACCCAAAGTGAGCAAGTTAGAATTTTTTGTCACATCCTGAAGAAGCAAAAACCACATAGCTGTATTTTGCAATGATTGCAGTAGTAATATGTGGTTCTTGCAGCATATGAGTTATTTGTAGCCACCCCTATTGCACTCCATGTTTGGACATGCAACAGGAAGAACTTCTTGGTTTCTATGGGATGAGCCAGTGGTGAAGTAAATCTTCAGAACCAACTAAATGCCCACCTTTTTGCTTTTCAGACTGTCAGGACGTGTAGAAGCAGATTTAACATATCTAACCTTTTAAAGCTCTAATTAGTATTAATTTCTGGTGCAGTAGTATTCAGAGTGCTCAATCAATTTCAGTCGCTTGATGAACAAACATGTAAGAGACCCAGACTTTGTTTCACCCTCTTCAACAAAAACAATTTGAATATTAAGCTGCCTGTGCAACTCCTGATAAGACCCACCCCAGGTGGACTTTGTAGACAGTTTTAGCTGCCTTAAATGTTCATCCATGGAGGGCCTTTCAAAGGTGATGGAAGAAGAGTGGGCACTACAGAAGGCTGCCTCAAATATTTTAGGTGCTATTAGGATAATATATCTGAGATTTTTTGCCAGGAAAAGGATTTGTCAAAGACCAAATTTCTAGTAGTGTAAAAGGGCCTGGAGTAAGACCCAGGTATTGAGTCACAGTTCAGAGTCTGTGGTGATTTTATACTCTATCTGCTGTGATCCTGAAGATACCCCTCTATCTGAAACATGATGGGCTGCTTCGTATAATTTTATTTTGTCTGTTTTCTCCAGAAAAGTGTGGCTTTGTACACCTGTATCACTTCTGAAAGAGGCAGTCTGTCATTCTAGATGCTTTTAAAAGCAGCAGACAGCAGCCTCGCTCAACATTTCTGCAATAATGATAACAACCACTGGAATAATATAAACCACTTACTAATCAGTTTGCAAAGGCAGGACATCTGCTTTACACAATACAGAAGCAAATTAAGGAGGCTTTCACAGTATTCTGAAATTGTGTGTTAGACTTTAAAGAGAGAGAGAGAAAAAGAAACTAATGGTAAATAAATTGAACCATAGTGCTGGTTTTCATCCAGCTGTATGCAGCTCTAAAACAGCTATCTCAGAAAGGTACCTATTATTTATTAATTCAAGATGACTCCAAAAAGCAATTCCTCCATAAATTTCTTTCCAACAACTTTGTAATCTCAGTAAGTTCTTGGCAGAAGTTATGCTGGGGGAATATGTCCTCAATCTTCACTATTGTAATTCCAAGTAGGCACTGGCCTGTAGACACTTGGCTTTTTAAAGGTTTAAAGGGTTCTGTGTGCAGGTGTACCACATGTTAGGTGCTGACTTTATACTACCCTGTCCTACCTTGCATTGCAGAAGGAAGAGAGGGAGACTGGGATTCATGGCATCCCACATTTAATGGGTTTGGTTTGTATGGTTTTGTCAAGGTTCCATCATCTTCCTGGTAGCAGCCCCAGAGCCAGTTCTCACTGCCTCTGAGGAGCTCCATACATCATCTCCTGAGCTAAAAAGTTTAATATTTTTCATGCATGAATGACTGTCAGCTTGTGTTCTGAGCTGTAGTATTTGGGCAGGGAGGAGACCAACTCAGCTGCTTTCCAGGATTTAGTGTGAGAGTCACAAGTAAGGCAAGTGGGCAAAATTGAGATAGAGGTGTGATTTAGGATAGGCATTGCACACCAGCTTGGAAGCAGGTCACTGTATTTAATTCACTTTCGTGGATATGTATTTTAATAGACAGCTATGTCTGGCAGAGTTTAGAATGAATCTGAACAGAAATCCTGAGACTAATTTTATCACTGTCTGGTCCATGGCAAGGATGCTGGTTTAACCTGTTTCTTACTTGATCTAAAGTCTAGTGGGATTGGGATCTGAGCTTATGTTTCCAGTGGTTAGACACATCAGTACTGTTTGGTTAAGCACACTCATTTAAAACTGGGAGAATATAAGCCAGAACTGCACCTGATTGCCTGGAAAACCCAGTCATGGAATATACACAGTGCTGTGCACTGCATGTTTTAGATGGCACAACATAGAACCAAAATCTGGCAGTCCAGAGAAAATGAGTCCTTTTGGGAAATGCAGATATTGAAGATCTGAACATGTGCAACCTTTAACTAGGAGAGAAAGCACTTTAAGTTCATCAATATTTCCCTTTTTTTTTTTCCTTGAAGTGGGGAATGTACTGATTGGCTGAATTTTGGTAGAAATTGCTGGCTTTTCTAATGTTAAGAGTAACACTTGCCTACTTAAAAGAAAAGGGAAGGACTGAATCCATTTGTGGATTCTGTGTATATTATGCCTTTTACTTTTTCCTGGACATGCAATTCCCACCTTCATCTCAGAGTTAGAAAGTTTAAGATATAAAGCAAAACATATAATTACAAAGAATGTTTAAATCTCTTAAGGAATTGGTTTTCATTTAAGTCCAAAATTATGGTATGCAGGTTTTCTTTCGTCTCTTTATTTTTAAAGGTGGTGAAATATTTAGTACACTGTGTTACACTTCTAGATTAAGTGTGCTGGATGCCCATGATCTTTAAACTGAAATGGCACATGAGAGTAATAAAGGAGCAAGTCCACTATAAACTTTTTCTAGACCAAAAATTTGTGAATGTTTGGATTTTGAGGAGGAAACTTGATGTTTCTCCCAGCTGATCCTCTCATCAAGGATGACAACAGACTGGCTGTCTTCTGTAAAACTGTGGTCTCCTCTGATGTCCATGAGTTTCATCTGTCTAGAATTAAAAGATATCAGAACGCTTAGTAGTGCTGCACTGAAGCAAAAATGGGGGTTTTCCTCCCTCACTGGTGTAGCAGCTCACCAGAGCACTCTGTCTCCCCATTCCTTTAGCATTTGCTGACTATGTGCATTCATTGACTCTGTCCACACTTCTTAGTAACATAAAACACCACTGGGCTGCACAATACTGTCTACAACAGGCTTAGAATTTGCTGCATAATTTAGCCTAATGATTAATCTTCTGTTGTGCAGCCCTCTCTTTCTACCTGGAAACAGAGATATTGCAATGCTCCAGAGCATCTCTAAGAATCACCACTGCTCCAGACACTTCTAGCACCTGTTTTTGTGAACTCTTAGGTGCACATTACATCAATACTTATTTTTGGACTAGAGGCCCACAGGGAGTCCCTGGCATAATATTTTTTGCAGTAATTCAGGATTCAACTCCCTGTGGTTAGGATATACAAAGATATTCTAAGGATGGCAGTGATTTGTGCCTTCTGTACAGTGTTTCTCAAACCTCAAAATGTCTTTCCCTCAGCAATTTAAAGGTTGCTGTTTCCTGTGACTGCAGGGGAAAAGACATTACTGTTTCTGTGAAGAAGTTAGTTGTGAACATGATAAAAGCTTCAGTAATTTCTCTAAGGGAAGGCACCAAACCTCATAAAAATATTGACAGAGCTTATGCATAGTTTTTCTGCACTTTGTTGGTTATAAATAAAATAAAGGTACCCAGATCGCATTTCATAATAGAAGACAGATGAGCTGAAAATTTTATAAAGGTGTGAGAGAATTAAGAATGATAATTTTCAGTTAACATTTGAATGATGTGGCTCTGTTATAAACCATTTAATGTACAATGCAAATGAATGCATCTGAAAAGGGAACTTAATGTTTGTGGGTTTACTGAAAATGAACACAGTATGTATTTAAAGGAATTGTTAGGGAAATGAAGGTTTAAGGCTAAATATGACTATTCTGCTCAAAAGCTCAAAAATGTTTTAATCAACTAGTGAAAACAGGTTCTTAAACAAATAAGAACCTCAGAGTAGTCCTTGGGGATATGTGAGACCACAAGATCTTGAGTAATCAGGGGGTTCTAAGGCAATGAGAAGAGTCCCCCATAACTGGGTTTGTGCTGTTGATGTTCACTGTAGAAAGTCCCATTTCATTCCAGATCTGACATGCTCAACACTCTCAGAGCAGCAAATTTTCTCCCTCATCAGGGAGTTTGGATAAGAAGGTGTCTCAAAAGCCATGGGCATTCATGGGAGAGGGCAAGAGACACCACAGCCTTTCATGTGGCCAGCCAAAGGCCAATGCCAGCCCCTCTTGTCAGCTTTTCCAGGGGAGGGTGTGCCTAGTTCTTGTCTGCTGAAATAAATTAGCTCTGTTTGAGGGACAAAAATGGCAGAGATGGAAAAGCCCAACCCCAAAGCCCCACAACTGCCAGAGTCAGGAGGAGCAGCAGGGTCAGGGGCATCTGGCAGAGCAGAAGGCAGGAGCAATGGGTGAAAGGAAATTCATTAATTGCCATGACAAGTGGTGTCCAAAGGCAGAAACAGTAGAGTATCTCCTCCTGTTTAAGCTGGAAGATTAAATATTGCCTCATGATGAGTAAGTGAGATCGTAGGAAGTCCCCCCTGGCAGATCTAATGACAGTGCTTCAAAATAAACATTTGTGGGGATACCTTTAAATGCTGATGCTTTCCTCCTCTCTGGGAAAACACTGAAAATAGCATTTTCTAGCCCAGAGCCACGGAGCAGGAGTAAGCAATTGCAATCTGTTGACATTGTATGTTAAAAGCCACAATCTGTATCTGGCAAGCAAGCAGAGGTTTTAAAGTTGGAGTTGAACTAACTGAGGTAAATAGGCAGGAATGGGTGCTTTGGTCTTTAATTTGTATTCAGTTTTAATAACATTTAATTGATTTTTGAAGTATTTTTGGAGCTTTCGAATAATTTGTAATGGTCTTTCAGAGCTTTAGATATAGAGCATCATATTTCCAGTTAAAGATTCATTATTTAATTAATGCAGCTCAGTCAAGTCCTGATAAATACGAGCACCATCAGAGCTATTTTTGTTTCCTGATTCATTTCTCCAACAGGACTGAGGAAACATGGCCTTGAACCATGTTTCTAATGGTGAACTAATTTCCTGCTGAATAGAAACAAGGAAGAGAATTATCTGCATATATTCTACTAAGGATTCTACCACATAATACAGAGATTAATAATATCATTACATTTCTCCCCCTTCCAAACACCTTACTTGACTTTACTAAGCCACACACTCTGAAGTAGAAAGCCAAACACTGAACAGAAATAGTAGCTGACATATAAAAAGGAGATTAAGAAAAGAAAAATAACACTCCTAGCTCTTTTTCAGGTGTACTGCTTTTATAACCAAAAATCAACCTCTGTTTCTAAACAATTTTTATGCTGTTTGGCTATTAGCATTGCTGCCTTTTAAAGCTCTCTCCTTTTTCTTCCCTCTCCTCTCACCCCCAGTATTTCATTTTTATACCTGTCATGAAATGGTTGGGGTCGGAAGTCAGCACAGAGTGCATCATTTGTACATTGTGTCTCTTTTCCTCATGCGCCTCTGCTGCCAGAGAAATTGAACTTTCATCCATTAAAAATCCATTTATTGTGTCTTGACTTCACTGAACTAAAGAACAGGACATTTCATCAAACAGTATAGTTTAAAATCAAATTAAATTGTACTAGTACCCAGAAAATGTGACATGATAAAGACCCCAGCCATTTAAAAAATCTTTTTAAAGACCTTCCTGATTTCACTTACTGGTACTTCCACATGTCCTTTAAAGTTCAAACTGGTCAGGGATGCAAGGACTTGCCCTGGGACCTAAAACAACTCCCTTTTTCTTTTTCTTTCCCCTTCCTTCTTTCCATAAAGCAGGTGGTGAGCACTTCTTACAGATTTGTGCTCCCTCAGGTTTGATGGCTGCAAGCTGAGTCTGGGTTTAAGTGGTCCCCTGGTGTGATGTCCCTGTCCTTTGAGATGATCCTGTATGTTGGACATCACTGCACTCCAGAACAGCCATCTAAGGTCATGACTTGTGTTGGAGCTCCCTGAGTGTGAGTAACTCAGTAGCAAACCCATGAAAATCAGGGGAGGCAATTCTTGTCCATCAAACTTGCCCAAAGGCCTTTCAGTTTGGTCAAACATATGCCCCCAAGAGTTGGGGGTTGCATGATATGATCTTCTGTAACAACCTGGTCCCTTTATTGCCATATCTACCCACAGCTTATAGGGGAGACCCTCCCCAAATATGGTTTTCATCCCAGTTACAGCTTCCACAAGGCTGATATGCCACTGGAGTCTGAGTTTCACAGATGGATGACAGAATTAAATTGTGCAACTTGCAGGGCTACATATGTGCAGAGTTTCTGGGAGTCCAGGAGTGAAACCAGGGGCTGAGAAAACACCCGTCTTCCAGACCCCAGTGCACGGGCAACAGCTGGAATTTGCACGGCTCCTTATTCAATTAATATTCAGAAGCCACTATTGCATTTTCCCAAGAGCTATGAGACAGTAAAAGCAAGCTGCTACGTCTGGCTCCACTGTTTGCCCTCCCCCTTATGCAGTGTTGGGTTGTTTGGTTGGTTGTTGGTAGTGTTTTGTTTCTATTTTAACCTCTTATAAATATGTGTTACATTTGGCAAAGAGGCAACTGGGGACCAGGAAGAGAGCAGCAAAGTGGTGTTTCAGAAGCCAAGAGAGAAGCTTGTTTGAAGTGAATTGCACCAGATTTTTGTTCAGATGGGAGACACTTGATTTAGTTTTTGCTTGACTTGCTTCCATGCGTAGTGAACTGCTGAGGTGCTTGTTTGTAGTTAAGATCTTTCTAAGGCACGGTTTGGGTTTACAGCCAAACCAACAACAAGAGGAAGGGCTACTACAGTGATAAATATTTATTTGGATATAATGTTCGCAATGTTTTTAAAATGTAAGCAACAGATTATATACAAATAAGTTATCACTGCCTTTCATTTTTGAAAAATGAGGTATATCTTTTCACTTATGTATTCTGAGTGGAAATAGATTACAAAATTATATTTAGAAAACACGATTTATAGACCCTTCTTTTGTTTACACATACATAAGAGGTGTCCATTCCGTTTGTGTGCAGAAGGAATACAGACAGTATGATGATTTTTCTGGCTCCCAAGCTGCTCAAATAGAAGATAAGACCAGGGAATGTATTACTTCACTGAGATTCCTGGACTGAGGCATGGTCTGGCCCTTGAATTGCATGTAGTACACAGGCTTCAGAAGAGTTGATTCCCTAGTAACATGCTTTTTTTCCTGCTCAAGGCCAGCCCTGGAGAAAGAGAGGTGAAAGAGAGTTAGTAAATTTCATAGCTTGTTGCTTGCTGTCTTCAATGGATGATTTCAGCCTAGAAATCATTTACCATTTCTGGCAAAGTATTGACAAGTGGCTGAAAGCTAAAAGAAGGTTGTGAAAGTTGTTTTTAGTTTGCAACCAAAATGAGATGCTTGGGGGAATCTTGCTTGTTTCTTTTTTTGACCCATTAATATGGAGGGTAGTGACAGTGGGAAGCACTACAGTATTTTTTCATATAATTTGTTTGCAATGAGTCACATCAAATAGAAGTTTTCAATCATTCACTCCAACATATGCTGAGGAGATGCAGATCAAGGGTCTTGGCTTTAGTGTTTGGCTTTTTGATTTCAGAGTATCCATGCACACCAGTTGCATAATTTTAATGGAAAACCAGTTCTTTTTTCTGGTACCTCATCATGGTTTAAATAATTGATTTTGGTTTCTATTTGTACCCTTTTTTCTATTTTGACAAATTACGATTATAGTGTTCAGCTTTATCATTGTCTTATAAATTATATAACAACTGCTTGTGAATACCCATAAGTTTTTATTGTTGCATGTGAATGTTAATAACAACATTGCAGAATGGCACAGGGAAGGTTTAGCAGAATAATGTTTGCATTTCCTCTAGTAAAATATCGTTCCACAGTACAATTCCTGGATAATAAAGCCATAGATTCTCTTATTTATCTGTGTCATGGCAATGAATCATGTACAGAGCTTCTAAATAGAAGGTGTATGTTACATCTGTGATATGGATAGATAGAATCATAACTCTTCTAGATATTGAAGGGTTATGATTCATCCAATGCCTGAGAAAATTAGTGCTATCCCCAGAAATTCCAGCTCTTGCTTCCCATGATTGAATGAATGGGTATCACAGGCTTCCTGATCACATTTTGCAATATGTGTGTATGGAGCAAACAGCAGGCACAGAGCTGAAGTGAAAAGAGTTGGAAGTTTGAAGCATTTTGGAGGTTGGAGGGACCAGGGTCTGCACCACCTTTTCTGTGTGGGAGAGTCAGGCTTCACTTATGCATGATGGCACCACCAGGGAATAAATAATATTACAAACAAAAATTTATGTCAAGTCTGATTTTAAAAAAAATTCTGTTTCCTCCAAGGAAGCACAGTTTATTTCCTAAATTATCTCCTCCTTCTCCAGGAATTTTTCTGCAAGGTGCTGATATCGAGAGCATTGAATAATGTAAGTTGGGAACTCTGGGGTCATCTGCTCCAAACCCTAAATCAAAGCAGATCCAGTGAGATCAGGATGCTCAGGGACTTGTCATGCTATCATGCACAAAAATTCCAGGAGCAAAACACCAGATTAACTCTTTTAATTCCCTCTTGTTAATAATATGTTGTTGTTATGCTTTGCTTCTTTGTTTTAGTTTGAGAGGGTATTAATGTGTGTCTGAATGGGATTAAACATGCATAAATCTTGCAGTGACTGATGATTTAGGAAATAGTTGTTTTCTTCAGCTAGAAAGTTTTAATCCTGAAAAATGCTCCTAATATTTTTGAAAGTTTAGTCAAAACCTTAGAGTTAAAATTAGGTAACGAAATATATTTTGCTAATAAAAAATCTATTAAGCATTAATTTCAGTCACTCTTTAGAAGAACAAAAAACCCTCAATGAGACACCTACTAGGAATAAAAGAATGAGTTCAGACACTTTATGTGTTTAAAATTCCTGCTTATTTTGTTTTGGGATGGCAGGAAAGTGGGGCAGATGAAAATCCTTGAGTCTGAACCAAACCTGATGCAGGAGAGGGACGAGACGGCAAGGCAGGAGTAAAATGAGGCATGGGAAAACGTGGCACAGCTCCTGCCCTTTTCCCTCCCCTTCCCTAGAAAGCCAGAACTGTGACAAAACAACCCAAAACAGCAAAGCCATGGGAGGTGGCACCCTGCCTTTCACCTTTTCTCTTCCCTGGCCCACAGAGTTCAGTAATTGTGTGGTTCTTCTCTCCTAGGAAATCTCAGCAGTCAGGAAAACAATCTTAGCTCTTTTAACACTAATGAAAGTTGAAGGCAGTAAACAAAATCATGGAGTAAATCATCCAGTGCTGACATGTCTTTTGGAAGCAAAGAGCCTTTTATTGGAAGATGTGAAATAACATTTCCGTCGTGTTTTTGCTCGTCTGATAATTAGAAATGATTTAGGACAGCAGTGATGGTGCCTCTAATGGGCACCTTGTGGGTGTTAATAAAAGAAAGAATACATTAAATGTAGTGATTTGTGATTGGGCTGATGGGGTTAATATTTTCTTAGAATATAGCCAGCCATTTTTCTTCCAAGTAGCAATGTAATGTAATTATAAGTACCTTAGTAGATGGACTCAATTGCTCCTATCATGAAAATTAATTTCAGGAACATGCTGAGGCTTTCTTTCATTTCTTCTTTATTTCCTACACTGTGCAGGGGGTAGCAGACACATACAAATGAAATTATGTTTGAGCAGACCTCACAGAGACCTGGCCAATTCTTGTGAACAACTGAAATTGAAATCTGTGGGAAAGGAGAGCATTTCTTTTTACATTCCTTGACATATTTTGCACCTGTAAAACTCCCAGTTTTCTCAGATGCTCTTTCAAAGCACTTGATAAAGCTAGACAGATATTATGAAGGGAATTATGAGGGGAGAATGAAATATGCTGAGTTTTTCCAAAATGTTTTCTCGGATGTAACTGCGCTATGATTGCAGCTTTTCCAATAAGTTTAGCCAAGCTTTATAATCAAGCTTCTTCATCACATGTAAATGTTCTTGCTGTAGTATTTCTAAGCATGGAATACATAAATAATATTAATTATAATCTCAATAATAATCTTTTATGTTTTTCACTAAATTGCATGGCAAAATACAAAATATATAACTGGAATTTATAGTTTTGAGATACAAATCTCTAAATTTTTGTGCTAAGTGAAAGTGTAATATATAGAACAGTTGAAAAGGTTTGTTAAGAATAAAAGAACAAAAATCTACACTTAGTTATATTTTGAGCTTTCACAAGTAACTTTAGCCTTGAAGAATTTAATGAAATTAAATCAAATAGGACTTTCAGACATTGCTCTGAAAATATACACAAATATAGAGAGATATCAGCAACATGAAAGTGTTGGATTGCTGCTGTGTGGTTTGAAACCTTAATTACCAATACTCATTAGCAGATATACATCTGATCCATTCGGATTTAAAGCAGCTAAAAATGAGTCTTAAACCCGTGGAGGAAGAGGAATGTACAGCAGAACAAAGTAGTGAGTCTTGGTGTGTTTGAAGGCAGTTTGTTACATGCTTTTAAATCCAGAGCAGACACCCAGGCTTGGGATGTTTAGATGTGAAAGTGGGTCTCAATTTGAGCTGCTGGTGTAAATCCATATTTGGGCAGAATTTCAATGGCAGGTTTTGTAACAGTTTTACAGACCTTGTATTCTTCAGAGAATTTGCTGTCTGTGCTTCCTAGATATTAATATTTCCTGTTACTCTTATTGTGGGCTATAAAGTGTTAATGAAAGGAAAAAGAAAGTCTGAAGATTCCTTTCCAGAGAGAGTCATTTGCATGGTGAGGGAGGGAGAAACACAAATATACTTGCAAGTCAAGGGAGAACTATGCTGGAGCTCATCATTCCCTTTCCTTTGGTTTTCTGGAGAGGTACTTAATGGTGTTTGAACATGACTGTATAGTGCCATTAATGTAACAATTTTCATTTGTACAGTGCAACACCAGAAAGATAATCTCTGTGTTAAGTACTTTTCCTTTATAATCCCCAGAGAGTCAGAACTCTAAAAGCAAATATTGTATTTACCATAGACTGTAAAAGGGGAAGAAATGAGGCTAAAATGCAAAGCAGCAGGGATAAAATAGAGTTCCTTTTGGATGTCTGCAGTGGTGCTATGAATATACATATACTCACTGTTATGCTTTTTATATTATCTCTAATTTGAAATAAACAACATGATTACAGATTAGATCACTCATGGCTTCAGTATTTCTGGCCAAAGCAAGAAAAGCCTAGTCCTAGCTAAGAGTGTAATCGAAGCAGAGATTGTTTCACTGTTGGTGATTTGTTTAAGGATTTTCATTTACAGTAATGAGTGTCCTTCTCTGCATTGTAACCTGGCTCCCCATGTCTCCCTTTGGAAAGCAGTCACTGCTTGTATATACCAGTGGAATGATGATGCAAGGCACTAAACAACAAAACAGAGCAGCTGAATGCTGCTTCCTGGCATCTCTTCCAGAATAGAAGTGAGTGGCAAAAATTGATGCCTCGCTGTCCTTGCTTTGATTTGCACAGGAGCTCTGGTGGGAGCTCAGCCGCTGCTGGCAGCTGGGGGACATGGAAGCTGAGTGTCTTTCAGAATTCATCAAGTAAACAGATAACCAGCTCACTCCAGAGGACAGTTCTGCCCTGGCTACTGGAAGGATTCAAGGATAAGATGACTTTTTCCTGCCTATGACTCGTGTGTTTCTTCTTATGAAGTTAAGCAAAGGAGCAACATGCCGTGGCAGCTGGAGACTATCACAGGTGCTTAAAAGCAATTTGACAAAATAGTCAAGAGAAAAGAGATCAACAGTTTACAGCATATTTATTTTTGGGTAATAGTTATTCAGACTGGAAGGGAGCTCTTGGGAATTCAAGCAGTGTTCAAGCAGAAATGATAAAACATGGTGCTAGGAACCTGATGTTCAAATGCTTTGAAGTTGCTGTCACTTAATCTGATTTCGGAATTCTGCCCAGAAATGATGCAGTAATAAGGGCCAGCTGCCATGGTTGCTTTACTTATTGGTGTATTTTTAGTAGAATCATCAGTTTAATGGTGAACAAATGCATTAAATGCAAATAAAAGGTGTGTTAAGGACAATTCAGAAGAGAAGTGATAGGAAAAAACCCTGTGAATACAAAGTAGAGGAATAGGGGGTAGCGTAAAGAAGAAAATCTGGTCAAACTTACAGAAAGTCCTTTGAATATCCAGTAAAATAGGTTTGGTTGCTTGCTTCAGATGGAAAAATGATGGCTTTTCCCTTCAGTTCCCTCCAGGGAATGGAAGCTTTCCATGCTTTCAGTGCACATCTAAGGAGCTTGATGGACTTCCTCTTTGAGGTGCCTGGAAGCCTCGGCCATGTGTCAGGGTCATCTTTCTTGTGGGCAGCTCGCTTGGTATTGAGAGTAAAAGCCTGTTGTTCAATTATTCCTGCAATCCAAACTGGAGGTTTTTGTCTGAATTCAGGGACTCCTGCAATCAACAGGATTTTATTCTTCTTTTCAGGAGGCTGTTAGACTGCCACTGCTTGAAATCCATGCTTAGTTTGCTCATTGATAGTTCAACAGTAATTGTATTTACGGTTCATTTTGCTTGGATACTCGTGACTCTAATCTTTCCACAGTGTCTGTGGCACAATTCAGCTCTGATGTACGTGTTCATCGTCCTGCTAAATGGAAAATCCCATTGCAGTTGTGATTTCTGTCATCTCTGTGAGAGTTAGGAGAAAGGATGCTGTGGATGTTCTGTGGAAAAAGAGTGGGTGGTATGAAGTAGAAATACAGGTTGTGACCAAATCCTCAATCTTCTCCACAGTGTAACTGTAATTTAGATGTGAATCTATATATGTGAAACATTTAATCATATAGTGTACCTCTCTTTGTAAAGGATTGAGGTATTGGTTAGAGAAACACCAAAGTGTTGCACAATCCTTCTGGGAAGTGTAATAAACGACATGGAAAGCTGAAACACACAAATTCAAATACCTGCAGTGTTACATACTTCTGTTTAATTTTTCAGTGAGACACTTAAAATGACATCTTTTCTTTTATAAATGCCAAGGAGAAGGATTTTCATGGAAAGCACTGTAGAACAACACAAGTCATCCATTTTACAGGACTTTGCACCAAGTAAGAATATTAGTTGGCTACTCAGAGGGAAGTAGAGCAGATGAATTAAATTTTCATTTTGTTTCTGTTGAGCTTCAGCAACAGAACTTTAATGCTTTTTAATTACATTCCTTACCTGGCTGGTGAGAGGGACTATATTAAACCACAAATACCTTAACATCTGGGGCTCATTTGTTGCAAAATGAACACCATCTCCTTTAATTCCCTATTTCTTTCTCTCTCTCCTCTTACAATATTTGCCTTGTAGTGATTCCCCTTGCTAATTGCAATCCATCCAGTGGTGTATTGGAAAGAAATATTTCAGTTGCATGATTTAATGCTTTTAAGTTTGTCTTGGCTTTGCTGACTCATTGGTCAACCTTGAAAAATCATAGCAGTGCAAGCATTGCAATGCCAGCAGAGGACTAGCAGGTTGCGCAGGGGACTCTGTTACTGATTAGTGTCATTTTTTCTCAGAGTTGAAAGAGCTATTGTGTTTAAGGCCATGAGATTTAGAATTAGGAGTAATTAAAAACCAAGGCTGCTGCCTTTATATTTTTTTAAATATGAAGGGCCCCAGGAGTCTCTGTAGTCATTAGAAAATCCTATTCTCGTGCTAAGCCTGTCCTTATAAGCAGTTCTGTTGTTGGCTTTCCTGAATGTAAAGCGGGATCTTGTTGAGAGTGGATGATGAGAGGGGGGAAATATCATAAAGGCAGGGGAGAAAAAAAGTGTGTGTGTGTGTTTGAGGGGCAGATATTTAGTGGTTGTGTGGCTGCTTTGTAATGTGTCCTTAGCAACTGGCTTTCTACTCTAATGGGAAAAATAGATGGTGGGAAAGCATTCAAGGAAAGTGGGTCACATTTGATCCATGACCTAAAAGGAAGAGTGGGGGGAAGGGAATAATCAGCTCAGATCATTAATGAGGTGAAAATTTATCCTTATAAAGCTTGTTCATTGCACTGGGAAAAATTGCTGTTCTGGTGTCTTGGCTAAGTGATAAAAAACGCAGCTCCCACTCCCTGAAAACACAACAATTGCTCCACGGCTTTGTATTAAAAGAGAGAGGAAAAAAAGAAAAAAGTTGTTTGTTTTAAACACTCTCCAGCAACACAATGATTAGACATGACAGTTTGGCTGTGGGGCCTTTCTTTCAGTTCAGGAAAATGTAGAACAGAGCTGAGCTGTCCTTTCCTAGTAAAAATGAGGTCATTTGTAAAGCTTTGTGTACATTTCTGCTGCACTCGTGGAACAGGGCTTGCAAAAACAGCTCTCCTGAAGCCTCACTCCTACCTCCACCAGTGCTGCCATTTTTAAGAAATGCAGGCTCATTGACCACATAAGATGAGGAATCAGAAGCCGTGATTTAGACGAAATGGCTCCTCAAGGATGTATAGTTTTGATTTAACTGTCAGTGCGCCGCCGTTGCTGACTCCGAGCTTTTACAGCTGCGTGTGGCTACAGGGAAGCTCCTTGTAATCTGTTCCTTCTCCATGTGAGCTGTGCATGTGCTCTGAAACAAGCAATAGTACTCTGTCAGGCTTGATTATTCTGTCTGTTACATATACAATGTATTGTATACATTATATTCGCTAATCCCTGTTGTTCATAAAAATGCCCCAGGCAATTAAAATTTATTGAATAATAATTTATTTTATGTAAAAGCTAATACTAATTTTCATACCCAACTATTTTTCTCCTACCAATCAAATGCTATGTAGCTGCTAATATTTCAAGGTAGTTTTAATTAATGTGTCAGCCTAGTGCAACTCTATGGAAGAATGCATCATTGAATTAAATAAGAAAGGATAGCAAGGCGTCTACTGGATAAATGCCTAGAAAATATAGAGTAATGAGATGTGAGCTGGCACATTAGAGTTGCATTCCCTTCTACCTTGAAACTTCAGGGAATACATTCCCATTCTGCCCAGGAAATCCCCCAGATTCTCTGACCTTCTTAGAAGAGCAGCAACTGTTTCAGCCAATTGTATTGATATTCAGCCCAATCATGGAAAGATGGAAGCATAGACAATTAAAGAAGCATTAAAGATCTTGGGCTTTAATTAATGAAGGTGCTCAGTAGAAAACATCAATTAAAAATTCCTGACTTTGTAGGCTAGTGAACTCAGACCTGCTGTGTCCCCTTCTCCCCTTTGTTTCTTAACTGTCTATTAAAATAGTCTGTGATTGAGTGTGTCATGTTTCCTAACCTATGAAAATAGTAGGAAAACTAATAAAATTATGGGGCTTACTAGGGCTTAATAATAAAATTATTTCTACTTAGAAACCAGGCAGCATTGTTTGGGGCCTCAAAGATGCTCTTGCAATCCAAATAATAATAGTGGCTTTGGAAAGTACTTTTGCTGTATTTCATAATATTCAAACACTGCCTTTAAAAGAAAAATTAGAATTGCATCAAGTTAAAAGAAAAAAATATATTAGGAAAGGGTAGTTTTTGTTTTTTGTTTTTTCTTTAATAACATAATGGTTCAGCATTTATGTAGTGGTTTTCTCTGAGTGTTTCAGAATTCTTTGTTGGGATGGGATCATAATTCGAAGGTGAGGGAGATAAGCACAGCAAAGGCAAAAGACTTACGAAAGAGTGTGGCTGAGAAACAGGTTTTTTTGTTGCATAGTTCTCTGCTCTTTACCGTTAGACACACTTCCCAGCTTTGTTCTTCTCTTAGTCTTCTCTGAAGGATGGTTATAGCAAGAAACTGATGTGCCTTAAAATAATCTGTGAGTAATACCCCTCTCAATGAATTTGAAATTGCTGGAGTGAAGCTCGGTGTTCAGAGCTGACCTGCTGCCCAGCTGGTGGCTGCCTATTCTGAGCGATTGTGTGGGCACAGGGCACAGATATCCTTCCCTGCCTTAGACCAGAATGAGCACAAATCCACAGCTCTCCAGTGGTGGCAGTCAGAATGAAAATTCAGGCTTCATCATTTCTTTCTCCGTATCTCTTACTTACAGTGACAAGCCCAGCAGGTTCAGCCTTCAAATCATTAAAATAAATGCTCATATTATTAAAATCCCATATTTGATGCTTGGATTCCCCTCGGTTTCTTGTATCAGGCAGCTGAGACGTGTGAGCTTGAATTCTGTGTTCTTCCACTGCCAGCATCCTGGTCCCTCCACCTGCCCTGGGGCAGGTTCTTCCCTTTTTCCATCTGTTGAGCGAAGGTGTCAATGACCATACAGAGAAGAGTTATATGGAAAAACAGTTGGAAAAGGGCTAGAGATCTTAGGGAACCACATGGTGTTACTAATCCTCCAGCTTTCCAAAGACTTGTCATCACAAATAAGAGTTTTCCACTTTCAGGAGCAGGAGGGAAAGAGAAAAAAGAAGGAAAGACATTAACCCTGTGGTGTGATGACAGAGATTTCTATAAATCACACTGCGTTTCACACTGCTGCTGACAGCCAGCCAAACCTGAGCTGGCCAAGTTTCCACAGGTCGAGTATGTCACAGGGAGCTTAAAAATACATCCACAACTGTTTAACTACCTTTTCTCTTGCACAAGGGTACTGGAGTTAAGAGTCTTTGTAAATTATGGAGTGGTCAAAATTATGTGGATGGTATTCCTGGTTTTTTCCCCATCTCCTCTTTTCCCATTTCTTTTGTAAAAGTGTCAGCAAGTCCCTAAGACCTGGGTTCGTTTTGCTTGTGAATTAAATCTCCAGAGCAAATAAATATCCACTAGGATAAGATTATGTCCAAAAAGTACATTTTAGAAGTTGTCTCATAAATTTAAATTTTTCTTACTGCAATTATTTATGATGACCTTAAAAGTATGGAGTTTTGGCAACTTTTCAAGCTGTATTTTCCTTTCTGTTTGGCAAAACAGTTCTGAATGGCACCCCTCTTTTGTTTTCCCAATGCTGCATTTGCACAAAGTGTCCTTCAAACTCACAATTAAAAGTTCTTTGAAGTCAGAAGCATCCTCATGAATGACTGCCATATGACTTGGGAAGTGTGTGTGCATGTGTGTGTGCTAGGGCATATTTTTGTTAGGATTTTTCAGGGTATGATTATTAGGAAAATTTAAACCAGTTTTTCTCATTTTGTTTGTTTGAATGATGCTTTAAAGGGCAAGTTGCTCCTTCCCTAATTATGTGTAGTTGTTTATTTTCTTGTGAGCTTCAAAAGAACAGCACAGCCGACAGAGCAAAATATCTTATTTGCAATAACCAAGAAAAAATAAGGGACTAAGTAAAATCTTAAGCTATAATGAGGGTTTACTTTAAAAACTCAGAGTTGCTGTTGACTACTTGTCTGCCAGTGCTACTTCTGACCTTTTGTATAGCAGGTCTCTCTTTGGACATAAAAGTAAAACTGTTGGTAATCCAAGATACAAAGGAAAATTAATCCTTTGTAGATGCTAGAAAACACATTGCAATGGAATTTGGAGATTTCAATAAGTGAGAAATGAAGACAACTTGGCCTGTTTTGTAGTGCAGACAATGTGTTCCACACGGCATGCGTGGGCTTTTTTTTCATTAAAAAAAAATTGCTCAGTATTCTGCCTTCACATCCAGTTTCTTTTCTTTAATCTACAAATCATGGTTGCATATCTGGTGGGACCTGGTTCTCCCACCATTTGACCCTGGCAGGAGCATGTATGTCTTGCCCATCTGAAGTTGAAGCCAGCCTCAAGTTTTACTCATTATTCTGTCTTCCACAAAGCTTGCAGGAGTACCTGTCCTTCTACATAGAATCAACTACCACTAATATTAGGTTTTAGAGGTTTTCCCACTCTTCTAAAAAGCACTAGAGTGAGTTATAAGTGTGTGGAAAACTCACTGGGGAAAATCACTTTCTAACTATTGACATTTTAGTAGAAATCTAATGAGCTACTTAGATTTTTCTCATTTGTTATATTGAGGAGCAGTTAGAAAATAATCAGAAAAAGGGAAACTTTTGGAATTTTTTTAAGCTTCCTTGTAATACAGCTTAAGGACAAAACCCTTTATTGATTTTGTTGTTGTTGTCCAGCAATCTGATCAGAGCTGAGGTCTGCTCTACAGAAAGACTTGGGCACTTTTTGACTCCTTTTTCTACCCCCTAAAACCTGTCTGGACAAAGATGATTTCTCCCTGGAGAACTGGGAAGTGTTTTCCAAGCAACATTCATGTTTGCCTTTACTAAACAAACAGAATTTATACAAATTAGGAGGAACAGAGTGTTTTGAAGAGAAGAGGGGAAAAGAGCAAAAAATCTCTGCCCCCAACCCCACTCGCCAGTTATATTTTTCACTGAAATAGCAAAGTCCTCTTGTTTCCTGTCCTGCATGGAGACGTTTTGTTCAGCTACAGCTTCATAAGATTATACTTCCCAGTAACATTTGAGTTTTTCCCCACAATTCCTGAAATTTTCCCTGCCCACGTGCTTTAATATCAAGCCTTTGGAGGGATAAAGTTATTCTTCTTTGTTTGCTTGTATGTTTAAGAATTCACCTTCCTCTGTTGCTGAACCAAGCCTGATCCTGGTTTTCCATCTCATCATTTAATCTGTAGCACCTCTAACACTCTTCTAATACCAGAACCTTTTTTTCAAAGACAGAGGAGGAGATGCAAGGATTGACACTACCTGAAAGAGGTACTCAGGCAAGGGACTGAAATTTCCATGGCCAAATAGTGGGATGAGAAGAGATAAAACCAACCTCTAGCACCTCTTGGTTGTCCAGACAGAGGCAGTACTGCCTCATGAATAGGCAGTGAAAATCTTAGCTTATTTTACCCACCTACAAAAATTTCTATGTTGTTCTCTGGGGTAGGATTGCCCCACTCCTGCCCTACTCCTGGCTTCTGGAAAATTATAAGGTAAATGTCAGGCAGTGATAATGGTATTAATGAAGGTTCATTGACAAGCAGAACTATGCTTCAAATAACAGGCATACTTCTGATTAACTGATTTCTGGTATTTCTGGTAAACTGCCAAAATGAACCCTCAAGTACAGGTGTAGGCAAACTCTTTCCCCTTCCCCTGGCAGGGTGGAACTCCACCCTGGCCAAATGAAGAGCTTGACTCATTGAAACAAAGCAGTATGAGCTTCATTTCCCTCTGTTCTGCAGAAATCCTCTTTGATCACCTCTTTGACCTCCAGTTCACCAAAACCATTCCATCTGTGGGAAGAAAAAAGTTGGCCACAGCCCCTCACAGATGAGTGGCAGCTTCTCCAGCTTTCACAGGCTTGGTTAACACAGAAGCAGGTCAAGACCACACCGTGCTGTCATCTGAAGCGCTCAGGGCTGTTACCCCGGCAGTATCACGTTAAACTCATCATGTATCAAGATGTGGTGGAGCAGCCACCCCGATGTGAGCACGAATGACACCCGAGAGCTCCGGGGGCCGTGCTGGTGTGTGTGCTATTCGTGTTTCCACTGAGGTCGGCATCTTTCTAACAGCCCGCTGCAGCTGTATTTGCGCATTATGAAACTGCCGCTTCAAAGTGCCTGGTGAAGCAGATCCTTCCAGCCCCGTGCTGCAAGGAAACAAGAGTCACACCATGCAGGAATGTGGCTGCGTGTGTCAGCAAAGTGCCTATTCAGCCTGGGAGCTGAGTGCAAAAATTTCGAGAGGAATCGGGAAATTAAGTTTTGAATCCACGTCTCTTCTGTTTGTTAGGGATTCGTCCTTTCACATGGATGCGATGTTCCATGGTGTGTCTTGTATCATCTATATACAGAATTTCATTTTAATTTTTTTAATATTGTCTTTCCCTGTTGTTGGGATTTTTTTTCTCTCTTTTTTTGGACAGGTTATACATATGCTAATAGAAATATGCCTATTATTTGAAGCATAGTTCTGCTTGTCAATGAAGCTTCATTAACACCGTTATCACTGCCTGACATTTATCTTATAATTTTCCAGAGTTGACTGTTACATCTCCATGGAAACCCAAATTGCAATTGAAACAAGTGAGATAATAAAGGCATCCACAGAGGATTGACAGTATGCAAGCCCACAGTGTTTGCAGGCTACATTTGTTTATAGTTCCTTAGATAAATCCCTTGCAGTGGAGATTTTTATTACCTGTCCCCTATCTTTCCATGACTACTGCTTATTGCAAGGTTTAGAGCAACGCTTTTTTTTATTTTGCTTTTTAATTAGAGCAATAAATTTTATTGGACTCAGCAAGGGAGGCATTGAAGATGTAAATTCTAAAGTGATTTTTCTGGAATGAAATATGAAGATTTTTATATATGAATTTGGCGCTATGTAGGCTAAGGCATTCTCATGTTGATTTGGTGGAGGTTATTTTAGGAGCCTAAACTTAGGATCATGGAGTCTTTTGATATGCTGACTCTTTCAGTATGCAAGAAGGATCTCTTTTTTTCTGTACCTAAGGACTTGAGCTCTCTTAAGTTCGTGACTCTAAATCAATTTAGATGGTGCCTCAAAGCAAAGAGTCGTGAAACTGGAGTGGGTCCAGAGTGAATTAATCTGAAATTAATTTGATTTTGAAAGGCTCCATCTGGCTGTGTTTGGAAAAGGCATTTAGACAGATATATAAACAAATGATCATCTGTATTCTATATGCCAGATGTGGTGTCAAAAAAATGAAGAAATGGTTTTAGAAAAGGAATCAGCTGAGGGGGATTTTGCTATAATGATGCTTAACTTGTTGAAATCACAATTGCATCACACTTTGGACAATGATCTTCTCTTATACTCAGATTTGTAGAAGGAGAGAGCCTGGCTGAGCCTGATAGGATTTTTTGTTTTAAGTAACAAAATTGAATGTCACAGCTTCCTCGAATGGTCTATTTGAGATCTAACCAAAACTGGCTAAACAAAATTGGCTGCACCCTTGAAACGAGCAGGGCTCTGATCTTCCATTCCCTTTTAAAGGATGCTATTTAGGTTAAGCAGCCATGTCAGGCAGGTGCTCTTGGCCTCCTTCTCTTTGGGCTTTTGGGCCCATGAAAATGATTCCCTGCACTTTGTGGAGCTCGACTGGGACCAGGCCTGAGCATATGTGTATGTACACTCATGGGTGCCAGTCTTGAAAAACTCTGGACTCTAAATTACTTCTTGCTAAAATCAAATCAGTTGATTTTAGCACACAGAAATGGCTGCATTTCAAAACAAATGTTTGGAGAACACCTTTCCCATGCCCTCCATCTCAACTCCAGGACAGAGTTTACCACAAACTAGATAGGACCTTGCAAACCTCATAAGAACTTGTAGATATTTGCCAGCCTGGCTACAAAACTTGCTGAAATAGTCATGTCAGTAATTATGAAGTAAAAGAAAAAAAATTTGAAGCCTTCATTGCTGTCTTTGAAGTTTTTTGGAGGGCAAAGGAAGAAGGGAATTGAGTAACAACTTTGGAAATTTGGAGCAGTAAGTGTTTGAAATGGGGAGAGAGAGACCAAGGTTGTTGACAAGAAAACAGATGGTCCTACGTATCCTGCATTTTAAAAGCCTGGTACTATTCTAATTCAGTTGTTGACATGTCACAAATACATAAGCATTTGGGTGTAATCAAATACCGTAGTGCTTTAAAAAAAAATAATACTGATAAATGTTTCCTGCCACACAGAAAGAAGTGTGCTTCATTGCAAATGTGTGTAATCAGCAAGGCAAGGCATTAATAATCCACACCATTAATACTGAGCAGTCAGCTACTCCAGGTTCAACTTCATGTGAAAAAGTCCATCAATCCGTGCTCCAAAACTATAATGTAATTGTTCAAGCTCACTCTCATGTTACTGTCCAGCTTACAGTGATACAGAGAGGAAAAAGCACTCTTCAACTAGAGTCCCTTGAAGACAGAGCACAGATCTTCATGCCCCAAAAAAGTTACTGAGGAGCACAACAAGAGTGTAGTAGTAAGTTGTAGTAGTTGCCATAACAGAGGTTAGTTTAGACATATGAAAAATTATAAATTAGAAGCCTTTGTTATTTCTTAACATCCCAGGTCAAAATGAGATTTGCAGATGCTGGTCAACAGAAAACAGACATTTAAAAGTCATGATGTAATATCTGTTGAACCTTTCATGGAGCATATAGTGATAGAACAAGGGCAAATGGTCTTAAGCTGGAAGAGGGCAGGTTTAGTTAGGTGTAAGGAATTAATCCTTTATTGTGAGGGTGTTGAGGCACTGGCACAGGTTGCCCAGAGAGGCTGTGTCTGCCCCATCCCTGAAGGGGTTCAAGACAAGGATGGAGCTTAGAGCAACCTGGTCTAGTTAAAGGCTAGACCCTTGGTAGGGGAGTTGGAATGGATAGTCCTTAAGGTCCCTTCCAACCCAAACCATTCTGTGATTCTCTGTCTTAACTCTCATGAGACTTTTCTTAGAAATGCACCTACCTTACACCTGATGAAGACATACCCAATCTTGTTCAAGTGTTTAATGCAGAGAAAAATTCTGCCCAGAAAGCAAAAATGAATTATTGGGTGGTTGCCTAAGCTGAGCTTTATGTTGCAGAACATTATTGTTTAGCAGACCTCATCAAACCTTGAACTAATTATATCCCAAAGCCTACAGCAGCCTGGAAGAACAAGGGTTTGGGCTTGCATAGGCTCTTAGTTTATATCTTCAAGGACTTATTTTCATTCTTCACAAGTATCCCAGAAATTTGTGATTCTCATCTGTACTTGTATAAGAGGGGAAATGAATTCAAAGCAGTCAGGGTGGAGTGGCTTTGACTTTCTTCAGCCATTGAAGGGCAGGCATCTGTCACTGGCTATTGAGCTTCTACTAGTTTCAGTTGAGTAAAATCAGTAGGCTACTGTAGGCAAATCCTTAAAAATACTGAAAATAGGCCACTGTAAGTTTTATCAGCGTAAACCAAAAGATGCTGCCCAGTTCAGACTTGTATAGATGGGGTGTTTAATTGTTTGCTTCTGCTATTAGATGAACTAACAGTGATATTTTGGTTTCCAAAATAGAAGACTCTAAAAAAGACAAGCCTCTTCCCATCCCTGTTTATTTTCTCTTCTCCACTCATTCACTCTTGTTTATGTGTATTTTCACTTGTGTGAGTTGCTCCACTCACAGCACATGCACATCATTAAGCGCTACTGCATGTTCTAAAAAATCATTTGCTTAATAAAAAAATTGAAAATGGTCCATACAGCAGCAGTAAGAGTTGAGATTGTCTGAAACATGAAGGACTTTTTTTTTTTTTTTTAAGATGTGTTTGCATGTAAGAGTATTTTTTTGAAGCAGATGTAGCAGATGTACATAGCTTTTGCAAAGCTTGAGTCTATGGTTCCAGGAAGCATTACCCACAGCACAACACTAGAATGACATCTTTTGGTAGGTTTAAACATGTACACAAGGAGTATCCAGGGTTTAAGTTGAAACCCCTACCTTAAAACAAACTGGTTTTTAATAGAAGTGGTGCAGGAATGCAGAGGCTGAACACCTGAAGAGCTACCCCCATCTGGAGCTGAATATTTAACTTTGGTGAGCAGAACTCTGAGGGCTAATTTTAGGAAAGTGAGAAGCCTTAAAGCACAAAGAAGTGTATGTTCTCCAATATGCACCTCCAGCCGAAAAGGGGACTGCATTTTAATGTAGCTCTTACTATGATTTCCTTTTGTATCCTTGATTTCTTTCTGTGATACTGGTGAGGAATCTGCATCTATACCTTTGAGAAATAACAAGTTTTATCTCAGGTGGGATCAGCTCTCTTCTGATGTTTCTCTAGCCTGTATTTTGTTTGGTACATTTTCCAATTCATATTGCCCTTAGTATCATGCAGTCTGACTTATCTGCTTGAAAGGCAACTTCCTTCTGCTGCTCCTTCTCCCAGCCCAAATTTATTACCCATCAAAACATTTTCAGGTAGGAATGGTTCCCCCCCCCCCGCCATATTTTCAAGTATTTTTTCCTCTGGGATAAAATACCTTTATACCTTACCTAAAATTTGCAACTGAGGCATTAAACTGATTACATGTACTAAATTTGGAATTGATCAGAAAAAAAGTATTCCCTATACTAACAGTGGTTTGCGATGGTTTGTATGATCTACTATGTGGAGAGAGCTAATAAAGCTGAGCTACAAGAAATCTCTGATTTCACCAGAAATATTAGTGTGGATTTTAAATTATCAGGGCAGGAAAAAGTAACTCATTGTCTTAAGAAAAATTACACTTCTAGAGATAATTTCTGCCAATGTGGAGGCAACACAACTTAAAACATCTTTGCATTTACCACTGAGTGCTTACACAAGCACTTGAGTATTATTAGCTACCGAGAAGAATGAAATCTGAGCATTGTATGTCAGGTATTAAAAGCCATCAGGATTTTCCTGTAATTCATATGTGTGTGAGAGTGTAAGTGCGGTTGCTCTCTGCTGGGTGGATGAAGAATTGCTCATCTCTTTGTTAAAGTCTTTATGGGGCTGTAAGATGGATTGCAAGTCTTACAGCTGCTCCGTTGTTAGCCCTGCTGATGGGTGCAGGAAAGCCTGGAGATAATTATTTTGTAGATTTTACTGCCTATGTAGGACTGAACATCCTGCCATAGGAGGCTTTTTTCCATTGGGCATGATGTCAGGGTCATTTAGAAATTGCTGTTTAGGATATGCGTTACTTAATAATAATTATAAGTGTTATTAGACTCTAATAGTTCTGCCAAAAACTACAACACACTACAGCAGAAGCAGTTAATGATTTTTGAAACATCATCTTTCCTTTGAGCTGCTTTTGAGCAAGAGTGCTGCAAAAATACTGATGGGCTACAAGGCATCTGGAGATGACTTTTCCCCCCACAAAACACAGAGACCTGGTCGTTCACAGCTTAAAAATGTTGCACAGCTTCTTTTTCTGTTTGTCAGAGGTTCTGGCCCTTATTTTGCTGGCCAAAATCCAATGTAGGTAATTACCTTCTGTGTCTATAAATTGCAGCCCCCTGCAGTTTTCAATTGGGTAGGGTATTGTTCTACCCTTCCTGGCTGGAACTGTTGTGTGATAATGCTCCATGTCATTAAACAGCTGCCGTCTGTCACCTTACGATGAAGTCATTCCTCTCTAAACAATGAGTTTATAAAGCCCTTTTGGGTCCTTCCAGACAAAATTTGCTCGTAAACCAGCAATTATGATCTTTGGAGTACATTAAGGTGATGCTTGGCTGTCTCTCTTGACAGCAGTCAGAAGCCTTCAAACGGGTGTTGTCCCTTTTGTCAGTTTGTGTGATATCCTGGCAGTGATGCCACAGCTCAGATGTAAATGCTTTGTTACTGTAAAACCTTGGTGCCTGTAAATACCTCTGCACTGGGTTGGATTTAGTTGTCATTACACCTGGAACCCGTTTGTTATCATGTTCTGTTGGCTCTTAGAGGGAATTCAAATATCTTATACCATGGGACATGAAAAAGGCAAATCCCCAGCAAAACGGTAAAACCACAATAATAGGGTGAGGGTTGCAATATGAATTAACCAAAAAAGAACAGTAGGAAGGTACTGGGTAGGGTTAAAAACAGATTTGGCAAACAGGTGTCATGTAAATCCGTTTGGTCCCCGTTAACAGCTGTTTTTCAGCACCTGACTTGACACTGGGATCATTAATGGAAATGAATGTGGATTAATGCCAAAGCTCTTAACAGTGATGAATTTAAGAGAGTCTGTTTTGATTCAGACATTGCTTCTGAAGGCTACCTCTCTGTCCTTAGTGGGCAGTTCACTTTTAGCAGTCCTGCAGTAATTAAAGATATGAATGGGAGAGACCAAGAGGGCATCTACTGGATTTTTCTGGTGCTCCTGCTGAAGCAGCAGGGATATTAAAACAATCTCTAGCTCCTCAAGAGTGGCCCTGTCAGCTTGCTGAAATGATGGAATGGTAGTTAGGTTATTAGAAGAAAAATTGGCACAAATTGAGAGAGAGGATGCTCTGGCAGCAACCACAAGCAGCCAGCGACTCGGTGTCTTAATCTCTGCCCTCAGGCTGCTCTCTATGATACAGATGACACCTTGTCAGTGAAGATGATGTGCTGGGTCACCCCTGAGTCCAATGGGCTAAATTTGCCATGGAGGGAAGGATTGCTACAGCATAGAGCCACATAATCTAATTTTTCTTTCTTTCTTTCCTTCTTTTTTATTTTTTTTTAATGTATGTCATCATTTGGGTACTGACAGTAAGTGCCAAGGGATCCCATTCTCATTAGTGTCCCCTATCTCTGTACACTTGTGCTTTCAAGAAATAGTCCTAAGCTTTCACAAGGCTTGCTTTGCTTCCTTCTGGAAAGTTTTACATGTAGTTTCTCTTTTGTCTTATTACTTCTTGGGTACAGGAGAAGGGGAGATGGGGGAAGGAAGAAGCCACTTCCTCTGAGAGCCACTGTGTTGGCAAAGAGAAAGAAGGAAAAGCCCTACAGCTGTTAGCAGCCAAGTGGTCTTAGTGCAGAGCTGTAATGTCCATTTGGTGAAGATGAAAGCTGGGAGAAGATAAGGGAATTCATCTTAGAAGAGATCATTTGCAAAGGATCAAGCATATTTGGCTGGATTTTGTGTGGACCCAACAAGTTCTGTGACAAAATGAACCGTCAGGCAGGTGTGGTGTATAATTTTCTTCCTCAGTGGAGCCTTCCAGTGCACTGCAGGGATCCAATCTATAGAATCTATAAAATAGGTGTATTTTTCCTAATGTTATCTCTCTGGTGATTTATTCACTTGTTCATTTTGTCTGCTTTGGCTCTAGTCCTATACCAGCTGCCAAAGCTGAGTGAGGATTCCACTGCAAGTGTCATTGCTCCAACAGTGTTCATGAGCTCCTCAAAATCCCAACAGTGAGACTTGGATTCCCACTCTGGGATGTCTGAGAGCCTTGGTTTGCACTGACATCAAAGGCAGTGCAGTTTAGGAAGGAGCCCAGCTGTGTTTGTAAAAATGAGTGCCCTCTCTGTGGCCTGAGCTTGTCTGTCAAACCACCAAAATGTTGGCAGCTCAGTCAAGTCCCTACCTTGTGGTAGAAAAGTATTTTAAAGAAAAGCCTAAATTATGCTTGGTTTTCTCCCTAACTCTGCAGGAGTTAGTGGATTGACAGAGCTGTCAATGGATGGTGGAATTTAGTTTGGAGAAGTTTTAATGACTTAACTCAAGTTAATGCAGGCAGTGAGTGACAAAACCTGTCCCCTGGAGCTTGGCATCATAGTGTATGGTACTGATGCCTTGAGTCAGAGCTTTTAACCACCTTCAGCCAATAAAGCATTTAAAGAATATGACCAATGTAATTCAACTTTGGTCCCAACAAAATAAAGAAAGGGCTTAAACGTTTTGTGCAATTAGAAGAGTGCTTGGCCTGTGCCTAAACCTTTAGCTCAAAGCAAGAACTTGATGCTAATAGGGCCATTAACCTGAGAAAACAGGTGTTAGTGTTTGGCTTTGTGCTTTCCCAAAAAATTGGCTGATTAGCAATGGAAATTGTGGGGCTCTTGGTGGTAAAGGTGGTTTTGGTAAAGGAAAAAGCAGAGGAATAAACTTGTTATTCTTTATTAAACATGACCCTAGCTGTAATTCTGGGCTAAGTAGCAATTGTGTATGGATTTCTTAAAGAAGGGATCCAACAGAGAGAACAGATGAAGGGCATAATTTAAAACTGAACTCAATACAAACAACACAGAGAATAAATGAAGTGAAAAGTCAAGCCAATTTATGAAAGAAAATAGTTGACCAAGCCCAGGGCAGAGCTGGGAGCTTAACTAAACTTCTACCTTTTCTTTCAAAATAACATGTAAGTATTTCTACAGTTATTTTAAGCTATGGGTCAGGGATTTTTCAACCTCTCTGGTAGGGAGGTTGTTTGACAGATTGGGTTTTATGTAGAGGAATAGGAATTGAAAAGAAATAATTGAGTGATTTTTTAGAGGTTTAAGTGTCACATAGGTGCCTACTGCTCCATGAAAGTCTTGAAAGTTGTTCCCATGAAGTATCACTCAAGTGAGTCAATCATGGTTTTTCTGTTTCTTGACAATTTTAAGGGGGTGGTTGTTTGGATGGTTGGCTTGGTTTGGCTTAAGCGTTGTCTTTGTATGGAAATGCAGTTTCTAAGGCCTGGAGAAGTCACGATTCCTGCAGGTGAACTTGTGACCTGCAGAACTTATTCAAAACAAAGAGCATTTACAAGACAAGACATTTGTACCTGAAATGTAGTGTAAAAGTTTGGACCAAATCTTGGAGTCCCTTACTCAGGAAAGATTCCTGCTAGAGTAGATAGGAATTTTAGCCATTTATGAGAGTGATAAATGCTGTTGTCTGCTGATCCGTGTTGAAAGCACTTCACAAGGGATGATCAAACTTCTTGCTGGTGGTGTAAAATGTGCCTTTAATATAACTTTCTCCTTCCTGCCTGTAAGCGGGGAAAGTGCTAAAGTTAATACGGGCATATTAATGTGAATTATGCTTTTAAGGAGATGAAACAGATGAAACGAAATAATTTGTCTTCACACAGGTTATAGCTCTGAGACAGGGGAATTGCACAGGGTTGTTTTCTTCTTGCCACTCTTAGATTTTTTTTTTCACATGTAAAATATGATTTTCATCTGGTTGTGCAGATTCTGAGCTCTTCCAAGTCCTCCGGTGGGCATTCACTCCTGAACAATCATCAAACAGAGAAATTCTAATTAAAGCCAAGTTTTTTGAAAGTGGCAGGTGGCTCTGAAATGCCTGAATTCTGCCATGATCAGCTTCTGACATTGCTGCATACAGGCCATTTGCCCCCTCTCCCTGGTGGAAAGATGGGGGGGATGCTTGAAAATTCATGCATCATTAGTGTTCTTTCTTGAAACTGAAACATCCAAAAATCATCAGCACTTTTGGAATTTCTAGCCAACTAATTAGTTGAAACTACTGTCCTTAATTATCAATAATGCAAGGGGGGAGAGGGGGGAGGGAGGAGGAAGTGATGTATTTTTACTTTTGTATTTAAAATTATTTATTTTCTGTGTAAGAGTATGAATTCTTCTAAACCATGATTTGTCATTTGTTTCCCAGATCAGATTATTTTTTGTTCCAAAGTTCTTTTTCCCTGCAAAAGTGTGGTTGTTTTGAACTTGGATTTAGGACGTACATCTGGAGATCAGATAGGCCGAGAATTTACAGGGGGTGAAAGTGTTCAAAAATTTGATCTCCTTTTGCAGGGCAAAAAAAACTTTCTGAAGCAGCATTTTCATTTCCACAACAATGTAGGCAGTTTTGCCACTGTCATCTCTTTGATTTGTGCTTTTTTTTTTTTTTATGGCAGAAATAAACAATATGCTTTAAACTGGGTCTCTCCAGACTGCTTTTCCTTTTTAAAGAGCGTAGGCAACTAATCGGCAGCAACCAGCCACATAGCTGGAGTGTTTTCCATTCTAGGCAATATCAGACTAATTTGATGCACACATGGATGCTTCACACAATCTGCAGATTCATTGCTGGCATCTTGCATTAGTCATCTGACAGATTGCCAAGTGTTTCATACTCCTTTCATGTGACTTTATTACAAAACACACACTCATAGACACACGCACTGCCTGCTTTCTGCCAGTAGCCAGTTTAGTGAGAATTCACTGCAGTTCTGTTTACAACAGCCATGGAGAGAAATCTGCACTTATTTGCCACTATCCTCTACTTTAAAATGCAGAAGTCCTGGGTTGTGTTGTGCCGCTCTCATCTTATATAATGACATTAAGCAGCAGCCTGCAGAGAGAACCAGACTCAATGAAAAATGTAATAGCATTGTTTTTTGTTCGTAATACTTATGCTATTAATTAAACACTGTTTTTTTTTTTTCTGCTTTGTGCCAATTGACATCATCTTCTGCATCTAGTGCACACGAAAACTGTGTAGTCTCCTAACTTGTCTTTTCTTTTTAATCTCCTTTTCCACTTTCTAGTAACGGCACAGCTAACAAGATGAATGGAGCTTTGGATCATTCAGACCAACCAGACCCAGATGCCATTAAGATGTTTGTTGGACAGATTCCCCGTTCGTGGTCAGAAAAAGAATTAAAAGAACTTTTTGAGCCTTATGGAGCTGTCTACCAGATTAATGTTCTCCGAGACAGAAGTCAGAACCCTCCCCAAAGTAAAGGTACAGTAGTTATGCTCTCTTTGCTTTCAGTTTGCTTGTTTTCCCAACGATTTTGCTTGCCTTCAGCATTTCCAAAGAGGTTTGCAGCTGAGCTCTCAGTTTTGTAATATGCTGTGTTGAGCTATGCAGCAGTCCTAAGAGGAGAGGACTCACAAATACTGCCTTCCTCGTCTTCTTAAACTGGAGTTTAATTGTGTTTCATCTGGAAGCATGCATTCCAACTGTGCAAAAAAAGAGAAAATATTGGTCTCCTTGTTTAAATTATCATTGCCAAAAATGTGGAAACCTGAGAGGTTGCTTCCCAGGATTAGCTCATGAAAAATATAATTTTCTCTTTCCTTTCATTTCCTCTCTTTGCACCCCAGGTGGGAAATATTTTAAGGATGCAGAAGGGAAAAGTGATGGTTGTGGGTTCTTGCCACATCATTGCTCCAGCAGCAATAAAAATTACAAATAGTCACCCTTTTTCCATAATCTGATTTTTTTTTTCTGCAGTCATGTAAAAGAATTGTTTTTTGGCACTGATATTATTCTAAATGAAAGGGTTAGTTTTCCTTCCTGCATTTTTTCTATACACATGTAAAGTATTTATCCCTAACTATATTCCTTCCTTTCACTACGTATATCTGTGCTTATTTAGGCACATGAGAGTTTTGTGCATTACAGCTGTTTAAGTGTGACACGTGCTTAGATGTAAACTGAAAGTGAGTATTTTGGTTCACAGAATGCATTTTCCTCCCTACCTAGCTGTATATTTTCATTCAGCTTTGGTACATGAGAGCATTGCTACCGTTAGAAATAATTAGCGTAGCTCAGAGGCAGAACTGGATGTGCATGTGTGTGCCTGGCTGTAGGGCTGCTAGACACTTATTCCTTCTTAACTGCACTCCTGGCACTGACTCTAAAAACCTTCAGAGCACACATGCTATGGAGAATATCACAGAATGATTTTGTGGGCTCCCAGCAAAGTTAACAGTGCAAAACAGCCCTTGCTGGAGATGAGAGGTGCCTGCGGTTGTGGGAGGCACACAGCATAGCTTTGGGTGCTCCTGTGCTTTTGGGCAAAGCACTGCCAAGGCTTAGTCTATCTCCATTTTTCCTGGTACTGGGCAGAGGATCCTCTCAGTGCCTTCTTTTTGCTGCCCAGTTTAAGCAGTCAGGTGCTTTGAGTGACTATGGTTTATTTTGGGTTGCTTGCATCTCTCAGTTCTGGTTAAAAGACTTGGTGCATTGGTCTCACACCAGTGCCAGGGAGGGGGTCCAGCTCACTGTACCTTCCTGCTAATCAAATGTCTGCACTAGATCACTCTTCCCCCTTCCCCATCCCTGGAAGTGTTCAAGGCTATGTTGTGTGAACAACCTGCTCTAATGAAAAGTGAGCAGCCTGCCTCCTGTCCATGTCAAGAGGGCTGGAGTTAGGTGCTCTTTTAGGTCCATTCCAACCCAAAGCATTCCATGATTCTGTGATTCAGAAGCAGAAGGTATTTCTGGTTGTGTTTCAGTGTAGTCCTGCTTCCAGCCCACCCCCCACCTCATTTCCCAGGATTGATGTATTGTAGCGTGTACCCCCCTACTGTGTTAGCACAGAGCCCTCACCAAATGTCTTTTTCTTGTAATGCTGGATAGGAGAGCATTAAGAGGTCAAACAACTGGATTTTCTGCAGTCCAGGCTGCTATGGATGAGCAAACTCCTCCTTAGTTTAAAGCACTAAAATGCTGAACTTTGAGACTCGTCCATCTGGAAGGAGCTGATTCCTGGGTCACAGCAATGCCTTCCCACTAAGCAGTAAATGAAGTGAGAATGATGTTGTGGTTAGACAGAAGAAAACCATTGATACCCATTTCTGGGAATCACTGTACCTGTCCATCAGGCAGCTGGAAGGCATAAGGATGAAGCATAGATCATGCAAATCATTATAGACTAATTATCAATGTTTGTAGTCCCCATAAACAATATCCTTTTTGAAAGGTTGCTGGGTTTTGGGGATGCTTTTTGCTTGGACTCTTTTCAGCAATGCAGAGATTATGCTTGTCACTTTAGGCATTATGTGTTAATTAATGAGTAAATGAAATTAATCCTGAAGATAGGCAGAATAACCTTCAGACTTACTTTTCTCTGGCACCAGCAGCAAGCTCCTCTGGTGGTCAGCTTTTCCCTTGGAAGCTTTGGAGGAGTGTATCTCCATGCTTGCTATCCTTCCTTCTGGTTGAATCTGCCAGCAAGGTTGCTAGAAACCTCTTGAGTTTCTTGTGGATGTCTCTTGACTAGGAATGATCTTTATTTTGTTAATCCAGTTGCACAAAGGATTCGGTGTGAGAGATTGTTCAGAATGTTAGAAACAAGCGAACAGAAAAATTGCCCTGACAAACATCCTACAGTCTTCTTTTCATCACAATGCATGACAATTCTTCACCTATACTATCCAGTAGGCATTTTAAAAAGAAACTGAATTTTCATTTTTTGTTTGGAGGTCATAGAATCATAGAATATCCTGAGCTGGAAGGGACCCACAAGGATCACAGAGTCCAACTCCTGGCTCTGTACAGGACAACACTAAAAATCACATGTGTCATGTGGAGTGAAATTCCATGCTCCTCTTGTGTTTAAATACTCACACAAAACCACCATTTTTATTTAATTTGAGCTGGGTGGATTTGGGTTGTGCCAGGAGTTTTCCTGCTTGCTGACCCTTTGAATCACCTCCAGTTTTGTAGAACAGTCCATCAAAGGGACCTCGTGGTTGGGTGAGGTAGAAAAAAAAGTAAATTTTTCATTTCATTGCATGGTTGTGGCTGTGTGTAAGGCAGAACATTCACAGCCTGGTGTCACACAGAAATTTTTTTCTGAATATGCTGCAAGCCATGAGTTGTAATGACAGGAATGCAAGTTGGTGTTACTACACCACACAGGGGGAAGCAGTTAGGTTTTGCTCTTTAAAGAAAAGCATTTTGATTTTTGAAAGATTTCTCTCTTCTCAGACAAGGGTTGTGTATTTCTGTGAGCTTGGCCAAAGGGGCTCCTCTAATTTGGACCGAGTTTTTCTCTGATGAGCTGTTTATGAAGCTGCAATCTGAGTCTCTCCCAATTCTGTCAAAAATAACCATAGGCTGCTTCTCTCTCTCCTGCTGTTATTCAGACTGTCTTTCATACCCTCCAACGACAGACAGCCTAGTTCATGTCTTTCCTCCTCTTTTGTATTGCTTGCCAGCTCTGCAAAGCTGAGGCTGGAGGAAGACAGGTAGAAAGCCAAGTTTACCTCACTCTGGAAAACCAGAGGAAAGCCATCTTAATTCCACAGATATATTGATACTACTGAAAACCTTGAGGCTTGGCTTTATTAATTGGAAACTTCAGGAATGGCTGCATTCTAGGAAATTTCTTATCCTTTCCAGAGCTTGCATTTCTCTGCGTCTTTTGGATGTGTGAAAGAGCTCAGCAAAGTAATTTGACTTTGTTTTTATCTCCTGTTGTTTTGTAAGGCTTTTTCCTCTTTCTGCAACAAAAGAAATCCAGGGGATTAGGTAAACTAAATGCAAAAAAACCCACAAAAAACTAAAACCAAAAAACCAAAACAACAGGGTAGGAAATTCTGTACCACTGAAATAAAATGGCACTTTTGGCTTCTGGGGGCTAAGGGGATTCAAAGTCTGGGCAGATCAGCCCTCTCTGTTCCCAATCCAGCTTGCTCCCTTTCTATAATTTATTCTGGGTGAATAAATGACTTTTTTCCAGGGTGGTTGTTAAAAAGAGTTTCTCTAATACCTCAAATGCAGCAAGCTCTGTGTGAAGGCAGCACACACTGCCACCAAGATCTCTCTTCCTCCCCGCTGTTTTCCTAAGCCGGAAAGATTTCCTTGGCTACTTTGGTTTTGAAGTCCAAGTGCTGAAGCAAGCAGATGGCACAGGGCTACTTTTGTCTTTTGAAATGCAGCAGGAGAGTCTTGGGCCAGATCCACTATGTCCTTTTGGCACCTTGCCTCTGCTTCAATACCTGATAATTCTTGGAGGGATCAAGGGCCCCTAGAGCAGCTTTGTGAGCCTGAATCTCTTTGTGCTGCCGTAGGAATCACACTGCAGAAAGCAGGGAGAGGCACCTGTGTAACAACTCACTCGGTGTTTGCTTGCAGCCTTTTACAGACCCTTTATCAGATTAGAGGGAGGCTGCTGAGTGAACAGGGATGTGCTGTAGTTAAAGGCCAGTGTTTATTATTATCCTATTTAACATGGTAATTTAAGTCTACTGGGAAGTGAGCAGGGGAATCTGATAATGAGGCATTCATCTGCTGCATGCAGGAGAGACCAAGTGGGCAAGGAGGTGTACAGGTATATATAGTTACACATATATATATGTATAGAGAGATGCATATAGGAGGCAGAAGTTACCTGGCTTGCTTGAGAATCATTTCAGCCTCAGTTTAGCTCTTCCAAAATAGTCTGGTGCAGGGAGGGGGGTGATCCCTCTCCTCCAGCAGGTCCCTCTCACAGTGCCTGTACAGTAGGAGCAAAGGGAGCTCGGGCAGTCCTGCACAGCAGCAGAGCTGTGGCACTCACTTTGTCACACATTGCCATCCTCAGTGTCCTAACCTGCTGCTAAGAGCAGCCGTTCCTTGTTCCTTGGCTGCCCCTGTGACACCACACAGCCAATTGCACCCTCTGCTCCTTCAGTTTCAGTACATTGTGTTTGGTAAAACTGTTTTAGATGCTCTTTGAAAGCTCCCTTCAGCCAGCACTCCAGGAGCCAGGGTTTCTCTACACTTCACATCTTATTCTGTGTTTTGAATGCTCTCAGAGGCCCACATGAACACTGTTTGGCTTTTGAGATCAGTTGAGTTGCACCATGAGCACATTTGCTGTTGAAATGGCAGGACATGTGCCCACAGGCATTGTTCATGTGTGTGTTAGACTAAACTTTGGTCATGGTGCCTGACAGGTATTTTGTTACTATGCAGACTTGAAACCTTTTCCTGCACTGTATTAAAAAGTGCCTTGCATGTTATTTTTTATCAGGTGCATTGTACACTATAAGAAGTTTCAGACAACAAAAACTGGCAAAAGCCAGATGTCAGTAAATATTACCACAATTGGGAAGAAGAGTGAATCATAAAGTTGAGGTTTTAACTTGAAGTTTCTGATTGTAGGGTGTTTAAATTTAAACCTTAAGGAATCTTAAATCTATAATTTTAAATAGGTTGTAAATAGCATTATAGAATATATTCCAGATGTGAGCTGATTTTTAGAAAAGGTAATTCTTACCCGACAAATCTGATGGAGTTTTTCAAGAAGTTTCTCTGAAAGCGGACAGGTGTGAAATATAATCAAGCTGATTTCCCAGGGGCATTTCACAGTGTGTCACACAGGAGACTAATCCATGCAGTTGCTGGTGAAGCAGAGAAGGACCCATTTCCAAATGGGGAAAGGAGCTGGGTAGATGATGGAGGGCAGATTAGAATGGGGAAAGGTTACGGGCCAGGGGAAGAGAGGGGATGATGATTGGAGAGCAACAGGGACTGTTATTGGAGATCAATACTTTTTCACTCTCTATGTAAATGGCTTTGACAGAATGAACCACCAACTTGTTATCCAACTTTTTGGATCATGCAGAAGGGACTAAATGGGGGAGAAGCCACCTGATAACCTGGAGAAAACAATCAAACACAAAGAAATTCTGCTGGGTAAAACGAACCGTGAGCAAGAAGAGTAAATTTTATTTTGAGTGAACACATGTGTTGAATGAGTGCATTTTTCAAAGATTTGAGAGCAGGAGAGGATTTGAAGAGTGCACATATCATAAAAGGACTGAGATGATGTTTTGTATCTGTGTGGTCAAAAAGGCACAGAAAATGTGAGCTGTATAAATAGAAGCATTGAATAGAGCCTTCAAGGAAATACTGCACCACTTAAAGAAGGATTTTTTAAAATCATGTTTAAACTACAGTTACCAATATTTAGTACCATTCTATAGAAAAGGGCAGAGGTCCAGGGAAGAGCAGCATGATTTTGTATGAAGTCAGAAAGGGTTGAGCCATAGTGAAAGGTCTACAGAGGTTAACTTGTAAAGGGCTTCAAACATTGACTTACAAGAAAGCTAAAAGGGGGAAAGCTGAGGAAGAATACAGAACTGTACCTTGGTTTGGAAAGAAAAAGTTGTAAGGGGATACAATTGAAGTTTCTGCAGTATGTTAAAGTGCATACCAAAGGCAGGAATAGATAAGCTCTTTCAATTAATATTAAACCCAGGGACTGCACAGCACAGACTTAAGACTGAGGAACAGCAGGCCAACAGAAAAAAAATTCAACTTCTCAAGTCAAACTTTCTTCCTCCACTTGCCGAGCAGAGAATGGCTTCCAGAAGAAGCAGAGACAAGAGTTCCAAAAGAAACTTTCCTTTTGCTTGCTTCCATTTAGTGTTTTGAAAGAATGCTTCTGGAACAGGATGTGACATGACTGCTCCCCTTGTCCAAGAGCAGTTTCAGCCCATAAACAGGACAAGGTGCCAAGCTGTCAGTGACTTAGCCATGTCCAGCACCAAGAGGGGCTGAGATTGGTGTCCCCTGATATTTTTGCATTGCTTTGAAGACAGGGAGCAGATCAGGGTAATATCCCATTGCATACTTGACTACAAACCTGTTGCCCACTTAAATCGGTCTCACTGTATACTCCCTTCATTGACAATGGCAAGAAAGTCAGACCCTGTGATAGCAAAAATTATCACAGCAAACCCAACCCAGTCAGACAGAGCAGAAGTAATGGAAGATATTTGTGAAAACCCTGTAACAGCAGCAGGGGGCTGTGGTTGCAGAATGGGAAGACTAGAGGATGGTGGGGGGAGTTGGGTAGAGGATTTTTCAGTTGTGTTATTTAAATATAGAGGTAGCACAGAAACCTTTCTTCATCCTTGTTTCTAAAGTTCCTCTATGCAGTGTGTGAATGACTGGAGCAGAATGAAGCTATTTTTACTTTAAGGCATCTTTTCCCTCCCTATTTTTATGGTATTCATCACAGTGGGAGCTTGGTCCAGAAATGAGGACTCTAGGTATTGCTGTAAGAAGTTAATAAAAATAACACATCTCTGAGGGATTAAAGTAGATCACTTTGGGGCTCATTGGCTGCAGTTTTGTAGCAGCTTAACTATGATTTACAACTGCATATGAATTTTAAAAAGTAAGCTAAGACCGTATAAGCACATTATTAATTACATCTGTGATGAAAAAAAAGGCATAAAATTTAACTACATGAATCTTTTTAGTTAAATTGATAGAAAAAATCATGTATAGACCAGCCATGAGAGGAGCAGGACTTCATATTCCAATTGTGGTTCTTTCTAATGTTCATATCTGATAAACACTTGGGGGGAAGGCAAGTTCAGTAAAGGGGTGTTTGAAAAGGAATTTTTAAACTTCAGTTCAGACATGCTATACTGTTGACAACTTCAGTACATCCTCCAGCATTTACTTATAGAATATTTTAGAACAACTTTAAAAAAGAGTCCCAAATGTTCATAAAATATTAATGTGTAATCTGTTGTTTGTAATGACATCACTTCATTGGGAAACAAACCCACGTAGGCAGGCAGTTAAAACAGCCTGAACTTTCAGTAAAATTGAAAATTGCTTTGTTGAATGTGAATAGTATGCCAAACCTCAGTTTCTCAAATATATAATCTCAAAGGGAAAAAAACTGCAATACATAGAAAAATCTATGTCAAGTCATGCACACACTTGCACGCAGGAATTAATCAATAGATATAATACTCAGACATAAAACACAGGCATGTTTTAAGTATTTTCAAGATTGCTGCCTACATTTAAAATATATACATCTATAAAAGTGCCAGATAGTGTCAGTTTGGTATTTATGGTATCCAGTGTCTTTAGTTGCATATGAAAGCTCGCATCAATGAGATTCAACCATTTTATGACATTGTGGCACTGAAATTCTTTCCTCCTCCAATTTTCTATTACATGAATAAACACACTATTTATCTACTCATCACATAAAAAATTATGTGAGTTTTGTTAAAAGATAAAGGCTTCAAAACAAACCACACAACCCTTCTATTTTATGTAGTGTTTCTTATTTTGTTCAGTTCTAATATCAAGATCATTTGCTCCTAACACATGAGGAGATTTTGCAAAGGATGTGGGGACTGGTCTGAAATCTTCACACACTTTGGCAAGGATCTCAAAGCAAGAAAACATTTGACAGCTGAGCAGTGTCAAAAATGAAGTGTAATTGGGAAGCATCCTTATGAGCATGGATTTTGAGTGTACTGTAGCTTCCAAATTTCTCATTTCCACCACAAACACAGCGGTTTATTGCTTTTATCTTCTGTTCCTTTCACCCCACTAAAATCAGTCACAGGTGCCTGTGCACATATATGCACAAATAAATAATAGCCTAAAATTAAAACCACACTGCAAGAAGATTTCCTCATTAAAAGATAGAAGGAGAGAGTCCAAGGCACTAAGAATTTCTGTCACTGCTGAGATGATGTGAGAGACATAAATATTACAATGAAGGGTCAAAATAAAAAGCTAAAGACCACATAAAACATTTTAGCATAAATATGTCATCATTTTTGCTAGTTCTTAACATGATATTTAAACCCCAGGAGGGCCTTGAAAGGATGTCTGCTATTCTTTATAATTTTGAAATGCATTAAAAGCAGATATGCATAGCATGCATAGCAGTGTAAATTAATTACTATTTCATTACTTCCATCTTCCCTGCTCCAGACCTTGTCAGCCTGTATTTTTTTTTGGGGATCAGGGTAGCAAGAGGGCAGATTTGGACTTGTTTTGGGTCTGGCAAGACCCACAACATCCTCAGTGTCAGACTTCAGTGATACAGATGCTATAAAAGGATGTGCTGTGCCAGTTACAGTATTGCTCTTTTTTTAAGACATTGGTTTCATAGTGCACTGTAACCATCAGCATATTTCAAAAGAATAGCAAATAACTCCCCAAGGATAAAGTCTAGTAGTGGCTTCTAAGCCTGGTTTGAGCTTAACTCAAGCCAGTGAGCTGTGGGTGGAAGGCTGTCTATGCCATATAAATCTCCTGGTCCATCTGTCTTGGGAAAGAATGCATTTTCAGGAATCTCTGTCTTTCTAATTGCTTATAAAAACACTCTGAGACAAGCCAGTGAATAAATTAAATTTGAATGTTTCCAGTGGATCTTTTCAGTTTCTCACTGAACCTAATTACTGTCTAATCTATGCCCATGAGTATGCAGTTTTAAGTGGGACGTTAGACTTTCACTCTGCAGATTAAACTCTGTGGTGCATAAATTCATTATTATTTGTGTAAGAGAAAACTTCAGTGTCTACTACCTTGTGGTTTTAATTTAAAATAACTACTGCATCCAATTCAGGCATTCTTTTAGAGGACTAAGAAGAGCTGTAAAGAGGTGGAAGATGTTTTCTAATAAAGCGTGTCTCTTATTCACCCAACTGAATTGGGAAAATTTATGTTTCAAACAGTAATTAAACTCTCCTTGTAGCTCAAGATGTCATGCCTTCAACTGCAATTTTAGGGAGCTGTACCACAATAGGGAGTAGATTAATATAATGTACTGCAGGAAACTTTTTGCTGCAAGGATGAGTGTGGCACCGTAAGGAGCAGGGCTGCTGCTTCAGCCAGACATCTCCAAGTGTTTTGCAAAGGGAGAAAAATAGCATCACTCCATTTTTACCAGCTGGAAGAATTGAGATACAGAGGCCTGGGGAGACTTTTCCCAAATTTTTTGTCACTTTGAGTAGGCAGAGAATGATGTCCTCTCTGTACTGGTGTCGTTTTGCCTAAATCAAATCTGCTCCCTTTATTTTCAGTGCATGAATCCCTGAGCTGGTTAACACAAAAATTTTGTTATGTTAACACTGCCCAGGTGAGATCTTATTCACATTCACATAATAATCGGATCTGATGAGAACTGCAGTTACAAAACAAATGTGGAGCAGACCCAAAGGCACCAGCTCTCACTCTTCCTATGCTCCCCCTAATTAATACAATGAGTCTTAAACAACAATCTTCCTTTATTATTTGTAGATCATGGGATATAAAAATCATTGTAGATTTAAAATGGACTATATTAACCCAAGCAATTCCACCAGGACTTGAGTTTCTATAGTGAAAAGTGTTGTGTTGTCTCTGGCTCAATTAGATTTTTCTCAGCGTCAATTTTAATTCGCTTCATCAGAGTGTGGGGGAACTCTCAGTGGAAGGGAAAATGTTGCTTCTGAATGAGAGCCTCCTGTAGCCCACATTTTATTTAAGAGTTTTAAAATGCTTTGCAGTCCCACGTTCTCCCTTGAACGTCTGCTATTGTGTGCCATAAGAGCTGAACAAAATCACTTGGTGTTTCTTAATGTGACAGGCATCTGAGCCTGAGCAGGAGGAAGGAAATGGGGAAAGCAGGGTCCTTGGTCCTTCTTTTTATTTAATACTTAATATTAAAATTTAGTAAAAAGAAAAAAAAAGTCTTGATGAGCCTTGGTGGCCAAATAAACTTTATTTTAAATCTTTCCCACCCTTCCTAACACCCACCCATGCATAAAGAGAAGTCAAAACTAGGCAGCAGGGTTTCCTTTTGCAGTGCTGAGCTCAGGACAGAGGTTGAGTGCTTTCAGAAGTTGGTTTTTTTACCTTTAGATTTGGTATTTCCCTCCTCCCATGGCTGCCAGCACTTCAGTGCACATTGCTTGGTTATTCTCTGCTTGGTGCAGAGTGAACCAAAATTACTATCTCTTCTCTATTTCAAAGGGTAAAATTGGGTAGATCTTTAACTTGAGGATGCTTCTCATTGTGAGAAAGAGAAGGCAAGAAAAAGAGCTTATGATGGAACTTTCAAGAAAGGTTTACCCAAGACAAGGGCCTGAAATGTCTACTGTGGATAGGTAGGGCATTTCAAAATGCTCTTTTCCATCATGTTCAGCAGTTTTCCTATCTCTACCCTTGTCCTTCCCATATTTCATTAAAATCTCAAAACTTTCAATTTTTGGGTAGTTGTGCACACACACTGTAGTTTTGCTTTGTGTTTCGGTGGCTTTTGAATTGTTTGCTAGGATTTTTTGGCTCACACCTCCCTTTTTCCAGTTTTGCAAGTGATTCCAGTATATCACTGGGCTACCCTTAGGAAACCAGCTGGGACTGTCACCAAAACCAGTCTACTGGATCAATGGATGTGAACCTCTTTTCTGATTCAGACAGAAAATTATGCCAAAGTGTGGTGTTCAAGTGCCCCATAGTTGTTATTAATGCCAGCTCGTGTATGAAAGGTAAATATGATATTGTCTCCATGGAAAACACCTTCATGTTTTTCAGAAGAACAGTGCAAAACACTCTATGAAAATTCAGGTTTTCACATGTGTCATCTCCCAGCATTTTCATTTCCAACAGTTTTAGCTTTCCTTCCCAGTTAGCATGTGATGCCTTTCTCTGCTGTGTTACTTGCTAGTTCTCACTTGGGCATATATTGAGTTAAAAGGTGCTGTGTGGAAGTAGGGAATTATTACTATTACTATGACTATTATTATTATTATTATTATCACCATCATTTAGATGCTGCAGTTTAAGTAGTTTAAAAAAATCTCAAAACTAAAGGTCAGTGTAGCTTGTAGGTTTACACATGCACAGTACAAGTAACCTTCAGAAATTTCCTCATGACAAGATAAGTGCAGCAATTATATTTAAATGAGTGCCAGAGAAAATTTCACTGTAAACTGCATTAGCTGGAGAGTGTGTGCTGTAAGAGGATTTAATTGAATTAATGTTACTTACTATCAAAAGCTCCATCTAGTGTATTGCTGGGTCTCCTTATTACTAAGAATAATATTTGGCTCATAAAGACCCCTGCTCAACTAAGCACACAGTCCTGATGACTTCAGCAAGTGATTAAAATGAAAGCATTTCCTTCACTGCTTTGCTGAGCAGGAGCAGCCTGGAAGCTGGGAACAGGCACTGGTGTGTGTAAAGAGCATGGAATCAGTGAGCCCTTTAACAAGGCTTTTTATGGAGATTCCTCTTACCAGTGCCTTTCTAAGTGTCTAAAGGAGATGTGATTTTGGCATGAGTGTCCTTCCCAGCTTGGGTGTACCTGGCTTGGGTCATGGCTGCACCAGTGATGGAACCAAGCATTGTCTGGGTGTTCAAGAGGGACTGGGGGTGATCCACGCTGTGGTCTGGAAGCCCTCCACAAATACCAGCAGTGATGGCAGAGGGATTTCATTGAATAATCCTGGTGGTATTTTTAATGCTGTTATTAATGCAGGGCTCTCACTCTCGCATTATACGGATGTGCCACAATGAGATCCAGAGGGGTATTTTGTGTGACTTCCTACATAAAAGCAGAAATGCAAATGAGCTGCATTTACATATTCACATGATATAAACAGAAAACTCAGAGGCGTGGAGACACAGGGACATAGCCAGAGACATGCTTCAAACCAGGGATAAAGGGAGCCATAATTTTCCAACACTTATGTTTTAACCATTAAGGAGAAAATGTGATATATTGAATGTTTTTGTAGAATATATTTGAATGTCAAAATTCCCATTAAAGCCTGCATCTCCTTTATGTTTGATATCATTTTATTTTCCTTTCACGTGCATTCTTTAAAAAGCAAAAAAACCCATGAAATCTAGAAAAGAAAAAAACAACCTTTTATTCTCCATTCATTCAGCAACAAAAGCAACAAAGAAAGAAGGTTTGAACCAATCTTTTATGAAAATTGGGAAACAGCAGAATAGTTTCTACAACAACTTTCTTTATTGTTGGCTGAATCAAATGCAAAAGTTTTTATTCACCTACGCATCTTATATTTTAACAAGCCACATGTCACTCCTGAACTTCACCCACCCGTATTTCTGCATGAGGGTGGCATTCTGGTACAGTCAGTGAGGCATATGCCATTCAAAGGAGTTACAATCTCCTCTTTGTTTTTCTGGTGTTGTTTTGGGGGAGAAAAAGAAAGAGTAATTGCCCGTGTTAACTGATGTTCCTTACAGAGAATTGTTCAGCTCTCTTAAAAAATCATTGATCTGCTTTTCCCCCGTGAAAGTATTCAAGGTCTCAGTTCACAAAAGAGAAATCAGCATGTAAAGCAGCAGTCTGGCAATCTGTGCTGCAAGGAGCAGAGTGTCACGTTCTGTGCAGAAATGTCAGCAGAGCTGGCTGTCTTAAAAAGAAAAGACAAATATTTAATAAGGATAAGAATTATTACTGTTGCAATCAGATGTGATTTTGGGGAACAATCTGTTTAAGAGTAGGCATTTTTTCCTCATACATTTGTATGTTCATGATTGAACATTTGTTAGGTAACATCTGGCACAAACTGTTCCTCTTTCTCCCTAAGTTTCATGGCTTTGTTTTGTATTTGAGAAGGATATTACGAAAGGTAATTTGGTGTCTCATTCCCATTGGTGTGGTCATGGTTTTAGCTTTTGAATTACTCCCTTGAAATAGGAGGAAGAGGGGAAAACCACCATTTGGGTATTTTTAATAGGGAATAGGCAGTATTTAGATTTCATGGCGAGTGCCCGGTGGTACGTTGCGTGCATGCAGCAAGTCAAAAGTGCAGCTGCAGACCAGGGTCCATGAGCCACAGATAACAAAGGCACCCAAAATCTGGGGCTCCAGCCTTGTCCACGTGCCCTTATTATCATTTACTGTTTGTATTGCAGATGCACGTAACAGATTGTACAATATGCTGTACAAACAGATTGGTAGAATGATCTTTGTCCTGAAACACTGGCAGCAGAGCTGAGCAAGAAGGATTGACAGTGTGCCTGCACTGAGAGCTGCACAGCCCAGATGCCACAGTTTTGGACCCATGTCCTCAACAAAAGGGCTTTGTGCATTTTTGGTGAAGCAACGGTCTGTTCTTGCTGATCTTACTGTAAAGGGCTGAAATTTTAAATAAGAATTAAAAGAAGAAAGCACAAAGATCATTAGAGAGTGAGTAGGAGAAGGGAATGTGCCTACTTCTTGCTTTTTTTCTTCTTCTTCTCATCTAACAGCATTTCTTCTACACTTGCCAGATCGAGTGTGTCAAAGGAGCAGACTTTCAAACTTTGGGTGGTTGCTCCCAGCATTGGAATAAAAAGGCTGGGGCATGCAGGGCTGAGGCTTTGGTGACCTGGCTGGGAGGGGCACTGCTCATGGAAACTCTGACGCTTTGGAAATTACAGGGAGAGCGAGCCTGCAAACTTGGCTGGCTTTCACAGGGCTACCCAAACAGGAAAAATCCTAATACTTAATGTCTTTTTCATCATCCAGGGCATGTAAAGAGTTCATCCACTTATGTTCTGCATGGTTAAGAAAACCAAGAATTGCTCACTTATTTATTGAAGTAGCTAATGTGCATTTCAAAGTGCCTCAGTGTTGGCTTGTGGGGGAAGGAGGAGTGAAAATTAGGATTAATTTCAATGAAAATATTTTGTGGGAATAGTTTGTTCAGTGAATCTAGATCATCTGCAGCTGGTAGAATAACGACATAAGCCTGTTTATATGCTTTATTTAATCAATAAACCACATGAAAAAGGAGGTGGGGTGGTTTGGGTTGTGCACACAGAGGATCTTTGCTTAGGGACAAGAAATGATTTTGCCATTTAGAAACACACTTTCTTCTCTTTCATGTGAAAGTGCTCTCTCACTAAAATTATTAAAGAAAACATTTTTCAACTCTGAATTATTGCTGATATTTTGGCAGTGGCTGTGGCCAGTAGTCCAAGGGATGGGAACTGCTGAGCACTTGGTATTTAAACAACTGGTGTTGACTTTGTGGTTAAAGTTTTATGACTGGATCAGACATAACACTTGGCCCACGTGGTTTCTGGTCTGAGGTAAGACTGTTCAGGAACATGCCAAGATCCAGAGCTCAGCATCCCTGACTGCTCATGGCTGAGCCACTGTGGCCTTAGTCAAAAGGGATTGGTCTCTAGACCAGGTGAGAGATTTTGAGTTCCAGGATGCAAAGGTCTCAGGTTTGGAAACCTAACTTGAATGAAGAAAAATCCTGCTGGTTCATCCAGCCTGTTTTCTGCCAAATCTATGCTTGTTCTGTTTAGTGCATTCCTAAATGTTTTGTCCAATTTTATTTGGAAGTGGACCACGGGACACTCTTTCCAACTCCCCCCTACAACCCAAAGATTAAATGTTTTATTATTGTAATGTAAACACACACAGTCCTAACTTTTTTTGTGTGTTTCTCTCCCCCCATTTTATTTATTTTTTGTTGTATAATCTCTCTTCTGTGCTAATATTGATGAATTGGAGGGATGCATTTTCTGTCATGTAAAATAGTACTGGGGATAAACTCTGCCTGGGATTTTGGCTGACCCCTTCATCAGGCTTAGCTCAAAAATTAATTTGTCATTACCCAGGTGCTATGCACTAAGCTTTATTGGCATAGAAGAGCACCACATCCTGTATGTTCTTTGGAAGGAAAAAAAGTGGTCGTATAATCACCGAGACAGTAAACAGTCATTTCCAATCTAGTAATATTTTATATGAACTGGCACTGTATGTTGTATATCATCCATCTTGCTAATCCTTGTTCCACATTGCCTCCCACTTGAGGCCAAGAACATTACAGCTGTGCCAGAGAGTGGGTGGAAAAATAGGCTTATTATTAACCTAAGTTGAAAACATAATGGCTTTTTGAATGTCTTCATTCACAGATGCAGTCATACTAAAATATTAATACCCTTAAGTGTAGAGAAACAGAACTTTCATTTAAAATCCATTGTCCATATGTGTTGCAAAAGGGAAAGCCTTGAAAGTGTTGTGAATTCCCTGTATCTTTTGTTTTTTGTTTTATCCTTTAAATGTCAGTATTCTGTAAGAAAAGAGCCAAAATATTCTTCAGAGTCGGTTTTGAGCAATGTTGCTGCCATCACTAACATTGTCTTGTGGTAAAGGAAAGGGTTTCTCCAGTTTTCTCTTTGTCTTGAAAGACTGGTAATAACTGAGTGGATATTGAGACACACTTAATGACTTTTTAGTACCATGATCAAGCAGGACTGCATTGCCAATGTCAGTGTTTGTTTAAATCCCATCCCCAGAGGGATCAGAAATATTCAGGATGCATGTGTTTTCTGGGAGGAACCATCATAAAGAGCAGAGGAGAAAACTGCAACCTTCATCTGATTAATCTTCAGAGCACCCCAGGATCCCTGATTTACAAGCAGAAATGAGGGACCTAGCAGTGAAAACTGAGTAAATTTGCAGCACAGCATCACTGAAAAGGCACAGAAAATGGAGATGATGCTCTTCTCCAGTTATAGTTGTGGTTTGCCTTTCCTAACTCTGTAATTTACTTCTGTGTATCTCTTCCCAGGTAAAATATGAATCTTCCACAAACCTATTTAGGAGGTGTAAGAATTGCTCTTGAGGACTATTCAGGGAAAAAAAGAAATAAGTCTTGATTGTACTAATTTATGACTAGCATGAAAAAATATCCCCTCTTTTAAAAAGGAAAATAAAAGGATTAAAACTTCCAGTGTATCAGGCCATGTGTTGTAAATTAGCCTAATTGTTTTAGAATTCAGAAGTGTTTCATCATTTTAAATTGGGCTTGTCTGATATTTAGTTCCACATTTTTTATAACTCTGCAGGACTAATATGTAGCCTGTTGTTGCACATGAAAAGTTTTTTTTATCCTAATTTTTAAGACTGATGGAATGAGAGGAGGTTGACAAGTGATCACTTAGTTATCTCTGTGTCAAAGCTTATGATACGCTTTACAGTGAAAATGTGCAATGTGCAGTTCCAGAAATAATTTTGCTCTATATTATGGTTTATCTTTCTGGCATACAGAATGCAAGAGTGAGTCTGATAGATGATTTCAAATTGCTTGGAATTATCTTTAAGTTTTGCCTAGTAAGTCTTAGCAAGAGACAAAATATTGTGCAAGACAGGGGCCCCAATATTAACAGATCTGCCCTCCAAGCACATTCTTATTTCCCCACATCCCATTTCATGTGGGAAAAGAAACTTCACATTTTTAGGGCATTATTTTGCAGTTTCTCTGTAGATCCACTGTACACCATGAATAAATACAAGTAATCTATGGGTAGGGCTTTTTGTGAAAAGACCAAGTAATGCTCGTTTCCAGTAAGAACTGGTGGTTGCAAGGCTTGTTTGGCAATCTAATCTGTAACCCACCATTTCTCAGCTCCCATCCAGGAAAACTTTGCATTGGATTTGCTCAACAGAAATATTTTAGAGAATAACAACATGCTGAATAAATGACGAGGTCACGTTGTAAAGTTAACTAAAGGACCTCTGATATCAAAATATGATTGCTCAGAGGTTTTATTTTATATATATATATATGTAATTTTTTTTAGCTTGCATTTAAGACTGGGGACTTTGTTCTAAAGCTCTCAGAGTTTTTCAGTAGCGAAGCTTCGCGTCCGTGATATTTTGTTGGATGTGTTCCTGTGGCTGCCATGGTGACCTGCAGAGAGCACCATGCAGAATCCTGCTTCTCCAAATGTGATTAGGTACATTCAGCAGCCACATGCTATTGATGCCAAGGAACACTGAATAGTTTCATCTACTTTGCAGACAAGCTTCAGTGTAAGCCCTCCTGCCACTGCCTGCTCAAGGCCACCTTTGACAGCCGCAGGAGCCAACACATCACTGTTTAGGCACTCGTTTTGTTCCTTTTCTCTATTTTTCCCTCTCCTTCTGATTAAGTTGCCAATCATCCAGCTTCTTTCTCTTCTTGTCCTGATAAGTTGCCAATCATGTCATACAGCCTGTACCTCTAGAGCCAAGTATTTCTCTTGTCATAACTTGAAAACAGGCTGCTGGAGATTTATTTTAAATCTTGGTCTGATTAAATGCCACATCTTGATCTTTGGAGAGCCATAGAACCTATAGATCATGGTACTCTTGTTTGAACTTCTTTGAACTGGTATTAACTAACAGACTTACATGTCCTATGGGTCATCCAACACAGTCTCAATATTCCCTTCCCTTAATAGATATTAAATATTTGTGACTAGGTTTTTTTCATCAGTTTTCCATGGTGATAGTTGCAAGAAATACTCAGTTGTATGAAGGCTTCTGGGGAGAAAAACATATTTATTTTTATGGCATGCGGGGTTTTATGTTTTGGTCTGCTTGTCAAATCTTTTATACAAAGATAAGTAGTAGCACTATTTCATACAGTCTTCAAGACATAAATAGAAGTGGGAAATTAAGAAAAACTGAAAGTGTTTACAGTGAAAAGCTTATTTTAAATGCTTCCTGTGAAATTTTGAAATAGCTTTTTTTGGGGAAATTATGGAAAGTCTGGTTCTGGGAAACCTACAGATAGAACAAGATAAAACTTTGGAAGAATTACATGTGGAAGTGTAATGCTGTCCTCTCTGAGAGAGGAGCTTAGCTGAATTTTCCTGCCTCTAACAGTTATATAATTCTATTAAAACTGCTTTCCTAGATATACAAGATAACACTTTCCCCCAGTATTAATACTCTGCTAGCTCGTTTTCCAGACAGAAGGAAAAGACTGTGTGAATCATCTTGGCTTTTCTTTCTCATTTTGAAAGTACATGTGTTACACATCTCTTCCATATCTCCCTTCATTGATTTTACATTAGTTAATCATCAGACAAAAATAAAGAGGAATAATAATTAACTAGGATAGCAATCTCTCCCCAGAAGCTTTTCCTTGCCCGGTGAGGCTGCCCAGGTAAGGTGAAACATGAGCTGTGATTCTTTATCAGGACACTTTGCATTTTTACACCGTTAGTCTGTGCAAAACGAGATTCTGTGCAAGAGGCAAATGAGAGGCAGCTTGGGAAGTGATTGTGAGATACCTCTCAAATACCTTTGAGCTTGAGCTTTCTGAGCATAGATCCCCCACATATGAAGTGTGTTCTTCCTTCTCATTGCTTGTGCTCATTAAGTGCTGCCATTTATTTTTGTGTGCCTGCACAAATATATGGCTTTATTACTAAAGTGGTTTGTTTATCTTTGCTGCTGCTGCATTTATTTTAGCACTCATCTAAACAATTAATTAGGGAAACACTTGAGTGCCGAATACACTTCTTCAGATACCACTCAGTTGGGTTTTTTATTTATTTCCAGGAGCATCAAGCATTAAAAAAACCCATCTTTTGCATTTTTCTTTCTAACCATGCCATTTTCCCTCTTTTTTGAAGTTTCCACAGCAGAGTACATTGCTTTGAAAGATCATGGGCCCTGTTGAGAGTTCAAAGCCAAGTAAAGATGATGCTTAAAGTTCAAAGGCTCTGTGGAGCTGCATCTTCATCTGCATAAAATTGTTTCAATTGACTAGAAAGATAGAAAAGTTGCCAGGAATTGCTTCTATTTCATTTTTATTATTCTTATAAAGAAAGCCTAATTGGGGAACAAATGTGTCACTGCTAACAAGTTCAGGCAAAGCGAAGCTCCTTAGATGAAACACTGCTTGAAGGTGCAATGCAGGAAAGATTTGACATGTGCTGTGACCCTGTGAGAGTGAAGCTGTGGATGCCTAGAAATCAATACGAGATGTGCAAGGGTTCATGATGTTGAAGTCGAGAAAGAGTTGAAAGTCTTTGACTGCTTCTTGGGCAGAGGGAGCAGGGAGTGTAACACATTCAGACAATGGATTTAGACACGGGTTTTAAAGATGGGGAAATGTATTTATCAGGGGGAAAAAAAATTAAAATAGTTGAAAATTATCTCCATTAAAATAGTGTGTATATTGTAGCCAGCCATGATTCAAAGTGGAGGCTTTGCCAGTTCTTCCACCAGCAGAGAATGGAGCCCACAACTTGGTGACTTGGCCAAAAGCAGCAACTTATGGGGCAGGGGAAGTGTTGGAGGAAAAAGTTATTTGTTGATTCAAGTTCAGGGCACTTAGAGGCAATATTTATCCTAGAATTTCTTCCCATGCTACTCAAGCATCCCTTAAGCCATCTCAAATGTCTTGTATTGATTTCTTCCCCTTCCTCTAAGGTATCTTTCAGGGGAAGTGTGACAGACTGCAGTGAGTCAGATGGGTGCAGCGCTGGCACGTCGTGCTCTGCTGCTACTCATTGTCACTACAATGGCTGTGTCTTTTTACCTCAATTTTTATTTTTTTCATGGTTTCTTCAGAGTACTCCTTTGAGTTCAGAACATTTTATTCTTTCTATTTAACAAGGAAAAGCTAGAGCACAGGGAGATGAAAGGCCAGATTGTTCAAAAGCATTTAGGTATCGAAAGATTCAGATGGGCATTGAATGTTATTTGCAGAAGAACTTAAACACCCCATTCCTAGAAATGAGTTATCCAAGGTCAGATTTTAGATTCTCTTGCAAAAATGGTGTCCAACTCTTCCAAATCCAACTAAATGTTGAAAACACCCCATGCACATTCTTGCCAGGTTTCTGGGTAGGGTTGAGGTTTTGTTGTTGGTTTTGTTATTTTGTAAATGAGTGAAGTGTCAGCAATAGCAATCTTTCCACTATGTACCTTCTTTTATAACTCCTTCTCCCTGGGCCTTTTTCTCTTTTTTTCTCTTTGTACTGCTAGTTCTGGCTTTTCCTATGCTGTCCTTAGAAGCCACAAGCTGACAGGTTTAGAGCTGCCAGCGGGGTTTAAAAAAAACCTCAGGTCAGATACAACAGGACTGGATAAACTGCAACTTAAAAAAATGCATTGTGTTATCATTAATTCATAAATGTATTGATATATTTCTAAAAACAGGGTATGACACAAGGCATTTTTATTGGCAGTACCTGCCATACTGGGATGCTCATAGACTCACCACAGAAACATAAAGTGGTTTGGGTTGGAAGGGACCCTAAAGATCATCTTGTTCCAATCACCCTGTCATGGGCAGGCGCAACTTCCAGTAGACCAGGTTGCTCAAAACTCCATCCAGCCTGGCCTTGAACACTTCCAGGGATCCACAGTTTCTCTGAGCAAGCTGTTCCTCTGTCTCACTGCCCACACAGTAAAGAATTTCTTCCTTATACCCTACTAAAACCTGCCCTCTTTCAGTTTGAAGCCATTCTCCCTTGTCCTATCACTACATGCTCTTGTCAAAGCCCCTCTCCAGCCATATCTTGGTCCTCTTTGGGTGCTAGAAGGTGCTATAAGGTCTGTGATTCTGTTTCTCTAAAAAAAAAGAAAGAAAAAAAACCTAATCCCTGTGGTCTTGCTATGAAAAAACTCATCTAGTGTGTGAAATTTGCCAGTGAGTGAGAGCTGGTTCCCAACTGATGGGTACAACAATAAAACAGTAATTTAACTGATGTTGTCTGCTAGAGTTAAATAAGCTTGCAGTATATTTCTGGGGAAGTTAAGCTGTGTTAGGAGGGATGTTGTCAGAAGCCTGCTAAATTCCTTCATTGCCATTTCACAGAATCACAAGCTGGCAGAGGTTAGAAAACCTCTGGGATTCATCTTATCCAAGCCCAGCTCAAAGCAGGGTCATCTACAGGAGGTTTCTCAGAGCTGTGTCCAGGCAGGATTTTAATATCTCCAGGGATGGAGAGAGTCCACAACCTGTTTGGACAAACGATGCCAGTGTTTGATCACCTTTAGAATAAAAGTGTTGCTCCTTATTTTTAAACGGAATTTCCTGTATTTTAATTGGTGGCCATGGCCTCTTGTCCTACCATTGGACCACTTAGAAGGCTTCTATCTTTCTCCAATGTTTTCTTCTCCAGGCTGAGCAGTCCCAGCTCTCTCAGTTGCTTTTCATATGAGAGATGCTCCAGACCCTTCCTCATCTTCATGGTCCTTCACAAGACAGCCTCCAGTATGTCCACATCTTTTTACTGGGGAAAAAGAAGAAGATCCAGAACCCCATAAATGTCTCAGCAGGGCTGAGCAGAGGGCAAGGATCACCTCCACTGACCTGCTGTGCCAGGATGCCTTTGGCATTTAACCAGTAAAGATAATTTCCAGCACAGAACATAGGTTTTTCATAGGGAAAGTTTATAAATTGCAAATGACTCTCAAAGATTTTATTCTTTTGAAGGGATAGTTTTATGGGAAAGCTCTTCTATTCTGAGTATTTTTCCCTACAGAGTTGCCTCCTAGTTGAACTAGGACTCAAGTGGCTTCTCAGGAGTCACAGTGCAATTAGAGGTTTCATCAGAGCAGTGATCTGGAAGTCTTATCAGGAAAAGCCAGTTTTCAGTGATCTTTCTCAAGCAGTCAAGTGAAAGAAAAAATAGAAGGAAATCCAGGACTATAAGACATGTGTGCTGCGAAGTTTGATTTGCTACTAGTGAGTGCCAGGGTTGGAGACAACGGAGCTTTTGAAATGACATCAGGGAAAGATATGTCCCTGCCTATGTAAATTTATGTAAACATGATCTTTGTAGACTCTTTTTGAACTGAGATACAGTGTCACAGCACTTTTCTGCTGCAATAAGGGATTAAATCTTAATTTTGTGTTTCCATTTTGTTACGCATCTGTTTTCTGAACCCTCTCTCTCTACTGCATCCGAAGATGTATTTAGCAGATGGTCAGACTTAAGGGTTAACTTGTACAAAGGACATGTTAGTTCATTTTAAAGCCAGTAAATTCAAGTCAGTAATTGTTACCTGGCCAAAGAAAAAGGAAACAATAACCGTCTGCTATGAAGAAAAGAATAAGAATTTATTTGAGGGAAGAAGAAAGTGAATTAAAGATTAAGGAGCATTATTGCAAGAATAAAAAGGAAAAGAAGAAAGAAAAGGTAAAGGGGAAATTACAAGAAGGCAGTAAAAGAAATACATAATTATTTGTACTTTCATTTTTTTGTTGTTTCATTTTGCTGTCTCCCCAGTTTCAAGATTTCTTTGTTGCTACAATATATATACATAGTGGCTATTTAACTGTTCAACTATTCAAGTGACTCTTCAACTATTTCAAATTTTAAAAAAAATCTTGTATTTTGTCTATATTCTTTCCTATACTTTACAAGTGGGAAGTGCAGTAACTTCCCATGGGACACCCCCTCACAGAGCTAGAGTCTGGAATGCCATTTCCCCCCCCTCTCCCACTGCTGTCCTACTTACTTGAGAATTTCTTGTCCAAAAGCTCTGACAAGCAGTTTTTATTGTAACCCATGTGGGCTGATGTGTAAGATCCCAATTACTCTCCATCCCTGAGATCTAGAAATGTGAACAGACCAAACACGGTCTCAACAGGAGGCACTGAGCTGCTGCTTTGATTTTCCCACTGATGCTGGTTGCCTGACTGCCATCCATCTCCATGGCATTCCCTAGGGATTTACACTGGGTGGGTGCTTGGATGGGCTGCCAAAGGAGGAACATTCCAGGCCAGGCCACCTGCAGATCAGGATGTTAATGCAGTGCTGATGTGCAGGTTCAGTGCCACTGACGGCTCAGCTCTGTCCTCACAGCACTTCCTGAGTTTGTGTTCCAATGACTCTCATCCACTGCTCAGCCCAGACCAATGAAGCTCAGCTTCCATCCCAGCACTCAGGGATGGTTTCTTTAGAGACAGATTAGTTTGTAATGACATAAAATTGCCTTGACGCTATGAACCTGTCTTGTGTGTATTTATTTACCTTGCCACCTTGTATAGAATATAATTCTGCATCTGCTTTTTGTTTTTACTCCTTTATCACCATCTAGTGAGATATCACATGATTGTTGCCAAGCTGCAGGTGTGGAAGTTGGCCCCTTCCTTCAGAAGTAAAACAGAGAGTTCCAGCATGCTGGCCATTCACTTCCCAGTCATTAGACTGGCAGCAGGAGAGTTCAGGAATTTGCAAAAGCTGTCACTGTCCTGTATGAAAAATTGTACATTGAAATTCTTCAGATACTCATACAGCGTTTAGCCATTTAAAACTGTTTAATGTAAGTGGCTTATTTCAGAGAGCAAGAAAAGTAGATTCTGGCAATTTTGCCCTTGATATCTTTTCTATCTGTGTCGCACTTTAGTCAAAATTTACATAATAATGGGTAGGGAAGTGTTGTGGGACATGAACCAGTGCATATTAGTTCTTAGTTGCTTTCCCAAAAGGCTTGAAAATGCAGCAAATTTAATCTAGGTCGAAAAAAAGAAAAAAAAAAGAAAAAAAACCAAGAAAAAAACCCAAAAAACAAAACACTTCCATTTTGTAGGCAGAGGACATTTATAGAGAGCATTTGTATTCACAAGGGTACAGGAATGACAGAGTGCGACTCTTCCAAAAGAGCTCCCCGGTGCAGCTGAAGGCTGACAGCAAACCAGGACTTGTGGCCAATTAACAGAAAGGCCGTCATAACTTGCAAGGCATGGAGAGAAAAAATTGAGCTCCATGGGATCATTTTTCAGTGGCCATTTACGGGGCTATTCCCAGCCTGGAGCATTTGTGCTTTAATGCGAGCGGTGCGGGGCACTCTGGGGCTGGGGCACTGCCACCCTGGATGCTGCAACCAGGAGGAAAAATAGAGCACAGAGTGGAATTTGGCACGTCCCAGCTGTGAATCCTTCTCACATGTGAGCCCTTGCCTACATTCAGCTAATGTATTAATATTAGAAGTGGCATTGCTATAATATGTGCTGTCATTAGAGTGGCAGTGCGATTTCCTGGCTGGTGACAGGACTGGTAATACGGTTTCCATCAGGGTGCCAATTATATCAAACTATTAGCAAACCTGAGCTAATTGGGAGGCGGCATCATTAGAGGTTGGTTTCTGCTGTATTCAGCAATTCTAGCAGGGATGGCTTTGGGAATGAATCCTTTCCACCTTACTCTCCCATGACTCCATAGGCTAGAGAGCATGAGACTGGTGTAGGTAGGAATCAAATCACATCCCTGCTTTAGCCACCTTCTTCTGATAAGCAGAGTTTCAAAAATAGTAGGATTTTTATCTCTGGGTATCTTTGTCAGGAATGTCTGTATTTGCTATTCAGACAGTTCATGGTTTTCTCTGATTTTGTATGGAACCACCCAATCAAAATCTCTAAGACTTGAAACACCTCTCCTAATACTAGACCAGCATCTTCAGTGCAGGTTAGCTAATTGCACTAACATCTGTAGCACAGAAGAAATGCCAGGCAAGGCTCCCATTGCACTGCATAAAATGTAAGCAAAGTGAAAAGTCTCCCAACCACACACCTGAACACCTCATAGCAATAGGTCTTCTCAGTGGCTTTAGTGGAAAAGAGATTTTAATGTCTTCATTGGCTTTTGGAAAATGACATTACAGGTCATGGTGTGTTAGGTTGGAAATCGTGCTGTTCAGGCAGCTTTTTGTGATGTACAGAGCAGGTATTCCAGAGTTCAGGTGGATGGCTGGAATGCAGGAGACCTTGTTAAAGACTGCCCTGTATTAGTGTAGTATTTAAATTTTGGTGGTGGATGAGTGAATGTGAAAATCAGGAGAGAAACATTTGGAGTGGGGAAAAAAACAAGAAAAAGAAATCCTCCTGAACTTAAACTAGCTTGAACTGTGCTGGATTGACAAGAAGCTACTGTCCCCATTGAGATTCCAGGCTTGTATGAAGCCAGCACCTGTTCTGCTTGCAAATGCACACACAAAAGTGAGCTTCATTCACAGAAAGAAAGAAACATAGCAGGACTTCACTCATTTAGCCTTCCAGGGCCTTCAGTCCCTTGATCTGTCAGCCCCTTAGAATTCAAACGCAGCCTTTAAAGGAATTTTCAATTCACAACATGATGACTTTGTTGATGTCCTGAATGTGAATGTATTTTGAATTGAATTTGTCTGCCAGTATTCCATTACTCACTAAAAGAATACAGAGTTCAATCATCAGATAATCATTATAGCTGTTTTGAAGTGTTTATTTTATTAGTCTAGAAGGTAAAGCAAATTTCATACTTTTAAGTTGTTGCAGGCTTTGCAGGCACCCTGATAAGCTCTTGTATTTCTACACCCCATGGTTAGGGTTCAGGTACTGGCAGCAAGTGATAATATGCACAACACAGGAGAGATCCAAACTGACAAATTTTGACAGTTGAAAACTAAAGAAACTAATATATCAGACCAATAAATATGGTTTGGGCTTTTTTTTTTTTCCTTCTGTATCTTTTCTCTTTTAATTCCCAAAAGTTAAATTTTCAGGCCTGGGAGATTGCTGAATATTTTTCTTCAAGCAAATCAAAACCTCAGAGCATCTTGTGCAGAGTGTTTTAATTCCTGTCCACGTCCATAGGGTTATTTTCTCATATAGATGCACGTGTGTAATTCTTGGTAACTTTAACACAGGAATTGTCTATTCAGTTTAGGGAGCTGTAAAGGACTTTTTCTCACCCGAAGCAAGATGGAGGTGTCCGTATTCACTCAGGCATGAAATCCTGGCTGAGAGATTAAGCCTCTTACACAGATCCCAGCACCATTAAATGCCAACAAGGACTGTGTAAGCCACATCTTCAAGTGGAGGAGAGCTTCCCTTTGTTAGTTATTCAAAATTAGGAATGCAAACAGCTCTCGCGGCATAATTAGTCTGTGTTTGAATTGGGAGAAAGTGACAAAAATAATGGCATGGCAGAGCTCCTGGAGATGTTACAGAGCTGGATCTTGCAGCCTAACAAAGCCATGACTGCTCTGCTAGGAGGGAAATTTGGGTCATAGAGCAGAAGTCACACAGGAGGAGAAGCCCCATTGCATGGGGTCACTAACAGCTCTTTGAAAAAACTCTCTTGCTTACAGGAGGAATGGCATGTCTTGAAGTTTCATGGTGAAAACTGCAATTTGTCATAGTTCCACAAAGTCCTCCACAAACCCACGTTCACTGCCAGGAGAAAACCATGGCTACTGTGGTGTGAAAGTCCTCACCACTGGATCTTTTTCCCATTCTTCACTTCTAAATGATGCCTTCAGTGAACCCATGGCTTGATTCCCCTGTAATCCATTGCTGCCATCTTTGACAGTGACTCACGTAGAGCTGTTTCTAGCCATACATGAGGCTGGTTGTCCCTGTCACTGTCTTGCTAAACAGGTTTCTGTGGAAATTAAATAAATAAAATCTCTACCAGTAGTGCTAATTGGTGCCTTTGGCAGCCTGAGCAAGGGCTTGTGAATTGAATGTGTCATGGAGAATTGAATGTGTCAACTCTCTCCCAATGGCTGGGACCTTGAGGTCTTTCTCTGGCACTAAATTTCTTTTGAAAAAAGAAAAAAGGGGAAGGGAGGGGGGGGAAGGCGGGAAGAGAGAGAGAGAGTGAAAACAAGCTGAAGGAAGAGATCTTTTCCCTTTTTTTAATGAGGTGTTGAAGTTGAACATTGTAGTGTCCACACTGCAGCGTTTGCTCATCAGATGCCTTAAGTAGGGCTGTTTTCTGCTGTTGTTTCTCAGGGATTCCATTTGTTGCCATGAAACTCTGAGCAGCATGGAGTGGCAGGTTTTATTCAGTCTGTTCAAGCATCTGGCAGGATAGCCATGAAGTTGTTGCCGATGTCCTTAAGGGACTGTAGGGATCTGCATGATTCATTCAGTATTTTTTTCAAGGTACAAAGAAGAAATGCCTTACGCTGTAGTAAATACTGTTCCAAGTAGAGCACAACCAGCTTAGCAGAGCGTGGGAGATTTGCTGCTCTGGAGGCACTGACTGGCAGGATGAGCTCCTCTGCCTGTGGGCAAGAATACACTAACCCATGTGGAGCTAAAATGGGCTCTATTTCAGGCTGTTGAGGACTGGCAGAACCATGTCCACAAACCAATTCACCTTTTAAGTTGTCCTGACTAGGACAGGGAAAGGTTATCACTGCCAGGCCCTGAGTTATTTGGATGTCAGAAAAGTCTAGTTGTGGTTCAAGCTGCTGTCGAGTTTGTTGGTGATGAAACAAAGATTATATGTGCATGGGGCCTGAAGGGAAGGGTTGTATTTTTTCATTTTCTTTCAGTAGGAAACATACTTTTTCTGTTCCAGCTGGGCCACTTGTTTGTCTTTGGCAATATTACATTTTCTTTAGTAAAATGGAGGAAGGAAGGTCGTTGCCTCTTTGCCTTTCAGCAGGGGACAGCTACCAGTCCTAAAGCACAGATTAGCCCTGCCCTATTACACAGGCATCTTCCCCTCCAATATTCCTCCATAAAAAACTGAATTAGGTACTTTTTCTATGTACTGACCCAAAAGGATTTTGCACTGGAGGCATCTTCAATGCAGTTTGCGTAACATGGCTGCAGCACCTCTGGAAAATCCATAGGCTGAGCTACATTATTTCCTTGGGGAAACATGGACTATTGCCTTTTCTGGTTCCTCTCTGTTGTCTTACTTTCTTTTTTGAGTCCAGCCCTGACCTCTGTAGCAGATACCCTCAAATTCAGATGTCCACAAGTGGGAGTCCATGCCCCCCTCAAACCACAGCAAACCAGCTGTTGTTGTGGGGTTTGTTTTATTTAAGAAGATATGAGCCAAATGTGTCCTGAGAAAAATTATATCCATTTGCATTTTCAGATGTGTCAGTCTGTGAGCTCAGAAGTCTTTATTTTTGTCAGGGTCCGATGACCTGCCTGAAACATTTCTCATTGAGCTACTGTTTCTTCCAGCCCTCATTCACAGAAACATTTTTCTCTCCTGAGCTATTACTTCCCAAAAATGACCAGTTAAAGGGTATTTCACAGCATATTCATCTTTCAAGTGCAGTTCTTTCAAGTAGTGCCAAGAATGATAAACCAATAGATTTCAAATTTCTCCTTATCAGAATGAACCCCCTGAGCTGAAATCTAAAATGAAACTCTTCGGGCCCATGGAAAAGGACATGGCAATTGCAAAGTTGTGATTACAGCTTGATATTTTCCCCTCTGAATCCTCTCTCCTGATTAAAAAGTCTTATATTAAAAAGCTAACAAACCAAACAAAGAAACAATAGGAGATAGACTTGGACCTGGATGACAGGATAGAAAAATATTGCAATATTGTCTCAAAATCACACTCTTAAATGTCACAAACTTGGATATTTTTTTTCTCATTTTCATCTGGGGTAAAATAATTCAGATTTTCAAGATTTTCCAGTGAAACAGAAGGTTTAGAAACACTTACAGGAAACACAAACCTTAACAGGCTGTGCCTGTCTCTAGCACACATCCCTGCAAACGATGTCCTGCTTACTGAAATAATTATTAAACCATCTCCATCGTAAAGTGTGAAATTTTAAAGAACCTGTTGGCAGTATGAAAAATGTTTCTCCCAGTCGTGTTAAGTCTGCATTACCTGCCTGCCCATGTTTTGCTGTGGCTGCAAGTGATTTTGTGTATTAGGGATAAACTTGCTGTGTTCCAGCTGGCAATACATGGTCACCTTTGCTTGTTACCGAGGTAATGGTTGTCACTGGCCTGGCTGCTGAGCCAGAGGGAGCATTCCCAATGCCATGCACAGCTTGAGCCAAGCAAGGGGCAGTGGAGGGGCTATTCTGGATTCAGCCCTTCCTTCCAAATGGGCCACCTCCACTTTGCTGCTTTCAGTGTTTGCTGTGGGCTGCTGTGCACACCTTCTCCTTGTGTCCTTTGCCACTACAGGGATGCTGCAGGGTTGAACACAAGCGGGAATGTCAGGTGGGCTGGGATGTTTCACCTTGGCCAGCATTAGGGAGCTGATACAAGCTTTGCTCACTGCCTGAAGCGTGGATTATTTTATCTGTGTCACGCTCCAAGGGAGCACCAAGACTCATGAGCCGGGGCTTCTTTTGTTTACTGATTGGTTTTGACATTTCTCTGGAGTTGTAACAAATCTCTGACTGTGATTAAGAGAACAGGATTGTTTTCTGATTCATCAGTAAGACCTGCATCATCCTGGTTCATGTGAAGTAGATCTTTACTTTTTACCCAGCCAGCATTGCCCAGGATGTTTTCCCTCTCCCCATAACACCAAACACCCCATCTGCAGCAAACATCTCATCTGTCAAGGAGCAGACTTCATTGCTGTGGGGCATTACAGGCAAAGCCCGGTCCTTGCTTTTTGTCCCCTGCCTGTGACATTATAGCTCTTCCCTGAGGATGTGCCTGTGAGCCCTGACCTCACCCTGGGGCTGGTTGAGCTGCCTGGGTTGTGTGTGCTGAGCAAAAGCTGCTTTACATGTTTGCAGTGGACAAAGGGACAGCAACCCATGTTTGGTCCCACACACCACCTGGCTGGACCATGCTGTCAAAAGGGAAACCACAGGATTAAGGCAACTAAAACCACCTGCTTTACTGAAAATTGAGCAGATGCAAGGAGGGCAGAGCCTCCCTTAATGCTGTCAGCCATCAGCAGCCTCCACTATCCCAGCAGTGGTGAGTTCACCCATAGCTTGTTTTTCATTCTTGAAACTGAGATGAGTGTTCCACCTCCAGTCCTGCCTGGTTTCAAAGAAATAGGGGAACCAACCTTAGCTCTTTTGTATAAGGCCCTTTAAATAAGGTCCTGCTTTAGCCTGATTTTCTGCTTGGGATGTAACAATGAATTCCTGCTGCTTGAGCCTGCCATGTTGCTTATATTCAAAGTATAATGGGGAGCCTTCAGAAAAATATAACCTTATTTACAATGTACAAAGCCAATTGGATTTTGGTTAACAATTTCTAAGTGATTACAGTTCACTAAAAATGCAGGTGTGCTATAGATGCAATGCACAGGGGGGGACTTTTTATTTTAAATCATACAAGCTTTCTTTTATTCATGTCATTCAGGTGCCTCAGGATAATTCACATTTCCAGCTTTCATAATGTGTTGTTCAACCACTGTTTTTTCTCCCTCCCTATTGTACTCTCACAAATCATACTCACTAATTTCTGAAAGCTTTTCATTTCTCTCTATAGGTTGTTGTTTCGTAACATTTTATACAAGAAAAGCTGCTCTTGAGGCACAGAATGCACTGCACAATATTAAAACTTTACCTGGGGTGAGTACATTTACTTTTTGATCCTAATTATTTTATTGCCAGAAGAATAGCCCTTTTGCTCTTGATGCTGCTTGGTGCCCCAAATGATCTTGATCTCTGCAAGGAGGGTGGCTAAGCTGATGGTCTGTCCTGTGTTGGTGCCAGTCCTGGAGCAATGGCATCATGTCCAAAGGCAGCTGCTGTTCTCTAGAAAGTCCTTTGGCTGGAAATGGGAACTGATTCCTGCTGAGTAGAGACAGTGGCCAAAGTGCAATGTGGATCTTTTTTAAAATTTATTTAAGAGGGAGGGAGGGAGGGAGGGAGGGAGGGAGGGAGGGAGGGAGGGAGGGAGGGAGGGAGGGAGGGAGGGAGGGAGGGAGGAGAGAAAACATATGGCAGAAAAACACTGCACCACTGGGTCTTCATGTTTGAAAAGGGAGAGAAAAGACAAAACACAGCCAAAGTTTGTTAAATACAGCCTTTATCCACATGGTTTCTAAACAACCTGAATGCACTGGCTGCACATTTCAGGGTGTTGTGGAGTGTTGTACCCCATAGCTGCTTGCACAGGGTGATCCTGTCTCCTGACATCACCTCTCCTCACCACCTGCTCCCTCTGGCACCAGCATTCAGAACAGTTGTGTTGTGCAAAATGTATCTTGCATTTTCCTATGGTATTTTATATTTAAATTACAGGGCTAGAGAGAAGTATATCACTGGTAATTGCATGTCTAAACTCTGAAATCTTCTTGTACCACCATTTTAATTTTTTCTGCTGTATTCTTTGAGGATGGGAGTGAAAAAATATAAAGGATGGAGGTATATTCCCTCTTGATGTAGGAGAAGTGTTCAAGTATATGTTTGTAATGTCTGGTTACAGACATGAAAATAAATAAATAAACAGTGTAAATAAAAAGAGCATTGCCTGGACTGACCAGTTATATGGCCAATATCTCCTTTAGTTCCTATATGTTGTGTGTGAAATTGGACACTCTGTGTTTGAAAAATTATACCTGGCCAGTTCACTTTATGCAGGTGATTTCCTGGTAGGGAAGCCACCTCATGTGTCACAGAAATGGCCAGCACAGAGAGGTGCTGTCGTGGGACAGTTACCTGTGAGCCCTGCTAAAGGTAAAATGTGAGTCCTCTGTCATTTGCAGTGAAAATCCTGGGAATGGTGGTAGGAAATCTGCAAAGGTAGGAAAACAGGAGAAAAGCTGTGGCACTTGAAGTGATGTTTTCCAGCAATTGGCCCTTGCAAGGGACAGTACCAAGACCTTACAAGCTCCCAGAGGGAGTCTCAGCCCTTTAGGGTGTGGAGGATGGGTGTGCCATCCTTGAGAGAGAAAGGAAGGCTCTGAGGGACAATTCCCTTTGAGACCCCTTTGGAGCTCAGCTGAACCTCAGCACCCTCTGTCTCTGCAGTCCCCGTTGTTGCTTCCCATCCCCACTGCCAAGCCCTTGGATGAGAGCTCTCCAACCCCATTCAATGTTGCACCTAAACCACTCACTGAGTGATTGCTCTCCATCATGCTTGGAGTCAAATGGCTGTGTGCACTGGCTGGGTGGGATGGAGGTGATCCCAAGCTGCTGGAGCAGCACCCTGCCTAGATAGCATCCCTCAAGCTCTACCACAAGATCTACTCATCACCCCCCTTAGAAGTAGAGAGGATCTGTTTAGAACCATACAATCACAGAGTCATAAGGGGTGGAAAAGACCTAGAACATTTGGAAAAGACCTACAACATTTGACTAAAAACCACAATGTCAATTAAATCACAGCACTAAATGCCACATCCCGTTGTTTTGGTTTTTTTTTTGAACACTTCTAAGCGTGATGACTCCACCACTTCCCTGGGCAGCCAAAGCTTGACCACCTTTTTAGTGAAGTTCATCCTGATGTCCAGCCTGAAGCTCCCCTGGTACAGCTTGAGGACAGTCTTCTCATCCTGTTGCCTGGGGGCAGAGCCTGACCCCCATCTGGCTACACCCTCCTGTCAGGGAGTTGTGGAGCCTGAAAAGGTCCCCCTCGAGCCTCCTTTTCTTCAGGCTAAACAAACCAAGTTCCCTCAGCTGCCTTTACTTTTCTTTGTTCTTCCCCGGGTCCCCCAAGCTGCTTGCTGTGTTTTGAGAGATGTTATTTATCCCAGTAGGTGACTCAGAGGGGCAGTTTCACTCTCTGCCTTCCTCACATACAGGTGGCAAAGCTGGCTCAGCTCTGCATTGCATCTTAGTTGAGCAGAGCATCATTTTCTCTCCAGCTTTTGCACAGCTAATGAGCAGGCAGCAGTTAAAGATGCTAGTGTACCTTTTGATGTTATTTTAAAATAAGGTTGAAAAATATAATTTTTTTCCCTAGAGCCCTCTCCAGCTCTTTGTCATTTTAAAATTATCTTTCTAAGCTGTTTTTTCCTGTCTTGACTGTGAGGTTACAAAGTTTTCTTTTAAGGAAATATAGATTCTGAATTCCCATGACTCTGGGACCTTACCTTCAAAAATACTCCTGATACAGCCAGAGATGTTTAGATTTTACTATGAGAGAAGTTGTTATACCTACTTTTTTAAAGGGAAGTCTCTAATAAAGAGAAGCAACTTGAATACATTTTTACTACTTGTCTTTTAGAATGATTCAGCATATGTTATATAACAGATTCTATATTTTGCACGTGCAGTATGCTGCCATTCAGCATATATGGGGATGCTGTTATGCTGCATCTGTGTATTCCCAAAATAACTTCATCTAAGCACTCTTTAAAGTTGTGGCACACATGCTGGAAACACTTCATGTTAGCAGGGTTCTCCTTATATGAATTTTAGCAATTTCTGTATTGTTCCTCTTGCCTGCTAAGCAGCTTTTACCAAACAAGCAGGAATCAGTAGTGGATAGTTCCATGTGTGAGAAATGGTCTCAGAGCAAATGGAAGCAATCTTCTGTCAGGGCTACAACAAGGGATGAATTTGGATCAGGTTCATTTGGGCATCGAGTGTCAGCTTGCTTCCAGTAAGCAAGGCATGGTCAGTAGGAGGTTCAGTAATAAGGTGTCTCCTGGAAACAAAAGAATCCATGCCTTCCCCTTTTGCTGTAATATCACCATGCATCAAAAAAGGCATCCTTAAAGAGCCCAGGAGGAAAATCCCAGGCAAAGGCTGGTGATTTATTAGTGTAAGGTAAGGAAAGCTGGCAGAGGCAGGAACAGGGGGCTGCAGGGATGCTGTGGCTGTTGGAACTCATCTGCGTTTTACCTGCACTCAGGTGTAGCCTGCACTGCTGCAGAGTTGTGGAGGAGAATAGCTCTGTGTTCATTATTGTTAGAGCCTGGATTATTTCTGGGTTTAGTCTCTTCATTTCTTAAATGCAGGCTTGCTCCAGGTAGCTCGGTAAGCAGGTTTTGGATCAGCACCGGTGAAGCCAAAAAAGTGGGTGTTTAGTGTGAAATTTATCCCCCTTCCAAGGCTGCATGTTCAGTTTAGTTTAAGTAGGTTTTTGAGCAAAGCCTGCAGTGCTATGTCTCAATCTCTGCGTTTTGCCTGGACCTCATCCTTAACAGAGACATGAAAACACCAGCGCTTGATCTGCTCCTTTGAGCTGCACCCTTTTAGTGGACATGAAGAAAATAAGACCAGACATAAATGATTAATGCAGAATCTTGGAAGAAAATATTGCAGGGTGCCTTGCTGTTTGATTACAAGCCTTGGAATTAGTCAACATTTCCATAATTCTAAACCAATATACACCTGTTTTCCCACTGTGATGTGAAGGCACAACTTAATTTAACAGAAACCCCGCTGTGCTAAATCTCTCATTAAATACCAAGCTAGTTCTGTAATTTAAAGTTGCAGCACTACTATTTTAACTGAATTGCCTTTGTATTATAAAATTAATAAGAAGTTAATGATGCACTTTGCTGTATTCGCTCAGTTTGGTTTTTTTTTCACAGCAACAACAACAAAAAAGAAAGATAAAGAAGAAAAACATGTCACCAGCTGACATCTTAAGGCTTTTCTGGTTTTAATCATTTTCCTGAGGATAGAAATTCATTTAAAAGATTTTTTTAAAAAAAAATTTAAAACTTTCTGCACAAGTAGGATCAAACATCATCTTTTTATTCGTGATTAATATAATCTCTCTGTTAGTCATAATATTCCTTGTCATATATTGGAGCTTTTATCTTTCCCAAAATATGTATTTAGATATCACTCGTTATGTACGATTGCTACTAGGCAGAGAAGCAGATATGCAGTGTTTGAGAAATACAGGCACATTGTTATGATATATGATACAGATCAACAAAACAGGGACAGTTCTCTTCTGTTTACTTGGTGCTGGCATCACAAGTAGCTTTTATGTCTTGCAAATGAACAACTTAAATTTTCAGATGTGTCTTTTCAAACATAGCATGAGAGCAGGTTGCTGATACCCTCGAAGCTCATAGGGATGTGGTTTATATTATTCAGCTTAGAGTCAGGCTTTCTTGGAGTGTTCATTTGGATTTTGTTTTAAAAGGCAGAAGGGAGAAAAGGGAAAATCTCGATTTGAATGTAATAATGATCTTGGAAATGGGCTTCTTTGGGATGAGATGTAGAACTGAGGCCTTAACTAGTCTCATCTTCATTAAGAATCTCATGGCTTCGTTAGAGGTGTTTAACTTCTATTCCCTAAACAGAGTAATTCAATAATTTCCACCCATCTAAATTTATTCTGTACCTTCAGTTAGATGTAATAATCTTGCTTCCCCCATGCTCTAATTTGCTGCTTAGTGAAAATTGGCTTCTGTATAGAGGGCAAACCTCAAAGAGCTGCATTCAGGGACTGCTTTAACTGCCTTTATGGCACTGACATTCGTTCATTGTTTTAGTTTTAACACGCTTTATTTTAAAAACAGAATGTGCTCTGTTTTGCTGACAAGTGAACCTGGTAGGATTTCCTGGCAAGGGTTAAGTGCAGAGAGGTAACACAAGAGCACTATATGTTGGTTGGATTCTTGGAGCCAAATAGCTGAATAAATGCACTTTTAATGTCATGCAGAGGCTATTTGAAGTCAGAAATCAATGGGCATCCATTTGTAAAATCTACGCCTAAAACTCTTTGGAATCTTTGTTCTTTATTTGAAGTTAGATTTATTGGACATGGTAGGGGTCATTTGTTGTCTTTATGAACATTTTTTTATATATCCTCCTACCTAAGGTTATCACAAAAATAATTAACAGCCCACAGTCTGCACTCCCATGCTTTTAACAGAGTCATGGTTTATGTGGTTCTTATTTCAAGTGGGATATACATATATATTCCAAGTAGCAGCAAACCTTTTGTGTTGAAGTTCTGGCATAAAATTAGGACATTAGCTGTATGAATTGATTTGATTAAGGGTTTAAAGGAAGAAATACCATTTTGAGAAACCTCTTAATATTTTAACAGCAAGGTGGAGTTTGTAGGAACTGTATTTGTAAAATATTCATGGCTTTCTTTTTTGGCAGATGTTGTCAGGGAAAACATTTTTAATCTTTAAGTTGTAAGCATCACATCTGGTTTTATTTAATGTTTTTTACATCATAGGGAAGCAGGACTGGCTTAGAGGGAACTTTGCCCACAGGTTGTGTACTGGCTGTAAGGACACCTCAAAGTCCATTTAGAGGTGTAGAACATGAAAAATAATAATCAGAATAATCTAGTCCAAAATGCAGGCACCCATGACGACTTAGTATGAAACCTCATTCATTTTCTGATAAAATACCATTTGTCCAACAAGAAGCAAAAAACCACAAATGTATTTCTGGTTCTTGTTTTACATCATGAGCTCCTTTCTAATGACTATCCTGACACTCTCCTTTCTGGAGCAGTGTTTTAATATCCAGTTCCCTTCTCTGTTTTAAGCCTTATGGTTTCTCAGTACTATATGAACATTATGTAAAAATTACCTGTAATAAAAAAGGTAATCATCCAATATGATTTGAATAATAGCCTGAATATGATATAGCAGTGACTCTGAGAGATTTTGACAAACAGAAAGGAAATTCAAAGAGCAATTAACTTAGTTAAGGCTTTGCAGTGATGGATTTATGATGACAAATTAAACTAATTCAGTACCCATATAGTATGGCCAAATGCTGTTTAATGAAGGATCCAAAGAGTATAGAACTGCTTAAATGATAAAAATACCAGATGGGAAAGAAGAGAATTCCTGGGGAGCAGCTGTTCCTAGGAGGTGAGCTATAAGACACTCAATGATGTTGAGAAAGTTAATCTGGCCCATTCCTTCCTTTAAAATGCTATGCAAAGGAACCTACTTAATGATACACTTTGCCCAGCTCAGAAGACATGTGGGTATATTTTTTTATTCAAAAATGCCACTTCTACCCATGGCCCTCAAAAAAAAAAAAAAGTTGCACTGACTGCCACTTCACTGAAAATGAATATTTGCACTAATTTCAGATACCTTAGCAGAAAAGTTGGCTTTACACCTACCATTGCTGTGAAACACAGGCCAGATTTATAAAATGGAAAAAAGTGACTTAGAATCCATGAATCTCTGTAAGTAGCTGAACTTGCAGCTTAAAGGGAGAATAGTGAGTGTTGTGCAGGTGTAGGGAGAGGGGGATATTGACCAAGTGAAAATGACTTCTCTAAATTGAGCAAAACATGTAGTTCATATTTATATTGTCCCTTTTTCTTATTGAGGGATGGAGGGTCAAATTTGCCTTCATCAAATTCACAGCCTCATCATTAGGATAACTTTCTGGCATGCAAGGAGAATGCAGTTCATATCCTCTCTGCCTTGTTTACTGAAAGGATTTAGCTTGGATTGACCTAACAGTGCCTTCACCACTGGACTTAGCTAAGATTAGGGTCACTGTTTCTCCTCTTGAAGCTGCTCCAGCTGTATGAAGGTATCAAATTCTGGTGGGAGTGAGAGACAGCAAGGAACAACACTTGGTTTCTTGGTACTGAGGGCAGTGACTCAAGTACTGTGATATCTGGATATGAGTGCATGCTCTAGTAAGTATTTTGGTCTTTGGAAAAGCTTCAAACATTTGGCAGAGACTCTCCAAGAGCAGGGAAGTGCAGGAAGATCCATTGCTGAGGCACTGAGAGAAGGTGGCTAAACCTTGACCTGCCTTACTTGGGGGATGTGATGACCTGTGGTGTGTCAGGAGTGCAGAGCTGCACAGGGCATGGGCATTTAGTTTTAGATCCTAAACATCCACATCAGGATGTTTAGGAAGCAAGAGCACATTGGCCCAGCTGCAAAAGCAGTTAGATGCACAATAGCTTTTTTAGAGAGCTCTTGGAGTAGTTCAGGATTTTTTTTTTTTTTTTGCACAGCTTTGCAGTATAATAATATTGGGATGGAAAGTAAGTAATGCATAATAATGGCTTGACCTCAGAAAAATTCACTAATGTGAAGCTCATCCCCATTCTGGCGCGTGACACTGGGATTTACCTCTGGTTTCCATAACTCTGACCAGTTGAGGTCATCACTTTGCAAAATCCCTCCAGACCTTCTTGTCCAACTTAGAAATCTTACTCAGTGAGGGTGGAGGATCAGTTCACAGGATATCACTTTTAAGCTGGGTGCCCAAAAATCTCTGACTTGGAGAACGTTTTGCTGTGCACTTCAGAATGGAAATCTCTGAAGAAAATCAAGAAGCCATCACTGGAGTACTCCAGGGTATTGCAAAGCTCACCAAGATTTAGGTGGGGTGCTTAGCTAAGGACAATAGCCCAGACACTCTCTTAAACAGCTATTTATCCTCCTGCTGGTGTTAGCTGTTTTCTGTTATCTGGAACAGAAAGTACAGGTGCTTCAGTCAGCCTCATTAGCACCACAACACGAGCTATTAAAATTGTCTTCCTAATGAAAAACTAGCTCAGGGAGCCTTCCTAGCTGTCTGACTACTCCTACAATAGTGAAATTAGAAAGGCAAATCATAAACAGAGATGCAGGCATCAGGAAGCAACATCATTAGAGGTGCCCTTGGATGCCATTTGCCTCCCTTGATAGCAATGTTTGGCACCCATGGATCTGAGTTATGTTATGACTAAGGAGCCTGGGCCTTGTGGCATGTTTATATCAGAGAGAATGTTTGTTCAGCATCCTCCTGCCATTGTGTCCAGCCCTGTGACCTGTGCTGCTTCCTTCAAACACCTCTGCTCTGTGGTCCATTGCTGTTGAAGGGATGCAGTGCTGGCTCATGGTGTGTTTGCACTCCTGTGGTGGTGCAGGAAGCTGAGGTAGCCCCAGCCAGATTTCCCCTATGATCACACTGGGCAGGTGCACTGTGCTGCAATGGGACAGTGAGAAAACAGAAGTACTGTCTTCTCTGTTGTGCTCAAAAACCCCATAATACTACAAAAAACAGGTGAAACTGGGTGGCCTGATTGATTGAGTCTCCTGCTCTAATAGCACTCTGTGGACAATCATATTCTGCCTAAAAACACTCTTTGCAGACCCAGAGGGATAGTTTATTTTTTGCTCATTCTCTTGAAGAAATTATCATCTCCATCAGCTTAGTTGGAAGAGCTACTTTTTTGTCTGCTCTTTCCCCTGTGCTGTGCAGAGAAATCCTTCCTCCTCTGGCCATTGGGGCCACTGGGGCTGCCAGAAGTACATGGAGATTCATTTGGGTGCAAGCACCAGTCTAGGGTACAGGCATGTTCATCTGATTGCCTTGGTAGACATCCAAAACCTTTAGAGACGCTCAAATGGGCTGTGAATGCCCACCCTGGAGAGACATGGAGGACATGTAGTTGCAGAGCTCATATTTTAGGCTGTCAGTGTGTGAAGCAAGTGGTCAGCACCCTCTAAAGCAGAGAGCAAGTATTATTGACAAGACACAGGGGAATAGGTTCAAACTGGACGAGAGTAGGTTTAGATTAGACTTGAGGAAGAAATTCTTTGCTGTGTGGGTGGGGAGGCACTGGCAATGATTGCCCAGAGAAGTTGTGGGTGCCCCATCCCTGGAAGTGTTCAAGGCCAGGTTGAACAAGTCTTGGACAGACCTGGTCTAGTGGAAGGTGTCCCTGCCCTTGGTAGGAGGTTGAAATTAAATGGTCCTTAATGTCTCCTCCAACCTAAACCTTTCTATTATTCAATGATTTTATGATTTTATGAGTCTACATTTAGTGTGTCAAATACCTTTTAACAGGAAAAGCACTAACAGAGGGGGAAAGCTAATGTTTTTCTCAGTTTTGGAATGGTCCATCTTTTTTCCATCAGCTTAGCTGAAATTAGTAATAGCTTTGCTACCAGACAGTAGTAGCCTGACTATCTGCAGGAGCAGACAGAAGCAGCCATTGAAAAAGATGCCACCATAACTCCATTTATTAACAAAAGCCTGTATCTATTGCCTTGTGCCAGGGAAATTAAAAAAGCAAAAACTGCAAAAGAAAGAAAAAAAATCACATTGAGCTAAACAGAGTCTTAAGCTGTGGTAAACAAAATGTAGCTTCCTTTGTGGTTGATTTTTATCCAGCTGCAGCCAAATATCAAAGCGATATCAAAGGAAAGCTACCCATTAATTAATTCAGACTGACTTCACAAAGCAAGCTGGAGCTTTTGCTGATATCTGATTCTGACAACTTCCTAATCTTCACAAGTTGTCATTAAGAGTGGCATTAAAGCAGTCTGCAGTCAATCCCAGCTCTCGCCCCATTGTAACTCAGAGATGGTCTATCTGCCATCAGGGGTGGGGGATATGCAAGCAGGGCTTAAAATAAGGAACTTTGCTTTGCAAATGGAATGTACAATGTATCAGGGAATCACATTAATACACTGCCTCAGTCATTCATCCTAGGAATGCTGACCCATTCCCACTTGCAACCATTACAAGTTGCAGTGAGTGGAAATTTTCTCTTCTGAAGGAGAGACACAGGGAAAAAGCAGAGAAAGAAACTAAAAAAGAAGCTTGTGTCTAAAAGGAATAATTAGAAGTCTGTAATGATCTGTAAGAAAGTATGAATAGAGGCTTATCACTGATTTCAAGATAGAGAACACAGGATTGTGAGTTGAAGAAAGTAAGACTGTGGGAAAATAAGACACTAATCGGAGGATAAGATTAGTTTTAAACTAAAAAATTTGAGCAACCTGGTATAGTGGAAGGTGCCTCTGCCTGTGGCAGGGAATGAGATGAGTGTTAAGGTCCCTTCCAACCCAAACCATTTTATGATCCTATGAACTGAAAATCTGGTACCTCCACAACTGAAGCTCCTGATTCCACCATGAGAACACAACACTCAGTGTTCCTTACTGCTGCCAGGATCACTCAGAGGGATTGCAGCCTCATGCAGAAATGTGAGGGATATGACACCTTTATCTTTCCATTCAGCTGTGAATGGCTCAAATGATTGAAGGGAGTTTTTTTTCTAGACCATCACTTGAGCAAGTATCCACCAGACAGTAACTAACACTATTTTGTGGCAAATTCTTGACAATACCTTAGAGGAAAATGTGCTGTGTTATTATACAGTATATTTATTTCAAATATTGCAGAGAATACAGAGGAGGATAAGTGCTGTTGTGGGAGCACCTCACCCAGCATCCACAGCAGCATCCATGAAGATGGTGCATTTATTTCCTCCACTGCCCAAATGCCAGTGACAAATAGGAATTATTTTGGTTGTACACAGAACCAAGGATTTACCATCTTAAGAGGTGAAATAAAGCTTAGAGTATCACAAAAAAATACCAAGCTCAATTAGAATAATCTTCTAAAGGATACAAAGTTAAATCCCAGTCCTTACCGGTGTTTGGGGTAGGAAAGTATTAGAAAATATGGGATAGGCAGTAATCCTGTATTGGCATTAAGTCATTTGAGATGAGGTGCTGGATTTTTTCATCTCTCACTTCTCCAACTGCTAAGAAGTGAAAGAAATTGCTATGCTGGGTAAATATAGAATCCTCGTATTTGTACAAAAATATATGATTAACCAAAAAGAAAAATCCTGCTAAGTAAGAGCTGCAGTCAGTCTAAGTGCTGTGCTTACACCCTTGTGTCTGGAGGGCTCTGGGGTTGCTCAGGCAGACGCGTCCCTTGTCTGTTGTGACCCTGGTCATTTTGCAAAGAATGACATGGATTTATCCCAGTTTAGAAGTGGCCTGATAGCTGACAGCCCTCATTGTCTGCCACTTGTCTTCCTCCCTGTTGACAAGAGAGCCAAAAATAGAGGGTGTGACATGGGGAAAATTTCTTTTCTGCACCCATTCCTCCTTCCCTGTGCTTTCCTTGCCTTCTGCTATAGCTTCACTGACACTGCAGCAGCCCTCAGGCTGCATTAGCCCCTCTCAGAAAAAGTAGCATATGCAAAGAAACCAGGAGTTCAAGACTTCCCAGTAGCTCTAAATGCTATCTTTGGAGCAGGTAGGATGAAAGATGTAAGAGTTTTTAGCTCAGTTGGTTTTATCAGAGGACCTTCCTGGTAGTTCTCTGTGGCCTCCAGCTGTTCCACCTGAAGCCATCCCTGCAAAGAGATTTCCTTGACCTTTAGGTGAGTTGAACATAAAGATGTTGCTCACGGGGCACAGACAGAGAAAATTTCTAATTGAGTACAGTAGCAGTAAAAAATAAGTAAAAGAACACAAGTTTTCACATATTGATGCTTACAGACACTAAATGAAGCATTGTTGCTTTTTTTCCAAAGGAATCAAGGGGCCCAGTCTCTGGACACAGGCATTAAGGTTCATGCTTGGGATCAGATGCTGGTTTGGAGCTCTGCAGATGGGTGGAGGCAGGTTGATTTTGGCTTTACTCTTCCTAGCACTGTCCCTTTTACTAATGAAATCTTAATCACAGCTTAATCACACCACAGCCAGCTGGAACTGGACTCATTCTTCAAAAATACATGTTTCTGCTAATGTTGTCCATTTATTTTTTGTTTGTTTCACTTTCTAAAACACCTATTGACAGAAATATTCAAATGCATTAAAACTCCTGAAGGTTAGCATTATAAATATATAGTGCTTGTTTAGTTTGAATACAAACCACTTTCCTTACCCCAAAGAAAGCACTGGCAGAGAACATTAGCTACAGAGATGCTAAAAAATTAAAGAGAATGAGTTCATACGAAGGGTGGTTAAAAATAACATGGTTGCTCAACGTGACTCTTACTGGTGTTTGCAACTGTATGTATACACAACCAGACATTGATATTTTTGTGTGGACAGTGTGTGTTTGTGTGTCCTTGTGGCTGGAGACTTGTGGCAGTATTGTTCTGTTTTCATAGATGGATGGAATATCAAGCTATCTTTTTCATTCTCTCTCCACAGCCAGAATATTTTGCCAGGGCAGACTATTGGCATAACACTGAGAGTTTGGATGCTGATACTGGATAGTCGTGGAAAATTCCTGTAACTTCAGCTCATGGAGAGCTTAAATAGAATTTATGAGCCATATCCTCATTTGGCGTAAAATATTATGGCTCCTCTGGTTCAACAATAAAACTGTACTACTTACCCCAGCTGATCTCAGTCAGGAGAGCAGGATTTTTGACATCTTAATTCAAAACTTCTTGAAGTTTTCTTCAGCATTCTACCTGAATGCTTTGGCTATTCCCTGCAATATTTAGAGGCATGCATGTTGACAAGTAGTTTGGGGCTCACATCTGACCTTTGAAGAAATCTGGATCGGTCTGTGTCTGGTAACAGGAATTTGACTGCCTGTCTGCCTTCTGGGGAGGAGGGAATTGTGAATCAAGACATGTATTCTGGACTCAGAACTTCTCTGTACCTTTGCTAAATGAAAAGTGAAAATTGCAGCGGCCCCACATCATCAGGGCCAACTTTTTCTATATATTGTACCCTTTGCTCTAATTTAAAAGGTAGAATTTCAATAGATTTTATAATTTTGATGCTTTTGGGGCTTATTTTAGACTTACCTCAATCACACTTTTTAGCTATAAGATGTTCTTGCTGGTACATTGTAATGCAAATAGGAGAGCTTTCCAACAGAACTTTAAAAAAGCTTTACATTAAAAAAAATCCCATAGCCTAGAATTTGAGTTTTGTACAAAATAATAGACTCTAGTTTCTGTCAGAAGAGGAGCCCAAGAGCGTTGTTGAATCAAGGTGACCTTCCATGCTGCAGAAAGAACCAGGCAGAAGATCCACTTAGCAAATGAACAGAAAAATCTGTGATGTGAAACTGGGGGAGTGGCTGAGGCTGGTTTCACTCTTATTGAGTGAAAGTAAAAAATTAAGAAGATAAGTGGAGATGAGATAACACTGTGAAAGAAACAGAGGATCCCCTGACTATGCTTTCTTGCCTTTCTGAAATGTTGCTGTCGCTAGTCATTCCTTTTAAAGGGTTATCTCCTGAATTCCAGCTTGGCAAAGGTAGAGGATATTGATGAGCATAATCACATGGTGTTTTCCCAGAGCATAGTTCACAGAGAACAAGCAAGCACAGAACAAAGTCTTTAAATAAAACTCCTGCAAAACAAGCATTTTATATCCTGGTCACTTTGGCCTCGCTCAGAACCGAGCTTGTGTTGTGCATTACAAAAGCCCTTGCATGTTTTTAAAAACCTATGATTGAAACTGAATTTCTTCACAGTCATTGGTAGCCTGAAAGAAAAGTTATTTTTTTTAGGTTGGGGCTGGGTTTTTAGGGAGGAAGAAGGACAGGGTAGAGAATTGCTTTGTTTTCTTAACAAATATCTAAAAATTATCCTAGAAGTTGATGTGGAATCAGAGGGATTTATGTAGAAAGGGAGGGATTTCCTGTGGACCAGGCTTGAGCATTAGCACCCTAAAAGGGTGACCACAGACTGAGCTACTTGAATATTTTCATTTGGCAGCAGAAAAGGTCTTTTTTAAAATGGGGACTTCTTCTCTAACATTCACAGATTCTGCGAAGGGTAAAATTCCCTGAATATGCTCTCAGGAGTCTGTGCTCCCTAAGTGGGGAATCTGGGAGAAAAATGAAATCTGCCTTTGCAGACCACTCAAGAAAGAACATCTTTGCTTTGCTGCCTTCCCCTTTTAAGATGGTTGAGGGACCTCTGTCATTCCCATGGGAAGACTTTACGTAGAAGATGACTTAATAGGTAGCATGTTTTGGCTTTGCTCTGGCCCTGTTTTCCAAATCCTAATATGGGAGGAGGAGGTGTTCTTAGATTTGAAGGGAAAGTACTGCCTTTAATGTCTCAACCTCCTGTTGACTTCTGGAAACAAACGCCCAACTGGGGAGATGGAAGAAAGTACATCTTCAGAACACTTGAGTCATGTCCAGTGGGACACTGACTGGAAGGCTTGTGTCATGCTGGGAATTGAGTCCTGCCATCTTAGGTCATGCTGGCCAAATCCACCCAATGCACAACGAGGCTGCATTAGTTATGAGCTGACATCCCAAAGCCACAACAGCTTGGATAGCATTTGGTTCCTCCAGCAGCCCTGGATCACTGCTTCAGGTTCTTATGTCACCTCTCAAATAGGGTAGCCAGGGAGTAATATTGTAAAAATAACCCTGCTTGTGTGGAGTACACCTGCTAAATAATGCCTTACCTACACCTGATGATAAAATGACAAGATTTTGGCTTGATAGACTTGGCTTCAATCGTGGAATAACTCCAGGTGCATCACATGGAGCCTCTCTGCCTTTTTCCCACCTTCTTCCTTTATGCTGCAGAGGCCAGCAGCAGCGAGTACCTGGCAGGGGTGTTGGGAGAGGAATCAATTAGAGCGTGAGGAGCTCGGGCTCTGGTGCAGTGCGGACAGCTCAGCTCCCTCCCCCTGGATCCCTGTTCCAGGCCATGCCGAGCTTCCCTGCGTGGCGCTGGGCAAGGCGCCGCCGAGCCGCGCTCCGTTTTCCACCCACAAACCCGGGCAGAGGTTTTTGCCCCCTGCAATCACCTTGGATTTCAGGGCAATCCTTGGGAGGTAAAACCCAACCAATTAATGTCACAGGGAGACTTCAGTTATCTCCCCACCCCGTTGACACGCAAACTTCAATTGGCAAAATGTCAACAGAAGTTATTGCTGCTGCCGATGAGATGGATAGCTCTTGCTGTTAGAATAATATCTGATGTTTTGCTCAGATGTCTAATGGGTTTGCTTTTTAAGCATGGATGATGCAAAATATCCCCAAGGCATTATTCCCAACAAGTTATAGAATCCCACTTAATGTCTATTTTTAGGACTGAATAGGTTCTGTAAAGCCTCATTTGTTTGAAGAAAAGATAGTTAATAACTTTTCTTTCCATGTGATTTTGAAGAGACAATTTTTGGCCATACCTCCCCTTCTTTATCTCCACTTCATTTGGCTTGCCTATGCCTTGGAGTTGTTGCCATTAGTGTGGGAGGTAAGAAATTAAGGAATTAAATAAATGGAGGAGAACTGCTAAAAGAGCAACAGTAGCTGTTTGTACACTAGGAAGTGGTCACTTCTAAGATAGCCAACTTTTTAATTCCTATATGAGGGTACAGCATTTAAAAGAGACTGAGTTCTGCAGCCTAATTAGTAAATGTATGGGAGGAACAGCAGGATGTGGGGGTGATTGTGCAAGGGATCACTAGATGAAGAATTATTGATAATAATAATAATATTGATATTTTGTTATTATTTTAAAGCACAGCATTGTTTTTAGTCTCCCTAACTAATGTTTAATTTAACTTGAATTTAAACCACAGAGTGTAGTGGATTACAAATGACTGAGTTGGAAAGCTTCCAAAAGCCATTGAATTTCAGTGGTTTTAGTGCTCTCCGGTAAAACAATTTCTTTTAAGCAAGCTATATGCTTGTTTCTGTGCTCTAAATAGAAAATAATGATGTTATGCAATACCGCATGAACTATATTTGGCACCCACCAGCAATATTCATTTTCTCTTGCTTCTCTCTCTTCCTTCTTCCTTCCCTCCCTCTCCCTCTCTGTCTCTGCAAAAAAAGCATGTATATATGTCTGACAGTAATCTAGGAGGCCAAGTAACAGATCACATTCTTATACTACTAAAATTGTATGAATGCCTAACACAGCTTAAATCCCTTAAATTGGGATTTATGAAAGGATGACAGCAAACAATCTTCTAGCTATGCCATCTCTCAGGCAGTTACAGCAACTGCTTTACATTTATTTGTGAGAATCTAAGTGATAAATGCACGTTTTTCCTCCTTTTATCCGTGAATAAGCAACGGTGAATGACTTCAACCAATACTGGGAATCCAAAGCTCTGCCTGTGCTGGTGAAGCCAGCAGGAGCATGGTGCTGGTTAGCACTTCCCTGCCTGGTGTGTGGGCATATTTTGGGGGAATAACATGGGCTACTGTTCCCACTGGACAGTATGGACAAGGATATCCTGTTTGGAGTGGAAGGAGGAGTGTAGCTGTGCAAATGCAAGCTGTGCCACACCACTTATTTTAAGATCCAGAGAGCAGTCCTTTGCCTCTTTTATTCACTAGTATTTATTTGGCCTTGGAGATTATCCCCAGTTCCCAGAGAAGTTCCCAAAGCGCTAGCCAGATATTGACTGCGTAATTCAAGTTAGTTTGACCCTAGAGGAGTCATTCTAAACAGTTCTTTTTGATAGGAAAATACACCTCCTTCACTTCTGGGAAACTCATATTACTTGTGAGTCACAAGGGTTTAAAAAAGCAAAACCAGCTGGCAATAAAATGATGTGAGAAATGAGCATTCAAGAGCTCCTCTGAAAGATCCTATGGAAAAACTGGGGAGCTAAAAGTTGAAATGAGGGGTGGGGAGGGGGGTATAGAGGTATCTGCGTATAATAGTCCAGAAGAACAATGGTCTCTAAAGAACACTGAATATAATTTAATTCTCTGGTGCTTATGGAGTATTTTCTCTTCTTCCCCCAATCTTCTGGTAGGTCAATACATTCCCTCCTGACTTCCAGACTCAGCAGAGGCTCTCAGAAACCTGGTTGGCCTTGTTTTTCCTTGGACTACTGGTCTGATTAAACTGCACTCACTAATTGGATGAGAAGTTTGGAGAAAGCTTTGAATTAATTTCCAGACCAGAGTTAGGCAAAAAATATAATTTTTTCCCACTGGTTTCCTCTTTAGGTGCTTTTCTTCTGAGCCCTTAGCCTGTCTCTGCTGCTCCTTTTAATATTTTCTTCCTCTTTGGTTTTCCTATTGATCCCCAAAGTCTCAGAATTTATAATCCTTCACCCAAAAAGAAAATTAGGGTTTAATTAAGGTCTAATGTCTCTTCTTCTCTATCCCACATTCCCTCTTGACATTTTACAGTTCTGAGATGTAGAAAATACTGAAGTCCCATTTGGCTTCAACAGTGATTAATGCTAGCAAGAAGCAAGTCCCAGAGTGCTAGAAATGACAAGATACATGCAAGCTATCATCATTTAATCCTATTGCTTTTTGTTTGGTTTGGTTGTTACCAAAGTAACCTAAGTTCTTCAAATTTACCCTTTGCCTGGGGGGAGTTTAGCTCCATTTTGTGTGGTGTTTCTCTGTGATGTGGTCTGTGAGGGTGACAGGTAAGGGACAAACTGAGTTGGGTCATGGCTAGACACTTCTAGCCAGGGCCAGATGACAGGGAAGGGAGGAAGGGGACATGTCTGAAAAGGGATAACAGCTCTAGAAGTCTGCTGGTGGCTTTAAAAGATTATAGAAAGATAAATACAGGAGTGGTAAGGAGTGAGGACTCATGGATAACATTCTCCACACACAATTCCTTAACTCTGATGGTGAAAAGTCACATTCTGCTTAACATTAGAGGGCTTGCAGGATGTGGTCTTTGACTGCCATACTGAGCTGGGTGAAGGTGCAGGCAGGTCTGATGTGCATTCAGAGTCCTTTTTTGCCAAGAGGTTTTCCTTCCTCAAGGCATGAGAAGTAGCAGGGGCAAGGCATGTGCATCCACAGTGGCAGGAATGGATAATAAAAGCTGCTAACTGATGTAGTAATTATGTGTAAAGGTGCTTTTGCAATAGACCATAAAAAAAAAGAAAAGTTTCAGTCTAGGTGGCCAGAATTTCAGAGATGCTGAGGATATCCAAATTTCACAGACTCAACACAGCTGCAGCAAAATGAGCCCATCAGCTCCTTCATCTTCACTGAAAGGCATCTTCTGCTTTTAATCACCAAAGTCCTGTGTAAGACTGACATACTGATGTGTAACATCTTAAAGCAGCCAATACAGACCATTTCCAGTGCCAACTGCCTCCTCCTACAAACCTTGCTTCACTCACAGAAATTCCTGCTCGCAGGAAGTCTTTAGCCTACCCAGAATATCTGAATGCCCATTTCTCTTCAGAAAACTGATGGAAAGCAGGTGTCCAAAAGCCTTTCCAGCAAATATATTGACAGCTCTGAAATGTGATTTAAGCAGTTGCTGTTGATGCAGTGGTGACTTGGAATGTGCCAAGCCCATGCTCACCCATGCCTGGAGACATTCTTACCCGTTCACCCCTGACACCTCAGGCTTAAGATTACACCTGATTTGAAGCATCCCCTGACTAAACAAAACAAACCATGAGCTGATCTCCTTGTGCAACATGCAACCACACAATAGTAATCACAGCTAATGACTCTGCTAAATGCTAGACTGCACACACCTCCTTTTTTGGTGTTTGTTTTGTATACAGAAGGTAACATCGACTGAATAACGAGGATGCCAAGTTACAGATGGGGTTGTGGAATCGTATTTGACAGCCGATTAGAGTAATCTGACAGAAATGATGACTTAATCACCACGACAGACTCCAAATTCCCAGATAGAATTCCACCCAGGTTAATCTAATTTCCTTGCAATATTTTTGCCAGAAATAGACTCTTAGCCGGCTTGTTTTCTCCCATGCAGATGTCACATGGCTTTGACAAGAATGTAAATAGGTACTGCTATTTTTGTTGAAAAGATGACTTTGAGGCTCTAAAGCTGGAGAGGTGGCATGCCTTTGAGATGCATTGGGTTGCTTTGCTGTGTTTTTTTTTCTCTGATGACATGTTTACATACAGCAAGATGTACTCAGGAAAAAGAGGGGGGAAAAAAAGATGTAACTATTCCATTGTAATTCGAGGCCTTGGCGTGGTCCTGCTGCTGCCCTGGACACAGCCAGCAGCCAGATTCTCATTAATTTCAGGGGGATTTTCAGGGTTGCATGTTTGACAACTGTTTCTTTGCCTTTTTGATTCCCGTGGACTGCCTCAGCACCCCTGCTTGGGATGCGCCCAAGGAGAGGCAGTGACGTTCCTGGCCCCAGGCTTTGGGTGGCCTCTGTGACAGCACAAGCAGCAGTGAAGCCCCCAGGTTGCTGCCAGCACTGCCACAAGGCACTGGCAACCTTGGGCAACAGGCATTTGCTTGCTCTCAGCTGTAAAACAATGGTATGGTGTGTTCTGGGATGGACACAGAGCACCTGTAGGAAAGGCAGGTCATGCCCTTCTTGCTGCACAAGTGTGCTCAGTAGAACTCTGTAATACTGATGAGGAGAGGTTGCCCCTCACAGCCCATACCCCAGCCTGGGTTTGATATCCCCATGCACAGTGCTTGCCAGGGGAAGCTGGCCACGCTCAGAAAGAACTTGCCTGAGTGCTGTGTTGTTCTCTTTTACTGTGTGTGCTGAGCACGGGATGATGTTCAAGGTAATAAATTACTTGCTGAGGTTATTTTTCTTGTTCTTGCCTCTTTATTAATTGTAAGTGTGCATTCATAAATACTGTATTTTCATAAGCAAAGCTTTCTCCAGGAAAAGAAGGAAATGTTTCCTGTTGTTCTGTGTGACAACATGACATACTGAGAAATCACTTACCTTGAGATCCGTAAGTGATGTATAGTTACAATAACAGCTTCCTGATAAGACGGGAAATCCTTCATTTCTGTAGATGACATGATTCTAGTGAGTGGCATCTAATTTGAAACAGTTTTATATCATCTGTAATCTTTTGGAGGGCCTGGGAAAGCACAGCTATTTTATTGTTTTATAGCCTGCAGTTATACAAGGGAGATAGAAAATGTACAGATTATTTTGTCTTTTGCTCATTGTAGAGTGAAAGGATAGTACCTATTTAACTTTTGTCTCTGCCCCTTTAATTTTCTTATTCACTACACACTTCTTTGAGAGTCATTCTTTTCTTTTCTTTTCTTTTTTACACCTACCTTTAAATATTTTATGGGTAGAGAGCTTATAATATGTATTGTCACGGCAGTTGTCTCTAGAGGTCAGCAATGAGTTTAATAATGAGATGCGAACCAGTGACTCTGTAAAACCCATTTCAGGTTATAAATGGCATGTTTTATTGAATCTAGTGTTAAAGGTTGGTAACGTATCAATTGGTGATGGTCAGGGTTAAACAAGCTTCAACATGAGCCCTCTCATGTTAGGAAACTGTCAGTAAGGTATTTTTCCACTTTCCTCTTCACTGAAGCCAGGTTTGTGTATCACCTCCATTTTTTCTGGGGGTGTTCTGCAGTTTAAACTCTCCAGGCCTGAGCTGGATCTTTTATTGGTTTTAAGCACAATGGCATCACTCCCAAATTCAGCCTGATGGTGTGAAGAGGACCATGAGTTTTTAGCAGGAACTTTTGAAATCAAGTCAAAACCTATTTGAAGCATCATGTTAAATCTTGCCTCTTTGTTTGTGAATGTACCAGATTACTGAGTAAATGAACTTGGGGTAATGATGTGTGACTGAAGAGGATGACTTTGGATATGCAGTAAATGTGCTTATCAGGTGACACTGATCTTTATGTTGTGACCATGGGCTGCAAAAATAACTTCTTCACGTGAATTTGGTCTAAAGTTGGCTTCTCTGGTTTGGGCAGTTTGAAAAGTGAGAGGTTTTCTATGTTGTTAGAATAGCCTTTATTCAAAATATAACTCTTAGGGGCACATAAACACATTTGTAAAGAGCAATTGATTGATTCCCTGTCTACAAAAGGCCTGAAATTGGGCTGGGTTTTTCTCTTATATCCTGCATATTCCTGGATTTTCAATATTTGCCTTTCTTTCCTCTATTTTCTCACCACTCCATTGCTCCTCAGAGACCTCAGTAACCTGCAACAGCCTTGTGGTGCAAGTTACACCTTTTTTCTTCTTTCTGTTTTTGCTTGCTGAGTGGACATGCTGCCTCACATTCCCACAAATTTTAAGTCTCCTGCAGTGCCCAGTGTATTGTTGATGTCAGGTAATACCTTAAGCACTAAAGAAGACAGAGAACCATAGAAGTTCCCTTTTTTCTATAAAACTGATCTAATAAGAGTGGTAGCAGGCAAGTGCTGGCCTATTAAAGTCCATTTAGGAAACAAATGATTTAAAGAGAGCAGAATTGTTAAAACTGAAGAAAATTTATGCATCCTGACAACTACATCTACCTTGTGGCTTTGCCTTTCCTTAGGACACACTGGGGAGTTGTGCAAGCAGCACAGGGAACACATTGATTTGCAAGGCCAGGGAGCGTTCTGGACTTTGAATAAATCTAACAGAAACATTCACAGCAATATTTCATATTTTCTGAAGAATCCAGCAACTTTTTCCCTGGTGGTTAAGTTACTTCACCAAAAGCAATGCAGATGTGGGTTTCTGTGCAGCTTTGAAAGCATATTTGATATGAGGGCATGGATGTTCTTTACTGCTCAGCTGTTTTTGTTTCCCAGAGTTTGTCATAACAATCTTTTATTAGGAAAATGGAATTGCCTCTGACATTTTCAGGCAATACACAGCTGTGCTGCACTGAAAAATGATAGAAAAGTAGAAAAAGCATACATTTTTTCACCTGTTCACCTGAATTGGTAAGGAATTGCTGAGGAGAGAAAAGGCAGTGGCCCTGCTGCTGCTGGAAGGTTTGTGCAATCAAATCCCAGTAACTATGCAGAGTCCAAGAAAGAAAATAAAAATGGGGGGGTTTTTGCAGGCTTAAACATCTCCTACATTGAATCTCAATGTGAGGTCACTTCTGGAGGCTTTTGAGAAGCTGTAATAAAATTTCCCTGAGCACACCACAATGGCCACAGGGCTGGCTATCACCAATGTCCTGCAGAAAACTCTGATCATGAGGGAGCTCAACTGCTGTGGTGTTATTATTCCTGAAAGAACAAAACCAGCATTTGTAGGAATTTTATTGGAGCTATCAACAATTTAGTGTGGGAGCAGTATCATTTAGTAGGGAAAGCTGAGGACGCAGCAGCCCAAGTGTGCCAAGGTGGGATGTTCTGCAAGAACGCTGCAGACAGGAATTGGTTTCCTTTGCAGTAAGAGGGACATGGATGGAGGAAGAGGTTAAAAAGGAAAAAGGATTTAGAATTTTTATGGAAGCCAGAATTGTTATGTGTTGTGGTGGAAGCTTTATGAATGAATGTGTAATGGATTTCAAAACAAAAATATGAGATACTAAACAATTATAGGAAGCTATTTTAGGAATCAAGATCTCTTCTTTTTCAGTCCTAAAAGAATGAGCACAGTTTTTTTAATTACAAGCAAAGTTCATTTGTCAAACTCAACTCCTCTGGGAACATTTGAAATGCTTGCTAGTTCTTAAATTACTTGAAAATTACATCTTGGTTTTGGCAGTGGTTGAGCTCAAGAAAAAAAAGTTGGTAAAACAGAAACCAAGCATGCCATAAACTAATGAGGGCTGTAACTTTAGAGGTCTTCTGAAACTAGATACAGCAAATTAAAGATTTATATGAGTCCTATGGGCCCAATGATCTTTTTTTTTTTTAAACTTCCTCATTATAAAATACTCATTTACCATTTAATTTTTTCTTATAAGCATATAATACAGTGTTATTCTGAATTGATATAATTTCAACATGTTTAATATTAAATTGTGTCTCTTTTTAGCCCTTCATTAAAAACATCACTCTTGATTTTTTATGACTATCCAACCTGCCTTACTCTCTTTCATTTTTGTTTTTAGATGCATCATCCTATTCAGATGAAACCTGCAGATAGTGAAAAGTCAAATGGTATGTGTTCAATTTACTTTTACTTGATTGTATCTTTCTCTAAACTAAAGTAAGCACAACATTGTGACGATTTTTGCTTTACTCCTTTTGTGGTGAAAATAATAGGCAGTTTCCCTACACCTGACATGCTGGGAAGGTGTTGAGCTGCTCTGAACTCCCTTTTATCTTCTGCTTTAAAGAAGGAAGGAAATGTCCTCAAAAAAGGGTCTTCCTTGTACCTGCTGTATGTCATGACCTACCTCACTGCATACATCCTTCCCTTGGGTTCTTCTAACAGTGAGGTATTGTGGGATCACCTGAGATTGATAAGATGGAGATAAAATGTTGATGCTGAAAATTTAAAATAAAAGAAACAAAAAGGCATACCTGTGTTAACAAATTATGTAAGTACATGATCAGCCTTAAACATTTGCCAAAAGTACCTTTTTACACAATGATGCCATTCTGAATCTGAGCCAAATTTAGGTTTTAATCATATGCCTCATTATGGGCTGGGAAGCCCACTTTGGAGCTCTCTGTATACTTATTCCTCAAAACGATTGAAAAATGAATGCTATAAAGACAGTAATATCCATTTGGAATACTAGGGTACTGGCTAAGTGGATGTATATGACATGCAAAATAGATGGCAAGGTAAATCTATTAAACATGCCAGGTTTATATATTCAGGAAAATAAGATAATCGAATGGTAGTGCAACTTGGCAGCATGTGATTCTTTAAAAATATATACGTGTATATTTTGCCCCTTGATTTGTTCCTGTAATTTTCTAAAATATATGTTAAAGATATCATCTGCCTTCTTAGATTGCAAGAGCTTCATTTTCCCTTAAGGCCCACATAATCAGAGCTGGTTCCTCCAACAGGCATCTTTGCACCTCATTAATTAGTAATCAGGGCAGAAGCCGTGCACTTAGAGATCTACATACCTGCAAATGTAAATTATGATTGGGCTCTAAATCTCTCCGCAAGGCTTTTTTAAGGCTTCTTTTTTTTGCTAATTGTAGTGCATCCCTTTTTCAGGCTTCTCCAAGGATTATGAAGTTTAGAAGGAAATTAAAATTTCACATGATGCTAGGTTTCCCATTATGACAACTTTCCAATCCATGAGGATTCTCAAAGTCCAGCTCCTGGCCCTCCACAGGACAATCCCAAAAATCCCACCATGTTCTCGAAATGCTCCTTGACCTCTGTCAGTCTGGTGCTGTGACCACTGCTCTGGGGAGCTTGTTCCAGTGCCCAGACACCCTCTGGGTGAAGAATATTTTCCCAAAGATTTTTAGCAGTAGTTTCTTGCTGTCTTTGAGTGCTCAGAATAGAGGCACCTGGCCAAGGCACCTGGATGGGCAGAAGGACTGAAGTTTTCAGGCCCCACTGTGGTCAAGGAGAGCGTTGCTGTTGGAATCCAGACTCCAGTCCCTAGTATTTACTGCTAGCAGTGGGCACAATTATCCCTTAGGCACAGGAACGCTGGCCTGAACTAAGTATGGCCTCCATGGATTCTTCTTTCAAAGACAAATTTCACCTCAATTTCCTTGGCAAATTAGAAAAATAAGAGGCAATGGGCCAAAATTGACTCCCAGTGAGTTACTTGTTCGTTGCCTGAAGTGTTTCTTTCTAAAGGAGATTGAACATATTGGAAAAACACTGTGGGGAATTGTGCAAATTCTGTCCTTCTCTGCAAGTACTGCCTGCTTGGAAAGCAGGGTAGGTTGGCTCCTGGCTGCTGCTGTTAGTCTAGGGTTATCTGCATGAAACTCCTGTTTGCACTGTGGGAATACTCTCTTATTTTCTGGCATCTATTCCAAGCATAAAAATTACTAGGGCTTGAGTTTTTCACTTTTTTTTTTCCTTGCCTTTCTTTGTATTTTTGGGGAAAAAACAAATTGTCAGTTCAGGGGTTCCAACTGTCAAATTAAACACTTTTTAAAATTTAGATTCCTGAAGGGTGTGGGAACTTTTGATAGGCATGTTCAAGGGGTGGTGAACTATTTTTATTTTTTTTTAATCAACTGGAGAAGCAAAAGGCAAACTAATACCTGGTGATGATAATAATGGTACAATGATGATAATAATGGTACAGCTCCTCAGAAAGGCAGGGCGTAGGCATGGGGTTCTGGAGTGGGTGACAGTTTGCCAGCAGCTGGGAGATCAAGAAAGAGAAAAAAACAACAGCGCGAGGGATGTGGAGGTTTGTTTGGCACATGTTTCCCATATGCTCCAGGCTATCCATCTGAGGAGGTATATTATCCATTCCAACAGCAAACTGTACCTCTTCAACCAGATTGGTAAATTCAAAGGGGAAAAGAAAAAAGACATGCCAAGGCATCTTGGTTTTCATGATCCGTGCTGGTTGAGCTTTTGAGGAATGCTCAAGTCTCTGATTTCTGAGTCATGGGAGGATCCCAGTGGATTTTATGGGTAAAGTGGTGTTTCTCAGATTGCAAAGAGGTTTAAGAAATTTTCTTGGTCAAAAATTTTTTATGGAAAGACGTGTAGGACAAGTTGAACACACTACAATTCTTCTGAGCTTGTACATGTTTGTGAATTGATAGACCTGTTCAAGTTCCATAGGGAGGAAGGACAGGTCCTCTCATTCAGTTTACAGAGGTTTTCAAAGAACAATATTTTCTGTGTGATTAAATGCCCCCTCCCCATATTGAGTCCCTTGTGAAAAAGCTTTGAATGACCATCCAAGCCAGCGCCTCCCAGGATGAAATGCTCCTCCCTTTCCATCACTGTTCCTGCCCGTAGATATCTGGGTCACCTGAGGAATCTGTCCCTTGACATCAGAGGCCAAGCTCACCTCATGGAAACTGGGAGATGGGTATGGAAGGGACAGCTCCAGCACAGCTGGACCAGGCTGCTCAGAGCCCCCTCCAACCTGGCCATGAACACTTCCAGGGCTGGGGCATCCACAGCTCCTCTGGGCAACCCATTCCAGTGGCTCATTCCCTGCCTACAATGTGTCTAAGTCATTTCTCTGCTCATGCAGATGAAGCAAATCTTGATCTCTTCCACCAAGTTTTTAGCACCTAGAGTTGATGGGGCAAGACTTGCCCTCAGATTTAATTAATTTGTCTACCCAGAGGGATTCTGAAAAGCTTCTTAACTCTTGAAAAATTTAACATCTCTTGAAGATTTGCAGATGATGAATTTTGTAGTGTGTCCTTGTCTGATCACCTTTGTGCAGGTTGTTTTAACCTGTCTAGAAAGTTTTGGTTAAGGATTTTCTGCCAAAGAAGCATGTTTTACTTTGAAGGCTCCACCATTACTAGATTCATCCCTCACAGTATTTATCCTTTTAAGGACATTTCCCCTTTTTCAAACAAAGGGGGTTCCTCCAGTCTAATGCTGAAAAATTTACAAACACCTGCTTGACTCTAAGTTGTCTATGGCAATTAACATCCTACAATTTGCAAATGCCTAAATGTCTTGAATCTGGATTTGAACACAGTCAATACTTTCAGGCACATATCCTGCAGACAGCATGCTCTTAAATGGATCAAAGCATCACTGCTTCAGGGAAAACGACAAAATTCTCCATTTAAAAAATAAAGGAGGGAGGAGGGTAGCTGAGTAATCTTAAAATTTATTTTTATTGATTTCTTTAGTGGAAAATATAAAAAATAATTTTGAAATTCTATGTGGCACAACTTTGCCGAATTGGAGGTAGTAATTAGATGCCATATGTTAGCACTAACACATAGAAAAGTTGATAATTAATGCAGGCAGCTCCGGATTCAGGTGTGACTTTGACAGATTGTATGCAAGGGGTTTTCACAGGCTTACAGTTAGGGATAAAAAGTCTAATTTCACCTTTTCCCTTCTATATGGGAGTAAAAAACCAAAACCAAACCAAAAAAACCCCAAAACCTCCACACCATTTATTCATAATTAACTATTTATCTAGTTGCTCAAAAGAAAAGGCATCTTCTGGGGAGAAAATGCACTCTTTATCTGACTGGACTCCTCAGAAATGTACAATAAAGGGTTATAATTTTGATCTTTCAGAATTTTGGGGGTTTGGAAGAGTGAAAATAAAAGTTATGTTGAATCTTCAGGGAGATTTCCCACAATTATTACAGGGTTTAATTCTTTTGTAGCATTCAGAAAATAATCTCTACTCCTTTATCCTCCTGGGTTAGCACAAGCAATTTAATACAGCCTGCAAGAAATGCTCATTACTGAAGCGAATTGAGTAAAGCTAAAAAATTAGACCCTTCAGGATGTTATTCTGCAAGCTGGATGTAGTGCTGTCAGAAGACAGGAGGCTCAGTTTGAAAAGTTCCCCTCCCAGCAGAGACAGATTTCATCTCAGATAACCTTTGATGGCTAAGGCAGAGTTCTGGGTTCAAACACGATGCCCAGGCACGTGTGCTAGTGATGGCAGTGCTAGCCTTGATGGGGTTAAAAGAGCAACTCTGCTCATTTGAAAACAGGTGTCTGTACCTCTCCAAGCAGTGCTCCTGCATTCTGGCAAACCCCAGCCCAAATCCAGCAGGCTCAGCACTGGATGTGTCACTTGAACTGCCCTGGCAGCACAGCCAGCCTGCATTTGTAATGTGTTGAGATGGATTAAAGGTGAACCCCATAATGTGTTAATCAAGAAACTGTGTGGTTTCACACTTTCCTTCCTATAAATAGAACTTCAGGCCTTGTTTACTGTGACCTTCTGGCTCCTTCTGCTCCATCAAGGAGGGGCACTCAGCCACCCCATCCTACCTGCTGCTTCCAAACAGTTGCATCTCCTTCATTCCCCCAGAGTGGTGTAAAATAGTCAGAAAGTTCAGCTAAGTCCATAAGGGGGGGTTCAGAAATAATGATGTCAAATGCAGGCTAAAAAAGTTTTGATTTTTCTGGATTTTGAATTGTTGAAACCTACCCCAAGGGTGGGAGAGAGAATTATCAAGCATCAGTGAAATGCTTTTGAGATATGTGTACATGTGCTGGCCCTTGCACACTGTTATCCTTCCCCCAGCCTTTTGCTTTGCCTGCTCTCATTGCCCAAAGCACTGGCAGCTCCCAAGCTTTGTCCAGCCCCTCAGAGCTCACTCATTCCTGATGTCCCTGCAGCTGGAGCTCAGGACATCTACATGTTGTCATGATGCCCAAGATCTGGGAGTTGGCTGGAAGGTAACAGCATCTGTCAATGCACTCAGTCAATGTAAAAAAAAAATCTGTAATCTACTCTCAGTAGCAGGGGAGAGACTTCCATGACAAAGGGAGAAATGCCTTGTCATGCACCTTGCCACCTTGCTGGGAGAGGTGGGACCTGTCACTCTTTGAAGGAGCTGATCTCTTGGCATTGCCAACAACCAGTTGAGCTGAGGCCAAACCTGTAGGTCACTGAAGTTAGGCCAGATGGGTTTAGGCTGCCATGCTTCCCCTAAGCAGGAGCACCTGTCCCAGCCTCAGTGCTTATCTGGGTCAGGTGTGTTTAATCCTTATTGTACAGTCCATGGGAGAAATCCAAAACACACAGGAAAATCCACAGGCTTGGCAGATCCAAAGGGAAGGTTGCTCACCTCTAAAAGCATTTGACCCACACTTCTTGCACTCTGTTGTCTGATTCTCACACCTTGCCTGTGTGGCTGGTAAGAATTCATTTTAGAAAGAAAGAAGTGGCTGACCAAAAATGCAGAAATAACTCTTGAAAATTAGTCTTATTGAGGTGGAAAAGTGTTCCTTTCTCTGTGTGGGAAAAACTCTTTCAGCCTAATAATATCAGATGTTCTATCAGATGGAGTGAAAACATGTCATTTTGATCTTGACAATTGTCACTTTAAATGTTTTTTATGCTGGACCTCTAGCCAGAAAAAGAATAGCAATTTTCTTAAGCTTCAACACTGATCAGCACTGACTAATGGCACTGAATGCAGAGCACGTCATCATATCAATATGTTTTCTGTACTCTGAGCATTGTTCATGAAATCTGCATTTTTAAGATGTACAGTACACAGGAGCTGGATGTTTAATTTACTATAAAATCACCCTCAAGCTGCAAACCTGCAAATCATGTTAGTTAAATGGCATATTTATAGGTTTACTACCAAAACCAAAAGAGGCCGATGGGGAGTTTGTCGCCTGCTACTCTTTGGAAAATTAAAACAAAGCCTTCTGTTCACATCTCATTTCTTTTGAGTCTCCATGTGAATCTCTTTGGTTTGAGGCTTTGTCCTGGCACCGAAGCAGGACCCAAGGGACCTCCTTTGGGATGCTGTGGCAGGCATTTGTCCAACTTAGCCAGCAGCTATTTTTAAAAGAGAGTTGGAGCCTAGCCACCCTTAAGGTAGACCTGAACACTATTTCAAGCCTAAGATCAAATTTAAACTGGTTGGTACTGGCTGACACAGAGACACAAAATAAGAGGTTCATAACACTGAGCAGAAGGCAATGCTTGGAAATGTGCTTGGCACCAAGGCTTCACCCAGCCTCACCTCAGTCTGTGGTGTGGAGAAATCCAGGCCTGGCAGCCCAGCTGGGTCCCTTGTCTCAAAATCTTTCCTGCACTATGGCCATAGTCTGTGGCTGTTGTTGAGGGGACAGGCTGCCAGGGAACTTCCTCAAAGAGATTGCTCAAGGCAATATAGGAATTGTCGGCAGCCAGGTTACAGGTATCCTTCCACCAGCAGAAGCGTCTGCCTGTACTCCTCTTGTCGCTGTGAGCAAGGTAATTCAGCTTTCCCACCCTTAAAATAATATTTAGCAGCATCAAGGTCAGCTATATATTATGAATGAGATGTAAAGCTTCATAATAAGACACACACACACAGACACACACACACACACGAACATATATATGTATATCTCAACTTGCAGGTCTTATTTGCAATCACGCATATTCAGCTCCTGATCTGTGTATAACTGGCTCATCCCATGCATTCAGCATTTCTTAACCCTTTCTGGAGGGTTCACCTGCGTGTGGAACCTCAATATAAAGTGTGAATGAAAATGTTCAGTCTTGAGGAATCTCTGCTGAAGAAAACATCTTCCCCTGGGTGTTAAATTCACACCAATTTTCTTGCAAGCTTGTAGAGTGAGAAGCTGGGATTGCAGGGGCTGGTCTCTGTTTTGGGCTCTGAAAAATGCATGGGTTTGGTGCTTGCTTATATAAAAGCTACAAATACTTTTTAAAGTCAGCGATTTAAGGAGAAAATTACTTCAAATGCTTCTTGTGATCAATAAACATGAACCTCTTCCTGTTATTCTTGAAATTATTAAATGCACTGAAAATGTTGAAGTATAACAGAAATAAAATCCTAGAAAAAATGAATGCAGTTCCTTCTTCCTCAGCTGCAATTTTTTCCATATGACAAACTCGTACTAATACAGGAGACAGAGTTAGAGAGCAAGGGAGGATTCTTTTTTTTTATTGTAAGCCCAGAAATGAAAATACTTCATTACAAAAATAATTTGCACAATAATAGAAATAAGTAAGTGCACTGCAGACTCTCTGGAGTAAAGCTTTCCTTCCCTCTTTGCTTCCCCACAAACCCTGACAGTCTGCTCATTAACAAGGAATTGGATTTACATGCCATTTCTAGAGAAGAAGAAAGCACTGGTGTACGTACTGTATAATAAGCACTTAGATTTTTGGTTTAATATAGATGAGTGGGTGCCTCAACATTTTTAAGTTTTTCCAGAGTGGATTAAGTTTTGATGACCTCTTTCATTTTTGACAAGAGTCCCCAGCATTAGACCTGTAAATTTGGGTTTGATTAATAGGACTGTGTGCATCCTGCTGCAGCAGTCCAGCTTGTGCTGGTGTTGGTGACAGTGCAGGCAGAAAATACTCTACCAATAATTCAGGTAAAGCATGCTTCTCATGGTGGTTTTTTGCAAACTCAGCATCATTACGCATCAGAAGGTGTTCAGGTGATGTCCTGAAATATGTCTTGTGTCCTCCTGAAGGGCAGAGGGCTGTGGCACTGAAAAAAAAAACAAAAGAGCAGAAAAATTTAATGCATTCTTTTTCCAGAGCAGTCATTGCACATCTGCCTTTCCAGTGCCGTGCATTAAGTTGGCTGAAATTGAAAGCTCAGATAGGAGCTGCTCTCAAAACAATTCTCAGGAATATTTTTCATTAGCTTATATCATTATGTGCACAATCCCTTCTTCACCCTCACCCCATCATGATTTCTTTCACACATGAGGGGGATGAGGGAATTTATCTGAATTAGAATCTATGCAAAGATATCTTTAAAAGTGTCTGTAAGGGAGGATACTTTCCTTTTAGAAGCCGTGAAGGGGAGGTGTATGCAGAGTGACTAAGACAGCCAATTAATATGTTATATAAACAGCAGGCACCACTAAAAAGAAGGAGAGAGAGAGAGAGAGAGAAAAATGAGATATTTGGGGTGGGGAAGGAAGGGGGAAGGGAGGTTGTAAGTATAAAGTGTTTGCCTTAGGACTTGTCTTCAGTTACAGAGCCAGACTCACATGACTGGAGCTTGGTTTGATGTGGTAATGAAGCATTGATCACAGCAAAAAGATGAAATGGCCTTTGCTCATTCATTATTTTTATCTTCTAGCTGTGGAAGACAGAAAATTGTTCATAGGAATGGTTTCGAAGAAGTGTAATGAGAATGATATCAGGGTGATGTTTTCTCCGTTCGGCCAGATAGAAGAATGCCGAATCCTTCGGGGACCAGATGGGCTGAGCCGAGGTGAGTGTGCAGCCTGTAAAGTCTCTTTCCTTAAGTGCTAATTGGGAGCTTTATGTCACAGCCAAGGTAGGCAGAGCTGCTGTCTGCAGCGAGAGGTTACTCTGTAATACATCCCACGTGATGAAGGTATCCACATGAACTTTTCACAGTGACTGAAATTATCACCTTTTATTTCCAGTGTCAGAAAGGTCTCGGTGCCAACATATTAACTTGTGTTATCACCTGTTTGTCAGCTGGAAAGGTTCCTTTGCACCCTGAGAAAACACCCTCAGTTTTCTGCTCTCACAAAATCAAAGTTGCTCCCCTGACCCCATTTCTGCTTTGTAGCACAAGGCCAAAAAAAAAAAAAAACCAACCAAAAGGACAGGACTGTAAATGACTGCTTGAGGGCATGAAGGGTGATGGGAACAGGCCCTCATTGTAGCACTATCTCCTCCATTCCTGTGTTTTCTGTAACTCTATGCAAAACATAGGTCTGCTGTAAGTGAGAAACAAAGAGGTTACCCTGGACCTGAGAGCTTTGCCTGGACAAAAGTTTGTAAAGAGAGTTTTTAAATCTTGCGCCTCTACCACAACCCAAAAACCAGGGCAGAGGTGTTAAGCATCACCATCAAGAGTGGTCAAGTGGCCAACCTGAACTTGGAAATGAAATGCTGCACAGATTTCAATAACCAGTGATCTCTTTTGAGTGCAAAAGTACCTTTTAGGGAAAGGCCTTCTGAAAACCTATTGAAAAGAAAGATAAATGTATATTGATGATACAGACTGCATCTTAACTCCATGGTATGTGGACCTGAACTTATTCTCAGAGCATGAACCTTCTCAAAACATCAGTGCCAGGGGTTCCTGAGTAGAAAAGGAAATAAGGATAGTCCCATCTCTCAGTGCAGTATTATGCTGTTGTAACCTGCCACAGCCATTTAATGGCACAGGGAGTAAAGTAATTTTAATTGTGGAGCTGTGAAAAACATCACATCCATAGGAAAAACAAATACATAGAAAGTACACAGTTTATGCATTTTATTACATTTTCAAAAGGCACAGAAAAAGGTGATATGTATATCTATTACCACTTTGCATATAGATATGAGTATAGATTTAGATTTGTTTTTTCTTTACTTTTGGATCTACTTGTTTCTAGTAGGCAATAGGATCCACAAAATTTTGTGCAATAATTTGTGCATGTGGGTTTCCAGTTTCTATAAAACACCTATAAATTTCAGCAATGGAAGTGCAGGTATTCCTATATATCATGGCACTGCTTGGAAGCACGTACTGTACTACTTCTGAACAATAAGGAATTATTGAAAAGCCACTCTTACAATAAATAGGGAGCCCCAAGGAAATTATGCACTTACATTTATGCTTTGTGATCCCCAAATTTTTGGGGCTTGGATGCAGCAGTCCCTTCAGGCAATTATGGCTTTTGCCCTGGGGAAGATTAGGGCACAGGACAAAAATTGGTTTAATCAATAGCTCAATAAGGAATGTTTACTGATGGAGTAGCGTGTTGCCATTATCTTTCTAGACCCAACACTGAGGCAAAATAAGTATTTCTGATTTTCACTGATTTCATTGTGTGAGCAGCACAAGGAAGGGATGACAGAAGACACAAGTGGGAAAGGAGCTAATTAACTGCTGAAATAACAAGATCTGCGCATCAGATGTTTTGAGCCCCAAAAAAAGATTTAATTGACTTGTCAGCATCACCCAACAAAGAAATGGATCTTTCCTGGGATCCATAAAAATCCCACTGCATACTTGCTTTAATTCAACAGACTCAGTATAGTAGGAGCATAGAAAAGCTAATTATGAAATCCAGCAGAGTAAGTGAGGTTGGTGGGGTGGTTTTGTTCTGCTGTGAACAGCAATCTCACAACAATCAGGAGCTGAAATTCCTAAGCCACGTCTCCAATGTATCAGGCAGGGCAGTGCTGTGTGCTGGCCAGCACAGCTGTACAGTTAAAGTGCTGTTCTCTCCTGCTGGAGGCTGAAGATCTCAGTCCAGGTAGGTCACACACCAGTGAGCACAGCAGAGCTGCATCCTCTGTGCCGCTCGGGTTCATTTCGGTCACAATCACGACTGATATTCTATCATGCCCTCATGCCTCATGCCTTGTTAAACTCGAATTGCTTTCTACACACCCATGTTCACACTTCAAAATGGGTTCAGCTGCGCCAACCAGGTTTTCAGGCAGATTTTTATCAGCTTCACAGAACCACCGCTCCATGAGAGAAGGCAAAGTGTTGTGAAAATGGCTGGTATTGCAGTTGAAATGAAAAGTACTGAGGGACATCTGCAGAGGAGGGAGCTTGACTGAAAAAGCACAAGGTGAAAAACTGCTTCAGGAGGGAGAATTTACACTGTTAAATCTTTGTAAAGAATTCCAATCCTCAATGAGTTTTAATCCATGTTACCATTTCCAAGATGTTAATTCCCTTTGCCACAAACATAATTTATTTTCTCATCACCCATCCAGATGTGCTCCCTTCCTAGACACAGAGGGGTGAATGAAAAATAGTCACTGTCTGAGGAAAACCCTGACTTTGCCATGCCAGAGCCTCTGGGAGCTCAGTTCAGTGCTCACAGCAGTGAGATGGAAATATGGCCCAGTAAACTCTGTTTGGTATCTCTTTTTAATTGCCTAGCAGGTACACCTCATGGTATCTCAGATGAAAAAAGCTTGAACAGTATCTTCCTTCGTATCTATGCCAGCTTTCAAGCCTTCTTAAAGGGTTCAGGCAAATAATCTGCATTACCAGCAAATAGTTGCAAGGAATAGCTCCAGGTTACATGGCTCAGTAAAACAGTTTTGGTTTGGACTGGGTTTGGGGTTGAGTTTTTTTCCTTAGTAAAGACTAAAAAGGTTTTGTTGACTTTTATTTTAGCCCATCTACACTACATCAGCAACTTTACCACTGGGAGGGGAACAGTCTGCTATCAACTCATAGGCAGGATTTAGGGTTGTATTGCACCACATGGGCTCCAGTAGCAAGGAGAAATCCCATCCTGTGGCATCAAGGGAAAATGTAACACTTTGTGATGAGTGTGATATAAGTGCTGAGATAAAGGGAGAAGGGGAGAGAGATGGAGCTCATTGTTTCTTATTGTAGTTCCTAACCAAGAGTTGACAGAACTTTAATATTAAAGTCACACCCATTGCTGTCACTACTAATAATGGACCATCCCTTTTTCCACTCCAAATTCCTATTGTCAGCTGTTTGAAACTCAGCTCTAAAATGAGGCTAAAGTAATGTCACAGAACTCCAGTGGTGGAGCAGTGTATTTTAAAGAAACTGAGATTTTTTTTTTTGGCTGAGTCATGTTTTCCCCCATTGTTACTCACTCCTACATCTAAGAAATAAGCATTGTTTATACCTGTAACTTGCTATATTTCAATCAACTACAAGAATAGTCAGCAACCATAAGGCATTGCCTTCCAAAGGCTCTGCTCTGGGATAGTCCCTGTGAAATTAGCTGGCTGGCAGCGAGTAATTCCTAGCTGTGAAAGGTATTAAAAAATAAAAATACCCTGTTGGCTGTAGAGATAAAGAACCCAGGGACCCAACAGCCACGGAGGCTGGCTGCCTCTTGAGCAGGGTTCATGGGACTATCTAAAGAAGCTTGCCACTTCCTGTACAATATTCATTATTCAGAGAGAAGGATTCAGCCTGCAGGGTTGTTTAATCCAGCACTTTTTCTGAAGAGCTAAATATGCTTTACAAAAATTCATGATTGTGATATCATGTGCTAAGCTTCATTATCATGAAAAAGTAGAAGTGAACTGCCTCAGATGATTAAGATTTTAAATCACTTATTGTAAATGGCTTAAGGAAACTTTCAGACCTCCTGACTCCCAGCACTATGTAATGTCTACATGACCACAGGTGCCAACACAGACAGCCAGGCAATGAGAGCTGGAGTGTGCAAAAATAGCAGAATTCCCCAAGTTTGATTTGTAGCTGTGTAGCTGTGCCACTGATGTGCTGTACTGACCATAGGTGAGTTGGTCACTCATCATCTCTGTTATCCTGTCGTTTAAAATAAGGGTAGTGATGCTCCTCTGCCTTTGTAAAATGCTTTTTTTAGATCAGTGGATCAATATCTCTGTATCACTCTAGGAATTATTACCATCCGTAATGATGATAAAAAAAATCCTCTTATCCTTATCACAGGAGCACCACATAGCAAATTATTCTGCTGTATTGTTAAGTGCAGATTTATATATCACATACCAGAAAGAAATCAACTGGGTTAATAGCATGCACTGAAAAAACCTGCTAATAACATGTACAGAGAGTTGGATATACCATGAAAATTGTGAGAAAGTTCAAAATGCGTTTTTCTGCATCTTCTAGGCTCCTAATTGTATGATTTTTTTAACAAAACATCACCAGGCACATGGGACAAGTGAACATTTCTGCAGACATTGATTACAAGGATTGTTTTTTTCATTCTTTCTTTGCTTTAAGAGCAGGTTAGAAATGGAATAGCGAGATACACCATGGTGAGGCAATTTAATTTCTTGAAAATCCATTCAGAACTTTCAGATTCAAGGGTTTTCTGGATGAATTAGTAAAAGAAAATTAGTATTTGCATCACAATTAATTGCAGGGAAGGATAGGTGAGGGACTTTTATGCTGGGGTTTTCTTTCCTCTGGATATTTACTGCTCCTTTCTGAGCTAAAGTAACATGAAATGCCAGCTGTGGGAACACCTTAGATTAGGGGTTACTTTCTGAATTGTGTATCAGTAAGTGATGGGAAGCAAGGACATGGAAGTGCTGTGTTTTCAATAGCTCTTCAGAAGCACCTCCGTGCCTTATTTTCCTTTTGCTGCAATGTGGTAACATTTTCATTTTTTCCAATCATTATGGCACATTTAATTTTGTTTTCCCTTGCTGAAACTCTTTTGCAGCTGGGAGGGAAGTAACACATCCAATTGACCAATGTCTCTGCTGGCCTTTGGCCAGTGACTACATCTCAGATTTCCATTACTGCAGTTTTGCAGCAATCCTTCCCAAGAGGCAACCCTGAAATGAAATAATTTGCAAGAGGCTTTATTCCAACAAGAAGATCATCGAGGCACAGTTAGAGAACATGGTCTTTGGTACCCATTTAATTCTGGCTTGGTGTAAATTCCACTTCCTGAAGTCTGTGCTTTGCAGGATGGGTAAAATTGAATGTCCAATTAGAAATGCTTCGAGGGAACCATGAACTTCAGGAAATTTAAAATCTACAACCTGTCATCCAGTCAATAGTCAAATCAGTAGAGCTGAAGAGCTGAGACACAGTTACAGGATGTGCCTCTTGTTACCTTTATGTGCCTGATATGCATAAACTGAAGAGCTTCACTGTGGCTTTTTCAAATTATTTTCTTTAGACTGGATTGTTGCACTTGGTCTCAGACCTGTCATTGTGTGTCTTAGGTAATACTTAGCAACCAGATATCGCTACAGTAAACAATTTGATTTACGATTTAGTTTGTAGATTAAATGTTTTTAAGCCACCAAGACAGATTTTTGTGTGATGTCTTCATTAGAAGGCTGTTTTCCAGGATGCTCCTTCCTTCAGACTGGGCTGTATTAGCACAGGAAGGAAAAGGAAAGGTCTACTTTGCAATCTCAGCTAGAAACATTTTAACCCAACTAGAGCTTATTTTTATCACACTTCAATTTCCATAGCTTTTTATTCAAGCCTTATCTTTTCTTTAAATAGAAGCTTTCATCTCACAGGATCCCAACTACTCCTTGCAGGAGTATTTGGCAGCTTTTCACTTTTGTTTCTTTACAGAAATTGAAGAAAAACTTGTTTACAGCGTACTGGGAAGCTGCGGTGCAACCATTACAGCACCAGCTGCGCAGCCAGCACTCGCAACACTGCGCTTGCTTGGGTGGCTTTGAAAATCTCTTGGGTCTCCTTCTGTGTCAAAACCCTGGTTTTAGACTTCCAAACCATATCTCTGCATTTTGCATCTCCCTTTGGCTTCACTTTAAATCCTCTGGTAGACCACGGTGGTTTCATGAGGGAGGTTTCTTGTGTAGGTGTGAACCTTACCTGAAGCTTCCATACATAGAAGTGCACTCCTTCATTGCAGGAGTTGATGTTGTGTTAGACTGTGCAAGAACTCCTGACTGAATGTTTCTCAACACTTCTAGAAAAACGTGAGATGAGAAGAATCACATGAAGGAGGAGCTGAAATGGTCAGAGCTGAGCTTTTTAAATATTTCAAGTATTCAGTCACTCAAGCAGCGAGCCCTAGGTTTGGGATGGCCAGGATCAAGGAGGAGGCCTATCACATTTGACTGCTTTTTCAGAATTCTCATTCAGTTTGTAGTGGGAGAGGGGTAAGGAGTAACCCTGTGAGTTTAGATGTTCTCTCAGCCAACGTGGCAGATGTGATAAAATTTCTCCCATGCCAGGGCTGGGTGCCTTACTCCAATTCTTCCTGCAGAAGGAAATTACTCCCTGCAGCCTTTCCCCAGTCACTCATTTATCTGCTGTAGGGGGTGAGAAGGCAGCCTTGAAGAAGCAGCTAAAATTCTTAGATCTTCTCTCTCCCTCCCCTTTTCCTTCTGTCAGTGATTCCTGACATTTTGAAACCAGAGCTGATAAATAAGTGCGAGGTGTCTTGTAGGTTGGCTGTTTTTACAAAACTATCTATTTTTTGGTGTAGCTAGGTAGCTGGCTGTACAAACTGAAGTTATTTCAGGCCATTAGCTATAGAAACATCCCCCTCTCCATATTTTCCCTCCCTTTCATAAATTCCACAGCTCCAGTAAGAAGGGAATAATTGAATATCAGGACTCGGTGGGGTAGAACAGAAATAGTTTGCTCATAGCAGTGGGTTGGGAAGACCTCGTTCCACGGCATGCCAATCAATGCCACGTTTCATAGGGTGAGGTAAGAGGCCATGGAAATATTTCTTGTTTCCTTGCACCACAAGGCATGAAATCTGATTAGTCCTGTCCTCTTGTAATTGTGATTTACAGTCCTGAAGCTGGCAGTGTGCTCCCAAAAGACCACCTGCACCCGTGTGACACAGTGAGTGAGAGAGTGCTGGAAAAGCTTTTCCCAACCCTTCAGAAACATAAAGAAATGAAATCCAGTATCCTTGGATTACTTCTGATTAAATTCTAGGTGCCCAACTAAACCCATCTTCCTCCAATGCATATGTGCCCCACAGAAGAAAATCAAAGTCCTGCCATTGACCATGGCAGCAAATACAAGCATTTCAGAACAGCTTTTTCTGAACACCTGAAATAAAAAAGCAAAGGGATTGAGTTAAATAGACCAAGTTCTATGACATAGGCTAAGCTCCCATCCAGTGTGACAGTCTGGTCATGAAGGAAAGGAGTCCATAGTTCACACATAATAAATTAGATATGATCCCATATTCCACTCACAATAAAATATATATGCACGCATAATAAATATACAAATGTGTGTGAGTGTCCAGGCTTGTTAGCTGAAAAATAACCCTTGAATATGAATATACATAGTATGTATATTCATATACATCTGGAAGGATGGTTAAATTAACAAATGTTTAATTGGGGCACTTGATGGCAACCTCTTAAAGTCTGGATTTTCAAATAATTCAGAAATAACATTGTCTACTGAATTTTTGCCATGTTATTGAGGTAAATTGGAAATTTACTGTGGAAATGGTCACTGTCTATTGGTGGGAAATGGCCTGCTGAATGGAGATAACAAGGGGACTTAACCTTGTAGCCTCTGGCTGGCAAACCCTAATTAAAATGCAGCCCCATCCTCTCTGTGGAATGCTGCTTCCAAATGCTCATATTCAAGCTGCATAACCTCATTCATCAGGCATTCCCCTTGCCCAAAGAACAAGTTTCTTTCAAATTGGTACAGAGATCTGCTACAAAGGTCTTTTTGCTCCATGACAAAGGCAACGAGACCCATGCAAATGGTTTTGGGCTGAGGAGTGAGGAGGAAGGCTTTGCAGTGGTGTTGGGCACTGAAAGTGCCCAACAGCTGAGCCCTGTGGTTAAAGAGAGAGAAAGCTCAGGGGAGGGAAGGGGCAGTCTGCTTTATCTTGAGAGGAATGCAGCCTTATTTCTCTGCTGATTCACATTTCTTTTGAGACCTGCTAATTGCAACATCTCTCAGTAAGTTACTTACAGCAGAACTGCTGGGGAGAAATTGTGATAAATGCATAAACTGTGTCTTACTGATTTTTGTTGACATTTTACATGCTTCTCATGCATTTGAAACCTCCATTCAGTAATTGTTACTATAGTACCCACTCCTGGATAGTGAGAACCAAAGTGAATGAAGCGGTTTCTTGACCATTATCAACAATATTATTCAAGGCTGTGCATGGGGTTCCTTGCCTGCCCTCCAGTATATCTCTATTTGTGCTCAAACCCCACTGAATTTGCAAGACAAGAAATGAATAACACTAATAACAGAAATGGTATTAAGAGAGATTACTTTGAGACTGATGGTAAATTTAGGCCTCTTTAATTTTAGTGCACAGCAGCAATATGGAATCTAGGAGAAGTACTGTAGATTATTTACCCTTCTACTGCATATTTTGTCTAGATTGCTGTACAGAAAGCTGGCTTGTTACATCATATCCTTTGACAGAAATATGTTGCTGAACAAGACTAGTATAGCATTATGTAGTGTGGCTAAAGAGTAGTGAGACATCATCAGCTGTTTTGTTACCTAAGAAATACAGAAGGTCACAATGCTGTGGTGAAGTTTGGGTAAAAGAATTTTGATTTTTGATTTTATGATGCTCATCTATCAGTCAGAGCTACACAAGCCAGTTTAGGTTCTTTTGAATCAAGGGCCTTTACGTTAAAGAGAAAAAAAAATACCGCATGATGCAAAAATGCATTGACTTTATTTTCATGACTAGATGTAGTGCTTTTGGGTAATGATCAGGCATTGCTTTCTCTTACTGTTGTTTGATTAAAATGTGAATACAGTCTTGACTTGATAATCTTACCAGGTACACACAGAGCTAAAAAGAAAAGGTATTCTATGCCTCAAATTGATTTGCATAAACCAAACAATCTGTTGCTTGCTGGATTGCAAAATGGTTTATTTTGCCCATTGGCCACAGGGGCAACAATATTGTATTTTTGATGCCAGAATGTAGCTTTCATGCATTAGCTCTAAAATGACAATATGCTTTAGCCTCTCAGTGCTTAGATCTGCTTCATTTGGAAATCTTTTAAGTAGTAATAATAATAATGTTTTGAGGAAATTGAGTGGAACACTAAATTATTCTCTGAAACCTAAGTTCAAACTGTGCAAGGCTAAGGGAGCTGAAAATCAATGCACTTTTAAAGTCATTAGAGATCACAAGTGAAATAAGTCTGTGTTGCTTTAGCTAAGCTTTTAGTGTGCCATGGTATTATTACAAAATCAGCCTGAATCTGCATTAATTTCACAGTCTTTTTCTTTAAGATGCCCAAGGGTGCATGAAGAATAAAATGTAAACCTCAGGAGGCAATGTTTTTATTAGCCAAAAGGGTGGTGAGTCATGCACTGAAAACGTTGACCTGCACCATGCCCAGTGTAGGTATGGCTGACAATAGTAAAAAGGTGGAAAAATTGCCCAGGCATTACCCTACTGGCTTTTCATTATGATTTTAAAGGCTGAAGAGGGAAAAAAAAAAGAGTAATTTTTTTCAGTTATTCATGCACATAGCTTCAGAATTGTTCAGGCTGGCATTAGCTTTCATGGATCAAAGAATTATACTTGTACCTAGAACTCAGAGAAACAAATACCATAAGGATTTTTATTTTTAAAATGTTATTTTCTTAAATGTTGAGATTCCACCTACATTACTGAATTTTGTCTGAGTCTTTGCACAAATAGTCACAGGATACACAGTGGTGTTTTTCTCATTCTTATTTGTATGATACTTCTTGGTGCATCACAGTAATTTGTGATGTTATAGACCCCTTTATTAAATTCTCAGTTCAGCTGTTAGTGATGCCGACATTTATTCACTATCCACAGTTTACCTACACAAAAGCCAGAGCAAGCAATTGTTAATGCATGGTTTGAATAGATTTAACTATGCAATCCAAAGGCTACATAAAAGCCTTATTTATTTCAAACCCTGTGGCTAAAGAACAAAAACAGTAACAAAACAGAACAAACAAACAAATTTTTAAAAAAAGAAAAGAAAAAAAAAAACAAAGCAAACAAAAAATTAAATAAAAACCCTTCTTGTCACCCATCTCCACCTAATTTTTTTTCTTTCATCTATGGTCAGATTAGCAAGTCAGCACTGTCAATAAATAAACTAGAGAAGTTGTTTATTTTTATGTACTACTGAGAACAGTGTCGTCTTGTGGCCGTTCTCGTAGACTGTGTTGGTTTAACAAGCGTCCAACCCTTTTGTCTTGTTGTTTTTTGTCTTTCCTGCTCCCTGTCCCCTTGTTCCCACAGGCTGTGCGTTTGTCACATTTTCTACAAGGGCAATGGCACAGAATGCAATCAAAGCCATGCACCAGTCTCAGACCATGGAGGTACAGTACTGTATCATTTGCCCTTTCTTTGTTTTCTTTGTGCAAATGATTGCGAATGGTAAAGCCATGCTCTCCTGGATCAGATCAGACACATGACAATCACAGATTTAAATTTTTTACCAGCTCACTCTACCTGTCTTCGTGAAGCTTTATTTTTCTCAATCACCTAAAAGAGCACAATAAGACTGCTGTGTGTGGTGTCCAAACACAGCTCTCAATCCTGTTTTCAGTGGCATTCAGCAGAAAATAAAAATGCTGTGAATACCACTCCTCAGTCATACTCAGAGTATCTCTGATGAGTAAATTACCTCTATTTTTAACACACGTTCCCCCTAAGAAAAATCTTAGCTTCTTTTAAATAGATTTCTAAGTGTTGTGGTTTGCAGTGCTCTGAGAAAAAGCTCAAGAGATTTAACATGGCCACACTGAGTTACTAGTGCATGTGTTTTTCTGCAAATAGAATCTCTTTTTAAGTTAATATTATTTCCCCTCCTTCATGTAGCCAATAAAAATGCTAATGATGACAGAGCATATTGGAGTGTGGTACTTCCTGCAGAGCACCATCGTGGCTGGCCCCTCACAAGCAACACTCTTCATTCCCTTCCAAACTGCCTCTATGGCCTCGTATTTTATCATGATGAGCAGCTCAAAACTTTAAACCAGTTCACTCAATGTGACTTCAGCTGCTGGCTAACGATCTGGTCACTGGAGTGGTCATTGAATGCCACAGCTTGTCTGGCAATCTCAAAACTTTTTTCAGTCTGTGATTTTTGTCATGGTCTTTCAGAATTTTGCACAAAAAACCGCACAAGTATGAAATCTTTACTTACTCTGGATCTTCTAGCTTATCATTGGAGAGTGCATGTTATACTGTATTATGTATACTGTATCTTCGTGTAGTGATGATTTTTCTCAGAGGTGGCATTGATGTTATGTGCACTTGTTTCTTTTTTTCTTTATTTTTTTATTTTATTTCTTTTTCCACCAGGACCTTTCAATTTTTTTTTTTTATTTTTTTTTCTCTCAGTGATTTTCCTTTGCAATGCTCTAGTCTCCCAAAGCATGCTGGGTGCTAAACAATCATTATTGCGTCATGTCGTTGAGCTGCTTTGTGTAACGAGCCAAGGGGGGACACCAGGGGTGGGAGGGTGGACAGAGGACAAGGAGGAGGAGAAGATAAAATTCAAGCCAGTGCATGAAAATGTCACTAACTGTTTCCTGTATAGTACAAGTAATGATATCAGCATTGCAAAGCTGTTGTCTTTCCAAACATCACGTTTGAATTTGGTTGAGCTTCTTTTATAATCAATGTGTTTTCTTTTCAGTGCAATGCATTTTTAGACCCTGGGTATACAGTTTTAGTTGAGAATCTGCCAATGAGATGAGAACAGATGAAATTATCTTTACTAGAAAGCTGCTGTTATACAGTCTATGCAGTCTGATAGTATATTGTAAAAAAACTGCCACTTTGGGTCTCTGCAATAATACCTGTAGTAATTTGTCTGCCGTGCACTGCTCCATTAATTCAGATCTGTATGTTTTGCTGGGTTTGATTCCAAGTAAAAAGGAAATGTTTACTGGTAATACTGTGTTTTACCTATATTTTCCATGTGTTTGAATGCATTTTTCCATCTAGCAAAATGAATTTTACACAGCTCTACTTCTGAAGATGGTAAAATAATGACATAACACCTCCCAGACAAATTCTCCCAGTCATCTGTTGTATGCAGCATTCCAATAGGGCTGCATTTTGGCAGGATACTCTTAATGAGATTAGTTCTGTAGAATAGTTACTCTTGGGTCAAAATCCCTCTCAACACCTTTAGAGACATCATCAATGAGATCCCCAAATTGGCGAGGCAATTCCAGATATTTTGCCCTTTGAACATCAGGGTCTTTGCATCAGTTGAGCTTAGGCTGAGTCCCTTCTTGGAAAGAAGCTGTGCACCCTCCCTCCCCGTGGAGGAGGGATTCAACCTGACAACAGAAAAATATGAAGGCAGCAGCAGCTGTTGGGAAGAAAATGGCGCTGAATGGCATGGAAATGTGAAGCCATTGAATGAGGAAGGGAGATGCACCTTGTGTTTGTGCTGGAAGCTTCCCCTCAAGCTAGGAAATAGAAGTGCATAAAACAAGAATCACCCCGTAGGCAAGAAAAAAAAAAGAAAGAAAATCCTCACTTTTGCCAATACTCTTCTAGTGAAAAGTTAAAGTGGGTTGACTAGTGTTACATGTCAAACCTCAGCCTGAAACAGTCATTTTGGACACTTTGGTTTCATGTTATTTTGCAAATAAAAGCGGGCTTAGGGGAAGATACATAGTACACAATTGCATTTCAACCCAATTACTACAGATTTTTCCCCTTTTTTTATTATTTTCAGTTCTTTAGCATGCATCATTGACCAAGATGAATTTTCAAAGAGGGCTAAGAAAGAACAATGGGGTTGTTAAGTCCAGATGAACACGTCTCATAGAATAATGCATTCTCTTACTGCTCTTTCCACCTAACTTACTGACTTGGTTAAATCAACTGATTTTTTAAACATAATTGCTGCTTTAAAGTGTTCTTCTATTTCTTTTCTGTGGAGTTTTTTTTTTATATGTTTGTTTGTTTAAGTCATTCAAATGCAGCACAAGTAGAAGACACTAATTTTTTATCATGGAGTAAATTTGATACAACAATAACAACCCTTTTCTCATATAGAGCCACTTGCTAGATATAATCTCAATCTTCAGAACGTTTGCTTTCTTGAAAATGATGAAGTGATGAAATATAGAGCAGACAGTGAAAAAATGAATTATAGATTCATAAATTGCAGAGATATTGTTTTTATACAATTTACTGACATTTAAGCATTCATAAATATGTCAGCTGTAGTGTTGAATGCTGAACTACCAAACTGAAAACCGAAATAACCATATAATATTTCTTCCTTTGATACTCATTTCTATTTCTTTGGAAATATACTTGATTCTCCTGTACATCCAGGCAGAAGGCAGTACATTCCAGTTGTTCTTAGCCCAATGTTACCAATAATGTTATTTGTAGCTCGTATCAGATAGAAACAGCTTGCTTTTTTTTATTAGCAAAACCAGAAAAATCTCTCTCACATCCTCTACCCCCTGGCTCCTTTTTCCTTCTTCTTTTTTTCTAAATGATCTTATTTTTAATATTAGTATAAAAATCACTAGAGAGAGGTAATTGTGTAACAAGCCGACTCCTTCATAATCTTTATTTGATTGCTGGAGTGTTATGGATCTCCTTTTTTCCTCACTGAAACACTAAAAGACATTTTTACAATGAAACACACAGGAAAAGAATTGGAGGTGGAATAATAAACCACAAGCAATGATTTTCTAAGATAATTCCAAAGGAATAGTGTTGATGGGGGATATTATTATTATTATTATTATTATTATTATTATTATTATTATTATTATTATTGCAGTTTATTTCATCATTTTATCTGACGATTGTGAATATTTTTATCACTTGTCCTGATGTGAGGTTTTTCAGAGAAAAAGTACATGGCTGCTTTTTGTAATTAATTGAGCACAGGAACTTTTCTTAAGATGTTCACAGTGTTGTGAGAGCAGCCATGGGAAGAGTAGGTGAAGTAGAACCCTGCTCTGCATCCCACACTATACACTTTGGCTCAAGCACTGCTGTGTTTCTTGGACTTGAGTCACTTATCACTCCTGCCATTGTGTTCACATTGAAGTTAGACAAGAGATTAGTATAACAAAGCATGGCAAGGGAAGTTATTCATTGGATGCTGTGAAGTTGAAAAGCAGTATGAAATGGATTGACAGTTTCGATGACTCATAAAATGCTTGAATTAATTTGAAGAACTGAATCACTGCAGTATATAACTTGCTTTCTTGATCTGAAAAAAAATTAAGACTTGAAAGGTTAAAATATGAAACGTTTCTTAGCAAGGAAAAAAACAGAGAGAAATCAACAGAGACATCTTTCATAATCACATCTCATTGTTTTAGTGTCTTTGCCCAGGAATGCCCAATTCGAAGTCCAAGGGAAATTCCAGTTTACCTCAAAAGTCCATTTGGTCTGTGACCTCCAACTTCTTCCCAAGGGTCCCTCAGCCATGGGTGAGGAATAGGCTGCAGACCAGACCTCTAGCTCTTTCTTAGAGCTTCCCTATTTCCTAAGGCATCTTGCAGTCTTGCCATACCATGTAACAAGAGGCTGATAGAAGCAATAGAAGAAGTGGTGTCAATCAGAAATGGGCTGCTATCACCAGAACTAGTCCCTTTTGGTCTGCATCCTGCCCTTTGTTCACATCTCAAGGGTGCTTGGTACAAAACGTGCCCGGGCGCGGACCGCAGGTGGGTGAATTGACCGGGGCTCCTTGCTGTGAACAGGGCCGGCGCCTCGCTGATGTAAATGGGTGCTGAGGTAAATCTGCTGCTCCCAGTCTCTTTAGGGTGCACACACCAGCTGCACTGAGCCTGATGGCACAGCCAGACTGTGGTTGGCTGTGTGGTCCCTGGCAGCACGGAGGTTGGACACCTCTCCCTTTGGCGCTGCCTCGAAAACAGACTGCAGACAAAGCATCGCGTCCATCTCATCAGCTGTGAAGCTTAATTAAAGAGGACTGGTACACTTTGCTGTCTCTGGCTGCAATTTTGATAGCTGGAAGGAAAAGAGAGCCTGAGGAAAGGTGCTTTATAAAAAGAGCCGGGGAATCAATAATTTCTCCATAGCCTCTTTTCATAAGAACCTGAAAAATCTTAGTCCTTGCAGACCTACACATGCCAGTCACAAAGAGAGGGTGAACAATCTGGTTGTGCCAATGCCAGAGGCCCTACAGGACATGGCTGAGCTCACGAGGCAAGGGTGGCCTGGTATGATTTAACCCTTCTGTCTCTCCCAATCTGTCCAACCACAGGGCTGCTCTTCGCCAATCGTGGTGAAGTTTGCTGACACCCAAAAGGACAAGGAGCAGCGGCGTTTGCAGCAGCAGTTGGCTCAGCAGATGCAACAGCTCAATACTGCCACTTGGGGAAACCTCACAGGTCTTGGAGGACTCACACCACAATATCTAGCTGTAAGTTCACTTCAGAGGTGGTGGCTGTATTTATGCTCTATTTATTTTAGGACCATGGTAAATCGGTTCTACTAAACTCCCTGCAGTAAATTGCTAAATTGTCCAGGATACACAGTGTGTTTTCTTCTGGGTGTGTTTATTTGCAAAACAATTCACAGAGTCATAGAAAGGTTTGGGTTGGAAAGGACCTTAAAGATCACCTAATTCCAACCCCTCCACTGTAAATAAAATTTTATTCCATTAGTTTTATTGGGGGTTTTGAATGCTAGAGTCTGTTTTTTGTAACTGGAATAAAATTTAAGTTCTTCCTTAGGGGAGGACAGATAGGCAGCTGAACTAGAACTAGAAGGCCATATCCATATGGTGCAGCCTCTAAACTAGAATGTTGTGGTTCAATCATCAAATTTCCATATTTTCATTTGGAAATGGCTTTTGCTATAATGCATGGTCCTGCCAATGCTAAACATGCATGGTTCATATCCCCTCACACAGAAAGTGAATGTGGCCAGGAAAAGCCATAAATTTAAAATGGCCTTTTCCTTAGTCCGTTTATAAGATGAGAAACAGGTGGTAGCTGCTGTCCCTGCTGGAAAATCTGAAATCCGCAGCCACGTGTCTTTGGTCCTGGATGGCCAAGAGAGGCCGCCCTTCATCATAGCTGAGGGGGAGCCTCTGCCTTTTGTGGCTTTGGAGTTGGGAGGTCTGGTTGAGGAGCTTTTGGATAACTTGGGAGTTCCTCATGGTTCCAAGTAAGACAAATATAACCTCATCAAGTACAAGGCCAAGTACAAGGTCCTGACCCTGGATCGGGGCAATCCCAAGCACAAAAGCGTGGGTCAAGAGCAGCCCTGAGGAGAACTTGGAAGTGTTGGTAGATGAGAAGCTCAACACGACTTGTCAATGTGCACTTCCAGCCCAGAAAGCCAAACGTGTCCTGGGCTGCATCCCCAGCACTGTGGGCAGCAGGTCAAGGCAGGGGTTCTGCCCCTCTGCTCTGCTCTGGTGAGTGCTGCATCCAGCTCTGGGGTCCCCATACAGGCAAGACACAGACCTGCTGGAGCAGGTCCAGAGGAGGCCACAAAGGTGATCGGAGGGTTGAAGCACTTCTGCTGTGGAGAGAGGGCTCCAAAGAAAGAGTTGGGGCTGGTCAGCCTGGAGAAGAGAAGCCTCTGGGTCCTTTGAGTTTTCCATGCCTGAAGGGGGCCTCCAACAAAGCTAGAGAGGGCCTTTTCACAGGGGCATTTAGTGATAGGACAAGGGGTGATGATTTTAAATTGAGAGAGGGCAGCTTTAGATAAGATACTCAGAAGAAATTCTTGCCTGTGAGGGTGGTGAGAGAGTGGCACAGGTTATCCTGAGAAGCTGAGGCTGCCCCAATCCTGGAAGTGTTCAAGGCCAGGCTGGATGGGGCTCTCAGCAACCTGATCCAGTGGAAGGTGTCCCTGCCTGTGACAGGGCAGTTGAAAGTGGAGGAATGGAGGAACTTTGAGGTCCCTTCCAAACCAAACCATTCTATGATTCTGTGAAATGGATGTGCCCATATATATGTATTGTGTATATATAAATACATCATTTGTGTGCATGCAATGTTTTGATATAGTGATATGAACAGCAATTTACCCAGCAATTAAAAATATATATTAGTGCTGAGGTTGGCTAATTAATGCTGAGATAGGCTAAATTGCTATATATACAAATACCAGTCTAATGAATATCTGTGTGCTTGATTCATAAAGATAATGAAGAAAAAACTGAATTCACAGGGGTGGGGAAGAATGGACCATGATTGACAGAGATGAGTTATGGTAACTACTAGACTACAGAGGGTTGTAATTAGTCACACTATGTTGGTTTAAATAGATTTAACACCTGGTTGTTAAAAAGAATAAATTGATTAATTGTTTTAAAGCAGCCATGTTATTGAGTTTCCCTTGTGTCTCTGTGTTTCTTAATAGAGATTAGACATTAATATGGATTTACAGCATTGACTCTAGGGATGTTCATTCCAACAGCAGACAGAAGCAAGAGACTGTATAAATGTAAAGGAAAGCAGAAATATTCCAAATGTGAAATGATAGCTCATTTTAGTTTTATCTTCATTTGTTACATTACTGTCAGATAGATTGCTGTGTTGTGTTGTTCATTTGCAGCTCCTGCAGCAAGCAACTTCCTCCAGTAACTTGGGTGCCTTCAGCGGCATTCAGCAAATGGCCGGTGAGTTAAAAACCCTTTCATTTTGCTCCTGCTATGTTTTGTGTTCTTAAGCTATTGAATTCTGTAGCTCTAATAATCACATTGTCAGGGGGTGGGGGGCGTGTTGTGTATTAAATGCGGCAGATGTATTGGCAGGGGACAGCTCACGGTTCAGTGTCAATAGAAACACTTTCACCCCTCTTTCAGAACTGAAATTAAACCCAGTGCTCCCAGGTTGTGCAAACAGTTTGTCTTGCATTAGTCACCTGCCATTTGGCCAAAGTAACCAATTGTAAATTGCAGGAGAGCTCTTAGTCCCTGCAGCCGTATCCTGCCCTATGAAAAGTGTCAGGAAAGCAACAGCAGGATTACATTCTAATTTCCAGTGAGATTTCTGTGTCCTGAAAAATCAAATTAATGGCAGCCCTCAAACATTTTAATAATATGTGGTGAGGAAAAATGTTCTGACCTTTTTAATGAAACCCAAGATTACAGGCCTACCTTCAGTATGAATTTTCAGGCTCCTTTTATAATCACAGAAAATTAACTGGGTGCCTTTTTGACTTTGGAAACCTAGTTGGCAAAATTACACAACAGAGATTTTATGTAAAAAGTATAATCTTCAGTCTGGAGGAAAAAAAAGAAAGAAAGAAAAGGGGAAAAAAAGAATCAAAGTGTGAGCGGATTTGAAAGCCAGCTAGTTGTAGGGTTTCTTAGTAATGAGCTGTGTGCCAGTAGTAACTGATGTGTAGTGATTAGCAAAAGGTCATTCCCACTGTGTGACCTACCATGCTGATATCCTAACTTAACATGATGCTAGAGAAGGCAGCATGTGCAGTAAATCAGAGCACAGATGCACATTATGCCTGCCGTGAGGAACTGTTAAAAAGCTTTTTTTTTTTCCTTGTTACAGGGAAAAAAAAAAGAAAGAATCACAAAACCCCTAAATTGCTACATTAGTTTATTTTAATCATGAGCCCGCTGAATCAATGAAATACAACATTATGCTTGCTTCATCATCACAAAACAAGGGCTAAAATATTCAGAAGTCTTTATGAGCCCCATTTCTCATTCTTTTTTTAATCCTGATCTTTTGCTGCTTCTGGTTCTGCTTTGAAGGAAGCCTGAAATACTTTAACAATTATATATATACCACACTGTATAGCTATACCCCACAGGTATTCTTTGCTCAATCGTTATATTATGCCATTATTGCAGTGACATCAGAGAATAATGTGAACCTGCTGTCTGACAATATAAATTGGCCTACAGATGACAATATCTCTGAATTATTCTCTCTTCCTCAGACCTGCTGGCAGTGCTTGCTGGTTCTATTATCTATTACTCTTGCAATCTAGCGTTTTTTCCATCAAAATAATGTGTCTTAATATGATAAACAGAGCAGAGCGGTTCGGCAACAGTTTTATACTTGGGAATTTTGGAAGTGGTTTTGAGCTCAAAGATTGTGTTTTAATGTTTTCATATTTGGTTAGGTCTACAAAAATGAAAGAATTGGGACACTGAGGAAAAATAATGTGGTATCCATTTCTTTATGTGCACCTTAGAAGTTTTTGTTGCCTATTTCTCACTGTTAGTGTAGATTCAGCTTTGTTTTCAAGAACTGTTGAAACTAAGGATTTTAGTCAAGTATTTCCAGGATGGGCTTTCAATCCAGGATGTGATTTATTCTCTGAAAATTATATGGTCTCGAGACTGAAAGAAAGTCATCTTAAGAAATCATAGTGGCACATCATTGTTACTCGAGGGATCTGCTTTTTTCAACTGCAAATTAGATTGCTAATGCACTCATCTATGGGATAATTTGATGACTGAGTGCCTCTCTTGGAAAAAAGTGTATTTTATATCTTATTTTCATGTTATCAAAACAGCTTGAAGTTTACTCCTTTCCCCAAAACATGTGACTCGTAAATCTTTATGTTCAAGGTAAAAATTAGTGATACAAAATTGTTCTCCAAGCTGCATCTCCACATGAAAATGCCAAAGACTAAGCACTGTTAGAACTGAGAGTTCATGTCCTCTCCTTGGAAATCAGGCAGTACCATGTCATGCAGTGCATCTGGTATTAACAATTTGTATATTATGTTTCGTGAAAGGAATAGAAAGTACTCCTGTGCCTGCAGCAAGAGCTTGCATTACCAGCTGAAGCTATCTTTGAACATTTGTGAAGGCCTAGAGTTTTTTAACTTAAGCTGTACAGGTTCATTTCACAAAAAAAGAATCTAATATGTAATTCCATATTGCATGTAGTTTGCCTATTAATATAACATTTCAAAGTGAGGAATAAAATCCAGACACAATTGAGTGAGGTGCTAAAGAAGATCCATCACTGCAGCTTTCAAGTTCTTTGAACTTTGTGTTTGAGGGGTGCAACTTTTATCCTTGAAGTCGATGGGTGTGCTTACCACGTAATTCAGACACTAAAACTTTGATCAAAAGCCACATGAGCCATTGAAATTCCACCCTTACTTCCATGTCAGGGCTCTAACATCTCTTTTGCGCTTAAATCTTGATGAAGTCACAGTTTGCTACATTAGGACTTCTGATACAGATACCCCCTTGTACAAAATTAGGGCCCTTTGCATCTGCAAGTGTTTATTTGTGCTGCTCAAGCTTGTGCCGTCTCTGCACAGAACAGAAGTGGCACAACACACACCCCACTGCACATGTGAAGAGTTATTTGCTATGCTCAGTATATTATTTCTTAAATCAAAGCAATTTTCTTTGCTAGCAGAGCTAAGACACTGCTCTTCAGTGTGCAGTTTTGAATTCCCTTCCCCTAATACCATGCCTCAGACTGGTTAAAGTAGTTCTTACATTTCAAAAGCAGTGTGGTTCTTTGATTTTGGTGAAGGGAGTGGGATTTTTAGGTGTTTGTGATTGAAGAGTATTGGAGTTGGCTTGTTTGTTTGTATATTTGTTTGTTTGTTTGTTTGTTTGTTTGTTTGTTTGTTTGTAAGCTGGGAATACAGTCCAAAGAAAAAATGGGGATTTTTCTCAAGAACTCTCTAACATACAGATATTAATCACTCAGCACCAAGTGTAAAAGTGAGCACTGTTCTTGCTGTAGCAGCCAACTGACCCTGCTATACATTCAGCATTGTGTGAAGTCCAAGCAAATAAGGAAACTAGTTTAACAAAAATTTGAGACCCTGAAATTTGAGAGACAAAAAGCTGTAGCTTGCCATTTAGCTTTCCAAGCTTTAAGGTTCCATGCCTAATTCTGCACTTTAGTTTTATCTCATTTCTATAGAGAAACGAGATTTTCATGAAATCATGCTACTTCATGAGTCAAGCCAAAGAAAACAATGTAATATTTTGAGACTGGCAATAAAGTTGGGAGAGCTGGCAGTGGTGCCTTTGGTATTACAGTAATCCCCTGGTCTTGATTACAGGCACTAATTCTACCTTGCCAAAGTCTGCTTCATTGTCCTGTATAAAACATGCAAGGACATGCATCCTTATGAGTGTATTTCATAGTGAGCACTTCCTCACTTTCCCTCCCCTTCTCTGATACCTTCTAATCCTAATACTAATTTAAAGGCACTGTTTCCTCTCATGTTTTTCCTCTCATGTGTTTCCTCTCCAGCCTCGATGTCTAGCCTACACTTTGTCTTTGGGGAAGGCTAATAATACAGATAAATTACATTATGTGGTTTGATTGTCTTACTTTAAAAGACAATGTAAGCTGCATTAAACACTAGCAACCTTTCAAGCAAGCAAAAATTCCTCCTTTAAATACATACAAATTGCATGGGAAGCTTAGTTCAAAGGAGATTGATGTTGCTTGAATGTTTGAATCGAATTTGGCTGGCACTGGAGCAGGTCCTAAAAGCTGCAGTTATTTAAACCAACCTGCCTGTTTAAGAGCTTGGGAATTACAATACAGATACTGTAAGAGGAAGTTTACTATCGCTAGGATAAGTGTAGAAAATATTTCAATGTTTTCAATATTTAAACAATGTACAGTCTAGGAAAATTTTCTACAATCCAATAACGTCAAATGTTTTGGCAGGAACAAATATTGGTTCATACAGCAATATTTTTGTATGTGTGACCATTCAAGACATAAAAAAATGTACAGTACTCATAAAAAAAAACAAAGGGCTTCTCTTAATTTCATTGAATAGACAGTGTATTTTGCTTTCTGGAGTTATACAGGAGGAGAAACCATGGATTTTTCTTTTTCCTTCCAGTCCCTAAGCCCTCTGCAGCTGGGACTTTTTATATTTTTCCAATGTATATATTTTTTCCCAGTGCTGTCCAAGTTCTCTCACAGTTTGGTTGCATTCTGGGTTGAACTTCTGGCCCTTTCTGAGCCCTGCTCCATCCATTCCACCCTTCTTCCACTACCCAAGCCAGATTTCCTCCTGTTGCAGAGTCTGTAGGAGCAGATGGGTGAGAGAAAGTCTGTGAGGTTCTGCTTTCTGAATATTTTCCTCTAATTGTTGGATTGGCTCAGTGGATCTGGAGGGACCAGTTGGAAGCCAGGACCATCTGCACAGAAGCTCTACACTTTTGCATTGGCCAAAGGATCCTTTATATCCTCTGACTCTTCCATGGCTTCATTCCAGCAAAGCCATACAGAAGGAGGATTTCTCCTGCTATGACCTCTTTAGGGATATCATATTAAAAGTAAAGGTCACTGAGAAACTGTTTCCAGCTCAAGGGAGATAGCTGTTTCTTAAAGATAACTACCAGTTTTCAAAATGTTGACCTCAGGGACCAAAAACATTCAGCTTTTGTAACACTAATTCCACTGCAAGTCCTAGTTATTTTAACACATAAAATTAGCTTTTCTTTTTTTTTTTTTTCTTCTTTTAACTAATAAATTAAACAACTCTGTTTAGCATTTTTGGAGAGACAGAGTTTGCAGCAAGTGAGCCTGTTCCCAATCCACACATTGCTCCTTCTCAGAGGAGAAGGAGAGGCACCTTGAGAGGAAAAAGAAGTGCTCAGCAGTTAGGATGTGCTTATTCAGGTCGTAAAAGTGCCTGATGTGCAAGTTTGGCCAAGTCTGGGCACAATATCTGTAGCTCTGTGTGGGCTTTCCATAACCAGCAAATGGAGGGTGAGGGGGATTTTTATTGCCTTAGCCCCTCTGTGGATGGAATTCATCCAACTTGAGCCTCAGTAGTTTGGAAAGTAGGCATCCCATCTCCCTGCAATGTCAGTGAAGAGGGAGTCACTCCCAGGCAATGATTCATCCTACCAAGGCTGGGGTTAATCTATTTTATGGATATTAGGAAAATACTACATCTATTAGGAAGAAATTTTTCACTGAGGGAGATGAGGCACAGGTTGCCCAGAGAGCTGGAATGCTCCAACCCTGGAAGTGTTCAAGGCCAGGTGGGACAGGGCTTGGAGCACCCTGGTCTAGTGAAAGTTGTCCCTTGAAAGGTGGGCTTTGGGCTTGGAGCACCCTGGACTAATGGAAAGTGGCCCTGCCCATAGCAGGGAGGTTGGAACTAGATGGCCTTTATGGTCCCTTCCAACCCAAATGTTCCACGAGTCAATGCTTCTATGATTCTTTTCTAGGATCAGAATATTTCATTACCCCCTCTCTCTTCTTTGACTATAGCAATAGCCTGAGTGAGTAACTTTTTTCTGGACAAAGTTAGATCAGATGAATCCTTCCCACTAGGACTGAAGAAGTTTTAATTGACAAAAACCACTCTTCTTACCAGAATGTATTTAGAGCATATATTACCTGAAAATGGGCTGAAATCCTACATAAGTCAACAAATGGCTCTAGGAGTGTTTGAATTAGGTGATCTTTAAGGTCCCTTCCAACTCAAAGCATTCAATGATTCTGTGAATGTGCAGTCAGATTTAAGCATGTACTGTTAAAATACAGGGCAGAATCAATTGTGCACTTAAAAGTTGTTTTAAGGGCTTTGCTCAATCAAACAGTAACTGGTCAGGCTACCTCAAGCACTTTTCAGATAAGCAGCTTTTCTTAAAGTAGTCACAGAATATATGTGGTTTGATGGAGGTGGCACTTAGATTTCCTGTCTATTTTAATTCTTAGAATATTGCTGGAATAGCCTCTCCCTCCACACCTTTATACACATTTTACCATCAGCATCCAAAATGGCTGATGTCAGTGTTAGCAAATAGTTGCTTTTTAGCCTGAAGATGATAAATTTTACCTTAATCCGCATTTTTTAAGCTGCAGCCAGGATTTAATTCAGGTGGAATAAATCCTAATAATTGAGAAGGATAAAATTTCCAAAGCAAAGGAAGTCAAGTCAGTGGGAAGTGCTTATGAGCGATCAGATTTGGTTCTGATAATCACCACTGACTTTCAAACTCTCCATGCATACTGTGCCACTCAATGTAGCTGGTGCCTTCCTTTTTTTGGAATTTGTGCAGTAAGCAAATCTCAGCTATTTTCTAATGTGATTTTATTATGGTTTTAGAAACCCAAGAGCTGATGAGGCCTAAGAAGTCTTGAGGAACGGCTTGTGACTCTGTTCCCTCCCCTACAAATACCCAATAATTCCAAATTTACAGTTATCACAGGAGAAAAGCTGCAGTGACTGAAACGAGGCAAATTACTTCATTGTATGAAAGTTTGTGTCAGAGGCAGCACAAGAAGTTGTAAAATGTAAATCTCGTGCTCTCAAATTTTCCCGTGTTTTCACAGAACTGCATCTGTGACTGTGCAGCACTACAAAAATTTCCTGTGAATGTGCTAATAGGCCTTATGAGAATGTTCTATCACCATCCATCTGTCACTTTTTAACAGGCCTGATTGGCAAGCACTTGTAACAACTGACATCTGTTCTCGCTTATTGATATGTAGATTTATGGTAATTGCTGTGAACAATAAGACACAAAATTACCTAAGGTGAACATTAAATTAAATTTTCATGCCCCTATCCTTATAAATAATTTTTTTTTAAAATCTTAAGTTTCAAGCAAGGCACACTGTGCATCTGTTTTGTACATAATTTAATTGTTTTTTTAATCTGCCAAATAACAAAATGAAAGTTGAATTTCTTTGCGATCTTGAATATTTGCCAAGCTGATAGCACATTGGTAAATACATGTTATTAAAAATGGTATCAAACTGTATTGTGAATCTGGGTTTTTTAATCATTTCCCTTTAATTCCCAACATTGTCTCCATCATGAAGATCAAGAGTTATTCCTTACCCAGAAGGGTTTTTTTTTTCCTCTACAGGAAGATATTCATTTTTCATGTGCAGCTCTGCCTATGAGGCTGTTCCTCAGTGTTAAGCAATTTGCATTTCTTCAGAGAGAGGTGCATTTGCTGAGTGAGCAGCACTTTCAAATAAAATCCATCTACTCATTTGCTGTCCAGCTCTGTTGCGGGATTTGGGACTGTTTTGAAAAAAAACTGTACGATGTAAAATGTGTGATGAGTGTGTGTGAAAGGAGAGAGATTGAGAGAGCAGATTCATCCCACAGAACTGCAGAACTGTACCTTAGCTGAGGTTCAATTGAACCAAAAATCCCCATTTGAAAGCAAAGTACTTTTGGGGTCTGAGACTTGAGAGCATTTGGTTTCCCTCCTCCAAATTTGCCCAAGCAAATGGGATGCTGACACTCCTGACAAGCTGATGGGAGAAACCAATAAAGAGGGAGCAGAGATGGTAAAATGCCTGGGGAATGTGAAACAGTGATGACAGGATTTATTTTTCAGATGTTTGAGCAGACAGAGGATCCTAAAGATGCATATTAATTGCAATAAAACTTGACAAAATGGGCTCTGGAGCTCACTGGGTGACAGTGTGTGCCATGGGCCCTTGCTGACACTCACATTTGGGTGCTCAGTTCAGTGGGGGTCTTTGCTGTCCTTCTCTTACTCAGGTGTTACAACAGCCAGCAGGTTTTTCTCCTGCAGACACCCAAGCTGACACCCTATAACACCTGCAGGTTGTTTTGTGGCCAGTGTCTTACAGTCACTGCTACAGTAAAACAAATTGGGTAAGGAGACAACTTCATCACCACCAAGATCTTGTTCATTCATCTTCTTTGGGCATTGAAACTCATTTGCCAAATTGATGGGTTCCTCCTGTGCTTGTTTAAAAAAAAAAAAAAAAAAGTTTTTGTGGAATGAGGCAGTGATGGTATTTGTTTTGCATCCACAGAGGTGCAAGGGTGATTCATGAGTGCAGAGACAGCAGTTGTTTGCTCTGCTGCCTGTTGACCTTGTCTGGCCTAGGCTGACCTCTGGAATCATTCTGTGTTCATCACAATTATTTAATCCCACCATGTATAACATTTAAAAGTCCAAAGGATAGACTTTTCTCACACAGAAGAAATAGAAGCTGGTTATGACTGATCCTTTTGATGAATAACTAAACAGTGGGTGAAAGAAAGCCATTCCTTTGGAGGAGAGCAACCCACTGCTTTCCCAAATCCTTGTTGCAGGATGGCACAAAAATACAGCCTCAGTGAAGATCAGCAATGTTTGCTGGATATTCTTGCTGAATTACTTTTTCTCCTTAGGAAATAAGAAGGGAAATTATAATTAAGGACCAATATCAGCCCAGGATGAAAATGAATTCCATATCTCATTTTGAGGGTTACTGACTGCTTTGTCTGCAAAGATTTGGGTTCCAGTTTTTTCCCTCCCCAAAATCTTGTTTGAAATAGTCTGCAGTCTTATTATCAATGCAAGATAATTCTTCAGTGGGGAAAAAAAAATACACCCAAGGCAAGCCAGTAAGTCAGATGAGTAATTATAAAAAATAAAAACCATATTGTTTGCATTCATGTGAACTGTGTCTTGCAAAATAGTTTGAATTAGTAATATTTGAGAAAAGCCTTATCTTTTAAGATGGTCTTTAGCCTCCAAAAGAAACCTTAAAGAGGTTTGGTCATGTAATTTCTCCACGTGTCTTGTTCCAGTTCCAGACTATTAGTTGGTGTATCTTGCATCAACTAAAATCTTGATTCCCACCATTGCAACTGTGTCACATTTTCAGAACCTGAACTGAATTTGGGAATTGACTGAGACACCAACATTAGAACCTCAATCAAATTAGGTGCTCACCTGAGGCCTGACCTGCCTGTTGTAACATGTTTTATTTAAATTTGGGGCTTTATTCAGAAACAGATGTTTATATAAAGGTTCATTTCACAGTCCCAAATGCTGTGACAGTAAGAATTTCTCTTTATGGAGATTATTGATTGTACTAATCTGAGTCTGCAATACTTGTGTTTGAAAGTAGTATCACTCTCCATTATTGCAGGAGTTCTGAATTCCTAGAAAGTACCTCTTCTTCACTGCATTTTTTTCTTCTTAAACATACTTCCCAAATATTTTATTTAAACTCTTTTTTCATTCTGTCCAAGTTGTTGTTAAGCTCCTCTGTTTGAAATACAAAGTGTGCAAGGAGAAATAATATCTCTTGTAGGCAAACTAACATTCATAAAAAATCAGACAAGTTTCTAGGCATTCAAACTGGGAAACTTTATTAATCCCAATTATATGACCCTGTCCTGAATGTGTTTTAAATGCTAGTTATCTTCTTTATATCCCCTGTTGTGTCAGGAAATAATATTGTGCCTGGGCTTCATGCAGAGTTTAAATGACTTTTAATTCTAAACTTCCCTTAGAAGAGGCACAAACCAGGTTTAATTTTCCTCAAGTACAGGCTGGTGTCTGGTGCATTCTCTCAACTCCAAGGTAGAGAGATGAGAAATATTCCTCAGGATCTCTAAGATGTGGTTTGAGATTATAAATGTTTTGGGAATGAAAAGAATCGAGTTTATTGGCAAGGTACACCCCAAGCTCCATGACCATTGAAAACATCACTTTTTGATGATTATGATGATGATGATTACCTGTTTTAATTAACCCTATTGCTTCTCCACATAGGCATGAACGCTTTACAATTACAGAATTTGGCAACTTTAGCAGCCGCAGCAGCCGCCGCCCAGACCTCAGCTACCACCACCAATGCAAACCCTCTCTCCACAACGACTGGTGCTCTGGGAGCCCTCACAAGTCCTGGTAAGAGCAAAGTGCCTGCTTCCAACACACAAACGTGGCAGTTGAGGGCAAGGTGGGAGTAAAAATGCTGGTTCCATGTTGTGTCATGAGTTCCATGCTCATGTAAATTGTGAAGAGCCCTTAACAGCTGAATACATTTTTGTTGCTGTTATTTCCAAGCAAGTAACTGCTTTTTCAAGTGGTCCAGTGTGGGCATGTTTGCCTTTCCATGTTCATTTCAGGGGCCATTAAAGCCTGACAGACCCATCTTAAAAAATTCTGCGTGAAAATTACAATTGCATGGGAAACCTAAGATAAAATTAACTTTTCACAAAGAATTCAGAACATGACCAAATCCTTCCCATCCAAAGGAAAATCAGCTGAGGTGGTTCTTTTTAATCCCCAAGGTACTGATCTTTGTTTCCCATCACACACAAGTATTGCCTTTACCCTTATGAATTTTTGTCAAGTCCTTTTTTTTTTTTTCCCTTTCCGTTGCTGGATCTCAGTTGAGCTTTCTTCTTTACTTTCTGAGTACACAGTTACAGAAGTGCTTTCAGATGCACAAGGAATACACAGCCAGATTCTGACTTCATTATGGGGGAAAAAGGGGCAAAAGAGGTAGAAATGCCTCCATGACCACCATGTGGATTTCCAGACATGCATGTCTGATGTCTCCAAAGCCCTAGAGAGAAACTGGGGTAAATTCAGGCCTAGGTAACACTTCAGAATATCCAGAATCCACAGAGAGAGATGTTGATTCAGTGTAGTTACGCTGGGTTTACAGTGATGTAGCTGAGTAGAGAATTCGGCCACTTATTGTTACATAAAGGCTGCAGGGTGTAATTATTTGCATCATGAAGTGTGTTTATTGCTGTTCTAAAAAACATTCATATTATTTTAGACACCACTAAAGAACATTTGTGTTTAATCTTGTTTAAGTGTGTATTTATCCCCCATGAAAAAGTAATTCATGGCAGACTGAGCTCATCAGTAAGGAAAACAGTCTTCATTGCAAAAAAGAACTGGGACTGAGTGTGGTGTTGGGTCTTAGTGCTGGCCAGGGCTCCCATTATATTACAGTTTTATTGTTTGGGACAGAGGTTAAATTTAGAGAAGTTTGGCTAGTACTAAGTCTGTGTATATTTTTCTGTTTCTGACATGAGCCTCATCTTGACCTAAAAATAATATTCATTAGCAACATCTCTGAGAAGCAGGTTGGGTGAAAATAGTTTTTGTTTGCTGCTGTGATTTTTTTTTTAAACCTGAGCAATCTCTTCCCTCTGTCCTGGAGCTGGGACTTAGCACTTTGCAAAAGGCTTCTCCCAGTGTCAGTGTTTCCATGTTACACCTGTCTAAATGCCACCCATCTATAGAAGCAGAAATGTTGCATTTCATGCACGCTCTGTGATATCTCTGCACTTTAGCTGATAAATGTCTGAGCAACCTTGTCCTCCCAAGACACACACAATAGATCTTGACCCACACTGACAAGAGTTCCCAGGGCAACTCAATGACTGCACTGTAGTGTAGAGGGACTGGAAATTATCTCCCTTTCTCTTTGCTGCTCTGCAGCACAGTGGCACCAGAACATTCCCATTGTGCGCTTTGTTTTGCCATGTACACACAGAACTTGGATTCAACCTAAGGGCCACATGTCTCTCCTTCCCTATCCAACACAGTCTTCTTATCCATGCTCTCTGACTTGCTGTTCCCTTTTAACCTGATCCTGAGGCTCCCTGAGTACCTGGGAGGTTGTTTTATCTGATGTCCAGGTCTGCAGAGGCCCATGGCAGGCAGGTGCTTCCTTTGGGCTGGGCAGATATATCTTTGGGGTAACTGGAGCTTCCTATTGCTCTGACTGGCATGGGAGAGCAGATACCAAGGGTTTTTCCAAAGGGGTTAATGATTTTGGCTAGCACATTGAACTTGTGTTATTTTCAAAAAATTCTGGGTATTGAGGCTTTCAAATAATGTCTTCAGAATGCCAGTTGCCTTTGAAATTCTTATAGATGGCACCTGTACAGAGGTGTTTCTAATATTAGACAGCTTGAAAAATCTCTAATAGGTCCACTGACCTATTTATGTTGCACAAGCAACCTAAAATCAAGCCTTGTTAAAGTGTTCTTCAGTTTAACCTTCCTTATCTGGTTCCACATTCTCCACCCTATTACATATTTTGTAAACCTGAATAATATTTTCAATGATTCTTCTCTGCTCCATGGAAAATGAATTTAGTTTGATAAAGCTTTTCATAGTAGCTCAAAGTGTTTCCACTAAAACTCAAAATATGTTGACAGAAAACATTTAAATCTGCCTTTCAATATGTGGATGTTTGGAGGCCTTAAGGGTATTTTTTTGGTCTAGTTTTCCTTTAATAGAACACTTCAGCTTGTTGTGTTTCATAAGTGTAAACTATTTTGTCTGATTTCAAAGCCTGCACTAAGCCCAGGAAGAAATGTTTGCATCTCTCCAGATAATGCATTAAATTAATATTTTTTAGTTGAGAAAACAGCCCACAATTGTGGCAGTGCAAAGGTAGATGCTTAAATTTAATCCTTTTCTTGATGTTCTTAAAGGCAAAATACTTCACAGAATGGAGATGGGCATAAGAGTCTTCTTCCAGTATTTTTTGAACCATGGCAGACACATAAATCATATCCATGTTTCTATCTAGATTCATCTCCCCTGAAAATCCCCCCTGAATCAATCTTTGACCAAGACCTCTTGCTCTGTTCTTTGTAAACATGTGTGTTAAAAGCCCCAAAAGATGGTTGTTTCAGCTAAAATTCACCTTGAAGCTTAATTTTACACCAATAAGATTTAGCAGCCATCAGTGCACCACACTAGTACAGAGGAGACAGTGGTCAGGCCAACTTCAGTGCACTGGCAACACAGAAAACTGGGCCAGGAAGTGAGGAGCCAGTGGGTCATCTGATATTTGAGTATTTCCAAGCAAATTAAACTCCAATGATCTTTCCCCCATCCGTTCTGACTAAACAGCTTTGACCGCAAGAGAGTCTGAGGACACTCGTTCTCCTCCGTGTGCTAAATACTTTCTCTTAAGCTTGAAAGAGTATTCATTCAGAAAGAACAGAGACAATACAATCCCCCAAACTATTAATTTTTTTATAATTGTAAATTTATAATTTCAATTTTGCATACCCATGGAAGTGTCTCCCTACAGCATTGTTAGAAATGATTTTTTAAAAGCCATTGCTTAAAAAAACATGAAAGATTAAGCTTTCATTTTAGTAAAAATCCCCTCAGGCAATAAATAGGTTCTTTTGTCTCTTGGCCCTGGAAAAAAATTAAAATGGTTTAAATTGCCTATGGTTAAAGTAACTGTTTCTTGCAATTATCAGATGGTAGTGAATAAAAATTAAAATGAAATCATGAAAGACTAAAAACCAGGTAAAGGCATATTATGTCTTTCATGAGTTTCTCATGGGTCTTTTGAAGACTCATTTAATCATCTTTCTTGTCTTTTATTTTGATATGATAATTGTTTCCTTTATTTACTTTAATCACCTCTATTTAGTTAATTAATTCTTCACTTTATTTTCATTTCACTTGCTTAGGATACTTTTTCTGTTTTAAAGACAGGTACCTGTACTATTTCATAGTGTTTTAAAGGCAGGTACCTGTAGTATTTCATAACACAAGGATTTGGGCTGGAGTAGCTTTTACCTGACTCCAGGTTTGCCTCATCCAGTTTGTCTCAGTTCCCTTTGGGTGGGAATCTGGAAGTTTCCATTTCTTGTTAAGTGGGAAGGCATTTTGGAGGGACTGCCTCAACTGTAGGTATCCACACTGTAAATATCCCAATTTGGACAGGATGAATCCCAGCTGAGTGTCAGGAACTTTATTCTCTCCTCCAGAGACTGTCCTTGACACATCCTGTAAATGGATCATGGAGCAGAGAGCTCGCAGGGAGGATGCTGCTCCAGAGCCTGCAGAGATGCAGGGATCATTCAGAGGGTGGTGGGAATGCCTGGAGGTGCATGTGAAGGAGGGACATATGAGCTCAGAATCAAAGTATCTGTCTCTAACACTGTCTGACATTAATTTCCCTCGGTTGACCCACTACCCTAATTTTCCCAAGGGTAATAATGTGTGTTCTGACAGTCCTGGGTGGTACAGGACTCATACAGCGCTGTAAAGTGTGGACCACAAAGAGCAGGTTGGTGAAAGCCATGTCCACTCAAGGTCTGTGTATCTCCAAGGATGGAGATTCCACAGCCTCTGTGAGATCATTTCAATTTTGATTCTTCAAATTCACACATAAATGTTTGTTTCAGTAACCAGTAGAAAAGCCCTACTATGTGTAAATGAAGAGACAAAAGATCTAATTATGTATCCAAATTTATCTGCATGAACATACACAATATCATTTCTGAGCTGTGGGGGGATAGAATTGCTAAATCAGAAGCTAATTCAGTTTCAGACCTAGAAGCCTTCTTTTTCCATGACATTTTCATGATTATTTGATTCTCTAAACTATTATTTATTCACACAGCTGAACTAGCTATTCATGCTTCAGTAAAAAACTCTTTAGGTTTATCTGCTGTGTAAACCTAAGAGGAAATATTTGGGGGGGAAAATACTGATAGGGTAGAAAGTGAGAAAGTGATACTTTTTTCCTTTAACGATCTCTTAAAATCCAGCACAGCTTTTGTCATATTATGTCAGTATTCTGCCATTAACTCTTACACTGAAAAAAAAAAAAATTCTCCTCAGCACAAAGGTCTAAAAATACTCATTTTCAGACAGATGCTGACATTGAATAATAACAGTCCCCAAAAAAGGAAGACTGTGAAGTATAGAATAAACTGAAAAAGAAAAAAAATTACACTGCCTTTCCTGTAAGAATTAATTCGTTCTCTCCCTCTGGTCAAAGCAGAGAATTATAACTTATAGCTATCATCCGTGGCTCATTATTTTCTCTACCCCCTAATCTAGTATGAAGATCATCTTTGTTAGTTGAAGGTGTTCATGTTGTGAGCACAATTGTTGAAATGGTAGAGATTTTATAGAATATACAAGATGCTTCAGCTGAGAAGCAGTGAAGAATGTTCAAATAACCATTCTTAGAGGATTTGCTTTTTGTTCACTTCAGTACAAAACATTTTTCTCCAACCAGTGGTGCAAGGCTGCCACCATGACATTTTGTTAGAGGCCAGTGCACCCACTGAGATAGTTGTGATATTTTCCAGGATGATTCAAAAATAACCCTACCAGTAGGTGTGTAGGAAGGTCTGACAGTTTGCTAAAGAATGAATTGAAGTAGATTTTTCATGTTGAAAAAGATTGGTTTAAAATGCAGAATGGCACTTGTGCTGTAGTACAAATTGATTATTTTGGTGCCATTTCATGTGGAATTAATGCATGTTCCATTATTGTAAAATCATTTTAAATAAGCTTTATTAGTTTTGAAGAACATAGAAAACTTCCCTAGTATAATTTTCATTATTTTCAGGATAAAGATACAGTTGATAAATGTAAGACTTAGCTTAAATAAAGGTTTTAAAATACAGTGTATGTACTGTGCACACACTTAACCCAAGTGTATGTTTTTAAATTTTATATTTAAGTCTAGTTACATAAATAGCATTGTTACCTTAGTGCTTGGAGGACAGAGTATTTCAATGCTTAACTCTGATCTCAGCAACAATATTTTAAAAGAATATGTTTTCAAGGAAGCTGTGGAAGAAAACCTTGCCTTAGCATGCTCACATCCCAGTGCCTGTTAATGGACTGCACAGTTCAAGGAGGTTTGTGGCAGGACAGGTATATTTCTGAACTATTGTGTGTCAGCTGGTCTTACACAGCTGGTCTAACACACTGGTGTTTGATTTCTCAGTCTGTGGTTAGGCTCCTCAATCAGTGAATTGATTTTGACTGCTCTTAGTGCCCACAGATTATGCTGCTTCTTGGAGATATATTGGTACTAAGCCCATCTGATTATTAGGCCACTCTTAAGGAGGCATGAAAGCACAAGCTGGAGCCAAAAATAGGAAACTGGGCATGCATTTTTGACCTATATTTGTATTTTTAGTAATGCTTCAATATGTCCTAAATGACTAAAGAAGAAAAGCATGGGAATTGTGGCTAAGAACTTCCCTGAGTCCCAGAACAGTAGAAGGAGAGGTGATGGGTTCATGTGGAGCCTCCCTGGAACAGCACTGTCTCTCCCTGGTGTCCTCATTGGGAAAATGAGCCAGTGATAACCTGAGGGATGCTGATGGCAGCAGACAGGACATCAGTTCACTGGGATGACCTGTTCCATATTTGTCCCTTAAAATGTAACAGGTCTCTGTACATTCTCCTCTCAAAAGGGTTTCTGAGCAGGTGCATTGGTGCAGTCTGAAGGGTTCCAGGGTTCCAGGGATGTTCAGGCACTGAATGGGCTCAGGGTGGCAGAACTGCTTTGTGAAGCTGCCTGACAACTGTGGGGGTCATTTTGGCAAAGCTCCTTATCAGTTTTAGAATCAACATTATCAATTTATGATTTTTTGGCACAGAAATATCCAGCTGTTTCCTCAGAATTCCATTAATGCCAAAGGACAGAAACATGTGCATATTTTCAGTCAAGCATTGTGCTAGTTAATTTTTTTAGGTTTGTTTTTTTCTTTCAGGAAGCAGCATACAGTACTAAACCATGGATTAGTAGGATCTAATTCAACAGGAGACATGTTTGTTTTTTAAACATTATTACATTATCATCTTCCTAAAGTATTAAATCCATTGCCTTAGCACATTTCAGGATTTACTTTGCTTGCAGTATACAAATAACACGTATAACACATTATATTTTGTAAGTGTCTCTCTATCCCACTCTTAATCTCTATTTCAAGCTACAGGAATCCCAGTTTGTAAAGAAAAGCTTTTTTTTTCTTTCTGTTGGAAGCACTATTTGAAGTTCATTCAGGGTTGCTTTCTACTAAAGAAAGATGATAATATCAGCTTGGCCACACAGGTAGATATGTGAGCTTATATGTAATATATCTTACAAGAAGTTACAAGCCCAGAAAATGCTGCAGTTCATAATACCCAGGAAATAATGTAAATCTTAGAAAAACTCATGCATTTGAAGGAGCTTTCAACTACTGCCAACACTGTTCCTTCAATCCTGCTGGATTGTGCTTCTGTCCATGGATACTCCTGGTCTGTTTACTCAAGGCAGAAAAATTATAATTAATGGTAAAAAATAATAATTTTTAAATCTTAATTTAATTCCATTTTTTATTATGACTAATGTCTTAATTGTTTTAACATTCTCTCAGAATAACTAGTTGTTTGGATATGGGGCTACTGAATTATTTTATGCAATGGCCAAACAAAAATATCTCCAACAACTGCATGCGTTTAAAACCAAGTAAACCCTCAACTGCCTTTGCTGTTTGCAGCACAAAAATGTGTAATATGGATGAAAAGAACCAGTGTCACAGTGAACTCAGTATGACTTTACAAATGGTCTGCAAAGGACCTGGCTGAGTAATTTTACATGAGGCAAGATAATCCTCAAGTTCTGCAGCTCCCAGGGGTGAACAAGTGCATTTTGTGGATGTGCTATTGCAATAAGGCTGTGCTTGCACAACCCACTCAGAAACCCATCTGCCATGGAAATAATTGCAGGCACCTTCTGGGTTCATAACTCCTTTAACAAGAAACTCAAATTTTCAATATATGGTTTAGCTCATCTCTATTCTAAAATACCATGGAGAGGACTCCTAAGTGTCTGAAGGAAACAAGTCTTTTAGAAACATCTTGTTGCAATGGAAAGACAAACACCTCCCAAGGACTGTTTACATTATCTTAAGACAGATATATGAGAGAGGTGAAAAAGAAGATAAATCAGGCCAACCTTTCCCATGTACTAGAATTTGAATTGGCATATATGTATGTGGTAAGCACTTGTAGAACAAAAACATTGCTTACCTTGAATGATAGCCTTGGACTCTGCTGACACTCTTCTTTCTTTTTTTCTTTTTCCTTTTTTTCTTTTTTTTTTTTTTATGGAGAGATGCTGCTGCATGTTGTTTGTCAATGCTTAGTGCTGAAAGTGTGTCAAAGATGTTGCAGGCACACCGGGGGCCATGTGAAGGAACCTGTGCTCCAGGCCGGAGATCCTGGCCTCCAGTAGAGCCTTCTTGATTTTAGATCAGGAGTTCTCCGGAAAGTAATTTATAAGTGGCTGTATTCTGATGCAGCTCCACATGGAGGTCATTTCAGCATCAGGGCATGCATCTCAGAACAATAGCCTGCTCCAGATTGTGTGAGATAGCTGTAATAAACATGAGAGCACAGCTGGAAGTTCCCTGTAGAAATGGCTTTGATGTGAACTCAGCGGTGCTTCAACGAGCACAGCCACAGCCCTTGGCCCCACTGAGTCCTGAGTGCTCAGCAATTCTTCTTTGTTTTCCTCATATTGTGGTGATTCAATTTGGTTTGATTTCATTTAAAGTTACAGCTGGAAATATATATCATATATATAAATATATATGATGGTCAGCTATGAAGCTGAACTCAAGCCAGTTCACTGTGCATTGTTATTCTGTTCCCAAGCCACTCTAAAGTACTTCCCACCCAAAACCAAAGGTGATTTACCATTGTGGTGTGCTGGGGAGAATGCACAACATTTGCAGGCATAGTACTGAGGTACAGCTTGTAGTTTATGCTAGAGGTGGATTATTTAGTTTATGCTAGAGGTCTTCACTGGGAAATGCATTTCAACAAAACAGAAGCATCAGGGTGGAATTGGCCAAGATTATTGACTTGCTTTTTACTCTCTCTTTCTTTGTCTTCAAAATCTCATAGGAAAATGTGCCCTTAAACACCAAGATTCACAAAACCAGCCTAGATTCACAAAGACATGCCCAATCAATAAACCCTTGCTTGTTAACATACCTTCTGCTAGATAGATAGATTTGGAGGAAAATTATGGAACAGGGGACCAGAAAACTACAAAAATAACCAACTAATAAGTTTGTCTGCCATACCTGTGGTACCTTTGTATGCTCTGTTTTCTCCTCCTTCTTTGCACTGCTGTGGAAGATCCATGGTGTAGGCACTGTAATTTCATGACAATCACAAATATCAAGTTAGGTGTTAACATAAACAAGTGATTAAAATGAGCGTCCCCGATTTTCACTTCTCTCAAGCTTTAGCTCTCAAAAGCCCACACAGTGCTGAATAGTATGGATTTATGAGCCTAAAGTTTTTCTCCCACTGTTGAAGGCCTTGGCTTCTGAATTTGCAAAGAATTTTAATGAATTGGTTCACCTCTTTATGTTTTCTGTTTGGTTTTTTTTTATTCTTGTAAAAGCCAGTGCTCACAAAGGATTTAATAAAATATAAACCTGTTTTCAGAAAGCCAGAACCAGAAGGATCACCATGGGGAAAGACTCCTTCCTCTCCTCTCCCTCTCTGTCATGCTTTCTCTCATTTGCACATGCATGCACACAGATACAAAAAAGAGACCAGATGCTGAGTGCATGGTGTTCTCCCTTCCTCCTTTGCTCACTGCTGCTTCTCTTTCCCTGTTCCTTGGGAAGAAATGGACAGTATTTCATGGGCACAGTTCACCTGTGAGTAATGAAGAAGCAGAGGGGCACTGACTTACTGGAGAAAGGCTGTGATATTGGTATATGTCTTTCTATATTGTCATTCTTGTTTCCCCTGACTCTTTCTTGCTCTCTTGCTTTTCTGGTGCTCTTTCCCTGGAGTGCATCTGTCACTTTAATTTTATCCTATCCAAGCACAAGCAGAGCACTTAAACTTCCTAGAATCTTCCTCTTTAACATGTCAGACAGCACTTCCGAGACACCAAAAAATGTGCAAGTTTTTACTTCTTTCTTCATACCAATGGCAATGTGTTTGTCAGAGGACCTTATGGAAAATACACCTCTCCAGACCAGGAAAATCTACCTCACTTTTGCCAAAATCTGCCCTGAGAAATAGAACCAGGGCCTGCTGGTACTGTTAGCAGCAGGGAGGCCACCAGTTTGTGCAAGGGTGGATACTCAGATTGGCTGGAGATCACAGTAAAGGGCAGACAATTTAATGCCACTCACACATGCTAGTTAGATCAGAATACTGATGAGCCCTAGTGAAAGGCCAACTGCATCTTCTTTTAGCAAAAATATTAAAATGCCCCCATTTCTCCCCCTCCCCCTCCAGATTCTCCACAAGAATAAATTAGAACTTGGAGGTGTGGTTATTATCACAGAATAATTAGACCCCATGGGATTAGAGACACTCAACGTTTGCTAATGCCCCTGGGTTGTGATTATCTAATAATGATGATGCCTCTGTCATTGCTTAATTATTCTTCCCCTTTAAAATGTACCTTCTGCAGTCAGAGCCCGTAGGATGAGCTCATTTTAGCCAGAAACACCACTGCAAATTCCTGAGAGCAATGTCACACAGGCACCATGATTGACTTGCCCACTTCTCCCCCACACTGTGTTTATAATCCTCATTTCATAAACTCCAGCATTACTATATTTAAATCATTCCCCTTTTCCATAAGACATTTCATTTGTGTGTTTAGGAGAAAACTCTGTGGCCTCCATCTCTTCAAAACAACCAGTTGGGTTAGTGCTACATAAAGATAACACATCTAAATTGATTGACCTTAAATATATAAGATCAGATCTGTGCAGAATCCCTCCTAACTCCAGGTCAGTGGTCCAGACTCCCATCTACATAAGAGCCTCCTACAGCTGGGTGCGATTCTCTGTTTAAGAGAGTGCCACCACAAAACTAAGATAATATAAACCAAAGTCAGAAGCTTTGCATAGACTTTGTCCAACACAACAAAACTTTGTCCAATATCTTTTATTTTTCAGTCAGTCCAGTGGGTGTTCCTCATGTTTAGATAGAGTTTTCAAGACACAGTTCCAAACATCATTGGTTATTGCAATTAAAGATTAGAAAGAAGACAGAGAAGGCAGCCTTAATCTGATTATCCTTAAATCCAGTGTTGTCTCTTTGCTTTATTATCCCTCTCGGACTAAACAAGGGACAAAGGCATATTTTGTTTACCCAAGAGATTTTGTGTAGTAAACAGAGATTTTAAATTCATCTGGCTAAAATTAGAGATTTCTACTTTGGGGTTAATATTTCTTTTTCTTTTGTCCTTATAATTCTCTTATAAACTCTAACAATTTTATTCTGTTGCTGACTGATGAGCTGTTAGAAATATAATTTTTTATTTTGTTTTTATGGCCTTTTTTCTCTTTGTATGATTTCTTTATATGCTTTCTTTACATTATTCTACTGTGGTTTTATTTTCTGTTGCACATTGCTGAATCTAAGAGGAATCCAAAAACTCAAGGAAAGATCCAAGGTCAGAACTTCTTTGGTTAGATTGTTATAGGTTGGGCCCTAGAAACCTCACCCACACAGTGTAGTTGTGGCAGCCTAGAACCAAAACCACAGATGAGAGTTAAGTGGCATATTCAATGTCAACCTCTGCTTCTGTAAACAGACCCAAGAACAGAAACTGGTTCTACTGTTCAGTTTTCAACACATCTTCATTCTTCAGCCTTCTTTCATTCTGCCTTAGTGTGAGCTGACTTTCTCTGCTTTTCTCCTACGCTGCTCTAATTCCCATAGAATAATTGAGGTTGGAAGACCAGCTGGGTCTGTGACACAACTCCCTGCTCATGTGAGATCAGGTTGATCCAAACAAGTCTTAAAAACCTCCAAGGACATGGATGGAGCAATCTGGATCATCTGTTCCAGTGCTTGTACAAATGTTTTTAATTACATCTGAACGGAACCTCCCTTGTTTCAATGTACTTCTCATCTTCCCTGCATGTGCTGTTGCTCTATCTAGTGCATGGCCTCCTTTTAGGCACTGGGGGCTGCTTTAGGTTCACCTGGAGCTGTATCTTCTCCAGCCTGAACAAGCCCAGCTCATTACAGGATGAGTGCTGGAGCCCCTGACCAACTTGCTGACCTTCCACTGAACTCCCTCCACCTGATCAATGTTCTCCTTGCAATGAGGAGCCCAAATCTGCATGTAATATTCAGATATGATCCAACAAGCACTGAGTAAAGAGGAAACATGGATGTCCTGTCTCCTCTTCCACAGTCCAGGGTGCTGTTTGCTTTCTTTGCTGCCAGTGCATGCTGCTGGCTCATGGTCACCTCCCACCAAGACCCCCACAGGTCCTTTTCAGCAAAGCTTCTCCCCAGCCCCATCCATCCCCTGCTGTGTTACTGAAGGGGATTATTCCTCCCCAGGTGCAGGACTTTGCATCAATCCTTGTTAAATTTCATAAGGTTCATGTTGGCCAGTTCTGCCCATCTGAATTCCTCTAAATGTCAGCCATTTAGTCAGCACCAGTGTCAGATCCATTTTATCTGGACCTTGGAGCCAGTGAGCTTAGGAAGGCAGCAGAAAACCAGAAATACACCCAAATTCAGTATGAGAAAGAGGATTCTGGACTTAGACAACTGCCAATACAGATCTGCCAGGAGTGTCTCCCAAAAGAGAATATTTTCTCTGCAACTTCTCATGCTTAGCCACAGAGATGCTGAACCTAAAGTTTGTGGGCAATATTGATCCCTGGTGCACTACTACATCATCTTAACTTCAGCAAAAGAAGTACTTTGAACACTGAGTTCTTTAAATTCTCCATTAAGTAAAACAATAAGAACAAAGTTGTGGTTCATAAGTGAGTGGTGATAAGCAAGTGGCTGATATCAGACTAAACACTGAGCTTCCTGTTGTGCCATGCATTTGTAGTGACAGAGAATTGTGGAGTGTAACCAAGGGCTGCCTAAAGGAAAGCTGTCAGCAGGGCTGACACAGTTACTTACCGTGGTGGATCTCTGTGTGGAAAGTCCCAGCATAGTTAAGCCAGTCTTGGAGCTGCCCTGAAGCCCTGCAGCACCAGAAACCTGGTTCTGCTCCAGAAACATTATAGCTGCTCTTCACATGGATGGGGCTGGCAGGGTGTAGAGCAGCTCTCCATGCCCAGAAAGAGCTGAAGCTGCTCTTGCTTTTCTTTGCCCATTCTCTCCACCAGTCCTGCCCTAAAACCAAAATAATGTTTCCAATAAGAAACATCTCTTAAAATGTTTATAATGCCTCATGTGCTTAGTATCTTACTCCAAGACTTGCAGTTTGTGGATCATTTCTAGACAAGATGCCCATGTTGGAAAAGGAGGAAGGGAACAGGACAAGGTGGAGAGAAATGGAGAAGTGCGCAGTTTACACTGTCCATGCATAGTGCCAAGTTACAGGCATATATATAGGCATATAACTTGGCAATATAGCAGGGAGTCTCCAAGAGATCCAGGGGTTTTTGTGGTATAGGACTTTGCTGAGAAGTCTTTGGATTTTTTTTTTTCACTTAGACATTTACCAAAAAAGAAAAAAAATTAAAAAAAGGAAAGAATGAGCCTGACTACACACTGCAAACCATTTCTCTGCTAAAACATAGTGGCACATGTGTGATTGGAATAGGCCCTTTCCTTCAGTGCCACAGTCAGAGGTGGGTTATTTAGTTCTTTGTCTTCAGCAGCCTTCCTGCGCCCTGACCTCCACTGTGGGAAAAGGATTCCTGAAGATGCTCAGAGAGATGGAGCACCTCTCCTATGGGGAAAGGCCGAGGGAGTTGGGGTTGTTCAGCCTGGAGAAAGCTCATTGCAGCCTTTCAGTGCTTAAAGTGAGCCTGCAAGAAAGATCAGGACAAGCCTTTTAACAGAGTCTGTAGAAATAGGGCAAGGAGCAATGCTTTTAAACTAGAAGAGGGTACATTTAGAATAGATACAAAGAATTTTTTTTATTATGAGAGTGGTGAGACACTGGCACAAGTTGCCCAGGGAGGTGGTGGATGCCCCATCCCTGGAAACAGTCACAGTCAGGTTGGATGGGGCTTTGAGCAACCTGTTCTAGTTGGAGATCAATCATTGCTGATCTTTAAAAATGCCTTCCAACTTAAACCATTCTCTGATTCACTTTTATAAACTGGCCTGACACATGAGAGGGGTGGGATTTGCCCAAGGCTGTGCTACAGACAAGCACAGGTCTGTGGTTTCAGTATAGCAAGAAGCTCTACCGAGGGCACTCCTTGGTCTGAGGTGCAGGAAGGAAACAGGCATGACAAAAAATGTGCCTGTGCCTCCAAGATACAGCATTCTAAGAGACAGGCAGAAACTGTGAAGGAGCAGAAGGTCTTGCAACAAAAATCATGGGAATTGCTTTCACAAGAAGTTTGAGGGAAAACTGGGAAAGGCATCAGTAGCATCTGGTAGTTGAGATCATCCACATGGTCTTTAGGGCAATTCAGCCCAAACTGAAATAGAAATCTAAAGGTAGGGTGTCTGAATTGAAGGTCATTAAATCTCAGAAACAGTCTAGTTTTGACTAGACTAGCTTAAACTAACAACGAGCTGCCAAAGGTGGGGAAATTAATTCCATCCACAGTGTGTGTAGCAAAGCCAAAGAAATATTTACACATCATTGCCTTTCCTAGATGCTGTTATCCTGAATCTAGTTCTCCAGCTGAGGCAAATCCAGATGATGTAAATCATTATGACTCTATTGACATAAGCTAGCCAAAAGAATGGCCAAAAGTTTCTGGGCTAATTCCTGTTGTTTTTCTAGGTTGGCATAGTTTTTAGGAATTGTGTTGAAGTGTTATTTAAATTAGAATTTAAAAGAGAAATGGCTCATTGCAGTTAAAAAAAAATAAATTACTGACCTAAAAGGTGTTATAACCATTTATAGGCAGAAGAGTATGTTTTGAGAACATTTGAAAATGCCAGCTCCTTCCAGCCTTAAAGACCTCCATGAGTGCAGCATTACCAGTTAAACACAAATATCTGTATTGTGTAGAACAACCACTCCAAGTAAAAACGTGTTCTCTGTGTCAAAGAGAAATATGTCAATGAATATATTAACCAAAGGCCAAGTTTCTTGGCTTGCAGCTTGAAGCTGTATGCAAAAATTTCCTCAGTTAAATGGAGGAAGCACAATAAGAGGAGGGGCAGGCACTGAACCCTTCTCTGTGGTGCCCAGTGGCAGGACCTGAGGGAATGGCCTGAAGCTGAGTCAGGGGAGGTTTAGGTTGGATATCAGGAAAAGGTTCTTCACCCAGAGGGTGGCTGGCACTGAGAGAGGCTGCCCAGGGCACAGCACTGAGCCTGGCAGAGCTCAAGAAGTGTTTGGACAATGCTCTCAGGCACAGGGTGTGACTCCTGGGGTGTCCTGTGCAGGGCCAGGAGCTGGACTTGATAATCCTCGTGGGTCCCTTCAAACTCAGCATATTCTGTGATTCTGTGAATGTTCTGGTGTGGAGGCTGAAGGGAGTTGTGATTTTTTTTTTTTCTTTTTTTTTCATTTATTTGATTTCAGAGGAGCCTGGTAAAACCCAATTTATAAATTATGTAGGTAGCCAAGCTATTTTTGTCTTCTGGACAACTGAAAGACATAAATATAGAAAGTATTCTGACAGTGAATTATTCTTCCTTTGCCATTACTCTGAGCATTTGTGGAGCCCAAGAGTTTTGCTGACACAAGAGAGTTATACAGGTTCCCCCAAAGTAGTGCAGTCATTTGCTGTTACCACAAGGCATGTGATTTTTCTTCTTTCCCTTCAGTTTAATATATGTTACAATTTTTTTAGTTGAAAGAAACTAGAAAATGGCAAAGGACAGGAGAAGCATAGTCCTTGTCTCTAGATGGATTTTATCTGGGAGCACACAAAGTAAAAACTTTCAGCTGGTATAAGCCTTCATACTTGTCTTGTACGCCCTTTTAACTTTTGTTTCACCTTCCTTTAGATTTCTGAGATACAAGACATGCCATTGCTTCATCTTTTGGATTTATACAGCATTTTGTTAGAAATGTTCACCTCTGTTAATATTTTGTACCTTTTATAGCCCCTTCATGGTAATATTTTAGCTCACTGCTGTCTTCATCTTCATTTCATACATGTAGGTCTCAATCAGTTAGTTACATGTCTCAGTTAGTGTGGGGTCTCTCAGGAATCCTCATCCAGAGGTTGCTTGATCTCTCCAAGCACCCTAAAAAAGGAGTTCCCTTCATTTCTATTCACCCCCTGTTCAGTAAGATGGTGGAAACCACACAATGTGTTCAGTTTCTTTCTTCTCAAAGAAATATTAAGCCAAAGAGGGTTAATATGCATTGTCCCATTGCATCTGTGAGGCAGTCAGAAGAAACACCACAACAACATAATGAGTGTGTTTTTAATTACATCTGAACGGCACCTCCCTTGTTTCAATGTACTTCTCATCTTCCCTGCATGTGCTGTTGCTCTGGCTAGTGCATGGCCTCCCTTTAGGCACTGGGGGCTCATTCCTGAGGAGTTTTAGGGCTTCACCCAGTATTGTACAGTGAGTATGTGCCAAGTCTTTATTCGGGCAAACTAGATAATCTGCATTGCAGCTTCAAGTGGGAGAAGCACTGAGGCACCTGCTCTTTATTTGCCTGATGGAATAGAAAAACTTGATACCAAAAAAAAAAAAAAAGAAAAGAGATGTTGGCCCCAAAACTGACCCTCCCTGGAGCACGTCTTTGAGCAGCCAGGAATAAAACCCCAATATTTCACTGTGGGCTGCACAAGAGGGAAGGTTTTAAGCGGATTTTTTTTGCCTTCTCCAACAGATGTGTTGACAATCCATAAGCATATGGCTCTTGTTCACAGGAGCTATTTGCCCCCAGCTTTATTGTAATTTACAGGCAGTTTCCCAGTCCCCATTTCTCTCATTTCTTAACTATATGTGTTTACTCAAGAGAAAATGGTAATAATCCTCTAAAGCAGAAAATGGATGGAATTTAGTCCAGTCAAAACTAATCAGATCCTTCAGATTTGAGTTTTATATACTTCATTTAAATCTTTTGCTAATGAGCATTGACAGAAACACAGACCAGTGTTGGTCACAGGGAATTAACTTTGTTTTTTCCTCTTTTCTCTGCTGGTGCCCACATTATCTGAAAAAAGTGGGGTTTTTAACTTGTTTTTTATTACTTTTTTAATCAAAGACATTGATTAAACCATTGATATTGGTTTCTTATTGCTTTGTGGGGACAGATTGAATAATCAAAGCTGCTTCTGTTTGCAACATACAAAATTATTTGAGTTAATGTTGCAGGTGCTAAGAGACAAGGACTGCATAACAGAGTCTGGAAATCTCTCTTCCCCCACAGCAAGAATGTTCTTTGTACTTTGAGGCCCTAAGAGTGTGAAAACTTGTCTTTGGTGGGTCTTAATGTTGCAAAGGCAGGTTATTTGTAGGTTAGGGCTTCAAGGTTTACCCACAGAGTGAAAAAAGTTACTTCCTACTTTCCTTACTGGATCCTGTCAGCTCTAGAGACTTCACTTTCTTGAGGGTTCACTGAGTAATCTGATGTGTTTGACAGCCCAAAAAAGCATCACATAAAAGTGGTCTTAACTATTTCACAGCTAGGTCATGAATAGGAGCAAAAAAAGCCTGGCTATAGACATGATGTGCCTCCAGTACATCATCAACAAAACTCTGACTTTAAACATTTGCTTTTCCTAAGAAAATGCAATGTTATAACAGGAAAAAAAAAAAAAAAGGAATTCTTTATGAAAGTAGGGCTCAGGAGATGCACTAAAAACTTAATTGCTTCTGCAGCTTTTATGAGTGTGATTCATCTGGTGCACCTTTACCTAGCTGTGAGTTAAGTGTTTAATCTACACTGGTTATTCAAGTCACTTCTGTGAGACAGACAGGTATTTGTAGTTCACCCAACCTATCCCAAGTGATGACTTTTTACTACTTTCTATGGCAAGTGAGTCTCTTTCTCTCCCTAAACACATAATTTAGATGGATTTATCTCACTACCTTCATCATTCCCTTGACATTGTAGCATCAAGGACATTTTTGCACCTTTTCCTCTGGCAGAGCTTTTGGGGATACATACAATACCATAGGGGTGCACATACATGACTATCTATATACAAAGGCCTGGATAAATGCCTGCAATAAAATACATTTTGTATTTACCTGGTCATTCTTCTTGTTCTAATCTTCAGGTATTTAAATGAAGTTTATACAGTGTCCAAGAGCATGGTGTCTTGACTTAGAATAATTTAACTTACCCTTAGAACATTTGGGGCCCAGAATAGTAATCTGTTGCATGACAAAATTACTGAGTAATTCTTGTTTGTGTAATGATGGACTCTGAGGCATGTGGCAGAATCTCAAAAGCCTGGTTAGCTGATCAGCCTGGTTTGTTAGATTGACTGACAAATTTCTGAGAAAGTGTCTGATCCCAGACATACTGGTTTGGTATTATATTTGCAAATAATAGCACTGAATTTTGTGATCTAGTATTTGCAGTTCTAGGCTCATCAACACTTCCCATGAACAATCACACTGTTAATGTCTTGAACAAGATTGGTCTCGTTGATCTCATTTTCTTTTTTCCTTCTCCTTGCAAGTAGCCCTGTTGTGCTCCTGTGTGTGATTGTAAGCTGCTCTGTGATCAAACAAAATAAACAAAGTTGATTGCCTTAATTTTGCTTTGTTTTTTTCTCCTTTCAGTGGCTGCATCAACTGCTAATTCCACAGCTGGTGCGGCCATGAATTCTTTGACTTCTCTGGGTACTCTCCAAGGACTGGCTGGAGCCACTGTTGGACTGAATAATATTAATGCACTAGCAGGTACCGTAAACAGTGAGTATTTATTGCTGTGGTGGACAGCCTTCCCCAATAATCATGCCACAAAAACTATCAATTGCAAAGTGATAATATGATTTTTAATCTCTACACCAAATAAGGCGGTCAAGTTGATTCAGTTCCATACTACTACTAGTACTGCATATATAGTTCTCTGGAGTCTTTTAGTTTCACACAGTTTGTTCTGCAAAGTGAATTTCCTTGTGTGCATGCAGAAAGACTCCTCTTCTTGCAGTAAATGTGGAAGGTAAAAGAATTGTCACTGGGGATTTGGGTTGTCAGGGTTATACAAGAGGCTCCTTTTTCACTGGGGGAGTCTGACAACAGGTGTGTCACCCCAATGTACAAAATCTCACTGAGAAATGTAGTGCCACAGAGGCAGTCCTTTAAAACATCTGTAAGAATTATCTAATTGAGAGCAACATGCTTTAAAAATGAGGGCAAGTCTTTGGCTTTTAATTGGCAAGTATGGGAGAACATGCAGTCAGTCACCTGAAATGCCAGAGCACACACACCTATCCTATGACATCTTAAGAAACCCTGGCATCTCCAGCTAAGAAGATGCCAGTAGTTGTTAGAACATTCTTTGTTCTTAGCCCTGGTCAAGATTTTCTTGAAGAAGGAGGATTTTTTTTTTTATTATTGTTTCTGCTATGATGATTTCACCTTTGCCTGTAACAGAAGAGATTTGCCCAGCTGCATTTTTCTCCCCTCCCTCTTTTTTTTCTTTAGCTGCTGTTGCTCCTTGCATTTCCTTTTGCAATGCAAGGAATCTATTTGGTCATTGCCAGTCCATGACCCATCATAATGTCCCCTCAGGAATGGGTGTCCTCCTCAGTATCTCTTGCTCACTCTGATGCTCTGCATGATGTCCTTTCTGTCACTGTTACTTGGCTGCTCACCCAATCTTTTTGTTCTGTGATCTCTGGTTGGCATTGTTGGGAGCTGGGAAGGAAGGGGGCTGATGGATGTCCATGTAGCAATGTTGAATGGTTGCATGGGGTCTCGTGTAAAATAGGACTTGCTTCTGGCAAGGACATGTGCATTTCACACAAAACAACCTCTTTGTAAATGCAACTCAAGGACAACTTCAGAAAAATTGGTATTAGGTCCCAAAATGGCAGATGTTAGTTTCCTTTCTTCTTATTCCATTAGTGTCAAAGCAGGCCACTGGAAATGGCATGCACAGAAGGCTAACTTACCTCCTCTCCTCTTGTCAGCTCTTGTAGTGAGAGAGCTACCCTGTCATTAGCAAGACACCATTAAATGTCCTTTCTGATTACCAGCCATTGTGCTTCACTTGGTGTATAAAAACAAATCACAATATCAAGAGCAAAATATGCCATCCCACTCCTTTCCCTCAGCAAGTACTAGGAAGTACTGGAGCACTCCAACATAATGTACCCCTTCATAAAAACCAAGCAGGAGTGAATCCTGTGAGCTCATTGTGTGGGAACCCTTCTGTTGCACTCCTTTTAGCACTCCTTGCTAGGCTGCAAGCAAAGAGTTTACATTTTCTCAGCAACTATTTTGAGGTGATGTGTGTGCAAACTTACCTGCATGTGTCATTTGAAGTATTAATGATGTATTCACAACCTGGTACCAAATTTCAGTTTGTTTCAAGTCACCATTGCTTCCATGGACTTGTACTGACAGTGACTGCAGTCCCAAATCCTCTTCATGGATGTTTTTATGGATATGTGTATGGTGCTTACCAAATGTATGTGGGTATGTCTGTCTATGTATATACATACTTGAGAGAGAGAGTTAAAGAGGGGAAACTGCTTCCCCATGACACAGCTCAGCATTAGGGCACTGTTTCCTTCAAAAGGGAATTTGATTATCACATCTGGTACTCATGATGATAGTGAAGCATTGCTCAAATTATAATAACCTCCTCTGTCTATTTTAATGACAATTTGGGGCTTTTCCTGATCACCATGTCTGGCTCAGTCATGCACACTCAAAACTTGGGAGATTGCCTTTGGGAAAGCTCATATTCAGTAAGTCTGGTACTCCACACTGACATGGCTTATACCATGGTCACAAGCAAGCCCATAAGAAATATTCACTGGCCATGGACATTCCTGAAGTAACTGTGCAGCAAACTGGGAATTGAGTGACATGCTTCTAGCCAGGGAATTAGAAAATCCAAAACACAATCAAGCAGAGCTTAACCCAAAAATTTATCAGAAGGTGGCACTGGGCTTGGGCATTGATTTATAGAGAGATTTGAAGAGATGTTCTTCTGCCTAAGCTAAGTTCTGCACATGAGAATCACATGGAGAATGTCTTCCACACTGAGCTCACCAGAAGACTTTTGTCTGTTTTCTTGGTCCTGTCTGGGTCTGTGAAAAGAAGCTGTGCTATGGAAGTTGATAGTGCTGTCATTGTAGAGAGAAGCATTTTAAAAAGATGACTGGAGGCCTTAAATAAAGTGGAGTATGGTAAATTTAGGTGTCTCCAATGTTTTGGCAGCAGTTCTACCTAAGTGTGGGGATTTAGTCTTTCCTCAGTTATTCTTGAAGCACCTAAAGCCTTAAATGGCAAAACACTAGACTGCCTGCTTTGAGCATGTAAATTTAAGAATTCTAAGTACCAAAAAGAATTATGAATTATGAGGAAAAATTACTAAAGAGGGAGGATGTGATTCTTTGCAATTAAGAAAAAAGACCATACCTTCAGAATACTGGACAGCTATGGCACAGTATTTGTGTGTGACCCCAGGGCAGTCACTTAGCCTTTTTGCCCCCTTATTTACATCTGTAAAACAGAGATAAAACTATTCATGACAGATTTGAAGGTGCTTGAAAAGCACATTGAGAGACCTTTGGACTTGCCAAGCTTTGTTGCTTTTGTACTATGTAGAGAAACTCAGAAAAGTAGAAGGCCGTAGATGAGAGGCTCCAAAAGGTTATTTCACAGAAGGGAGGAAGGGACCAGAGTTCAGTGTGTGACTGAGGTGCTCTGGTAGAGATAATAAAGAGATGGCAGAGATGCGTAACAGCAGCTGGGCCTCGCAGATTTCATAAAAATGTAAGAACAGAAAGCGTTGGGTGCTTTCTGCAGCTGTGCTTTGCTCAGGAGGGAGGTGTTTGCCACACGGGGGCTGTGGCACAGGAGCTGTGCCCTTCCCAGGAGCTGTGGGCTGGGTTGTCTGGCTGATGGCTGATCTGGAGCCACAGGGTGGGAAGTGCTATTGATTCCAGGGGAAAGGAGGGGGAGGATGCTGCCCACTGCAACACAGAGCATCTTTATCTAATAGGCCAATGACTCACGAAAGATAACATGGTATCCTAATGCTACCTCTGTTACCAAGTTATTTCAACGCTCGAATAAAAGGAGAGACACAAGCTGCTTTATCGGGAGCCTTTAGTTTAAACAGTCCATGCAAGCAGTGACACAAACCTAAGTACAGAACAGCAGAGCAGGCAGCAGTCAGCCTCAGGATCAAATTATTAATAGTAGTAATATTTAATATATAATATAGTTATTATTTTATTTTATTAATTTTTTATTATTATATTTTGAATGCCACTCTATCACTCCCACTCCTGAACTGTATAGGGGAGAGAAGTAACAAAAGGTTTGTGAGTTGAGATAAGTGCAGGGAGAGATCACTTACCAGGTACCATCACAGGCAGAACACTCCTGACATAGAGAAATTAGTTTAATTTATTACCAATCAATTCAGAATAGAATAATGAGAAATGAAGCCAAATCTTAAAAACACCTTCTCCCCACTCCTATATTCCTCCCAGGATTAACTTTATTCCTGAATTCTCTACCCACTGTCCCCAGTGGTGCAGGAGGACAGGGAATGGGGGCTGCAGTCAGTTCATCACACATCGTTCCTGCAGCTCCTTCCTCCTCAGGGTTGGACTCCTCACATTGCTCCTCTGCTCCAGCATGGGGTCCCTCCCACAGGAGAGAGTTCTTCACCTGCTCCTTCAATGTGGGTCGCTTTCCAGAGGAGCACTCCACAAATTGCTCCAGTGTGGGTGTGTTCCGTGGCATTTCCCTTCAGGAACAGGCTGTTCCAGACTGGGTCCCCCACGGGGTCACACAGCAAACCTACTCCAGTGCAATCCTCTCTCCACAGGTGCTGCCAGGAGCACTGCCTTCCTGTGGGGTCACAGCCTTCTTTGGGCATCCACCTGCTCTGGTGTGGGCTCCTCCATGGGCTGCAGGTGGATCCCTGCTCCCCCATGGACCCCCAGGTGCTGCAGGGCAGAGCTGCCTCACCCTGGGCTGCACCAGGGGCTGCAGGGGAATCTCAGCCCCTGCCCCTCCTTCTCCATCAACCTTGAAGAGCTGTTTCTCTCACACACTCCCACTCCTCTCTTCTCTAGCTGCAGTTACCATTGCTCAGGGTTTTTTCTCCTCCTTTTACCAAGTTACCTCAGAGGTGTCACTGATGGGCCTTGGCCAGCAGCAGGTCCTTCTTGGAGCCATCTGGAATTGGCTCTGTAGGACATAGGAGAGGCTTCCAGCAGCTTCTCAGAGAAACCATCCCTTTATCCCCACCACCACCACCCAAACTCAATACAGTTTTATAACTGGAACCATTATACAAGAAATACCCAGGTCTGTTGAGCTCTGACAGGGGTTTTTGTTCGAAGCAGTGGCAGCCAGTACCTCCCATCAGGGTACAGTGATGCTCTGAAGTGGGGTGGAGGGGAAAGAGAAGTCTTCAAAGTGAGACATTTTATTAAGGAAAGGCTAAGAATATCACATCTCTGTCAAGTGTTTAGTCACACAAATTATAGTAAGATCAAAAGGTATAATTTATGCAGTACAATTCTCTTAATTGGCACAGAGTCTGGTGGAGCCAAAAAGGTGCCACTTGAGCAATTGTCCTGATTATTGGAGACTCAAAGGAATATGCTTTTCAAATCTACATAAGAGGCAGAAGGATACTGGGGTCAGCATCTTTATCCTCCTCTGTCAATGCTGGATAATTCCCTGCAGTATTCTTCCTGTATCTAAATTACACATGTGATAAGGTTTCTGCCATCTTCCTTGAAGAATGTTTCCCAGTCTAATAGATTTAATTATTAATTTACTATAAAGTGTCCTCTGCTTAATTTCCGCACTTTTGCCCAATTTACATACCAACCCTTATTATTGCCCTGAAATTAAGCCATTTCCTTCTCTTTACTGTTCCTCTCTTTGGGATCTTAATATGACACCACCAGTCACATCTTCACCCACCATTTTACCAATCAAAACATTAGACATTGTCTAAGAAATGATTGCTGATGATTTTAGGTGCCCCCCCCCCCATTTTTCTAGGGACTGATCCTCTGTACCTCTACAGGCCTGTTAAGCCCTTTAGGTTGTTTGTGAGCTGTTCACCTAGAAACTGGGGAGCTGGGATGGCTAATTGTGCAGAAAACATGCTCTGCCTCTCAGTCCTGGTGGGGTCTTAGTTCTCAGGCTGACATAGGCTGGGTGTGTGGAAGTTGAGCAGAGCGCTGAACCCCGCCATGCTTTCAACTTCCAACAGCAAATTCACTTTTTCTGGAATTTCTGAAAGACCTGCTAGCAATGTTAACTCCAACATAACTCATTTTGGAGTCATGCTGAGCGATAGAAGCAGAGGAGGGAAGCTGTAGCTCAGGAGTTTGTCCACCATCAAATCAGAGCAGTACAACTCCTTATGCAGCCCACACTGTTTGCACGGATGAGGGATGTCATTTTCTGCACAGCTAGCAATCCCATCTGAAATTTCCTCTTTAGCAGCCATCCCAGTTAAATTACTCTGTTACTTATCAGGATGGAGAATTGCTGAAAGTTAAAAAAAAAGTGACTCGGCTTCCCTTGTGAAGAAAAACATTGCTAGAAATAAATGCTTTTGTTTCTTCATGAAAGATGCCTAGTCTGGGTGAAGTATTTTTAGTCACTCTGGGTGTGCTGTTACTCATCTCTTGTGGAGTGGCTGGAGTAACTGGAGGAGGAAGGTGGAAGCAAAGAGCCTCACAGTACATCTTTCTACCACAAGCCTAGGAGACAAAGTCTGTAATTGTGTAGAGGGTTATAATAGAAGCATTTAGGTTGAAAAAGGCCTGTTTTAAATGCAGTTAATTAGGTGTCACTACGGGACACGAAATAACACGACCCGCACACACTGCTGTTCTCAAGGCAAAAAAGGGAGGTTTATTTTCTGACTCCAACATTTATAGATTTCCAAAAGTGATGGTGGATTGGAGGGTTGAAAGTGCCACCTCTCTAATGACACGGGACAAACCAACAGTCCATCAAATTTCTCCTTCTCCATAAAAGAATGCAAAACAAAAAGTTATTCACAGGTGTGTGAGAAAGTTCATTACAAGAATGTAAACATCAGAAGGCTTAGAAAATCTCAAAAAATCAGGGCGACAGTTACCCTAACTTACTCTGCTTACTCTGTATAAGCAAAACACTTCTGATCTGATATTGTCATGGCTGTTGCTGAAGACCCTGGTCAGAGAGAGCGGGTTTCCTCACAGACTGCTTTTTCCAGAGACAAGGACACAGGTCAAACAGGTCCCACACTGCCAGCCTCAGACACCCACAGCAGAAGCACGGGTGTCAAGGAGGACGAGCAGAGAGGCTCTCAGGAGCACAGAGCTGTAGTACTTGCCAGCACAGAGCTGTAGTACTTGCCAGTAGCAGGCTGCATGCGAGTCCATTTGACTGTGCAACCCTTGTGCTGAAGTGACCCTGATGCCAAAGTTGTGTTTCTTTGTCCTCAGTCCCATTTTTGGTGACGTGCCGAGCTGCATGCACTGCTGTCGTCCTCAGTGTCGTATAATACCAACGACTTTCGGAAAGCACTAATGAACAAGTGCAATTTCTTTTCTCTATTGTTGGGTTTTTTGTAAAGTTGCTCAAATGCTCTCAGGTATGGCGGCCCTGAACGGAGGACTCGGCGCCACAGGCCTGACGAACGGCACGGCCGGCACCATGGACGCGCTCACCCAGGCCTACTCAGGAATCCAGCAGTACGCGGCCGCCGCGCTGCCCACCCTCTACAGCCAGAGCCTGCTGCAGCAGCAGAGCGCCGCGGGCAGCCAGAAGGAAGGTAAGTCCTCGGGAGTTTGCAGTTTGTTGCAGCCCCGAGACACGTGAAAAGTCTCTGTTTCGGCCCGCGCATCCGAAGAATGAGTCGGAGTTCTTCAGCTCTCGGTCTCAGGGTTGTTTATTGTATCTTATCTATAAAAATTTTTCTCCTGTCCAGCCGAGGTCCGTCCAGCAGGACAGACAGAGGCACTCTGACTGCCCCCGGGGCGGTGTTTTCTCTTTATACTACGAACTACATATAACACGTTTACAATTATTTTCCAATACCTATCACCTATATTAGACATTGAGTTTCTACTCTAAACCAATCCCAAAGTGCCAACATCACAGCAGAAGATGGAGGTAGAGAAGGAGAAGAAGAAAGGCTGGACACGCCCAAGTCCCTCCATCTTGTCCCCAAAACCCCTATTCTAAAAACCCCAAAATCTATATTTTCACCCTGTGATAATTTTATTATTACACTACTTAAACTGCTGTGGCTTTCAGGTCTTCATACAAAGCTGGTACTTTGCTCCATGGGTCTTAATCAAACCCACAGGTGTTCTGGGCTGCGTGCCAGGGTCTCTGAGCCCCCTGGCAGGGGTCCTGGCAACTCTGGACACCCAGAGGGATGCACTGAGTTCCGACAGTAAGTGTCCGCACCAGCAGACCCAGCCCAAGCTGTGCTACGCAGCTGTTTCCTCCTGGAGGCTTTGTGGAAGGCCTCAGGCCATCTAATCTGTGATTTCTTCTTCCTCCAGTTTCTTTCTGCTTGCCACTGTCACCTTCTTTGATGTCTAATGTGTTTCACTTTTCAGCCGTCAAGTTATGCTTTGCCACCCATCCCTTCCTTATATAAAAGCATTTACCACCTACCATATAAAAACCGCTAACAAAAATCTTCCCTCTGTGGATGCAATTTTGTCTTCTGGTTTCCATTTTCTGTCATAGTGGAGTTAATCTGATTGAGGTTTTGAGCTAATGACAAGATCCGTTTTCACTTTGAGTGGTTCTTTGCTTAATTGTGGGTCTTATGAGGAAGCAGCTAAGTGAATGATTGCGCCCCTCTCCCCACACCAACAGCAAATAAACCTCAGGAAGTTATTGCTAAGAATAAATGAATACTAATTAAAAGGTGTTTAGGAAAATGAGGCTACCCTTTTCCCCTCTTCCGTTCCCCTTCATGCTTCCCAGGCATTTTCAGGGGGGTTGTTTCTGTTTTCATTGCTTTCTCCTGTCCTAATTTCCAGCTAATTCTACAAAGACAGGAAAATACTGCATGCTTTCTAAGACTGTATCTATGTTGTCACTACTGCTCTTGCCAAGAATAAGCTTTGGAAATAAACCTAGTAAAATATCCTCAAGAGAAATCTTTTTTATCCTCTTTTGAAATAGTATTTTGTACTGTTATGGGATGTGTTTCCTAGGAAGACAAATTTGGTATTCCCCCAGCTGGTTATTGTATAGGGACACTGGAGTTCAAATGTATATTTTCTCTCAAGTCTTTTCTCTCATTTGCTGCTAAAAGCTTGAATTATTTAAAATGAAAGGGGATTTTTTTTCAAATATTTTTTTCCACATTTTTTGTTTTCTGCATTTATCTTTCACCTCAGGCACTTTGGTCAGTGACAATAGACTATTTGACACCAGAAAAAAATTGTTTATTTGGTGTCATTGCAAGATACATAGTGAAGGACATCTTGATTTTTTTCTAGCTATTTTAATTTTTCTCTGTTTAGAAACATTCAAATCAACTTAGGTTTATTTTTTATTTTTATGAATTGCCAGCATCCTTTTTAAAACACAATGTTTTTGTTATATATCTTGTATCTGTTAGTAGGTGGTTAAGTTCAAGTGAGTGAATTCCAGTACTGAATACTGACAATGTTTTGTCTCTCACCATGATTTCTGATGGAAGAGTCTGGAGTGGTTGAGGATAAACAAGTACCAGAGAAAAATGCTATATAGATATGAAATGCTGAAGCACAGTGAACTGCCTTGTGCATATGCTCCTAAATATTATTTAGCAAATTTTTTTCCCTATTTTAAAGAACATTATTTGCTGGGAATGATGGTTTACTTATGACAAGAAGAAAAAAATTCCAAGTGACAAGTTTATTTCTTTTTTTTTTTTTTCCCTGCCTCCCCAGAATTTTTTTTTTAATCTAATTCATTTATCTCCTCCTTTTGGGCAAACTTTGCTACCTTTTCCTTCAGGCTGAGAGAGAGCAGCCAGCCTGATTCTGTGTGGGAGGAGTGAGGCTCCGTGGCTCTGTTGCAGAAGGAACTCTGTAAATCTCATGAGCCTTTTCCTCTTCCTCTCCAGAAAAACAAGGACATCACATCTGAGGCACATTTAGGTTCCATTAAGCAAGGGAATATGTAATCAGGCTATTCTAGGTATGGTTTTAGCAGAAATGTTTGTTCCCTTTGTGTACCACCTACACTGCTGGTGCCTGCATGGAGGCCACATCTGGCTCCATCATGTATCACACTCTTCCTGGCATCCATTGCTCATTTCCAGTGTGCTGCCATTGAGCTAGGGGGAAAAAAATAACCTATCAGCACTAAGATGGGTGTTTTAACCTACACCTTAAATAATACATATCTCAAATCTTGTCTGTAAGGAAAATATTCAAAGCACTTTTGAGTTTACACCTTTGTTTGCAAACTGAACTAAGTCTAAAGCCACTTATTTGCAACCCAACTACTTAATTTTGAACTTCTTTAAAATACTTGCTTTACAAGGCTTCTTCCAGGAGACAGATCTTTGTATGGGGGATTTATATTTAAAAAAAAGCTCATTTTGAAATGAGTCAGTGCAAATTTAATTCTGAATGTCTTTTTGTCACTGACTTCACTGACTTTTAAGTCACAAGGTGTGCTTCTTCTTACTATTTTTATTCCTATCTGCAGCATTTTCTTGCCCTTTGAGTTTAAATCTGTGGTACTCAAATCTGAGCTCACCTGCTTCCGTTTCCTTAAGTTCCTGCAACTGGAATTAAACTGACAAACCCATGCAGGTGTTGGAAGCAGCAGAAGAATCCTTGTGCAGTTCTTGGGGCATTTTGAGAGCCAATATATTCTGTACCTGTTTTCCTAACCTTAATTACACTGAAAGACATTCATGTAAATTGAAGAAAGAGGATGAATTTAACTACTTCTGTAGTAGAGTTATGAAATAAACACTTTTCAAAGTAAACACTTTTCAAGATGGGATGCTCTCAAGAGCTGCATTTCAGCTCTGCTCTTTTGATGATCCACTTGCTTTTGTTCCTTCAGAGTTGGAAAGTGAAATGCTTTCTGACCACCAGCTTCAGTAAGTATTATGGAAAAACAGATTAAATGTAGCACTTGTAATAGCTGCTTTCATACTTCTTTTTTTTTTATCTATTTTATTTTCCTAAAGGTCCAGAAGGGGCAAACCTCTTTATTTACCACCTCCCCCAGGAGTTTGGAGACCAGGACATTCTGCAGATGTTCATGCCTTTTGGAAATGTTATCTCTGCTAAAGTCTTCATTGACAAACAGACCAATTTGAGCAAGTGCTTTGGTATGTCAAATTTAATAAATCGAACAGTAAAAGCTGCATGCACGATCCTGAAAAGGGGCCAGGAAAGCAAATTAACAGCAGTGTGAGAAATGTCATACTGGAAAATCATTCCAAAAATAATAGACTGTTAATCCTCAAATGAGCAGGAAGATGCAAAGACAAACTATTTCTAACTAAAAATTGGATATGGAAAAAAAAACCAATAATAATCTTCCAGTCTGACATCTTGCATGAATGTGTCAAGTACATGAAACTAATTACACCCTATGTGGGGGAATGTCATTTAGTATACTATTAAATTGCCTTATTATGGATACCTAATTATTCTCTATTGTATAGCTGAGCCACTTAAAAAAGCTCTATGTTTAACCCATTGCTTCTACATTACAGGAATTTCTTTCTTCTGAATTAAGTACAAGATTTTGCAATTAGTGACTGAATGGTGTGTACATTTAGTTCAGAATATGCTGCAGACAGTTGATGTTTAGCTGTGCAGCTCTAGCTGTTGTGGGTGGGTTCCAGTGTGTTATGGAAGGTGGCATCTCCCTCACCTTAGGGCAGGGATGAAGAGAGCCTCACAAGATCAGTGTCAAGTTTCCCAGAGAATACTTTGAGCTGTCAGAAAATTAGATCACAGCAGAGAAGGAGATGATATGTTGGTATAAAAATAGTTTTAGGGTTGATTAGGAGGGCTGATGTCTTTGGAATAGCAGAGATGCACCAGTTCAGTGCTTTGATGGAGTGGAGCAGAGAATGTCAGTGTGTGGTAAACTTCTGGAGCATTGGTCTAATAATTATGGTCTTATACAAGACCCAGTAAGGATTTAGGAGGTGGAAGGAATCTCTCAAAACATGAGTTTTGTAGGGGTTGATATAAAATACTGGAATTTTCTTTAAAGTGGCAATTCTTTCCCAGAGTAAAGGAATGCACCTGTATATATGACAAAAGAGGGATGGACAGTACACTTGGAAAGTTGATTCAGTTCACAGAAAGAGTGTGACATTCTTTCTGCATTTTCCCACAGTCTTTCAGTTCATTTTTGAAGCATTCACCTGTTTAGGCTTTACAAAAAATTATTCATATCTACACCAGTATAGTCCAGCCTGTGTCTGCAATGGGTTAAAGCAGTCCCTGAGGCTCTTGCAAATTAGAAAAGTGGAATTGAAATGGACTCCCCATTGATCTGGAGCCAGTTCTGTTAGTATGTTGGGGGTTACAAAATTGTTGTTGAGATCTCCAGGAATCTTGATGAAAAGACAAATCAAGCTATGTTAATCAAAATGCAGCAATTGTGGTGACTGCTGAAAGAATGTAAATCAGTTTGGGCAGGTGGCTCAATTGATCAGATCGTTTCCCACACTTGCTTTTTGTGCATTTTCTTTTACTCTTTGATTACCTTCTTACACATTTGCCTGGGTTGGTGGGACACAATTGCCTAACTTAGTGATGCACCAAAGTTATCTGCTTTAAGGGAAAATGGAGATGTCAACCCCCAATGGATGGAGGAATCCTCTGTCTTTTTGGTTTTAGGCAGCTTTCACTGATATTTCCATTTCTCATTCTTCCTTCCCAGATACTCTGCCACCAGGGAGGGAGCTCTGCTTTAAAAACAAAAAGTAGAAGTGGCAGATGAAGCTGAGTTTTCTGATTAGTGGGTGACCATGTGGTGATGCTGCAAATCACAGGCAATGCCAGAATTAGTCCTGCTAGCTTAATATACTGGCATAGTCTGCATGCACCTCCTCAGCTTTATTAGCAAGAATGGTCTAATTTATATTTTGGTCCTACATTTGTGTTTCAAAAAGCTTTTTTTTTTTCTTTTTCTGTCCTCCCACCCAAAAACTATGGCAATAATGCTGCTGAAGAACCCATTTCTCTGCGGAATCATTTATGCTCGTTGCACTTGGTACAGTTTGGGTTTGGGTTTTTTATTTGTTGGTTTTGGTTGGTCTTTTTGCCTCTAGTAATAGTAATTGTAATAATCTGCACATGCTTAGGCAGGAGACTGGAAACTCCAGAGTAGGAAGCTCTGGAGTTTCCAGTCTCCTGCCCAAAGGAGGAGGAAGTCAAATTACAGATGAGAACAGGTTAAACATCCAAAAGGTGTAAAGATTGTCTAAGTCTGCCTGGCAGAAATGGGAAGGTTTATTCTGAGTGAGTGATAGACAGTGATGAATCTTTATGTAAAACTGCTTCACAAAATGAAAATTTTCTTTTCTGTGCAGAAAAAGGATGTAGGCATATTTTCTTTTCTTGTCCAACCCAAAATGAATGCTCAAAGGAATAAATGGTGATGAGAATGACAGAACAGTGTGTTTACACCTGGAAGTGCTCTCCCATGAGTTCTCACATGCTCCACAGGCTTTAATTGATTCAGCAGACAAAGGGTTTCTCTATTCCAGCTTATCTCTTGCCTTTCATAAACTTTACAATAAGAAAAATGAGATATGTAAGTAAGGCAGAGGAGGGGGAACTCAGTTACATCAATGCAGAAATGCAGTCAAGCCTTATAGCAAAATTGTTACTTGAATGATGAAAATTATTTATCCTGATTATAGAGCTACCCAAAGATCTAAAACAAAAATCAAAATTGTCATGACAGGGTCTTTGAGAATTAAGAAACATCATTCTGACTTCATGTAACCTGTGGTTTAAAATTCAGACAAAAAATGATGAATGGGTGCAATCAGAAAAATACAAATAAAGGGAAGGAATTCTAGATTCCTCAGTAAGATTTATAAATGAAGGTTCTCAATAAGGAAGAAGATGAGAATGTAACAAGCGAATGCAGGTATTGCATTCTGTATAGAGAGACAAATTGTGAATCCAAATAAGAACTGAATGATAAGGGCTGATGCCAGCAGTGAGCTTCCTTCTCTTCATTCACCATCCACAGATGACAAGTGACTAGATCACTTGCTCACTTTCCAGGTGGATAAAACTAGGTATGGAGGAAAGGAACTAGAGTGATGATAAGTTCATAGCAGTAACATGCACTTAAGAGAATAAAGTGAAGGTCAGGAAAGCTGTAGAGGGAAATGCTGAATTGGAAAGTAGGCAGGAGTAGCTACACCTCAGCTGTGGAGCATCTGCCTGGACAGTGCTACAGCTGCCCCCCAACTCATGCTAGTTCCCTTTGCTATCCCTGAGGCAATCCTAGAGCTCATGGAGGGAGACACAGGATGTAGAGCTAAGATAATGATTGGAGTCATGTGAACAGACATGATCTCCTAGAACCAAATAGGGGAAAGGAAGAAAGGGAGTGATGAAGCTCCTCATGATTTGGTAAAAAATTTAGGAGAGAATGATCTCAGGGAGAAAGTGAGGAAGTGGCAAGAGTTACTAAAACCAAGGAAGGCATGGAGGAACATTTATTATCCCTTAAGAAAGTAACAAATAATCAACCACAGGACAATATGGATAGAGCATATTGGCTTTGGCCGGGAGAAAGTTGGCAGAGGTTTAAATGAGAGGTGGTTTAGAGTGGAAGGAACAGAAGTTAGCCTGAGTTGTCAGACAAGAGTCTTAACTTAAATAGTTTGGTGAAGCTGATTTAAGGTGAAGCCACAGGGATGATCTATGAAGGGGAACAGCTGGACAAGGATACCTTGATAAGGAGGAAAGATTTTATGCAGTGGGGAAAGCATAATAACACCCTGACTCTGCAACTGGAAGAGGGCAGCAGTGCAAGAGCCATGAAAGGATAGGTTAAAGTATTGGTAAAAAGAGGTTATGAATCCAAGAAGAGACACTAAGCACAAATGAATGAAGCTGGTTGAGGAAAGAGAGGCCCTGAGAAGCCTATGTGTTAGGACTGAAGACAAAGTGTGGCATCCATGCTTTAGAGGAATGAAGGGATATATGTTAAGGCAAATTCAAGTGGAAAGAAGAGGGAGCATTTCACAGCAGATGCACAGCAGCAGGCTGAGTGCAGTAATAATTAGCCCAAGCTGAGGCAGAGCAGCAGTTAGGTGAGCTTTGCAATTACAAGTGGGAGGCCCAGATATGAAAATGAACTTTGAGCCTCCAGAATCAGGGAGATTTGAATATATTAAGAACAGAACATTTTCAGTCTCCCAGGGAAAAGAAATCTGAGCCAGGCCAGCCATTCTGAATTACCCAAGCAAGCATTATCCTCCTAGTTAGTGCTCACATGCGAGGAGCAGATCTTGGAGTTCTCATCAAACCCTACCATTGTCTTTATGATGCTGCTTAATTCTGATGTTTGTCTACCCCTTTGGGGACCAAGAGACTGAATTAACTAACATTAAGGTATCCTGAGATCTTGAACTGGAAGGAGCTGTAAAATTACAAAATATTAATATTGCAACTGTCCTAGGCCGAGCCCAAGGAGCTGAATGTTCCATAGCACACATGAACTCACACCCAGGTGTGCCAGTGGGTTTAGGCAGTTTGGGGGTTTGATTCTGTAACCAGGCTCGCTGTTTCAGCTTCCCTTTTGCAGACTGGCCTAAATAGCACTTCCTAATAGACTGGGAGGTATGTAGATACTGCACTGAAAAGTGTTACAGTAATAAATATCTTCAGTCTCTAAGGTAGGTATTTAAATAACAAAATGGAAACTGCATTGCACCAAAATTGGCCAACTGCATCCCAGCTAGTAAAGAAACATTATGTAGGTAAAGAGGAAGGCAAAAGGAAACAGGAGAGGAAATGGGATATGAAATGTGATCAAAGGACTAATTGAAAGCCAGGTGAATGTGTCAAATAAATAGCAATCATAAAATTCTTACAAAGTGCCTTCTGACATTTGTTGTAACCCAGAGCTGACTCTCTCTCCCGCCTGTGTTCTGTGTCTTGCAGGTTTTGTTAGCTATGACAATCCGGTCTCTGCACAAGCTGCTATCCAGGCTATGAACGGCTTTCAGATTGGCATGAAACGCTTGAAGGTTCAGCTGAAACGCTCCAAAAATGACAGCAAACCTTACTGATCTTAACCCCAGATGCTTACTGCTCTTATTTTAGCTTTCTTAGGGTAAGTCCCATGAGCAAACCTGTCCTCTGCAGGGGGGTTAAGAAAGAACATAGAGCCAACCAAGGGACAGTTATTTTTACAGTTACCACTTCCATCTCCCCACTTGTCCTTACTGCACTTGGCTCCCATTTCCTTGCCAAGTAATTACTGAGTTGTGTTACTGTATTTTGTTTTGCAGCATAATTTATCTCCTTTTCGAAACAAAAATAAACGTCTTGAAATTCCAAACAGCACACACACACAGACACAAAAAAAAATGTGCAATTTAACTCTGTGAACCCTGGTGCCATTAGCACACAATAAAAGTTGTTTTCTATGGATGGATCGTATTTTACCAGGGGGGCACCAGCAGTTTATAGGTTAAACAAAATGGCCTCATGCCAGTTGAAGCACTTATTTTGCAACAAAAATTGAAATAAGTCTTTCCACTACATCAACTTGTTTTTTGAGAAGATCTGATTTTTTTTCGGTTCAAATCAACGTATTGTTATATATTAGTCTGATTTTACACTGGTCGTCTTTATATTTCATTTTTTTTAAGTTCTTGTTTTTTTGGAAAGGATTAATGTAAAAAAGATTTAGAGATCTGTTTCTAAAGCTACAGGGTTTAAAATAAAAAAAAAATAAAATAAAATGAGTGACAATACTTGATGTTTCTTGAGAGATAAATTTAATAATAATAAAAAAAGAAAGCCACAGGCCTGTAAATTTTATTTGTAAAAAGCATTTCTATTTTTATACAAAATTTTTACTGCCTCAGAAATAATGGAATTTATTTATTGCCTATTGTTAACTTATTGGATACCTAAAGAGCAGCTCTCTATGCTAGCTAGATCCTTTGAAGTAGTCTCTAGAGTAATTGTGCCAAGAATGGGCGCTTTTTCACTGTTGAACCCTCCACCCTTTGCAGTTCATGCTTTTATCCTCTTGTTTGTATTTGTCTGGTTATTTTGTTCGTAGTTTCCATTACCTAGTTTAAAGTTCAGTTGTCTGACCCTTTCCCTCCCCCTGCCCCCCCTGTACCTTTCTGTTACATTTGTAGAAACTGGTTCTTTCCTCTCTTTTTCTCCCCAAAGAGGAATCCATTCTCTCTGACTCCTTTCAGATGGATCCTTTTGGGGTTCCATTGTGTTCTTGTTGACAAGTATTGTAAGTTAATGCAAATTATGTGAACAGCTCGTAGGCTCTACTGATAAAAGATTTGCATTAGTTTTCTCCTGCACCCATAAAAGTGATTTTGTTTGTGCTGCATAGACTCTGTGTAACTTTTTTTCCTCTTCCTTGTTTTTTCCCTAGACATCTCCATGCCCGTTAGCCCATCGTTTGCCTAGCATGTCCCTGTGGCGTCTCAAAAAAAAAAAAAGTTTCATCGTCCCGTCATTGTTTCTGATGTCTTTCTGACCTCACATCATATTTGGTTCTCCTACTGACCTAGTTTGACCTTTGAAATTTGCATGTGACCTCATCTAGCTATGAATTCTGGGAAGTCAATGTGAAAAAACATTGCTGCATTCATGCAAGACTGAAATTTATTACTAGATAAATTAATGATAGGATTTAAAAACAACCTGTGGCAAAATGTTTTTTCTTTCTTTCCTTTTTTGTTTTCAGTTTTGGTTTCTGGTTTTCTTCTTTCCTTGGAGTTTTTGTTTTGTTTTGTTTGGGTTTTTTTGTTTGGGTATTTTTCTTGGTTGATTTTTGGTTTTGGTTTTTTTTTTTCATTTCGTAAAAAAAAAAATAAAAAAAAAACAGACTTGAAAGTATTATACAGGGATTGGCATTCTGCCTGGTCACTGGTGACAATAGCAATATGTGTCCAGAGGCACAGAATGTTGGTTTCTAACAGACTACTTCCAAAACAGTTTGAGAAATAAAACTGTCTGATTTTAAGTCTCTAGAGGTCTGTAATAGTTTTTACATTTTTCAGGCAGTGTAAAGTTTTTTGATAAGGCCATTTTAGGTGGCTCACTTTCTCATTAAAGTATATATATAGAACCACTTTTTGTAGATTAGTATAAGAAAATATTTACCCTGTTTTAGGGCAAATGCTACCTACTTGTGTCACCTTTTGCTGAACTGACTCACAGTTAGACAATCCATGGTTTAATGCACATGAAATTACCTATATTTTATACTGTTTCAATGTACAGAAGAAAGGTTACTGTAAAATGTGTTACGTTGGTGCTTCTGTGAATTAAGTTGTGGTTTCATCATGAGTCTTATGGTCTTAAGTGTTCTATGTTTATAAAAAGACAAGTTTAAAATTGGTTTACTTGAACAACAAGAACAAAAAGAAGATTCAAAAAAAACACAAAAAAAAAGTTGTTTGCTTAAAAAAAAAAAATAATTTCATGTGAAAATGAGAAAATATTCCAGAATAAGTTTGTGTTGGCTTGTGACGCATTGATGTCATTTTTTTATTGTGAACAATTTAGGTGTGTTTGTGTTCAGCAAAATGTGATCAGTTTTTCTTTTAAAGAAAAAAAAATCAGTGAAACTATAGTGCCAAATTCCAAAGGTACTTTCTTCCTAGAGCTTCAGTGTGTTTCTTGTGTGAAGTAATTTGATAACATGGGTATTTTATTATGTGTTTTGTATAAATCCCTAATATTTAAAGAAAAAAAGAGGTTAAAAAGTTTGTTAACTTGCTATCCTGTGGTCTTGTTGCCTGAAATTGTTATTGTTTGTTATTTCTCTTTGATGTTTTTTGTAAAACATTGTATAAGTGCCCATGTTTCACTTTTTTAACCACTCTGCACACATCAATGCTGTGAAAGCAAACCTCACTATGTATTTTCTTCATATTGTATGGAAACCTCTAAGGTGAGAAAGTTTTGAACTTTTAACCCTTTCCACCCAGAGCTGTCTTGAGTGTTAATACCTTTTATACATTCACCATTTTGCTGTTTATTTTTATATATATATCTATATCTATAAATATATATATACTTAGTTTTTTGTGGTTTATTTAATACATGGTTGAAATCAGAACAATGCACAGGGCAGATCTGAAGGACAAAAATATTTTACTGCTGTCTAAATTTCTTCTGTATCTATAACTAAAATTATTTAAAACCGTAATTAACTTGTGGTTTTCCTTTTTAGATTTTGGGGATTTTGTCTTTTCTTAAAGAGCTTTTAATATGCTGCTGGAATATGCTATTCAGTATTAATAAAATAAAAGAAAAAGAAAACAATTCTTTAATTATCTATTGTGTGAGCCACTCCCAACCAGGAGCGGTCAATCCACCATTTGAAAACCTTGAGGAGAAAAAAAAAAAAGAATAATAATATTTTTGTAATTTAAATAAATGAACTTTTGCTTAAATCAGATGCACTAGATCTTCCTGGGTGAAAATTCAGTGTGCACTGCAGTTAAACTACTTTTTATGGATAAAGTTTACATACACTGTAATGTTTGGTGTTATTTGCCATTATTTGTCACGGCAATATCCTGGCTTACTCCTGCAGACACTCGTTCAGAGAGGAGTAACTTTACTCGTGCCCGTGGTCCATGGGAATATCTGTGTGACTGATGGGGGTGTTTGCTGGAGGAAGCTCTTTGTAAGGAGCCAGAAAAGAGATGCTGGTAGCCCTTTTCACTGCCTTGTAAGTCTGATTGGGTTGCGTTCCTACCGCACAAACAGTGACCAACAACCAAATTCGGTTCTTTGCCACCGGTTCAGCAAATTCATTGCCAATCCAATGTGTGTGAGCAGCAGTACCTGCTACAGGTCATAAAGTGCCATAACTTCTTCCACCTCCTAGTTCTATCTGGTTATATCTGAAGCCACCTAAAATTAAAAACAAAGCCCTATATGAGCAACATCAGCTGGTGCACTCTTGTCTCTCATCCCCAACTTAAATGCTTCTTTATGTAGAGCCCTGGGATGGAAAGGACTAGCCTCTAGTGATGCAAAAAAAGTTTCCTTCTTATAGCACATGCACTTATAAATAAATGATCTATACTTTTCTCACGTTTTTACTACTGCTGGGGCCTTCCTACACCCTTTGAGGGCTATTTTGTACTACTTGCAGCAATTGTGCGTATTCGAAGTATCATCTCACGTACGTTATATTATATATATGTACATATATATATATATAATATGAGATCATCATTTGGATTGTTTAGAGACTGTTTCACTAATTTTTCTCATTGTACCCACCGTCTAAATTTCCAAAGCTTTTGTAGATGCCCTGGTGTGTCCTGTGGGTTTTCCAGTCCGGTTAGAGCGGTGATGCCTCTGGTCCTTGGGCAGTGTAACTCGGCACCAGGCTGCCCTGAATTACTCCACAGGACATTGGCTTAGCAGTGGGAGACAAGGAATGTTTCTGTACTTCCAGGCAACTGAGATGAGTCATTGCTTAGAAAAGTGTCCATCTCTAAAAAAAAAAAAAAAAATTTAAAAATTCAAAAATAAAAAATAAAATTCAAATACAAAACCAAAAACCCAAACGTACACCTCCTGGGAGGCAAATTATCTACCAGTTCTCTTTCAAAATAATGAAAGGGAAAAGCTGCAAGGGTGCAAGGGCCTAATAAGAGAGGAAGTAAAACAAGGGAAATTGCTTTACAAAATTCTAATCAAAAGACTAGACTAGTTGTTTTATCAAACAAATTAGCTAATTGCAATGAAATGGCAGTCCTCAAAGGAGTAACAAGTTCATCTTTCTTTCACCATAGGGGTTACAGTTCCTTGGCTTGTGCTACTCTGGAATCATTTTACTGTTTCTGTTTTTATTATCTTAAGTGCTAATTAACAAAAGGAAAAAATATCCTGTAGTTTCATTACCTTTTTGGATAATGTCATACAAAAAGAAAAAAAAAAAAAAACAAACCTATGTATTTGTGTTTTTTTCGTGCTGTGGGAATTGTTGTTTGTAGATTAATAATACTATCATTTTGTTTAGAATTACAAACTAGTTTTTAAGTATTGTCTGAGAAAAGCCAAAGTTAATGCAATCTAGTGGAAACTGTAAGACCATTTGAGTATTGTTTCTGTTTTATTGATGCATTTGGATTTTGTTGTTTGATGGAATTTGAGCCAAAAAAAAAAAAAAGAACAAAAAAAAAGGCAAAAAAAAAAAAGCAGGCTTTCCTATTTCTACAACTTGATTGTACTTATGCATTTTGTACCAGTGGAACTTTTTATACTGGAGATTAAAAAACAAATGGAAATTTTTGTGGCTTACTCTCGTGGGCCCCCTCGATCATGACTGATTTTCAAGTTTGATTTCTGGACGGTAGAAAGAGAGTTGGTTTTGTTTCGAGAATCCAAAACTTTGGCTTGATTTCTTTTTTTCCCTTTGCTTATATCTAGTGTTTAGAATTTTGTCTTAACAAAAGCGGTAAGTTTCACTTTTTATTCTGTATCGTGCAGTTACACAATAAGGTAATTAGAATTAGGAGTACTCGGTCACTTTGCGTGGATAAATGTATTAGTTAAAACGTTAGGGGTTTGCTTTTTTGCTGTTTAGATCAGAGTTTTTTCTGATTCTTCTGTCCTCATTGTGAACATAACCGTGTAGTTGAAACAGTCAGACTTATTTTTGTAACGTATGTTATTGTGTGATGCAGTTTTTTGCTTCTGTCTCCAATATTAAACCATTTTCCTAATACTTGTCTCTCTACTTTGTGTGTTGTATTGTTGGTGGTCATTCTGTGTTGGTAATACATCTGCACACCTCACTGTTTCACGTGCCTGTTTTTTTTTTTTTTTCTCTATTTGTTGGTTGTGTACAAAAGATACAGTCGATTCCACCTAAGTGAATAGCTGATTGGGGGGCAAAAGAGGATTTGTACATTTTAGACATATTCTGGTTTCTTTGATTGTTTTTTTTTTTTTCCTCTCTTCCTCCCCCTAGTCATGCCTTATCACTTGGATAATCTCTTGGAGCAGGAAGCATTTTAAATGAGTTTCCTGCAAAGTCCTATTGAAGGTAGCTTTTATTAGCCTTCAAACTTCAAAACCTTCTGCACACAAACACACAGAAGACACCTGAAAAGATTTCTTTTTTTTTTTTTGCTGTGGCATTTCTGTCAGTCTGGAAAATGTGGATTATGGATATCATTTCTTCCTAGTTGTTAAAAAAATAATAATAATACTCTGCCACTATGTTATATGAAGCATATGAAACATTCAAGAAAAGGAGGATATAGCCTTGGGATTTTTTCCAAACTGCACAGTAATCTGACGGCATATGGCGTTAGTCAAACTCTCCCTAGAAACTAATCATGTCTTAACTAGGGCTGGGAGAGCCTGCAAAATCTTACCAGGTGATCAAGCTTGTTGTGTGCAGTTGTACATATAATACTTTAAAAAATATAGTAAAATCCAAGTGAGCACAGGAAGACTTTCTTACTAAAGCCAATGGAAGAAAAAAAATTTAAAAAAAAGATAAATAAATTATGGAAAAAAGATCCCCCGTTGTTCCAATGGGTGATATTTTTGCTGTGGGCTTACAAAGCAGATCATTCTCAGCATTGGCTGATAGTATTACACAAATCTCAAAAGGGACTAAAGAAATACCATAGCACCTTTTTTCTCATTATTTTTTACACTCAGCTCTTAGCTTTTTTATTCTTTCCTTTCCTATAATTTTTTCCTCCTCACAAGAATCTCTCTGCTCTCCCCCAACCGGTGTCTACCACGATGAAATAAAAGCTGCAAAAGAAAAATCTATGTTGTTCTGGTTTACAGAAAGTCTCTTCTCTCCTCTGATCGCAGATACAAACCTTACAATTTGGAGAGGGGGGGGGGAAAAAAAACAAAACAAAACCAACCAAACCAAACCCAAGGAGGAGAGAGAAGCACTGGTGAGTGCTCTCTGGAATTCAAGCCATACGCCCCCATCCCTTTCCTTTGTCCCACTTTCTGTGATGCTCAGGAATCGAAGACCACTTAAAAGTGCTCTTATGAGACCCAAACGACACTTGTCCCTCTTGTCTCCTCTCCCCTGGTCTTTCTGGCGCTCTGGCTTTGGCTCACACACACACACAGCCCCATCAATACCGTCCAACAAGGTCCTGGCGCACTGGGTGTATCCGTGTGGTGTCAGCAGCAACGTTGGTTCCTGCCTTTGGAAGACTTTTGAAATTTTCTGGTGGCTTGTGAGTTGGCCTGGTTGTTACTGCTCAATCTATTTTTCTGAATTTTTTTTTTCCTTTTTTTCACTTTTCTGTTTCCATGAGAAGCAAACAAGTGATGAATCTGGAGCCCCCAGTGAGCTCCAGTGCCATCCCACAGGGTCTGTTATCAGAGGTCAGGGGTCCAAGAGCTCCTGGTTTAACCTAAAACCACAGGAGCCTGTAGCAGGCAGCCCAGGCAGGAAAGCAGAACCTGATGGTCAGAATATATCCTGGGTCTTTGACACCTCTAGAGTTTATGATCTTGATTTGGAAAATGTTGACACGAGTGGATTCAGTTAAGTAAGTCTTGACTTGCATGATGGATAAATCAGAATTGCTCTCTGGGTTTTTTAGCTTGCTGTGGATGTTTTCTTTATTTTCTTTTCTCTTTTTTTCCTCCAAACTTGGTCTTAGGAAAGAAACTAGAGCTTTGTGAAGGGTCTTTTCTTCCAAAAATACAACTGAAAAAAAAAAGACTTATACTGCAGTTAGGTTTCTTTTAAATACTCAGGGCTGAAAGATACAGGGTTTTCTTTCTTTCTTTCTTTCTTTTTTTTTTCATTTCAACAATGGGGGGAAAATGAGTTCCTTAAAGCAATGCAGCTGAACAGTTTGTCCTGCTTAAACACATGCTTTTAATTTCAATTATGTAAGGCACCTTGCAGTGTTAGCAAAATGTCTCTTTGTTAGCTATATGTGTATCGCCATGGGAAATTACCAAACTGTCACAAGACTCGCTGATTAAAGAATAGCCTGCCAGAGTGTGTGTGCCTTTGCCCAGTGTGACTCTTAGGTATTAGGCTAAGGAAAACAGTTTAACAAAATGTAGTGTGAATCATTCCTGATAAGTGAATAAAGCATTGTGACCAAGCAATCAGATTATTCACTTATCAGGAATCGACTGTACTGATAGTTTGCCTGATCGTTTTTGTTCCTCATCTCTGTTGTAGTTTCACTACTTTGCTGTGTTCTGTTTTTTCTCTCATGCTCTTAGTAAAATCACTGGGAATATCCCTTCGTGTGATCATGAAACGTGCTACTGAGTAACAAATAAAAAAAAATTAAATATAAAAATGATATCTTAACAAAATCTATGCACTTGCTATCAGGAACACAATACTGGATGTGTCTTATATATATTGAACTATAATAGTATTCGATTTCTTAAATAAAGCTTAAGAAAGGATTCTGTTGTCTGTAAAATTTTATGAGCATTAAATGGAACAAAAAAATGTTTCTAGGATTGGGCGCTTTTTGTTATATGAAATCTTCCTGGGTATAAGGTCTTTAACCATGCCCAGGCAAATGTTAACTAATTCACTTGATATTTCATTAATAATGGAGACTTTGAAAATTAGGCTTACTGAAATCTGTGGGGAGAAAAAGTCTTGCCATTCAGTGACTTGCAGCAAAAGATTCTAAGATGCAGAAATTTTGATCTCTTTCTGTATTTGAAACCAAAACATGTTTGGTTTTGCACTAAAATCAAAAAATGGCTAAAATATGTGAATGAGAAAATGCTATAAAGCAATACAATACTGTACTTTTTGGTATATGACTTTTTTTCCTCCTGATTCTAGATAGGTTTAGAGTTAAAAAATGAAAACCCATATGCTCAAAATTCCACAGATTCCACCCTGGAGGTCAAGGCATCTTTTTGGGGAAGATCCATGGCTTACTGTACGTTTCCTGTATTGAGCCTTCTCTTAAAAAAATATTTTCACATCAAAACCCATGAATTAAATGGCAATCGAATAGGTAAAACTGTTGAGTACACTGAAAAAAATTATTCCTTCAATGGCTGTATATTTGCCACAAAATTGTAGATTTTAAACAAACTTGATTTTTATGGAAATGGCCATAATTCTTGTATTTATCAAGCTTTCAATAATGTCAGCCTTTGGCAGAAAGATCCAGGAGAATGAGGGGAGGGGAGGGAGAGGGGTTGCTTTCTTTTTTTCTTTTGAACTGCATTACTGCCTCACTTTTCATATGCCATTATATTATCTGAAAAAAAAAATTAAATTGTGGAAATCTATCTGCTGCTTGTATCCTTCTATTCATGCATATTAGTACATGTTACTGAGCTCAACATCCAGTGGCCAGGTGCATCAGCTTTGTAAGGCAAAAACACTGTTCCACCAGAGAGGCCACAGGGAAGATTTGCCTTGGTGGGCAGCAGGATGGTCCTGACCATCCCACATCAGCACAGAGCTCAGGTGGGAACCCTGCCCTGCTTTTCAGAGGCTGCTGATGTAACACAAATATTAAATAATCTCAATTATTAGCTCATATTTGTATTCCCTCTGATTTTCCTCATTAGCAGACTTTCTCTTTTTTTCCATTAAAGGGAACTGGAAAGTTGCAGTCATTTTCTGAATCATTTGCCCCTGTTGATAACCTAATTGTTTTACATGAATGCTAATATTTCCCTCTCACACATTTATATCTATCAGCTAAATCAGCAGTAAAGTAAACTCTTCTGGGATACATTCCTATATCAATTAGCAAGGATTTATGCTCCAAAGCACCATTAGCATTAATGGGAGTGTGCTCTTTAGCATAAACAATTGGCAATAGGTCTGGTGGACTTTATTTCATAAACAAAGGAGCATTTGAATCTTTGAGACTGGTTTCCTCAAGACAGCACTTCAGGGAGTGATGTCCCAGCCTCCCCGGCTGCTCTGGGGACATCTCACTCACAGGACACGCATAAATTCCTGAGTTGCCAGCAAAAGGAGACAGTGTCAGTTTGGAAAGTTGGCTGATTTCTGGCACAAAGTTTTGCTGGCGCTTTCCCTTCTGAACACCTGCCTGAGAACACACCAAGCGAAATTTTCAGCATTATCTCCCGTCTCTCCGACCAACAGCTTGAGAAATTTCACTCTGAGCGTTTTGTAGTGCCTCAGGATGGAGAGCACAGAGGGGAGGGAGGGAGGGAATTTGGAAGGAGGCAGGAGGAAGAGCAGAGATGAAGCCCTGTAGGAAAGAAACTGGTGAGTCCATCAGCTCCTTCAACTGTCAGCCTCACAGCACCAGGGCTTTCAGCAGAGAGCCAGAGGGGACCAGTAAACCACCACGTCTCAGCTTTCACATGCAGGTCAACACCCTCTCCCTCACCCCATGTCTGGTCAACAAATACACAATCAAAATATTTCAGTCTTAATCCAAAGTCACTGGGAGCTGGGGCAAAAGTCCACCACTCCTCAGAGGTGCATGATCTACTGAATCCCTGCCCGTGCTTCTGCAGATGTTTTCTCTGTAGGTTTTGGCTTTGCTCAGTTCTGCTACATTAAAGAGATCTTCTGCATCTGCCATTTCCCCCCCAAAGGCACTCATAAGCAAGTCTCAAGTTGCTTTTCATCCCTTGTTCATAAAACAAATACATCATGCTCTGGAAGCATCCATACTCAGTAGTGGCTTTTTAGTCCCTGAATAATTTGTGTGCTTTATTTCTGAGACTTTTTCTTTTTTCCCCAACATTCTTTCTAAATTTGGGTTACCAGAGCCAGATATGTAATTTCAACATCAAGTGGTGCAACATGCAGAAATTAAAAATTTCATCCCTACATTACTCCTCTGAATGACACAGCCAGGGATAGCATCAGCCCCTCCAAAAATAACATGCAAAAGCCACAAAACACCAAATTAGCAGAATTATTTGGGGCTGCTCCTTTAGGATGCTGAAATCCCTCTGGGATGCACTGAGCTCCAGGTTCCTGTGTGTGTGGTCTGCTTGCCTGTTCTTCCACTTGAAAGCTTCCTTACAATCACCCTGAGAGCATTTCTGTGTAACTCCTAGTCCCCTCCAACATTTTCCAGTTTTATCAGCAGTTTTGATATTTACTTCCAAGTCATTATTGAAAATATTCAATAGCATTCAGACCCCCTCTAAAAAAAACCAAAATACTCTCCTACAGTGAGTCTCCTTTGACAGCTTCTTTGTTGACATGTCAGCCCATTCTTAATCCATTTTATGTGCCTTGTATTGATAGGGTAGAATGCTAATTTTTAAATCAGAATCTGTTGTGCTGTCAAACATACAAAAGTCAGAATATATTCCATCTTTGCAATTACTTTTATCGGCCAAAACCTACAATCACATCAAAGAATGAAATCCAGTTTGACAACCCTTCCTCCCTTAAAAAACATGTTGATTGGCATTAATTGTTTACCTCATCTTTAATGTGTTTATACCCATATCAATAAGTCCATTCTTTTGCCAAATTAATGTCAAACTAGCCAACCATGGGCTGGGCCATCCTTCCTGTCTTTTATCAGTACATGGGAATGTCACATTTCCCATCCCATCTGGGATTCTGCTGGTGTGCTCAAATATGCCTAAGGGTCCATGTCAATGGATCAGATTTCTCTGTCCTACTCTCAGCCCCAGCCACCTGGGGCTACCACATCTTTAATAAAATGGTAGCAAAGCAGACTCTTAGAGTTACACCAGAAACCCTTTTATTCTTCTCCTGGCATGTAGGTATGTGAAAGAGGAGAATTTTAGACATTACCTCTCTTTCTGCAGCATAACTAGAAGTTTTCCCACCTCCAAAAGCCTAGGTTCAACAATAAAATAAACACACCTAAAGAAATTTTGGTAGTTGAGTCCTGCCTCCTCACCCAGGTAGAGCTATCCATTTAGGGTGGGAGGACAGGGCAGTGAATGTTTGTTTATATGTGATATATTATTTAAAGATCAATAGGAAGCATGTGTGAAGGTAAAATACCCTTTCGTTCCCGTCCTCCTCTGAATAGACACAGCTGCTTTCATTGGTGCACACTTGAGTTCAAGCCCCATGGCTTTGAAGGAGGCAGCAGAGAAGAGTCACAGAATCACAGAATTTCTAGGTTGGAAGAGACCTTTAAGATCATCGAGTCCAACCCATGTTCTAACACCTCAACTAGATCATGGCACCAAGTGCCACATCCAGTCTTTTTTTAAACACATCGAGGGATGGTGACTCCACCACCTCCCTGGGTAGATGATTCCAGTATTTGACCACTCTTTCTGTGTAAAACTTCCTCCTTAATTCTAGCCTGTATCTCCCTTGGCACAGCTTGAGACTGTGTCCTCTTGCTCTGTCTGTTGTTGCCCGGAGAAAGAGACCGACCCCCAGTCAGTGTCACCTGAGGATACCTGGGGGCTATTAGAGAAGAGAGGTGATTTCAAAATCAGAAGAAACTTTAACCAAAGAGAGCTGATACTGCAGCAGCAGTAACAGAGGAAGCTGCTGCAGTGTTCAGTGCAACAGCACAGGGGCTGTTTCAGGCCATGGTGATCCCACAGAGGTGTCTTTGACACAGGCTACAGAGCTGTTGAGATATCAGTTATTGAGATTATTGAGATACCAATGCATCTGCTCAGGAACCTCAACCTCAGCCCAGCAGACACAAGCTGCTGCTTTACCCTGCAGCCATCCCCCCTAGTCAGGGTAACAAAATGCATCCTGCATTTTTCCCACATGAAGCAGTGTGCTAAAGACCAGGCAGTGAGGGGACCTGTCTGGAGGTGTTGCTGACTTTCCAGTGACTAAAAGAGAAAACAGGAGCAAAAGGGAGTTTTCTCAAGTAGTGCCCCATGCCCTAGGATACCCTGCTGACTGCTTAACTGCAGCCCCTGCAAAGAAGGGCAGTGGTGGGTTGATGGCTGTACTCAATGATCTTAAAGTTCTTTTCCAACCAAAACAATTCTGTGATTCCTGCAGACACAATGCAGGATGAACAGGGCATTTATGACCTCCAGCTCTCCTAGGCCATTTCAAGGGCTCTAAACACTACAAGTGTAGGAGTCTGGTGCATCCAGATACTCAGCTAAGGATCCCTAAGCTTAGAAGAATGAATCTGTGAGCTGAATCCCACTTTAAGGCCTATATTCACTTTCCTAAACCTGGGCCATGTTAGATACTCCAGGGCAACTCAAATGGCATTGATTCCTGCATTTATTAAAGAAAAATTGAGCTCTAGGGGTCTCATTTGTAGACAGCTGAAGGTGAAATTCAGTGAATCCTATTGTTAACAAATGAGCCCCAGGTGATGTCCCACAGGCCCTAAGTGGGAATTGGACCATACCAATAAAAACACCAGCTGCACTGGAACTGATTTTTAGGGGATAGATGTATGCAGAATATCCCTCTGACAGGAAAGCCAGACCCCTGAGGACTTGTACTTATGTGATCTATAGAGCACCTCTGGCATTAGTTTCATCCTATTCATCTTTTGGCCTTGAGGATCCCCAGGAAATGATTGCTTACATTTCTTGTGGATGTGGCAAAAGTATCACATAATTAGTGATACTTGAGTCTCTGATCCTGGTGTAATCATGCCACACACTTTAGCATTCCATATCCCCAGACCATGTATCCTCCTGTTCAAAAGAATAATAAAATAAAAAGCAGAAAACTTCACAGATTCATTGGGCATTTGTTGCTCTACTTGACCATCCTCATGGCAAAGATGCCTTTCCTGATTCCTCTAGTGTTGCAACTCATGCCCTTTCCTCTCACACCTGCCAGATGCCATTGCAAAAAACCTTGCTAAAACTTCTTGAGAAGTTCCCCAAAGACTCCAGGGCAGTGTGCCACTCTCAGGTGCCCCCAAGCTGTCCCTGCTCCAGGCTGAACCATCCCAGCTCCCTCAGCTTCTGCTGACAGGTGACAGCTGGCAGCCCTCCCCTGAACTCCCTCCAGTTTGCCCATTACTGGTATGTACTGGAGGCACCAGAAAGTGGGTGCAGTACCCAGATGTGGTATAGCACATGTCCTAGTAGGTAGTTTTTTAGGGATGGGAGGGTGATAATAACTTCCCACACTGTCCTGGCTCTGCTGCTCTCCATGCAGCCCAGGATGTTGGCTTGTTTTGCTGCCAGGGCTCACTGCTGGCTCATGGTGACCTTCCATCAGGACACACACACCCACCCCATGTCCCTTCCAGCAGGATTCCTCCCCAGCCTGCCTATTCACAGCCTCTGCAAGCTCCTCTTCCCTCCTGGGTGTGGGACTCTGCATTTGTCCTTGAATTTCACACATTTCCTGCTGGCCCTCTCCTCCAGCCTGCTCAGCTTGCTCTGAATGACAGCCCCATCCTTGGTCATCCCTCATAAATTTTGTGTCATCTGCAAATTGCACAGGATAGGATATGTAGTGGTGTGAAATATGAATGTTGAACTTGCCTTTGGTTGCACTTCTCCTACATGTGGGTGAATCTAAGGCAAGTGGAGGCTGAGGAGACAGGCAGCACATTATGATACCATTCCCCTCTCTCTTTACTTTAAAATGAAACTAAAATAAAAACAAGGAAATTCCAGGAGGTGCCAATAAAGGAAACAGGTAGTTCTCTAGCAGGCACATGTAACTAGTCACACAGCCCATTCTGAGCACCCCTGGGCATCAGAACTGGGATATCTGCTCACCACTCTGCTGTGAAGCACACTCAGGCAATGCTTCACTGGTCCAAACACCTACCAGTGCTTGTGGATGTCCACAACAGCGACAGAGCTGTGGCTGCAGCACTGCCAGGATGGCCAAGATTCTTGTCAAGGATCCTGTCACTTGCAAGTGACAGGAATCCACCCACCCCATTCCCTTGCAGCCAGAGTCAGTCTGCTGCAGTCAGCTAAAAACATTCTTTCCTTCTGCAGGCATGAACACAACTTGTGGCACAAGGTTTTGGACCTCCTACTCTCCGGTCCTGACCCTAGATTTTTTTGCAATTCACCACACAACCTCAGCAAACCTCAGGTTTCTAGCAAACATGTGGGTGGGGAAAGGGGAAATAGTAACAGCACCACTCAGCCAGGGACTGAGAACATGCTGGCTAGAAAGGTGCAAAGTCCTTGGCCAGCATGTGCAGAGAGAGACAGAGAAGTCA